>NC_091800.1:39935000-41326250 GCF_041296235.1 Equus asinus | reverse complement strand
TTGGAAGTAGAGTCAAAAGAAATTGCTCTTGACCTGCAAGTGATGGAAGAATAAAAGGAAGGAAGCTGAGATTTTAGGCTTGAAATAATGGATCAACGGTTGTGCAATTCACTCACATTTACGAACATAACTAAGGGTGTTAAAGGTTGAGGATGGGGTTTAACCAGACCCTGGAGATCACTCCAGATGGTCATTTTGGAAAATGATATTTGAAAAAACCACAATGGCATTCATAGCCATAGCACTTTACTAGTTGACTTAGGAAAGGATTGCAGTTAAAGATCAGAGACCCAAAAATCAAAACGTGGAGGCCCTTGGACATTACATGATTTTGATGGAAAGGAAGTGCCAGCAGTAGGCAGTGAGTTAGGAAGGAAACCAAAATAAAACACATGAACTATTAAAAAAAAAAGTTTTAAGAAGAATGAAATAGTGAACTGTATCAAATACTGCTGTGAGAGCCAGAAAGGTGAAGACTGGAAAGGAATTACTGATTTCTCTGCTTTCTTTCTTGGAAAGACTCCTGTCTCTATTTTTTATCAATTCACATGGTTCATCCTTGAAGACATTGTTCAATCCACACTGTATTCATTTACCACTTCAGCTTTATGCAAGGAAAAAGTATTGGAGCTTGCTCAAGAATATCTCACATCCTTTACTTCATGAATTTGTTGAAGAAACACACTTTTCCTTAGGTTAGAAATGAATCAGCAAATTTTATTTTCTTACATGAGCATGTAGAGAAAAAGCCAAGAGAAGCTACTGATAAACTTTCTTGAATGTATCTGCTTAAAATACGAGTTTGGGCCATTTATATTAGATTTGGTTAGCCAAAGAACAATTAATGAAGGCTTAAGTAGTAAGTTAATTACCATTATACTAGTTTGTTTATTGCAACTTTTTAAATTAATTGAATTGCCTACAACAAACATTCTAACAAATTGAACTTCTATTAACAATCATATTTTGAGTAAATTCAATTACCAATAACAATTATGTAAAGAAAGCTTTCAAGTAGTTAGAGCCTCAAGGCTAAGATTACGTGTCATAGAGGACAAAAACAAAACTTTAACAGTTTAAAGGAGAAGAAAACTTTTATTTTTAGCAATATTGTGTACATATTCTGTTGAAAAATCTTTCAATAATCACACCAAAAACAATTGCATAAAATAAATACACATTTTTAATGCACTGTTAAGATTAAAATAATAATTTTTTTAAATTCCAAAGGCTAGGGAGAGAGGGAGAAAGAGAAGGAGGGGGAGTCAGAGAGAGAGGGAGAGAGAGAATAAGAATGTTTAGATGATGCTAACAGTATGGCCCTTCTGTAAGCGTCTGCTGATTTCAATAGCCAAGAGTCTGGAGTTTTATAGACAAAATGAAACAAGAGTTCAGGCCTTGGGGGAATGGCAGAGTATCAGAAGCTCCTATCTAAAGCAAGGAACTGGACCTCTGAAAAACTGCACTTCACAAAATTATGTGGAAGAAAATATATCATTAAATGGCAAAGAGAGACAAAAATAAAGCTTTTCTGCTTTTCCTAGGGCTTTGTTTAAAGAAAAATAAACATTTCCATGAATATATACATATAGATAGAGATACACACACACACACACACACACACACACACACATAGATACACGGGTCTGAAACTGACACAGGTTTGTAATTTAAAGCTAGTAACCTGCATAGTCTGAGGTATCCCAAATTGAGAACTAAATATGAAATGTTTCTGGAATAGTAGACACCAAGATACTAAGTTGAAATACCAATATTCTCTTGACGGGCAACAACTGAGATTAAAACCCCAAGAATTCCTATAGGAAAAAACTCAGAAAACACTAACTCAAAATCAAAAATTACTGCACACATGAGAAAAAAAGTCATCACAATGGACAATTTACCAAAACAACCAGAGAAAAATCAGATACTCATGTTCTAGATAAAATTAACTTGTTAAAATAGAATGAAATAATCAGAGTTAAGAGTTCTAAGGTATATGTATTAATTGGAAAAGGAGCAGAAATTTTAATTAACTTTAAAGATTAATAAGCAGGCATACTAGCATTTTAAAGGAAACAATCATAATAATGGCTGTTGAATATATAGATCTAGATATTCCATACAGTAAGATATGAAACTAAATTATAAAAATAAAATTGAACAGACTCAAAGCAAGACAGCAAAGATGCAAACACTGTAAAAATAAGGTAGTTAGAATGTGAAAATTAAGTTACTAGGAAATAAAAATCTAAACATATCAGTATCACAGTGTAGGATAATGATGTCAGCATGCTACAAAGAAATGCTAAACATGCTAAAAGAAAACATGAGCTAGAACCTATACTTTGGCCATATGTCAGACTATAAACCCTTTAAAAATATAACTAGATTCTGTTTTTGTTTCCCCAAAACTAAGGGAAATCTCTGAGAGTGGTTCAGAGAAAGATTCCATGACATAAAACCAGAACACAAAACAATAAACAGTACACAATGCAAAAGGAGGGTGGCCAAAAAGCCGAAGGATAATATAAGCTATTACATGTCGGGTCTAAAGTTCAATCTGCTAGAAAGTGGAGGGATATGGACCTCAGCACCCAACTTAAATCTTAGATGTTTGAGTGGGAATAAGATGGTCTCAGGTCAGCAGTAGTCCTTGGTAACTGGCAGAATCCAATGGAAATTCACCCAGGAGGAAAGTTTCTCCAGTTGAAGCCTTCCAAATACTAAAAGATTAAGTCTCATTAAAATAAGATATTTCAATAAAATATTATAAAACACACAAGGAAATAAGCCACATGAGTCAGAATCAACAAAATCAACAACAACAAAAAACATATTTAGATTCCCAAATAATTCTGATGAGAGAAGTAAGAGATCTAGAAAACAACTGCTGAAAATTTGAAAGAAATAAAATGTAGAAAAAAATGAGCAAGGAAAAGAGATTTACCAAAATCGCCAAGCTGACTTGGGAAAAGATTTAAATAGAATTTTATAAATGGAGAATAAATTGTTAAAATTATACTCAATAGACAGTCTAAAGAGCAGACTAGGGACTGCTGAAAGGATATTAGTAAGGTGGAAAGTAGATCTGAGGAAATTATCCTACAGGAAAATTTGGTATAAAGGTCAAAAACAAAGGTGAGAATAAGAACATATTACATAGTTCTAATAAGTCTCCCAAACCTAGAACTAAAGAAAATGTAGAAAAAGCAATACTTGCAGAATAACTGACAATTTTCCATAATTGATGAAAAATATAAATTAATAAATATAGAAAAGCACAGTATATCAAACATGAAATATAAATAAAGCTGAAAATAGATAATTATACTAAAGCTCAAATGAATTATAGACAAAAAGAAGATCTTACCAGAAGGCAAAGGTTAAACAAAATCATCTACAATTTAATCTGTAAACAAAATTCTCAGAAGTACAATGGAAGCTAGAAGAGAGAATGATAGTACCATCACATTGCTGAATGGAAACAACAGTCAATCCATAGTCCAGAATTTTCTATTTACCTAAAAAAGGTAACTTGTGTGTGAAATAAAGAGAATTATATACAAAGAGAGAAAAATAAATGATCATTAAGAGGCACGTACTAAGTAAATTTCTAAAAGACGTGTCTCATTGAAGAAAAAAAACAAACCTAGAAATATTTTTGATATAAAAGAAAAACTATAAGCAAAGTAATAATCATGTCAGCAACTCTAAATGGTCTGTCTCCCTAAAATGAATATGATATTATCAATTTATTAAATTAAAAGAGAAATGACGTATAAACTGGACAGAGAAAATGTAGATTAACATGTAAATTGAAGGGCATGCATTTTCCTAACAGTGCATTTTAAGTCAATTTTATACCTTCTAAAAAATATTTTACTAGCATATATTTCCTCAGTCCTTCTACTTTCAGCAAGTTGGAAAGTAGACACGTAAATCAGGATGTAGTTATTACAGTTCTCCATTCTTGTATTTTCAGGAAAGAAGTAAGATACTAATCGATTTCAGGCTTTGTTAAACCCACAAGGTAAAATAGAAAAGCAAATCACTAAAAAGCAAAAGACTAATTGGAAAGAAAAAACAATACAGGAATAAAAAAATAATAGAAATAACAATATAAACAGAAAGCACAAAGAGCCTAGAAATGAGTGCAAATTTCTTAATTATATTATGTGTAAAGCGAACAAAATAGCTCTGTAAAGACAAAGACAAAGAACAACAAAAACTCAAGTTCTTTGCAGTTTAAATGAGACGTAATTAAAGCAAAAGGACTCCACCAGATTTATGGAAAGTAGGAGTGAGGAAATATGTGCCAGTAAAATAAGAAAAAAGAAAAACAGTGGCTTCAAAATAATTCACATTGTTAGGAAAATCATGCCCTTCAAAACATCAAAAATTTCAATACAACAAAAGTAATATGGTAATTTGGAATTTGCATGTACCTGATATAATAATCTCACAATATATAAAACCAAATCTGCTGGAACTGCAAGAAGAAATTGTTAAATTCACCATTAATGTGGGAGATTTCAAAACACCACTCAAAATTCTCAGTAGGTAAAATATAAAAAATAGTACCTTGCACTAGAAAATGTACATTCTTTCCTTTTTACAAGAGTAAAGTGTATTACAAGACAGTGTATTAAAACGTAGGGGAAATTTTAGATTTCAATGAACTGATCTCATGCAAACCACATCTCTGAACTGCAATGAAATTAAATTGGAAATCTCTACAACATATGAGAAAAAATTTTTGAAAATTAAGAATAACTTGTCTGAATAGTTTGTAGGTCTTAGGAAAAAATATACTATCAGCTCCTCCTTAGCTTGGCCATTTTGGTGACTTCCCAGAAGGCCCAGAAAGAAATCAGTCAGAAAGAATGACTGAGCCCTGAGTCAGGGCACACAGCTTTAATTAGGCCAGAAAACATGGGAAGACCTCCAGGAGTGGTGAGCTAACCATCTGGCTGTGGCTATCTGGGTACACGTGGGTGTACAGCTGCAGAGTGGGAAGGGCATAGCAATGCAAGCTCTCATCACGTGCTGCACTCATATTCCCCATTCCTAAATCTGCTCCTCCTACAGTCACCCCCATTTCAGTAAATGATACCAGCCTCATCCAGCCACTCAGGCCTCAAATCCTGGAATCATTGGGATTCCTCTTTTTCTCTCACCCCTACATCCAAACCATCAGTCAACCTTGTTGACTCTATACGGTCCCAATGTAGGCAGAAGCTGACATGTTTCAGGACCACCACCTCAGTCCAAACCACTGTGATTTCTTGTCTGGACCATTGTGGCAGCATCCTAAGTAGTCTCCCTAAGTGTGTGTATGTGGTGTACATTCCCCAGAATGTTACCTATTTCAGAAACTGGCTTGTGGAGGTCATCCAGAGGGGGAGAGACACAGATAAATATAAATATGGTAGCAATAATTAATATTTTTTAAGACTAGAATACTAATCATAAACAAACATAAAAAAGTATAGTCTTTAATTTTCTGTAGTGACTGTATCATAGGAGGAATCATATGAAAATTATCCAGGTGTCTTTTATTTTATTACTAAAGTCTTTGCATAAGATAATTATATCATAGTTTTTATAAAAATTTCCGTTGTCAAGCAGTAAAACAGAAATGGCTGATGTATTTTTTGGGTTTGGAATTTTCTTGTCTGGTGATCGCTGTTGAAATAGGGGGTATTTTCTGAGACATCTAGCTATTTTTTCTAAGCTTTATTATTTTAAGGAAAAGGTGGGTTTAATTTTTTGATAGCAGTTAATCAGAACAAGATCATAATCCTTGGATATTGTCATCAATACAAATATTCAACTATTTTCCACTTAAATTAAAAAAAAAAGATGTTTTTTAACATCTGTTTGCTGAGATATAAAATATCCTACGCCTTCCCCAAAAATGTCTAAAAATTATCTGTAAAACATTTAGTTTTACCTAAATTTCTAGAGTTATGAGATTTAAACTAGTAGAAACTGAACTCGAGCTCTATTTGTGTGTTGTGTTTTATTAAGTTACTTGAAAATCATTCCAAACACATTTTCTGGGAACAAGTTTTCATATTGTAATTTTGGACATATTTCCCCACCCATTCGTAAAATGAATTGAATTGTAGCTCCTCTAAGGACCACTAAATAAATGAAGACAGTTTATAAATTTTTCAGAAATTCCTCAGAGTCCCAAATATGTTTTGTCATTTGTTTTGTCTAAGCTTTTTAATTCTCCTAGAATTAAATAGAAACAGCAGAGACTGCTATGCCAAATAGCTCTCACTATTTGAAACTGTTCTCTTGTGAACTAGAATGGTTTTTAACGAGAGTGTGTATTTAGAGATAATTAATTAATACTACAATATTTTGATGAATAAAGATGGCAATAATTAACAATAAAATACAGTGTGCCAAAGCACTGCACAGTAGGACACCATAAGTAGGATCATGTAATAGATTCAAATAATGGGACCCTCTGAGTACTACGCTCTTGAAATTTACAACAGATCCAGAGCAGGAGATAGAGGGGTTTTTTTTTGCCAACTTTATTTAGGCACAGTTGACAATTAAAAGTTGTATGTATTTGGGGCTGGCCCTGTGGTGTAGTGTTGGCATTTGCATGCTTCACTTCAGCAGACTAGGGTTCGCAGCTGCAGACCTAGTACTGTTCGTCAAGCCACACTGTGGCAGCATCCCACATAAGATAGAGGAGGATCAGCACAGACGTTAGCTCAGTGACAATCTTCCTCAAGCAAAAAGAGGAAGACTGGCAATGGATGTTAGCTCAGGCCCAATCTTCCTCACAAAATTTTTTTTAATAAATTGTATGTATTTAAGGTGTTAAATTTGATGTTTTTAAAAATTATCTTTAGTACTTTTTTTATTAAGGTCACACTGCTTTATAACATTGTGCAAATTTCAGGTGTATGTCATTATATTTTGGATTCTGTAGAGACTGAATCATGCGCATCACCAGAAGTCTAGTTTCCATCTATCACCATACATACATGCCCCCATACCCCTTTCACTTTTGATATACCTATACATTGTGAAATTGTCTCCATAATAAAGCTAATTAGCATATCCATCACCCCATGTAGTTACTATTTTTTCTGCATGTGTAGTGAGAATACTTAAGATCTAATTTCTTAACAAATTTCAAATATACAATACAGTATTATCAGCTATAGCCATATCGTTGTACATTAGATCTCCAGAATGTTTTTATCTTGCATAACTGAAATTTTGTACCCCTTTCACCAACATCTCCCCATTTCCCACATCCCTCAGCCCCTAGCCACCACCATTCTACTCTCTGTTTCTGAGATTGACATTTCTTGATTCTGCATACAAGTGAGATCATGCACTATTCGCCTTTCTGAATCTGGCTCATTTCACTTAGCATAATGTTCTCCAGGTTCATCCATGTTGTTGCAAATGGCAGGATTTCATTATTTTTTTTTTTTTAAAGATTTTATTTTTTCCGTTTTATCCCCAAAGCCCCCCAGTACATAGTTGTGTATTCTTCGTTGTGGGTTCTTCTAGTTGTGGCATGTGGGACGCTGCCTCAGCGTGGTCTGATGAGCAGTGCCGTGTCCGCGCCCAGGATTCGAACTAACGAAACACTGGGCCGCCTGCAGCGGAGCGCGCAAACTTAACCACTCGGCCACGGGGCCAGCCCCTCATTATTTTTTTAAGATTGAATAATGGCCCATTATTCCACATACATATATATCACATTTTCTTTATCTATTCATTTGTTGACATTTACTCTGTTTCCACGTCTTAGCTATTGTTAATAATGGTGAAATGAATACGGAAGTGCAGATATCTCTTCCAGACACTGATTTCATTTCCTTTGCATATATACCTAGAAGTAGGATTGCTGGATCATATGGAAGTTCTATTTTGAATTTTTTAAGTAATCTCCATGCTGTTTTCCATAATGATTGTACCAATTTACATTCCCATCAGCAGTAAACTAAGCTTCCCTTTTCTCCACATCTTTGCCAACACTTGTTATTTCTCATTTTGATAATAGCCATTCTTACAGGTGTGAGGTGATATCTCACTGTGGTTTTGATTTGTATTTCCCTGATAATTAGTGATGCTGGGCACCTTTTAATATATCAAGGTTTATTTTTCTACTAAGTTAGTTCATGGTTGATTCTAATGATGCTGATGGAGAAAATCATCTTTCTCACCTTAAACCTTAAATTGACCTTAAAGTCAGTTTTAGGATGCCAACACTGAAAATGAAGAGTAGAGAAGAAATTCAAAACTACTACATTAATCCCATATATGGTCTGTGGGTTCGTTTTTGTACTTTTGTTTTTTTACTGTAAGTCATATTAACCACATTTCAAGAAGTAAAATATGATAAGTAAAGTACTATCACCTTTTTTAAGTGTGAATACAATCCTATAATAAAAACACTTGATAGAATGTGATATCCTGTAGCATAAACGCAAAATTGGAAGCTTGGACTGTCATTAAGATACAGTAGATAATGAGTGATACAAAGAAAATTGTCATACAAAATTTTACAAACTAATTTCACAAATCTAAAATCTCCTCACCTTATCAAAGATTTAAAATGGTTGAAAGATTGAATATTGAGAGAGAACATGAACAAGGATTCCTAGGAAAGCACTCTTCTGTGAGTACCTCCATTTTCAGTAGGAGTACCTGACCCAATTTTCTAACTAGTAAAAGAACTTTCAACAGGATGGGTAAGAGAACTTGACACGTGTCCAGGAGTTAGGGAATTGTCCAATTTCAACATGGGAAAGGTAAAAAACGGGGTTGACTTTACTTTCTGTTTTGGTCATACAGCAAAGGATTGTTGCTGCTGTGTTAGAATCAGCTTGCACCAGAGAGTTTTGGGGCAAAGTGATTATTTGCCTTTAAGCAGATACCTTCAAAAGAGCTGAGTCGAAGTCATTACAATCATCTGATAGGGCAGTGAGGAGGGCAATGGGACCACTAGAGAGCGCCTATACGGGGTAGGTCACTGGGAAACAAAGGGCCAAGGAGAAAGCTGCATGTCCAACGAAAATGAATCTCCTGTGTCAGGAAATGTGTAACTGAGAGATTCCACATGCACAAAAAAAGAATCATCTTTAAAAATCTCCCAAACTTAAAGAGCATAAGACCACGTTCACAGTCCTGCTTGATCAAGAACTTTCCTGCCAGATTTCCCATTCTTTCTGCCTCTCTGACAGTCTGACCCTGAGTGGGCAAGATGAGGGAGACTGGGTGGAAACAGAAGGCAAGAAGCTGACCACACCTCTATCCCAGCAGCAGACCCCAGCAAGGAGAGAAATGCATAAGTGTCCTTAAATAAAGCAGGAAATGTTGGTAGCTACATGGTTCTAGATGTCCTTAATGACTTAATTGAGGCTGTATTTATGCTTCAAAACAACTGTATACTTATTTATTGTGAATGAGCAGAAAAGTATGAAATTCTCTTAATCTAAAGGTAGAAGTAGTTAGTACTTCTTCATAAACACATTTCAAAGGTGATTATAGAAAAATAATGGACAAAAATGCTTCTGAATATAGCCTAAATCCTGTTCATTTACTTTATCAGATACGTATGCACGTTTATTTATACATTTGTGTATATATTTCTATACAATATGAAAAGTGTTAATGCATTGCTGCATTAAAAGCGTTAACATGAACTGATGGCTTTAAAGATCTCATATTTACTCTGTCACTACTACACAGCCAGGGTTTTTTGATCATTATACTTAATGTGCATAGCCAGCTACCAGATTTTGTGCACCTCTTATACCAAGATTTCATTCTTTTACACCAAAGGAATCTTGTCACTCTGAAGAGTCGTTGATCTCAGATACAGAAGCTGGAAAAATATAAAATGTGCACAAAATATTTGTTTATATGTAATGAAATATTTGTTTATATGTTTATTTGTTTATATGTAATGTTTAAAGTGCTAACTTTTGGGGTAGTATTGGAAATAACAATACTACTTAAAAATAACAATATTATCAGAAAGTGTCTTTCTGGAGAGAACTTCCACCACCAAAGAAATGAGAATTTGAGCATAAAAAAATTTTTGCTCTCTCTTTCTCTTATAATTTCAAACCTATCAAAGAAGCCATTAGTTCATGCTGACATCATAATAAATTAAAATTTACTCCAAAGAATTTTCCATATATTCTCAAATGCCTTACCTCAACCAACACAAACTATTTAAACTTTCTCCTCATATTTCCCACATCTTCTGACAAATAGTAGAAAAATAGAACTAGAAATAGGAAGAAATATATGAATTAAATTTTACATAATTTGTTTATTTACTATTATTAAATATCAGGTTTAAGTTTATTTACTATTTTTAAATACTTATATCAGGACATAAGTATTAGGGTATGTTCACTATCTAAAATTGGAGCCACCAAATGTGGACCTATTAACAAGATTCCAGCCGTTTTACCGTTTCTTGAACATGCAGAGCCTGTTATAAATTCATGGGATTTGCACTGGCTGTTTTCTATGCCTGGAATGTATTCCCACTAATATTTCTCAGTTGCTCTTTTTCAGGTCTCTGCCCAAATGTTTCTTTCTTATGAAAATCTTCCGTAAACAGGCTATTTAAAAATCGCTATAACTAACTCCTTGCTATTCTTTATACTATTACTCCATCTTGAAATTGCGTTACATATGTATTAATCTTTAATTTCTTTTTTCCCTATTAGACTATAAGCCTCATGAGAGAAGGGATTCTGTTTGTCTTATTCATGCTTGAGTCCTAATTGCCTCAAATTGGTGCACAGGTTCTCAATAACCACTTGCTGAGCGACTGAGTAAATGAGCTTCCTCAAAAAGTCATGTTTTATCCTAATCAATTTTGTCAGGCTACTCAAAATTGTGTACTTATGTTTGCAGCTGTTTAGACTACATAATTCTACAAAATGGGTTCCTGTTTTACTAAAAAGATAACTAAAAAGCAATCATATTCAATTCTAGGAGGTGGAAATTTGAGGATGCATTTGATGGCCAGCCTTTGTCTTCGGTAGATAGATAAAACCCATATAATTTTTCCACTGATTAGATACAGGAAAAAGAAACACTAAAAAGTAGATATAGTCATAAACAGATCTCAACGATTCTTTCTCAGGCCTCTCTCTCAATTTGGAAAACAAATCAGAGAAACATATCACGTAGAAAAGAAGCTCAGGAAGACATATAAAATACACACTATGCTTTCTGCATTTGAATTGGCAACCTTAGAATTCTGGTGACATTCTTAATGGCATCTATTTGTATCAACCTCTGTGATGTTTAAGACAAGTAGTAACTTTGTTGTGACCATGGATGTAGGAACTTGGGGGTCACCCTTGGCTCTGTCACAGGGTGTCTCCAGAATCAGCAGTGAAACAGGGCCACAGATTAAGGAAAGCAACTCTCCGTCTGCATTTTATCGTTTGAAATATTAATTTCAGTGTTTCTTTTTTACAGCCATTACAATCTTCGTAATTAATCTTAGCTTACAAAGTCCTAAAAAAGTAGAATAACTTCCCTGTTATGAAAGTACATTTGCTTTGTCAAAAGATTATTCATTAGTTTAGTTCTTATCCTTCCAAAGCCTTGAAAAAGAACACAAAAACTCCCAAATATCTGCAAAAGTAGTTTTGTATCAAAAATTCAATGTAACATACTCTGAGTGTTCTGAACTCAACTGATTATAGAAAATTGCCTTCTTCTGATGAAGTAATCTACATCTAGATTTTGTCACCACGGTAAAAACAGCTTCCTGTAAATTTGTTTTACAAGGAAGTTGGTACTTTAGAAATGATGTTCACTTCTCTTTAGAGAAGAATACGTCTTTTGAAAAATGATTTTTTTTCTGTCAGGAGCCTGCTGCTCAAAATTTCTTAAACTACAGTCAATTATTTTTTTTTAATTTCCTTTTCCAATTGTTGGTGTGAAAAAGATATTTTAGTGTATTAAGTAATCTATAAGAAAATGAAAACAACAGATTGTGATCCAAATCAGTAATAAGTGAATCTTATATTAAAATATCAGTTTTATACATTTGAAAGTAAAATGTTTCTGAAAAATGTTTTTGATTAAATTGAATAATAAAATATAAAATGTATACACTATAAAATATAAATCTTCCTCATAACAAATATTCACTTCTTAGCAAGTTTTGCCATTTTCTTAGCTTGAAATCATCTGGCAATTTAAGCACTCAAAGCTTAAGCTTTTGATCTGGTCAAGGATGCATGACCACCTAGGGACAGGATCCGGCCTCCTGAGAAAATCTTGCCTGCTGTTCCCCTGCTCCTTCAATTACAATGAGCACTGTGAGTCATCGTGAGAGTTAAAACTGAGTGAACAATGACTCTGCACGTAATTTTTAGAACTTATTTTTTCCTGCATTTTGCAGCTCAAACATAAGGCAGCGTGGTATCGTAAAGAGTTTGGCTTTGAAGTCAGGCAGACTTAGATTTGAATATTGGCTCTGCCTCTCATGGACTTGGAGATTTTAGGATTTAATTAACTTTTGAGTCTTTGTTTTCTCATAATAGACATTCAGTGAAAGGTAGTTATCATTACCCCTGACTCAGTAAACGCATAGATCACTTGGAAGACTGGCATGTGGTTGCCTACATATAAATGAAAAAGAAACACAGGTAAAATGTAAAACATAGTGAATTGTGAGATAAAAGTAATACAAATATGAAAAGTTAGACAAGACAACCACAGAATTCTTAAAGTAGCATGTGACATTTCAAAGAGAATCATAGAGATCTTTCTCGTCTTCTGGATTAACTGACACTTGAACTGAATCTTCAACAAACTTTATATTGGATAACAGTATATGAGTATAAGTATAAGAGTATAAGAGTACTGACTATGTGGTGTGCACTGAGCATGGTGTTCAAAGTTAAACCAAATATAATCCTTGTTCTCTATGGGAGTTAGGACAAGTAACCCAGCAACTATACTGTACTGAAATAAATCATAGATATAAGATATGCTAAGTGAGTAGAGAGGAAGACGCTGGCTAACACTGTGCTCATGCATTTGTGTGTGTGTGTTGGTGGCGGTGGGGGGCAGTGCATATGTGTTAATATAGCAAGAGGTAAGGACTAGGGAAAGATGAGTTAACAGGGGAGGAGATGCTTGAGAGGGGAAATAAACTTTGCCTTTAGCTCCTATAATTTTCTTTTGTAACACTTTTCTTCATTTCTAATTTTATAAGTGTGCAATTGTATAATTAATGCCTATACTTCCCACTAAAATGCAAGCTCCTAATTAGCTCATGTAAACTTCTAATTAGCTCATGTCTGTTTTGCCCTCTATTATTTATGCTGGCTGAAAACCACTGCAAAGTTTTAAGCCCAACCTTAACTCACCAAACTATCACCAATTTGTCCACTATCACATAAAAAGGCACAGAAAAAGAGTTTGCCATTCATGTAGGATGTGTCCGTAGTAACGCCTCTGTAGTAAGGAGCCTTCAGAGAGCCAGCAGAGAGACACTGATGGGTTCACATCCTGGTCTCATTCTGGGTTCTCTAATCTACATTTTCTCCAAATTTTATCATCACAAATCTTTCAAACTTGATCTTTTTAAGCAGTTTACAAGCTGATAATATTGTTAGCTACTTTCCACATATCAAAGTAGAGCTTAACCTCATGTTGTCTCTTTTTTAATGCAAAGTGACCACAAGATATACTGATTGATATTCTGTCCACTGGGAGAATTTGTCTTTTCAACAGGCCTTCAGGAAGACTTCTAAGTCTGGCTCAGTAATGGCAGAGCAATCCATTTCTGACTTGTGTTAGCACAGTATGCAGAGCCACTTGCTACAAAATTTTCCCCTTGGTCATCTGACGCAAAGAACTCCACATTGCTGTATGTTGAAGGAGGATGGGAGTGTAGCAGATGTAGGCCAACAGAATTTTGAATCATTTGCTTACAGAACTTGCTTACATCTTCAGAACATTGGAAACCTTATTTGTAATATACGACTTCTAATAGATAGTGTAATGTTGCTGATTGTGCCCAACCTCATGGAATGGTGGTTCAGTTTGTATTTATTTCTTTTTTTTTTAAAAAAAGATTGGCCCTGAGGTAACATCTGTTGCCAATCTTTTTTTTCCCTTCTTTTCCCCAAAGCCCCACAGTACATAGCTGTATATTCTAGTTGTAGATCCTTCTAGTTCTGCTACGTGGGACACCACTTCAGCATGGCTTGATGAGTGGTGCTAGGTCCACACCCAGGATCCAAACAGGTGAAACCCCAGGCCACCGAAGTGGAGTGCGCAAACTTAAACACTCGGCCATGGGGCCAGCCCCCTGTACTCTTTTCATGATAGGAAGCTAGGCTCACAAAGCCATTTGGTATACACTGTGAATCAAGTCAGGACAGATTTGGAGATTTTTGTTATACAGATAAAAAGGAACTTAGAAAACTAGCCATATGTTTTGGTCCTAATCCCTCATGATCTGTTAGCCCCCACCAAAGACTCCTGTTAGTCAAAATGTTTTCATTACCATGCCAGCCTCTGCTGTATATCAAGGAGCCTTATCCTCCTTACTTTGGGGCATAAAGTGCTGATGCTGGTCCTGTGTCACCCCAGAATCCCAAAGTCCTTCTTGAAATCAGGAAGCCCATTTCAATAGCAGCATCATCCACATTATCATCACTGTAGAATTTATCAAATAAACTAATGCTTTCCTCACTAATGATGCATTTATTGTCATTTCATGGGGCAAGCTTAGAGAGTTACAGAAGAGATATCCACTCCAACATTTCTAGCTACCTTATAACTTGGATTCCAGATTCTGATTCGATACTGTTCAAGTTTAAGTTGCTTGGAGTATCTCTTTTTAAAACTTTTTATTAAGATTATTATAGTTTACAACCTTGTGAAATTTCATTTGTACGTTATTGTTAGTCACGTTGTAGGTGCACCACTTTACCTTTTGTGCCCTCCCCCCCCCTTTCCCCTGGTAACCACCAATCAGTTCTCTTTGTCTCTATGTTTAACTTCCACCTATGAGTGGAGTCATACAGAGTTTGTCTTTCTCTATCTGGCTTATTTCACTTAACATAACACCCTCAAGGTCCATCCATGTTGTTGTGAATGGGAAGAGCTTATACTTTTTTATGGCTGAGTAGTATTCCATTGCTTGGAGCATTTTTAATTGCTTCTTGATCTCATAGTTTATGATTTTATGGCTAAACCCTGAAATTAAAAGTTGACCACACTAAATGAAGATGGTATGTCAGAATGTCTTTGTCGTATTTACATTATTGGATAGGATCTGTAAAACATACCAGTATTGACAACTTTTTATGAATTAAATTCATTTTCTCCCTCATACCATTTCTCCTTCAGTCTCTTTCACCTTAATAAATGGAAATATAATTCACTAGTTTCTCAGACTAAAAACATTGGTGTCTCTCTTTATTTTTATCTTACATTTCATTTCATCAGCAAGTCCTATTGACTCCACCTCCAAAACTTATCCTGAATCTAATCATCTCTCTTCCATTTTTGCTTTTTGAAAATGGTATGCTGTGAACAGCAGTAGGAGATATCATTTGAAACTGTAAATCAGATGCTATTCTTTTACTGTTCACACAGTTTTACTGTTCCAGTGATTTCCCATAGCTATCGAATAAAACACAAATTTTTACCATGACCTACAAGGCCTTACATCACCTGGCCCCTGCCTACCTCTTGAGCCTCATTTCCAATGTTTTCTCCCTCAAGCAGTCCACTTCAGTGACACTGTCTGTTTTACTATTTTTCAAACTTGCCAAGATTTCCTGCTTCATTTTTCCTAATGGGTGAGAGACTATCCATTCACACATGTCCCCATCCCTCTGCTCTTTCACATCACTCAGGTGTCCGCTTAAGTTCCATCTCCTCAGTGAAGTCTTCCCTGATTACCCATCTGAAATATCACAGTGCTTCTTCCCCACCAACCATGTTCTTACATAGTACTCTACTTTATTTTTCCTTAATATTTATAACACAAAAGTATATATATTTACTTACTAGTTACACTTTGTTTTGTTCCTCCCATAGAATGTAACCCCAGGAGGGCAGGTACCTTCAGGTCTATCTACTACTAGGTCCTCAGCAGCTGGACCAGTGACTGGCATAGTAGCTCAATCACCATTTGTTGAATGACTGAAAGAATGAATAAATAAATAAATGGTTAATTAACTAATATATTATAGTCAAAGGAAAATATAAAAAGTTTCTGAACTAAGGCAGTGAGAATTAGAATGGAAGAGAGGGAACACAAAATATTGCAGAGAAAGAATTGATGACTGTAAATCATAAGATATAAAGACAGAAAGAGAGAATAGTGAACAATATCTTATGTTTTCGACCTATATTTCCAGGAGGATAATGGTGGCTTTATCCTAGGAACGACAGCGTAGATTATGAACAGATTACCAGTTTTCATGTGTGAGATGAAATGGTAGCTTTGAAGTTGAAGAAAGATAAAATAGTCAATTGGAGAAGAATGAGATTACTCTCAGTAATTTAAAGTTCAAGTAAATCTCTGAAAATTAATCATTAAAAAAAGCAGGGAATACTTACGGTGTCCTGCTTATGTAAATAACTCAATATATGCAGGATGTTCTGTGATTATAACATATCTAGTAAATGAAATTGTCAATAGAGGAGTAAGAAAATAGATTTCAGAGAAGCAAAATTCAGCAGTATTGATTCACCACTGTTCAGAAATAAAAAATAATTTGGGGTAATACAAGAAATTTGGCCCCTTGATAGTGTTTTCTCCCATGTGAGGGAGGAATAATTTACCAGGCTTCTTCACGAAGTACATGAAATATCTCTGGAGGGTATCTACTTCTCTATTCTCTCATTCCATGGTCATCAGGCAACACTTTGATGAATAATTAATTTTCTTATATAGTTCAAATACCAGAAAGTGAGCTGTCCTTGCTAGAAATGTGATCACTGGAGTAAATTAATATGTTGGAAATCTGATTTATTTATCAATCTCTTATGAGTTTAGTTAGCATTAACCCAACTTGAGCTTGAGAGCTTAAAAAATCCAAACAGTTGAAAAATCCAGTTTCTGGACTTTCAAGATGAATATTTTATCTTGGCTGTTTATTGAATTATCAGGCTAGCTATTTAAGGTACCCATACCTAACTGTACATTTTGTTTCCTATTTCAACAAATTTTCAGTTTTCTCACATATTTCAACCATGTAGTAATTGAGGATATTAATTTTCCCTAGAATAATGAATGATTTGTGGGACAATAATAGGAGCTAAGATAATGGAGCTTTGATAACAGTTTAAAAGGAGAGGGCATATGATCCAGGAACTACTCATCCAAGAAATCTAACTTAGTGATATTTAATGAACTATACTTCTCTTTATTTTCCTTTTTTCCTTAGTTTTTCTCTGGAAAATAAGTGAAACGGTAAATTGTTGAATAAATTAGTATATACCTAAATTTTCATTATTAACCTTTTGCTCATAGGCTTTCATTATGAACAGTGGTTTATGAATTTGGTCAAAAAATCTTTTTGAATTGTGTCTAAAGTGTTACAATTTAAATGCTCTTTATACAAATTTATACTTAAAATCTCTAGCATATCTTAAGTTCCTTACAATTTATCCTCTATTTGTTTTTGAATACTACACAGAAATCACAAAAATGTCTAGCACATAACATGTAAAATACTGATTGAATGTTGATGGCCTGAAGGCTCAGTGTGTCAAGATTTCTTTGGTTGCATTCAACAGGACTTAACCTTGGCTAATGTAGGCAAAATTGGAAGGGTGGGGGTAACTCATTGATTCAAAGGAAAAAGCCATAGAGTAAGAATTCAGAAATAAGTAGAATTAGGGCAACCCTACAAAGCTCAATATACTTGAGAGCATATTATAAAATATCTTATGATAAATATTGTTAGTTTACTTTTTATAACCAGTGGTAACACCTTCGAATATTTCGTTTTCAATCATTTAACTCTATTTTTAATTTTTCTTCCTCTGTTAATATCTATATTTTAAATCCATTTATGTTTTGAATAAAATGCTCATAACAATATGTGAAATACGCACACTCTGCGTTCCCCTGTTACAGGGTGTTTATGATTCTTAGTTTTTGTGTGTTATGAAATAAAATAAATGAGGAACGAATTACTATGCAATAGAAAACACTGATGCAGCTGTGATAAATGTAGGTTGCAGACAGTTGCAATCAGTAGTTTAAAGGAGCCGTTTATTAGTGTGTAGCAGAAGAAAAGTACGAGATTAGGAAAATAAAAACAATAACTTGTCATTTCCAAAATGGGCTGTAATAAGATAAAATATCAAAACTAAAACCTCAATCATTACTATTGTTTCCTAAATGTACAGTTAACAAAGGCACATCCATCAAATAACAATAACTAAAAATTATATGCATAAGGGATAATTAGAAAACTAAAATTTTAATAGCAAATAAACATATAAGAATTTCCAAAACACATGACAATAAATACCATTTTTAAATGGTGGATTGTTAATAGAGATTTAACATCTGAAACTTGATTACTGAAAAAGACCTTTTAAACAGTTGACATGTTGCTACGGCAATAACTTCTGTAAAAAATGCAACAGCATCATGGATATGGTTTAGCATATACATAGTACAGCGATATTCAGCACAGTTTATATGGGTGCCATTTCTGTTCTCTTTTGATTTATTTTATCCTCATTTTGGTTCATATTTTCATCCTTCTTTGCTCATCTGATAATTTTTGACTGAATGCCAGATACATCAAATTTCCCTTGCTGAGCACTGGATATTTTCACATCCCTGAAAATATTCTTGAGGTTTGTTTTCAACCCAAACAGGTTACTTGGAAGCAGCCTGAACCTTCCACAGGGCCAGAGGAAGTCTTTAGTCTTGGGCTAATTTTATTTCACTTACTGAGGCAATAGTTTCTGAGTATTCTACTCAACGCCCCGTGCTTTACATTTTCGCACCTTGGCTGGTACAACACAAACTACTCATTGCTCTGTTTGAGCCCTGGAGATTGTTTTCTCTAAACATGTTTCAGGTGGTTTTTTCCCTAACCTCAGGTATTTTCCTCAAACACATGTGTTGATCAGTACTCAGCTAGATACTTGAGAGGGATTCTCTGCCCGTCTCTGAAGTTCTCTTTCTGCACAGCTCACTTCTTACCGGGACTCTGCTGCCTTGGACTCCACAGACGCTCCATTTCATCTTCTCAACTCAGGGTGACAGGCCGGCTCTGCCTGGATTCCACCTCTCTGCACTATTGCCAGGAACGTCTCTTTAGGCAGTTAATGGGGGCACTTTTAGGATTCACCTTATTTTTTCTTTCTCAGGATTCACCGTTTTGCACTATCTCATGTCCAATGTCGGAAATTTTATAGATATATTCCAGTTCTGTGTTGTTTCCTTTTTACTCCCTCTTGACTTGAACTCCTAAATAAAGAGTTTTACATCATCTGGAAAACTGTTTTGTGAATATGTATCGCCAACTACTGTGAATACTTTCATTTGCATTTCTGTTTAGGGCTGCACCGGTGTCAAGCAGAATTGACCGGAAACAGCTCTGAGTGCCCTGTAGAAGGTCGAACACAGGCGAGATCTCAATATGGGTATACGCATTCCCTGAGTGCCTGCTGCAGGGCTATCACCATGGGGGAAGCCCACCTGGATGTGTCCCTGCTCTACAACTTCATATTGGTCCATTGTGGATTGATGACCTGGGCCTGTCAAAAGCACTTCGTCCAGGCCGCCTAGTTCTACGGGTGCTCCCGGAACCTGGGGCCTTGGATCCAGCGCGTGACCCCGAGTGGGCAGGCAGAGCGAATTTTGGATGAGTCCCTCTGCCTGGAGGACCGTGAGTAGTGGTGCGCAGGCTGCCGCTCATCTTACACTTGCAAATCCAGTGGGCATGGCGCCTGCGACCGGAGTCGGGTGAACAACTGCTGCCCTACAAGGGCCCAGTGCCACTCTTTCCCCCCGTTACTACTCCACCCTCGCTGACCTGTGCGAGAAGATTTGGAGCAACTCCTTCAAGGCGAGCCCTGAGCACCGCAACAGGGGGCGGTACTTCCAGAAGTGGGTGAGCCTGCTCAGGGCAGCCCCAGTGAGGCTAGGACCCGCCCCTTCGCCAGCCCTTCCCCGTTCTGGCAAATTCCCAACATTCTATTGGCCTTCTCTCTGTTCCTGTTATTCCTTTCCCGAGTGTCCCTTCTTCTGGCACTCACACTTCTGCGCTCCCACCAGCTGTGGGCTGGGCTGGGCTGTGGCAGCCTCCTTCCTGGGGCTCTTCCTTAAAAGAAGCACAGACTGGAGTGTTGATGGCACATGGAGGCTGCAGTAGCTGGTGCCTGAGCCTCGGACATTGGGTTCTAGTCCCCCTCCACTGCTCTGCTTTTCCCTGCCTGGGAGGCCTCGGGGACTGGGAGCGCCAAGCTGACCTGCCCCCTCCTGCCTTTAAGGATAATGGGGCTATGAAGTGGGACGCCACGCCCTCTTCGGCTAGTGCACGCCCACCCCTTTCCAGGCCAAAGCTGCTGGTGACTGCCCTGGTCTCCAGACCCATGATTGCGCCTGCTATAAAACGGTAGTTGACTTAAAAAAAAGACAGAACAGAAGCGCTTTTAATTTTTAAATTAAAAATTACAATTTTTTAATTAAAAATATTGGCAAAAAAATAAGGAAAGATGTATTCTGGCCAAGGAGACCTTTAAAAACTCTTGTGTTCTATTCAAAAGAAAATTTCATCATATTTAATGTGTTAAAAATTGGGAAAGGCTTAGAACCATCCTAATGTACAGTGTTAACTATGATAAACTCAAAAGGAGCTGTGTCCCAACTGTCAATGATATCAGATTTATTTTGCATGCAGTAATGTTAGCAAACTAGACTTATTCCACTGAATTAATATTGCTAATTTTAATATTTGTTTCTCCACTCTTGTTTGTATATCATTTTTTTATTTAGAATAATAGAACAATTTAAATCACAATAGCTTTATACCTAGATTGTGTTTGTATTTAAAACACGGCAAGTGATATAATAAATAATTCAAATCCACACTGTGGCCTATGCTACTTTATTATTATTTTTACAGCTATTAAAGGTGTTATAAAATTACTCATGTTTGGCAAATCTGATCCAGTTGGAAACTAATTGATATCAGGAGCAAAGCTGAAGTTCTAAAATCTTAGACTTTATATTGGAAGGCTCAGAACGTAGGCTATCTAGAGAGTACAGAGTGGAGCACAGGTTTTTCAAATATTTGTGTTCATATGTATCACCAGAGCCAATTCCCAGGCTCCAGAGTTTCTGATTTAACAAGTCTAGGGTGAGATTCAAGGACACACATGTTTTAAATTACTTCCCATGTGATGCTGATACTGTGGTCTATGAATTACGTGGTGAGGCCTTCTGGTCTAAAAATCAAGATGAACAAGTCAATGGCGATTTGGACTAGGACTGATTCTAGTTATTCAGAAGCAAATAGAAAGAGCACCTAACCCAAATTCAGGGATAAGGGAAGGTGCCATAAGGAGCTAACATAAAGAAAGCATAAGAGATGGCCAGGCAAAAAGATCAGGGACCTTATAGGAAATACCATAGTGAGGGAGAGGCCTGGAGGTAAGAGCAAACCTGACCTACTTAGGAAACAACACATTGTTAAATAGAACTGGAGGTTCATAAGCATTTGCTGATTAAACACAAAGCAAAGAGATGACTAACAAAGACAGCAACATATTACACACGAAGCTATGTATTCTTAACACAATACTCACCAGTATTAATGAGCGTGAATAGCTTATATGTCTTTTTAGTTGTGACCTTATCCCTTAATAGATATTTGAATATACTTTCATGAGAGTATTCTCTTTTTGCTGTAATCCACGATTATGTGAAACTTGTTATACGTGCAATCAGGTGCCACATAGTGATGATTTGGTCAATGATAGATTGCCTATAGGTCAGTGGTCCAGTGAGATTAGTACTACACTGCCGAGGTGTGTAGTAGGCTATGCCATCCAGTCTGTGTAAGTGCACTCGATGACGTTCACGCAATGATGAAATTGACTAACAATGCATTTCTCAGAACTCATCTCCATCATTAAGGGACGCGTGACTGTATAGACAGAGTGATTAATTACATTTGTAAACTTCTAAGACCAAATTGACTTATTTTTCTGGCCAGTCATTTTCCTCAGGTATTATAACATTTAAGGTTTTCAGAGTAGTCTCCTAAAATATTGTCCAATCCTTGAGATCATAATCTACATAATTTGATTTTCATTTAATCAATTAGAATTTACTGGTCCTGGTTATACACTACAGCCATGGCAGAGAAAGTTTAAAAGCTTAATACCCATGCATAATACAGTATTGTTTCCTATTCCTTCTCCACAGAAATAACATATCTAATGCTTGCAGTTGTGCCTAGAAGTCATTGTTCATTAAATTCTGAATTCTCTCCAGTTCTAGAGATAACCGTGTATCAGATACCATAACAAAGGCTCTTCGCAACTCAGGCTTCCATTAAGAAACACTCCTCACTTGGCCCCATAGTGGGGATATAGTGTTAGTTCTTTCTTCCTGGCATGAATGAAAGTAAATCATGGGACGTGTAGGTTCGTTTTATACATGGTGCCTGCGTTAATAGGAAACAATTAAAAAACCTCGCTCCTGAGTAATTGTCTGCTGTAATTTCAGCATAGTATTCCTATTTTTATAAATTAACAATCCACTATCCAGACCTCTAGCATTTCTGGACTCTGATCTTTGAAATATTAGATTTCATAGAGGTTAAAATCATCATTAGTTCTTGTTGGTGGGGGTCCAGCCCTCTCCCAGCACTGTTGATATGTGTGGTGTCCTATCAACCTGATAACATGTTCAATCCATCATAAAGTGTTTCATTTTTTTTTCAATATGACCGCCAGTCAAGATTAGTCTTGGAAGAGAGCTCCTACTCGTGCACATATTAAGTTTAGCAAATCTTGATCAACATGATGACAAGCCTCCAGTGTTTTAATTTTGGTGTGATTCAGAATTCCAAATTTTGTTCCTAAAGCTCCTGCTTGACCTGTTGGAGCTACTGCTGATTAAACTGTCATATATTTTTGTCATTGGGAGTTAAGGGAATGTGTGCTATTTGAAAGCACAAATTGCTCCCAGAATTAGGGCTTGCCCTATGAAATTGTCTACTGGGCAATAAGTTCCAACATAATCCATTTGTCACTGTGCATAGAAATTCTTTGTAAGCCATCTTCAGGGAACACTTCTTAGGCCATCTTCATCTTGATACTGAGTACAATCCTTTAATACAATAATGGTTCATGGGAAGAAAGGACTATTTCATCATTTGGCCTATCTTTGGATTGCTTGAACACCATGTGTCACCTTATTTCATTAACCCAGGTGTCTGGTACTAAGGATCTGCCCAAGGCATCTGCCTTAGAATCCAAGCCCTTTCTGGGTCTTGGGACCTTGTGGATAGGGTCCAGCATTATCCTTTAATAAGAGGTGATGTGATTCACCAGAATCCAAATTGTTCCATTAGTTTCTGTACTTCTTATTTTGTTGTGGGGTCAATAAAAAATAGTAGTCTGTTTCTCATATTTGGAGAGAAGCTCCAGCCCATCATAATTGTCCCACATTTCACAGACTCTACTGGATCTTGAAATTTGTCTGGTTAAATCGGCCAGTCTTTATTTGTCACATGGGTGACTGCCGTCCTTCTATCTTCCTGTCTCTCTGAGGAAGCAATTATTATATTTTGAACTTAATACATCAATGGATTCTAATGATTTTAAAGTCTAAGTGCTGTTGTACTACTTTATGACAGTATGCCAGTGAATTAAAATATTCCTCTGGGAGGATTGTGAAAGTGTACTGAAATCCACTCCTCATAAATGCAAATAGTGTTTGGCTATATTATAAAAAAGAAATGGGTAAGAAGGGGCTACTCAAATCTACTATGATATATTAATAATTCTTGTCTTGTTGCACTTTTCGTTATATAGGCTTTACCATATCTGTTCCAGACAAGTCTCTCAGGGAAATTGCCTTTTTTGATCCCCAATAGCCTCACAGTCAATATCCTTAAACCAGCTGTCTTGTATATCTACCAGATGGAGTTGTTGAAAAGGTAGTTAGTGGAAATCAATACTCTCACTTCAATCTCTTTCTTAATGAGAGGAATAATCTCTTGTTGCCTTCCTAGAATTCTATATTGGTTAATATTTATTAGAGAGGAGGGCCAGGGAAATTTCAAAGGTCCAATGTTAATCAAGTCAAGTGCAAATTCAGCTCACCTCCGATTAAAAATGGTAGGTTCAGATCTCTCCATTTGCACAGAATATCATCTCAATTATACTTTAATGGAATGTGACTAGTACAAAATGTACTTTCCTGTAATATTTTTCAATTTTCCACTAGAGCATATCTGTACCTTCCACATTTTGTCTTTGGGCCTTTCACAGTGTTCTCTCTATCCTCCATGGGTGTTGCACATTTACTGCCTATTTCCAGTCATTTCCAAAAGTTTCACGTATTCCTTGTAAACATTTCTCTTATACCATTGCCTAAGATATTAGCTCCTCTTGGCAGGGGTTTTTCTAGAAGATCCCTGTCTTTCAGTTCATCATTTTCAGATTCTTTCCTGTTTAAACAAGGGGTGGGGGTGGAATTTAGCCCTGTATTAACTATTTTGTATCTAATTTGTTGTTCTCATAATTGGATTTTAATTCATCCAAGGTAGAATATATGGAGCACATGTTTTGGCTAGAATTGAAACTGGTTCCAACCACTCAACAATGATATGATGATATGGCGATATGGTACCAGTTCTCTAGTAGCAACTCTATCAGTTTTCTTTCTTTTATTTTTAATTCCATTTTTTCAATAGCCATCTAAACAATTTCATTTGTTTTAGTCTTTTTCTTCATTTTCACTTCAATGTTACCTTTTTTAGGAGGAAGTTGCTGAAGGGGGTGTGGTACCAATCTTTACGATCATTTCATACATATATGATAACTACACTCTGTGCATTTTCTTGCCACCGCCAAATCCAGGTTACATAAAGTACCAAAGACTGGGATGATTATATCAGTAGTACCAAATCAGGGGTGCTCTCTCATTATCACATTGCTGATCTAGATTTGCCTGTGTTCTTAACATCCCTATTGTTTTGGAAAAAGTATGCTATTTGTTAGTTGGAGAGGGAGTAGAGGATTTTGGCTTTTTCAGTCTAAATTTGCTAAATCTCCACCTTCACCCACTGGAACTAGTTAGTTATAATACAATCTGGGAGTGTCTCCTCACAAAAATTTATAGCCACATTGGGAGGAGAATAAACTCATTCATTTAGGAACTAACTAAGATAAGTGATATAATCTTCTGATCATTTATTCTGCAAATCTATGCCAGTAAGGATGCATTGATCTTCTGCCAGTATTTCTCTTTAAATTGTCTCAGTTCTTTAAGAACACAATCTGTATTTTGTTTTTATCTGGTTATGGTCCCTATCTACTTGTAGAAGTCTTTGGATTATTAATAGTTGTAAATTACCTTATGAGTAAATATTACTTTTGCCCACATAGCAATAGCAACAAAAGCATTAGATGGTTTCCAGTAACTGGAAGAACCAGTACTATTTACTTTTTTTTGTTTTAGTTTCTTTATTCTACCTTTACCATCATAGTTTTTGTTTTTATTTATCAATGCTGTCACAATAGCTAGGAACTAGTGTAGTTATTTTTCCCTTTATTTGGTGCTCCTTGTTTCACACTTTAACCAATTCCTAGGTCTGTGTCATCCAAATTTTATTAAGACTTGTCCCAAATAATCTACTCTGAGGATTTGCTCACATCTAAGCTATGTAGGAAAGCATAGACAGATAATCTAGTATCAAAGTGTCACGTCATTTTTCCTATCCCTTTTATTTTTTGACAAAAAGTTTGTTAATTTTGATTCATGGGTTTGAAAAAAAATTCCGCTGCTGTAACCAATCTTCACCGCCACAAATTGTTAAATTGTAAAAATAAATAAATGAATAAATGAAAGAAAAAGTGAGAGAGGAAGGAAGGAAAAGATGGAAAAAATCCCAGGTTTTACCCAACATGGAGCTTTTGTATTGGTTATCAGAGGATACAACTCCATCAGTTCTGCTAGGTGATAATCAGCTGCAGCTCCCTAAGGTCCCTATTTGCTGTACTGGAATGCATTTTGGGTTCAGAGTCTGAGACTCAAACTTGTGAGGAAGGAAAGTCATTTAGGAAAGAATTCTTTCATTTTTTTTTTGTACCTCACTAGTTAATAATCACATTTATTTACTATTTACTCCCCATCCTAATGCTCTTTCATTTTCCTTTTATATTCAGCTGTTCTAATGCATTTGATGAAGATCCTTTTATTTGTATGTGTTCTTTAGACATTGTTTATGTGTATTTTTAGTTTACTTGCATTGTACAATAGATCTCATAATTTTTATTTATTTTTATACTCAAACAAAATTTTTAAAGACCTATCCATATTGCTTATAAATATGAACATTGTTCAACCATGTGTTTCTTAAATTGTCCCTATCCATTGCCCTAGGGATAGGCAACTAGATTTTCTCTCATGCCTCACTACCACAATCTATAATATTATATGTACTCTTATTAACATGTGTAAGAATTTCTTTGGGTATGTACCAAAAAATGAGATTCTTGGATCATAGCATTGTGCTTAATTTGACCAAATACTGGCAGATTCCTTTCCTGAATGGTTGCTGCAGCCTTTCTCATTGCCAGCAGCACACAAAGATTCCGTATTCCATATCCCTCACAACACATGGCATTGCCCAACTTTATAATTTTTGAATTTCTGACAAATGCAAAGTACACAGCAACAGTGTTTTAAAATAGCATTAATTAATGAATTTGTTTCAGCACATATTTTTGTTTTACTTTTTGGCTTTATTCTTTTATGAATTACATATTTTTACGTATTATTCTCTTTTAGTTCCTCCTTTTCCTTATTGGTTTTTAGGAGTTTTTATATAATGTAGATATTAGACCTTGTTGGTTTTAGATATTACAAATATACTCTCTAAATGTCATTTGTCATTTAACTCTATCTTTCTGTCATTGAATAGAAATCCTTAATTTATTTTAACTATATAGCAATTTTATTCTTCAGGCTTTGTGCTCTTGGGGTATTGTTTAAGAAAACGCTTTTCAGAAGAGTTTAACTTGGATGATTGAGAACTGCTTATTGCATAAATATTAGAATAAAGTCATGAAGATCTTTATTTCCAGCTGGAATTTGAATTGAGATTGCATTGAATTTATAAATTCATCTTGGAAAAATTAATATCTATATTATTAAGTCATCCTAACCAATAGCATGGGAAATGTTTTCAAGTATTCTCTATTACTTTCTATATAACTCTTATAGTTATAATGCTAACTTCTCTTTTTACTTTTATTTATTTTTTTTCAGGAAGTTTGGCCCTGAGCCAAGATCTGTTGCCAATCTTCCTCTTTTTGCTTGAGGAAGATTGTCACTGAGCTAACATCTCTGCCAGTATTCCTTGTTTTTTATGTGGGATGCCACCACAGCATGGCTTCATGAGCAGTGCTAGGTCCATACCTGGGGTCCAAACCTGCAAACCCCAAGCCACTGAAGTGAGCATGAGAACTTTATCACGCTGCCGCCAGGCCGGCTCCTAATTTCTCTTCTTAGAGATTATGTATTTCTTTTTAAGGTAATTCGTAGATAATTTAGTTTTTGTTGCCAGTGTCTTATTTATATTTTCTAGTTGGATATTACTGGTTTTGAAAAATATAATTGCCTTTTGTAAATTTGCTTCTGTCCGTCTTTTTTAACGGCCTTATTTGTTTGCTGATCTTGTCGTTTTTCTTTGTCAAAGATGAGTGGCAATGAACCCCAGGGCTAAGAACACCAGCCATTACAAAACTATGTCAACCACCTCTGTTTGCTAACTCTCAACTGGCGATATCTCTGGACAAAGTCTCAAACCTAAATCATTTAGGAAAAATGATTAGACTGTAATTCATCAGATCTAAGGTAGAAGTTGGTCTTTTCCATAGGGGTCCTTTATTCAGCCCTGACATTTTCATGCCAACACTAATCTTGGGTAAGATGTAAGAACAGAACTTGAGAGTTATCCCCCAAACTATATCCCTACAGCTGATCTGGGACCATTCTGTTCCCAGCTGCCCCGACTCCACACAGGTCCGAGACAGTCTTTGATCTACCTTGCAGTTTTTCAGAGTTTATATTTATTATTCAGATCCATGCTTCTCTCTCACTCCTCTAGTTTACATACGGCTGCTATTGAGGGAAGCAGCCAACAGTTCATGCTAATTCGCCATTTTCTGAGAAACAGGAAGACATTATGTTTGAACTTTCAACTTATTCTTCATATTTGAATGAAGATTTAAAAATTGCTAAAGTTAAAATGCATTACTAATATAATCACAAAATGGCTTTAGTTTCTTTAATGATCAATTAAAAGTGTGTAAACAAATTTATTGTTAGCTATTACAAGTTTAAGTATCAGAAGAACAGTAACGTGTGACAATTTGCTTCTCCTTTAAAGAATCATCCCAGAGTTTCAGTTCTGGATTAAGCTGCTCCAGCAGAATGTAATATTTAGCCTAATTATATGTTTATCGCCTTGAATTTGAATTGCATATTTTTAAATTTTTCAATGTCAATAATCCCTTAGGGCAGTGATTTGATTGTATGTATCTCTGAACACCAAGGCCTGCGAACAAAGCTTGGCATGTAGAACTAGACTACGTGTGTGCATGTGTGTACACGTGCATATATGTACATAATATATGAATAACATAAACCATGACAGCATATTTGCTGATTAATAAGCACAGAACAAGAAATTTTCACATTTGGGATACTTCAGAATTTATTACAATGCATTGTTATAATGATAAAGAGTGATACATCTTACTTTTTGCATCAGATCCTGGCTCTGCTAGTTACTTAGAAACTACATGATTTGGGTCAATAGAATTAATATCCCTTTCAGTTTCTTCGTTCATAAAAAGGGAATAAGGATAGCACCTACTTGCTATATTGTGTATGTGCTAACATTATAAAAACAACTCAGTATAGATGGACTTCTGTAAAACAACAGGCCTGCACTCTTCACAATGTCAATGCCACATAACAGTAATAGCTGAAGCATTTTTCTAGATTTAAGGAGACTAAAGACCCATGAAAACTAAACACAATTCATTTTTGCTTCTTGGATCCCAGGTTTTAAAAATAGTTATAAAGGACACTTTGGGGACAACTGAGGAACTTTTAATAGCCATTTTCTCTTAGCAAATAATTAATGTTTAATGATTAATATTGTATAAGCCAAGATGGTCTTAACACTTCCCTAAATTTTATACAGGCTTCTTCCTGCCTCTAGGCCCCTAAGACTTCCCTCTTACTCCCGGCGCTCAGGAGGTCCAGGTGGCCTAGACAGAGGTCCCTGTCCTCCCTTTCATAGAGGATTTATTTTAGAAAGCTTGTAATTACAAATTCTTTCTCTTATTCTTTGAGATGTGAATCTTTTTAAAGCCTCCTGCCAGTTTTACAAACCAGGACTATCTTTCTCAAGGACCTAGGAGCCACCCCTTTGAAATGTAAGCATCAAGGAAGATCAAGCCCCTCTCTCCCAGTCTTTGTGTGAAAGTAGGAAGCTAAATTTGGTGGGTGACTTGCTTCAAGCTGTAAAACTATGTCTTGCCAAGAAGATAAGAGAAAGTTTACTTTTCCTTTTGGTAAAGCCAATTAACAGAGAAGGCCTACTTCAGCTCTTGAAAAACTCTGTTTTTTAATTTCAGTGGAATTGAATTCCGACTGTGTTCTGGTCTCTCCACTGATGCAACAGCCTTGAATGAAGCTTTTCTTACTCTGTTTACTTTGGACTGATGCAGCTTTTGCTTTGGTAGTATTAATGTTAAATTTTCTGAGTTTGGTAATTAGATTATGATTATGTAGGGCAATGTCTTATTGTTATATTAATTATACTTAGGTGGTTAGGGCAAAACATCAAATAATATGCAACTATCTAATGATTTAGCAAAATGACAATGCATGTGTGTGTCTGTGTCTGTGCATGTGTAAGAGACCAAGAACAAGAGATAGAGAGAGAGAGGGAGAGAGAGACAGGCTAGTTAATGATCAGAAGGTGAAGTAGAGTGGATATGGGCTGTATGAGACAGTATATACAACCTATTACTACATCTCCTACAGTGATTCTTGAGGCATGGTCCCCTTCATCCTTTATTAGTTATAAGAAAAGCTTTGCTTCTATCTAGAAGTTGGCTTTTTTTTTTCTGGTAGAAAAAAATAAACTCATCAAAAATACTTCTGTCCAAGCATTATAGTATATAATTGTGTTATTTTATAACACAATATATCTTATAACACCTATACCTTGAGGTGATTAACATTTGAAATAAACTAGTAGACTAAACATAACAGATTTGTTTCTGGGGCACATCAAATATCATCATTGAAAATTGTACCAGTGAGTACGTCAATTAACCTGAGAGATATGAGAAATAAATTTTCATTGGTGAAATGAATCGTGTTCAAGAAAAGTGTTTGGGATTCACTGTTCTTGTTTTTATGGGTCTCACAGTTTTATGGTACTCACTCTTGTTATGCGAATGAGCTATAAGAAACTAGAAAGCCAAGCATTCTAATACTTTCTGGGCAGGGCTCACACTATAAATCCAGTGAGTACTGGCTTTTCCCCTACTTCAGAGAGGACACTGTCTTCTGACCTGATTTGTGTGTCTGGATAAAGTATAGGCCTCTCACTAAACCTATTAAAAACAGGTCTAATGCCTGCTGGCTGAATCTGGTCTCAAACTTACTTTCATTATCACATACTACATGTTAGTGAAGTTGGCAAATACCTCTGTATAGCCTATCACTGTAAGGGACTAATATTTACCAAAGGAATTTGACAATGTGAACTACCACTAGATTGACTCTGGTTAGTTTGCACTAATAGTGCACAGGGCTGTGAGGATTAAAAAACAGTAAATACATGTTGCTCATAATATTACCTATGACATATTAAAAATTCAATAAATTTCAGATATGATTGTTTTATACTAATATTAAAGATATTTGCTTAATAGAGATATTTACTTCGTACAAAAAACCTTGCTATTTATGAAAAAATTGATGAGTGCTGTCATCAAAACAGACATTTTAGTAATGCACTTTATCAGACAGTATTACTGCAGGAAACAGAATTCCCCTGGATGGTCCAAATGAAGGGAGCACTTAGAGATTTATGGACAGTGTTAAGGGAAGACTAAAGAGATGATGAAGTATCCAGAGAGAAGGAACCATGGGATGCTATTCTAACACCCAAATTTTGTATGTTTAGGGGGAGAAAACAGCGTCACAAGAACATACTGAGAAGTGGTCTTGGGAGAGCTATAGTCCTGGTGGGAATTAACTACAGCCTGAGATGTGCAAAAACAGGGAGAGAATGGGGAAGAAATGGCTGACCTCCTTCTCTCTCTGCTCTCTGATCTCCTATCAGTAACTTTCATTGCCTAAATATAACAGGAAGCCAGAGAGCAATGGTACCCAGAAGATGTAGCCCACAGAGTTTGTTCTCTAGAGCCTTCCAGCAAGGTAAAGGGAGATAGATAATTTATGTCTAAGACAATTGAAAGACAAGCAGCCCACATACTTTCATTATCACATGCAAATTATATGAAGCAGTGTTAAAAAATTCTAAACAGATGGCAAACTATACAAACTCTTCTCCAATATTTTTGTTTGTTTAACACTAACACAGATAATATAAAACCAGCATGACTGACAACTAATGTTTTGTGATACATAGGTTAGTTCAAGACTCAATCCAAACCGTTGTGCACCTCGCATATCTGTAAATAATGTTTTAATACACCAAGGCTCTAAATTTCTGACTATACAAACATCTTCACTGGCGTGGACTTTTTTTTCCTGCTTTTGTGTTTCATTTTGCAATGTCTGGTATTTCTCTGTCTAAAACTAATGAGTTCTCATTTGACAAGTGATAAAAAGAAATGCTTCATTTGTCACTACATTAGAATAAGTTGACAAAAGATTTTTATTGTTATTTTCTGTCACTGTTTCTGCATCAGGCCTTTTTTTCTTTCACCCAAGTGTGATAGCAGTCAATATTCCCTGGGAATGTAGTATGTTTTATGGTTCTATTTTCCTAAAATTTAACCTATGGGTGTTAATATTTTACAGAGATTTGTATTGGTCACAGGAAAATAAGAGGTACTGCATCCAGGAAAGGTACATTAGCCACAGATAAATAGAGCATTCCACCAAATGACGTAACTATTCTGTACTGAATCTTGCTAACTGTAGTTTTAGATGTGTTTTAAACATTTTAGTGTAATACACCAGTTTGAGTATGACTGATGTTAGAAAAGGCAAGGAGAAAAAATATTTCAACACTAAAACACAGTAAATATAGTTTTTCACTGTGAAGAAGAAAATAAAATGTAGACATTTTAGAAATCAGATTTCTATCCCTGAAAATGATCATCATGGTTATTTAGAAACTTGATAAAGAAGAATATTCTAAACATCCACATGATAAAAACAGAAATGTTTTTATTGTTCAGAATTCTTATTAGTATTGCTAGTCCTCCAACTTTATTCTTCTTTTCAAATATGGTTTGGCTAGTCTAGGACTTTGGTGTTTACATATGAATTTTTGAATCAGCTTTTCAATTTCTTCAAAAAAATTCTACCAGGATTTTGATGGGGATATGTTGAATATAAAGACAAACTTTGGAAGCATTACCATGTTAATAATATCAAGTCTTCTGAGCTAACAACTACCTGTATATGGCTATGCAGAGATACATACATATAGATAGATAGACAGACAGATAGATGGATGGATGGATGGATAGATAGATAGATAGATAGATAGATAGATAGATAGATAGATATCGCCAGTTATTTAGGTTTTTATTTTCTTTTGGCAGTGTTCAAACAATTTACAATGTGATTACGGATGTGATTAGCTAAGTTTATCAAATTGCTATTGTTTAGTATTTGTCCCTGTTGTTTGTTCTCCCTTTTCCTCTTTCTCTTCCTTTTTTGGATTGATTAGTGCTTAAAATTGCCTTTTCTCTTCCTGAAATCTCATTACATATAACTCTTTGTTTTGTTATTTTCGTGGTTGCCTTAGTGTTTATGTCTTACCATAATTTTCCTTTGAAGTGTGATATTATACCACAGCCCTATAGTATAAGAATAGTTCAACATTTTACTTCAATTATTCCCCTCCTGGCCCTGGTGTTACTCTTATCATACAATTTATATTTAATTGTGTTATCTTTAATCTACACCTTGGGACATTTAATTACATTTGAAATAGAGTAAATAGACTCAACATGACAGATATGCTTCCATGGGTATCAAATAACATTATATTAATAACGCTATATTGTTATTGTTTTTGTTTAAAGTCAATTGCCCTTTAAAGGAATTTAGATAATAAGAAAAAGTCTGCTATATTTAATTATGTAGTTGCCATTTTCGATTTTCTACCCTCCTTTAAGTAGGTCTTAATTTCTATCTGGATCATATTCCTTTTGTGGCAGCCAGTCTCCAAGTTTGCCCCACAATCTCCAATTTCTAGTATCCATATCTTCGTGTGTTCCTTTACCATCTTGTACCTCAACTACGTTAGGGATCCTGAGCCGCTGCTATGCAGATAATCTACTCATAGATTCCTCACCTTAGGAAACTTTATGAATTAATTAATATTTCTGTTGTAAACTGTTAGATTTTGGCACAAATTTTTACACCCCAATAGATAACTAATTAAGATTTTGGTGACTGGCAGTGGAGTGCTATGATATTGAAGTGGCTTTGGAACTGAGCAGTATGTGTCAGTGAATGCCTGAAGTACCTTGAAGAGAGTGAAGTAAATGCTATTTAAAACCGTAGGAATTCTTGTGATGTAGTGGCAGAAAGTTAAGCAACACTGTCACCTGCAGTTGTGTGGAAGTTAGAAAACTGCCTGATAAACTGGGTGTATAAGCTAAGGAGATTTCTAGAGTATTAAAACAGCCACCTAATTTCTACTTGCTTATTATGGAAAAATGTGAGAGGAGAGAATAAACCGAAGGAAGAACTGTTGACAAAAAAAATAAGCAAAGTTTTGATGGTTTTGAAAATCCTCAGCCTGTCTGGGTGCCAAATGGTACAAAATTAATAAACAGCTTCCGAGGAGAGATCAAACTCAGGGGACTGACATATGAAAATGATGATTCCTAAGGTGTGACTGTAAAATACTTTGTTCACATTTCAGAAACATTGACATTGGTGTCTCCAACTGCTATAGTTAAAAAAAAAATTCTCCAAAAATATTAAGAGTGTGTGTCTGATATCTTCTCAATCAAATATTAGGGCTCCTAGGAAGGCTAAGGGTATTCTGTCTCCCAGAGGCCCATCTAAGATTTAGCATAACTTACCTTGCAGAGATTTGTTGGCGTAGCTTTTGTTGAATCAAGTGGACTCCAGTAAGAGTCATAGAAGACTCACAAAGATTTTAAAAGAATTATATATGAAGAAACATTGCCAGTTTGAACTGAAGGGACAGAGAAGAAACACAATGAAAAGAGGACCTTGCACTCCAACCCCACCCCCCCCCCCGACTGCAGCCCCCTCCATTCTACTGTTGGGAAGAGGCTGAGAAAACTACTCAGCCACAAAAATGTGCAAGGTTTCATGTAAAAAGAAGAATGACTGAGAAGGTGGAAACAAGAGCCCAGATGGCAGAGCTGAGAGCCACGGAGAATCTTTCCCAGGCCTTGAAAACTAATCAAGGAACTTCCAACATTTGCCTAGCTGGATTTCAGACTTGTTGTGGATGAGGTTCTACTTTGTGTCTCCTATTTTACCCTCTTTTAGACATGTATGTCTATAGTGGATTTCCTACGCATATCCCACCATTGTATATTGGGTGGATGAAGGTCAAATAACATTTCAAAGGTTAAGAGAAATCATAGTTGAGGAGCTGTGCTAAAGAGACTAAATCCAAGGAGCTTAATCCATACTTAGACCTAATTTAGATGATGAGATTCTGGAGATTGAGGTGATGTTTTAATGAGATGGGTTTGTGAGCCTTGGAAAGGTGTGCATATATTTTGCAGGTGGTAGGTACATTAATTCTTGGGGCAAGGGGGCAGACTATGATAACTAGACTGGAAATAGATCCCAATAATTCCTATATCCTGGTAATCATACCCTTGTGTAGTCTCCTACCATATTGCATTAGGTACAATAACATACAGCAGAAGTGATGGATGCCACTTCCAAGCTTATGTCATAAAGGATTGTAGATTCCATAATGAGATCTCTCTCTCTCTCTCTCTCTCTGTGTTTCTGATCACTTGTTCTGTGGGAAGCCAGGTGCCATGTAATGAGGACACTCAGGCATTCTACGGAGAAACCCACATGGCAGAGAATGGAAGCCTATGGCCAATAACCAACAGGAATTGAGACCTGCTAGCAACTAACCACATGATCCTGGTAGCAGATTCTCAAGCCCCAAGTGAGTATTGAAATAATCAAAGTGCTAGCTGACAACGTGACTGAACTTTTGTGAGTCTCTATTCTAGAACCACTCAGCTAAGTCATTCCTGTACTCCTGAATCTCAGAAAATTTGTGAGATAATAAATGCTTATGGTTGTCAGCTGCTAAATTGTGGGGTAATGTGTTATTCATGAATAGATATCTAATACATCTTCAACATGAAGAATTTCCTTTAATATTTCTGTAATGCAGGTGTGCTGGTGATGAATACTTTCAGCTTTTACATTTGTGAAAACCTTTATTTCATATTCATTTTAAAAGATATTTTGCTAAGTATAGAATTCTAGGTAAACAGTATTTTTTATTTCAATATTTAAAAAATTTTGATTTCTTCTTTTCGGCATTGTTTTTAATAAAAAATTCACCATCTTTATCTTTGTTCTTCTGTACATTATGTGCTTCTATTTTCCCCTCTGCCTGCTTTAATTTTTTACTCTTAAATACTGAATTTGAGTAGTTTTATTATTGTAGTAATCACCCTCTAATATGAGCCCCAAGAATCTTCATGTGTTGGTATTTAAATGCTTGTGTAATCCCTTTCCTTAAAAGTGGGAGTGGAAGCTGTGACTTGCTTCTAACAATAGAACAGGACAAAGGTGATGGGATATCCCCTCCATGATGAAGAAAGTTGCTCTGTTGGAGAACATGCCTGTTCATGTTTGTTTGAATGAGAGAAGTTAAAATATTTAACTTATTGGGTGATGGATATCTTTGAATTTCTATACGTATATTAAACTTTGTACTGAGATGTCATTAAACTATTCCAAAGGAGTTTGATTCTTTCCAGTCTTGTTTTTAAAATTTGCTAGGAGTCATGATAGTAATGTTAGTAATAGTACTGCTGACCCTCGTTACAGACTGGGAGTGCCCACACCAGATAGGCTCTCTGTCCAGGGGTCATCACATTCCTAAGGAACTCAAAAGAACAAAGTTATTGTCTTATCACAGCTGGAAGGTACATACACAAACAGGGGTCATAAAATCTACAGAACAATTAGATCTCCTGGAGGGTGCAAATCCAGGTGGGTTAGTTAGTCAGAGGTCATTCAAAGTTACAACATGGTTTCCCTTCTGTCAACATTGTGTTGAGCAGGTCTCAATAATTTGGACAATGTAACAGGATCCAATCTAATTTGTGGGACAATGCCAAAACTTCCTCCAAAAGGGTGTTTTAGATTATTCATGGTTTTCTGTTGAAATGTGAAATTTCTTTCTGTAGTCACTACCCCACAATTTTATAAAAAATAATTTCAAATAAATTGTATTCTTCATGATAAAATGAGACTGGTCATTTCAGATTTGCCCTGATTATTTATATAGGTATAGCAAGAACGGTAGCTTGCCATATTGGCCTTCTTCAGTTTTCTGTGCTGGAAGTTCTGGGCTGTGTGAATTCCTCTCTTCTTGAGGGCCTCAAAATATATTAAGATTCCTGGGGCTATCAGGAAGCAACCTTCCTTACTCACTTGTAACACTGAGAATACAAAAATACATAAACACTGTAAGTCAGGTACCAGGTCAGTTTTCCCAAAAGAGCTTTGTAAGCATCAACTCTATGAAGTCAAGCTTAGTTCCTTAAAAATGTCTAGTTGCAGGGCTGGCCCCGTGGCCGAGTGGTTAAGTTCGCGCGCTCCGCTGCGGGCGTCCCAGTGTTTCGTTGGTTCGAATCCTGGGCGCGGACATGGCACTGCTCGTCAGACCACGCTGAGGCAGCATCCCACATACCACAACTAGAAGAACCCACAACGAGAAATATACAACTATGTACTGGGGGGCTTTGGGGAGAAAAAGGAAAAAATAAAATCTTAAAAAAAAAAAGTTTAAAAAAAAAAATGTCTAGTTGCATCGATTAAATGAGCATCATTCTCAAATATGACATTCCAGACAAGGCCTTGGTTGCATAGCTAATGTTTTTACTCAAGTCCTAGTAACAAGGAGGACAGATTCATACTGAATCTATGCAGACAAGCATACTGCTGTGTAAGAAAACTTAATAAGAGTTCCCAAATTCTGGAGAGATCAGGCAGGGAGAAAAACATATGATTAGCAAGTGTTTAATTTCTATTGATGATAACACAGTCTACTAATTGTTATAATTTATAGATAGCTTAAGGGAAAATAGAAAAGTTTCCTTATATATTCAGAAAATACATTAAAAGACCAAAAGTATTTCAAATAAAATCTAAAATCAGTTCATTTAGTCCTATGTGATTAATTCTAATTTTTCTCCATCTTGGTTTAGCATCTCATTTGCTGCTAGGTAAGTGTTCTGGAAAACCTAACTCAGTCCACCAGTATGGCTTCAAAGTTGTAGATGATACATAGAAAGCTGTACCCAAAAGTACGTGGCATAGTACTTTTTCATAAGACAAAACATTCAAGCCTATAGTTGATTGCAAGAGCTTTCAGGAAAGCATGAATAAAACAGAGGTAAACATTAAGTATTTACTGCTAACACATCTGGAATGGTTGTCAAGTGGCTTTGTTGTTCTCAGCTGGACCCCTGACAAGTCAGGATATGGGTCACTGGCTAGCAGCTTTTCTAGGGTTGCCTAGGCTATGGCATGCCTAAGTACCCGATGAGAGATAATAGACATGGAGTAGAGTCAAGTCACTTAATCATCCTCTTGATCACAGGAGCTGCAAAGTCATGTGAGTGATAAGGTTCAGCATGCAGGGATGGAGGGAGAATTAGAGCCATCAATGCAATCAATCTATCACAAAGAGAATTAAGTGGTTCAATATATGTAAAGAAATTATCAAATATCCTTATCATTTAATACATATTTAATAAATGAGTGAAATTTATTCTTTCTTCAATTGTATAGGAGACATGAAATGCCTCATACTCTTCCCTGTACTTATTTACCAACTATTTATAGGTTACCTAAAGCTGTTCAGTGTACACTGGGGACTGAAAAATGAATAATATCTATCCTTAAGAAGCGTACAATCTTTATGGGTTGCAAATAACTATAATGCATGGTAACCTGTTGTACGAGTGGCATAAGAATACTATGTGAGTTTAGAGAAGGGAGCAATCCCTGCTGACTACTGGGGGATGGAGATTGCAAAATGCTTCTTTGCAGGTGACATGTTAGCTGAAGCTTGACAGATAAATAGGATTTCAATAGGTAGAAATGACAGGGTCTAGCTATTGCAGAACAAAATGCTGTGAATAAATGAAGGCAATAAACTACAGGACAAGTTTTGGAGAAAATCGATGACTATATGGAACTCTAGATGTAGGTGCAGGAGTTAAATTAGATCTGCAGTGACTTTATATAAACCCTGGAATTTTCTTTGTGAAGTTTCTATGGTTTTTGCATGCCCTCTGTATTTTTCTCATAAAATTTGAGGACAAATGAAAACATAATATAGTTATCTCAAAGTTGTAACTGCTTAAATCCCTGGAAAATTTGGGGTTTATAATGCTTCTTGCCCACCCCCAGCTTTACATTTTATTTCAAATGCCAAACATATCATATCGCATCAGCATGAATATTTAAAAATTTTACATGACCCTAAATTTGCAATTTCAAGAATAAATTATTAACATTCAAATGATTTCCTTTAAAATTATAAGCACTGAAAAGTCAACAAATAGATAACAAAATCTAGCTTAGATTTCATTTCAAAGGAGTTATCATCATTGGGTTAGTATTCAAGAAGTGACCAGCCTCGTAAACCTCCTGAGGCACTCTCAAGAAGTAGGAGACAGATGCCAACTGAAAGTAGGAAGATTTTGCAAGCAAAGTGTGTTCTCGATCTTGTGAGACAAAGACACAAAGCCCTACCCTACAGAAACATCCTTTAAAGACCCTTAATAACAGGCAGGTTGTAATTATTCTTACCCCAATAGCTTGACATACAACTCTCTTAAAATTGTAGCACTCTGAGGGCCAGCCCTTTGACCAAGTGGTTAAGTTCTTGCTCTCTGCTTCCACGGCTCCAGGTTTTGCCCGTTCGGATCCTGGGAGCAGACCAAGCACTGCTCATCAAGCCATGCTGAGGCAGCGTTCCACATAGCACAAGCAGAGGCACTCACAGCTGGAATATACAACTATGTACTGGGGGCCTTTGGGGAGAAGAAGAAGAAGAAAAAGAAGAAGATTGGCAACAGAAGTTAGCTCAGGTGCCAATCTTTAAACAGAAAAATTATAGTGCTCTTTCAGGCTCTCAGTCTTATTCTTGTGGCCTGTTTTTATTTTTATTGTTGTTATTTTATTTGAGTTTATTTAAACATTTTCAAAATCAAAGCAAATCTCTTCACCAAGTCCTGGCAGATATCAGAAATGTTGCAGAAACTCAGAATTGGCATTTAAAAATTTATAGTTAGGGCTTTGTATTGCATATATAAGAGAAAATTTTGTTAGTTGTATTTTATTCTAAGAACAAATGGAGTGAATGTCTATTGAAATATTATATTAAACAGGTACATTTCATCATTCTTTCCTGAGAAGGGGAGAGTGCTTATGGTAAAATTAGCATTGTATATGGTGGTCATATATTAATTATATGAATCTATTTTATTGAGTAAAACAAAGCAGCCGACCACTACTCTTATATGAAACTCCAATTTCACAGCAGAAAAGAGGCTCTGTTCAGAATTCAACAGTAAGGAAGTAACAAAAGGCATGAGTAACTCACCTAAGTTTTTTTCTTCACCAGAAGTTATTTTGACTTGATTACAATCCTTTTTTTTAAGTAGGAGGAATCTTTAATGTTACTTCACTCTCGGTCACATAGAATACAGGCAGAGCTAAATAAGAGAATGCAGTATTGCTTTTATTTCCCCCCATTACTAAAAGTGCCCTTTGCTAGCAATCTTCTGGTTATGGAGCTCTGAATCAGACTTGACGATAATTATTTTTCTTGCAAATTTATACACATGAAAGCAATATTGGAGCAATAATAGAAAACTAATTTTCTATGAAAATAGAAATTATTTATCTGCTCTGAAGTGGAGTCAAATACATTTTCAAAATCACAGGGCTAAAATTAAATCCAAACTCTAACATGACTATTTATGTATCTATTTGAATATATTCTGATTCTTAAGAAGTATTTAAGTGAATTAAAGATTTAATAAAATAAAATGTTGGCATCCTACATAGTTTAATCATATTACAAAAATTGCAGATAGCACACATTGATGGAATTTTCCTTTAGGTTGTCAGACAACTTGAAATATTCTAAGCAGAACTGGATTAGCCCTAACCAAAATCTTGGAAAATTCCTAAGATGGCAACTCCCTGGGAGATGTCCCAGGACAGCCTATTGCTGTCTCTTTCCTCATTCAGCAAAACTGAAAAGAAAAGGGAAATGTACTTCATATGTAACTAGTAATCGACTTTCCTTAATTAGCACAGTCTTAATTCTAAAGTATGTTAACTTCATTATAGCTTCAAATAAAAATTATAATTAAATTATCAAGCACACTTTTACCAGTGAAGACTGCAAAGGAAACAAAAGTTTTAAAAGATAACTATAAGAACAAATAAAAATGATAACTATAGAGTACAAAAATAAAGCATCGCTATAATATTTTCAATGTATATGCAATTTTATTTACTACTTTTTCTTTCAGATTTTATATTGTCCTAAACATTAAGAGGAAGACCACTAGAATTAGAAAGATGTAGGCCTTTCTGAATCTGTAAATAAAGTGATGTATTGGTTTTATCACTAAGCAGATCCCAGGACACAAGGTGCAACCATATATTAAAATGAAAATTAAGTAGAAGATACTGTAAGTATCATATTTGTTTGTTTGTTTTTTTAAGTTCTGAGGGTAGTAGTATATATTTGACTCTGATCTGTGTAGATGACACAAGTTGCTTTGCAAAAGTGCTCATCCAGGGCAATAGTTCTCAACATGTGGTGCCAGGACCATTAGCTTGCCTGGAATTTTGTCAGAAATGCAGATTTTCCATTCTCATCCGGGGTCTACTGAATCAGAAATGCTAAAAGTGGAGCCCAGAAATCTGTGTTGTAAAAGGCCCTTGAGTGATTACATGCTAAAGTTTGAGAACCATATGTTTAAGGGAAATGAATATTTCTTTCAATGCCTCACTCTGTACTGAATACCATAAATTTATTACTGGAGGTGCCAGTACCACTTTCAGAATAGATATTATTACTCTAATTTTAGAAGTGAAGAAAATGGCATTCGTTGATGCTAGGTAATTTACATGTTGTTACTCCTACAGCATACCAAGTAGGCTCTACTTATCATGGAAGATAGCTTCCTCTCTGTACATCTAACTCCCCCAAAGCCTGGCTGCTAGGATCAACCTCCACATAAAGATGTATTCCCTTGTTTTAGTCACTTTATCAGAGCCAGCTGCCAACGTGGAGAATTATGTAAGAGCTACAAGATAGAGGTCTCTTCTTTCTGTTCACTGACTGACCCATATGTTCTCACCAATACCAAGCACATATTCGGTGCTCAATATACATTAGAAGAGTGAGAGAGGAAAAGAAATGAGGAAAGAATGAGATAGTATATTAGTAATCTTATATGTACTATCTGAAATATTTCCTTACAACACATCTGCAGGATCGCTATACGCCTGTTTCGAAGGATGAAGTGAATAATATTAAAGTGGACAAGTGATTTTTCCCTAAACACACCACACACACACACACACAGAGTAATCTGAAATCCAGTAGGTAGAGGTCAGGGATGTGGCTAAACATTTTATAATGTACAGGACAGTCCCCACAACAAATTATTCAGCCCAAAATGTCACTGATGAGGAAACTTGATCTGGAGTTAAACTTTCTGTCAACACAATGTACAAAAGCTGAAATACTCAAATTCAACTAAATAATATAATTATGTTCAGGTAAGTAGACCTTGACAGCAACTAGGGTAGTGGTATTGGCATATAGTAAGAAATAGTGCATCAACATAATCAGATGCTTTTGAGCCTTGGAATCAAAGAAAGAGGTGTCATAGGGGAAAAATTAAAAGTGGTCTTACAAAACTTCCCAATAAAGTTTTAACCAATGAAATTGTAATAATGCCTCATTGATAAGAAATGCCTACTGTAGAGAAGAAAGCATTATTTTAGCTTGATGCCATGAAACATTAGAATTTTACATATGTCTCTCCTTATCCTTATTATAATTCATCAAGCATAATTTAACTTATTTAGTTCTTATTTTCTAAATGATATAGAATGGAGCTGGCCCTGCCAATGAGAAAATTCCTACCAACTTGAGGTTATATTTATTTTTATTCAGTCTTTCCTTTTACAACATGTGCATGTAACACAATATATATGGTTCATAAATGGGAAAAGATGTCAGCAGAATATGTAATTGTGTTAGATCATATGTAATTCTTTTCCTAGGCAAGGGAAGCCAGGATATCAAAAGTAGTAGGGGGAAAACAAAGCAAAAGAAAACACAAACACCTTCACCCTTGTCAGTGTCTCACACCGGCCTACAACCCTCACCCTCCTAAGGGGAATCCCACAGGCCAAGAATTTCCCTTCCATCCTCACAGTCTCAATGTCTACCAGCAATGGTCCAAGCTTCATCGCCTGCTCAACCCGCTCAAGTTAACTCCAACGGTACAAACTATTGTTTTTGTTAATGCTTTGTAGATTTTTTAAGGATGCATAAATTGGATTATAGCTGAAATGACTATATTGCCAAAAAGCAATTCTGATTTTATGAATCAGTTTTGCGAGTGCAATTAAATTAAGATGACTCTGGAGAGATGGATGCATTCCATGTATCCTAATGAAATTATGTTTTAAGCCTGTTAGTCTTAGATGTACTTTCTTGACTGCGGCAAAATCATCAAGGAAATGATACCCTGTTGACCTTCTGGAAGCCAGCCAATAAGCCTTCATCTGGTGACACTTACTTTCTTTATTCCATAAATCTTAACATCCACTTACAAAAAAAAATGTGAACTCATGGTGATGGTATGCTTCTCTATGGAAATAATAAACATCATGTCATAAATAGGTCATTTTGTTTTATGTTGACCAATATATTTTATTATGTTTCTGATTAGGAAATATTTTTTTTATTTTTTACAAATTTCGCTACTATGAAATCACAGTTCTATTTGACATTGGCATAAATACTATCTTCATTTTAAGTGAGAAACAACTATAGCTCAAGTGTCGCCATTAATGTAGCTGCATGCATGAAAACATACATGATAGTGAGAAAAAAGAAAAACATGTAGGTAAAATATTGCTGAAATAACTCACTTTTTATTCCACCTTAAATTAAAGATATCTTTAGCCCTTGTCATTCCAGAGCTTATGTGCATTCCTAGCCATTTCCATGTTGACTAATATACCTTAATAGGTAAGAAGATCAATGGAAATGATTCTCTCAGCCATACTTTATCAAACAAACCTGTTGCAACATTAGGACTCCATTGCACTATGTGATACTGTTATTTTTGATATTTCTGTTGGAAAGCATACAGCATGACAGCATTTCAATGCCACTTTGAAGAAGTGCTCGTTGGCTAAAATCTTAGCTTTTACCTCTTTCAATTGTGGCAGAACGTTAAGGATTTAACGAACAGAATTTAATCATTGCAGTTTACTTTTTTTCAAGATCTTACTGCTTTTGAGCCAGTTATTAAGAAAAATAAACCACTATATAAGTGGTTTATTAGCCATTGTTATACCTTGAAAAGCATCCTTAGAGGAGGTATAGATTTTAATTAATAATCATACTTCGTTGATGTAGCAACAAAAGAAATTTGATCTTCTTAAAACAAAAATATGGTATACAGGCCTAAAATTTAGTTTTGTAACCAAAAAACCTATTAAACTTTATATTAGTTAATGATGGTTTTTAGAAACGGATCACATATTCCATTGTTTGTTAGGTATGTAAAATCCTTCCACTGATTGATATCTAATATTTTCCCATGGATAGTTCCACAAATTTGAGTTGAATCTGGGAAAGTTGCTCCGTATGCATCCAATAATTTAATCACACAGTCAATCCTTCCTTGTCCAGGGGACTACTGAGAATTACGAACATTGCTTCTCAGAAACAACTTTCTTGAATTGCTTTTATTTCAGAGGACCCATGGAATTCTTCAATGGGAAAAAAATGCTTTATGTGCTGACTGAATCATATTTGTTTTATCTTGAGAGTCATAATTACTACTGTTGTTGAAATTTAGAAAGGTAGAATCTCTAACAATCTCAGGTTTTGTAAGTTTAAAAACACAGCATGAAAACACAGAAACAATAGCATTTTTAGTGAATACAGAACTGGGAAAATGACTTTTTAAGCAATGAAAAAGTGAGTTGATAGTTTTCAAAAAGTCAATATTGTGTTTGATACATAAGTAAAAATGAGTTAAATTGTAGCATGTTAATATGCAATTAGAATAGATATACTAGCATATTAGATGTTTTACTTCTAATGTAGAAAATAATTCAGCAATGAAAAATATGTGCGTGTATGTGTGTACCTACTAAAAATATTATTTCCCAGGCCAGCCTGGTGGCATAGTAGTGAAAGCTCACATGCTCTTCTTCAGAGGCCTGAGGTTCACAGGTTTGGATCCTGGGTGTGGACCTACACACCATTTGTCAAGCCAAGCTGCGGCAGTGTCCCACATACCAAATAGAGGAAGATTGGCACAGATGTTAGCTCAGGGCCAATCTTCCTCACCAAAAAAAAAAATATATATATATATATATATATATTGTTTCCAGGTACACACCAGTATGACCCTATTGTTTGTTCATGGTTGATATCGTTCTGATTATTCAGTGTCCTTGCTGTTCTGGTGGTGGTTATACATTTTAAATATCACCTTATGCTATGTGAAACAAGCCAGATAGAGAAAGACGAATACTACAGAGTATAACTTATATGTGGAATCTAAAAAAAAGTCAAATTCATAGAAACAGAGAGTGGAAAAGTGGTTGCCAGGGGCTGGGGGCTGGGAGAAATGGGAGGGGTTGGAAAAAGGGTACAAATTTTCAGTTATGAGATGAACAAGGTTTGAGGATCTAATGTATAACACAGAAGCTATAGTTGATAACACTGTACTGTACAGTTGAAATTTACTAAGAGATTAGAACTTAAATATTCTCACCAAAAAAAAAAAAAGGTAAATACATGAAGTGATGGATATGCTCATTAACTCGATGTGGGGGAATCTTTTTACAACATATATGTATGTTAAACCATCATGTTGTACACTTTAAATATCTTACAATTTTATTTGTCAATTATACCTCAACGAGGCTGGGAAAAAATAATAAATATCACTTCTGTCTAGAAATAGCTGCATTCTGTGTTTTATAGATTACTATGAGCATGGATTTACTTTTTAAGTCAGAGTAAGCCATACCAAAAATTTAAATTTAAAGGCTTGCAAAAAGATCCCGGAATAAATGTAAATCACCTTGTTCCAAAATATGGATGTTAGCTAAAAAACAAGACAGAAGGAAAATCTTTCTGATTATTTTGCCTTAGATCATGATCTAGTAAAAGGGAGCAGATTTACCTTCCTCCTTTACACAACTAGAAAACCAACTAAAATGTACCAAACAAAAGTTTTCATACACTGAAAACAGACAGCAAAGGACTGAGATCATGGAGAGAAAGAAAACAAATGAGGTGAGCTCTAAAATTGCATCAGCTTGCTGCCTGCAGGCAGTTTTCCAGGTCACTACACAGAGAAAAAAGACCAAAGGGAGCCTGCATTAAGGAGACAGAGATCAGAGTTCAGGGAGGTGAAGGCAGTTAGAATTTGTGGGGCAAAGTACTGGAAAGGAGGTAGCTATATAAAAAAATAGCTCCCAAAGTCTTCTGAGGGTCCCCTTGCGCCTTTGGCTGTGTTCTAATCTGTGCATGCATGAGAGGAAACTTACCTAAGGCCAGGAAATAACCATCAAAAAGCAGTAGTCTGAACAATTTCCAGAGTTCAAACAAAGCAGAGCTCATGTTTCCCTCAGTGGGAATGGAAAGGTCTGTTAATAGTCAGGACACTGGGGAGAATCTTTAGAAAAGTATTGCCTCAGTGGTTTGGCTAAACTAGACCTAGAGGAAAGCCTGCTCTGGAGCTGGCCTAACAAAGTTTATGTGAGTCTTTAACGGCTCAAGTTGATTCCCAGAAACTCAAATTGTGTACCTAAACAAAGCTCAGCACTTCTTTCAAAAATGTAAGAAAGGGGCCAGCCCAGTGGCATAGTGGTTTAAGTTTGCATACTCCAGTTCCACGGCACAGGGTTTGCAGGTTTGGATCCCAGGCATGGACCTACGCACTGCTCATCAAACCATGCTGTGGTGGGGTCCCACATAAAACAGAGGAATATTGGCACAGATGTTAGCTTAGGGGCAATCTTCTGCACCAAAAAAAAGCAACAAAATTGAGCATCCTATAGTTAAATTAGTAATAGCTGATATCCAGTAAAAAATTGTCTGACACTCAAGAGATCAGGAAAATAAGATACACGGATGGAAGGAAAATCAATATACAACCCTAGCAATTACAGGAAAATGGAATTCAAGACAATATGGGGAGATAATTATCTTTTCCATTGTTCCCTTACATTTCTGCATGTCTTGTGAGTAAAGTACACTGATTTTTTTTGTTCCTGTTTTCAATGATGTTTGTAAAGAGAACAGACTTTGAGATAAAGAGAGTTTCTCCCTTCAGAGCAAAAGGTAGGTTTTCTTATAGTCTTTTTTTCTTCTTCTTCTCCCCAAAGCCCCCCCGTACATAGTTGCATATTCTAGTTTGAGTGCCTCTGGTTGTGTTATGTGGGATGCTGCCTCAGCATGGCCTAACCAGTAGTGCCATGTCCATGTCCGTGCCCAGGATCTAAATTGGTGAAACCCTGGACTGTGGAAGTGGAGCACGCGAACTTAACAGCCATGGGGCTGGCCCCTTCTTATAGTTTGGAAACACATATGGTATCTCCCTCCAGAGCAAAGCACAGGCATCTCAATGTCCAGAATAATAAAGACAATGTCTTCAATGGAGCAAAAGAAAGGGATGCATATTATGCATTAAAAAAGATTCAGGTTTCCTAACTCAGGGTTCCTCTTCTGTAACACAACACATTGTGTGTGCAGGGGTCTTCCAACTCTCTTTGCATTGCCTTGGGGGCACTCAGGCTTTAAGAACCAGGGTGAAAATGCTGATACTCTGGTTGCTGATATTTTTGTGAGTACTAAACAGTCCGTTGTTTATGCCCCACAAGTATCATGTCTTCTGGAATCATCTGTAAAACTGTGGCAGGCCAACTTGTTAGCTTGCAAGTGGGGTAAAATCTCATTCCCATCACAGTTTTGACCATAAACATATTAAAATATCAATTATAAAACTGCTCTATATGCCCAAGAAAGTAGAGGAAAACAGAAACAATATGAGGAAAAAATAGAAGATACAGAAAAAAGCACACACACAAGTAACACAAGTAGAGTTAAAAAAAAAACCAGTATCTGAAATGAAAAAGACTTTGAATGAGATTAACAGCAGATTAGACACTAGTAATGAAAATTTCGATAAACATAAAGACACAGCAAACAGCAACTACCCAAAATGAAGCACAGAGAGAAATAAAAAGAACTGGTGAAAAATGAACAAGGCATGAGCGATCCATGGAAAAAATATCAAGTTGTCTAATATATGTGACATTGGAATTTCAGAAGGAAAGGCCTGAGGAGGAAAAAGAAGAAGCAAATTTAATAAATGATGGCCAACTATTATCTAAAGTTAAGAAAAACTATAATTTTTCAGGCCCAAGAAGATTGTTGAAGAATAAAATTGAAATAAACCACAATGCACACCATAATCAAATTGCTAAACACAAGTGACAAAGATAAAGAAAAGGATTGTGGAGAATGGGAGGGATAAAAACATTACATGCCAAGAAATAAAAATATGAATAAAGGAATAAAAACTTTTCTCAACAGAAAATATGCAGATTAAAAGGCAATGGAATGGCATATTTAAAGCACTGAAAAAGAAAGTCAATTTAAAATTTTATACTCAGCAAAATAGCTTTCAAAAACCAAAACTGAGAGTTTATCACAAAGAGATTTGCACTAGCTAGAAGCAAGAAAATGTTAAAGGCATGATTTAGGTAAAAGAGAGATGATATGAGATGGAAATATGAATCTATGAAAAGAATGAAGAAGGTCTGGAAGGGTAGACATGGTTATTGATAATACATATTTTTCTCATATTTTAATTTCTTTAAAATATAATGAATTATTTAAAGAAAAATAGAAATACTAAAATATTGTGAGATTTATGATTTAAGTAAAAGTAGTATATGTGATAATCATGACAAAATAGGTAGGGAAATGGAAGATTATGGTTATAAGATTCTAAAAATATATATGAAGTGGTCTAGTATTGTTTGAAAGTAGACTGTGACATGCTGAAAATGTGTATGACAAATCCTAAAGAAGGAACTAAAAAATAAAATAGAGCACTGTGCCTAAAATCCAATGATGAAAGTAAAATAATATACTAAAAAAATTCTAATAAAAAAATAATAATAGAATACTGGGAAAAATAATAAAGGAAAAAAGAACACCGGAGGCAAATAAAACAATACAAAGATGGGAGACTTAAACTGACCTTAAAGATGTTGGTAATTGAATTAGATGTAAATGATCTAAAGATTTCAATAAATACATAAATCATCAAATTGGGTTAAAAACTATAAAAAGGTATATGCAGTTACATGAGAATCATTTTAAATATAAATACAAAGGTCAGAAAATAGTAAAAGGATGGGAAAATACCATTAACATATGCATAAAAAAGCTAGAGTAGCTAGTCTAATATCAGATAAAATAGACTTCAGAATGAGGAATGTTGCCAGGGATAAGGAGGTTGATCTCATAATAATAAAGGAATCAAAATGTTAGGAAGACTTAATAATCCTAGAGGTGTATTTGCACCCAATAGCAGAGCTTTAGAATAACTGAAAAACACCACAAGAAATGAAAGGAGAAATATGCAAATCCACAGTTACCATTGGAGATTTCAAGGCTCTTCTCTTAATAATTGATGAACAAGTAGAAAAAAAATAAGTAAGGCTCTGAAAAACTAGAACAACACTAATAAAAAACTGGTCTTTGTAGATACTTACTGAACCCTCCACTTAACAATACCAAAGTATATATATTTTCTCAAAGATACATAGGATATTCACCAAAGTAGAATATATTGCGGGTGGGTGATAAAACACATCGCAACAAATACAAGGTTACTGGACTTGTATATATTATGCTCTATGACCAAAAAGGAATTAAACTGAAACTCAAAAACAGAAACATATGTATAAAATATTCAAATATTTGGAATTAAACAATATACTTTTAAATAACTCATGATTCAGGTAAGCAATCAATCTGAAGGAGTGGAAATTAATCACAGCGTAAAATTTATGGGATGTAGCTAAAGTACTACTTAGAAAGAAAAAGAAGAAATGTCTCAAATCCATTATCTAAGATGCTTTCCAGCTTTTAATACTAGTTATTTGAACAGATTTTTTAAAAAGTAATAAACCTCTAGCCAGACTGATCAGTGAAAAAAGGCAAGAAGACACACACTAACCATGTCAGGAATGTGGGAAGTGACTAACAGCAACTCCTACAAGTTTTAAAAGGATAAAATGGAATATTACAAATAACTTCATTCCAATAAATTTGGTAAACTAGATCGAAGGAATAAATCTCTTAAAAAGTAAAAACAACCAAAATTCACTCAAGAAACTATAGTTCACCCCAAACACTCTCTATATATTTAATAAATTGAATTTGTCATTAAAAATACTGTTACTGAAAAAAGAAAGACTCTGGAAAAGACAGCGTCAGTGGTGAATTTTACCAAATTGATAAGAAGAGAAATCATAGGAATTCTATAAAAACTCTTTCAAAATATAGAAGAGAAGAGGAAACATTTGTACCTTATTTTATAGGCCCAGAATCCCCTGAAACCAAAAACAGACAGAGGCATTACAAGGAAAGAAAACTATGAATATAAATGCAAAAATCCTTAACAAGATCTTAGCAATCAAATTCATAAATATGTATTTAAAGGACCATACATTATGATCACGTTGGTTTTATCTTAGGAATACAAAGTTTATGTAACATCTGAAAATCTATCAATGCAACTCACCATAATAACAGACTACAAAACAAAATACATGTGATCATCTTAGTATGTCCAGAAAAATAAACCTCTGCAAAGTTAAACACAGACTTGCATAAGTACTGTCAGCAAACTAGGGATTTAAAGCTACTCGCTGAATCTGATAAAAGTTATTATTTCTGATTAATCTCTGGGTAACATTAAGCCAAGGATATCCAGGCTGGGATGTCCACTCCTACCACTTCCATTCAACATTTTACTGGAAGTCTTAGCCAGTGCAGTAAGGCAACAAAAAGAAAGGAAAGCCATACAGTTAGAAAAAAGGGGAGTTAAAATTGTCTTTATTCACAGACAACAATTCACAGATTTTCTATATAGAAAATCAGAATAAATCTACAAAGTAGCTACTAGAATTAGTGAGTAAGGTTACGACACAAGATATGACACAATTTCTGTATGCTATCATGAACAATTAAAAATTGGAATTAAAATGATCACATAGATGCATGAAAAATATGAATTTTTTAAAAAATATGTGCAAAATAGTACAATACAAACTACAAAACATTATAGAGAAATAGTAAAGATGACATTTTGTTGGAGAGAAGTACCATGTTCAGGGATTTGAAAACTTAATATGGTTAAGATGTCAATTCTGCCCTAATTGATGTGTAGATTCAACACGATTACAATCAAAACCTAAGTAATCTTATTTTGTAGATATTAATGAGATAATTTTAATAGATAATTCAAAGAAAATGAAATAAGGAAAACAATATTTCAATGGAAGAATAAAGTTGGCTGTCTAAAATACTTGATACCAATCCTTTTTATATGACTACTGGAATCAAGCTGGTGTGGTTTTGGCATAAGGGCAGACATTTAGTAAATGGAACATGATATAAAATCCAAAAATAGACCCACATGCATACGCTCAATTGAATGCAAGGTAATTCAATAGGGAAATAATAGTCTTTTCAACAAATCACATCAAATAAAATCACATTAATTTACAAAAAAAGAAGAAAATGAAAAGGACATCAATCCTTATTCTGTACCATAATCAAAAACAAATTTGAAAAACATTGCAGACCAGAGGAGACTGGGGAGACGTGACCATTAAATGCAGTATGATAACCTGGTGCTACAGGCTGAATTGTATCGCCCCATCCAAATTCAAATGTTGAAACCCTAACCCAAATGTGACCATATTGGGGGATAGAGCCTTGACGAGATAATTAATGTTATGTGAGATTACAAGTGGGGGGGCCTAATGCAACAAAATAGGTGGTATTATAACAAGAGGGAGAGAGGTCTCTTTCTCTTTCCATGCATTCGCAAAGAGGTCATGCAGGCACATGGCCAGAGGACAGCCACCTACATGCCAAGAGAAAAGGCCTCAGGATGAAACCTAACTAGCTAGCACCTTGATCTTGCACTTCTAGCCTTTGGAAATGTGAGAAATAAATGTCATTTAAGCCACCCAGTTTATGGTATTTTATTATGGCCTTGAGAGAAATTAATATACCAGTATTGGATCCTGGATCAGAAAGACGATATTAATGGAAGACCAGGGAAACTCAAATTGATAGAAATGTTCCACATCACGATTTCTCCTGTGGGTACATCATTGTATACATTTGTCAAAGTCTTCAAATTGTGCCCTTAAACTTGAGGAAACGTTCTACCTCAATAAAACTGATTTAAAAATTTAAATACCCTTATTGTTTAAAGGACAAGGAATACTTTGAGATTCTGAGATTTTGGACTTTAAGGATACCAAAAATCAATTAAATAATGATGAAATGATGATGAAGTGATTAGATTATAAATAATTTTAAATGGATTCTCTAAGTTTAAAACTAATAATTAGACTGATAAATATTTTTTCCTAACAGCTGAGCTAGCTTATGGAGATAGGGCAAGGACCATATTTCTCTGACTGTGTTTTATGATCAAAGAGGAAAGACGTTGTGACGGGATAAGGCCAAGAAAACTATAGATCAGTTTGCAGATAGAAAGTTTACGTATTCATGTATCATTATCACAACTCCTATCTAGTGATTATCTTTCCTTTCCTGTATTTTACCACAAAAGAGGAAAAGGTAAAAGGGTTATGGATCAAGGCTGAGCAGATGGTTGAGGAGATGAATCTCTTGTGCCCATGTTCATTGCCTCTCCCATTCAGCATGTCCAGAGACAGACACACACATATATGTATCAAGCGGCCATAGCTTAAAGGATACTGTAGTATATGAACTTGGCCTTGTTTAAGACATAAATACTAACTAATGCCATGCACCCTAAATTCATAAATGTTCTTCAAAAAGAATTTTTTCCTTCAAAAAAGCAGTGAAGAGATATGTAATTGCATTTTCACTGAACCGAACTCACAGAAGGTCCTGCAAAACACTCATTATGGCATATGACTGAAATAAGTCAATTGAAAAGCAAGTTTTGTTTGTGTTTGTGTTTTGCTCTTCATCAAGAGATAAATAACTAAATAAGTTGTAGAGTATACATATTGAAGAAAAACTAAACGCAGAATCAACAGAAACTCAGCAAAGTAACGTATATGTAAGTTAGAAACGAATACCTGATTCCATGTTTACTTTATGTTGTTTATACAAGGGAAAACTAGATAATACACTGACTATACATGGTATATATAAGGGATAAAAATTTAATAAAACAAATGAGCCTAAAACTTAAATGAGGGATAAACTCTAGTGGGCAAGTGAAGTAAATATAAGGGAGAGTCACCCTGGAAGATTCCAGGTTCTATTCCTTGTTTTTCACATATTTTGTCCATTTTCTACTTGTTTATGGTGGGATAGTTTCATGAAAGGCTGGAAGTGGAAGTCTTCCTATATCTTTCTTTTTATTTGAGCAAGATTAGCCCTGAGCTAATTGCTGCCAATCCTCCTCTTTTTGCTGAGGAAGACTGGCCCTGAGCTCACATCCATGCCCATCTTCCTCTGCTTTATATGTGGGACGCCTACCTCAGCATGGCGTACCAAGCAGTGCCATGGCTGCGCCCGGGACCTGAACTGGCGAACCCTGGGCCACCGAAGTGGAACGTGTGAACTTAACCACTGCACCAACGGGCCAACACCTATTTATTTCTAATCTTCATCTTTACTTGGTTTTTTAATTAATGATATTTTCCAATGGATATAATTAGAAAAGTTACCAATTTCAGTGTCTCTTTCTACTGTTTATATCTCTATTATTTTAAAAATTTTATCTATTTTAGCTATAGGGAATTAAGCTCTGACTCAGCTGAATTTTCTTTCTCTCTTTGCCTTTTCCTCCCTTCCTCTTTCTTTTTATAATAATGCACTGCATTTTATGGAAGAACAATTGCAATGTATTGTAGGAGATTCCCCTCAATCTTATTTCCAGTGAGATAAATACAGCATGTATGTGTCCCTTGCAGTCATCAATTCCCTTAAACTAGCCGGCATGAAAATGTTTTCCTTTACTTTTTCTCACTAGCATTTTTACTATATTTCTAATAGAGAAGTTTAGAAGCCCCATTCTTTACTGGCTGTCATCTCTTATTCCCATTTCAATGGGTACAAGGTAGCTACAATAAGATAATGTTACAATAATAAAAAATAAATGCAAAAACAGTGAAACCAAATAAATTCTTAAAAGTCTATTCCTAGGGCAAGAAATGATACAATATTCAAACTTACTTTGTCTAAAGTAAAACTACTAATATTGTGAAACACAAATCCTTTGTGTGAGAATGGGATTGGAAGCCTTTCTAATTATAATGCTCACGGGGCAATGATTTTGGAGTTAAGAGTTCCACTGGAGAGTTTTGGTCAGTCCTTAGGCTCTTCCAGGGAACTCCTGGGTCATTGCCATTTAATATATCTATATTTTTTTGTGGTGAGGAAGATTGGCCCTGAGCTAACATCTGTTGCCAATCTTCCTCTTTTTGCTTGAGGAAGATTGTCACCAAGCTAACACCTGTGCCAATCTTCCTCTATTTTATGTGGGATGCCACCATAGCAGGGTTTGATGAGCAGTGCTAGGTCCACGCCTGGGATCCAAACCTGCGAATCCCAGGCCACTGAAGCAGAGCATGCGAACTCAACCATACATCGCCGGGCTGGCCCTTCCATTTAACACTTTTGATGCCACTGGCAGGAAGTATTCACCAGAAAGCCAAAACAACTGATGTCCTGAAGCTTTCTAGTACTCTCCAGCAAAGCAGCAGAGGCCCTTTCTGTTTCTTGTTTAAGGCTGGAGGAGAGCCCTGAAAAGGAAGAAGGAAGTTGCTGCAGTCTGACTTCCCTCAGCGCTCTTCGCAGGGCCGCCTCTAGGTCTGAACGTGAGAATCAGTAGAGGAAATTCAGTTAGAAGGAAGTTGAAGGACGTATTTGGTTTTGACTGTTTTGATCAATGTGTTTTTAATTTTTAATCTGACTTGCTCTATTAAATAGTTCTGAACATCAATCAAAATCAGAAGCTCACCATCCTGATTCTGATTCAGAAATGATTTGTTGTCCTCTCAACGGTTAATCACAGAATACAAATTCCAAGGTATTTTCACTTTGCTATATATTTTTTCTTTCCTATCTCCTTAGAAATGCTTTTTCTTCTCTTCTAGATCCACTGCTAATTCTCTATAGCATGTCCCTCTTTGCTAGGATCAATTAATGGATTGAGAACAGTATTTCAGGAGTAGACTATAGAGCTCTTTTCTGTGTGCAAAGCAAAGAAACCAGAACACTTTTAAAAGAAAGGATTTTTCTCAGTGTCTTAAGACCCACAAATAACCTTGAGAACCAGAAAGTTCAGTTTGTCCTATTTCAGCTTTTGCATTGCAGAAAGTGTAAAAGAAAAATAAAAGTGGGTAAACATTGCCACCCAGTGTTCTATTTGAGGTATTGTATAGATTACACACCTGATAGTGGAGATTTTTCTTTGTGTTTATCCACTGAATTCAAGGGCAAGTCTTTAATCACTTTATCCTAAGAGATCCTGCTCCCTTATTCGGAATTCCTGCTCTAACTCAAACAGCTGATTTGTTTATTTCAATCCAATATTCTTTTCAACATTTCAATGTCTCCATCTCTTAGAGTAGCAGGAATGTATTTAATGCTCTATTCAAAATTTCCAGTTTTAGAGAGAGCAATGAAAAACTGCAGGTATGCAGATGCGTCAGTATACATCTCTCCTAGATTAATATTCTGTTTCATGTAGAAACAGAAATAATGATAAAATTTATTTTAAAAGGAAAAGACCATTACTTTCAGTTTGCACTGCTTAGTATGTATGTGTATTCAAGAATTTTGAAAGGAAACCAGGATGCATCAACGTTTATCATCTATTTATACAGTGATAGATGCAAACACACACACACACTCTATGGAAGTTTCAAACAAACTTAACTCATTGCAAATTCTGAAATGTTATCCCCACTTGCTGACCTCATAATAAATTCACACAGGTAAAGAAGTCATACTAAAAATATATATTACTTAGGACAATTCTTTAATCAGTTTCTTTTGCCTAAAATAATATTCTAATTTTAAAGCTATGTTGTAAGTATTTACAAAAGAAAAAAAAAATACGAGTGAAGTAGAGTTGGCAAAGAGACCACTGAATTTTGAAATATTTAGAAAGGAACATGTAGAAAGATGCGAGAGAAGGCACATGTCCTTTGGAGAAAAAGACTGGTGCAACAAGAAAGGACAAAACTATTTCTGAAATTTAAAAATTGCCTAAATTCCAAATAGAGATCCTCCACTTCATTTTCATATTTTTAAAGCCTACTAAAATCTCAGTGTAATTCAACACCATACTTTTCGGATGCTCTACTTTTTATAGGCACAGTTGAGAGAGGAAAAACACACACACACACACACAAAACCCTCCTTCTTTTTATTTCTAGGTAGACACACATTTAATGAAGAGATTTTTTTTAATAAATGCTATTTTTTGTAATAGAAGACATTATAATCACTTAAGAGAGAAAAGCCTAAGGACTTAGACTGAGACAGAGTCTATTTATTGCACAAGATGAAGAAGAGGAATAGTTGGAGAAAATAGAACTCTGTTGAGATTTATGAGGAAAACCAGGTTGGGTAAAAAGTAAACCAGGAAGAGAACAGTGTCATTTGAAACAAAGGTCATTGCTGCCCGTAATTTAGCTACTTAGAATGTAGCGGTATGGAAAGAAGAGAAGTCCTTTTACATTGTCACAAGGGAGGTGGAAAAAATTAGGCAATATTGTGAGCAGAGAACAACCAAGGCAGATCTTTAGCTGAAAAAGTTAAGGAAAGAGAAAGACTCTTGAGCAGTTCTCTTCTCAGTACACACTAGAGAGTTAACGTTCTAACGGTGCTTTCTCTATCCTGTTTTTGTTTGGGTCTTTTAGTCCAAATAAATGATATATTTTTGAGCTCTTAGTAGAAAAGAGACAAGGCTGGCTGGTGGCTTAGTGGTTAAGTTTGTGCACTCCACTTTGGCAGCCTGGGATTCGCCAGCTGGGATCCTGAGCATGGACCTAGACACTGCTCATCAAGCCATGGTGAGGTGGTAACTAACATAGAAGAACTGGAAGGACCTACAACTAGGATATACAACTATGTACTGGGGCTTTGGGGAGAGAAAAAAAAGAGGATTAGCAACAGATGTTATCTCAGGGCCAATCTTCCTCACCAAAAAAGCATTAAAAAAATAAAAATAAATTCTGCTTGAGTTTAAAAAAAAAAGAAAAGAGACAAGGCAAAATATCTAATTTTCCTTTTATATATTATATTATCTATTGGCAATGAATTAATATTGCTTTATAGCTAATGGCTTATCAAATCTATAACTGCCTCCAATATTTGTGGAGTCAATTTTATGTAGCGTGCAACTTAGGTACAACTGAAGTCCTTTCCTCAGTTATTAATTTCACTTCAGCTTGGTGTCTTCTCTAAAGGATGGGAAATAAGAAGCAAAGAACTCTTTATTTTATTTAAAAATAAATTTGTACGGAGGAAGCTAAAGCTATCAATTCAAATGAAGCTTTCAAAATCGTAAATTTCACTTAGATACATTTTTCTTGCTCTGTTTTAGGAAGAATTAACAACAATACATGTTAAAGATATATTCCTATATAATGCCCCCAAAATTAAAAAAAAAACCTTATTTGATAAATACATTTTTAGAGTCTTTAAAAATAAAAGCAGATATTGATCTCTTACGCTTTATCATTAAAATAAAAATGAATTCATAGTAAATGTAAACAAACTTGTATACCTGATGGAACTTCCAAAAGTCAGGCTCTCACACACTTATCAGCTAGACATGCATACATAAATAAACAGACATGCACACATAAATAAACAGACATGCATACATAAACAGACATACATACATAAATATGATGATTTTTATACTTTAATTCTGTAATTAAAAAAATCATCTGGGTTGTGAGGAAACAACATTCTTTATGAACTCAAATGGTGAAGAACCAACAATAACAGAATTTTTTATTGCATTCCATCTCCAGAGCAATGTCCTCACCTTTACTTTTTTTTTTTTAAACAGGAATTTTTTTTTTTTTAAAGATTTTATTTTTTCCTTTTTCTCTCCAAAGCCCCCCAGTACATAGTTGTATATTTCTCGTTGTGGGTTCTTCTAGTTGTGGCATGTGGGACACTGCCTCAGCGTGGTCTGACGAGCAGTGCCATGTCCGCGCCCAGGATTCGAACCAACGAAACACTGGGCCGCCTGCAGCGGAGCGCGCGAACTTAACCACTCGGCCAGGGGCCAGCCCCCTCACCTTTACTTTTTAACCTTTATTTCCCACCTTATCATCCCAGAAATGCTTATACTCCAAGGCTGCATCCTAGTGGGGGGGGGGGGGCTCACCCAAGAAACTAACCTTAAAATGAGTAATCTAGAACAAAATTTCCAAAACAACTCCCACGGCCAAAGGAGCTCCTATTCCCAAAAGCAAGATACCCTTTATGTGAAGCATCTTTTTGTTTATCAGCCTTGAGAGATCCCAGGACCCATCGCTTAAGGAGTTGAAAATTAATTGCAAGTGACCACTGTAGTTGCTCCAGGATTGAAGGGGAAGATAGCGGGGTGCTGAAATAGTATACTTTTTTAGTATCACAGAAACTTTCCTCTCCATCTTTTAATGGTGTAATCCAAACATTTTGTGTTGAAGAATGTAAATGAAATTCACTCTGTACACTTAAAACTGAAAGAATAAAAAGGCCTCAAAGATTGTACATTCACATCCCTCTTTTTATCCTTCTTCCCATACGTTCAAAAAGAAGATGGGAAGCCTTAACATATTTCTAGGTATATCTCAGAGAACACCTGAGGCTCCTCAGAAAAGAAACCCAAAGTACAAGACAGTAATTTTTAAAATTTGTCCATTGCTCTTGTATTTTAGAAAGCAAGAAACAATGAATTCAGTGAGAAGGGTAAGCTTCACTTTCCTAAAAATTAGCCTTTGAACTTGAGGTGTATGGCTTCACAAAGCCAGGATGGGTTATCTCCTTTATTAGAATAGTTCGCCTTCTTTTCTCCCCAGATCTAGTCACATTTATTTAGGTGATCCTCTTCTTCTTATCCATTTGCATATTTACTTAGCTATTTTCATTGTGATCTAAAACAGAATATAAAGGAGAAGGAAACTTCAGAGTAGTATGTTAATACTAGGGGCATCTAAGACCAATAGAGAACCACTCTACATTCTTGCCATCGACTTTGACATAATAATGCAGAAACCTACAAGACCTAACCTTTTTAAATTACTTATTTTCCATTACTAGTGCTCAACACTAAAAAGAAAATCCAATATCCATTATTTAATATATCTAAACCACCTCTTACCATTATACACAACACACAAACAGAGATGTCCTTGTGGTGGGGAGAGAAGGCCATAGTACCCTAACCTTTAAATGGGTTTTTGCACCTGCCCATGTTTCTCCTTGTAGGTATGGGTACTCTCTCTCCATAGTTGCTTCTCAGACCTTCACTGTGGATTGAATATAGTACAAGGTCTTCAGAGTCTTTGACAAGATGTTCAATTGGTAATGTCAGCTGGGAAAGGAACTCTGTGCTTCTCTGCAGCAGAAACAGTTATCCCCAAGCTAGGGAAAGTTAAATTTATATTTCATGAACCCTGATATGTTAGTCCTAGATAAGATTACTGCACAAGCTAATTATACTATCTCCACCCATACATTTGAATATTTTACGTATATATAAATTAGGCCAACCTGATGTATTGGTCTTTGATGTCACAAGTGTGCATCTGACTGTGGATGTATAGTGTACATGCATGCAAACTAGGCAGCACATTTCTATAAGATGTAGAGGTCATCCCTCGATGTAGGCAACTCGTACATATTGGTAGTGATAAGGTGTGGCCAGCTGGGGCTTTGGAAAGATAATCCACACATACAAATGGTCTATAGAGTGGATTCAGATTTACCTTCACTGTCTATGCTGAAAAGGCAAGAAGGTTACAAGGTAATTTAGGTTACATGCAGTTAAGTATTACTTACCTCAGAACAACATTCCTTAAAGAGTTTTCTGTGAAATACTCTATCTTTGTGGAAAACATGCAACTTACAATCAATCATCCAACAAATATTTTATGAGTGGTTTCTCTGTGTCAAAAAATGAGCTGAGTGCTATGAAAATGAAGATAAAATGAACACAGTCTATGACTGAAATATGTGGTTTTGACTTGTTTGAAGCTCAGGGTCTAGTGAAAAGAGATAGGCATGTAAATAAGAAATTAAGAGATATATATAAGGAGATATGGAATGTTTTCAGAAAGGCCACATTTGAGTTAGATCTTGAAGGATGAATAGGAGTTCACCAGGATGTGAAGGTAGAAAGAGCAGCCCAGGTAGATGAATTAACACAGAGCAGGTTAGGGCAGTGTACAAGTACATGCCATGTTTGCGGAGCACTAAGATATCTGAATGAAATGCATAAGTGAAGGGGTGAGATGGAGCTGAGGGGCATATTTTTATGCAGATTGTTCAGGGTTTTGTAGGTCCTGCTTCACAAATTTATCCTATAAACAGGGGAGCACCTTCATAGGATGAAGATGTGGTGGTGTAGACAGATATAGTTATGTTTTTAACAACTACGACTTAATACTTAATAGTTCAGGCAACTAAGGAAGAGGAATAGGGACAGACCAAAGTGACATTTCGTGGATAGACATAAGAGGCTTCACTATTAACTGCTACAGGGATTGAGGCATGAAATTCATCAAGAATGTATGGGTATTTGAGTGGCTGGTAGAATGCTGGTACAATTGATCCAAAAAGGAGCAGGTTTTCTTTGAAAAACCAGATAGCAATATATCACAAGGATTATGCATACGGGTAAAGGAATAAGACATCCTGGATTAGGGTTGAGCATCCATTTATTTATATGACTGTAATTTAAATATCTCTGTGAATTTTTGCAACTTAAACTCTCAGGTTTGTCAGTTTACTGACATGTCTCACATACAGGGTATGGAGAATATTAACCCCAGGTTTTACAGGGTTCTTGGAAGAATTAAAAGAGTGGATATACATGAACTTCTTTAACTAGACCTGGCATTTGTTTGGTGGTTACTGTTACTATTTAGTTATCAGTAGCATGTTAAATGCCAGGCAGTAGGCATTTTACTTTAAGACTGCAATTTACTTTATTAGTAGTTTTGCTTTAAATTCTATGAAAATATTCTTCAAAGTGTTGTAAAACCTGAGCAGTTTGGAAAAAGAAATTCCAATATTCCAAGTACGTTTGAACTTTTGCAAATTTCTTAACCTAAATCTAATAACGAATTCATTGAAGAAATACTAATTTTGTGCTTTATTATTAGCACTATCCAGCTCCTACACTAAAATCTTGTTGTTTTTGTTTTTTAACTATGATTTTACTTCATTTCTTGGAGCAATGTTATCTCAATTAAGAGTAGTCTGAGTCATTACTGGTTTCATCATCAATATATGGTTTTATGCATGATGGTTTCCTCATTTTCTGTTATAGGCTGCTGAATCATAAGAATTGTATTTGACTTTCAGGTTAATCATGATCATAGAATCCTAGTGCCTGATTTTACCTAATAATTTATTCTTCTATTTCCTTTCTTTAGTATACACACGGCTCAAATTGCAGTGCATCTCTCTAACTCTCTGCAATCTTTTTTTTTCTTTTTGCTTAAGGAAGATTATCCCTTAGCTGACATCTGTGCCAATCTTCCTCCACTTTATACGTGGCTCACACCACAGCATGGTTGATGAATGGTGTAGGTCTGTGACTAGGATCTGAACTTGTGAACCTGGGCCATGGAAGCAGAGAGCGAAAACTTAACCACTATTCCATGGGTCTGGCCCCTCTGCAATCTTTTTTAATAAAAGCAGGGCTGTACCATTTCTTCTGTAAATTTCAGTTAAAGGAGATCTGTGCATCCATAGTGATATACAACAATAAAATCAGAGAAAGAGATAAAGAGGAAAACAAGTGAGGAAGTTCTTTACACAAGAATGCCAGCTAATAAATGTAGTTAAAATGATGGAATTATAAAACCACCATTTTGCAACTCCCACTATAGTATTTGCTTTAGGCAAAATTATTAGAGAAAACCATTTATTAAAAGGTTGTTGATTCTGAAATTATCCGTCCGAGAGATTAATTTTTAATTATAAAGAAGAAAGATAAGTCTAAAATAGAGAAATGTGACAACATAATTTTAACAAAGAGTCCATAATAGCATTACTAATAATGGGATAAACTGCTAGGATATGCTCCCTGATGTAATGCAATGGGATATATACAACATTAACAATGAAGTATTCTTGCAGATATGTTCAACCTGAATCTAATTATTAAGAAGCAACTGGATAAATATATGATGTGAGATATACAACAAGATAACTAGCTTTAGCTTTTCAAGAATGTTTATGACAAGGAAAATTAAAACAAAAGAAAAAAAAGACAAATAATATGAGGAGTAGACTGTTCTAGATTAAGAGACAAAACAATGTAACCATGTGCCTCAGTTTGTTTAACACAGGGACAGAGAATTATGTTGTTAGTTCTCAAAAGTTATTCATAATGCTCAAGCTCTTAAGTTGGATGGTTGATTCATGAGCATTTAATTTATTGTTATATGTCTTAATTTTCACATATGTAATCTTTATTCTTTATTACTCCTATTTAAAAAGTAATTTAACCTTTCAAGGTCTGCATAATTTAATATACCATGTAGATTCTCACAGTTAACAAATTTATATCAATATCTCTGTCTAGCACTATTCTAAGTTCTTTATATGTATGTTATATAATCTCATTTAATATTCACAATGATCTTATATGTTAGAGTCTATTATTATTTCTACCTTATAGAAGAGTTAATTGTGTCATATAAAGGTTTAGGACAGTCATCCCTTGGTATCTGCCGGAGACTGGTTCCAGTACCCTACTTCCAAAATCCAGGGATGCTCAAATCCCTTACATAAAATGGTGTGGTATTTGCCTATAACCTACACACATTTTCCTATATACTTTACATCATTTCTAGCCTACTTATAATACCTAATACAATGTAAAGGATGTGTAAATAGTTGTTATACTGTATTGTTTAGGCAATAATGACAAGAAAAATGTACACGTTCAGTACAGATGCAACCATTATAGGCCTTCCACTGCTGTGGTTGGTTGAATCCTTGGATGTAGAAACCAGGGATACAGAGGGATGATTGTAATCTGCCTCAAGTCATATAGTTTAGTAATGAATCTAATAGATTGACTCCAGAGGCACCCTTGTTAATCACTAAACTACTAATTGAATTTAACATCATATCTAACTTTTAAAATTGGCTCATGTACCCCTTCCCCATCTCCACCCTATTCCCGATATACTGCTATAAAGAAATCCTAACACGTGTCAAGTTTTGACATGTGTAAAACCCAACAGGGCTGTGTTACAGGGGTTCAACTTTTATGGGGAGGTGTGTTAAAGCTCCTGCAATCGAGCAATTTCTATTCCAGTCTATTACTTTCCTTTCCTTTTTGTTTTCCATGGTTTCTTCACTATTTATCAACAGTTTTTTCCACAAATAACTGTATTTTCCAGTCACCACCCCCTGGACACTGACAGTGTACATGATCCCTGCCCACAGAGTTTACAGAGCTTACTTGTTACATAGAAACATAAAGACTAACAATTTGAGTACTGCTATGATAAAAAAAATTACAGTAAGCCCAGAGCAGGATTGCCTAATGTAGAGTACAGGAAAAGGGGCATCTTAGTAAAAGTTTCTACAAGGCACTAACATCCATGATGAGAGCTGGGTGAAAGGTGAACAAGAGAGGAACACATCAGCACAGAAGCAGCATTTGTAGGGTCTAGAGTAGAAGACCATGACCAAAAAAGCTGATGGCAAAATAAGAAGCTAAAAGAAGAAGTCAAAGAGAATGGATTGTTTGGGGACAAAAGAGGAAGCAATAAGACTAGGTAAGGAGGTTGTTGAATAGTCTAATGAGAGAGCGTAATGGGCTGGACAAGGATAGTATCAATAGAAGTGACAAGAACTGAGGAGATTATAGATGTTTAAGAGGAAGACTTTGTGGACTTGGTGTTGATGAGATATAGGAAATGGTAAAAAGAGGGCGTTTCTGAGGAAAAGACATTCAGAATGAAATTACTATGTAGGCCCAGAGAAACAGGACAATGAAGTCTTGCTTGATCAAGGCCAGTTCACCATGATGAATTTACATTGGAATCTGAAATTGAGACTTTAGGCTAACAAAAGATGGGCGTTTTCCTGTTATTTCAGGTTCCGCTTTTCCCTAGGGATCCTAGAACAGAAGTAGATGTCTGTTCAAATGATTCAGAGATTCAGTGTCCCGAGCTATCCTTCTTTTCTTCAAAGCTCAAAACAAAATAAACCAACACAATAACCAGAAAACAGGATTTTAAAATCCCAAAGCTGTGAGAAGAGTGTGAATAAATGGCTAATTACAATTATTTGCCTCTGAGAGCTGGAATCATCTTTGAAATAAAATAAATACTGTGAAAGGAGAAGAATAAATAATTTGGCACATTGTTGCATTCTTAAAGGATTTTGTGTTTTAAAATAAAGCACTTATTTCTCAGAAAATCTCTCTTTAACAGTAGCATTTCAGGAGGCCTGGGAACAACTGAGTGAAGATAGTTAGGAAGAGAGAAGCCTTCCTGTTGGTCCCTCCACATGAGAGGCAGCAACACCACATCGGTGGATGGAAATGCATAGAGCTGACTTGGCTCTTCCGTTTCTTATTCTTATGTGTACACTTTTCTTCCAGATAAAAAGGTTTGCAGAGAAACCCAACTTAGGGCACTTGCATGAAGTGTGTTTGTTAGAAGTAAGTGAAGGTCCCTGAGAATATTTTTCCCCATGATTCTGACGTAAAACAGTATTTTAAGTATATTTTTACAAAGGAGAAAATCTATTATAATCCATAGCAGTGAACTTATGCATATAAACCTGAAGTGACCGTGAATTATGTTTTGAACTTTTACCCTATTGTAATAATATACCTATTACAACTATAATATACTACCTATAATATATAATATACAACATATAAATATTATAACTATAGTATATGATACACCTAGAGTAGAACAAACTTCAGTGCATCTAACATGGGCTAAACAGGCTATATGGGAATCAGATAATTGGTAGAAAGTGTCTTGATACTACTTCTTCTCACAGTATTAAATTTTTATCTCAAATTTCTGGATAGGATAAAAGTTAAAAGGTCAGTATAAATTTTTAACCTCACCTTCTTAAAAGAAGGAAAAAGATAAATTTCTCACTTTTCATTGAAGATGTTGCAGGCTTTCCCCTAGATCTTTTTACTTCAATAACTAATGTGGCATTTTTCATCACTGTTTAAACAGCTCAATACATACAATGAAAATATCCCAAGAGAAAACATTTTTTGCAGTTTTCGGTGTTCTGTTTTGTTTTGTTTTTAATCCTGAAATCCCTGGGGTTATATAGCCAAACCGGTGTTTCATTTTCTGCTGCAATTATGACAGAGTGAAAAACTACAATCCACTCTTAACAGCAAATTTTAAAGATGCATCAAAGCTCCAAAGTGAAAAGTGCGTGGAGAATTTGAAGTTCTATTAGGCGGTGTCCCACTTGCAGGGCGACGTTTATGTGCGCGCTTACATTGTATTATTCCTCACGAGACGCCGCAGATTGCTTTCGAGTCAGTAGTGACCCACCTGCGAAAACTAGCACCAGGGAAGCATTAATGTTACTTGTCAGAGCCGTCTTTCCAGATTTTTTAATTTGACCTTCAAAAGTGGCATGCATTTTCACCACTCTGAGATCTAAAATGGAAAAACACATATAGGCTTCGAAATATTTAATTAACTTGATAATTAAATTTTATAAATTTCCCTGTAAGAAATACACCGGATGATTTTAAATTTAGATGAACGTTAAACTCTTTTTGTTTATTTGTTTGGGGTTTTATTTTTTTTCGTCCCCCTCTCTCTCCTTCTCCCTGCCTCTCTCTGTGTTCCCTTGAGCTAAGTGTTCCGAATTAGTGAGGCCAAGTCTCCACACGGGATGTAAAGCCTGGCATTTGAGAAAGGCTGTCTTCTTGGGTCCCATGTCCACTGACAGCATGATGAAAAGTTAATAGGCCAAGTACATTTGCCATTTACAGGTGTATGAACCTTAATAGTGAATTCTTTTCACAGCTGTCACTTTGTGCCCCAAGATATGCCCATTGTCACAAGCAAGGTATTTGTTTAACCTCTTCAGAGTCAGAGCTTGAAATTTTAATCAGTGGAGACTAAGATTTTTAAATGACAAGGATTTTAAATCCAAGACGTGCAGAGAAATTTTTATAAGGCAGGGACAGAAACAAACAAAGACAGGACTGATGTGTAAAAATCCTACAGCAGGCTAGTGCACTGACTGATTTGTCACAGCTCATGAAATTTTCACACAGATTTGACCCTATTGGTGTATACCAGTGTTATCTGACTTGTCTAATCATGAGGATCACCTGCGTGGCTTGTGGTTAGAAATACAGATTCTCAGGGCCCCCTGGAGAATCTAATTCTGTAGATATGGAGCAGAATTTGGGAAACTCAATTATTAACAAGTACCCCAGGTCATTTTATTGATTCAGCAGGTCTGAGTCATACTGATCTGTCAATGCATGCCATCGGCAACACTCTTCTTGCTACCTGTAGCTTACTGTACTACAACCTGAAAGTTCACTTTCTGAAATTCCCGACAGGCTTTGGAAAGGATTCTTTTCCTTGCTTATGTCATATCACTGATACGCTTTACATATATTTGTACGTAAGTTTTCCAAACTCTGATGCAGTCTGCACAGTGCAAATCCTGAAATCTGTTGCTATAACCTAAGAAACAGCTCTCTGATATCATCCCAGATTCTCATATGCCTATTTCTTCCTCCCACATAAACTATTACTTTCAGTGAGTTCTGTTTGTTTAGGGCTCTGCTGTCTGTTTAACTATTCACCACGTCGTAGTCAGACAAAGAACTGCGTCTTCTTTGAAACAAACACATACGATATTTTTCCAGGGTGGCTCTTCTCTAAGCGATGACACAGGGGTCCAATCTTCTCCCATCATATGTCTTCTCCAATTCAGCTCTTTGTTTCCAAGTGCATGAACAGGGAACAGAGGAGGAGCTGTGGATCTCTAAGGCTATTTTAAGACTACACATTGCCTTGTAAGAAATAGTCATTTGTCCCTAACAATGCCGGAGTTATGTTCTTACTCTTACTATGTGTCCAGCAAGAGGAATGGGACCCCTAAGGATGCTGCAGGCCTGTTCCACTGCCCTGTTCATATTGAATAATATAGCTTCTCTCTTTCAGGCTCACTATATAGACTGAATTGTACTAGATTTTAAATTTCTGAATATGCCTCTTAATGTGTTTTAATTTTGGGAACTTAGTTAAATTAAATAAAATGGTAGAGAGTTCAATCATATTAAGAGCTCAGAAAGGAAGGTAGTTAAAACACCAAGGATGTGTTTGCTTCTGCCTTTTAAAATAGGAAAACTTTTGAAGGTATACATTTTATTTTATCTTGTTTTTGTGTTCAAAGTTCTAACTTAGTGTAATTGTTTAAGCAAATAACATTGAGTTTTAATCCTCTGAGGACAAAGGGAGATTACATTTTCCTTTCACAGAGACAAAAAGGATCCAACCCCCCAGCACACACTAATATCACTGTCGATACACAAAGTACACTCAGAAAGAAGCTATGTGTACACAACAATAGTAACATTTGTTTTCCCTTTTTGATCTTTAGAAATACAAATGCCTTATATTTGGCTTTTCCATAACTTAGTTCTAGAGTCATTTATTCATATGTTAATATTCAAGGCAACTACTTAATTCATGGATTCTTCATTCAGATCGAGTACATTACAGATCCTTATGAAAATATACTGAAAGTTGTGGGTCTTTTCTCTAAAAAACAAACCAGAGTCACATATAAACAATACTTAAGTAAATTTTTGAAAGATTCAAGGCTCATAAACCACAAATATCTTAGATCTAAGCTCAATAACCTTTGATTTAGGAGAGACAAATAAATAATAATAATTTTAAAACCTTTTGGAATGCATGAAAACAAAAGGCAAAATTTATGGAAATAACCGGTGATTGTTACGTTCAAGCAGTGTTAACTTACATCTACTGTTTGCAATTAGCTCCATTTCTTTATTCTTCAGATAATTGAGAGTGGTCTTCCCACATACAATGCTTAAAGAAAATAAATCATTGCTTCTTGTCTTCCAGAAATACAATCTGGTTTATGTCAACATTTGTCTCCTGTAGCTGTTTGTCATTCCAAACTGTGTGCTTACTTGTACAAATCCTTTTCACAGAAAAAAAGTTACAAAATTTTTGTTTTGCGACCTATTCTCTGACTTGAACAATTTCAACAACCATTTTTTCAGTCAGCTTTAACTTTAATCAGTTTTGACATTCTGATTGCCCTGTTCTTGGGCAGGTTGATTACTTCATACTCTGTGACCTAGAAGAGATATATTGCTGTTTTTATGCATCCCATATCCCAGATTTTCTAAATTTTCCTTTGTGCTATCTTTACCGTTTTGAACATTTCAATAAGTAACTAGTTTGGAAAAAAATTAGCATTCTCCAAACCACATTAATGAACCATACATTATGAAGATCTCTATATTCAGCAAAAATTGGGAACAGAATATGTTCATAAATTTGGGTAACCATCTTCTTGCAGTGAAATCTAGACTTTGTGAAAGTAGGGTGTATGTATGTGTGACCATGCATGTATGAGTGTAACAATTGTATTTGTTTCCTATTGTTGCCATAACAAATTCTCACCAGCTTAGAGACTTAAAACAACACAAATTTATTATCTTGCAGTTCCGTAGGTTTAAGATGAGTCTTACGTGAAGCTAAAATCAAGGTGTGAGCAGGGCTGTGTTCCTTTCTGGAGGCTAGGTGAGAACCTCCTCCTTGCCTCCTCCAGCCTCTAGAAGCCTCCAGTATTCCTGGGCTCAGGGTCTCTTTCCTCCATCTTTAGAGCCAGCAGAGCTGCAGATCCCTGACCTTTCAGTATTACATTCTTCTTCTGACCATAATTGGGACAGGTTCTCCACTTTTAAGGACCCATGAGATTAAATTGGACCCACTCAGATAATCTTGGAGAATTTACCCATCTCAAGATCCTTAACCTTAATCACATCTGTTAAATTTTAAATCCTTTTTGTCATGTAAAGTAACATATGTGCAAGTTTTGTGCATTAGGATGTAGACATTTTGGGGATCCAGTAATCTACCTGCCACAATATGATATATGACATATCTTATTCATATATAAATGTGTGTATCACATTTTTTATTTTGAAGTACATCATACATACAAAAGTATATGTAAATAAATGTAAGCATATACAAAAAATATATATATATAACTTATATAATAATAATAAAATGAAAACACATGTACCAACTACTTAGTCTTAAAACAATGAATATTACTGGTGGCTTAGAAACCTCCTCTTTCTGGTTTGCCCCTTTCCTATGTACTTACCCTTTCTTCCTGTCCTACCTCTTCCCTGGAGAACATTTGTACTGGATTTTGTTTTAATTGCTGTGGTAGACATTAATAGTGCTCATCAATTCCTTGGATACATTTCCTACCTCGGCATACGAGAGACTAAATTTTCCGGTCCCTCCCCTCGACACAACAGGTAGGCAAAGCTATGTACTCCTGTAAAATGAAATATGACTGAAAAGAAATCTCTCACTTCCCTGTGAGCAATACAAAGTTCTGCGCAGTGCTCACTTCTCTTTGGCCTTCTGCTGTAAAAAGTGGTAGGGCACAAGATCAAGGCAGCCTGGATTGGTGGTCACCATATAGAGGATGTCCTCATTTGCATTAAACTTTCATGAGCAAAAATTAAGCCTAAATTCTATAAAGACACTGAGGGTTTTTTTTGCAAGTTGCCTCTTGCCTATTTGACTAACATAATTATTACCTAAATTTCTTTAGAGTTCTCCTAATTCTGCAAAAATTCCTAAACAATAGGTTACTTAGTTTCCCTATTTTACAAATTAATACAAACAGCATAAAATTGTATATATTTTTGTGGTTTGCATCTTTTACTCATTATTATTTTTCAATATTTTTCCATGTAAATGTGGGGAGCTTTTTCATTAATTGTCACTAATGTATAATATTACATCATACTAATATATCACATTTTAAACTTTTCATTTTGCAATTAATGGAAAATTGCATTATACTAGAAGTTTTGCTTTATATGTGCATTCTTATAAGTATCTCCTGGTGTATCTGTAATATAATTTCTTTAGAATATATAGATAAAAAGGAATGCATAGATAAAAAGTAATTGTAGGGTATATAGAGGTTCAGCATCTTAAAAATGATTTTTTTTAACCTTACCAATGTGTAGTTCCACCAGTTTTAGTGAGACTTGTCGTTCCTACACAACCATGACAATATTTTGTACTGAGAAAATTTGGAATTGTTCCTAGTTTGATAGATCTGATATTTAATGTTATGGGTATTCTAATTTATATTTCTCTATTTGTAATGAGGCTGAGCATCCTTTCAAATGTTATGGACCACTTTGGATGATTCTTTTTATTAATTCCAGTCTTTTGCCCATTTTACAAATAACTTGTTTCTTATTGATTTATTAGAGTTCTTTATAGATTCTAAATACCAAACCCTTTGTCAATTACGTATGTTACAAATAATTTATTTCATTTTCTGACATACATTTTGATTGTCATTAAAGTGCCCTTTAATTTATAGAATTTCTTAATTTTAATGTGATTAAATTAATTGGTCTTTTCCTGTATACATACCAGTTTTTGTGTCTTGTTACAAAAATCTTTGCCTATACTAAGGTCATAAGGATATTCTTTCTTATTTTTTCTAAAAGTGTTATAGTCCTGTCTTTAATCCACCTGTAATGCATTTTCAGATGTTGTACAATGTAGAGATCCAATTTCTCTTATTTTCTTTCTCTCTACCCAAACGGCCTAGCACCGTATACTGAATCATTTCTATATATGTATAGATCTCCTTCTGGTCTCTCTGTTCCATTGGTTTGTCTTTCTCTGCGATATCATATCAACTTGATTTCTCAATTTTCCTTTTCAGGAATGTCTTGCTTTGGCTGATTTTGGCTTTAGTTCTCACATATGAATTTTAGAATGATCTTGATGAATTAAATCCTAAATCTGACATCCAGGGCTCACTTTCAAAAATTACCCTTGTGCAATCCATTGAATACTTCCACTGTGGATGACAGTTGCATGACAATGCCTGATTAGACAGGAGACTAATTCTTGTGTCTGGAAAGAAGAGAAAATGATTTTTGTGAACAGCTAGGCAATTCATGCAACAATCTTCTCTTCTCGATACCAAATCTTTATTTTAATGTTCTTCCTGTACATATAACAATACACTAATCACTTCCCCAAAGGAGACTATTTAAGTCTCTATCTAATCTTTGCTTTTAGTTTAATCAACATGTTCTCCACCTGATGTGTAGTCCTCCCTATTATATCTGAACTTGCTTCCCTTACCTCTAAGCCACTCATGAACTACTGCCACTTGACCAGTCAGGCTGGACTGGCTTTGTGAGACTCCTCTGCTCTGTCACTTCAAGATACCAATTTCTTGTTGTTGTTGTTGTTGTTGTTGTTGGCTGAGTAAGATTTGCCCTGAGCTAACATCCGTGCCAATCTTCCTCTATTTTTTTAGTATGTAGACTGCCAACACAGCAAGGCTGCTAACAGAGTGGTGTTGGTCCATGCCTGGGAACTGAATCTGGGCTGCCGAAGCAGAGTGGGCTGAAATTAACCACTAGGCTGCCTGGGCTGGCCCAAGGTACCAATTTCTTTATTCAGTAGCTAGAACAAACCAACCTCACAACCTATAAAGGTTTAAATAGCAAAGGATGTTAGATCTTGTCTTGTGCACATAAAGTCCAAGACATATGTCCCTATTTGATGGGTGACTCTTCTCCAAATAGACCCCTTCCATGTTATGGTTTCGCCATCTTTATCATGCAACTTCCCGAATGGCTGTGTTATCTCAAGCTTGCAGGAATCTTGAGAGCTTGGAGGATAGTAAATGGGAGAATTTTATGGGCCTGGCCTTGGAAGGGGACCACATCAATTCTACTCAATTTCTAGTGAACTAGAACTTGGTGAGAAGCAGAAAAATTCAGTCAAGCTGTTGCTCAAGAAGAAAAGGAAATGAGTTTTACAGACATCTACTTATATTCACCCATGTTTGCTTATATTTGTTCATATTATATAACTTTCCTTGGAGAACAAATCTGGAAATCATGCCAAAGGGAAGTAAAAATCCAAAAACAGAATCATATAATTTACAAAATAATATTAATAATTATACTCTATATTTTATTCAGTTGATGGTCCCTATGTGCCAATAGCTGTGATATTTAAATGCATAATATTTAATTTTCATGACACCTGAAATAAGTACATTTGTTATTTACACATACAAATAAGGAAGCTGAAGTCAAGAGAAGTATCTTGCTCAAAGTCACATGGCCAAAAACGTGATATTCTGTGCCTTGAATCCTTTTTATCTGATTCTGTAACTCTCACTGCTAAATACTGCATGCTATGTTCAACAGGCAAGCATGGATGACTCCGTCTGCTGAGTAGCAAGGAGGGAGTTAAATGGGAGAAAGAATGATATATGTTATGGATTGAGGAGGGCAGGTATATGCCAAAATGTGTAAATTCAGGAAGAAATAACTTTTAAGGTTTCAGTAAATGTAAACTAATTATTATAATGAGTATGATATATCTCCAATAAACATATAGTGAGGTATAATGTGCTTTTATTCCTTTTTTTATTGTGGTAAAAAAAATTCAGTACTAAAATGTACTATTTTAACCATTTAAGTATATAGTTCAGTAGTGTTAAGTATATTGACATTGTTGTGAAATAAATCCCCAGAATTACTTCATATTGCAAATCTAAAATTCTATACACATTAGCAACAACTTGTTTTCCCCCCAACCCCAGGCCCCGGTGATGACAATTCTACTTATAATATGTTTTAAAGACACCGTAATTTTGGAAGTTAGCCATCCACCATTTAGCTGGTGGTCTAGTGGTTAAGATTCAGCACTCTCATCACTATTACCAGGGGCTGGTTCATTTCCCAGTCAAAGAACCACACTATCTGTCTGTCTGTTTTCATACTGTGGCAGCTAAATGCTGCTGTGATTCTGAAAGCTATGGCACAGGTATTTCAAGTACCAGCAGGGTCACCCATGGTGGACAGGCGAACAGGTTTCAGTGGAGTTTCCAGACTGAAACAGACTAGGAAGAAGGACCTGGCCACTACTTCCGAAAAAATAATTAGCCATGAAAACTCTATGAATAGCAGTGGAGCATTGTCTGATAGAGCACCAGAAGGTGAGAGGATGGCACAGAAAGACCAGGCAGGGTTCCGCTCTGCTGTACACAGGGTCACTAGGAGTCAGAGTTGACTTGAGGGCACTAACAACAATTTTGGAATTCAAGAGAAATGAAAGATCAATAGGGAATGTTCTCCCTTTTCATATGGAAATCATCTCTGTCAATATATTCTCCATCTACATTCGAAGATGCCCAGCATATCTTTGCATATGAGACAATCCCAGTGTCTACTTAGGGTGAGGAACAGTCTAATATAAAAAAGGATACCACAACCCTTGAACATGAGTACACTCTTGTCTGACTAGAACTGCAGTGATTAACTTACCAGAGTTAGGTGTGGATGGGGGACAGTAGTTTATGAAATAGATGGTAGCAGTATGCCAAAGTGGTGAATGTCTGCAGAAATTTCTGTACAGGCAATGTCACTTAATGGTTATGGGTATAGATTTTAGAGTTGGTGAGACCTGAGTTCAAATCCAGCTTCTACCATATAACAACTATCTGTCTTTAAACAAATCAGTTTACCTCTCTGAGACTGTATAATTTTTATAAAATGGGTGAGTAACAGTACCTATCTTAAAGGATTATTATTAGAATAATCCACTCAATTACTCTTAATGAAGCTGTCGTTTATTGCTTCCAGTAGCTCGTTAGCTAGAGATCCTAGTTATTAGAGGTAGCAGTGGAAAAGGGCGTACAGATGTGGGATAGACATGCAAATAGAGTAAGGAAGAAAGAAAATATCAAGTAGCGTGATAGTAGTAATTTACCTTAAGCCTGGTTAAATAAGATCTGCTTCCCTGATGCTCTCACATAATTCTTATCTCGGGACCTGGGACTCTCCTGGTCTCCCCACAACATCCTTCCTAAGAATGTCTACCTCCTCTCTATGCAATCCTGTCATGGAAGAGTGAATGTTGAAATATAGCAACACTAAGATCGAAAGAGCAGTATAAATCACTGAAATCTTAAGATTGTCTGTACCTAATTATAGACAAGGCTATCCAGATGAATTAAATAGTTTACCTTGTCAGAAAGTTTCCAACGTTGCCTGTTGTTTGTATTAAAATACATTTTTTTCATTTTTGATTAAAATGATATATGACATTTATAATTCTTTGGCGAAAATATTAAAATGATTTTTGCTTCAGAGGCTTCATTCCAACTTTAAGTTAATCTGTCAAAATATTGACTGCATTCTTCAAAAAGCAGAGAATTGCACTCTTGCTTCTATATATACTTATCTGTTACTTAACATGGAATAGGAAGGGAGGAGAGAGAAGTATCTGTTCAGGAGGAAAATTTTGAATAATATACAATATATAAATAAGTCATACAAAGTTTAAAAGTGAAATTATATATATGTTAATAAGTTAAATATATGAAATTTTCTAATTATGCAAATATTGTTATATAATATGCATATAAGCTTATATTTATGTTAAACATATAATTATATAATTGTTTGTAGGATATATGATTGCAAAATTATGTAATTATATAAACACACCTGAAGAAATAAATATATGTCACTTCCTTGGCTCAAGAATCAGTAAATAAACGGTATAAACTTGAAGATTTTCTTTGCTGTTTGAAACTATCCTGCTGTTAAGCAGCTTTGAAGAAATTCCTTCTCTTGCCCAAACCCTCCTCTTCTCTTGATATGCGAGAACTGATTGAAGCTATAGCAGAAGAGTTCTTCCTGTATTGATATAACTCTGTTTCTTATTGGATTATGAAAAAGGCAGAAGTATCTGTGAGGATTTTGTGATAAAACGACTAAGAAGATTTTCTTCTACAGGGAGATTATACATTTTGGTTTCTTAACAGTGCTTAGGTTCACAGTTACTAAGCTTTAGTTATCTAGGAATGACTTACAGCAAGAATTGCTACAAGATGGAATTTCTGCTGAATAGGGCATTCAGCAATTATTTGAGAAACATGCTAGTTCTCAAAGATGAAAGCAGAATTAAACCGAATATTATAACACATTGTTAGGGGAAAGAAGTCATTACTGACACTTTAAATATATACTTTGTTTTAAATCAGTCACTCAGGTTTGACAGCTTTAAGGGAACCCTGGATCTCTCTGCCTAAAATGTATACACTAACCTTTCAGCAAATGATCTCATTCATTTTTTCACTGTTTGTGTGTAGTTCGACGTTAAGAAGAGAGCTGCTACATCAGTTTCCTCTCCATAACAATAATGCACCATGTGATTAGACTTCAAACGCATAATGAGTAGCACATTATCAAAGAATGAACTGAGCAACTAACTCCTGCCATATCTGAAAAAGTCATTTCTTTGCATAAGGCCTTTAATAACATTGAATGGACAAATACTCTTTTTCTAAAGTGAATTTAAACCTTATACGAGCTCCCTTGTCTTTAAAGGATTCTAGAGTAACAAATAAAACAGGGATCCCTTTCCTAGGATAATGAAATTTTTAGTGATCTTTGACTATGTGCTTAGAAACTTGGCTGCTGCAGGACTCAGTCTGGATGATACGACAAATTTCCAGGTAACCAGGGGTCAGAGACCAAGGAAGAAAACGTATAGCAACAACTTCTGAGAAACAAGACCAGAATTGGCATAAAAACACCCTGTTGTTGCAATTTACAACTCTTTGTGGTCTATGACTTCACTGTATTCTTTGAACTCCACCTAACGGCCTAAGTAGCCTTCCTGAAAACCACCAGCGAGTCTTCTCAAGGCCCAGCACTCAAGGGGAAACCATGGGCCTGAGCAGAGATCTTATAACAAACCCATCCTGAACTCCCAAGGCATTGTCTAAATTAAACACCCAGTCGCTTCTGCCTTTATGAGTCCCTCTCTTGCCTTGGTCAGATACTATCTTCCCAGGGTTGCTCTCCTTTGTGTATGTTTAAATACAAGAAGAGAACCAATGCTTGAATGATCTTGGGGTTACTCTTGGATAGGTCAGAGCCCATCCACAAGACATGATTCTTCTGTGTTGGGTCAGGTTTGCCTTGCTTTGCCTAGTAGCACCCTCAGCTTAACAGTCGCCATCTTTCTGTCTGTATTTATGTATTACTCAAACCTTCTGCCTATTGAAAACTACCAATGAGTGCAAGAAAAAATCATAGGAAAGGCATAAGTTACAGAGCTCTAAAAACAGTCGGCCAGTAAAGAATAAATTGAGAGATAATTTCTAATGCTAAATGGGACGAAATTCAGGTTAAAAAAAAAAAAAACCTAAGGAAGATTGCATTATAACAAAGGTCTTCTGGATGATCACTAGCAGATACTTGGGTAGACAGATCCAATGGTAGGTGCAGAGATTAAAAGTGAGACAAAGGTGATGAGGAGATTAAAGGTGAAGCAATTTGGTGCAAAGTGGGGGCAAGGGAAAACTAGTGGCTTAAGGGAGCCATTCCTATTACTGTGATGGGTTTGACATCTCTCTAGAAGCTGAATCTGGGCACATCTGTATCCGTCAGAAGATTGTTTGAAGGACTCAGAGTATATTTATGTTTTTGTAATTTGAGAAAGACAAACCCTGTATATAGGACAGAATATTTTTAGGTTAACTTTAGTGAATTTCTCTATGTTTGAAATTGAGGATTTTATTATGTCAGAGTGGTATGTTGTTATGGATATTATTGTTTTTCTGATCTTTCTTTTCTTGGTATCTAAGCTAGGAGTTATCCTCTTAGTAACCCCTCGGATTTCTATTTGAAGGGGAAGTTTTCAGAGCCGAGAAAACATGCTCCCTCTTCAGTGCCGGGGAATTTGGGAAGGGAATAACAACTGACGCCAGAACTGGTGCTCACTGAAGAAACAAGACTTGAGAGACATGAGAGTCTCAGCTATAAATACAGTATTTCCACCCACCCCTGGCTTTCAAATTCATGAAATGTGTCATATCAGCTTATATGAGCCCTTTTTACTTTAGAATTCATATAAAATAAAATCTAGAAATCCAAGAACTTGCCACAATCAGAATCTGATTGTCAACTGAGCACTTGTTCTAATATAGGACATCAACGGCATAGGATTTTTTCAATCAATCAAAATAAAAACATTTAAACACTGTCAGGAGCACAACTTACAGGTAAGTTACACCAGCACATCAATTTATCTAATTTATGCTTTGTTAAGCACTGTCATCTCATTTGACCCTCACAGTAGGAATTACCTGCCTTTTACATATACAATTATGCAGGCTTTGACAAATCACTTAACCTTTCAGTGCCACATCCGTCCTCTAGAAAATAATATGAGTGGCTATTTTTAGCGTTGTTTCTTTCTATTACATTCTTATAATTTATTTGGCCCCTGAAATCTTCAAGCTATAAAACCCAAAATGACTAACTCTGTAAAAGCAAAATCTTCCTTCCCAATTATGCTCAATTCTTCTTCTGTCATATATAGGAAACACAACAGCAATGCCCCAAGTTTTGAGTCTTACAAATGCAGCAGTCCACTCCTCTGCTCCACTTAGGCATTGAGATTTTTAAATCGCTCTACATTTAGAGATAATTGTTAACAGAACAAGTCAGAGATTTCTTTGTGTGTGTGAGTGAGGTAATGTTCCTTCTTAATATTCAACGCCCTATGGGATGTATGCTCAGGATCTAAAATAATAAATTGCAAAATTTTCAACCAAAGCCGCACAGTCATTGTCCACCAAGTTTGAACAAGCTCTTCATTTGTCTTGCTTACTGCTCTATTTGTAAGTAGACCTGACATGTAAAAATAGCTCCAGCAGTAAACCTTTGGTCTCAAAGTGCCTACCATTCCCCATGAGTGCTTTTATAACTATAGCGTACTTTGTAGTAAAGTTGTAATGACAGCTGTCATCAGAAGGCTTTCATGAAGCATTTGCTGACCTTTAGATGCTGCATGTAAGAAGTGCTGTCGTGAAGTCTTCAGGGTCTTGCTTTGGAGGCTCCTACTTCAACGCAGCTTTCACATGGTTAACCCTTAATATACTAAACCAAATCTTGCACTTCATCTCTTTTCTTTCCCTTATGGTTCTCTCATTCCATAACTATTGAGTTCCTCTTATGTGCCAGAATATACATTAGGTCCTGGATATACAATGATCAACAAAATAGTCATGCCTATATCCACTTGCAAATTACCACCTAGCAGTGTTGCCAGATAGTAAATAAACAAATATACAGAAAACTTATTATTACATTTTTGAAAAATGTCATGGAAAAAATGTGTGGGATGGGATGAAAGAAAAATGTGGGAGAGGGGGCTGTTCTAGAACTAGAAAGCAAATAAGAGAAGTAGAAGCCTAAAGGAGGGAAAGAAGCTACCTATCTGAGATGCAGGCAGAGACCAGTCCTTCTGTGCAAAGTGGATGGCCAGAGCAAAACACCAAAGGGGAAGATGGGGTGCTTCATAAAACTCAAATTATTTTATAGGCTTCAGAAATTTTGGTCAGCTCGAATAACATTTTATTCCTATTGATGCTCTTGAAGCAAACCTTAACTTTGGAGTTTTTCCATGTTATAAATCTAAAGATTACGTCCAACATTGAAATTTTAAAAGAAGAAGTTCAGATCTAGTGAATGTCTCAAATTTTAATTGAGTATTAATCAATCCTGAACATTTAGCTCAGAAAAAATCTGCATTTTTCCACAACAGTGTGTGTAACTCTCCAGTCCAGTATTGTAAAGAATACATACTCCAAGAGACAGAGTAATGCTCTTCACTGATATGCTATAATTCAATGTTACCTACACATTGTTTATTATTAAGGTCACAAAGACCTCAAGAGTAGGTAACAATAAAGAAGAGAAAAATTTAATTCCTTTCCTGTGAGCAAATGTCTGTGTGTGTTTTTTATCCACCTCTTGTTTATCAATTCATGCCCTTGACTATAGAATATTCTCACACTTCATAGCACTTAATGATTTTTGGGATGTATTTAGATCATTCAAATTTATTTCTCACAGTAATAAAATAGTGGTAAGAGGAATAATGTACCATGGAAGGTAGGTGACTTCTATAGAAGATCTATAGTTGATCATTTCTATCATGAATGGCTGAAAGATTCCTTCCCAGTTCCTGTATCGTTGTATTGGTGTTGCTTTCATCCATATTTGAAAAATATGGATGAAATACCCCAGAGTGATTGACAACTGATGCCCATTGAGAGTGGGGCAATCACTGACATATTTTAAAGGCAGTAGGACAGAGCCTCTCAAATAGTGTTACCAAAACCCTGAGTGGGCTGATGGAGAGCCTGTTCCCTGGGCTCTGTCACTTGTAAGATCATTAACACATACTTTTCATCAATTTTAAACTTCTAATATCTGTAATCTTGAAAAAAGTTTAAACTTGATAACCTTGATGTCCATAATCTAAGCAAGTATGTTAGTAGTATTTCAAAGTGCAAGTTTATGTTTGAGCTTATGCCTGTGTTTTTACACCTATTCCGTGGCATAGCGATCAAGTGTCAATCTTTAATACTTAATAAAGTGTTTCTTAAATTGAGATTTCATTATGTATCATTTAGCAGTTGCTAGAAATATTCACATAGACTATCCTAATTTTAAAATTCATTTTCAGCTCTTTCCTTCTAATTTCATAATGTATAAAGTAACATATCAAGAATAACCATTGAGGCGGGGGCTTCCTTTTCATTCTTTTATATGTTTTCCCTGAGAACAGATTTTTACCTGGCCACATAAAAAGATTTTCATGGTAAAGAAAAGTTGTTATAAAAGAAGCGAACAAGTCAGAAAAGCCTTAGAAAGCTCTGTCCAAATTACATTAGAAAATATAAATGAGGACAACAATCAGGTTAACTATCTTATATATGGATTGTTTGGCCAGATTTTAAAAATATGCCTGAAAAAAGTTCTGACAAATGAGGGAAGTTATATCGCCATGTTTTTAACCTAAAGTAAATTTTATATGGCTGTTTGTTCTTGATTTTGCTAATTCCTTTCACCCCAATGGCTCAGCAGAGAATTTCTAGTCCTATTTCAGACTTAATCAGCTCAGCATCTTCCCAGGCCTCATGTGAACAAATATGAAAGACTGAAAAAATGAAGCTGCTCCATACAATGGGGGCTCATTAACATTGTTTTAACAAGCATTAGCTTATGCAAGCCGTTGTCTAACACGGAGCTCTAATTTGAATCTACCCTTCTCAGCATGGTAATGAGGGCTCTGCTGAATGCCAGTGTTTGTGCATATACATGAGTACTCTGTATTTAATTCAATCAAGGAAATAGAAACTTTCAGACTCAATTTGACTTTGGATTAACCATTCTGCTAACTTTACAAAGTTCCCTATGAACTCATACACCTCAAAGAGAGATTAAGAGGACATGATGAAATCATATGATTGGTAGTTACTTTGAAAGAAAAATATTTAAATTTCTCCTTGGGGAGGGTCACGTTTTCTGTTTTGTCACTGCATTGATAACATAAGGTATGCTCATGCGTGGTTTAGGACGAAGAGTATAGAGCAAGTATGGATCTCAGTTTGGCTACACAGAGCCATGTGGCCTTAATAAGCTACTCATGAGTTTTGGCATCTGCAAAATATCCCCCTACAATATGATACCTAGGATCAGAAAATAAAATGTACATTGAATGATTAAAATAAATATTAGTTCATTTTATTCAGAATTAATGAGATCATACACACACACACAAACATATATTATGTTGCGGCCTAATATTGTATACAATATTTTGAACTATAAATTTCACAAATTATGAATCATAGAAATATGTTGATTAAAACTGCTACACAGGAAAAGTAGGTTTCTGGATTTTTTTTACTAAAATACAAAATAAAACATTTCTAATTCTGAAAATTGGTTGTTTAAAAAGGGATATTTTAGTAAATGCACACAAATGTAAATTTTTTAGAATATGTATATTTCAATTTAGAATTATAAAATGAAACATTTTATTTTGCTGGAAAATCAGTCTCCTTAGATAAGAAGGATAATACTCTATTAAGGCAAAAATAAACCTGAAGCTTTTCAATATTTATACAGAATTTCGTCTTTGCCTTCTAAACCCTTAATAGTGTATATTTTCAAACTATTTAAATGTTTTTCCTTTGCTTATTTGCTGGTGAACTCAATTACAAATTTCATTCCATATCCAAAGCCAGATTAAAACAATTACTGTGTAAAAGAGACATTCAGTTTATTTTCTGTAATTCTCTCTTTTGCTGGAACTTTGCAGTGGCACCCCATTTTATTCGGTCAAAGGCAAAGTTCCTATAACTGCCCATGAGGCTCGTACCAATAATTCTGTAGTTACCCCTCCTCCACCATAAAGCCCTACTGACCAATCTCCTTAGCCCCTGCTCCACTTATCTCTCTCACCTCTTCTTTATTTCCTTCTTACCTAGTTGCTCCATTCAAACTGTCACTGGGTCTTCCCTCTGCCTCAAAAATTCTACCAGATTTCCTCCTGGCCAGCCTCCTTACTCCTTCAAGTCTTTGGACACATGTCATTTTCCCAGTGAAGACTATTCTGGAATACCGAATTTGAAATTAAAACACCTGGCCACTCACTTGTACTTTTGTTTCCCTTACCTAGTTTTACATTTTTTCCTCTTTTATTTACAGTAATAATTACTATATAGTGCAGTTTATTTAGTTGTATGTTTAATGAGTATGTACACTTCACTGCCCCAGCTAGAATGCAATATTAAGTATATTAAATAACATACTTCTTGATTTTTTTAAATTTGTTGTTTCCCCAACAAAAATATAAGCTTCCTATAGGCAAGATTTTGTCTTTTATTTACTGCTGTGTTATCTAGGGTTTTCTACTGAGTCCGTCCACTTTTGCAATTATTGAGTTTCACATTCCAAAAATCTAATATCATCCTTTAATAGATTTCTTTATATATATAACTACCATATCACTTGGTTCATGCCAGATATTGTACAGGCTGTGTAAATTTTTTCTATTTTTGTGCTTTAAGGTTATATTCCACCTGACATTAACATGGCTATTTCTCAATTATTATTTATGGTAGTTACTAAAATCTAGGTGTTAACTATATTTTTTCAAACTTTCCTTATTAAGTTAATGTGTTTCTTACAATTGGAATGTAGCCAGAGTTTCATTTTTTAATGAAACCGATAGCCTCAATTTTAAAAACAATTTTTAAACCGATAGTCTCAATTTTAGTGGAAGACTTTAATGAATTTCCCTTTAGCACAATGACAGTTATAATTAATGTTATTAATTTTATTTTACTTTATCATTTATGACTCATGTTACATTTCCTCCTTTCCATCTCCATTGGGATTTGCTAAGATATTTTAGTCCTTATTTGACATTCCTTTAGGGAATGAGTCTCTTGTTTTTAGAGCTGTTATTTAGAATTTAAATTAAAATCCTTTAGATTGCTTTTACCCATTTTGTTTATGAATATGTACATATATTTAAAAAATTATGTGTATTTAAGGTATTTAAATATGTATTCTATCATGTGTATGTAAATGGAATTTATATGAGAAGATTCATTGCTAACTACATCCCCCTTAATTCTTCATCTTCCTCCACCTTGAAGAAACTATCATATTGTTTCCAATTTTTTAAATTATTATTTGTAGAGGTAATTTTTTTTTTCACAATTGTGCTCTGAAGTAGTACATGGACAATATGATCCTTAATTCTTGCATGTCCTTAAGATATCCTTACTTTGGCTAGTTACAGTGTTAGGGTTGGAGTCTCATCTTTCTTGGGCCTGTTTTCTTGTATCACAATGGAAAAGCAGTAATGCAATGCCAGTCTGACTTGTTTTCTTTGTATCTAACTTGTGCTTTCTGCCTGGAAGCTAATGAGACAATTATGATTTTTTTTTTCTCTTGCGATCTGGACTTTTATCAATATATGTCTAGGAATACTTTCTTTAAATAAATCTAGTGTGGAATTTAATGAAGTATTTCAATCTGCAGAACTGGATCCTTACTAATGTCAAAAATTTTCTCCTATCTCTTCCATAATTATTGGCTTTCCTACACTTGTTCCATTCTGTCTTCTGAATTTATCGTCTAAGTTCCCAGCCTTCTCATTTTAGATTTATAGCTCTTTATATTTTTGCCCTAAACTTGGAGCTATTTCTTACACTTCATTTTCCAGGCCACCAACATAGGCCCAACTCTCATTTAAAACATTTTTTGTTAATTGGGTACTTGTATTTTCTTTTGTTTGTGAGTTTGTATGAGTTTTGTATTTTCTTAATAAAATTGACTAAATTAATTACTTACAACATTGTAGAGAGATGTCACTAATGTGTTTATTTTGTTTCGCTTCTTGGAATTAGACACAGTGATGTGAATTTAACACCATAAAATTAGCAACTAATATTTTTCATCATCCAAAACTGTGAACATCCCTGTAATCTAACTTTTAAGGTTGTGCCCATTTCAAAGCATGAATGTAAAAATACACATATTTCAAAACATAGTGAGCTCCTTTCTTCTTATGGAAAGAGGTGCCACCAGTCTCAATTTCCAAAATGAAGTGTCTTTTGACATTTTTCAGACTGATGAGTCTAGCGAGGCACATTTAAAAAATGATGCAGCTGTTAAGTTTAAGAGAATTTCATAAATTAGAATCATTTGGTTATGCCTAATCAGAAAAGTTCTATGTAATACACAGAAGTAGTCCCAGTAGAATTTTCAATACCAAATGTTCCATGGCCATATTTGTATAAATTTTTTATCCCATCTCACAAGATAAATTTGACATAATTTATGGTATACACATGAAATTAGATTATATTCATTCTCAATGGAATTCAAAATAAAATGTGATTACTATTTTGCTGAAGAAAATACAAAGAAAATGTGCATGTTATTTATTCCCTCAGTGGTTTATTAAGGAAAATGTTTAAACTCTTTATAGTGAATGCCACTGATAAAAATTTTAAAGAACAAAAGTTAAAACTTACATAATGAAAAATGTAACTCATCTGTATGGTTGTCTTGCTTGTATGAATATAGTATACTAAATAATTCAAGATACTATATCCCTATGCATATAAAGCTGTGGTTTAGTGATGCTTATTGTAAATCATGCAGAATGCAGTATCAAGAGAAGTCATTACCATTCTTGAAAAAGATGGAACTCTTTATCTCATGGGTTGAATCTACAATATGATCATTGGTGAAGAATAACATACATATTTTTAAAGATATTCTGTAAACAATAAACTTTTTAATTTCTTTTTTTCTTTTCTCTAGCTCTGGGAGAGGAGCATTAGGAAAATACAGTCGTTGTTACCAATTACACCAACTACAAGACAGCATTGATCAGGGAAAATATGGATGAGGTTGGATGAAATTTATTAACTTCCTGTGTTTGGCAAACACATATTTCCCAGATTCTAAGGCTATATAATAGATTATATTGTCCAGTTTATAAAATCCACAAAGATTAATAACAAAGTCTGAAAAATAATGTGGCATCTTTAAAAAGAAATCTGCATTATATGAGCTGCTATTTCACTACCTGACCTTTAATTCTTAGATTTTATTTTTTCAGGACAAAGTGCAGTGAAAGTATGGATATTGACTGTTCTGAGGCTTGATACTATATCAAATAGTTTAAAACTAGACTTATTTATACAACAAACATTTGCAAACCCACTGTCTATGTAATATATACTATTGCTCTTTTTAACTTTTCCGAAAGCACGAAGCAATTTACAAGAAAAGCAATCTACAAAGGAAGATTGTTACATGAAGGAGGAAGACAAGCTGTTCGACATCTCCAGTCTGAACTGAAGATGGAAAATAAGATAAACTTCTATTTTTTTCAATTAATCATGAGTAAAGTTAAGACGCAATACTTTTCATAGATATCTTCTTGGAAAACTCTTAATTTTTATTAAAATAATACTTATTTGTTTCTAGATTTCACTTAGGATAGAGAGTTTGAACAAGCATCACTTCCACACTATCAATAACAACAGCAACAACATCAAACTCTGGACATTCTGCAAATTCGTGACTTCTCTTTAACCTACCAGAGAGCCAAAATGACAGATCAATCAACTAACCTGAAACTAAGGAAAGCCAGATACCCTCAAGTGGAGATAAAATATAAGAACTTGCTTACCTGGAGGTAATTCTGCCAGGCACAGCGAAAGCTAGGAAAACATGGAGTGACTTTTTTTTTTTTTTAAAGATTGGCACCTGAGCTAACAACTGTTGCCAATCTTTTTTTTTTTTTTTTTCTGCTTTATCTCCTCAAATCCCCCCGTACATAGTTGTATATCTTAGTTGCAGGTCCTTCTAGTTGTGGGATGTGGGATGCCGCCTCAACGTGGCCTGACGAGCAGTGCCATGTCCGCACCCAAGATCCGAACCCTGGGCTGCCACAGCGGAGTGCATGAACTTAACCACTTGGCCACAGAGCTGGCCCCGGAGTGACATATTTTTAAAATATCAATAATTTATATAATAATAATAATTTAAATTTTGAAAAGAAAAAAGGTCTACTGTCCAATCAATTGTAAATTAATTTAAAAAAATCTTTCAAAGTTAAAGATAGGAATAACTTTATCAAGCCAAAAAAATTACAAGGGTATATCGTGAGCAGACCTGCACTATATAATGTTAAAGGAAGTTCTTTAGACAGAAGAATTATTACAAGACAGAAATTTGTATCTAGTGAATTAATAATGTGCACTGGAAATAGAATAAGATATGTATAAATTCATTTCCTTATTTTAATGTTTCTGAAAGGTAACTAAATGTCTAAAGCAAAGTTAATAGTAATCTATTATGTGTTTGTATCATGTATAAAAATAAAATGTATGACAATAATAGTACAAAAAAGGAAGAATTGAATTGAATGTACTCCTTTAAGGTCATTATACTATGTGTAAAGCAGGCATAATTTTATAGGAAGGTAGAAACTGATTAATAAAAGACAGATATTTTCAATCCCAGGGGCATTATTTAAAGGCATAAAAAAGAACCCAGTAGTGGAGAAAATCAGAGTAATAAAATAATACAGAAAAGGGGGAAAATGAATAGATAAAATAAATAGAAAAGAGCTAGTAAGACGGTAGATTTTAATTTACTATCAATAGTTACATCACATATAAATAGTCAAAAGCAGAGATTGCCATTTTGGATATAAAGAAAGGCCAAACTATATGCTGTGTACAAGAAACTCACTGTAAATAAAGATAGAGACAAGCTAAAAATAAGAGAATGGAAAAAATACCATGCAAGCACTAACTGAAAGAAAGCTGGAACAGCTATATTGATATCATATAAAGTAGAATTCAGAACAAGGAAATTTATGAGAGTTAAATAATGACATTACAAAATGATAAAGATGTCCATTCTCAAAGAAAATATACAATTCCTAAATGTGTATGCATCTGATAACTAAGCTTCAAAATACATGAAGCAACAACTGATACCACTGAAACTGAAGTAGACACATCCACAATTATATTTGGAGCTATTAATATTCTCCTTTCAAAACCTGATTGAACAAGATCTGAAAACACTATCAAAGCATTTGACCTAATTGACGTTTATAACCCCTCCTTAGTGAGAACAGAAAAATACACATTCTTTTCAAGTGCACATGGGATATTCACAAAGATAAGCTATAGTGTGGGCCGTGGGCCATAAAACAAACCTTAAAATATTTAAAAGAGTAGTCATTATACAAAGTATGTTATTTGACCTTACTGAATTGGAATAACAAATATATCTGGAAAATCTGCAAATTGGAAATTAGCTCCCCTCTAAGTAAAGAATAGGTCAAACAGAATAATAAGAAAAATTAGAAAACAGTTTGAAGAGAAGGAATAGAAAGACACAATATACCAAAATGTATGGAATGCAACTAAAACAATCCTTAAAGAGAAATGTATAGCATTGAATGTTTTTATTAGAAAAGAAGAAAGTTCTCAAATAAATGAACTATGCTTCTACCTTAATAGGCTAGACAAAGAATAGTAAATTAATTCCAAAACAAACTCAGGAGAGGAACTAAAAGATAAGATCATAAATACACAAAACTGACAAAGGAATGACAAAAGAGAAAATTCAATTAAAGGAAAAACTAGTCGCTTGGAAAAAAATTAGTAAATTTGATCAATCTCTAAAATGGCAAAGAAATAAAGAAAAAGAGAGAGTAGACAAACTACCAATATTACAAATAAATGATGGAGCAGCATTACAGACCACACAGATATTAAAAATATAATTAAAGAACACTACAAAAAAATCCATGTCCATTATTTTGATAATTTAGGTGAAATACAAAAATCTTTGAGAGAAAAAAATTCTCAAAGCTCACTCAAAAAAGATATAGACAGCTTGAATAATCCTATATTTCATAAATTAATTTATTCCCAGTTAAAAATCTTCTTACATAGAAAACTCCAGATCCAGATGGCTTCAATGGAAAATTATACTAAACACTTAAGGAGAACATAGTACCAATTTTGTAGAACTCTTTCTAAACATAGAAGAAACAACACATTTTAAGAGGCCAGCATTAAGCCGATACCAAAAGTCGATAAAGACATTACAAGAAATGAAAACTAGAGACCAATATCCCTCATAAACATAAATACAAAAATTCACATTCAAACATTAGCAAACAGAAACCAGCAATGTATAAATAAGATATAACAGGACCAAGTGAGTTTCATCCCCAAAAAGAAAAGTTATTTTAACTTTCAAAAATCAAGGTGATTCACCTTATTAACACATTAAAGATGCAAAACCATTTGATCATCTCAACAGATGAAGAAACATTTCTTTAACAAAATACATATCCATTTATCATAAAAATGTATGCAAACTGGAAATGAAAGTAAATTTCCTTAACCTGATAAAGAGATATACAATAAACGTATAGCTAATATCATATATACTGATGAAAGATTGTGTGCCCCCCCCCCCCGCATTATCAGGAACAAGACAAATACGTTTGCTCACCACTCCTATTTAGCAACATACTGGAGGCCCTTGTTTAATAATGCACAAAGAATAAATAAAAAACACATCAATGGAACAAGAAAAAACAAAACTTTTTATTTACAATTAATATGATGTTTTCCATAAAATCCTAAAGAATCTACCAAAATTTTGACTAGAACTAAGTGAGCTCAGTAAGGTCACAGAATATCAATATACAAAAATTGATTATACTGCTAAAGATTAGAAATGAAAAATTGTAAATTAATACCAATGAAAAATATCACTACTTAAAATAATGCTAAAAATCTTATATATTTACCTAAAAATCTTGCAAAATATCTGTAAGATCTGTATGCTGAAAACTACAATATACTCATGAAAGAAATTAAAAAATACCTAAACGATTAGAGTGATATTCCAATGTCATAGATTGAAAGATTCAATATAATTAAGATGCCAATTCTCCTTAAACTGCTATATCGATTTAAAGTCATTCCAATCAAATTCCCAGCAAGCTTTTCCTAGTAGAAATCATTAAATTTTAAATTTATATAAGTTTAGAATTTAAAATTTGTATAAAAAGGAATAGGAACTAGAATAGAGAAAACAATTTTGCGAAAGAATGAAGTAAGCTTACTCACACTACTTACTCTCTAGACCTATAATAATGAGATAGTAGTTACAGTGGTGTAGAATTGGAGGAGTTGTGGACACATAGATCAATGAAAGAGAAAACAGGGTCCAGAAAAAGATATTTAAGTAAGAGTTCAATGAATTTTCAAGAACTTTTCAGTGAAAGGACAGTCTTTCCCTAAATAGTACTGGAATTATTGGACATATGTAGGCTAAAAAGAAAACTCAACTCATACTTCCTACTCAAATAGAAAACTTAAAATGTATCATAGACCTAAATGAAACCTAAAATAAAAAACAAAAAAGAAAACCTTTAGTAGAAAACACAGGGAAAAATCTTTGTGATGTTGCATTAGGCAAAGATTTCTTAGATTCAACCCTGAAAGCACAACCCATAAAAAAAACATTGAAAAACTGGAATTCACCATAATCAAAACATCATGCTGTCTTTATTTTTTTAAAGATTGGACCTGAGCTAACAATCCTTTTTTTTTCTTCTTCTTCTCTCCAAAGCCCCCCAGTACATAGTTGTGTACTCTAGTTGAAGGTCCTTCTAGTTCTGCAATATGGGATGCCACCTCAGCATGGCCTGATGAACAGTGCTAGGTCCACAACCAGGATTCAAACCGGTGAAACCCTGGACTGCCAAAGCACAGCCCATGAGCTTAACTACTTGGCCACAGGGGCAGCCCCAACGTTGTGCTCTTTGACAAAATATATAGTATTAAAGAAGTAAAACACAAGTTACAGATTGGGAGGAGTTACATTAAAATCACATATCTTTATCCACAAATGTAAAGAACACTCAAAATTCAACAATAAGAAAAGCAAATATCCCCTAAATTGGACAAAATGTTTGAACAGGCATTTCTCCAAAACAGATACGTGCATGGCAAATGAACACAAACGAAGATGCTCACATCAAGTCATTGGATAAAAGCAAATTCAAACTATAATGAGACACTACTACGTGCTTATTAATTGGCTAAAAATATTTACCAAGCACTGAAAAAATATGGAGCAACTGGAAATCACAACATTTTTCTTAGGAATGCGAAATGGTACAGCCATTTTGGATAATGTTTTTGTCAACTTTGATAACGTTGAAAGTATCCTTACTCTATGACCAATCAATCCCACTCCTATATATTTGTCTATGTGAAGTAAAAATCATATGCTCATCCAATAATCTATATGCAAATATTTATAACAGTTTTATTTGCAATCATCAAAAACAGGCAATTGTGCTTTAACTATGGGACTAATAATACATGCAAAAATATGGATGAATTCCAAATTGGAAGAAGTCAGAATCAAAAGCCTTCATGGGGCCGGCCCTGTGGTTGAGTTGTTAAGTTCACACGCTCTGCTTCGCTGGCCCAGAGTTTTTGAGGTTTCGGCTCGTGGGTGGGGACATGGCACTGCTCATCAGGCCATGCTGAGGTGGCGTCCCACATAGCACAACCAGAGCCATTCACTACTAGAATATGCAACTATGTACTCGGGGGCTTTGGGGAGAAGAAGAAGGAGGAGGAGGAGGAGGGGGAGGGGAGGAGGCAGAGGAGAAGAAAAAAAAAGATTGGTGACAGATGTTAGCTCAGGTGCCAATCTTTAAGAAAAAAATAAAAAAGGAATCCGTGTTCAGTGAACCTATTAAAAAAAAAAAAAGACTCCATACTGTGAGATTCCATTTATTTGGCTTTTTTAGAAACACAAATCTATAGGGACAAAAAACATGTCAACGGCAATACCAGGGGAGGCATTGTCTATTAAGGAACATGGAGGGACGTTTTAAGTGTTGGAACTGTTCTGTATCTTGATATTGGTAGTGGTCACATGAATGAATATATTTATAAACTAAAAAGTGTTGATTTTACTATATGTAAATTATACATAATTAAAAATGGAAAGCCATATTTATAATTGTTTATATTTGCAAAGAGCTGATTACTCTAAGTTCCTTCCAATTTAATTCAAAGCTAATTCCTATTTGACAATTCCTATTGATAATAGGAATTAAGTTTCTTTTTCTAGATTATGTACCCAATGAATTATTTTGTGAAAAAAATTCTAGTCAATTCTTCTCATGAAATTATTTTGCTGTTTCTTTGAAATAACTTCTGATAGTCAATATTCTGTTTCTTAAAAATGTCGTTTTTGACCAATTACATAAAATTAGCTTTTTATTAAAAATCATGATAAAAATAGTTCTTTTCTTTGAGAACACAATTGTGAATCTCCCCATTGTAGCCTGAAAAAGCCACATGAAGACTTACTTCATTGAGACAAAAATATTTTATATTACAAAGATTTAATATATTAAAAAAAAATACAAAGCAAATGTTCAAACAGGTTTTTTTTTGGTGAGGAAGATTGGCCCTGAACTAACATCCATTACCAATCTTCCTCTTTTTGCTTGAGGAGGATTGTCCCTGAGCTAACGTCTGTGACAACCTTCACCTATTTTGCATGTGGGATGCTGCCACAGCATGGCTTGATGAGAGGTGTGTAGGTCTGCACCTGGGATATAAACCCACAAACACTGGGTGGCTGAAGAGGAGTGTGGGAACTTAACCACTATGCCACTGGGCAGGCCCCCAAATAGCCTTTTTAAAGTGATTTGACAGCTCATGTCTTGCAAAATACCTTCCAAAATGTATATTGCAATTTACATAGAAAAATTTGATATGTTGAAAAATATATATTAATAGTCCAATGTTTCAAGATTTACAATATTTCAAAATAATATTATAACAAGTTTATAATAGCTTTCAGTGGGAATAAATTACATATGGAAGCATCTGGACAAATGTATTTATTCTAACATCAGATAACTCTGTCCTTTGGATTTTTGCCTTCTGAGACAAAACTTTCCCATTTGTAACATGAGGGTGGAAAGACATAAATAGATAGTAATTAGGCTTGCAAACTGAACAGATCTATGGCTTTAAAACATCACATTAACTATTAAGGAGATTCTAAAAGTAGAGAATGGCTTGGATCAGGGAAAGAATGGAAATGAAAGGTGTGTAAGTTGCCTACTCCAGATGATGGTAGTTCTGACTAGTGAATGGCAGTGGAGATAAAGAAAACCAGACTAAATATGATATATTTATTTATTAGAAAAGCTAAATAAAGGTAACTGAAATTAATATGAAAAACCTAATTGAAGCCATTGCCCTGGACCTTCAGTGTATGAATTTTTTCATGCAAACTCCTAGCAACCACACACGTATGCTAAAGAAAGGCCCAGGGTGTCACCAAGGAGTAATCCCAAAGGCAGTGATCTTTATCAGTAGAAGCCCCCCAATTTTGGTCCCTCCGGCTTCCCATGGTTTGACAAGTGGGAATTTCACTCTTTTAAAGAATCTTTCTCCTACTATACTTCTGAAAATCCACAAAGAAGCTTACCTATATAATGTGAATTTTCAATAGGTATATATAATGTGAATTTTCACTATCCTGGGGTATGGTACATCCTAGAAGAGGCTGTACATTGGAAGGACATGAAGAGAGTGAGGGATCCTGGCAGCTAGACGCAGGCAGTGGAGGCCATTGGAAATCTTAACTAGGGGCATGGTGGGGAAGATCCCAGATTGGGCGGGGTCAGGAGGGATTGGGAGAGGTGGGGCGGTGGGTGAACAGATTTGCAATACAGTGAAGCAGAGAAGCAGTGAGGGGTGGGGCAGCTAGTGGAGCTGGGGCCAAGGATTTGGAGAGAGGGCAGGGCTTAGAACAGGGCACTCCTACAGTGTGTATGCAAGGCTGGGTGCCATGGAGTGCACCCACATGCGAGTGGGGGCTGGAGGACCAGGTGATGCTGTCAGGCGAGCCCTTGGAAAGGGGCTGCAAGTGGGCAGAGAGATGAGCAGGTGGGAGTGAGTGAAGGTCCCAGCACCAGCCTCAGAGCTCACTAATCCCAGAACCCCTCTTGGGGTGGGGAGTGTTTGCAGCCATGTGCATTTTTCACACAGGGACACTGAGGCACAGTGAGGGTCACACAGAGTTGAGATTGGAGAGGAGGGCAAGGTTTGGAGTCGGCTGGCTTAGGAGCTGGAAAGAGAGAGACAGTGTTCCCTCTGCTTGTCCTGTGGTGGCTTTGGCTGGGGAGGTGGTGTGAGAAGCAGCCCCAGCCAGTCTTGGGTCAGGGCAGGCTGTCCAGGGAAGGGAGTAGGTGGGGCCAGAGGTTACCCAACCAGTTACTTGCAAGTGCAGGATTTCAGACAAGTTGAGTGGGCCTCAAGGCAGTGTAACACTAAGAATTGAGCTACTGAGCCATGAAGAGACATGGCGAACCTTAAATAAATATTTCTAAGTGAAAGAAGCCAACCTGAAAAGGCTACATAGCGTATGATTCTAACGGTATCACATTCTGGAAAAGACAAAACTACGGACACAGTAAAATGGTCAGTGGTTGCAAGGGCTGAGAGGGGGGAAAGATGAATAGGTGGAGCACAGAGAATGTTTAGAGTACTGGAAATGCTCTGTAGGATGTTATAATGATGGATATATATCATTGTTTTTCTGTTCAAACCCATAGAACGTACAACACGAAGAGTGAATCCTAAGATAAACTACGGACTTTGGATAATTATGAGGTGTCAATGTAGGTTCATCCTTGGTAAAAATGTACCATTTTAGTGAATGATGTTGTTAATGGGGAGGCTATGCATGTGTGGGGGCGGGAGGGGTACGGGAGAAATCTCTGTTCCCTCCTCTCAGTATCACTGTAAACCTAAAACTGCTCTAAAAACTTCAAGTCTTCAAAAAAACCTATTCATTTCATTGTTTCCTAACCTCTAGTAGATAGTAGTTTTAGTCAAGAAATAATGTGTTAATAATACAGAAATAAAACTATGAAGTGAAACTTTAGACATCCCCACGTACAGAGAGAATCTGAATTTCATAGGATTGGATGGAAAATTTTATTTAAAATTTTGTTGAATAAGTAATTTCTAGTCAAAAGTGAACTAAAAGACAATTGCAAAATGAAACGTAAGTGGAAATATAAAAATAAGATAAAAATCATAACAAGGTTTTTTTCAATTGAAGTAAGGTACATTTCAAATGAATATTAGTACAACTACCAAAAGAATTGGAAAACAGTGAACGAAATGTAATTTCATTTTTCCAGCTTCATAGCGATTAAATTGTATTTGATACTACAGTGATTTTCCAAGTAGGTCACATTTTTATTTTTAAATTATTGGCAACAAATCTCTAGAACTCACTGTCAGAAAATGTGTTGAAACTCTTGAAGAACAGTTGTACTTGAGAGAAAATATCTAGATAAAATGCGTTAGAGAACCTTTCCGTCACTCAGAAGACCTATTACAGTTTGACATATAGATGGTCTAACTAAAACTATACTTTCATATATAATGTTTCTATTTCAAACTGAGTGACAGATAATAATTTAGAGAATGGATAGAAAATGATAGGAATGTGACTTAGGGTGTATTGTAATGTGTAAAAGTGTGTTTTGTTCAATATTTTCCAAACAATTTTATATGCTATTGACCTTGTAGCCAATTCATTTACTTTCTTTGACTGGTGTATTGGACATGTTGTACATTTTTTCATTATCTTTTGAATGGTCTAATTAGTTTTTATATTGTTTTATAAATCATTAGAATGCTAAACCAGGCAGAGATTCATCTTTACAAGCCAATACGTTCCATCAACAATGCAGTTTTCTCTCTGATCACCACCTCCGCTTCCCACATGCTATGTACACCCTATGTTGCAACCCAAACCCCTTCTGGCACCGGCCTCCCCCCTTTCTAACTTTTTACGTCACTTACTTCTCTGCATCCCCAGCCTCATTATTACCTTTCTTTTTTCAATTAGCTCTTCTGTCTCTAATAGGAATATCACCCACATTATTTTCTTTCCTTCATGCTGTGTGTGCATATCAAGTCTTATCCGCTGATATAGTCCAATAAATGCATGTATTTGCTGAGACACTCAAGTAGCCAACATTTCGGAAAGAAGACAGTGGTTTTAGATGTGTGTTTTTTTTCTGGTTCTTATCATTCTGTTTTACTAACTTTACGTGTTCAATGCCTTTTTCAGCATTTATGTAGCCCACAGCCATCTTTGAAAAACAGAGTCAAGCAACAAGAAAAAGTTCTCAATATAGGGTACCCCCTACACCCCAAGTATGCAGCAATTTGAAGCAATTCCCCCACTGTCACTACTCGATAACTGGCTGTCCTCCAATCCTTGAAATTTTTAATTATATTCTCCTTTTTCTCTTTTAACTTTTAAAGTATTGCAAACTCTTGACTTTTTCACAAGGGCTGTTTCTGTCATGCCTCCAGTTACTTTTGTAGGTGTGGGGGAAGATATTGTCAACTTTTTGTTATCACAGCCAAATCACTAAATCATTTTTACAATCATTACTACAAATTCTGAGTTAGCTTTCTTACATGATAAATGCACCCCCAAATCAATCTTTTTGCGTATGATTTTTCAATTATATGCTCCACCTCCCCAAAGAGCTATCAGTAACTCTCAACCACATTCTGCAGCAAGAAAACATCAGGCCAGTCTATTATATGACAATAATTAATATAGTAATCATGTATTCTGGCTTATGCCAATGATCATTTTTAACATATGTGCTTAGTTTTAATTTCATTAATTTTTACTTCACTTCTTAATTTATGCTGCCTACTTATGAAATGTATTTTTTGTCTGAATTTTATCGTGTCCTTACTTCTTTTTTAAAGGGCTATTTGAAATTAAATTATTTCGTGATCCTTGTCTAATTTATAGGCAGTAAGATTTTTTTCCCCTTTATTTAGTTATTCCTACCACCGTACACATTGATATTTTATTTTGAGCACAGTGCATATATTCATTTAAAAATTTTCTCTTACATGTGATCCTGACTTACTCCATGCTCCTTTTTTAGAGCTCAATATGAGAACTTTGTTTGACATGTTTATGTATTTATCTTCTTATTCCTTTATTTAGTATGTAAGGTCCCAGGTGGTAAACATGGAATATATAGAATTTCTTTTCTATAACACCTGAAAATAATCTCAAATTTTTGTCTTACTTTCATTTAGTTAAAATATAAATATAGGTAATCTCTGTTATTCATCATTTTTAACCTCTGATTTATACCTTTGAAAATTCTTCTTTTTAAACTCATTTTCGGTAAAAATAACTTCAGGCTGTTACTTTTCCATAGGCAGTCATGGATCAAAGACTTAATTATGCTTGTTACTTCAGTACTTTACACGATTCCTGGGTCAAAATGAGCATTTATTAAATATTTGTTGTATGTATTAATAAAGCAGACTACAAAGACTCCAGGATAGCAAGTAAAATTGGTTATATAGCACGACTTAGCAGATTTTATTGGGATCATTTCTCTTCACTGAGAAAGACAAGCTTTCTATTTTCCTCTGCACTGGATAGTTGTACTAGCAAAGGGCTTTGTCTCAAGTAGGACCAATATGATCTTAAAATATTGCCTTTAGAAACATATCTTTTTTTTCTTCTGCCTGAAATACGGCACTTATTGAAAGTCTAAATTAAATACAAGTGGAAATGCTTTTATGAAATTCTATTATGGCTTGAAATTGAAGTCTGATAAGAAAGCCCATCACAGGACACTACTAGATGGTAATTGATAAGCCACTGACATTTCAGGTTTTAGTCCTTAATGCATAGGAAATCAATTATTACCCAAATGACAACATATTTCTCAGTCTCTTTGCTGAGAACCACATATTCAATCATTCAGCTTTTGACTGTTCTGTGGCTTTCTTTTCAGCCCTATTTATTGTGGTACATTTGTGTGTATCCAAACTGTCATTTGTGCGCATGGGACAAATGAATGATTCATTCTTGGTCTGTGGTTTTAAGAAATCCACTTTTAAAAAATGCTAGTTTTCCTCCAAATGGTAGTAAGAAAGTTAATTGGAAGCAGTAAAACAATATCTTTTAAAATATTATTATTCTTAAGCAAAAATTAGGAATGTTTTCAAGAACGTTAAAATAAAAAATATTCCCATTTTATTTGATATCATAGAGTCTAAAAGAAAATCAAAAACGAATAGCACAGACAGTTTAGAACTGTGTTTCTTAAAATTTATCCACGGAAGTCCTTCCTTAGATTATTTAAAATGTAGATTTCTGGGCTTCATCTCCAATGCCTCCTCAGTGTCTTGTTTTCTTAAAATGGAGACTCAATTTGTTAAGCAATTTTTAAACTAAAGTTTAGAGCCACTGATTGATTCCATATCTCTGGTTTTGTTTGTTTGTTTTCTCTGTGAAACTTGGAGATAGTATGTTTGAGAAAATGATTTTCAATATACTCAATTTTGCAGCATACACTTAGGAATATTCTGAGGTATTTTTCTACTTGGTATTTTGCACCCTGAAAGCTAATAGGCAGAGTCTGTAAAATTGTCAGGAAGGCCAAAAGTTTAGGAAGATCTCCCGAGAATAGGAGAGTGCATGCTTTTCAATGAGCTGTTGGTATCTGGATAATCTGTGAGTCACTGTGTGATATAAAAAAAAAAGTTTACCTGATTGTCTTTTTACATTTCTTTACATGACTGCACTTTAATAAGTGCCACATATTATTATCTTTCAATTACTACTTGATGCTATATAAAAAAAGCAAATGTTATGTAGTTTAAGGCAAAGCCAAACCTGTAAAAGAAAGGCTAAAATTAAACATGACTAAAGTACTGTTCAGAAAGTTTCCCTGATATCCTGTGAATTTTCTAGATATCAAAAAATGTATATATATGTACTTAATGTATCAATGTTGCAATAGCTTAATAATTAACCTTAAAATAGAGTCGGGTTTTTTAAAAGGTAATGAGGTGTTTGCTAGATTAATTAGGACTCAAGCAGGAAATAGCATAAATTATATAAATATAGCACATGACAAATGGCATAGCACATGGTCTTTTAACGCACTATTAAATTGCAACTGTCCTGGGTAAAAGAAATATACATAAAGACTGTCAGGAGAACTTAAAGTAATATATCATCTTCTCATAAATAATAGTTACCTGTCAACATGGAACTGCTTTGTGTGCAGTAATTCAAGTTAAAGAGTAGTGTTTCAATTGCCTTGCATGTGTGCTGTTTCAGTATATATTTTTTGAATTCAGTTTCAGAAGCACTTAAGCTGGTACTTATGACTAACAATAAAAGCATACACATGGTTTAGACAGGAAAGTTTAACTATGATACAATTTTTTAAAAACCATATCCCAAGTTTCAATACATTCTACTTAAACACTTTGTAGCTACCTAGTAGACATTGTGAAAATTTGAATTGAATTACCACCATTTAATTTTATTTGTTCTCACCTTCATCTAATAATAAGAAAGTTTAACATTTATTAGAAATTTATTTATTCCTCACAATGACCTTTATATATGCAGTTTTATGATATTTTATGACGTTCCCATTGATGATACTGATACTTATAAAGGTTCAATGACTCACCCAATGTAACAGATCAAATAAGTTTTGGAGGGTGGAGCAAACCCATTTCTGTTGGATTCCAAAGGCTTAGAATATTTCCAAAACATATGCTCCTTTCATGTTCTTTGTTGAGTGACTAGGCAATAATTATCAATAAAAGTGAACCCCGGTTGCATTTCTATACACTAATAAAGAACTAGCAGAAAGAAAAATCAAGATTACAATCCTATTTACAATAACAGTAAATAGAATAAAATACTCAGGAATAAATTTAACCAAGGAAGTGAGAGGCCTATACACGGAAAACTATAAGACATTATTGAAAGAAATTGAAGAAGATATAAAGAAATGGAAAAGTATTCCTGTTCTCAAGGATTAGAAGAGCAAACATAGTTAAAATGTCCACAGTTCCAAAAGCAATCTACAAATTCAATGCAATCCCAATCAGAATCCCAATGACACTTTTCACAGAAATAGAAAAAAGTCCTGAAATTTATATGGAAGAACAAAAGACCCCAAATAGACAAAGCAATTTTGAAAAAAAAGAACAAAGCTGGAGGTATCGCACTTCCTGATTTCAAATTATACTAGAAAGTTATAGTAATCAAAACAGCATGGAACTGGCAGAAAAAGAGACAGACAGATTAGTGGAACAGAACTGAGAGCCCAGAAATAATACTACACACCTACGGACAGCTAATTTCCACAAAGGAGCCAAGAACATACAATGGAGAAAGAGAAGTCTCTTCAATAAATGATGCTGGGAAAACTGGACAGCTACGTACAAAAGACCCAGGAGGAAAAATAACAAGTTAGATTTATAGATGGCATTGCATAAGTGAAATATTGGCACATCACACTCCATTTAGTGAAGGCTCTGAAGGAAGGAGAGAATTTTTTTTGTAAAATAAAACAATATGATCAACTTTATCTAGAAGGAGAGACAGCCCTATGCACAGATTGTCACTGATTCATGGCCTGTTATTCATAATTTGTTTAGCGGGTCAGGAATTTGTAGGAACAAGGTTAGATAATAAGGCTCTAGAATAGAGAATTGAAAACAATGAACTTTGGAGAAAATTATACGAGTAAACTTCTTAAAATACACTGCAAATAGTGAGACTGTGTTCCATGTAAATGCTCAAAAAGACCTGAACACTCAATAATTATCTGACTAAGTTTTCTTACTTGGTGGATGTCAGTTGACTTCTTTCCCTAGCAACCACAATAGTCACATGATAGTTGTATAGAAAAAAAGAAGGCATAGAGGTGGAAAGTAAGTTGTGCATGTAAAAAAAATAAGATACGAACTTGTTCTCACCAAGACTGCCCTGGCTACTGTCACTACTGAGTACCCCAGTTGCCTATAATAGTGACCAACTATAGGTCCTCAAATGAATATACAGGTGGCATGTTGATTACATTGGACCCATAGTATTATAGAAATGGGAGTGGTTTGTCTTACTGGAATAGAATATTGATTTGCCTTCCATGCCACCTATGCTCTGCTAAAACCATAATCTGGAAACTTGTTGAAAGCTTTATTCATCATCATATTGTCTTATCCAGCATTACTTCTGATTATGGCATATATTCTGATTTAAAGCAAAAATTTTTTCAAAAAGCTGAAGATTATAGAATTCATTGATTTTACCCTCCCTCATCACCAGAAATAGCTGGACAAAGAATGGTCCTCTGGCCTGGGAAGATTCAGTTTATGTTCCAGATGGGAGATACTACCTGATGAGTGTAGGTTGCTCTCCTGTCCCTCTGACTTTGTCCTCTGAATTTTATAAGCCTTGATAACCAAGGGACGAAAGTTTCCATTATGTGGATTAACAATTTATCCATTAAACTGCAATTTGAGTTTGCCTTCTGGCTATTTGGGACTTCTTATGTCACAGGTGAAACAGCCAAAATAAGTGGTTAATATGTTGGATGAGGTGACTGATCTTGATTAGCAGTAGGAAAGTGTGTGCACAGTGGAGCTTAACAGAATGTTTACAGGGGATCCTCTTGGTTTCTTCCTACACTGTCACCTTCTGTGTTAAAGGAAATTGACTTGAACTTTGAGGTATAAGTTTCTCTTTATTTATTGCATTTAATTGAACGAAACATTAAAAAGAAATCCCTGTTTTAACAAAGGTAGTTTTCTATTGTTGCAACTCTGCAGGCTCTCTTTTGGGAAAGACAATGAGATCTTAAAATATGTTGTTAAAAAATCACGTATAGTCATCCAAATATGTCCCCCATGTGTGGTAGATTAAAAAAGTGTTCACAACACTTTGAAGATCTTTCTATAGGTAGATGGAATTTGTTTCTATAAACCTTGATTCTGAGCTGGCTTGTGACTTCCTTTGGGTGATCAGATGCAGAAGGAGTCATATTATGACAATAATGCCAGTTCTGATCCCAGATCTCAAAGGCCTTCCACATGTCCTTTCTCACTCAGAACCCTGTGCCCAACATGTAAACAAAGCAAGAATAGCCTGCTTCCACTCATGTGGACAAGGCCCAATGTCCCAACCATCCCAGCCAAAGCCATCATAAATCAACCAGCCCCAGACAACCCAGGAATGAGCCTAGGAGAGACCAGTATTGCCCAGCCCAGACCTGAAGAACAACCCAAATGGCTGACCTAGAAAGATGTAGTTAAATACACGGATTTTCATTTAGGACACTAAGTTTTGGCTATGGTTTGTTGCACAGCAAATATTAACTGATAAACCAGGCAAAGAACAAATCATGGAGGCATCAGTATTATTTGACCTCGGAGGAAGTGAAAAGAACTCCAGAGAAGGTCTTATAATGCCATTGTTTTCAGCAATTATTTAAATTTAAATTCTTTTAAGTTGTTTTACCTCATCTTAAGTGGGAAACATTGTTCAAATTTCAATTCATTCAAAAAAACAAATAATATATGAACATTTTTAAACATATAGTTTTAGAATTCTCAAAACAAGTCAATTTCTGCAGCAAGTATATCAATATAGAAGAAAGAAGATTTGCTTGGATTGAGGAAAAAATGAATTTTTTGCCTTATAGAACAACTTACAATATGCACTACAGATATTAGAACTGAGGTTTCACATTCTTTTATCTTTTTAAATAGGTGCCAAATTATTATACAGTTTTTAACTGTATTCCATCTCCACTGAGTAAAGGCTCAGATAGTGTTTTCTTAAGTTGGAAAGCTAAATAAAGATTGGTTCATGTCATTTATAAATTACTTAATTTAGTAAAGAGGAAAGTATAATATCCCCTTAAAGTCTAGAATGACTGAGGTAAATTCCTAATGATGAGAGAATTAATGACGATGTTTTGAGAGTACCACAAAGTCATGAATATGGTAAGAATCATAGACGACTTTGTCTTTAGGAAATTGACAGAGAACAACTTTCTAATTGCTCGTGTGTGTGCGCGTGCGTGTGTGTGTGTTATAAGCCACAGAGGATGAGAATTTTAGGGTAGAAATTCCATAGAGAGTGTAGTAGGTCATGGAAATGTCCTAGGATTCTGGCTTGGGGAATTATAGATAAAACAATTATAGATGATGCAGGCACAAGTTTTCCAAGCTGGCTTTCATTTCTCAAAATCTCTTCGATGATTGCTCAAATAGATATCAAAGCTCATGGACCCTTGATTTCTTAGGAAGAATGTTGCTGATAATACCAATGAATTCATTTGCGCCCTCCACCTTTTCTTTTTGTAACCACCTGTGACTTTCTAGAATTTGCATATCTGTGCTGAGGCATATCCAGATTTTTATTTTTTATGGCTTTTTTTTTTTTTAGTCTGTGTCTTAGCTGATTTTATTTATAGTATTTTATCTAGTAGCATGTAAGTATCTCTATTCCCTGGCTTGTGAATATAATATCCTTCTGATTTTATCATTTTACTTTTTCACAATACTTTCTAAAATAATAATGTCAGCCTGAGACACACACACGCAAAACACAGGAATATCAAACACAGGTGACTTGTGTTAAGGGCTCCTTAAACTACTGTCATTCAAAATGTACCTAAAAAGCTTCTACTGTGAGGAGTAGAGACTATGTTTGATTTTCAACCAGAATGGTTAATCTGTCTCCTTTCCCCATTTGTAGACTTCTCTAAATGTTTAATATTCTTTTCTATCCTGACAAAATTCTGTAATTATTTTGAATTTTTCATTGTTTAGAATTTCAATGTAGTGTTGCCTGCACTGGAATATAATTTGTCATTTAAATTTCATGACAAATTTTCCTTGCAAAAATAGAAATAGGTTCATTTTTAAGGATTTCATCAGAATTGTTATCTCTACTGTAGGATAACACTTTCACACTATTTCTTACAAAATTTCAGACAGCAGAGAATGAAATTATGAGTGTTTTAAAATTAAAAGTATTTTGTTCTCAGATCTTTTTTGGAAACTCACTAAAGGAGCCATGACGGGCCCAAGATTTCATTCATTTAAAATCATCTATATTCCTTTCACCTGTCTTATCAAGGTTGCACAGCTTGCTGCTTTTTGACACACTGTTGCAGCTAAACAAAGCACCCATTAAAATAGCATTTAACTGGTAAGAGAGTGTCAAAAATGATAACGTACTTCCATGTAGGTAATTTTTTAAAATTTATTTTGTCATTTAGGTCACTTATACTATTTTGCAGTTCTAATATAAAATTTAAAAATTATGCATCCTTTTTTGCAAATAGTATGTTTCAATCCCTTTCTATTTCAACTAGAAATTGAAAATAAACTAACATATCTGGGGAATTAGAATAGGAATTTGAGTGTCATATACTCTTAAATGGATGAAAGTAATTCATGGAACAACATCTATTAAAGAATACTAAGCAATACTTTATACTTGAGGAGATTAAATATGATATCTAGGCTCAAAATATACTCACTTTTGTAAATAACAAGTTGATATTGAGACTGGTCTATGATTATTTCTGGAAATTTATAAGCTTAAATTTCAACAAATAGACTAAAAGAACTTCAGTGGGTTTGATATAGAGTTCATTATTTTCTAGAATAAACGCTAGAACAATAGCTTAAATGTTATTCAACATCCCTTCATCATTCACTCCTATCCATCTTTCTATCCTATCATTGCTTAGCTCTCCCTTGTCTGCTCCACAACTAAAACGAACTACTTGAAATTCCTCCTTGTGTTTCTCACAGCCCAGTTTTGGTTCATTCTTATTCTCTCTGTCTCTGTCTCTGTCTCTCTCTATATATATTATTTTTTTTGCCTGTAATATTCTTTTTTAAATTTTCTTATCATTATAAATCCTAACTCAATAATCATTCTAAATTATAACTTTTACAGAAATATTTATTTTGTGATTCCATATAAATTACTTCTGCACTGTACCATATCATCCCTTTTTAATATCTAACTCTGTTTTAGCCTTTGACAAAATTGTGAGCTCCTTTAGGGTGTGGGGAAGCCGCTCCAAAATGTGTCTCTTTGGCTTGATAGTTTTTAAGAACAAAAGACTCTGAAACTTTGACCTTCCCTCTAACTGCCTAAAAGAATTTAAGATAGAAGGTGTATTCCAGGAAAGAGTTAATACCATAAGATAACTATAGTATAATATGAACTAGGTGTGGTAGACAGGGAGGAACCCAACAAAAGTTTATGTGATCAAAGTCCTCCCCATGTCACATTGTCTTTGCAAGATATGGCAAACATTTGTTTACCAAGTATTTGCTTTTCCATCTCCATGTGAATTGCCTTCCTCTGCTTTGAAGTCCCAAACCACTAGCCCCAACATCCTCTTTTGTCTTTACCTGAAGATGGTATTTAAGGTGGTGGCTATGGCTATTTTGGCAAGTTACTCAGTTTTCCTGGTTTTCTGCCATGTAAACATGTTATTAAATTTGTTTGATTTCCTATTATTCTGTCTCATGTCAATTTACTTCTTAGGCCACACCAAAGAAACAAGAGATAAAGGAGTATTTCCTCCTCCCCTACAAGGGCAAGCACTCAATTTTATGCATATTATACATCTATGTTGCCCAGTTTGTCCTGTTGATAATGGTTCCTTGGTAAAGTTATAGCCATTGATTTTCTGCATAATCTATGATATAATTATATTGAGCTTATTTGCGCTGTGAGATTTAATTGCTTATACTCATTTTTTTTTTTTTTAAAGATTTTATTTTTTCCTTTTTCTCCCCAAAGCCCCCCCGGTACATAGCTGTGTACTCTTCACTGTGGGTTCTTCTAGTTGTGGCATGCGGGACGCTGCCTCAGCGTGGTCTGACGAGCAGTGCCATGTCCGCGCCCAGGATTCGAACCAACGAAACACTGGGCCGCCTGCAGCAGAGCGCGCGAACTCAACCACTCGGCCACAGGGCCAGCCCTTGCTTATACTCATTTTTGTTTCAGTTGGAGCATTTCCCCAATTAACTGTTATTGTACAATCCGGACTATTGGGCAGAAAATTTCAACGTAAACCTTTTATCACTGGTATCTCAAAACTCTTCCCGTCAGAAAGCTATTAGAAATTCTAAATTAAACAGCACATTGAACTACGTATTAAATAAATAATTAGCGAGAAAATCAAAGAAAGCCACACCAACATATGGTGTTATTGGCAAATAAACGTCATTGTTTAACTACTTGGTTCTTACTCATTTGAATAATTACCCAAATTATTAAATTATTTAATAATTTAATGTATTGTTTCAACTCAATTTTATTAAAAATTGCATTATGCAATAAAATAAGAAACCATAATAGACATATTTTTTACCTTTAAGAAGGCAGGGGGAATTTTTTAAAATCGAATATTTCAAAATAAATATATAATGACATTTAGTAAGTGCTCAGACACAGAACAGAATGTCATTAGTGGAGAGAACGACAGAACCTTACACGTCCTGGAGGTTTAGGGAAGGATTTCTGAAGGAAGCAGAGTTTGAGTTCAGAGTGTGAGCTGAGAATGGAAGTTAAGTAGGAGATCGTGAAATTTGAAAGAGAATATAAACTTGAGACTTTCAAGATAAAAGTTTTGGAAATCACTTTTATGCTCTAAACATTTATCAAGCAGGGTCGTACAATATGCCAATCACTGGCAAGGTGCTAAGAATCTAGAGGTAAGAAGAAAGCAGAGCTTATTTTCAAAGGAAACGTTCTAATGGGGGAGACAAATGCAAATGTCAGTGATTTTATGTGTCATAATTGCCTTTCATGAGTTGGATCACAAAACTTTATAAGATACTGTGGAAAACAAAAGAGGGGTTTAGAGAAGGAGCAATAACTTGTGCTATGAATCCTATTTCAGGTTTTACTTATTCCACAAACATTTGTTGATCATTTACTAGGTGACAGACACTAATTGAGCCCTAGGGATTCCAGGATGCTCAGGATAGGCGAGATGCCCGTTACTAAAGAACTTGTCTAACACTCTTCTACAAGAAAAGCAGTTTGGAGAATTAATGGGCACGTTAAAAGAAGAAACTAATGAAGAGGGAATCTCAAAAGTGTTCTGGACACCAGGAAAAACAAGTTCTGTAATAAAGGGACTTAGTTGTACTCAGAGGGGACCTGGACACGGTAGCCCTCCTTCATTAGCCATACACTACTGTTCATTAAGGAAGAATGATTCAGAGAAAAATATGAGGAAGGTCATGCACATTTTCTCCTAGCCCAGTCATCTATGGACTAATCTCACCAGTTATGTATTTCTAATATTTGAATCCTAAAGCAGTCCTACTCAAAGTGTGGTCCACTTCCTGGAAGAATCTTCAAAATCTGGGAACTTGTTAAAGATGCCAGTGCTATGGATGCAACCCAGACCTACTAAGTCAAAATCTCTGGGGTTATTCCTAGGAATCTGCTTTGGTAAGTTATACAAATTATTCTCATACCTGCAAAAGTTTGAGAAGTAATCCATAAAACGCCACACATTAAGTATTGAGTTTACCAAAGAAAAAAATTAAAGAAAGAATATATTCAAAATGATATCTTATAAAATAGCTATATTTTCCTTGTTTTAAGTTGGTTGTTCTCTCTTTATGTATTATTTAATGACATTTCTTATACATAAAACATCTGCTCTCTTTTCATCAGACTAACAATCTCACACCTTTTATGGTATCTCTTCTAAAAATTTTCTTCTTCAAGGAAGTCAAAGCCAATTTTGAAAAGTAAGCAGAAAAATAAACAAGTTTACTCATTACCTATTTATGACATTGAACTTTTCCTTAAGTTTGAACTTTTTCCTTCACTTAAAAAGTTTTATATTCTTGTCAGTGTTTGTATTAAAGTTTCTAGTCAAATGGTAAAGTAAAGTGCTTAGTTACATTGATTTGGGCTCTTGAACTATTTGAAAAATGGCATTTGGTATATATTGACAAAGGAAAATATGAGGATATACTAAATTAGCAAAAATGTATTTTATATTCTGTATCATGGCATAACGATATACAGAATTTCAGACATCATACATACTGTGATTTGATACATGGAAAGGACTTTTTCTGGTTGAAAGATGGTGTTACCTACTATAATATTTATGGGGAAGTGAATGGCATGCTATTCTCTTTCTAATCAAGAAAAATATGACACAATGTGGCTTTCACTGTGAGGTTTCTTTGGAGCTTGCTGATACTGAAAAAGAATGGAAATCATTGCATCCTTTCCAAAATGACAGATTTTTCCACTCTAAATAGAAATTGTGGAACATAAGATTTGGGATACTAAATCATCAAGGAGCAACTGAATATTTCAGGCACATGATGGATGCCAAATTTCTGGTGGGGATCAAAATCTGTCAAGGACAGTGGTTGCTATCATCAGTTACTTCCCTGAAGTGCCTGGTTCTGCAATGACTTATAAGCGTGCAGGAAGCCCAGTGGGTGGAAAGTAAAAAGAGAAAAAAGTCAGCATTGCCTAAGTGGTATCCCAGACCAGATGATATAAAACTCAACGCCCATGCAATAAGTCAAGGAGAAAGAGGGCCACCAATGAGGATTTTAATTAGAATAAGTTCACCATGGTTTTACCAGCCTATGAGGCATATCTTGTCACAGTACTAAGGAGAAAAATTTGTCATTACCATAAGTTATGAAAATGTGTTTTTGACATAGCTGGGATTCCATCAATCAAAAATATATCCAAAATAATGTACAATCTGAAATTTGTGTATTGTTTTTATGGCTTTATTTTGTGATAGATCATTTCAATGTCTGATAAAGTATACTAAGAATAATACATTACCATTAATTTTAATTGTTTTTACACTTTTTCACACACAAAAAATCAGCTAAGATAGTTTATAAAGTGCTGTGAACTAATATGGCTTCATTGTTTTCATTTGGGAGTTCAGAAATGAAATAATTATAGAAAAGTATGTTCAATCATTTATATTTTAAATGGAAAGCTTAATAAATTCTTTAAAGCCATGTCTTTCACCGGATATACAGGAGGTCAGTTACTATCTATATGTGGTTTTATATTTTGTTTAAACTCCTGTTCTGAGTTTAAGTTTCTTTAACCTCTTCAATGCAACAGTTCTCCACACAAATTATGTTATTTCCTACATGTAGTACATACTCCCTCTCCCTTTTGAATTCTACTCCCCTTTCCATTCTCCTTCCTGTTATAAATATTTATAATTCATTTTCTAGTATCTAAAACTGCATTTGGCTAACAGTCCATTTTAGTAATATATTATTTATCATTTCATTATTCATGTACATACATAGATATTCTTTTTCTATATTATAATGAAATGCAAACCTTCAAAGTTTATTTTCTATTATGAGAAATACTTATGAAAAATTAGTTATACTTGCTTTAGGTAACATTTTCATTTGCCTCCAAATGCATTTCAAATAAAACAATAGGGCTATGTCAGTGGAAATCCATATAGACATAACCAAGTGCTATTTTTTCTTTTGTAGTCATAGCTTTAAAATCAATTATATGTGGGTAAAGGGAGCCTGAAGATACCAACTGAGTCAACACAGTTTTATTGATACTGGCCTGTCTTTACAACTGAAATACACTTTAGCCGTATGTCAATCATGTCCTAACCGCAAAGCCTTTATTATTTTTCTCTAGATTATTACTTTCTTCTCAGTTTAAATGGATTGGAAAATTGAAATGCTATTTTACATTTTCTGCCTCCGAGAAAAAAATAGAACTAATCTAAAATGAGTCAACCAGCAACATATCAACTTTGTCAATCACTATTGACATAATATTCAGTTCTATCTGTATGCTAATATCGATTTATTTCTGGAAATGTATTTTTCAAATATAAGTCAACCACAAACATGAAGCATTAGTATGATTCCAGTGAACAAATATGGATAATTCTTAGCAACATGGTGTCAGTGATTATATTTTGGTGAAATTTAGATAAAAAGCAAAAAATCACTAACATCTTTTCATAACTTGTCCACATTCATATTGAGTTTTAAAGCTATTTTTGGAGCCCAAAGTAGTAGCTACTACATGCAATATTCTGGTGTAGACCAAGAGGTTATTAAAATTTACTATCTTCATCACGAGAGTTTTTAATAAATGTCTGTTACAGGTGTTTTGTAAGTAAAATGATATTTACCAATGTTAGTACACCTATTTGAATGAAGCGGATAAAATTCCTAAACTTTAATTTGTTATTTGTCTTCAGTAGCTAATTTTATAGTGAATGAAAAAAATCAGTTATGACTTTTATATGAAACCTTCATTTAGATTGTTTTGTTGCAATGAATTGGAAATAGTCCATGAATGGAGATAAAATGCTTTGGCTCTTTTTGTGAACTTAAGCTTAGAAGCTCAAGATTTATAGCAAAATCTTCAAAGTCTGCTTTGAATATTTCACTCCAATGTTTTTTTCTTGAGATTATTAAATAAATTTACTTTTTCTTGCTCTATTTTCTCAAATTTAAATAGTATTTTATTTTTTAAAATTTCTGTGAATCTAATAGAAAGAAGGAACCTGTGGAAAGAAAAGATAAATAGTAGTCAAATGGAAAAGTTCCGCTAGTTTCTATTATTTTGTCACTACTAAAACTTTACAACAGTATTGTTAAAAAGGAGAGGCTATACAAAAAGAAAATTGGAGTGACACTTACTGTTTTAAAGCCAGAGGGAAGCACCCCAGACATAGCAATTCTAAAATAATCAATAAAAATTACGTAATCTTAAATTGAACATAGAAAAAGTTTCTTTTTTTTAAAGATTGGTACCTGAACTGTCTGTTGCCAATGATTCTTTTTTCTTTTTCTTCTTCTCACCAAAGTCCTCCAGGACATAGTTGTCTATTCTAGTCTTAGGTCCTTCTAGTTCTGCTATGTGGGACGCCACCTCAGCATGGATTGACGAGCAGTGCTAGATCTGTGCCCAGGATCCGAACCAGAAAAAGCCGGGGCCGCCGAAATGGAGAGTGCAAACTAAATCACTTGGGCAAGAGGCCGGCCTCACAGAAAGTTTTAATTTTGTTTTATGAAATAAATCACATGGAGTTTAAAAATATATACACATTCAAATTTGTGTTATTGGATACATCACTGCTTCTTCATATCCCTCATCCATTCAAAGTTGAGCTGTTTTGATCCAAGGTGTCAGGTTAAAGTATCTTTCACTAAAACATGGGTTTGAGAGATTAAATGTGAAATAGTGAATCACCAATAATGACAAAAATGGACAAGGTAAGGCTAATTTTGTCTGCATGAAAATAACTTAAAAGTAACAAGAAAATATTTTGAAATCTGACATATTTATTCAACATATAAATATCTCTACTCCCCCAAAACATTGAAGGTACATTTTAATTTGTTAAAACTCCTAAATAGTAGTTTGAAATTCTCCCAAAGGCAGAGAGAATATTTCTCATAGCAAGTAGATTGTTGTCAGTAGTTATAAAAACAATCAAATATAGACTCATATAAGAATGTCATTTATTTTTAAATTATTATTTTAAAAATAGGATGAAAATGTAATAAGTACTATAATAAAGTTATTGCCAAACGCTGATCAGAAGCTGTCAAAAATACATCATAAAAAAGGTCAGTGAGTTTTTCTTGTGTATATTACTTCTTAATTATATGTATATCTGAACTTCCCTCAAGACTGTTCTACCCTAAATGATAATTTAACCCATTTTTACAATAATTAAGTGCTTTTGGATGATTATTTTTAGAATATTATTTTCACAGTTAGAAGCATAAACAAACATTTCACCCATTTAAACAGCTGGTACTGAGGAAAGTAAAGAATACAACAGCGCAAGGAATACTCCCTTCAAACTTTAAAATACTATTGATGAAAAATCTTTACATTATAATTATTAAAAACCTCACTTTTGGCTAATTTAAACCTGTCCTCTATGCCTTAGAGAAAATTATTCCACTTTATTTTTAAAAATCTCCAAAATAGGAAGATAGCTAGCTTTAAATAAGAAAAAGAAAGCACTTAAATTACTGAGTCATATGCTTGTAGATGTTTCATTCTGTCATGCATGGAATATGTTTCATGTACACAAGCAAAATACTGGGTAACTTCTTGAGGGAGTTGACATGACAGATAAAACTCATTTTCCTGTTATCAAAAGCCTATACACAGTATCCCTGACTTTTTGCTTAAAATCATGTGAAAAAAAATCAAGGTTTCTAAAGGGAAAGCTGATGTAAGGAACACATGAGTGTCCAAAACTTTGCTAAAAAGTATGACAAAAGATATATATATATATATAAATATATATATGTTATATATAAAAATATATATATAATATATATAAATATAAAAATATATATATATTATATATATATAATTCAGCAGCAGATTATCAAATAAATTGGTAAACAGTAAATAGAATGATGAGAGCACATGAGTGTGTGTTAAGTAAACTAACAAGATTGTGGTCTGAGCAAATATGGGAAGCAGACAATATTTCCACGTGACTGATTTTTACATTCCCCCAGTATTGTGATTCATGGAAAGGAACAAAAAACAAAATCAATATAATTGTTCAATATAATACTACATTACAGATAGTACCAGTCTTATTGTAGTCATGAAAAAGATGGCGCCAAAATTGAAATAATTTGCTCAAATTTATATTGTAAGTACTGAAAACAGGACCAGAATCTCAAGATGGTGTATACCAAAACATGTTTTTTCTTTTTGCCCTCTATTGCATGCCATCGTATATTAGATATCCTAGAAGGAAATAACATGGAACATGTACATAAATATGCATGTCCCTCTGAGAGTTTATTGTGTGTCATCAATAAGGAGTAAATAAAGTGATAATGAAGATGAGTTAGGCTTCATTAACAGAAAGGACATGGTTGCGTATCACATCTTCTAACGTAAAAAAAATTAGTAGCAGTAATCATCATTCTCATCATCATCACAACTGGGAAACTTCATTTTAATGAAAACAGGTAATATATATAATGCTAATTGAAATATACATTAAAAGGATTGTAAAGTCAAATCAGATTTAAGGAGTTATATATTCAAGTAACAGAGGCAAGAAGCTAAGAAGAGAAGCAAAATCAAGCATGACTTGAGACTGTTGAAAAAGTTTATACACTTGTAAATGAATTTACTTTAAAATTACGAGATCAACAAACTCAAAATTTAGAATATACTTTTTCTCTGAATAGGTGGAATGGGAAAGTGGTCAGGGAGATATTACCATGTCCTAATTCTAAATTGCTAAGGAGTTTTTGGCTTACATAACTTTTGAATGCATACAATGTGACAAAGTAATAAAAATACTGAAACAAGTTAAGTATACTATTCTATAACAAATCACACCAAAATTCAGTTATTTTGAGACTACAGTACCTGTTATGTCCATATCTACACCACTAATCTCTGATTCTCTGTAACTAATGGTTTAACCGGTGTCTGTTCTTCTGATAATAATGGCAGAAGCATAAGAAGGACAAGAATTTATGTGATGTCTCTTAAGGTCTAGGCTCAAAACAGACAGGACACACTGTTACTGCTACAGCATCCTATTGGCCAAATAAGTCACCTGAATAAGCCAAATATCAATGGGCTGAGGGCATATACCTCATCTTTAGTGGAATAAGCTGCAATGTGACATGGCAAAGGGTGTAAATACTGAAAGAAGTGGAAAATTGCAGTGAACAACACTGCAATCTGTCATAGAGATGATAAACTGGTGATGATTTCTGGTGAAGAAGTTTAATTGTAATAATTGCGTTATATAATCCATAGTGTTTCTGTCTTATTTCTGGAGGCTAACGTAATTTTCAAAATGCAAATTGCAGAAAAGTTATCTTTAGGAACATTGAAATTTAAAATAGAGGTGGATGTGCTGAGAGCATAATTTACACTTTAAAAATAATTCTAATCTGTAGTTTCAGACAAATTATACAGCATGGTAATGAAGAACAAATAAAGATTAAGATGCTAAGTTTAAATTACCAAAATATTTAAAACCCTAAACCTCAATGCTTCTCCCAGAATCATCATTCTTTGCTTCTCCTCATGTTTTCTTGTTCGGCGTGTATCACATGGCCCCAACCTAAGAGCAAGGGATACGATACAGAAGCAAATAGTAGAGAAGCAAACACACATTTGCTTAATTACCTAATCATAGAGATGGTCTAGGAAATAGTCTTCCAAATATTGATGTTTAAATATTTATTGAAAGCATGGACAAGAAGATAAATAAAATATCATGATCACAATTGACTACAGCTTAATGAATAATTAACCTCTGGCTTATGTTAGAAATAGTGAGAGAAGCACATGCTTTCCTAACCATCAATAGAAGAAAAAAAAGCCACAACTTCTAGGAACAATATAGCAATTGCTTGAATTTATTAACAGAACATGTCTTGGTTTAATATTTAAAAGATGTGAATATTACATGGGAAAGTGATCTTTGGTAGCAAAATGAATACAATAAAAAAATAACTTCCAAATTAACTGGTATTTAAAAAAATTTTATTGAGATTATGATAGTTTACAACATTGTGAAATTTCAGTTGTACATTATTGTTTGTCAGTCGTGTTGTAGGTGCACCACTTCACCCTTTGTGCCCACCCCACCTTTCCCATGGTAGCCACTAATCAGTCCCCTTTGTCTACATGTTTAACTTCCATGTAGAAGTGGAGTCATACAGAGATTGTCTTTCTCTATCTGGCTTATTTCACTTAACATAATACCATCAAGGTCCATCCATGTTATTGTGAATGGGACGATTTTATGCTTTTTCATGGCTGAGTAGTATTCCATTATATATATATGTGTATATATATATATATATATACACACACACACACACACATACACGCTATATCTTCTTTATGGCAATCATCAATTGTTGGGAACTTAGGTTGCTTTCACATCTTGGCTATTGTAAATAATGCTGCAATAAACATAGGGGTGCATGGGACTTTTGGAACTGCTGATTTTAAGTTCTTTAGATAGATACCCAGTAGTGGGATGGCTGGGTCATACGGTATTTCTATTTTTAATTTTTTGAGAAATCTCCATACTGTTTTCCATAGTGGCTGTACCAGTTTGCATTCCCACCAGCAGTGCATGAGGGTTCCTTTTTCTCCACAACCTCTCCAACATTTGTTACTTTTTGTTTTGGTTATTTTTGCCATTCTAATAGGTGTAAGGTGATATCTTAGTGTAGTTTTGATTTGCATTTCCCTGATGATCAGCGATGATGAACATCTTTTCATGTGTCTATTGGCCATTCGTATATCTTCTTTGGAGAAATGTCTGTTCATGTCTCCTGCCCATTTTTTGATTGGGTTGTTTGGTTTTTTGTTGTTGAGTTGTGTGAGTTCTTTGTATATTATGGAGATTAACCCTTTATTGGAAAAATGACTTGCAAATATTTTGAAAGCCATATGTAAAAGAATGAAAATTGACCATTCTTTTTCACCATTCACAAAAATAAACTCAAAATGGATCAAAGACCTAAAGGTATGACCTGAAACCATAAGGCTTCTAGAAGGAAATATAGGCAGTACACTCTTTGACATCAGTATTAAAAGGATCTTTTCAGACACCACATCTTCTAGACAAGGGAAACAATATAAAGAATAAACAAATGGGATTTCATCAGACTAAAGAGCTTCTTCAAGGCAAGGGAAAACAGGATTGAAACAAATTAACTTTTTAAATAAATAAGTAGCAAATAGATCAATGAACAGTATGCTTAAAAATCTAATAAATCAAGAGAATATTAAAAGCATTAAATCAGGCCTTTTTACAAAGTTTGTTAATTTCTCTTTGAGGACACTGGAAAATGCCTCTATAAAGTACCTTGAAATATGTATACGTGTTTGAATAAATCTGGTAGAAATTTTCTAGTAATATAATGCTCTACTTGAATAACAAATTGAATCCAGCACTATATAAAAAAGATAATCCATAATGATTAATTGTGGTTAAGGCCAATAACACAAAATTACTTTAATATTTGAAAATAAATCAACGCAATCTCCCTATTAATAGATAACATAATTATATTATAATAGACATATAATAATATATAATATATAATTATAATATATAATAATAGATAAGATAATTATATTAATAAATTCAAATAAAATATTTTGGAAAAATTCTATACCCATCATGAGAATGCTCAGCAAGCTACGAATAAAGAGGGATTTTTTAAATCCAGTAAAGTGCATCAATGAGAAACCCTACAATTCATATCACACTTAATTATGAACATGGTGAAAGACTGAATGTTTTCTCCCCAAGAATGAGAAATGGGAAATTCTGCCCACTTGCATCATTCCTATACAACATAATGCTGGAGGTCCTAGACAGTGAATTCAACAAGGAAGAAAAAAACCCACACAACTCAATTGGAAAGGAAGAAACAGAACTGTTGTTATTCACTGATGATATGATTGTGAATATTGAGAAAGTCCTCAAGAACCTACAGCAATGTTACCAGAAGTAAGTAAATTTAATAAGGTCACATGACAAAAGACCAACTTAAAAATATTTGTTTCTATATAATAGCATTAATACTTGGAAAGTGAAATTTAAAATTAACATTAACATAGCATTAAAATGTAATTAGGGATGATGTTAACAAAGACACATGAGACCTCTGCACTAAAAACTGTTGAGAGATGTTAATAAAGATCTAATTTATTATAGATGTATACCATGTTTATGGACTGACAACTCAACACTCTTAAGATGTTTATTCTTTTCAAAAGGATCTATAGATTCAGAGAAATACCAAACAAAATCCAAGCAGGGCTTTTTCGAGGAAATTGGCAAGTTGATTCTATAGTTTGTATCAAAAGGGAAAAGACATTGAATATCCAAAAAAATTTTGAAAAGGATAACAAATTTGGAGAATTTCCATCACCTTTTGTGAGTCTTACAAGCCATAGTAATCAAACAATCTGATATTTTTGTAGGGAAGGGCAGATTAGAGCAAAAGCATGTATATAGAACCTGAGATGTATGGATGTATGTCCAACCAACTTTCTACAAATGTCCCAAGGTATTTTAATGGAAGAAAGAATAGCGTTTTTAACAAATTGTGATAGAAAAAAGTACGCTAATGGAAAGAGAGGATTCTCAAACTTTACACCACTCTATGCCTAACCATTAACTCAAAATGAATCCTAGATCTAAATGCAAAATTAAAAACTATAAAATCTTAAATAAAAATGTAGGAAAACATTTTCAAAACCTTGGTGTGGTCAAATATATCCTGTACACGAAAGTACAAAAACTGGCCATCAAAGAAAAACTGATAAGTATGATTTCGAAATTCAAAATTTCCATCCTTGAAATTCACCATTAAGAAAATAAAAAGAAAAGCACCAACTAAATAGAACTATTCATAGTGCTTATATTTGACACTGGATTTACATCTAGAATTGATAAAATGATAAAGAACACTTGCTGTTCAATAGAAAAACGTCACACTACCCGCCCCAGCACATACACTTTGTAAGTGATTTGAAACCACATTTTACAAAAGATGATAGTCATTGATACATGAAAACATGATTTTTCAACAATTCTCCCCTTTTTGAACCAGAATACGTGTAACTATTATTCTGTATTTGTCCTATTGTATGGCATGTATTGGAAGTATATAACTTCTTTCTTTAGTTTCACAGGTCCAAAGATGGAGAACATTTATGGCCTAGGAGCTGTACTTAATGGTTTATACCCAGGAGCATCATTCATACCTGATTTAAATGTAGATTATTCTGATGATAAGATTATGGGCTTGAATTGGTAAGATGATGATATTTAGTTTTACATGATATGATTTGGGATTTGAGCTGATGCTCTAATGGGATGTGATGTTAGGGAACTAGTGAGAGAGTATTTTGCATTTGGGAGGGAGGTGAATCATTGGGGGCCAGAGGATGGATGGTGGGAGACAGAATTCTAAGATGGACTCCAAGATTCCTACTCCCTAATATGTATGCCTGTATAACTCTCTTCCCTTGAGTGTGGGCAGGATTAGGTAATATGATGGAATACTATTCTTGTGATTGAGGTTCATTACATGTTTCTTTCAGATCTAATTAAGGTTACTAATGAGTTAATCATTAGTAATTAAGGTTACTAAATAATTACTAAACAGTTAACTAGTAACTACTATTTAGCTAATAGTGATTAAGGTTACTAATTAAGTTAACCAAAAGAGAGATGATCTTGTTGGGTCTGACCTAAGCACGTGAGCACTTAAATGGGATTGGCCCTTCCTGAAGTTAAAAAAGATGTGATGTGAGAGAGACATTCTATTGCTGGATTTGTATATTGAAGGGGCCAACATGGCAAGGATTTTAGAACAACCTCTAGATGATGAGAGTAACCTCTGGTCAATAGACAGCAAGGAAACAGGGACATTAATCCTACAACTACAAGGCACTGAATTCTGCTAACAGTCTGTATGGGCTTGGGGAAGAACCCCAAGTCCCAGATGGAAATGTAGCTAGCTGACACACTTATTTCAGCCTTATGAGACATAAAGTAGAGAATGCAGTTGAGCCCCACCTCGACTTCTGAACTACAGAACTGTGAAATAATAAATTTGTGTTGTTTTAAGCCACTAAGTTTTTGGTAACGTTACACAGCAATAGAAAGCTAATAGCTCTGTAATATTAACTCTTGAATAAAGCATGACTATAGTGCATGATGAGTATTCACTTTTGTTCTGTGTGGTCTATATAATTTTTCTTCAGCTTCCTAGATACAGATGATTGGACCATGTTTGTACACTTGCCCAATGAGCAGCTCACTTGTAGCCAGTGAGATGCTAAACCATTGTCTAGACTGTCATGTTTCTACATGAAGAATTGAAATTTTGACTTAAGATCCCGGACTTCTTAGTAGGAGAGAAATAATTCAAAAGACATATGAAGGAAATATGGGATCATCATTATTATTGTTACCATACTATAAAGTGGAAAATACATTCAATCATGTGCAATAAAAACTGAAGTTTAAGAAGTCAGTCCACTGAGAGATGAAAAAAAGAGAAAACACATAGAGTAAGAGAGAAACCATGAACACATGGACCCTGAGAGAGGGACAGAGAGAATTTTCACAGCCTTGATGGTCTCCCTGCTCCACTTTCTACAATGCTTTGTTGTTTAGGGGGGTCCTCCTTTTTTATTTCCCAGTAATAAAGATACTGTGTTCTTTAAATAATTCCTCATTTTTCAGTGACTCTGAGTGGGACTCTGTTCTATGCAACTCCACTAACTTGTAGCAAGACATTAAATTATACTAGGAATAGGGTAATTGATAACAACCGCTCAAATAAAACACGGAAATGTATATTGTGTTGTTTCGTGTAGGGGATGGTAAATTCCTTTTGCTCTGGGATAGCAGCAACATACTTAATAGTATTGTGAAGTAAGATCCGTGGAATTCTCAAAACAATACAAAGTTTGGAGGAATTTAGTAACCTTACAGAAAGAAAGTAGTTTGCCTATTCCCAATAAACTTAAGATATCAAGAAAGGAATAAATCTGATCTCAAGATAGGCCTGCTGGAAATACAAAGGAAATAAAGAAGCAAAGTGTGACCTTGTTGCAGAAAGGCCATTTGCCTATAGTATGCAGTTTGAAATCGGAGAAACTAAAAATCAAAATTGTCATACTATAGTATAAAGCCAGTTCCTAAACTATACTTCCTAATAGTCAAAATTACGCTCTGGTTGATAATTTGGGATCAGGGCAACTCACAGACAGAGATTTCTCAGGGTAGTAATCATCCCTAAACCTCTTAAAACCTACACTCGTCATTGCTCATCTCCATCATAGCCCTCCTGTTTCTCTCTGCTCCCCATTTATTTATGATATAATTAAATAAATAAATAAGCTATCTCTTAAATTGGGAACTGAATGTGAAAATTATGATACACAGACTGCCTTTGGTAGAGAATGCTTCAACATAATATTCCCCCCAAATGGTCCTGAGACTCCAATGACTCAGAAAAGGACCATTACCATGAGAATCCTGTGGTTGGCGAGTCCTCTGTTGCTACTTCACCATAGAAGAATGCGTTTAAGCGTGGCTCTATAAGCTTTCATGTTCTAAGGGTTCTGAGGAAATAAGTGATATTTTAAGAGTTCTTCTTATATTCTGGATATAATGTTGGGGCTGAATTAAGACATTTCCATTTGGAGGAATCTGAATTAATTTTTAAAATATATAATATTATGGATATATAATAATTTGATAATATTTGGCAGGGATATTTAAAACAATTTTATGAAAATAGAGCTAGGTTTATTATATACACAGGGAGTGAATATACAAAAAATAAGTATAAGGCTTCTCTGCACACAGACCTTTTTGCCTCAACAATCATAGCCTATGAAACGTTGCTTTACTATGGGTCCATATGCAAAATAAAGCTAGATAAGCTGGCCACAAGAAAGATTACAGACTGAATTAAATATAGGCAGAACTAGCAATGACATGATCACGTAGCCTGAAATATTGGATAAAACATAAGCATTAATTTCTAATGATTTCCCAACTATAAGTTTTATGAGAACTTGTCAAATTGTGATTGCTAACTTCAAATCATGGTAATACTCATTGCACCTTACAATATTTTCTCCTTTAGTGAGCTATTCTAAGTGATACTGTATTCCTGGTTGATACTAAAATAATGTAGAGAATGTGGCCTTTATGGACCTCTTATTCTTAGAGCACCTGCGGTAGAGACTATGTTCACCAACATCTGTTTCCCTTCTTTCCTGAGATGCGGCTGGATCTCACTTTGTAGACCCTCTGGCTGTGAGCCTTGGCCACCTCATTGAGTCCTGGCCAAGAGAAGGCATGCTCAAGTGAAAGGTGCCCCTTCCAGGCCTGCCCCAGATAAATATTCCCAGTAATATACTTACTCTCTTTCCGCATCTGCAGGGAAAAGAGAGAGAAATCCCAAGTCCTAGAGAACATTGGATCCGCAACACTGAGGGAGATTGCTCCCTGTGTTACTGGTTGGAAAGCTACCTGTTGATTTCCTGGGATTGTTATGACAGCCAGGAATAAATTTCTACTGTGTTAAGTCACTTTTATTTTGGTGTTCTATGATGCAAGTACTCTGTCCTAATGCAAAGCTGTATTGTTAAGTAGGAGTATTGGCATAAAAAATGCATTAAATATATGTCCTTACAGGGTCGGCCCCATGGCCGAGTACTTAAGTTCGCGTGCTCCACTTCGGTGGCCCAGGGTTTTGCTGGTTCAGATCCTGGATGTGGACATGGCACCATTCATCAGGCCATGCTGAGGCAGCATCCCAAATAGCACAGCCAGAAGGACCTAAAACTAGAATATACAACTATGTACTGGGGGGCTTCGGGGAGAAGAAGAAGAAGAAGAAAAAGAAGAAGATTGGCAACAAATGTTAGCTCAGGTGCCAATCTTTAGGAAAAAAAAAATATATATGTATATGTCCTTGCATTAATGGTAAAGCGATAGGTAGCAAGGCAAAAGAGATTACAAGTAGGAAGACTAGAGAGCTGTGATTTGCCATGGAAAAATATTTGCTTAACTGTTGCCTTCAATTACTCAAAGGGAGACCCATGTTCAACTGTGTCTGATATGCTAGGTGAACTGTCAAGAAAGAGTCAGGCTGATACTACGTGTTGGGTTCTTGTAGTAGGACTGTATATGAAGAGGATGAGCGGAGGAAAAATTAAGTGGTTTTCAAGCAGAAATTCTAGGAGTAGAGAAAATCCAGAAATATGGGCCCTTGGAGTGTTAAATCCACTTCTAGAATCCAAATGAAATATGATTGAAAAAGCCTTTGAGTGACAAAGGCCCAAAAGTAAGAAATCGTCTTTGAAACAAAGTTCAGAATAAGGGTATGACTGGCCCGCCTATCCTGACAATTTGGAGATGGCCACTATTAAATTAGGAAAGAGGCATGAGAGGGAGAAAGCATGAAATAGATCACGATTGACAGCTAGATTTAGTATATTTGACTGTGAGTACTAGAACATGAAACTGACTGAAAGCAAATACTAAAATAGTCCATGAAATCACTGTCTTTAAATTTAAAAAAAGACTGAGTATTCAAAACATGAAAAAAGCTTTGAGTCTTCACTTTTATACTAACTGGAAGCATAAATTATATTTATAATTTAGAGAAACAGATTTTATGAAGAAAAATGGAAATTTTGTGACTGATGAGAAGAGAAAATTTATTTGTGGTATCAACGCTAATAATGAAGAAACACAATCATATTTATGTACACACCTTGCAACAAACAGATTAATCATATGTATAAGAGTACATGCTGGCATGTGTGCATGCGCATACACACACAATATGCTTTCTGGTGTTCTGTCAGGGCATATGTTTATTACAATATATATTATAATATATAGTTATATATATTATATACACATAAATGTTGTCTACATATATCTAAATACACTTATGAATATGTGTAAATTATATGTGTCTATATATCTGATATAAATATATAAATAACCTTATATAAAGAATATGCCTGGGGGACAGGGTGACACAGCAGTTAAGTGCACACGTTCTGCTTCTTGGTGGCCTGGGGTTCGCTGGTTTGGATCCCGGGTGTGGACATGGCACCGTTTAGCAAAAAGCCATGCTGTGGTAGGTGTCCCACATATAAAGTAGAGGAAGATGGGCACAGATACTAGCTCATAACCAGACTTCCTCAGCAAAAAGAGGAGGATTGGCAATAGTTAGCTCAGGGCTAATCTTCCTCAAAAAAAAAAAAAAAAGACAGCAATAATATGCCTGTTGCTATGGTTTGAATTCACATGCTGGGATCCTAACAATCAATGCAATGGTGTTAGAAGGTGGGGTATTTAGGAGGTGATTAGGTCACGAGGGGGGAGCCTGCATGAATAGGATTGGTGTTTTTAGAAAAGAGATCCCACAGAGCTCCCTAGTTCTTTCCACCATGTAAGGACACACCAAAAAGGAGCCAGCTAGGAACTAGGAAAAGGGCCCTCACTCAACCATAATCTTGGACTTCCTAGCCTCTAGAACTGTGGGAAACACATTTCTGTTGTTTATAAGCTGCCTAGTCTGTGGTATTTTGTCCCAATAGTAGGACACATGTATTAAAGAAGTACAAGCTATTTTAATACAGACACACACACACACACACAGACACACACACACATTTCTGCATGCACTATAAAACGTTTGGCTATATTGGTCAGAAACGTTATCCTCACACAATCATAGCCTCTCTTCTCCATATTGATTACATAGAATAATGCTGGCAGCTTTGCAAACAGCTGAGAGGTAGGGGAAGGTAGTTTCTAGGTGCTACCTTAGAATAGGCAGCACTCTTTTTGTCTTAGAAAAATGATTGTAGAGTGATGGTGATAGTAATAGTTTCAGAGGAGGAGTTCACCGTAGTGGGTTGGTTATAGGGCTGGGATAATTTTGTAAATTCTGTTCCTATAAAATATCTACCCATTACATGTAAATTTCAAAATTAATCAAGCAGGGGACTGACAGAGCTCATTTCACTACGTTCCACCAGACTGACGTAAGATCAAAGTCTCTGGGTCCCCAACTGTACTGGAAGCCAAAGAATTCAATCTCCACTTCAGGTCACACTCTGAGAAATAAAATCTCAGAGCACAAAAGGAAGCAGCTTCCTCATTATCTGCAAGTATTTAAATACTGGGTTTGGTTAAATCAATCTCTTCATTCACAAAAGTAAAATGGAATAAAAAAGCAACATGCTCCTATGGAACAATTCTGCATCACAAGCGGCTATTCAGAGAAGTCACAACTCAAAAAAATTTGTTTTGCTAAACAGAATGAAATTTCAGGGAGTGTTGGCTTTCTTACTCTCCATCGTGTTAGACTACCTGGACTTTCTGAGACAGGATCAGGATACTACATGTAGCAAAGTGGCTAGAATTGACTGAATTGAAAATAAAGTTATGTGAATTTGGAAAAAATTATCCATAGAGATCCAAAATAATGTCATATAATTAATATTTGAGGCAATTAATGAGTTACATTGTGATAATTGTAATCACTGCTGAGGACAAACCTCTCCCATAAGTAAAGGACACAATAAAATAGTTTAAGAAAATGTACAAATGGGTGACACTTTGAAGATATACTATGTGGATAACATTTCCTTTTAAAAATAAATTGATAATAAATATTGGATGAAATACTAAGAAAATAATACAGAGTAGAGATCTTGAACATTGTTATGATATCCACTATTCTGAAAGCATCTGAATTTTCAGGGTAGCTTTTTAAATTAGACAGTTTTCTTGAGATTTGAATATAAGATCTAGGTGGAGTATATTCTGATTCACAATTTCTGCATGTAATGCATCTTAATTACATTAATTCAATTTGTGTGTGTGTGTGTGTGTGTGAGGAAGATTAGCCCTGAGCTAACATTTGTGCCAATCTTCCTCTATTTTGTATGTAGGATGCCACATACATCCTACATACAAAATACACCACAGCATGGCTTGATGAGCAGTGTGTGGGTCAGTGCCTAGGATCCGAACCCATGAACCTTGGAGCACTGAAGTGGAACATGTAAACTTAACCACTATGCCACTGGGCCAGCCCCTACATTACTTCAAATTTTAGAAATATCTCCAAACTACTCTAAGAGAAGAAAATGTTTCTATGATACCTTCTTTTCCTCTGTCTTCCTAAGGACCTCTGGCTGAAGCACCCTCCTTTTTGGAATTTCAAGGAAAATAAAAATTCTGTCTTATAATCAAATACCCTGGGTACACATCTATCTTGTTTAATAGATAAATAGGACTTATAAGATAAATATGACTTCATAGATTACGAATACATGAATTCTACTCAGAGCTTAGCACTGGGTCTTTCTTGTAATAGATGACAACGCATGGATAACGTGAAATAAAATATTTGAATTATTTTTTTAATTATATTTTGGTGGAATCACTGCGAGAACCACTGAGAGCCTTCAGTGCTGTGTGGACCCATCACACTGAGGTTTGAAGAAATATAGTAGATAGAACTGGTTTTGAACCCATCAATCAGCTTCCACATAGTCACAGAATTGTACCTAATAACTAATATCCTCGAACTTTCTCCATTAATTATAGCAAGAAAGAAATGGTTCTCAAAAATTGCATTTCACTTACTTTGTATAGCATAGGAAATTTTTGGCTTTGTACATTTATTTCTTTGGCTTTGTATATTTATTTGGACATGTGTGGAAATAAGTCTCTCGGAAAATTATTTCTCTTGGAATAACGCAGTTATGGCCACGTTTTCAGCAATCCCTTTAAAAGCGCTGTCAGAACAAATACATCAGGTCACACAGCAGGTGGTTTATCTCTGTGAAACCCTGAGCATTAAAACCGAGAGGCTGCAGACTAGTAATTAGGTATTGATTGGTTTATCTAACACCTTCTGCACATTTCTAAACAAATGCAGCCTCGTTCCTGATTCTTCTCTTCTAAACCTTGAAATTGGTCAGCGCATTTATTTCAAAGATTACGAAATATGGAGTGCAGTTTTTACAAGTGATTCGCTGATCTCACTTGAACCCAATCAATAAACTTCACAAAATGGTTCCATTCTTAGAAAATGTCACAAAGATCAACAGAAGCCCATGTATACCTTCAATAAGTATTTCTATTTTGTATCAGAAGAAATATATATTTTAAATATTACCAAAGACTTACATGCATAGATTTTTCTTTTGGAAACACAGGATATCACAATATCCTGCAGAGTTAAATAGAGAAGGATGGAGTCACAAAGCAAACTACCAAAGGTCACACCACTAATCAGGGTGCCAAGGTGACAATATAAATGAAAAGGTAAAGATTGGAGAACAAATAAGTGCACAACTAATCAGATAAAAATGTGAAAAACAACTAACGGATGAGAATAGAACAAGAAGATAAACATGGTAGTTAGAAACATCAAAAACCGAGATCTAAATAGATTTGCAAGATCATGATAACATTTAGTGTTATAGAATTTAAATTCTTACTTTGCTCATAAAGGTCACAGTCTTACAGGATCAGAACTGCAAAATTAGGGAAATACAAAGAATCTGATTTTTTTCAAAATAATTAGTGTTTTTTCAGAGGATAGGGAAATAGGAAGAGATGAAAGAATCAAGAAATAAAAAACAGGGGCCAACCTGGTGGTGTAGTGGTTAAGTTTGTGTGCTCCACTTTGGTGGCCTGGATTTGGCAGTTTTGGATCCTGGGTGCAGACCCACACACCTCTCATCAAGCCATGCTGTGGAGGCATCCCATATACAAAATAGAGGAAGATTGGCACAGATGTTATCTCAGGGACAATCTTCCTCACCAAAAAAAGAAAAAAGAAGAAGAAGAAAGAAAGAAAAAACAAACAAAAAAAGAAATAATTTCTATAAGGTTACACTATGGTATGTTTTACACTAATACAATAAAAGGTCATATAAATGTATTTTTGTTTTACCTATAAAAACTCACATATAAAAAATAACTCAATGGATTTTATTTAATTTAGATATCAGTATAAAACAAACAATCAATGTAAATCTAGTGAATTTAAAAAGTGAAATAAAACTGTAGCATACTTTATACATTGTTCTTCTTTCTATCTTTAATACCAAGGATAGCACATATTTCTTGAATACTATATCTGAGCAAAGGTCATTATGTCATATCTCATTCGTTCCTTAGAATACCCCATTCCTAATTAAAAGGTTACTAGCCTTGTTCAAGTCACGTAAGGGGTGTGACAAAGTTCAAAATTGAACCCAGGCAAAGGGACTTTAGAACCAGAATTTCTACCATTATGCTTGAGGATCTCTACAGCTAAGAAGCAAGATGGAATCTAATAAATAAAGATGCTTAGAATTTAACCCATATTTGCTTATTATGGAAATTCGCTGCTTGTCCTCATACATTTTTCACCATGTTGCCAAAGAGGGGAGCCAAAACAACAAAAAACATGTTACACTTTGCATGTGTATATACATTTCTTTTTTCTCAAAAAACACAATTTATGACAGAAAGTATTTTGGTCTCCTGTGGAGATGGTGTGCCTACGTGTCTGTAGAGGTATATGTCATGTGAGGGGCACAGACTGTTTTCTGTTTAGCATTTATGAAAGATATTGTCAAATATAAATGTGGTTTTCCATGATCTTATTTCCTTATCTATATGTTTTACACTTTAGTTTTATATCATCCGTCCAATTGGAATGTATATATTTTATTTTAGAGCAAAAAGCAGAAATACACTGTGTAAAAATGTACCTAATGTGGTACAAACTTAGAAAATTACTTCTGTTCACTGGCTTCATCCAATGTATTACAATGCTTTATTGTTTACCTGCCTTTTGAGAACTTGTATAACCCAATGGAAATAGGATATAAATATGTAAAAGTTTGCCAAGGTAGTCATACATTTTAATATAAGGGAAGCATATTGGGAAACATGTTTTTTTAAACTTCTATCTATAACAAGCTTACTTGGAGCTATATGAAACCATATAATGGAAAAATGTGCAACTTCACTCCTCTTTTTTTTTAATCCCTGCCTTTGTCATGGCTGAAAGGATGAACAAATAGCTTCTCCACATATTGTCACGATGACTACACACTGGTGATTTTTATGCAGAAAACAGATGATTCTTTCACTCCATATGACTACACAAGACAAACTGGATTTAAAATATATATGTATACCTACAGTAGCTATTAAGAAAAAATTTGAGTGTTATTTCACCCCTGCCAGATAAAATTTGCATAAGGGTCAGCTGAGAAGAAATGGAAAAAACAGACATGTGTTGCATGTCCATTAAAAGGAATAATGTACATGTGATAGAATGTTCTACACATTGATTTATGTAGCCTACCATGCTACATAAATGGAGAAAGACTGGGATGGGCAAAATGATCTCCTGTAATGGAAGATTTTAAAATTATATGACCGAAGAAGTATTTTTATATATAAAATCTATAAATAGTAGTAGTTGATAATGCTATACTGACTCAAATACTTATTAAAATAATCACTCATTCAACCAATATATTTACTGAGTACCTACTATAGTTCAGGCACTATTCTAGGTGCTTGAGGTACACTAGTAAAGAAAACAGATGAAAAACACATAATTGTATGGAGTGTACACCTCAGTAGAGATGGTACTTAGCATGGAATCTTGGAGAAGGCTTTTTTAATTCATAAGTATAAAACAGATCTTATAAAGGCTATTAAAATTAACTCAATAATATATGCAAAAGTGCCTTTTATTATTAATAATTATTTTATTTACTCAATTTCCATACGTAGTTGCTTACTTAAATTGTTTGGCCTAATACTGTTGAAAATAGAGTGATTTTTATTTGTTATCTACTAGATATAGCTGGGTTTTTTTTTTTCCTGCTTTATCTCCTCAAACTCCCCCTGTACACAGTTGTATATCTGAGTTGCATGTCCTTCTAGTTGTGGGATGTGAGACGCTGCCTCAACGTGGCCTGACGAGCAGTGCCACGTCCGCGCCCAGGATCCGAACCCTGGGCCACCGCAGTGGAGTGTGCGAACTTAACCACTCAGCCACGGAGCTGGCCCCGATATAGCTGTTTTTATCACTAACACATAAATGTAAGAAAGCAATGAAGGAGAGTATAGCAAAATAAAAAAAAGAAAGAAAGAAAAAGGCACCATTTCTGGGAGCCAAGATGAGAATGGTATACAGATTTTTCAATAAGCTTCTTATTTATATTGCTATTGTGAAGAGTGAAGATTTGTGACTTTATATAAAATGACACACTCCGCATGCATGACTGGATCCTTTTCAAAATAAAGTACAAATTCTTCCTAAATTTCTTCATGATTGAGCCCCTGATTACACACCCAGTGTCATTTCACCTCATTTTACCTTTGCTGTGTCAGCCCTTGTCTTCTTTTAGTTCTTTGAGCAGACTATCTCTCCCTTTATACCTGAAGTGTAATGCCCGGAACATTCCACTTCTGCCTCTTGTCCATTCAATTTCTACCCTTCCTCTAGGTGTCCAGGTCGTATATTTCAAGCTTTACTGATGTCAAAATCTCCTGGAAGATATGTTAAAACACAAGACCTGGATCTCACCATCCAGAGTTTCTGATTTGGTAGGTTGGGGTGGGGCTCAAGAATTTCCATTTCTTATAAGTTCCTACATGCTTCCCAGGGGACCACACTTTGAGAATCACTTCTTTAGGCTTCAACTTAAGTATTACTCCCTCACAGAGGTTTTCTCTGGCCTCTTATAGTAGATTAAAACATTCTGATATATATTTCCAATGCTTTCCATGCTTCCTCTTCTATGATATTAATCAGCACGTTTTTTCTTATTCAGAGTACATCAGCCTGGTTTGTGATCTTTGAGAAAGCAATGACTCTGGCCCTTTTGTTCTCTACATTCCTATCAATTACCATTAACATAGGAATATACTGGGTACTCAGTAATTAAGTGAATGTAACATATGTTGGACTGTTCTTGGTACTAAACTCCAAGTAGAACTTAATCTGTGGTATTTCACAATTATTAATTATGTCATAAAATCAAAATGTATAATTTAAAAGTTGTGTACCATAAATGTAAACAGTATGCCATTTAATAATTTCATTGATTATGCTCCCTGTTTAAATAACATCCTACCTAAGATCTTTATCCTGATATAAAACACACACAAGCATGTATAGATATACACGTGTTTTCTTAAGTTAAAATTTAACACTATAGTTAAATTAAAATAAGTAAAAGTCACGTAAATTAAAGCAGTATTTTAAGAGTATCTTTGCATTATTCCAAGGTATTAAGCTCTATAATTATTTGTTAAATGTTTAGATTTTAAGTGCACGTAATTTTGCCCATTTGCCTTTGTTTTGGCTTTCTTTTTATTGTACTGTTTATTTTAAGTTTCAAATAAAATCTATGTTAATGGAATAAAGAAAGGGAGCCATGAGCATATATAATTAATTAAAATGGTGGGGAATAGATTAAAAGAGCTGAGAATTACTACATGTGTTTCTTTTAGTCCAATTTATCCTTCATGATACTGAAATTAATCTCCAATAGTTCTCCAAATGAGTTGTTTACTCAATAAAAACTCTGACTATAATAAGCTAAACATTTAAACCAATTATAGAGCATATTAATTTATCTCCAACATATTCTTAAAACATCTTCTCTTGTATACTCCCGTTTTTGCATTCTAGACATCAATAAAATTCTGTAATGCTGGTCATTTCCTAGAAATGTCACTTCTCCTTTGCATTTTATGACTTTACTTAGGGTTCAACTGTCTACCTAGATTATTCTCCACGTGCTATTCACATCTGGTAATAACCTCTTATCAGGGCCCAAATGTCACTTTTATTCCTTGACCATACCTTCCCTGATTCCAGGACCTAGCAATATTCCTAGTGCTTCAGAAAATTTCTCCCTAGTATTTTAATTACTTATATTTATGCCTAGTGACCCCTTTAGATTCTAACTTCTATGAAAGTGCCTTTTTAAAATTATTATCATATCTCCCATGTTACTTTTGAGAGCATATGATCTTAAGCTATTTTATATAGACAGATAGATGCTTGATAAAAATCCATAGAAATAAGTGCTAGGTAAAGCTATCTATAATCCAAAAAGCCCTGAAGAATCTACTCAGCTAATAAATAGCAGTATTTTCTCATAGGAGTGTTTTGTTAAAGTTCACGAACTTTAAGTACACATAAGACATAAGAAGACTGAACTTTTGAATAAACAAATCATCAGAAAAACAAACTTTAGTTAAATCATATCTTAAGGAAACAGAATGCTAATTTCATCTTATATTTATTAAAAGACAGTTATTAAAAATTAACATAAAGTACATAAATGTATTGTATCACCTGTTCCGATTTTTAAAATTTAAGTCCACAAACACTATGAGAAGATTTTGTTGTCCTATGATAGTAAAACACTGAGGAAAAATGAACTTATCCTTTTGCAGTAAACACAAAGTATTATGCCAAATCTCATACATAAAGTTTTTACCTTTCTAAATAAGTGTGTTTTGGTACAACATCAGTTGTGGAATGACTAATTTCATAAAGAGTGGTTTACTTGCCAAAGCTTATAAGATATCATAAGTAAGAATGTAAAACATTTTCACAATATTGTGTGAGAGAACTACAGATGTAAAAATATTCTATGATATTAATGACCATATTCATTATTTGACATCATGCTATTTGGACAATTGGCATAAAGATTGGGAAGGAATTGAACATTTTTGTTCTCTTCCTAATTTTAATCTTTTCATGATGGTTTGAATAACATAGGATTTGTAGACATTTTGTGATTATTTGCAACAATATTTATACCAGTTTCAATCATTCAATTGAAGTACTATTATTTTGTTACTCTTGAAAGGCACATATTTAACAGATAGTCCCAGGGCATCAATTTTAATATGCTTATAGATGAACATAAAAATTTTGGAAAAGATTATTTTTCATGACTATTTGGTGGTCCAAATATATTTTTTAAGTATATTTGATATTTCTTCTCCATAAGAAGAATGACATTTTAAATATTGACAATGAGAAATATATTCTCTTTCAACGAAATTTTTTTTTCAAGCACGTGCTTTCTCTTGATCATCTAAATAGTTTATAAGACTGAAAGGAAATCTTCAGATATGTGTGTCTAGGAAGGGTTGTATTTATCTCTCAGGTTAGATAAGAGTTACTCTGTATCAAAAAGTTAAGGATTGGAGATTGATTTTTCTTTTCCATAATCCTTAACTACAGAAGAACTTTTTGATTCAAAGATGACATTTTCTGGAAATCCTAGAGGAGTATTAAGTTGCCTTGGATGAAACTGAATCATCAGTGATCATCTTAGCTGTCAATGACCTATAGATGACATTTGTATCTAATTAATTAGATGTCTTCTTTTGAAAGAAACAGTGCATTGTGCATAATTAGAAGAGACATCAAGGTTGGAGTCATTGGCTCATTAATCTAATGAAGCTAGCCTATGGCATTTATAATACTCAGTGGTGATGTTATTTTATTTGCAATTAACAAGATTGTATATAAAATGTTAATTCTTGATAAAGAACATAGAAATAAAGCATAGCATCATTTTTCAGAGAAAATTTCAAACTCGTTTTTTGACATATGCCCTTGTCAATTATTTCTGTTATAGGGCATGAAAACTTGGCATATTGTTTTTGACTGATGAGTCTCTCACACTCACACACCAGCCATCCATTCATAATATTCCATGTCTGTCACAGAAGTGACATGTGCTACCTCCTCAACAAGGAGTTGGTCCAAGGTATAGGCATGTGACATGATCCAGGCACGTTTGTGTCCTTTCCTAGGAATTTTCAAATTATTTTGAGGAGGAAGTGCCTCATTTTCCTCTTTGATCACAGAACTATACGAATATAAACCTGGGGAAACAGCTGGCCATAAATCCAGCTGAACTGAGATCATGAAACCATCAAAAACAAAACAGAGACGAGAAAATAAAGTCCCTGATTTCATTAAAAATCTTGAGCTAACCACTTCTAAGACTGACATCACGTTTTGTTTTGTTTTTAAATTAAGAAATATAATTTCCTTCTGTTGTTTTGCCTTCTTAAAAGTAGATTTCCATTAACTGGAATTGAAATAGGTCTGATTATACAAACTATATTTGATTATCATACAAATTCAGAGTGAACTAATGCAGAAGAAAGTAAGTAAAGATGAAAACAGAGAATAGTATTGAATTATAAATTAATCAAATAATCTCATTGTACAGAAAGTTTATTATTATTCCTATTACATAGGAGAAGGCTCTTTGGTATCTGTGAAACTTCATAACACATGAAGCTAGGTATTAGAGATAGGATTGAAACCCAATTCCATTTGACTCATTCAAATAGTATATACTATACTGTGAAGAATTCTAAAGTAAAATTTTAAAAAATTCTTGGAGCTAGGAGGATATATATATACATGGACTTGCCAAAGAAAAATACATAGATGATTTTAAAACAGATGAATTCACTTAATATTCTGTTTAATTAGGGTTCCCCTTTGCACAAAAATGGCTATTTGGCTCTTTCAATCTTACCTCAGTTATTGTGAACGGTAGACTCAAAGCTGGAACTTTTTTTTTTTTCCTGAGGAAGGCTGGCCCTGAGCTAACATGCGTGCCCATCTTCCTCTATTTTATATGTGGGCCGCCTACCACAGCATGGCTTGCCACTGGGTGATGTGTCTGCACCCAGGATCGGAATTGGCAAATCCTGTGCCGCCAAAGTGGAATGTCCACACTTAACTGCTGTGCCACCTGGCCGGCCCCATGGAACATATGTTTTTGATGGTGTTTATAAAACCTGAAAAAAAGAAAAATGGAATATATTATCAATCTGCACAGCAAAAGCAGATTGATCCAAAAGTAATTTGGATCCATTTGACATGGGGACAAACTACTTTATATGCATCAAAGTTCACACACTATTAAAATATCAGAACGATGTCAGTGAAATATAGCTAGCATAAACGGAAAATCGTATTGTGTCATATTTTGAAAAATATTTCTTAACTAGCATGATTTTAACTAGAAATAATTAGAACAAGGTTGAACTTTAAATGGGTACATTTCAAATATTTGCTGAACAAACATACATGGAAAGTATCATTCTTGGAATACACAAACATGCATACCATTAAAGTACAGTTGGTATTTCTGAAATGAGTATGTGCCAAACTAATCATTATAAAGATAACCAAAAATGATTGTAAAAAATCATTTCCTCAACAAACAATAAGATAATAGGAAATCTCAGGCTTTGAGTTTATGCAGGCTCACAATTTACAAAGTGTATGAACTCTGTCAAGTTTCTTAACTTCTCGAAGCCTCAGGTTTCTATTGGAATGAGAATAGTATCTTCTTTACAAGGTTGTACAAGGTTTCCATTTGGCAATGTGTGAAAATCATCAGGCGTAATTTCTTTTGCACAACAAGTTATGCATTAAATCTTAGCTCCGTATTATCAATTGTTATATAAATATTCAGATTCAATGAAATTGTTTAATATTTGAAGAATCACTGAAGATTTATTTTTTAAATCATCAATGAATATAATTATTTATTAATACCAAATATATATAAATATATCAATAATCATAACATTGAAGGATTTTAATAAATTATTATCTTCAGTAGAATTCAGAGGGCAGCAAGGCTTAAATTTCTTTGGGGTCTTTAATGTGTCAAAGTAGTCTATAATTCTTGAGAATGACTATCGAAGTAAAAATTGCGCTAGAAAAGTTAAAGGGGTAAGGAAGACTTTATTTAAGGCCATTGCAATGAGAGAGAGATCAGAGTGTGGTCTGAACTCAACTCCACTGAAACAAAGGGCAGGAAGGTTTTTAACAGCTGGGGTAGAGGGGATTGTAGGCCATCTATGTTTGCTAATTGGTCTTACTCAAATATCTCACCACAAGAGGAAGTGCTACTATTTGGAGCAAGGAAGTCATAGAAGTTAGGCTCCCACCCTCCCAGAGAAACTGGCAGATAGGGAGGCTATCTTACTTGATGACTACATTTCAAAATGATGGCTCTCAGGTCCTGGTAAAGACTTTCCTGGGTTATAAAACTGGCAAGAGGCTTTTTGAAAGGATTTATATAAACTTCAAAGGGGCATAGAAAGAATTTACAATTAGAAAATTTCTAATGTAAATAGTCTAAGAAATAGAATGGGAGGGACCTCTGTGGTCAGGCCCTCTGGATTCTGTGAGAGTTGCTATGAGAGGAAGGTCAGGGGCCTAACAGCAGCAAGATGCCTATCTAAGGTTTAGTCAGTAGCGGAAAATGTTAAGGCCATGTTGGACAATATCTCTTGGAGTTAAATTAAAATTCAGGGATTTGTCGATTTTAATATTCTGGCAACTTCTATAATAAATGGAAAAGAAAACAGTATTAAAAATTCAAATTCAAAATGACATCAAATATTTCTAAGATTTTGGATGCTAAAGAGACAAAACTAAATGCCACCATTCTTATTGCACAAAGTCTTCTATTTTATACTTACCGTTTGGTACACATAGATTTACCATCTACATTAAAGCCTAGAGAGTTTTTCATTTGTGTTTCCACGAATAAATTGCCTAATAGTAAGAAATGCTTCATGTATTTTATTACAATTGTATGATAACATATTTAATATGGAATATGAATGACTGGGCAGTTCAATTATTAGGGGATAATGCTAAAGCAACCAGGGCCATAGAGCCAATCTTATTTCTTTAGGCCTATGGCCTCCAATTAAGAACCAATCATCAGTTTCTTCATCGTATACATTTTTGTGACGTGTCTGACAAAGATGAGACAGATGATCCAAATAAGTTACCACTAGACAAAGCTACAAAGTATTCAATATTTGATTTGTGTGCTTTCTTGCCTCTAATTGTATTGTGTCTCCTTTCCTCCTTACTGTCATTCTTCTTCCCTGAACGTGTGTGTGTGTGTGTGTGTGTGTGTGAGAGAGAATTGTAGTTATGCAGCATACCCACGAATCTTTTCAGGGCAATGATTCTTAAGAGAACTCCCAAGAAAATGTGTAAGAATCACCTGCGAAGGCTTCACCATCCCCGAAGTTATACCTCTCTGTCCCTTTGTTTTTCTAATGTTCATTTCAGAGTGCTTGATTCCCATTTGAAAATCACTTCCATAATGGGCACTGTGAAATATTTCTCAAGTTTGTCAGGGTGGTAAAAAGAAATTGGGGGACCACCATGGCAATTTATTAATTGATAATTAAGATGCCACTTCCAATGCTTCTCTCTTTTTGCAGTTCAGCATCATCATGTAATGTTTTTTCTAAGAATATAAAGAACATAATATTATTATTCTGGCTGTGTTTAATTAATAAAAGATTTTTTGACTAGAAATATGCACTTGCTTTAGAAGGGAGCTTAGAAATTATAAATACAAGAGTAAAGGTGGAAATTAAGCTCTAACTTCTAGATGTAAAGTGAATTAGCATAAGCAAAATCTTTCTGAAAGTCATATAAGTCAATCATAAAGAACCCTATTAAGTAGGTTCAACAGCCAGTTTTTCTTCTGACATTGAAACAGATTGAAGTTTCTTAAAATGATTAGAGATAAAATTAGTAACCAAGTGATGTGAAAAATGTGTACTGTACATTTGAACACGAATTATACACTGCATGGTGAGATGCTGGAACTATTACAAGTCTTGCAGGAGTTGAATTGAATCAACAGAAAGCAGTTTTCTGTCTTCCTTCTCATGTTCACTCACTAGCATAAGCTCACTGAGTGACTTACAGGCCAGCTTGTCCACGCTCTTTAAATATCTCTCCTCTTACCCACTCTATTTAGATCTCTCTGTCTCTCTCTAACACATATAATCAGTCACCTAATTTAAACACACCTATGATAAAAGTCACTATAAGATACTGTTTTCCATCTAAATCTTCTTTATATCATAAATATGGGAAATCAATATATTCTAATTTACCGAAGTAAAATTTGAAAATGTAATAGATATATAGGCAAATTTTTGATTAATAAAAAATGCTACTTTTATTCACTATAGAATATTGTATATAATAATCACGAATGACAGTATCATTTTATTGATAGGTTATAGGATTTACTAAACGTCAAATGATCTTATCATGCATAAAATAATTACCTTGATGAAAAACAAGCAGAAACAAAACATTTCCTTATAAATTGTTCAAGATTTTTTTTATGCTTGACAAGGTAAATTCTCATGTTAGTAATATTCAGTCTAGTTTCCTCAATTTAAAGGAGGAATTGATACAAATAATAATGAGTGACAGTCAGATGAGGTGACATATTCGCCTAGAAAATATCATTGCCTTTTCAAATAATTAAAAATTTTTTTCCTTGCTACTCATTTTTGGTTTGGCCCTTATGAGAATTATGAGATTAGAATACGTTTAAATTAAATTTCTATGAATGTGACTATAAACCTTCATTAATTCATTTATTTGATATGCAAATATTTGAGTGCCTCCCTGCATTAAGTAATATGATGGGTGCTGACATAGAGCACCGAAAAACATGTTGTATGATGTTAAAAAATTTTTTAATTTATAAAATTCAGCTGTCTTTAGCTATATATAAATGAAGTCTCAATTAATTTACAACATTTTTTTAGAAGTAAAAAAAAATCAGTGGAACTACTTCTAAATTTTTAAGTAGATTAACTGGATTAGGTAAAATTAGTCCAGTGATCATTGAAAGCCTAAGTATAGTATTTGATTCTGACATTTACATTGCAATCAATTACATACATGCTTCTCCTATGGCAATATCTACATGAAAATATTTGTGGAAATACGAGTGAAATCTTACAGTTAAAATCTGCAATCTCTTTTATAGATCTGAGTCATACATGTTTTAAAGATTTTGATCCCTTGAGTTGAATAGCTAAACTTTCAGCTCTGCCAAGTAAATATATTTCTGTTGCTTTATATTCAAGGAAGTAAACGAATAAAAAGCATGTATTGAAAACTTCATGAGCAAACTCTTGCCCTGAGGCTCTAATAAACTGCATTTGACTTCTCTTCGGAGAAAAGGAAATGCTTTCATTTCAGTATACAACAACCAAAGACTTCCCTTTTCAGGCATTTTTAGTAGTAATATTTCTGTAAACGGAGATAAAAGTGGCCTTCCTTAATGAAAAGGTACAAAAATAAAAATTCATATAAAGCAAGCTACGCATTGTTGCTTTTTTTTTCCCCTTACTCAGAGGAAGAATGCAGTTAAAATGGACAAAATAGTTTCAGTCTGAGTGAACCTTTACATCTCCCCTGCTACCTCCACTACCCCCGGTTATATTTTTGCCACAAATAGGTGAAGCCTGTCCTTGCCACTCTCTTTAGTGACATCTCCTGGAGAGAGCAAACACAATCATCCTCAGTAATTGCTACTGAACTGTGACTAGGGCATGCTGCTCCACTCTATGCTTCTGTAATTTTGCTGTTTGTTTGCAAAGGACTTAGAAAGCTTTGTGGATTTTTTTTTTTTTTTTTTTGCACAGTGCCAGCATGAATGGATTTAAAAAAAAAAAAAAATACTTTCCCTCCTCTTAACATTGAGAAATGGTAGGTTAACTGAATGGATTTGATCTTCTTGACAGGTGACCATGCCACAGATGTGAATTCTATATCTATTCACCTATAACAGTTCTGTGAATTTCTAGACCCCTTTAAAATGAGACAAAAAAAAAAAAAAGGAAGCTAAGCAGGACTCATGGAGACTTTAGAACTTACAGTAAAGCTGTGGATTATTTCAATTATTGCACTTCTAAAACTTCTGAAACTTACGTATCACACATCTCCATTCTGAGTGTTGGAAAGGATAAACCAGTTTTCATTTACATACAATAAAAGCAAAATATAATGGAATCTGAACAAGGCTAAAAGGTGATATTTACTCATAAAATATTTACCAAAACAAGCTTAAATTTCAAATTATGTTCATATTCATTTACCATATCAATTAATATATATTTGTATTTTAACCAAATGTGAATATTTCCTATTATTATAATCTCTTTCTCATTGAAGTTCCAAGGTGTTGTTAATACGATTATTAATCCTAGTTAATATTAGGTGTTATTAATATGATTATTAATCCTAATTAATATAGATTATGAAATTATCTCTAGAGTTGATACTTGGCATCTATTTCTCTCCAAAGAGAAGTTCACCATATATCTCCCCAATCTGTTATAATTTAATAGATTGGTTTACATCTTAGCTAAAATTTGCTGAGTCTGTCATCTTCCATGACCCTTTATGGTCCTAGCATTAATGCAGTGATTGGCACAGAGAAAGAGATCAATGAGTGTTTACTAAATTGAATCAAATGCACTGACTTTGGAATGCAGAACTGACCTTCAAGAAGCTGTGAACTCTAATGAAAAATCATTGCATTCAAAATGCATTCACTTTTTATAATACATTGATACTATTGCAACAAATGATTTTAAATACATTATACTAATATATGTAATTTGTACAGTAAGTTAGTTTCATTAATGTCACTTACTCTTCTGTTCAGTTGGTTTACCAGAGAGAAATCTCAATTCTGGACAGAGAGGCTCAGGCTCCCACAATCAAACAACAGTTAGATCTAGTAACGCGTTGAACATGTCCAGTGAGTTGCAAGGTTGTTCACACGCTAGACGCTTTATATCATCGTCTGGATAAGTCAATGTGTTTCTCCAAGGGTAATCTTCAGAATGTTACAGAAACACATCTTAAATAAGTGCCCTAGATTGAGATTTAATCTTCACTTCTGATTACCGTTTCCCTGACAATATGAATGTATGGAGTATGTAAGCAGACATTTATAGATATTCTAACTCACAACTACAAACTATCATGTTCGGATAACACAGACAGAAGTCCATTTTTTATAAATACAAAAACTTCTGTTCTCACCACATTAGCTCTGCAGTTTCTTGGTAGTCGCACTGTAATAACTGTAGTCCTACATTTCCACCCCCTTCACAGGTGACTTCTACTGACACATTTTGCCTCTCTGCTTCTGGTACCATTAATGTGCAATCTGAAGTTAACCTTGCCTGCAAAATGATCTTTCTAAAAATGTCAATTTGTTTATGTCACCATTCTATTTAAATCCCTTCTATGGTTCACTTTTCCCTATAGAAAACTCTGGGGGCCGGCCCGTGGCCAAGTGGTTAAGTTCATGCGCTCTGCTTCAGCGGCCCCGGGGTTTTGCTGGTTCAGATCCTGGGCGCGGACATGGCACCACTACTCAGGCCACGCTGAGGTGGCGTCCCACATAGCACAACCAAAGGCACTCATAACTATAATGTATAACCATATACCAGGGGAATTTCTGGGAGAAGAAGAAGGAAAAAAAGAAAGGATTGGCAAGAGATGTTAGCTCAGGTGCCAATCTAAAAAAAAAAAAAAGAAAGAAAATTCTGAACCTAGTGCAAAATGCCCCCAATGTTCCAGCCATTGTCCACCTTTCCAGTTTCTTTTTCCCCTTTTCTCATTCTTGAATCACAAAATTCCTTGCAATACATGGTATCCCTTTATACATCTGTCTGTCATAAACTTCCCTCCCTCTAACGCCCACCTCTTCCTTATGATCTCTTCTGAATCATCCTCTGAATCACATCAAGAGCCATCATTCCATAAAGAACACGTCCCACAGACTGAGTGGAAGATCCCTACTTTTACACAATTCATTTACAGACTTCTGCTATGGAATTGTCTGTAGTGACATGAACAACTGTGTGTAAACATGTTTGCCTCTCTGGGTAGATAGTGCAGAGTGAACAACAGGAGGCTTAGAACTGTGCCATGTTCATCCTATTGTCTTCCGATTTCACCTTAGACTCTGGCACATGGTAAGTTAAATGTTTTATTAGCTGATTTAGTTGAACATACAAGCTACATAACTATTGAAATTTAATTTAGGGCTCTCCTCAAGATGGAGCTGTAAGCAGACGTTGAACTCGCCTCCTCCCACGAACACAACCAGGTTAAAACAATTTTGGGAAGAATCACCCTGGATTGATAATTGAAAACTGGATAAAAAGAACCCCCACGACAAGGGACAGTCTTGAGGAAAGCGGAAGAGGCAGTAACTCTGGCCGGAGAGGAAAATAGCAACTTTTGGGAGCAGCGGAGCTTCTCAGCTGGCCAGGCAGGAGCCAACCTAAGGTACGCAGCCCTCCCTGGAGGAGTGAGGTCCAGAGCGGGGACAATACTGCTATAACCATCCTTCGGACTCAGCCCAACTGAGATGGGGGTCTTACTTTCTGGCTTTTCTGGCTATTAACTGCAGCGAGGACACCCCAGAAAAGCTATTGGCCAAAAGCTGAAAAGATACGGGTTTTAAAGGGCCCACGCACAAACTCACTCATTGCAGCAACCTAAAATCACCAGAGAAAAGGCTGACTGTCCTTTGGTGAAACAAGACTCACCTGGTGGGCTCTGGGGGCATCTTGGTGAGAGGAGGATCCTTTCCTGAGACTGAGACATTGGTGAGGGCCGTTGTTCTGAGCTGGTCCAGGCGTGCTGATACGGACACCAGTGGGGGCCATTGAGGTGCGTCCCTTGGGCTGTTAGCTCAGGGGTCTGCCACACCCAGTAGAATACAGATTTAATCCAGTTCAGCCAGGGCAGGCAACTCACCCTAGGGACTGGCCCCACCTAACAGCAAGCCCTCAGGCTACTTGTCAGCCTGCATTGACTGAGTGCCTTGATCCTCTACAGGCAGGCAAGGGTGTCTGCCTCTGTGGGGCAGGGCTTGTGTGAGGACCAGGTGAACTGTGGGGGGGCATTGGGGCAGAGGTGGGGTCCTCTGCAGTGCGGCGGTGGGGTACGCTCCAGGGGGTTGAGAAGTGTACACGGACCGGGACTGTGTTGACAGTGTATGTGGTCCAGAGGGGGATGAGGCTTATCAGCGGCAGAAGACTTGTGCTTCACAAATAGCCATAAAAAGGATCAGCCCCACCTTCCAAAGCCTGAAACAACTGAGTGAACCCATGCCAAGGGCTAGCCCCACTCAGCTGCACTCCTAAGAGAACTGACATCAGCCTTGTTGGCCTCAGGCCTATCACAACTGTACGCCCCTGAGCCTAGCAACCAGCTACACTGGGTACCAACCCAATTAAGAGGACAATTGCAATAAGAGTGTGCTAATAGACTTTGTAGCCAACAGTGCTGAGGACCCTCCAAACCGGATTTACAAACAGCTGGCCAGAGAAGGAAAGATCAGACTCCCTGGGTACCTGCAGTGGGAGCAACCCTGCCACAGCAGAAGAACACAAGTAGCCCACAAAGGGGTCACTCCTGGTTCTTATGGTCTGGTGACGAGAGGGAAGCACACTGCTGGGCCTCATAAGGCATCTCATACATAAGGCCACTTCTCCAAGATCAGGAGACATAGCTGACTCACCTAGTACAAAGAAAATAGCACAGAGAAAGAGGCATGATGAGGAGGCAAAGGAATACTTTCCAAGCAAGGGAACACTACAAAACACCAGAAAAAGAACTAAGTGAAACAGAAACTAGTGACCTCCTTGACAAGGAATTCAAACATAATACAATGAGGATGCTCACAGATATGCAGAGAAGAATGGATGAACACAGTGAGCATATCAGCAAAGAATTTGAAGATATAAAAAAGAACCAATCAGAAATGAAGAATACAATACTTGAAATGAGAAATTCACTAGAGGGACTCAATAGCAGAGTAGAGGAAGCAGAAGAACGGATCAGCGAGCTAGACGAAAGATTAGAGGAAATCACCCAAGCAGAACAGACAAGAGAAAAAAGAATTAGACAGACTGAGAACAGTGTAAGGGAACTCTGGGACAATATCAAGCGTTCTAACATTCAAATTATAGGGGTCCCAGAAGAAGAAGAGAGAGACAAAGGGGCAAAAAATTTATTTGTCAAAATAATAGAGGAAAATTGTCCTCACCTGAGGAAGGAAACAGACATCCAAGTTCAGGAAGCACAGAGAGCTCCAAACAAGAGAAGCCCAAAGAGGCCCACACCAAGACATATTATAATCAAAATGTCTAAAATTAAAGACAAAGAGAGAATCCTAAAAGCAGCAAGAGAAAAGCCACAAGTGACATATAAAGGGAAGCCCATCAGGCTCTCAGCAGACTTCTCAGCCGAGACCCTACAGGAGAGAAGAGAATGGCACGACATATTTGAAGTGCTAAAAGGAAAAAACCTACAACCAAGAATACTCTATCCATCAAGGCTGTCATTCAGAATGGAAGGAGAGATAAAGAGCTTCCCAGACAAGCGAAAATTAAAGGAGTTTATCACTAAGAAACCAGTTCTACAAGAAATGCTGAAGGGACTTATTTAAGTGGGAAAGTAATGGCCACAAACAGATAAAAGAAAAAAATTATCAAAAAACCCCAAAACAACAACAAGAAAAACAGGCAATAAAATCACTTGTAAGGTAAAAATATAGTAAAGGCAGCAGATCAACTACCTGTGAAGGTAATATGAAGGTTAAAAGATAAATGTACTAAAATTACCTATTTCAATGATAAGAGGGTAATGGATATACACACACTAAACAAAAGACTATATATGATGTGAAAAACATATAATTTCGGAGGAGGGGAGTGAAAAAGTAGGGCTTTTAGAAAGAGGTCAAGCTAAAGAGTCTATCTACTCAATATAGACTGTTATATGCTATATATGCTATATATATGCTATATATATAGTATATTAAAAAGGATCCTCATGGTAACCACAAACCAGAAACCTGTAACAAGCAGGAAAAGAAGTAAGACAAAAGAAATCAAACATATTACTAAAGATAGCCATAAAAGCACAAGTGAAGAGAGCAAGAGAAAAAGAAAGGAACTGAGAAGAACTACTAAAACACCCCCAAAAAAGAAAAAGTGACAAAATGGCAATAAATACATATTTATCAATAGCTACTTTAAATGTCAATGGATTAAATGCTCCAATCAAATGCCATAGGGTGGCCAACTGGATAAAAAAACAAGATCCATGTATATGCTACATACAAGAGACACACTTCAGATCTACAGACACTCACAAACTGAAAGTGAAAGGATGGAAAAAGATATTCCATGCAAATGGCAAAGAAAAGAAAGCGGGGGTAGCAATACTTATATCAGACAAAATAGACTTTAAATCAAAAACTGTAATAAGAGACAAAGATGGGCACTACATAATGATAAAGGGAACAATCCAACAAGAAAATATAACACTTGTAAATACGCACCCAACACAGGAGCACCTAAATATATAAAGCAATTATTAACAGACATAAGAGGAGAAATAGACAGTAACACAATAATAGTAGGGGACTTTAACACTCCACTTACACCAATGGATAGATCATCCAAACAGAAGGTCAATAGGGAAACACTTGCCTTAAAGGACACATTAGACCAGATGGACTTAGTAGATATATACAGAACATTCCATCCAAAACCACAGAATACACATTCTTTTCAAATGCCCATGGAACATTCTCCAGGATTGATCACATATTAGGCCACAAAACAAGTCTCAATAAATTTAAGAAGATCGAAATAATACCATGCATCTTTTCTGACCACAAAGGTATGAAACTGGAAATCAACTACAGAAAGAAAACCAGAAAAGCCACAAAAATGTGGAGAGTGAACAAAATGCTACTGAACAATGATTGGGTCAATGAAGAAATCAAAGAAGAAATAAAAAAATTCCTGGAGACAAATGAAAATGAAAACACGACACGCCAAAATCTGTGGGATACAGCAAAAGTAGTTCTACGAGGGAAGTTTATAGCAATTCAGGCCTACCTCAACAAAGAAGAAAAATCCCAAATAGACAATCTAAAAGTGCACCTAAAGGTACTGGACAAAGAACAACAAACCAAGCCCAAAATCAGCAGAAGGAAGGAAATAATAAAAATCAGAGCACAAATAAGCGAAATAGAGACTGAAAAAAAAATAGAAAAAATTAATGAAACCAAGAGCTGGTTCTTCTAAAAGATCAACAAAATTGACAAACCCTTAGGTAGACTCACCAAGAAAAAAGGAGAGAAGGCTCAAATAAATAAAATCAGAAACGAAAATGGAGAGATGACAACGGACACCTCAGAAATACAAAAGATAATAAGAGAATACTATGAAAAGCTATATGCCAACAAATTGGATAATCTAGAAGAAATGGATAAATTCTTAGAAACATACAACCTTCCAAAACTGGACCAAGAAGATGTAGAAAATTTGAATAGACTGATCACCGGTAAGGAGATCGAAATAGCAATTAAAAACCTCCCCAAAAATAAAAGTCCAGGACCAGATGGCTTCCCTGGTGAATTCTACCAAACATTCAAAGAAGACTTAATACCTATCCTTCTCAAACTCTTCCAAAAAATTGAAGAGGAGGAGAAGCTTCCTAATTCATTCTACAAAGCAAACATTATCCTGATACCAAAACCAGACAAGGACAACACAAAAAAAGAAAATTACAAGCCAATATCACTGATGAACATCGACGTAAAAATCCTCAACAAAATACTAGCAAATCGAATACAATACATTAAAAAGATCATACATCATGATCAAGTGGGTTTCATTCCGGGGACGCAGGGATGGTTTAACATCCGCAAATCTATCAATGTGATACACCACATTAACAAAATGAAGAATAAAAATCACATGATCATCTCAGCAGATGCAGAGAAAGCATTTGACAAGATACAGCATCCATCTATGATAAAAATTCTAAATAAACTGGGTATAGAAGGAAAATACCTCAACATAATAAAGGCCATATATGACAAACCCACAGCAAATATCATTCTCAATGGAGAAAAACTGAAAGCTATCCCTCTAGGAACAGGAACCAGACAAGGATGCCCACTGTCACCACTCTTATTTAACATAGTATTGGAAGTCCTAGCCAGAGCAATCAGGCAAGAAAAAGAAATAAAAGGGATCCACATTGGAAAAGAAGAAGTGAAACTGTCACTCTTTGCAGATGACATGATTTTATATCTAGAAAACCCTAAAAAGTCCACCAAAAAACGTTTAGAAATAATAAAGGAATACAGTCAAGTTGCGGGATACAAAATCAATGTACAAAAATCCGTTGTGTTTCTATAAACTAACAACGAAGTAGCAGAAAGAGAAATTAAGAATACAATCCCATTTACAATTGCAACAAAAAGAATAAAATACCTAGGAATAAACTTAACGAAAGAGGTGAAAGATCTGTACACCGAAAACTATAAAACATTGTTGAAAGAAATCGAGGAAGACACAAAGAAATGGAAAGATATTCCATGCTCTTGGATTGGAAGAATTAACATTGTTAAAATGTCCATACTTCCTAAAGCAATCTATAGATTCAATGCAATCCCTATCAAAGTTCCAACAACATTTTTTACAGAAATAGAACAAAGAATCCTAAAATTTATATGGAACAACAAAAGACCCCGAATAGCCAAAGGATTCCTGAGAAAAAAGAACAAAGCTATAGGTATCACACTCCCCGATTTGAAATTATACTACAAAGCCATAGTAACCAAAACAGCTGGTACTGGCACAAAAACAGACACACAGATCAATGGAACAAAATTGAGAGCCCAGAAGTAAACCCACACGTTTATGGACAGCTAATATTCGACAAGGGAGCCAAGAGCATACGATGGAGAAAGGAGAGTCTCTTCAATAAACGGTGTTGGGAAAACTGGACAGCCACATGCAAAAGAATGAAAGTAGACCATTCCCTTACACCATGCACAAAAATCAACTCAAAATGGATTAAAGACTTGAATGTAAGACCCAAAACCATGAGACTTCTAGAAGAAAACATAGGCAGTACGCTCTATGAAATTGGTCTGAGCAGCATATTTTCAAGTCCCATGTCTGACTGGGCAAGGGAAACAAAAGAAAAAATGAACAAATGGGACTACATCAAACTAAAAAGTTTCTGCACAGCAAAGGAAACCATCAACAAAACGAAAAGACAACATAACAATTGGGAGAAGATATTTGCAAACCACATATCAGATAAGGGGTTAATATCCAAAATATACAAAGAACTCATACAGCCCAACAACAAAAAACCAATAATCCAATTAGAAAATGGGCAAAAGATCTGAACACAGATTTCTCCAAAGAAGATATATGGATGTCTAACAGGCATATGAAAAGATGCTCAACATCATTAGCTATCAGGGAAATGCAAATCAAAACTACAATGAGGTATCACCTCACTCCAGTCAGAATGGCTATAATTAACAACACAGGAAACAACAAATGTTGGAGAGGGTGTGGAGAGAAGGAAACCCTTGTTTACTGCTGGTGGCAGTGCAAACTGGTGCAGCCACTATGGAAAGCAGTATGGAGTATCCTCAGAAAATTAAGGATAGATCTATCATATGATCCAGCTATTCCACTGCTGGCTATTTATCCAAAGAACTTGAAAACACAAAGGCAAAAAGATACTTGCACCCCTATGTTCATTGCGGTATTATACACAATAGCCAAGATTTGGAAACAACCTAGGTGCCCATCAAGGGACAAGTGGATAAAGAAGATGTGGTATTCTTACACGATGGACTACTACTCAGCCATAAGATATGACGAAATCCAGCCATTTGTGACAACATGGATGGCCCTTGAGGGTATTATGCTGAGTGAAATAAGTCAGAAGGAGAAAATCAAATACCATATGATCTCACTCATAAGTAGAAGATAAAAACGACACACACACAAAAAACACATAGCATTGGAGATTGGACTGGTGGTTACCATTGGGGAAGGGGGGAGGGGGAGGGCAAAAGGGGTGATTAGGGTCACATGTGAGGTGATGCAGTATAATTAGTGTTCGGGTGGTGAACATGATGTAATGTATCCAGAATTTGAAATATGATGTACATCCGAAAAAAATAAAAATAAAAATAAATAAATAAATAAAAATTTAATTTAGATATACCATAAGATCTAGGATAATAATTAAATAATAAAATGCAGACAATGGGTGTATTAATCTAGATTTTCAGATAATATTTTTTATACTTTTTCTCTATAAAGAAATTGTATTCTTTATAATTCTCCATCTATTTCTTGTGCTGTGCTTTCTTATCTTGTCACAAGTTTTTCTTCCTCTTCCTCCTCTTTCTCTTCCTTTCCCTCCTTCTTCCTCTTCTTGTAATAAAAGTATTTCCATGCATTCTTCTCTTCCAGCACTCTTCCAGTTATTATCAACTCCTGGTACTTCATAAAGCACCCATATTTACCAACTCACAAAACTATATATTAAACCTTCTGCTTCCCCTAATTCTAAGCTCCCATTGATTATAACCTAAATATTATACTTGTAACTCAAATTCAAAATGCTGACTCTTATATTCATTATATCCTCCAAAAATTCTATAGGAAACCTGGGACTCAGGTAGTTCTATAATCAAATCCTGACTCTACCATTTGATGGCTCTGCAGTTTGGGGAAACTTGTTTATCTTTTCTGTGCTTGGAGTTCTTACCTGTAAAATGGGCATAGTACACTTGCTTATGAGTTCTCTATTAAAGATTCAATGAAGCCAAGTTTGTAAAAATCTTAGTTTGAAGCTAGTACAAGATTAGTTCCTAATAAACAACAGGCAGTATCATAGAAGGTGGCTGCCATCTAATTTCTACTAGTGATATCCCCTCCTTTTCGTCATTGAATGCTTGAACTTTTCATGTGTCCCTTTCTTTCCCCACTCCATGTCTCCCATTACTTGACAAGTGCTATTGATTGTGTATCAGTAATAGCGTGCTCATGTATGCTCATGTTTCATTTTCCAAATAAATCATTCTTTTCCAATCATCTATTATTTTTTTTCCTGGAGTATTCATGGAAAATTCCACATAGTTTCTCATCTCTCTTCTATCCTTCCTTCTACCCAGATGAAAATCTCCAAACCACAACACTGTCTCTGCTAATTTCCGGTTCTAAATTATTCAGTGGTTCTACGTGTTCTATTGAGCCATTTCTAAACCCCTCAGCCAGTCATTTCTTTATTTTCTTGCCACAACTTGTATTTCCAGTCTTATATCCCACTAATCACATATGTAGACTAAATTCTGCATAAAGTCTCTCTCTCTTTCTCTCTCTCTATATATGTATATGTATGTATTCACAATATAGACAATATTCCAGCCAAGTTGAGCTAGTGAAATTTACTTCTAAATACCCCCTTTCTCTAATAGATCTATGTGATTATGTCCTAGCCACTTCCTTGGCATAAAATATGCATTTGTCTCATCCTTTTACAAATTTCTGCCTGTCACAGTTCTCTTTACCTCATCTATAAAATAAAGAGGTTGAAGCAGAGGATATCAAAAAGCCCTTTTCTTCTGTGAAATTCTATGGTTCTATTAAAAAACTACCCATTTTTTAATAATCCACCTTAAATGTTACCAATGTTATTAAGTGTTTAATCTCCCCTCTACCTGGATGTGGAGGTGGTTTCACAAGTGTTTAGAACCCAAGCTTTTGAGTTAGAACAGCTGAATTTCAACACAGCTCTGCTTAATATTAGCTTTGTAACTTTAGGCAAGCTTCTGTGGCTCTCACATGGGTCTTCAGTGATCTCACCAAGAAAAGGAAATAATAATAGTATTGACTCTGCAGAATTGCTGTTTTTCGTTAATAAAATCACGTGATTTAAGCCAAGTGATGTACTCCAAAAATTTTAGCCTGTATTAAGTTTTTGTCCTCTTAACAGGCATAGGAATTTTTATTATCTTAATGTATCATAGCTTGCAGTAAAATGAATGATATACCTACTTCTTCCCCATGACAAATTATTTAAGAATGTGATCTTGTCTATGTATTGTGAAAGAGCACACACCAATAGTAAATATCAAGTAAATATTTAATCAATTAACCAGTATAGATTTAGGAAATATTACTAATTAGGTTGTAATTACTAATTACTGATTAGGTGAAACATTAAATAGCTGATCAACGGAATCCAGACATAACTAGTCAATTGTCTTGACTCATATTTAAGTTTGACCACCCACTAGTTGCATGATATTGGACTTGGTACCTTAGACACTCTATGCTACAGATTCTTATCTATAGATCAGAACAAGATCTTCCTTTCAGATTACTTAAAGGCAGAAAGAAATACTTTGTATATCTTTTAATAACTGTACAAAAAATCATAGTGCATTTTTTTGGAGCCTGGCCCCATGGCCTAGTGGTTAAGTTTGGCACACTCTGCTTTGGTGGCCCAAGTTGGGTTTCCAGGTGCAGCCCTACACCACTCATCAGCAACTATGCTGTGGTGGTGACCCACATACAAAATAGAGGAAGATTGGCACAGATGTTCGCTCAGGGACAATCTTCCTCAAGCAAAAAGAGGAAGATTGGCACAGATGTTAGCTCAGGGTGAATTTTCCTCAGCAAAAAAAAAGAAAAAAGAATTATGTGTATTTTTATAATAGTACCTGGGACCTAATAAGAAAACAAATGCCATGTACTCCTATAATATGTTTAATAAATTAGCTGCATCACATAATATTACAACTCATCACAACTACAAAAAAACAATCAGAAGTTGGTAAATTTTGTCTTCCATTTTTATGAGTCTGATTTTTCACTACTTGTCATCTCCAGCCCACATGACACAAACTTCTTACACAGAGGCTTTGGGCACTATGTGCGGGCCAACTGCCTCATTCTCTGGGCTTGCTCCGGCTCAGAAATGATGCATTAGCTTCCATTTATCACATATTCATAGAACACAGTCTGCATTCTATGTTCTCTATGACTATTGAAACCATTTCCTTCCACTTCAGACTTATTAACAAAATTGATGATTGAGTGTTTCCTGGATGCAACACATTACACTAAATGGTTTAATTGGAGTGTCTTAGTCTGTTTTTCACAACATTGTTATGAGGTAAGCATTATTGTTATTATTATCCATAAATTAGTGATAAGAAAACAGAGAGAAGCTGAGTGCTTGCTCACTGTCATACAGGACAACCTGCAACTGGGCAAAGTAGAAGTTGAGCCCCAAAGATTCTGCTCTTTACTCTGTCAGAGGAGATCATTGAGAGGATGTGACCACCAGTTGACCCGTAAGCTGGACCCAGGCAATCAGAAGCTCCTTACCCCCTCCCTTGTCCCAAGAATATATGTTCTGCTCACTGTTCCTGCACTAGGTGCCACTTCAAGGACACAGCCTTGAGAGAGAAATGTATTGTTGAGACCATCTGGACCGAATACATAACTGAACCCTGGTAAGGCCTCTATATAAACTCTTAAGATTTTGGCAAGAAGGTACTGAAATCCATGCATCTTCCAGCCACATAAGACAAGCCTGGTATGTAAGTTCTCTTACTTATTAAACCTGCCACCTACCAATTTGGAGTGGTCTGCCTCTTCCTTCAGTCTCTCCTTGCCCTCCATGTATGAAGGCCAGTTTTAAATCTCACACAGGGAACTCCTGAAGTTTTAAAACAACACACTCCCCTGTCAAGAGTGAAGGCTTTTAAGGGAAGGCAAAGGACAGCTGTGTGTGGTCAAAGAAGGGAAAGGAATCCAATCAGAGAAGAGCACAAATGAGCTGGGAATTTCCCTTTAATAGCTTAGAATTTCCAAGAATTCTAAGGTACAAAAAGAACATAATTTAGCATATAAATAAGAGCCTCATGAATGTAAGAGAAAGAAGAGAAAGAAAAAATATAAAGCTAGTGAAGAATTTTCAAAAGTAGTAAAATCTAAAAGTAAGTACTTTACTAGATAGCAGTACTTAAGAAGTTGAAATCTCAGCTTGTCTTTTTAAATCAGATTCCTGTTACCGTGAACTTTGGAGGAATTTTAACAAGCAGAGCGCCTTCTGCTAAGAGACTGGACAACAATATGGAAAGATCAAGGGAACACTGCAATAGATAAGATGATCCTGATCTGATTACAGAACTTGACCTCTTTGTCCTTAGGTCTGAGACATTCTCATTTGGAATTCAAGATCTTTTTCTCGTAAACACTTTCAGTTTTATGAAAAAGGCTTAATCATTAAAATTAGAAAAAATTCTCTAATGAGATAGAAACATTCAAGGGCAAAAATCAAAGGGATGAAATATCAGTCTGGCTTCAGATTGGCAGAAAAATTGAGAAAAGAAATCCTCTGCTGTATAGTCTTTGTCCTCAGTTGGCTCCAATGGTGCTCTCAGTGTCACGCATGCCATTTTAGAAATTTGCTCTTGAAGCAGTACTCAATATGAAATTGTTGAAACCAGACTTTAAAAGACAAAATAGGCCTTTCCCCTTTTAATCAGTCCGCTTCATCTGTTTCCTCTTTAATCTGTTGCTCTGAGAGATCACTGAAGAAGCAATTAGATAATCTTCACGGACTTCGGCATTAAGTTTTCTTTTAAAGAAAAGTTCCAAAAGTTAAGCATGTAGAATATATTTCCAATGGTAGTTGAAGAAATATTTCTGTTTCCAGGTGGTCTTTTCAAGGTTTAAATGGCTTCCATTTTATGATTGACTAATTAAATGAAGAAAGCCTCATTTTAATGATATGAAATGGGATTTTCTTAATCATTTTAAAAGCAGTGCTTTAACTCTTCTTTAAAAGTAAATTCTGAATATTTAATTTAGTTGAATCTTCAGAATTCCCAAAGATATCACCTTTATCAAATCACTATTATTTGTTTTCTTCTTTATGTACAGAGAAAAAAGCTTGTTGTCACTTGGATGGCAGGCAAAGTTATTCATATTTGGAATTGCAAATATCCACATTTTCCCATGAGGTACAACACGGATGCAGTCTTAGGAGAGGTGCTCAAAGAAAAGTGACATCTAGAGGGTCAGGGCCAGCAATAGCGAGGTCAAAGGATACGGTGTAAGATTTTCACACTTTCCTTCCCTCCAGGTATTGTCCAAGTGTGTGGTTGAGGAAAAGGTAGGATGGATCAGCATTCTAATTTTGCTTCTCTCTTCCTCATTTGATCATACGGAAATGTCAACAAGGAGAGGATTTTGTCAGTCAGTGACAGGCTTTATCCATTTGGATTCGTTCCACAATCCTTCTGTTGCTGTAGAGTGGGAATTTTCCATTTGAAGCGGAATTTCATTTGGGAAGGAGACAGAGACTAGAGCACAGGGTGTCAGAGAGAACGAACCAGAACAATACAGAGGCTGCCTGCCTGTGACAGCCGTGGAGAAACCACACTCATCCAACTCCTGGCCCATCACTACCAAACCTCTCTTCCAGGGAGCTTAGCACTACAGATAATGTGAGTTCAAGCAGCTGCTTTGCTGAAGTCACAAACAAAAACTAAAAAGCATTTATTTATTTTATAAGCAGTTGGATGAAAACAGTATTGAAACTCTGCTCAGAGAGCTTGGCTTTAAAAATGAATATTTTGAGACAGACAAATGTATCTAAAATAAAACAGATATATGTTGCTGCAAACTTAGCAAGGCCAGAAACTTATTTTCCAGGTGTAAGCATTTTGTGCTTCTAAGTGCCCACAGCTCTGGAATGCATGAGATCATTACCGGGGGCAGAACAAGGAGCCTGTGGGCCTTGTATCCTCTTTGTCAGGAAATTTTCTAACATTAAAGCCCTGCCATGCAGAAAAAATGGTGGATTTACCATTCTGTTTGATTCCTCATGTGTGCAGTTTTTGCTGTGCCCACACTACAAATTTTTTGCTTAGAAAGTCTCTGTAAGAATCATCTAAAGTCTCTTTTGTAAGCTGAATAAACGGTTCCATTGCTTTCCTACTTCAAATTTTTGATGAAGTGGCCTTTAGACTCATAATCCCCCCGGGCCCTTTGTTCTGATCTCCCCATTACTCGCCATCTATTAACTTCCCACCCTCTTCAACTCCTGCAGTGTTTCTAATTTTCTCAGTCCTTAATCCTCCACTAGAGAGATATTCCTGCTTTGCAGAAATCCAAATTATGTCATTCATATCGAATCTTTCCCCGGAGAGGATAAAATAGATTTACAGAAAACATGGAGGCTGGTATGTAGGGGACTCTTCCTGCCAACTCCTGTTCTGTAGCATTGTTGTCGTTGGCTTCTCTGATTGTGTCTTTCCCCCTGTCCTGGTGGGGTATGACTTCAAACAGGACTCCCTGCATTGAACATTCTGCTGTAAAATGTAAATGTAAAATGATTTCCTATTCAAACAGAATAAGATTTTAGAGAGAATCTGGCAGATATTTAAGAGAGGCCTTTTTCGTATAATCACAGAAAGGATTTCATACACAAGAATTTACCTATGAAAGAATATGATGGAAAAAATCCTTTGATTATACCACCCCATTCTACTTTCTGTACCCCACCTTTGCCCAGTACACCTGACCAGAAGACTGCTCCATAAAACAAATGCCACACGTTCTTAATTCCAAAAAAATTTAAGTTCTTGCTAAGTGCTAGGTACTAGGGAGTGAATGATGTATCTGGTGTGAGGTAAAGATGCAAAACACATAGATTCTGGTGAAGAGCTTGCTGTCTCGTGGGAACCTCTGCTTTCTAGTTGCCAACAGTCTGTCAGAGCAGACCATTCAGAGTTGGCTCCTATGCCTTACATTCTAACTATATATATATCTTTTTCTTTTTCCATTAAGTTTCCTATCATGTCCCATTTTTTTTCTATGTTTCTCTCAGGGATCTGACAAAATAACCTGGCCCAAGTTTTTAATAAATTATAGTGCCAATGTTTGCCTTCATGTGTAAGTTTTTTAATGATTTGAAAATAAAATATCCTAAAGAAGTAAGTAATGTGATGAAATGACAGTGAGTAGATAAAGCATATTTAATTGTTGTCTTTTGTCATAAGACTCTATTTTGAAGCACCATTTATCCAGCATTAGAAATGGAACAGCGTCACTCACCATGAGGAATTGGTTTCTCTCAATACAAGCATTCATGACTGAAAAAAATTTCACCTCTAAGACTCTCCAGACCTAAACTTGTTAAATGCTAATACCAGAATTTTAGAGCTTTCTGTAAGTGTTCGCACCTTTTACAAAAGGGGAAAAACATCAAAGTGAGATTGATTTGTTAATCATGGATTACTAAATTATATAAATGGAGATTAAAAGCCTTCAGATAAATTTAAATCTAATATAGTCTAAATCCATTATGGGATTTTTTGGATACATTTGGCAGGAAGACGAAGCAAAATAGAACCCAAAACATCAGTCGCCAGATGTGCCCTTCACTAGCTTTCAGAGAAAGGGCTCAAACATGGAGTATCTCGATCTTTTTCTAATGAAAGTCCTATATGTGGTAAAAACTACAAACAAATCTGTTAATTAGAACTAAATCTGTAGAAAAGGAATATGGTTTTCTATATTAAAGCTTTCACTTTTCTTGGAGGCTACCTGAAGAGTTATATAGCATGAAAATTTGGCACTAGGAAATGAAACTTGAAAAACATGATTCTGACAGGGTGCCAGCATTTCACGGAGGCTAAAAGCAACCACTTTATTCAGAAGCTCAGCTTGGTGGTGAGCAACCTAGGACTTTGAAGACTAAATAGGAAGGCTCGTCCTAGGTAGACTTCTTTTCTTTTCTCCAGGATCCAAATGGGCTACTTGAAATATCTACAAGTCGTTCATCTAAACAGCAGTGCATCATTACAAGAGCTAATTGCTCATTATTTTTGCAGCCCAGCTTAAAAGAAACACATGAAAGATTTCTCAGAGGGTTCGTGTTTCAATTTTGAAACCTGGGGTGAAAGGACTTAGACTGTGATCCATTGTGAGAGCTGACTAGCAAACAGAGCCTGTTGCAAACACCCACTGTGCCCCATGTTCTAAAAGAATACAAGCCTACTGTGTCAGCAGTTGTATCACGCACACATGAATGAACTTTCAGAGTGACCGTTTTATTATATGTATCTAAAAATGAGACAAACCCATATGCCTGGGGTTTGGGTCTTCAGAAATGAGGAAGCATCAAGGCCCATGGTTTGATGAAGTATTTTACCTTATTTTAGAAGGGTAGAAGGGATGGTGCCTCTGAGATCAAACTAAGCCAGGTCCCTGCTTGTCCTCTATGAATCCGACATGACTTTATATAGAGGGGATCCTAATGGGCTGCTGAGCTATTAATGAAATTCAATTTCAGACCACATCTCATGGCTAACCATGCTGGTAGGACACAAGAACAACAAGCACAGCACTTTTAGCAGCTCTTTCAGGTTGAATTAAATAAGGACGATAGAAAAATCCTACATATGACAAATAACAAAGCATTGAATAATGGAATCGGGATCAGGTGGCAAGTAGTTCATTGTCAACATCTTACAACCTCAGAACACAAGTCTCTCATGTTTGGGCATTATGTGATTCATGAAATGATGAAAAAAAAAATGGATTGAAATGCAGTGCATTTGATGATTTTTTTTAAATTCTCAGAATTCTATGATAAAATGAGAAAACTTACTATTTTTGAATCCATAAAATGTAAAGACTGACCTAAAATTTTACATCTCTGATTTACTTTTTTCTTTCTATTAATAATAGAATTTAGTAACCAAAAGCTTTTCTCTTTTCAATTAAATGTGATAAGCCCTAAGTACGTGTACCATTACCTTACATATAATAATATTTAGATCCTTTCATTTAAATTATGACACAGCAATCCTCTTTTATTTCTTTATTTGGTAGGATTTAATCCCCACTTTCATTCCTTTACCACTACTACAAATTTACAAATTGTCTTTACAAATATTTTTATATTTATCTAATTAATATTTCCAAATATTTAGCGACTTCTGGTTTCTTTCTGCCTGTATGTTTTATATACTTATTTGTATACTATAAATAAAAAGACCCTTCATCTCTAATAGTATGATTGATTAGTGAATGTATTAATTTAAAATCATTTTCTTAATGTAGGACTATTCCTTTTCAGTCCTAGCTTATCTTTAATATTTGCACATATTTAGTTATTTGAAGTTTTCTCTTCTATCTCTGTTGTATTGTTAGAGATACAACAAAAGAGAACTCATGAAGACAATCCTAGAAATTTTATGTCAAAGGGGTCTTTGGAAATTGTTTATCCAAAACCTCATTCCACAGAGTAGATAACTGGGGTACAGAGATATTCAAGGACTGGCAGCAGAGGTCAACAGCATTTTCCCAATAGATAAGTTCTGGGAAGCAAATCTCCTTAATTCTAATCCACTGCTATTTCTATAATCTAAACCACACTATTCACAATGAGAGAGTAATATTTTAAGATAAATTAAATTGTTTATTCTTAGTTCAGTGCTCTAGTTTTTCAAACTGCTCACTGCTTCGCAGATGAATATCCCTTGAAAACAGGTGACATGGAGTTAAGTACAAAAGAAGCCAGAATTAGAAAATACAGGGCCAAGCGATCTTTCATGATTCTTTCTCCTTTCTTAACCCAGATTGATTGATCGGTTGATTGATATAACCCAGCAGTGTGCATTCCTGATGCCTATCTGAATCAATTCCTGTTTCTGATTACTAATTGGCCTGCTTCCTTTCGTTAATTGCACTTTTGTGAGGACTACTCTGGGTGACCCTCATTGTGAGCTCATTAACAGCTTTGTTCGACCTCAGGCAGGTTAAGGCAGTCACCCAAGGTCAGACACCTATTTAATGGGGAGTCTGGTTTCAAACCCACATCTGACTGACAGCAATTCCACCCTGAGCTTTGAAGGCTCAGAAGACACATCGCTGAGAGCAAAGCTGAATTAACTCTGTGAGTGCCAGCACAAAAACCTAAAATTTAGAAATGAAGCAGTGAATGAACAAACAGATATTTTACTCTTATTTTTCTCACAAATAGGTGTGGGTTGAAGAAAGAAGACATGAGATTTGGAGTCAAATAGGCAGGAGTTCCAACCCTCCTCTTGCTAACTTGTGATCCTTGGTAAGTGTTTAAACTCCCATAGCTTCTGTATTTTCCCTCTCTGATATATACAAGGATTCTTCGTACAGAATGTGTTCTCCATGAAAGTTACATAAATCGTTCATTAAATCAATGAAGAATGTATCTAGTTATCTCCACAGTTTAGCAAATTCAGTGCACTTAACAACATGATAATCAACACACACAAACTAAAATAACCTTGCTTCAGGATTTCTCTTCTATTCTAGTTTAGAAGTACATATTATACTCCTTCTACTTACCAAGACTTGAAACTTAAGAACCACCTTGAATTCTTAGTTTTTGTTGCTATGACATTTAGGCAGGGAAGAGATTTTGATAATTATACCTCCATAATCTCTCACACCTACCTGCTCCTTGCTTTCCATTTTCATTGCCTCTCTCCCAATGCACGAGAGTGATTCTTAAAGTCATTTAGAATCTTTACTGAATTCTCACTATGTTGACGGTTCTAAATCACTTTGCTAAGTGTCTGTGGTTTATTAATACATACTAAACGTTTTTAAAGTAAAAATCACTTCCTTAAAAAACTGTGTGCTACAAACTTCTATTTCTTTCTCTCAGTGAGGTGAAACTGATATCAGTACCCTCCTGCATAACATTTTTAAGCCACTTCCCTTTAAACTGAACACTCAGGTTACAGTTTAACCGTGCCATATCCAATATCTGAAGATTTTATGAATTCTCCATCAGCTTTAAATTTTATTAGTATATTTTTATTGTTTTGGACAGTAGTGAACAGAAGAAAGTCAAGAACAGACCTGCAGAAGATAACTAAGACACTTCAGTCCACTTTTAGAGTGAAGATTTTGTCCTGGAGTGCCTTATGAGAGGCAATCTTAACTGATTATATATCTTAACCTTAACTTATATATATCTATGTTGTCATAGGTTTCCTAATCTAGAACTGATCAGATGCATACTCTAAAGGAATAAGTTTTGCTTGGCATAATTTTTCTCAGTAAAATTGTATTAGTTATCCATACTTTTAAGAAATGCAACCAAATCACATTTTCTAAATGATTCTAGAACTTTACGAGTGAATTACGCCAATGCCCCACAGCTGATACAATATCAGAAGAATATTCCCTCTCTGTACTTTTCAACTTTTCTTGAGTTCTTAAATTTTTGTAGTTATAGTTCTTTGAAGTAAGAGTTCTTTTTGCCATTTGTTGTTTTCAGATTCAGCTTTTAGATAGTATTTGTCAGAAAGTAGAAACTTGATTTCATTTGGATAAGTCTTTACTGACATAGGAATTCCATGTATTTTAAATATTTATGTTATTTTCTATTTTAAAGATTATTCTCTTCAAAATAGTTTTTTTTTGAGGAGAAGGATTTGCCCTAAACTAACATCTGCTGCCAATCTTCTTCTTTTTATATGTGAGAAGATGCTGCCACAGATGGCCACTGACAGATGAGTGGTATAGGTCTGTGCCAGGGAAGTAAATCAGGGCCACTGAAGTGGTGTGTGTCAAATTTAACTACTAGACCACCGGGACTGACCCCAAAATAGATATTTTTAATATGGTTAAAATCATTGACTTTCCCTTAAAAGTTTTGCAAGACTATGGTCATCTTTGGCCTAACCTTGATGTTCTGTTTGTTTTAGTCATGCACATTTCTTTACCAAGTGTTCCTGGTTAAGGACATCTCCTCTCCCTCACTAGCCTTCTAATCTGATTTATCACAGAGTCTTTGCTGCAGCAATGTCGGTTTTTTTTTAGCATATTCCTTTTTCCATCTTTATTTGATTCATTTGAGGTTATGATCCTGTGCATTTTCTCAACAATTGTTTATTATCCCCAATTTCGTTTCCCTTTAAAGTCTCAAAAAACTCTAGAAATTTTGTTTTCCTGTTGGATTTCTACTACCTCTTAAAAAATTAACATACTGCTTCTTTTGTTTTTCTCTTAAGGTGGGTATTTATCAAAATGATTGGTAAACATGATTTTGACAAATATATATTTAGGCTTACTCCCTTCATTACCCTTTCTCTATCTCACCCTAAGGATCGGCAGTTAAATCTGGTCAGATTCCAGAACAATGATAATGCCATTACCATTCTTTGGGTTCCTATAAAATAATTTAATCCATGATACCTGTTCTGCATACAGGTTTCAGAAATGGAAAATGGGTTCCTGCTCATTTATAACAGAGGGCCAACACCTCTCTCTCCTAGGATTTGGGAGACTTTCTTCTCATGCCTTTCCTATTCATTTTGGGTGTGAGCTGAGTAGGAGAGAAAGGTAAGGAAGGTTTGAGCCTATGCCAAGCATTCTATCTGATATGCCACCATTTCCTGCACTGAGATTTAGGTACAAGCATAAATTTTCAAATGTTACCTTGATTTCCTTTGTGGTTGTCCCTTTTGTTTTTTATCTTTCCAGAAAGATCTCTTGAGAATTGAGGGCTGTGACATATAATTCTGTTATCCCTGGCCTTTTCTTCTCATTGTGCTATCTACTTACCATAAGTAATAATTGTTTTGTTTTACCAGTCCAATGGCCAGTATGATCCTGAACATATATTTTGTTCCAAAATTATGAGTTAATAGCTTTTGGATCTTAAAAAAAAACAGTTGCTTCTCTGTTTCTGTTTTTTCATTCTTTGTAGAATAGCTTGATTCTGTGATGATCTACCTGATAATAAAATCTGTTCAATGGATATCTGTAAGCCTCAGAAATATGAATCTTGGACTGTAATTTCTCAAAAGAAAATGTATTGACTAATGTATTTAGTATGCATATTGCATGACACTCCATTTCTTTCGTGAGTGCTCATAGTTTTAATAATTTATTTTATATACTATTTTTTATCAAAAAATTCGAAATGATATTAGAATGTCTTAAATTTAGCCTTCCAAGTCAATTCAGGTTGTTCCTTGGATATTTATAATTCTGGAACTAGAATTTATAACACATGCATCAGCCCCAATAGTTTCTATTTTCTCCTTCTGTGCATTCTCTTAGGGCAAGAGTACCAGGACCTAAATATAATCCTCAGTGTTCCACTTCAGCCAAGTCCCTTTCGCAGAGAAATATTAGATTTCACATAAGCCTTTTTCTTTTTTCGTCTTGTTCTTCCTCCCAGTGTGACAGTTTGCCCTGTCAGGGAATAGATCTTCTTCATTTAGGAATACGCTACACTATGTTTTCGTCTGTCAGCAGTGCTTTAAATTTAGATACAGTTTATAATAACACGAAAGATGAGTCTATCCTTTCAAAGAAGAGTAGAATGCAAAACACATGCATACAAAATACACATTTGCCTTGAGGTTCCCTGTTGTATTTTTTTCAAGTGTTAATATCTGTGTTCATGGAAAAATCTAGAGCTGTACACCTTGTTTTGACTCACAGAGGAAAGAGAAGAGCAAGTTCAGAAAAGTAATTCCTAATTTTACCTAAAATAGTGTTCGTTATCCACAAATCATTAAAAAGGGAGTGTTCTCCATACTTACTACACATCACACAAATATACTGGTGAATGGAGCTATTTTAGTCGTTGATCTTTCTTACTATCTGAGATATCTCTCTTGTATGAGGGGGAGAAAATAATTTTTCATCTGTAATGCTGACCTCACTCTTTTAGCATAAACAGATGTGAGTTTTCAGGTCTGCCTTGTTGGTTTTACACTGCCGCTTTCTCTTCGAAGGCTAAACCCCACAAGAAGGGATCAGGGACACATATTCAGCCGACTCAGATAGAAGCCAAAGCAACATCAGATGACAAAGGCATTGGATGTTTATTCATTTTTCAGAGAGGCGGCAAAAAGTGGGGAGCAATAATATAATCTACAATACACAAATAGACAAGATAGAAAGGGTTCCCATGAATTTTTTCCATGAAAGAAATAAAGACCACTTAAATAGTATTCATTGCTATTTGAGGATGCTCTCTCTTTTTTTTTTGCTTCTGTTGGATTCAAATTAGTCCAAGTTTCAGTCACCACGTTTGAAGCTAGACCTTCCTCTGTACAGTACGATATCTCCTCCCCTCCCTGTTCTGGCTTATTCTCCTCTATTAGAAAACTCACCATGAAGGTCTCGTCACATCTCACAAAAGGCCCATGTGAGCTTTGAATTCATGCTTTTTTGGAGCCAATGTATTGGGAAGCTGTGGTCAATAGTAGCAAAAGATGCGTTTGAAAATTAGTGACTGTGATGATTTTGCTTAGAAAATTACTTTGTCAATTATGAGAGCTGTGCTCATAAACGCTTTCTTAATGCAGTAGAATGAGCATCAGGGTAAAACCTAGCTGTTCATGAATAGGTGATACTGCAGAAGTGACAGATTCTGAGTCTCATGATCTTTTTCTGTAAAACAGAAGCAGTTAGGACAACGGCCCTCTTACATCATTGCAGAGATCAGGAAGAATGTTTAAAGCATTTTGTGAAGTTCTCTGCAAATGTTATAAAAAGAAACCCGGGCCCTGCTGAATTAAATGTAATATTCAGTCCAAAAACTTTCCCATTAAAGACAAAGTAAATAAATCAAAGTTCTAATCAAATTTTTAAACTGCATTTTGTAATAAAATTTTATAATCTAATGATATGTTCCCAAATTCTATTTAATAGTTAGAGGAACTTAGTCTACTTTATGTATGGAACACCTTGATGCCAGTGGGTGAGCAAAATGAAACAAATAAAAACCTGAGCTGACTGTCACAAGGGTGAGCCAGAGCTGCTAGCTTTCAACTATATTTCTGATCAGTGACAGTTAGCTCAGGAACATTGAGTGGTAGCAGATTCTCTTATCTCTAGTGTATGTTATCAGACTTTAGGCCAATGTGGAGCAAAAGATAAATAAAATATGGCATTTATTTGTTCATGTAAAAATGTTTATTGAACAGTTACTGTATGCAAACTCCTGTTCTAGGCAATGGGGATAGAGCAGGAACCAAACTAAGTGATGTTGCTGCCTTCCAGAGGTATATGATGTAGTTCAGGAGTCAGAACATAAACCTTTGGACAAGTAAATATTGTGGTGGACTCTTACTAAAGGGTAACCAATCCCATTTCCTTGTCCTGAGCACTCTGCATACAGAGACTAACATTTTCCAGTCCCCCTTTCAGTTACAATGGGGCATATGACTGGGTGTTGGCTAAGGGGAAGAATTGATGTATGTTACTCCTAAACCTAGCCACGCCAAGCCTTGCATTGTTCTTCACTCTATCTCTCTATGCTGGTTCACTGACTTAATGGCAAGGACCTTAGAAAATGGCAGGGGCACATGATAAAAGAACCCCTGATCCAAGATTCACTGCTTGGGGAAGAACCTCCTAAAAAGAGTCAAAAGTGTAATGTGAGCCAGAAATCAACTTTTACCAGATTAAACCAGTATGTTTTTGTTTACCATTGTTACAGAAGCTAGAGTTAATTACCCTCACTAACACAAATGTGTAACTTATTGATACACAGTTATATATACTATGAAAAAACAAACTAAGCTATGAGGGTAGAGAAAGGAAGGAAGTGTCACTATAGATAGTATAATCAGAAAGGCCTTTTTGTATTTTGAAGGTTGAACAGAGAGATGAATAAACTGAGGTAGGAAACCATAATACCTACAAATGCTCTGAAGTGAAACTGTAATTGGTTTGTTTGAGGAACTGAGAAAGGGGATATAGTTGGAAATATTGGAGAGAGAGTGAGGAGCCAGCTTGTTTGTGCGTCATAATAAGGACTTGACTTGAAATTAAGAGAAGAATTTATCAAAAAGTTTCCATTAAGGTCATAGTGGTAGATAACAAAATTGCAGTCCTATTAAAAGGCAGTACTTTGTGAGGACGGCCCGGTGGCGCAGCGGTTAAGTGCACACGTTCCACTTCAGTGACCCGAGGTTCACCGGCCCGGATCCCGGGTGCAGACATGACCCCGCGTGGCAAGTCATGCTGTGGTAGGCGTCCTATATATAAGAAGTAGAGAAAGATGGGCACGGATGTTAGCTCAGGGCCAGTCTTCCTCAGAAAAAAGAGGAGGACTGACAGATGTTAGCTCAGGGCTAATCTTCCTCAGAAAAAAAAGAAGAAAAATAAAAGGAGAAAAAAAAGAAGCACTTTGCAAGTGCTAAGTCAAAGTACATGTTTGATCTATGGGGACTCTTCACAGCAGTTGCAGGTAGTATCATCTTTAACATTAGCTCACCCATTTGTGTTGATTCACAATACTGCAATGCCGTACAGATCTTTGTTACTTAGGTCATATTGTCCTCCATAGCAGTAATGTTGTTATAGAATCTTGGTGTATGCAAATTCCTAAAGCTCTCATGCCTGCATCACATAATACTTTTAGATATCAACAATCATTAACTACTTTTCTGTTTTCTGAGGGACCGTTAGTGTGTACCTTTATGTTGGTTATCCCTGTCACATGATATAATATCAACAGCAACTAAGCAGCCAACATATGTAGGCTCATTTTACTTTAAGTCCATTATATTCTTTTTTTTTAAAGCAAAAACATAAACAAAAGATTTGCTTTTCAGAGTTATAGTATTTAGGAATCCTAAAGAACGCTAACATTAAAGAGAATTGTTCAAAGTCGCATATATAGTATTGACTACATTGGTTGCAGATTAAATTTCTTCCTGGCTCCAAAGTATTCAGTTGTTTTAGGCTAATTCTCAGGAAAGGGTTTTTTATGTGTGGAAAAAAGAAAATATGTTCTTCAAATAATGTAACGGGTCATTTTAAACCCACCATTATCTGTTGATTTCTATTATGTTTTCTTTTAAGCAATAAAAGAGAACTAGTCAGACTTTTTAGCATAAGTAACTATATTTTTATTACTTAAAATTAGCAGTGAGAAGCGAAAGGATATCATGTCTGTGAAAGGAGTGCTGGTTATAAATGCCTTTTTTCATTTACTGCTTGCACATTGAGATAAAAATCACCACGATCAGAATACTTTTCAGAAACAACAAAAAAAACTTTATTAATCAAGAGATTTAAAAAGATAAAATATATGAAGGGATATTCTAAAAAATAGTTCAATTATGGATTACTTTTCTATAAATCAAATGTTAAATCTACTGATTAAATGCACCATTATTAGCAAAGTGATTTAGCTTTTCTGCTCCACAGTTTTGTTTTTTTGTTTTTTGAGGAAGATTAGCCCTGAGTTAACATCTGATGCCAATCTTCCCCTTTTTGCTGAAGAAGACTGTCCCTGAGCTAACATCCATGCCCGTCTTCCTCTACTTTGTATGTGGGACGCCTGCCACAGCATGGCTTGCCAAGCGGTGCCATGTCTGCACCCGGGATCCAAACTGGTGAACTCTGGGCCACCAAAGAGGAATGTGGGCACTTAACCGCTGCGCCACCGGGCCAGCCCCAACACAGTTTTACATTAATAAAAAAGAATATGAAAAACTACCACCTAGGTAACAATAGTAATAATAATAATGGGATAATGCTTAAGATGTCATTGAGACCTTCTGATAACAAACACATTACGGTACATCATATGTTTTCTCTAAATTTGTGATATTTAAATGGAAAGAAATTTTCCAGTTTACTCTGTAAACAATTATATTGAATTGAAAAATAAAACAAAAGAGGAAAGATTGAGTCTAAAATTTATAATGATTACTCAACATTATTTAGGAAATATTCTACCTGGACTCTGTCAAAAATATTATAAAGCTAAGTGAGGAAAAATAACTACTTCCAATAATCATTGTTAAATATTCTTTACCTGGAATGTTTTAGAAATGCTTTATAGGGGATTTATTATTATTTTCCACTTATATTTTTGAAGAACATGACAAAAGTCTATTTACAATATTTTGGCATTTTCAGTTGTGTATCATGATTAAAATAATTTGATTTGTTCTGGTTGTCATCCTCCATTGTTACCATAACATACGCAAATAAGCAAGTATGACTCAACAGTAAAGAGTTCAATTTGAAAACTACAGAATTTTTAATGACTTTTCAATATTAACAATCTTCAGTAGTTTTTGTTTACTCAACAAAGAATAGAAATTTAATTGGGTTCTATTTCAATAAAACTCATCATCTGAAAGAATTATCATTAAGAAAATAGTATCCAATCTTGCGGGTTTTATCTTATTTTCTGGTGCTGTAAATAACCCATGCCTTGCAGAGAGCACAAAGTAGGCAGCATTTTCTGAATGACTGCATATATCAACAAATGAAACCATACTTCTATAGGAGAGAGAATAACTCTTGCTATGCTTCGAACAAATGATGTTTTTGAACAGACACATCTCAACAAAGAAAGAATTTCTTTGAAAATAAGTGTTTTTTATCTGTGAAATATATATATATATATATAATTAGCTATAAAAAGATCTCACTTTAATCTTAGGCTTAAAAAAGAGAGGTGTTTTACAAACACACAGCTAGACATTTCTAGATAAAGAATAGTGGAAGTAGGATTTTTCCTGACACAAGAGTTAGGTACCCTTTAAACTGATCTCTTGCCTTCATAAAGCAGCAATCCAGGGAAAACTATAACAAATTTCTTTTATATGTTTTTGATAAAAGACAGATGGGTTAACTCACAGTATTACAAATTCGTAATGAAAGGCTAATAGAAACTCATCAACCAAATCAAGAAAATATCATGCTATGATATTTTACATGCTATTTTGTTAATATTGGAAATTTTAGCTTGATGGTACCATTCACTTCTAAATCTGTCATGTCTCTGAATGGAGCAGCATGTCTGAGCATATGGCATGATTGAGGGGTTAAGGGTGAAGTGGCTGCTTTGATCGATTAAGTAGGTGCCCTTTCTTTATCACAGTTATCAGTATTTCCCTCAAAATTGTATCCTTAGCATAACAAGATCAACTTCACAGATCAGAACAGTTTTTAGTAAGGAAATGCCAGTGATTGGATTCTTAATGTGGAGGATGCAAATAGCAATAAAAGTTTGAAGTCTTGAAAGAAGCTCATCATTAGAAAAAAATAATATTCCACTCAAATAATAAGTTAGATATGGAAGGAATATTCTGAAATAACACATATATCTTTGATATGTTCAAAATAACTGATAAAGATTCATTTCGATTTATTTTTCTGTCATGAGCAAAAATATCTTTAAAAATTTTATTTCCTAGACCAGCACTGTGCTATAGAATGACATTGTGTACAAAAATTGGGAGCCAGGCATATAATTTTAAACTTTCTTATAAACACATTAAAATATCAAGAGGAAATTGATTAAAATGATTCTGATATATTTTATTTATCTAAACGCATCCAAAATATTGTCATTTTAACATGGACCAGTGTATAATTATTAATGAAGTATTTTACATTTTTGTTTTTATGCTAAGTCTTGAAATCAGTTTTACATTCCAAACTTACATACATCTCAATTTAGACTAGCCACATTCAAGTTCTCAATAGCCACATCTTGCCATTCTATAAGTGAGAAAATTGCATTCCAGAGAGCTGAAGTGATGACTAACAACTTCACAACTTGCAATGTTAGAACTCTGACTACATTAGATTTCATTTGACTTATAATCAATTCAGTGTTTCTCTTCTCTCTAACACGCAAAATGATACAACACACCTATGATAGATGGTGAAACTAATGTCTAGTTTTTTCTGAGGAAGTAATTTTCATTTGTTTTGTTTTATCCATTATGGGTTTTTTTGTTTCACTTGTTTGTCACGCTTAAAGTAATTAAGAAGAAGGAGGGGAGACAAAAACTGACATGAAGGAGAAAGTGTGATATGAAGGAAGGTTGAGTAATAGATCAAAGAAGGAGAAGTATATTTGCTGTGTCTACAAAGAATAGAAGAATAACTATGTAAAAGATTATTCCTGGAAAAACAAAGCTACTCTTCAGCAGGGCTAAAAAAAGTTTTTTAATATTAACAGGATTATGACAAAAGTTCAGATTCTCTAGTAGAATTTCCTTTAACTCATTCTGAGTAAATCTTGCTAATGAACATACACTGCATACTTTCATTATGTCTTGTATTAGGGAAGAAGAATGACTGAGTCTATATCAGTGGATTTTTAGAGCTATAGGTTGTTATATTAATCTTCGCGTGCATTTTGTAGTGGGTAATTTTTTCACTAACGACCCTCATTGTTACAAACTGCTTTTGAAATAATCAAAAGCATTAATGGAAACTCAAATGAATTAGTACAGGACCCTAAGGGTAAACGGGAGTGTAGAGTTACAGCTAAGCTTTGGGTTCACTCTTTACCGTATATTTAAAACAGTTGTTGTTCAGTAGCAGTTAACTGCTTATTCTTTTGTCTATAGAGAACCAAAACTTGGGGCCCTCGGGCTGCCTTTTCTTCCATGTCAAAGATGTTAATAATGTATCTGCCTACCAATGTGACAAAGAATATGTGTCTGTTGGGTTTTTTTCTTTGAAGTGAAAACTGAAAACTTTCATTTTGTCATTGAAAATCCTTCCCATATAATTCTTCCATCTCACACGCCCTGTGGAGCAATATAGTCTAGGTTAACTCTGGGCATAAGAAATTCATGGACTTGCCCCCTGTTAATAGATAATAGAAAAAATATATATAGATCGGTGACATAATTCTTCTCTTGTGTTTATGTGGTTGAAGGAATACATGGTTGAACAGTTCATAAAAATTGTATAATATATGAATTTTTTAAACTGTGAAGCCCGAAGCTGAGCTAAGTAAAAAACACTGCCAAATAAATATGAAAAACCGTTACCACTTTAGGAGCGCTTGCTTTTGATAAAGCAGTATATTTCTGAAGGCAAGGCTCTAACAATTATTATAAACAGTAAATGGCATTGAGCCATTTGCTTATCACTCTCTATCTGAAAATATTCCGACATTGACTATAATTGAACAGTTACTCAAGTTTGTATATGTATTTACTATTCATTTTGGTATAAAAACATTCAACAGCATGTTAAAATACTTGTATTCCTATCAAGAACAGAATAATTCAATCCAGTGGTCATCATGCTAGGTGCAAACATGAGCCATCATACAAAAACTGGTCCTTTTGAGAGGATAAAAATAAAGTGTGTAATTGAAGCAATCTTTCAGACTGCAGCAAGGATAATTTGAAAATGGAAATAATAGCCTCATTAATCGTCAATCTCCAATGCCATGAAATTTGTCTTAAAGATCTCTGTTCCTTCTGCTAGTTAGCAAGGACCCAAGCCATCAGTAGTAACCATTCTGCCTAATTTACACTGTTTGTGTCAAAAGGCGAAATACAAAATAGGGGATGGCAGAGGTGAATAAAGCTGTCCTTCCCTTAATATTATTTAACTCACCATAACCAGCTCTCTCAAAATATGCTCCAGGAATAATTTGTCTTTTATATTATCCACCAGCACCACCAAGTGGTAAAAATTTTATTTTCTTCTGTAGAGTGATCACTGGAAGACGAAATAAAAACAGTACTGGGATAATATTAGTTCTAATTAAGCACCTGAAATCTATCCAAGAAAAAGTGCATCTCAGAATCCCCAGGCTCTATCAAAGAGCTGCTGAAAATAGTATATTTAGGAAATAAAGAAACGAAGTAATTTGATGAATAGATTGTTTTCATTATGCTTATTTTTCTTGTTTCGTATTATCTATATTTTGTTCCCCATAGAGATATTTTTACTATTGCAATTTATTTTAGTTTTATTCCCTAATACTTCCAATTTTACTCTAATAGAATAAAATATATATTCTTTTAGTTGCATATTATTTGGTTTGGTCGTAGAAATTTGAAGAATAAAAAGTGAACTGTCAGTTTAAATTTTGTTATTTCAGGGAAATAATATATGAACGGCTATAGAATTTTTTTAAATCGATATAAGGAAATCATTCAGTTTAGTGAGAATATAAAAACAAGCCATAAAGAAATTCTTTACTTTCTTTGAATAAAATTATACACACGTACATTTTTAAAGGTATTTGTTAATAAATGACACAGTGTTAAGTATTGGAATTTTGGAGTTTTCTTTTAGATACTTAATTTCCTAAAATATATATCATTTGTAAAAATAAGTAATGGCAAAAGTTGGATGGCAACAAAATTGAATTCAAGTTTGCCAGGTAAAAAGTGCCAGGGTCCTGGTCACAAGCTGTGTTACAATCATCTAGGCAGTGGGGATCATTGAGCATTAGAGCCTGGGCTGTGTAATTTTCAGGATGGTCCTGTAAGGTGGGGATCTAGTTCAACTGGCATTAGTTTATGACATGTACCTTTGGATGGGTGGGCATAGGGAGGCAGTTGTCTTGATGTGTGTATTGATGATTAAACTGCGAGTCTTGATAAGTAAGTTATTTTAGTTGATTCATTCTTGCCTTTCAAAAGCAAGCATTTTCCAGAACAAAGAGCTAAATAAATTTTACCTAACCCCAGGATTGTTTATTATAAACACAGATAAGTAATCTTTATCAACGAATTGTTCAGACAGGGACAGGAAAGTATGTTTGGCTCAGAATTGCCTGATATAAGAAAGAGTAAAATATGGTGGTTTTAGTTCTCTCTTTATTTCTGAAAACAACAGCAAGAAAAAAAACATCCATAAAACCATGTCTATTACAACTGTTGGGGGACAACTCAATATGGGTCTCTTGAATTACTACAAGTCTTCAAACAGAGGCACTGACTGTCCTTGTTCTGTACTGTCTTTTCAAGGATATGTGTATAGTGAGCAGTCTTAGAAAATACAACTAGTGGCTTCTTCTGGAGCTGAGGCACAGATTCCCAAGGCTAAAATAGATGTTGTTAACAATGAGATCCTCGCTACCTGATATACAGCATTAGGCCAAACATTGGAAAGTTTATTTGATTGAGCCACACCTGTTACCATGGAGGTCAAACAAAAAACGCCAAACCTTGTTTAACAGCTTGGAACACCTCTTTCCTTCTGTGTCTCATCAATCTCTCCACCTCTGTTCAGAAAGATGATTAGAGATGGGATTAAGATACCTTGTTATCTGGGGCTGGCCCCGTGGCCGAGTGGTTACGTTCGCGCGCTCCGCTGCAGGCGGCCCAGTGTTTCGTCGGTTCGAATCCTGGGCGCGGGCATGGCACTGCTCGGCAGACCACGCTGAGGCAGCGTCCCACATGCCACAACTAAAGGAACCCACAACTAAGAATACACAACTATGTACCGGGGGGCTTTGGGGAGAAAAAGGAAAAAATAAAATCTTTAAAAAAAGATACCTTGTTATCAAGGAGAATCAAAGTCCATATACACCCATCTGAGTATGCTGGGGAATTTGGAGACAAGAGACTCAATCAACTATGGCTCTGTTGACTAGGAACCAAAGTTGTTATCCTACCCACAACTGCGGAAGGAAAAGGTACCCTTAGGTGAGTTACCAGTGTTTGGGCAGAGTTCACAGTGGAGAAGAAAAGCTAACATGACCTTGTTGATGGGGCCCTTTTGGTTAATTAATTATATTATTGTTACTTCTACATATGAATGTTTAGTAGGAATTAATGTGTTACATGCATGAGCCTCCTTCCCATAGTGCCAAAGGATATTCTTCTAAACAGTAATAGCCGCATGTATAGAGTGCTAGTGAGACACATAAATGGCTCCCCAACTTGCACACGTACAACCTCCTGGATGGTCCAACATAAACAGTATAGAATGCTAGAAGGAGAAATGAAAAATCACCACTCTAATTAAAAGACATAAAGGCAGCAGAAGTAGTATGAGATGCATTACCTCAACACAATAGTCCTGTATGTTCAGTGGTAAAGGAAGCTTACAATGGATTACTGTTAAGTGAACTCAGTTGCTGCTCCCACAGCTCTGGCTGTTCCAGCCTTTGTGACTATAACTGAATCTATTACACAGATTGGTATACAGTCTTGGGTATACCAAGATAAAGAAAATTCACAATCATGTCACAAAGTCTGCAATATATGTTTTTGGTACTCCCACAGAAGCACTTCAACTACCCTGTTATTTGTCAGCTTTGGGAGGATTAGGATTGAGCATGAATGGCTCTAACTTCTAAGGTTCAAAGCTTTCACTATGTGGGTGATGTACTGTTGGATGACAAATAAGAACCCTAGGACTCAATGATACTGATCTTGGTGTTATCACACCTCCTCCAGAAGATGTCAATGATAAACTGTGATAAAAGTCAGGGGCCTGCTTGTCAAGTAATGTTTTCTGGGACTATGTGAGTGGATTTGCAATGATTAATCCTTCTGACAGTCAAGGAACAATGTCTCTCCTCAGCTCCCCTCCATTTAAAAAGAGGCCCAGCACCTTATCACACTCTTTAGATACTGGAGAAAGGTTGTGCCTCACTTGGGTATTCTACTTAGTCCTTTATACGGGCTAAACCATGCATCAGCTTTTATTGAGTGGCATCCAAACCAATAGATCCAAACCTTTAGAATCCATCCAGCAAGTGTTAACAAGTTCTATATTTGGGGCACCATAACCTTAGTGATCCCTTAGAGCCACATGTCTCGGGGAATGATGATTCTGCTGATTGGAGCTTCTGGCAAAGAGAAGACTCTACTTGGAGGCACCCTTTGAGTTTTGGACTCACCTTCCAGACATGGCTATCAATTACAGCAACTTTTTTCAAAGAAGCTATCAGCTTGCTACTTCACTCTTGTTGAAATTGAACTCCTGACTCATGGAGGTCTTGTTACTTTCTGGCTGATATTGCCATTTGGGGGTAGGTTAACTCAAACCTGATGGTTAGCAAGTTAAGAAGGATCCAACAAGACTTACTTGTGAATGGGGCTGGCCCTATGGCTGAGTGGTGGATTCTCATGCTCTACTTTGGCAGCCCGGGGTTTTGCTGGTTTGGATCCTGGGCGTGGACCTAGCACCATTCATCAAGCTATGTTGAGGTGGCATCCCACATAGAAGAAACAGAAGGACCTACAACTAGAAAATACAACTATGTACTGGGGCTTTGGGGAGAAGAAAAAAAAAGACCTGTGAAATGAGTATGTAATATTCAAGAACACAAACAACAGAGTCCTGGTGTTATTTCACCTGTACCTGAAAAATTGGTAGGTGTCATCACTTCAGAGGAAAATTTATCCCCATCTGTGCTACTTGAAGCAAAGCTGATGAATCACCTGGACTCTCAATTCACAGAGATTCTCCTAAATTCCAGCCCTGGTTCAATGATGATTTAGATGAGCTGAATTCTGATGGTGTCCGTCAGGCTGCTACAGCTATTGAACCGCAGCACAAGCTAAGCAAGACCAAAAATGAATATGGTTGCTTCCCCCACTGGGCAGACATCAAGGCCATTTTCATAGCTCTGCCCAAGACTTTGCCTAAAGAAATTTGTTATATTCTTACTGACCCTAGGGCCATTGCTAATGGACTGGCTGTTTGTCTGACATTTGGAAAACTATAGACTGACAAATTTAAAATATCTGTCTTTGGGGCCGCTGATTGTAGAAACAAATTGCAGCCACTGAATGAACTGTCTGGGATAAACATGTAGATGACAATTGTAAGGGAACATTCTCTGATGAGACGGACTGAAATCAAGCTACTGATCAAGCAACACCCAGATTCCCGCCATTACTCTCTGAATTCATCATCAAACCAGGAATGGAAACACATCGCCAACATTAACTGAGCCCTAAGTAAACAATTCTGTATTTCTGATAGAGAGCTTCCAACTGCTTACCAGATTTCTGACACCTGACAAAAGTTGACTCAATTGTCTTGTGTTGACGGAAGTGTTGTCTCCACCTGCTCCTGGCAGATTGACTACATATGATGTTCAAGCCCCCTCTTGGGGCTATCAGTAGTGCCACATAACTGATGGTATGTTTTTGGGTTATGGTGAGGCTGTTCCAGTCTGATCATCTGATTGGCTACATCACACTGGCCCTTGAGACTATTATTTGTCATCTTTTCAATTTTTCAGATCATTTCTTCTCTGACGATGGTGCACCTTTTATCACAGAAGCCACTGAACACTGAGTTCATGTCAAGTTAATTAATGGATTTTCCACACTCCCCACCATCCACCGGTATCTAGTATTGTCGAGTGCTGGAATGGTCTCAAAAAATCCACTCAAAGATTTCTGATTCTTTCTCCTTTACTTCTTTGACCTTAGTAAGGCAGTTTTGTTACTGAATGTGCTACCTCCAGAAAGGGATCATTTCCTCTAGTCTAGATAATTATGAATACCAAAGATGTAAGGGATGTATAGACGTTTTTTGAAAATTTGTAATTCCATCCCAACTATTCCTGAGTACGATGCTTTCTTCTTCTCCTACGGCAACCCAGGCTGTACTGGATGGTAGAACTTCCAGGTATTAGCAGAGTTAAAGCAAGGCCTCAGGGATTCAGTATTAATTCTGTTCCAGCTACCTACATTTTTCTTTTTAGATAGATACAGACTTATATCAGAAGGATAATTACCACTTTGCTCCTTTCTGAGTTCCCCTGGAACTAGTAGGTCAAAGTGGAAGACATATGGGCATCTATAAGATTTAGAAAAATTACCTTTTCCCTCTTGCATCTGACCTTCAAGAAGAAATATGTGTGTTAAAGATGAGGATGATTAAGCAAAAGGTAAATTTATAGATGTTGGAATGGTACACACTGATTTCGTGGTGGAGAGAGTGCAAAAACTTAGCGCCTGGGGAGGGCTTACCTTAGAATACAGGACATATGGGATAGACAGGGACATTAAGGGTGTCTGTCTTTTGGAACCACATCTGGATCCTTCTTCATGAGGAAAAACACCCTGGTGCAGATCTTACAAACCATTGCAAGGACCTTAAATTTAACTCACTCTTGGGTCTGCCATTTCCTGTTAGAGTGCTCTGACCTATCAGAAACAACAGATGTTCCCAGCTCCTGTACCCGCCCCCCCACAACACACAAAAGACAAAACACCTATCACCTACTCTGGATGTCTTCTCCACATCCATTACTATGACGTTCATTTGTCATGCCATCGCGTGGATGAATGTCACCTGACTGATGGCATGCACGTTAGGACAGGTTGAACTGACTGCCCTCAGAAAGTCCTTGAAAAACAAAAATTTGACTTAAGCATTCCAACTCAATGCTGAAATTTATGGCCTACTCCGTGGCTGGCAGATCCACTTTGGACATTGGATGCACTGTCAACCTATATTCTGCAATTGATGTATATCCTGTATGTGTGTGTGGGGTTGGGGGGGGGGGTCGCAAAAATTTAAAAAAAATAATTTTCTTCTGGGATCATCTGCCCACTAGACTTTTGTTTCTTGTGTTGAAGTCAGTCATTAAAACACTTCTATCCTGAAAACATGGTCACTTGCACCTTATGATTTAAAAGATGTTTAATCTTGAGGAAATACTAACAGTAGATCGCGTAACCCTCGGCTATGGATATCTTTCCAAATGAAGCTACACTTGATTCCTCAGGGAATCTTCAGGGAGGGATAATTGACCTGATATGTATAAGATCTGTTAGGTGGGACCAGAGCGGTACTCATCTAGGAATAATTATTTCTCACTACTCAGACAATACCCTTCTATGTACTCACCCCAATGCACTGTGAATCATGAGATTTTACACACTGGCTGATGGCAAGAGGTGCTGTGAGTCCAGGGCACTGGCACTGTTACCACAAATCCTTCCCTAGAGTTCTTTTCCCAGCCTCATGTACTTTTCTCACACATACGCACTTATCAATATTCACCTGAATATTTGAGAGACAACCTCTGCAGATTTCTAGACATCTATCTCCACTTCATTACTCTGATCTGTGAACCACTGTTGCCACCTTAGTCTCTGTGAACTCTCAGCTCACTCTCTTCAAATCAGAAAGTTTATTAGGCATGTGCCGTGGTGGAAAGTCTCGCAAGGTAGGGAGGTTGAGCAATCATAGGGGCAACCTTCTGTGCTTCTCATCTCTCACAATCACTGTCCTTTGTTGACTTTGGTCCAGTGTCATGAAAGCTGTTGCTTAACATGTTTTGGCTATTTTTTTCTGTTTCAGACAGAAGGGTAAATCAAATCTCTGTTAGTCCGTCTTTGGAAACAGAAGCCCCTTTTAATCTTTATTATGGATTGTAGTATCAGCTAGACAACCTCTACCAACCAACCAACTATTTCAATTTTTAATGGATTTTCTTTTAATTTACCAATTAATCCATGAAGAATTGATATTTTTATGAAGTTAAATTTTTGAGTACATTGTGATTTTATGTCTTAATTTATTAGTGTCCTTTTATTTATTTTAATACGGTTTATAATTTTATTCCTAGAAGGTTTGCACAGTATTTGTACAATTTCTTTCCATGTTGCTTACAATCTTTGTATTATTGAGAATAGAATTTTTGCTTTTTATTATATTTGCAGATTGGTTATTTTCTGTGTAGATCAGAATTGTTTTTATTAAAGATTGATCTTATGTCCAGCATCCTTGATTAACTATATTATTAATTCAATGACTATGCTCTTTATTCTAAAATTTCTATTTTTATGCCCTCAGGTTTTCTTTCATTTCTGTATAATTTTGTTCCATTATTTCTTGTTACTTATGGACATCAATTCTTCATTTTCTTTTGAGGATAGTTCCAATAAATTTTCACGTAAAGTATTTTAAATTATGATATTCTTAAAAGCATGAACTCATTACTTAGTAGTTTATTTTGATGGCTTCCTTTGTAAGGTTAGATTTTTTTTCTTACATATTTAATTTAGAATTTTGGTTTGCAGCATCATTTTTAGTGGGATGGTTTATCTCTGGTTTTATGGTTGTCCCCACTCAGCTCTCTGAGGTCCTCAGTCCAGAATCAAAGCTTCTGTGATGAACTCATATGTCTTGCCCTAGAGTGATAGTGGAAATATCTTGGGTCCTATCACCAAGCCAACAGAATCTGTGGTAATTATTGGTTTGGGGATTATAACCATAAACATATAGGGATAATTATTTCCCACTACATATATAATTGTACTCAAATCTCCTCTCAGATAAATTAACTTTAAGTTGTATCCCCAAGGGGCAATAAACAATAGAATTTTTTAGCCGAATATCAGGAGCAAGAGGAGTACGCCATTCCTTCTGTTCAAGCAAGTAGTCCTCTTCTTACAGGGAAAATTTCCTTATTCTGTTGTAATCAAAGTATAGTGTGGTTCTCTCCACTTGCATCCAGACATAGAGTTCAATGGCTTTAGTTATCAACAGCTTTGTACTTCTATTTTATTTTTGGAGCCCAAATAGATTTATCTTTTTAAAATTTTTCCTTTTTGATATTTTTCTTTCGATACTACATAATTTTGAAGTAAAATTCGTCTATAATAGAGAAAAAGGTAATCAAATAGATTTAAGTATAAATCATACCTTATACTGTTATTTATTTATTCATCTGTTTGCTTAAACCCGATCTTCTTCCAGAAATGATTTAATGTGGCTTACAAAGATGGCCCAGCCCTGATCAAGCAAGAACAAAAGTAGAACTTTGACAACCAGTACGATATAAATGAATTTTAGTTGATAAATGTCATCTGATAATTTGTCTTTTGAATTGTCTAACATTTATGCGCTAAATACAGCACAAACATATAAACCAAAAATTACGGGGGGCAAAAAAGAGAAAGTACAGAAGGGAAAGGAACAAAGAAAGAGAAAAAGAATAAGAGAAAGACAAAGTAAAGAAAACAAGAAAAAGGGAAATCAACCATGAGATTAAGAATGAATAGCACAGTTGTCTATAAACTTTATATGGCTCAAAACTTCTTTAGCAGTTAGGAGGAAAAAGCTAGGCTAAATTACATACTTCTAAAGGTCCACTTGTGGCTTCCATTCAGTCTTTCCCACCATAATAGCCCTCACACCACAGGTTAGGGAAGCAATGTAGGGATTCTGCCAGCTTCTGAGTATATCTATTCCAATTATGCATTCAAGAAATGGGGATAATAACCACAGGATGGGTTCAGGACCCACTTTGTGCACTGTGAGATGAACCTGAGCTGAAACTCCATTGATCATCTGACCTCTATAAGCCCCTGTTCTGACTGGTGAACCATAGTAATGTTTTCCGTCTTCTGGGGTTAACATCAGTTCAAAGTCATTGTCCAGTGGTTCCAGAAAGATCTTATTATTCCCTTTTCCCTAATGCACAGTTACCCTGGTAAAAGGTTGTAAGTCCCTTTGGTGAAGCTTGGGAGAAAGATTAGCAGTATAAATTTTTGGCAGTGTACTGGGGTCCTTCTTCAAAAGGACACAGCCTCCCCTTCATTCAGAGAGCTGGGTCCATAAACTGGCTCAAGTGTGGGAATTAATTCAGGGGTCATAGTTCTCTGTTTTTGATTCAGGATAGACTTTTTTGTTCTTTTGACCTCAAATTTTTCAGCTTATACAAATCAAGTAAGAATTTGTTAGCCTTCCTATCTATTTCACTTGTGGGAACACCACAATTACCCAGCCAACACCCTAGGGTATGGAGTGTCAGACTATTCTGACTGCTGCCTTAACTCTGCTGTCCGTTACAGTAACCACATCCAGCTGGCCTTTGGCAGGTGAGAGTGGTCACTTGGCCCCTGCCATTGGGATCTAATTACTCCCATTGCATTTAGGTTTCCCAGTTCCATAACTGCATCACCACTGTAAGGGAATAGGGTTATCGAGAATGTTGATCACAGAGCTCTTCAAAGACTCTGGGACTCCCCTCACAATTTATTTCTCACAGTTGTGGTGAAAGGTATGTCTTTTGGGCCCTCCCATTGTGGGCAAGTAGGTCTTAAATGAGAAATCCACTTTAACATTTTAATCTCCCTAAGCCTTTTAATCCTTTCCTCTATGTTAAACAAAGACAGGTCTGTTATTTCTAATTTACTCACTGTGGACCACGTTTTAGTCCATGTTTCAGCCAACCAACCAAAAAACTATTAGAGCTCTTCCTAATTTGCCAAGCTGCAACATTAAGTGCAGAATCTCTGTTTAGTGAGTCCATATCAAAAATTCAGCCTCATCCAATTCTATGTTTCTTCCATCATTATCCCATCATCAATATCTGTTCCCACACATCTTCCCTGGGTTTCTGTCTATATATATTAGAAAACACAAGAAGTTCTTTTGGATTGTAGTTCACTCATCATGGGTCACACTTTGTACTCTGCCTTTAGGGACCTGCAAAGACTTTAGTTATAGGTTTAGAAGCAAAGAAGGGTGGTAGGGGTGGGTCCTGAGAAGAATCAGCATTGTCTAGAATTGCAACTGCCTCACGGGAGAGTATTACCATCTCCTCAGGCAATGCAGACTTGGGTGGGGAGGCTACTACGTGCTGGTGATGGTAAGGCCTCTTCCACTAGCAAAGAAGACTCATCAGAATTTAGGGGTTCAATGTCCCCAGCTTCATCAGGTCTTCCCACATACATCCCCATCCCAACTTAAAATATCTTATTCTTTAATAATAGATACCCTGTGAGGTTGGGAGTTCTACTTGCATTGTAATTCAGACAATCAGAAGATGAGGTTCTGCATTTGATTTTCAGCAAACTCAGCCCAGAGGCTATAGAAGATAACCTCCATCAGTGTGATACCACTATGGGCTGCTTTGCTTGTTGCAATCTAAGCCAATTAATTACAAGAATTAGAGATGAGAAAGGAAGTTTAATTAAATTAGATTAGCTGGCAAATCAGAAGACAGTGACTAATGTCTCAAGAATCCCATCTTCAGGGATTACAGAATCTTGAGGCAGTTACATAGGAAAAATGGGCAGTAAGGAGGGGGTTTGGAAATGTACTCAAGGGACTCCAGGATCTCTTATTGTTCTTCTGTCGATGATGATGATGAATATTCTACAGGTGTTCTTTCTTTCTGGAGGCCTTCTTATTCCCTGGGAAAATTCATTAAAATTCTTAAGAACAAAGCTATCAGAGTACCTCAGCAGGGGTATGTGTACAGGATCAGGGCCAGAAAATCATGAAAGCGTGCAGCAATTTATAAGGATCATATGCTAGAAAGAGTTCAACTAATAAAAGGATTATTCAGTGTAACAAGATGGCCTCACTTATGTTCACTTACAAGATGGCCTTACTTATGTTCACTTACAAGTACACACATAGAAGCTTTCAGGTCATTTTTGCAGTGATTGAACTAGGAATTTTAATCCCTGAGCTCATCCTTTTTTCCCACCATTTTGTTGAGAAACATTAGGAGCAAGAAGCTAACCTCATAATATTCCTTAGTATTCAAAAAATGTTTAAAAATATCACATACACAGTCACTCAGCTCCTTGCTTCTTAAAAGAGCTTGATTAGGAGTATCCAATGGAGATAATTTTGTGTATCTCTAATGGCAAATCATGTATTGTGCACTTTTTACCATTGGAAACAGTCTTTTCTTTAAATCTAATCATATTAGAGAGTCAATTCCAGAAAACCTAGAACCAATTCAGAAAACTCACTCTTAAAATTCTGTTCCTCTAGAACCAATCTAGGGTAAAATGGAAGATTGTGTACTTGATTCTCCCTTACAGCATATTTATTGATCATCTACTATATTCTTTTCCTTCAGATTCTTAAGCTTTAGCAAGATAACTGTTTTACCAATACTTTTTGCTTATTATATCTACAGGTATCTTTCTCAAATGGATCCCACATCTGATGTTTGATAACTTGAGTGGGAGAATCTAATTATTTCATCTGCATCCTCAGTTTATTCTGGGTATTATTCTGCTTTTGTTCTAAGGCTCTCTCAAAATGCTCAACAAGGATTTGGAGACTTGACGATGGGGTAATTTCTTATTAGTTTCAGTTTGCAAGCTAAATCTTATTAATTCCTGTTTTAGTCTATTTAAAAAAATCAAGAGATAGCTTGGGTCACATTTTCTTAAGGACTTAATTCAAAACTATATAAAGATGTTAAAGAGTTTATCCTTGAACTGTCCAGTGGATTCATCCTTTCACTACTTTAAAAACTGAATTAGAGTCCCATCTGTTACACAGGAAGGAATGGAGGATGACCTCCAAAGATCTTGTTTCTGAAATTCATGGCCTCTAAGGTGATTATCAGGGTTTTCCCATTATGACTTTCCTGTTCCAGGTTTTTTAATCTGAGGGTCCAACTTTCATATGAATGAATTGGTAAATATTATAAAGCCTTAGATTATTAACATAACTATTCTAAATAATCTATGAATGTCTATATAACTTGTCTAACCATTAAAAAGTCTTTGACAGTATTTCTCCACTCTGAAAAAGACAAGCGCTTAACATGGACCATAATGCATTTGCACTGATCTCTAAATGACCAGAAGGGAAGAGAAGTGGGTCGATAAGATGGGAAGAAGTATGGGTTAAGATAGGATCATAGGAATCTATCCAAGAGTAGCTATACTTAAAATAAGTGAAACCCATGAGAATTCAGCAACAGTTGATCACATATACCACTGTGTATCTCGTGATTTGGAGGGCCCCAAACTTGTGATGGATCATTTCCTCTGGTAGCACCGATAAATCTTTAATTCTTAGCAGAGGAAAATTTTGAAGAAGAGGTTTTCCTAGTGCCATAGTTTTACAGATATTGTAAGACAGGTTCAAGAAAATGCTCATATGGTTTTGATAGGTGAGCCAAGGCAAAGTTTATCCTATAAGGTGTCCATTCTGATGGGACCTTTTGACCTTATCACTTTATGCTAGTTCTCTTCCCTATGAATATTTGCTTAAAGATTCTCAAACAAAATGGATGAGGACAATCAAAGACACAAAGAATAGTATTATTAGTAAAAAGGTACATTTACACCAGGGGTAAAGATTTCCAACTGAGCTCAGGTAATTGAAGAAATACTAAAAATGGTTTTTCAAAAATTATTAATATTCCTAGAAATCAAAATCAGTTCAAAATTTGGGAGTGTGAGAAAAAAAATTGTAGCACAAACTATTGTGATATTTAGCTCATATTTGCAGTTGGAAAGATCCCAAAGATGAAGGCTAAATTGGTCTCAGGAGCATGCTGCTTTTAAGTAAACGTTTTTGAGCCTCAGGAGAGACGGGCTTTCAACTGGGTATACTTGAGGCTTCTTGGTTTGGTGACAGCAAACTTCCCAAAAGGATACTCATTGATCAAATAAATTTAAGTTTATGAAGCCCACTTCAAAAGAGAGAACACTATCTTGACAGAGATTTAATAATGTCTCAGAAGGAGACATCATGTGTCAATATTTAGAGGCTTGAGGGGAGCTATGCTCCAAAGATTTATGGTGGGCCTTCTAATGTGGATATCTGATTGGGATTGGGCAAATTTTGTGATATGATGTATAGGATTGGAGACCACAGAAAAGTGAAGGTCTTAAATTAAGTCTTGATAATTAAAAACTTGTTTGATAGTGAGCTGGATGCCTCAGTAAGGAATTATTTTCCTGAGACAGGAGGTATTTACCCAGATAAGCAACTATTTGATCCAATAAATTAGATTTAAAGAATTTTATAAATAATCATAATGGATACTTATTATTTATAAACTCATCTTCCTTAGCAAGAATTTCTGGAAGAAACGAAATATCATGCTCATACAAGCAACTTCAATTCTCAATGGATTAAAGGAAAGAGATTTAGGATGAATTTAATGTTTTACCACTGAAACATAGGATGGCTTTTTTTCCTGTAAATGTTTGAAAATTCTCAAACTTGCACAATATTATATGTAGCTACCTGTAGTATTACAATTTACCTAATGGTGTGAGTACTTTAAAATGTCCAGTGAATTTCATGGTAAAGTAATTTCTGATGAAATTCCCTAAACCGTTAAACTATTTTTTTGTTGTTTTCTTCTTTTATTTGTCTCTTCAATATGTTTTGGTGTTTGTTACTAGAGGAAAATGATATTCTTCAATAACAACCAAGAGAATTTAAATATGAAGTGTTAGGAAATTATATTTTGAGTAATTCCATTGACACATTATATAATATATATATTCTTGTCATTTTAACCTTTAACAAAACAAGTTTCCATTTGCATCAATAAGCTAGTCCTTGGAATAAACAGACGGTTCTATCAACCATATGGTGACTAATCCTCTTACTGAGTGTGGTTGACATGGAAACAATTAGTCAACACCAAATAACTAGATTAATATGTGTAAATAACTGCCCTTTTCTGATTATAGCAAATACCTTATTTCTGTCTGAGGGAGATGTTTAATAATAATTCAACAACAATCTACAATTTCTCTTTAGGATATTTATATGTGATTATGTATACACTAAAACACCTTAAAGGTCTTCAGATACTTGTACAATCAAATATACATATATAAAATAGAAAATTTATGAATACTTACTAAAATGTTTTTGAAATACTAAAGCAATAATCAATCTCTTGGATTAACTAGCATTTCATGAACTTATGTTTCAAGATTTAGACATCCTCTCCCATATGTTTTATAGCTATCACATGATACATTTGACTTATTTTAGATAATTATATTGAAAAAGTCAAGGTTTGTAAATATCACAGTGTTAAAGAAGTTAAAAATAGAAGCTGAAGGAGGCAGATTTACTTTCCTTTCCCTTTATTGTTGTATAATACATGCAGGTTTTGTATCAGCTACAGCTCTTTGATGACACTATCAAAGTTTAATTTTAATTTTCATTTATAGCTTGAATAATTGTGAGATGCAAAAAAAATGCATTTGGACATATTTTATGACTTCATGGGAAAATGTGAGAATGGTTTTAAATTTTTTCTTAAATACATAAATCTAAATTTTGACATGTAAGTAGTGAAAGACGGATGCTAAGAGCAACATGTACTGTGGGGTCATATAGAGTTGTAGCAAAATTATAAGATTCTTTTTTTTTTTAGTATTTTTTTTCAAAGGAAGATTAGCCCTGAGCTAACATCGGCGGCCAATCCTCCTCTTTTTGCTGAGGAAGACTGGCCCTGAGCTAACATCTGTGCCCATCTTCCTCTGCTTTATATGTGGGATGCCTGTCATACCATGGCTTGCCAAGTGGTGCCATGTCCACACTTGGGATCCAAACAGTAGGACCCCGGGCCGCTGAAGTGGAGCATAGGAACTTAACCACTGCACCACTGGGCTGGCCCCAAAATTATACGATTCTGATGCTCAACTCTGTAAGCTAGCCTCTTGTACTAACAAATACTTATTGAGAGCTTATTAGCTAATGATGATAGTGAACAAAACAGACAAAACTTAGTCTTTGTGAATCTTTCATTTTAGTGAATGGATAGTAACAAAATTAAATATATATATATATTTATAAAGTTAAAAAGTGATACGAGCTTTGGGAAAAAAAAAACTAAGGAAAGGGTATACGTAATGTCATGAAGTAAAGTTGGATTTGCAGTTTTAATTACAGTGGTCATGTAAGATTACAATGGAATATTGATATATGACTAAACATCAGGAAGAAATGTGGGAGCAAATATTTTAGAGAAGTGCATTCCTGGCAGAGGGTGCTGCAAGTTCAAAGGCCCTGAGTTTGAGAGTATGACTGTTTGTATGTTTGTTTCAAGGAACCTCAAAGAGGCCAGAATGAGTGGAGTGTAGTGAGCCATGGAGAGTATACCACGCAATGAAGTGAGCAAGGTAAGGAGGAGGCAGATGTCAGACAACATTATAATTCTTGGCCAGATTATTTACTTAGGCATTTGTCCTGAGTAATGTAGGAAGCCACTGGAAGATTTTGAGTAGAAGAATAAAATTATCTGTCTTTATTTATTTTAACAGAATATTCTGAATACTGTATTTACAATAGACTAGAAGGGCAAGAGTAGAAGCAAGGACACAAGTAAGAAAGATATTCCGATAATCTAGATAGAGGTAGAGATTTGGTGGGCCTGATTTACTGAAGGAATGTTTTCAGGAAAGAAAAAAACCAAAAATCCCTGTAAGATGTGGAATGAAGTATGATAGAGAAGTGGGGAAAACTAAGCAAAAATTTGGTAGCTGGTAAGCTCCAGCATTGGCCTGATAGAGGGAAAGGTCTGTAAACCATGTTACAGAGTTGTTGGATGCCTCCATCCGTAAGTATTGCATTTGGCCACGTAGGAAGTAGAAGAGATCTAACCTACTCAATAATATGGCTTTTCTTTGTCAGCTGAGGTCAACACTAACAGAAGTTGGGTGTTTAGTGCTGACCCCATAAAGGAAATCTGGGAGGGATATTAAAACGCCATCTACCATAGAGAGGCCGAGAATTGTTTTGATTTTAAGTTATATATTGAAGGTAGATAAACAGGATTTGTGATCGATTAAATGTTAGCACAAGAGAAATAAGAGAATCAATAATTTCAAACTTTGATCTGGACAAAGAGAAGAATGGCGTTTCCATTTACTGAAATGTGAAAAATAGGGGAAACAGCATATTTGAAGGCAGGAGAATCAGAAGTTCAGGTTTTTGTATTATAATTTTGATATACTGATTAGATATCCAGCTGGTAACTGGACATACAGGTCTGGGGCTCAGGGCAGAAGTCTTTGTGGAGATGCACATACAGAATGGTTTTCATTCAGATAGTGTTTAAAGCTATCAGATGATTTGAAATAATCAAAGAAGAGACTGTAGAAAACATGGTCAAGGTCAGTGCCCCAGAGTTTTAATTATTAAAAAGTTGAGCAGAGTAAGATGAAACTGCAAGGGAAACTAAGATGGACACACTGACTTTAAACAAGTCTTCAGGAGTTTTGATATAAAGGGAAAAAGTTAAATGGGCAATATAGGCAGATAGAAGTAGGGTCAAGAGAGCTTCATCTTTAAGATAGAATAAATATCAGGATATTTGTCTACTGATAAAAAGTCCAGTAGAAAAAAGAGAAAACACAAAATGACTCCGAGGAGAAGAGTAGAGAGAATTGTGGAACCAATGTCGTGGGATGGGATTAGGTACACAAGCGGAAGTGTTCGTCTTTGCCAAACAGCATGGAGAATCCATCTGGAGTACCAGGAAAGAAAGCAGAGTATAGAAGCAGAGAAGTAGAGAGGTTGTTCAACAGGACAGTAGAAGCTTGTGGCAATATTTTTTTCCTGTTTCCTGAGAAATTTTTGAATTTTGTTGAGACCATTATTGTCATCCATGTCATTTTAAAAAAGGATTTATTTTTGAAAGGTATCTTCTTACTGGATAGCTGATCATTCTATTAATGAAGAATAATCTTGGGGATTAATTTGTGCTAGGAACCACAGCCAACTCCCACTGGAATTGTCTATCAAGAGTAATAGGTATTGAGGAGGAGGAAGAGGGAATAATGGGATGCATTTTTATTGAGCAGTACTGCTATACCAGTCACACTGTTTTATACAATTTTTATTTTTTCATATGCACTAATACATGTTCATAAAATAATCTCTTCTTACTTCCATTGTACTTATGAGAGATTACAGTTCCTGTAAAATAATTTTCTTAAAGTTATAGAGCTAATAAAAGGTGAAGCTTAGCTTATAACACAAATTAGCCTGATATTAAGCATGCTATTATTTAACATATTCCTTTGACTCCTGAATTTCATGTAAGCTAATGATTATAATTAGAAGTTTTAACAGATTCAAAATTAATTTTTGAAAGAATATTTTGTATGTTGCCTATGTATTTTCTAAAGCATCTCATAAAGAGGTATATACTACTTGATTGTCTTTCTCTTTATATTCATTGTTTGCTTGCTTTCTGACGTTAAGATATTCCAAATTTATTTTGTGCATTTTCTGCCTATATCTAGGATTGGCCATTTTTCTGAAAATCCTGCTTCCTTTTAGTTGGGAATGTTATCTACTGGGCTCAAATTTGATGCTAGAAGTTTTCATTGCTATTTGGTTCTTGTGGTCAATTGTTCCAGAGGTGGAGGCTGCGACTCCTTCCATTGAGTATGCCCTTTTGTAATGATGTTTACTACTCCTTTCATCAAGACGTGGCATCTGTTTCCCCTGCCACTGTGTATGAGCTGGCCCTGTGATTTGTTTTACCCATTACAGTGTAGTGAAAGTGACACTTTGTGAATTCCAGACCTAGACCTTAAGAAGTTTCCATTGTTTGTCTTCTGGGAAACCTGTCACTACCTAAAGAAGTCTGGGCTATATCTCTGAAGAGAAAAGCCTTGGAAGATATGACTCCATGTAGAGAGGGAGACCATGTGGAGAACAGCCAATGATCCAGATACATAAAATGACCAAAAGAAAGGCTACTCATCCCAGAAACTGCACCAACCATTTGAGCTGATCCTCTGGCCTCTACCAAGCTTCCTAGGCAACACTATGGAGAACAGAGATGAGCCATCCCTGCTGATCCTTTCCTAAATTTCTGTTCCTCAGAATTGTGAGTAATTTAATGTTCATTGTCTAAAGCCACTAAGATTTTTTTAACACACCAATAGACAACTTCTTTGATTTTATATTTTCATCTCTTTTTGTTTTACTAAAAATCTTTATTAATACTGATGTTTATATACAATACATTTTTATGTTTATCTCTTCTATCTGTGTATGTATGCGTGTGCATGTTTTTATTAGCTTCAGAATAAAAATCTTAATGTTTAAGTTCTTTGACACCACCTTATAAACTAATTACCCTTCTCATGGGAGTAAGGGGAACGAATAGAATGAGAGCGTTATCCTTTTGCAAGGTACTACTAAAGTTGCTATGTGTTGATCAAAAGATAGGTAGCCTGTTTCCAAAAATAGAGACTAAACAGAAAATACGAATCCCCTATCTGATTTATCTTTGTTTAGAACTCATGTTTTTTCTATTATTATTCACCCCTTCTCCTTTTTTCCCTTCCTCTTTCCTTTCACTTTCTTTCTCATTACCTTTCTCTCTTACTCTTTTGCTTAACTATACAAATACAGTACAATACATGTATATGTAGTCATGCTCATGTATCTCAGGATTTTATATCCAGATAAAGCAAAAGAAAAGTAAATTCATCCCAAAATAGAAATGCTTTCAACACTTTTTCAGAAACAGTCACCTGCTGTCCACACAAAAATTGACTATGAGATCCTTCCAACCTTCCTTTATGTTCTGGTCTGGCCAAGATTTTTAAAAGTCCATTTGCCAGACACCAATTTGCTGGAAATTAATACATCAAAAGATTGTTTTATCAAATGACCAATCCAATTGATTTAGCACATACACTAACTTTAAAATCTCACAGAAATATTTAATTGTTTTGTAAATAATGTTCAGTATTGATTACTGTTCATGACATATATGGGAAAATATGTGTTATCATCAGGACCACAAACTTATACTTTCAAAAGAGAAGTGTGTTGTTTCTACAGCTTTAAAAAATATACAGAATTGGGCTGGCCCCGTGGCCGAGTGGTTAAGTTCGCGCGCTCCGCTGCAGGCGGCCCAGTGTTTCGTTAGTTCGAATCCTGGGCGCGTACATGGCACTGCTCATCAGACCACGCTGAGGCAGCGTCCCACATGCCACAACTAGAAGAACCCACAACGAAGAATACACAACTATGTACCGGGGGGCTTTGGGGAGAAAAAGGAAAAAATAAAATCTTTAAAAAAAAAAAAAAATATACAGAATTGTTTTGTCTAATTATGGTATCTAGTGCACTATTAAATTTAGATTTTAGAAAGGTTTGATTAAATACTACTTTATTTTCTATATTTTTTTTTAAGATTTCTTTTTCCTTTTTCTCCCAAAGCCCACCAGTAAATAGTTGTGTATCATTTTTAGTTATGGGTCATTCTAGTTGTGGCATGTGGGACGCAGCCTCAGCATGGCTTGATGAGCAGTGCTGTGTCAGTGCCCAGAATTTAAACTGGCGAAACCCTGGGCCACCGAAGCAGAGCGTGCTAACTTAACCACTTGGCCATGGGGCTGGCCCTTATATTCTATATTTTGAATTTAATATTTTATTCTAAATTAATTTCAATTAATTAATTAATGCCAATTTCCATTTTGTCAATATCTTTACATATTTAGTGTAATCAATTTTAAAAATACCACAGAAAAGTTTTTTTATTTTTAATCAATTTTAATTAAATTTCATAATTTGGTGAAGCTCAAATCATATTTAAGAAGGAGTCTCTAGCGAAACCTAAAGCCAAGAAGGGATACAAAAACAAGAACAATGGAGGAAATTTTAGCCTCTGACACCTACAGCTATAGCAAACAGTACTTGCAGCATAACTCCTAACCAGATAAACATAAAACTTTACAGTAACGGCCTATTTACCTCAATTTCTCTTACCCTATATATCATATCAGGCTTTCAAAAAAAAATTAGAGGCCATTCTAAAAGGCTACAAACAGCTTTAAGAGACAAAACAAGCCACAGAACCAAACTGAGATATGGTAGAGAGTTTAGAATTATCAGACAAGGAATTTAAATTAACTATGATTAATATGGTAAGGGATGTAATGGAAAAAGTGGACAGCACAGAAGAAAACATGGGTTATGTAAGCAGAGAGTTGAGAACTCTAAGAAAGAATCGAAAGGAAATGGTAGAAATCAAAACACTACCATAGAAATAAAGAAAGCCTCAAGTGGGCTCATCGGTAGACTGGGCACAGCTGAGAAAAGAATCATTGAACTTAAAGATACATCAATAATCCTAAACTGAAGAGCAAAGAAAGAATGGAACACAATATCTGAGAACCGAGGGACAATACAAAAGGTTAATATATATGTAATGGGAATACCAAAAGGAGAAGAAAGAGAAAAAGAAATAGAATAAATATTTGAAGCAATGTTGGAGAATTTTCCAAAATTCATTATTGGCATCAAACCACAGGTCTCAGAGAATACCAAGGAAGACAAATACCAAAAAATCTGCACCTAGGCATATCATATTCAAACTGCAGAAAATCAAAGACAGAAAGAAAATCTTGAAAGAAGCCACAGTAAAATAACAACCCACAGAATGGAAGACAAAAAATCTTATATCTATATTTTGGTATCCAGAATATATAAAGAACACTTACAATGCTCAAAAACAAATATTGTAATCCAATTAATAGACAACCAAAGGATTCCAATAGACATTTCTTCAAAACAAGATATCCAAATGGCCAATAATCACATATAAACATGCTCAACATCATTTGCCACTGGGAAAATGCAAATCCAAACAACGCATCCACTAGGATGGCTAGTATCAAAGGGGTGGATAACACCAAATATTGGCAAGTTTGAAGAGGAATGAAGCCCTCATACGTTGCTAGTGGCATTGTAAAATGGTCCAGCCATGTTGGAAAATGGTTTGGCAGTTCCTCAAATGTTATGCAAAGAGTTACCATATAATGAAGCAATTTCATTACTACATACATATCCAAGAGAAATGAAGACATGCCCAAAACCTTGTCTGCAAATGTTCTTTGGAGCATTTTCCATAGTAACCAAAATCTGGAAACAATCAAAATGTCCATCAACTGATGAATGGATAAGCAAAATATTGTATAGCCATACAATGGAATGCTATTCATCCATAAAAAATGAAGTAGTGATATGTGCTATAATATAAATGAATCTTGATGACATTAAGTGAAGGGGCTGGACACAAAAGTTCACACACTGTATGATCTCATTTTTATAAATGCAAAATATAAAGTATCAGGACCATTTAAATTAATGCTGTCACAGATATTAACCTCTTTTATTTTCAATCTCACTTTAAAGAAAATGCTCCACTGTGGGAGGTTGAATGGGCTGGGATTATTATATACTGACATTTCCTTAATTGTGTCGTTACATGAATTCTATGATGCTTTTCTCCATCACTGGAAATTGACACAAGGGTTATCTTGTGTCCTCATGAAAGCTGATATAAATAATTTGAAAGTTTACATGCAACTATAATTGAATAAGCTTCTCTCTAAAGATACTGTTGTATACCTCCTAAAAGTAAACCTACTAGACAAAATTCAGTCTGAGAAATTAAATAAAAACCATCAGTATTTTGAAGAAAGCATCTAAGAGGGTAGGTGTTCTTTTCTGCAATCCCTATATTGTAGTTTGATGGATCAGGAACATGAGATAATTGACCTACATGTTTTTAATAAAATTTGGGGCAAATGAATCGTTTTGCAACCTGTTTTTTTCATCCCATTTTGCAAAACCATGCTTGTAAGATGAGAAACACAAACCTGAAGGGCCCTCCATAACAGATTATCTAGATTTGAAATATGGCTGCTTTCCCCCATAATATTATTTGATTCTAGAAACAGACGTTATTGTTATGCCACATTCCAAAAGAAGAACGTTTGGTAAAATATATTTTAAAATAAGAATTTGAATGTTGTCAGAGGAGAAAAAACGGAGACAAAAAGTCTTCTCTATAAAATTTTAAACATATTTTAAAACATCATCAGAAATTTCCTTTTTTTTTTTTACTTTTAAAGTATCTTAGAATTAAGATTTTTTTCCCAGACAGAATTGATATTCTGTTTACATGCAGAGTAATATTTACCTCAAAACAGAGAATAAATAGTTTATATCCTCTTAGGGGCTATTATAGAATACAAAACATGCAATTATAATGTTAAAAATAACTTTACGCCATACTAGACAATGAAACTAAAAGGAGAAATACAGCTGAATACAGGCCCTTGTGATTTTGCCTAGAGTCTTATTTAGATTGTACTTTGAAAGGCACAAGTTATTTAAATTTTTAAGAGTTTTAGTGTTAAAATAAAATTTTATAAGATTTTACCTAAATGCAGATATTTAATATTAAAATATCCTTTGGAGAACAAATTGCTATAAGAACAGATTGTTACTAAGCAACCCAGGAAAATCATGTTGCTCAGCAACAGGCTGCTAGGGAGCAGGACTTGCCCTTCTCTGGTCGTAAACTAAAATTTCCAAGATATCTATGGGGTCACCTCCCTAGGGCCTCTGGACTATTTCACATAAGACTGCCAGGTACCTTCTTAGAAAAATCTCCATACAGTTGACCTTCATACACAGATAATTTATAGCTTTACCCTTCCTTGTTCATCCAACACCTTTGGCAGTATGCCCTATCTTATGTTGAGCTTTTTATAATTAATTAGAATTTTGTAAATCATTAGCGCAAATATTTTTTGTCACCTATTGATATAATCATAAGCAATTTGGCCCTTTACTTAGTAACGTATTGATGTGTGTTGATAGATAATTTAATCTGAACATTCTCACGTTCTTAGAACAAACTAATTGCCATGCTATAATTAATTTACTAGGTCCTGAGTTAAATTTGTTAATTTTTTTGAGAATTTTCTTTTATAGACAAAGGTAGATTACTCTATCAGGGCCTCTAGAGTCTTGTGGAGATTTTGGGGCTGAATCTCTTGTTTGACTAGTGAGAAAGTGTATATTTTCTCCTGCTTGCCCTTGAAGATGCTGGTAAGAAATAGAGGGGCTGGCCCCTTGCCCAAGTGGTTAAGTTCGCGCGCTCCGCTGCAGGCAGCCCAGTGTTTCCGTTGGTTCGAATCCTGGGCGTGGACATGGCACTGCTCATCAAACCATGCTGAGGCAGCGTCCCACATGCCACAACTAGAAGGACCCACAACGAAGAATATACAACTATGTACCGGGGGGCTTTGGGGAGAAAAAGGAAAAAAAATATATATAATCTTTAAAAAAAAAAAAAGAAAAAAGATATAGAGTTCCTTCTCCAACCCCAGCAAATGAGTAAGTGTCATCCAGCTTCTTTCTATAAAGAAGAACAAGAAAGTCTTGATTTCCCTGATTGCTGGTCTATCACTTCCAGAGGAATCCCAGGATTCCAAGGCTTGCCAAGGACTCATACCCATGACTGCACAAAGAAGAATTCAACCAATTTCAAGGGTACCCTTGAGATAGAGGAAATTGCATTGAACAATCCAAACAAAAGTCTCCTATTGAGTGGGGACTGACAAAGAAGACATTTAATGAGAAGAAATAAAATAACTCAGAGAAACTAAAAGATAATGCAAAACTTCTTTCTAGAAGTTGCAATATTTAAAACATGCACACAATATTCGTATTAAAAATATAACAGACAACCCCAACTATATGCTGCCCACAAGAAGAAGATTTTATGTATTAAAACACAACTGGGTTAAAAGTAACAGTATAGAAAGAGTTACACCAGGCTGACAAGAGGGGGGTGTCGACGTGAGGGGAGAGGAGCAGTTGGAGTGGTTATGTTCGTATCAGACAAAGCAGATTTCAGAACAAAACATGTTATCAGAGGTAAGCAAGATTATGGAAAGAGAACTACCAAACTTTTGCTATTTTTATTGATTGATCGATTGTTTTTTATTTTCTTGATCATGGCAAGAACGCTTAGCATGAGATCTACCCTCTTAACAGAATTTTAAGTGCACAATACAGTGTTGTTAACTGTATGCACAGTGTTGTACAGCTGAGCTTATTCATCTTGCATAACTGAAACTTTATACGCATTGAACAGCAACTCCCTCCAATAGCTAAGACATGAAAACAATCTAATGTCCATTGATGGATGAATGGAGAAAGCGCTTTATATATATATATATATAACGGAATATTATTCTGCCTTTAAAAAGAAAGAAATCCTGCCATATGTGACGACGTGGATGAACCTGGAAGACATGTTAAGTGAAATAAGCTAGTCAAGTCACAGAAGGACAAATACTGCATGCTGTAACTTTATTATAGCTGAATTGAGGATATAATTTTTAGTCCCATTCAGCTACCTGATTTTGTGTGCAAATTGGCTTTGCAATACAAAACTAATGTGAGATTTTACAAAGGAAAATGTCTTAATAAGAACTAATAAAATGTGAAATAATCAAATGTTATTAAAATAGTTAAGAAAAAAGGCACTTTTTTGACATTTTTATTTCTTAGCCTAATTTTTTTTATATAATCATGAATTTTTCGTGTAGTCATAACAGCTCTCCAGCAATTACGAGATTACATTTCCTCATTTTATGTTACATTTTGTGACTTACTAATGAGAATTAGTGTTTTCATCAATTGAGCCTTTGCAATGCTGGCAAGCAAAATAGGGAGCTTTATAGAATCATGTAAATCAGATTGAGTTATAAAAATTTAAATACAACATCTCAAACTGGGACTTTAACATCTCAAACTAGGACTTTTCTTGTTGAAACATTTACATTGATGCATGCAACTTTAGTTCATTCAATTTAGATTCTATCTATTACAAATTAAAAACAATATTAAACATAAAAGATGGTAAACTGTGATTCTACTACTTCTTTATGTATTATATAACCTTCAAAGTCTGGGTTCAAAGTTCAAACACTTAAAAGCTCTTTAGTAGTATCACAAAAAAGATTTAAATTGTCAGTTCTTAAATGGTGGTGATATTCTGATTTTTCTAATTGAACAGAAGTGAAACTTTCAAACATTTGGAAGCAGGTCCACCTACATAATTTGTGGGGCCCAGTAAAAAATTAAAATGTGGAGTCCCTTGCGCAAACAAGCAAACAGGAAGAAAGTGTTCTCCTCTTTCTGAGATCTCTTTCCTTACTTGTCATGGTGTTTCATTTGCTATTTAGCGTTGTATTCCCTACAGCGTAGGAATACTTGGGGGATAAGTGCAAATCTTCACAGGTGCCCAGAACCCTGCCCACGACTTGATGCATGGGATGGGTGTGCATGAGTGTGTGCATGCTGTGCATGAGTGCATCAGTATATGAGTGTAGAGCATCACCATCACCCTCTGTAACTGGAAGCAATTACACTCAGGAAAGTATAGATAGATAGTAGACAGATGGGCGGTTAGATACAAAGATACATAGATACATAGATAGATTATTGGTGGATAGATAGATGGATGAATGGACAGTCAGACAAACAGACAGGAAGGCAGGCTGGCAGATAGACCAATAGATAGGTAGATAGCTATAGATAGATACATAGATAGAGAATAGTTTAACACTAAAGTTATATTGCTGGCAAAGCATCTTTCTGGTTTACTTCCACAATTCTTTATTTGAATAACATCCAGAATTTGTCTATGGTTCTAGACGTTTGGGTTAAATGACCTGGGTTACTCCTCTTTCGCCTCAGAGTTGCCCACAATGTAGTAAGTACAAAGTCAGAGATAGACCCAGGGCAGTAAAGAAGCCCCAAAGCAAAGCACTTAACTCATCTTGGGTACATTAGGAAAGACTTCGAGAGATTATTTTTGAACCAAGTTCTAAAAGATGCTTACAGCTTTGCTATGAGAAGAGGTCACAGAGAGGGATTAGATGGAAAGGAGAGCAGAAGCGAGCACACAGAGGTTGGAAATTACAGGGTGTATGCAGAAAAACAGAGAAGGATTAATGTTCAAGAAGCAAAAAGCTGGGAAAGGAATGACAATAAATGAGTTAAAGTTACCAAAGGCATTGACAGTATGCTAAATAACTTCAACTTTATGTTATAGGTGAGCAGTTTCCAACTGGGGGTAATGTTGCCCTACAGGGGAACTTTGGCAATGTCTGGAGACATTATTGATTACTATTGCAACTTGAGGTGGGGTGGTTAGTAGTATCTATTGGATGGAAACAAGGGATGCCACTACATAGCCTCACAATGCACAGGACAGCTCTGACAACAAGGTAATATCTGACTCAAAATGTCAATAGAGCTAAGGTGGGGAAACCCTGCTGTAATCCAGTGGGTATTCACTCAAGAATTCTAAAACACAGAGTGGACAAAGCAGATGTGTTCTCTGGATAGCTTTTGATGGTAGCTCTATGGCTACATGAGATATAACTTATGAACACTCAATATGATATTTCCTAGATAGCACTGAATTTTATAGGTAATATAACATATACTTTCAATCCTTGCTTGACTTTGGGGGAACTTGGAGTATTTCCATTAGTGAATTGGATACTTTACAATAATGCTTCTTTATAATTGGAACCACAGCTCATGACTCAACAAGTGGCTAAGGATTAATTTTTATCTCTTCTGCTACCATCTGCTTTGCTGCTTTTTGATTGCACTGCTCCACACAATATTACATTTTAATTATAAAGGGTTGAGAGAACATTAATTTGGTATTGGCTCAAGGAAAAGATCTCAATTAGATTTCCCAAGTTTTTCAGTTTGACCTCATTTATTTTCTGTCTTTACCACTGACTGCAGACAATATTTGAGAGATGAATTGTAATTGGTTAACTATTAAAGTGATCTGGCTTTAAATATAAGCATCCAAAACATGAAATGTTAACACATTTGGAACCTAGATGAACCACATTATTTTCTCAAGCTAAAACTGTAGCGTTAAAAGTAACCTATTGTTATTGGAAGAGAAAAATCTCAATAGACTTCATGAAATGGCTACAAAAGTACATAGAAACACCAAGCCAATGACGTTACAGAATTTAATCAAGCAATCTACCACCACAATAATTTATAAGTATCTCAATTTTGATCCTCCATCAGTAATGCAATCAGATTTAGAAGATGTTATACTCAAGACAAGGTTAAACTTTGATTTCAAATATAAAATTTAAACCTTCAAAACCTCATAGTTCTTACCAATATACTCTATTTAGCCCCCAAACTACTTGGAAATTAAGAATATTAATATTTCAAATACTGCTTTTGATTTATGTTAAAAAAATCTAGCTTTACATTTATTACAATGTGCTTAAACCTGAAGCGCAGATGGAAAGTATTGGCTATTTTGACCCATTGCTCATCATTGAAAAATTGTGCAATCAGCTTTTTAGGGCCCATGAAAATTTTTTGGCCAATTTGATTGGAATTGGATTACATCAATAGAATAATTGTGGAAAGCTGATATTCTTATAAAATTAACTCTTCCTATTCATGAATATACAAATCTGATGACTTTGGACTTCTTTAAACCCTTTATGAGAAATTATACAAATTACTAATAATTAGACTTCAAATTTTTTGTAAGATTTACCCCTAAGTATACCATGCAAATAAGTAGAGAAAGTTTTAAAGTACTTTTTATCTTTTTTTTCTTTTTTCTTTTTTTTTTTTTGAAGGAAGATTAGCCCTGAGCTAACATCTGTGCCTATCTTCCTGTACTTTATATGTGGGACGCCTACCACAGCATGGCTTGCCAACCAGTGCCATGTCCACATCTGGGATCTGAACTGGCGAAGTCCGGGCCGCCAAAGTGGAATGTACTCACTTAACTGCTGTGCCACGGGGCCGGCCCCACTTTTTATGTTTTTGCTGGTATATGGCGTATTATTATTATATTGACTTTTAAAACGTTCCTATTATTTTAAATAATTTTTTTTGTGAATTCTTTGGTGTTCTCTATTACCAATGATAAAATCTACAGATGATACTAGTTTTATTTCCTTTTTTAGAAATTTTATGATTTTGCTGTATTTTCCTTGTTTTATTGTTCTGATTATAGTAGACATAGAGGGTTGATCATCATATTTCTTGCGTTTTCCTTCATTTAAGGGAATGTGTGATTCAGTTTGGATATTTTTAATGACCCAGCATTCATTTCACTAATGCTAATGTCTGTGTTCAATCTGCTGTTAAGCATCATAGTTATGTCTACTAAACAACATACTTACTGGACTTTAAATTTAGATATTGCACTTTTGGTTCCTCGAGTTTTCATCCAATCCAATTTTTATTCAAATTATAAGTTATAATTCTCCAACTTTTCATCGATTTTCTGCATCATTTTCTCTATTTTCTTGATTGTAATAATCGAATATTTCAATGTCTTTGTATACTAATGCCGGTGTTTGGTTACTTGTAGATCCGCCTGTATTGTCTCTTCTTCCTCTTACACAGCCAAGTCTCTTCTAATGTATTGCCTTCCACAACATTTTACACATTTTGGCTTAGATTGACACATCTTTAAAATACAGCAAATGTCTTCATTCTGTGCTTTTGAGAATTCTCAAATCTCCAATTTGATACTTCAAGCCTTGACAGTAGCTAAAATCTTTCCTGGCTTTCTATTCTCCAAGAGTGGTACTCAGCCAGACAGCATGTGTGTCAGAATAGGCAAACTCCTTCAAAGGGGGAAAAATAAGATTTTTCAGTGTCAATTCACCACTCTTTCAAAGGCTTTTCTCTCACATGTAATCCCTGAGACCCTCTCTCGACTAGGTATTTGTCTTCTAAGCACAAGAGGGAGATCCTGCTTGAATTTTCTGAGGGGTTTGCTTTAGTTTTTAAGCCTCTTGTCCAGCATAGCTATGGAAACCAGCCATGTGGAGACCCATCTGATGTCCAATTTTTATCATTCTGCTTTATGTTATTGTCAAAAGTTCTGCTTATTTCTTCATCCTCAAGCAGTAGCCCTCAGTCTTTGCCTGGACTAAATTCCTGGGCAAAAATCTGCAACCAGAATTGGTGGATATTACCAGTGAGAGCTTCAAATTCTCAGATCACCTATGGAAGTTTCTTCTCTTTCCAGACTTGTATATACTGTGGTCCTGGTTGCTTCCACAGCTTTAAAGAGATGGTTTATATTTTTTAGCACTTTTTATTTATTTACTTTACTTATTATTTATTTGTTTAAAACATATTATTGATTTATTTTTAATCTATATTATTCATGAAATGTTTGCCTGCCATTGGACTACTGTATTCTACTCTTAAAGTATTTTTTGAAATTCATGAATGATTTTTGAATTTCATCAAATAAGTTCTCATTGAATATTGAGACTATCTTATAGTTTTTCTTCTTTAATTTATTAATGCAGTAAATGACATTTAAAGATTTTCCAATATTTAACCCTTCTTCCATTTCTAGAATAAAGTCAAGAAGAAGGACATGTCTTGTCACTAGGATCTATATGTGTTTTGGTACTCTAGCTCAAGGACACTGTTCCTCCTTGTTGCCTGCAATTCAGACCAGTTCTGCTACCTGTTGATTCCTTTCTTTAAGGTGGTAGTGGTAGTGAGTGGGGAGTTGTTTTCTCTTACCTCCTATAAGACAAGAAATACATAGATTGTTTCACAGAGTGGAAAGATCTTTGATAGTTCCTGGTTATGCATGATCTCCAAAGCAGAAACTTCCCTCTACACTCAAATTATAGGAGGATTTGAAAAGCAAAGGAATTTTCTTATATACAAGTTCTTAAATATTTTCAACAGTAATTTATCACTGATTATATGGTAAGTATCCTGCAAGGGCTCCAAAACTAATATGTAAAAATTTATATTGTAAAACCCTAAATTTCTATGTTCTATAGGGGTAAATAGATGTTGGTCTGGGAAGAAACTGCATATTAGTAAATTTGTTGGCAACCTAGGGAATTTGGAGGCATGTCATTGCAGTACAAATAGCATGAACTTTGAAATCAGACACATGCTAGTTTGTAAAGACTGGCCGGCTCCTAATCTTTCCAGGGATATGATTTAAATGAGCTATCGAAATCTGCTGAAGTTCAGAGTATTCATTTATTCAAGTGAGAATAATGGCACACATTGAAGAGAATTACTTTTAGGTTAGGTGAGAGAATTTATGTAACTAAGCAAAATGTATTTTTTCCCTCTCTTTGTCTCCTCAAAAACAGTAGTAACATTGAAAATTTATGTTGAAAAATGTAAACTCCTTCTAAAACATTCCATAAAAGTAGAATTTTTATGTTATAGAGAGTAGGAGACAAATGTTGATGTCTATTTTGTTCTAAATAATGTATGACTAGCCTTAGAGAAGAAATATTTAAAAATCACATTATAGTAGATTTAAGATATATATTTGCTATGACACAAAAACAAAGAATTTATGAAATATGATTTTTTACTTATAAAGCATTCCTTTGTAATTGAAATAGTTTATGAATTTATTAAGCAATAAAATGAATCAATAGTCTCTTATTCTTTTATTATGTAATACTTTAAATCAGAGATTTTTTTCATTTCTGAATAATAAAACAGAAGTTTACTAGAATTTTAAAATAGCAGACTAAACCAACATTTTGAAAAATGACAAAAACCACTGCTTGATTGTATGAATAAATTAATAAACATATATCAATATTTACTAATTATTATCTTTGCTTTTCATTATATCATTTGCTTTTATGATAACTACCTAAGTGAGAAAAAATTTTAGGGAACAGCACAAAATCCTCAAGTATTGTTCAAGAAAAAATACAGGTAAATTTATTTTATTTTATAAAATGAACATCACAGTCTTATTTTAGAACTGGAGAGAGATTTTTCAAAATGACGTAAATAATAAAAGGAATTGAGTACACTACACAGCTAAGGATTGCTGGTCATGAGTAACAAATAACCTTTTTATTGGCCTAGTTATTTCCCACTTCTTCCACAAATTTTAATACTTTAAAAAATAAAGGAGAGTGGCCGGCCCAGTGGTCGAGTGGTTGAGTTTGCGCACTCTGCTTCAGTGGCCCAAGGTTTCACTGGTTTGGATCCTGGGTGTGGACATGACACTGCTCATCAGGCTGCATTGAGGCGGTGTCCCACATGCCACAACTACAAGGACCCACAACTAAAATATACAACTATGTACTGGGGGGATTTGGGGAAAAAACGCAGAAAAAAAATAAAAGAGATATACATTTGATTAAGTAAGTGTATAATTCTCTGCATCATAGTAATCTCTATTGCCAAAGAAGTGTCCAAAATATAGTTTGTTGCCATCACAGAGGAACCTGATATATCAAGGCAAAGTTTTTTTAAAGTTAGTTTTTTGGAAAATTAAATAGTACTCAAACAGTGTCAAAATGTAGTTTCCTGGCTAATATTAACAATATCTATCTAAAGTAAAATTTTTTTTGTTTAAATTATTTTGTGATGAAATATTCTACTTTTAGAAATATTTATTGATTCATTTGTCATTTTGGATAATTTAGAAAACTGTAAAATAAAGTATATAATCCAGAGACAGAAGATCTACTTAATAATCAGTTAGAGGAATGCATTAGTTTTCTATTGCTGTAACAAATTAGCAAATTTGCATAATGATTAATGATTTTATTATTTCACAGTTTCTGTAGGTCAGAAGGTCAGCAGAGAGTGACTGGATCTTCTGTTTAGAGTCTCACAAAGTTGAAGCAAAGTTATTGGCTATGCAGGATTCTCATTTGGAAATTCAAAAGAAAAATCTGCTTCTAAGCGCATGCAGGTGGTTGGCAGGATTTGGTTCCTTGTAGTTGTGGGACTGAGGTTCCTGGTTCTCTCTATGTGCACACCAGCAGAAGTGTACCAAATCCTTCTCATGCTTTGAATGTCTTATTTTCCCTTCTGTCACATCTTCCCTGCATCCAGCCAGAGTAAGTCTATACTTTGAGCTCATGTGGTTGCATTAAGCCCATCTTTATAATCTAGGATGATATCCTTATCTTAGAGTCAACTGATCAGTAAACTTAACTGTATCTGTGAAATCCCTTTTGCCGGTGACATAACATATTTACAGCCATGACACCAGGTGGTGAAGGGCATGGAGCCAAAATTCCGCATGTTACAGGTAAGATCCTTTAAGGGTAAATAATAGAACATATATATATTATACGTTTGAGTGAATTTTTCTCCTTGACCTGAATATTACAATTAATTAATTACAATTTGCAATGTTTACCTTAGGAAAATTTATGTATGTAGTTATATTGTTTTTGGTGAAGAAGATTGTCCCTGAGCTAACATCTGTGCCAAACTTCCTGTATTTTATATATGGGATGCTGCCACATCATGGCCAGATGAGTGGTAAGTATATTCATGCCCAGTATCTGAACCCACAAACCCCAGACCACCAAAGCAGAGCACATGAACTTAACCACTATGCCACTAGGCCAGCCCCAGGAAAATTTTTTAATGATTTCAAGAAATAAAACATGACAAATATTTTCTATACATGGCAAGGCATGGCAGATTAACATACTTTATAAATACAAGTCTAGTAGTCAATGGAAACGTGATAGAATAAGTATTCAGATTTAAGCAACCTTCTGTCAGGGAGTTTATGATAATTTTGGTATCTACAAAGGACCTGAACTTACTTTCAGAATATAACTCAAGTATGTAGATATGTAATTGGTTAACTTTGAAACATTCTTTTAGAATGTGGCATAGTATCTTGTCTTCAGTCTTATTTAGTTTAATATTTTATCTAAGACATGAATGAAGACATTTGCATCACATTTTTAGAATGTTAAAGATGGAGAAGAATAATGATCACCCTACATGACAAAAACCAAGGGACTACTTACAAACTGGAATGATTAACTGATTTTAAATAAATTTAATATGGATAAATATCTATTCTTGTACTTTGGTCCAAAATATTAATTATTTATTTTAAACTGAAAGGAACTTATCTAAACAAGAGCACAAAGATGATTTACAAGTGGCAGCTCACAATCAGTCAATACAAATGAATAATGCAATATGCTTCCAGTAAATCTAATGCAAAATAAGCCTTTATTAGTAGAAATATTGCATCTAAAAGGAAATATGGAATTTTCCATTCTGCCCTCAACTTTGTCAGAATTTATCTGAGTGTTTAAATTTTTTAAAAATTTAAGCAAAATGCAACATTTAAACCTTCAAAGAAATGCAAATTCAGAGGTCCTGTAACTGTCTATAAGCAATAGGGCATTTTTCTTATAAATAATTGATTAAACTTTGCCTGATAATGATGATGATAACGAAAATAATAAAGCTAGCAGTACAGCCTATTGTCTTTGTTTTACTACAGAAGAAGATCGAGAAGAAGGAAGGTTCACAGAAATAATTTATTTTCCTTACTATAATAGGAGTTTTGGAGATTTTCTTTTTGTTAGTTTTGTTTTGTTTTTCTGGATTTTCTTGTTAATCAAGAAGCAGCTACCGGGCAGTAAGATGGCCTTATTCTTATTCACAAAGTCTCTGAAGAGGATCAAGGAGAGACCCAATCAGTATTATACACGATAATGGTATCTATTGATTCCAGAGTACAGAAGATATTCAAATTGCTAATTATAAGTGTATTGAAGTATTATTTGTATCTTCAAGATTTATTTAGTCTTAACCACCCCAGGAATCATTTTCTTTGTGAGAATGTTTTTACATGTTTTTTTAATCCAAGAAATGCAATAGGCAGGCTGACAGTCCACGATGGTGGAATCACCTCACAGGACACTTGCCTGAGAGGATCTATGGCCATCATGGGCCGTTAGGTTTGCTGGTTCCCTTCCTCAACACTGTCACCTGGTGTTCTGAAGGATTTCCTGATCAACTAAATTATTCAGAATTTTGGAAATATTTTTGGGTAGGAAGTCAGATCCAGGCTCACAGTTGTGTGTAGAAATGCTAATTCTTGATGAATAAGTGGAAGTTTATACGAGGAAAAAAAGCTGATTTGAGCAAGAGAATTATTAATCTGAGGAAAGTAAAGACTTCCTTGATATGTGTTGTGGATATAAAAGACTATTGTGAAGAGACTAAAGAATTTGATTTTCAGGTTGGGATCAAGTTGAGAAGAACTGATATATTTTGAGTCTTCCAATCCATGAGGACGGAATAGCTTTCCATTAATTTAGATCTGCTTTAATTTTTTTAATCAGTATTTTGTAGTTTTCTGGATATAAATCCTGCATAAATTTTCTTAGATTTAATAGCTAAGTAGTTAATTTTTCTGGGTGCAGTTGTAAATAGTGTAGTTTTATTTTAAATTCAAATAGTTCGTTACCAGTATACATGACAGCAACTGACTTTTGCATCTTGCCTTGCATCTTGTAATCTTATTGTAGTAACTTATTAGTTTGAGAAATTTTTTGGTGATTCTTTGCGGTTTTCTATATGGAGGCAGTTTTACTTTTTCTTTCATAATCTGAATACCTTTTCTTTTCTTTTTTTTTCATATTTCACTAGCCAGGATGTCCAGTGCAATGTTGAATAGGAGAGGTAAGCGAGAAAATCTTTGCCATTTTCCCCATCATAGTGGTAAAGCATCCAGTTTCTCACAATTACATATATTAGCTGTAGCTTTTATGATATTTTTTATCAAAATGAGGAAGTTCACCTCTATTTTTAGTTTGCTAAGAGTTTTTTATCATGGATATTTGTTGGATATTCTAAAATACTTTTTCTTCATCAATTGATGTTATCATATGACTTTTCTTTAGTCTGTTGATGTGGCAGATTACACTCATTGATCCTCAAATGTTGAATCATCCTTGTATACCTGGAATAAATCCCACTGGTCATGATGTATAAAACTTTTATACATTGTTGGATTGTATTTACTATTTTGTTGAGGATTTTTGTAACTATGTTCATGAAAGATATTGATCTGTAGTTTTCCTTTCTTATAATGTATTTTATCTGATTTTGGCATTAAGGTAATCCTGGCCTCACTGAATGAGTTAGGAAGTTTCCATCAGCTTCCATTTTCTACAAGTGATTGTTAGAATTGGTATCATTTCTTCCTTAAATACTTGGTAGAATTCATGAGTAAAACCATCTTGGCCCAATAAATTCTCTTTTGGCTGGTTATTAATTATTAATTTAATTTCTTTAATAGATATGGGCACATTAATCATGTCTGCTGGGGCCGGCCCCATGACCGAGTGGTTAGGTTCTGGTGCTCCACTTCGGAGGTCCATGGTTTTGCTGATTCAGATCCTGGGCTACAGGCATGGCATCACTCATCAGGCCATGCTGAGGTGGTGTCCCACATAGCACAACCAGAGACACTCACAACTACAATATACAGCTATGTACCAGGGGGCTTTGGGGAGAAGAAGAAGAAGAAAAAGAAGACTGGAAATAGATGTTAGCTCAAGTGCCAACTTTTAAAAGAAAAAAAATCATAATAATAACGAAGATATATTAGAAATGCTCCATAAATTCCATTCAGGGGAAATTTTTTAGTATACAAACAGAATTTAACTTTAGAAATTTTTGCAATTTTCTTTTAAATTACAAGTTATGATAATTATCTACACTTTTAAGATGACAAAGTAATGTTAGAAGATTTATAAAGGTAACTAGCACCACAGACTTAGTAAAGTAGGATTGAAATCCAAGCATTTTTATACTAAAGGATGTACTCTCGACCACATTCTTATGATGGATATAACCTCCTGGTAGACGTTTTAGCCCATTATAAGCTTATTAATAGAATTATTCAAGCATAAGATATGCAATTAGTTGACAAGGGTATTAAAGTGAAGAAGTTATTGTCAAGTGTTTCATTTAACCACACAATACATATGGTCATTTCTATTCTTGAGTGATCCTATGATATGAAAATATGTCTGCATATCCTAAAAGAATGAGAGTTCATTTTCTGCTATGCCCTTTGTGTAATATCCAAGACCATAATATGGTAGTGAATAATCGCCCCTAAACATGTCCATGCTTTAGCCCCAGAACCTATGAATATGTTACCTTCCACGGTAAATAGGACCTTGCAGATGTGATGAAGTTAAGGATTTGAGGTCCAGAGATTATCCTAGATTGTGCAGATGGCCCCAATGTAATCACAAGGGTCCTAGTAAGAGAGAGGCAGGAGTATCAGAGTCTAATGTATGGCATAATGTGAATAAAGGGCCACAAGCCAATGGAGACAGTCTCTACAGACTATAGAGGGCAAGAAAACAGATTCTCCCCTGTAGCCTCCAAAAGGAATGCAGCTCTGCTCTCTCCTTGATTTTAGACTTCTGACCTCTAGAACTATAAGACAAAACGTTTGTGTGTTTTAAGCCACCAAATTCATGGTAAGTTTTTACATCTGCTTTAGGAATCTAATTCACAAGTCCAGATGGGAGACAACTTCCTTGTCAATATCTTGGGGGTGATGCACATGGTTTACACTATTTACAGACCTGGAGTATATAGAATGGGGGGGTTGAAACTACAATATAATATTTTAAATGTGAAAATGTAGTGATATGCATTATGAATTGAAGATGATTGAACTCTTCTTGCTGCTACTTCTGTTTCCACTACAACCACAGCAATTACTGCTGTATCTGATAGGAGCTTAAAATCTACATCAGGAGGAGTGTGAAACCTAGTTAGAGTTGAGAGAGAGAGAATGGTCCATGTTTTGCATTCTTGGTTAGTAAGCAGTTTCTGTGAATAATTGCAGTATTTGACTTCTTCCTCATCTTCAGCATTTTTATACAACCTCCCCACTCTATTGGAAACAGAAACCTAATGGAGGTCTAAGAGTAAATGATGCATTCTCTGTTCCCACTTAATTAAAGTAATTGGTTACCATTGCTTAATTTGCAGATCTCTGATTGAAATCTTACACTTTGGAACATTAAATGAGCTTGAACAGCAGATGATTTCCTTTTTTTTTTTTTGAATATCAAGTAGTTTGAATTATAGAAATTTGTAAAAGGTAAATATAAAACCCAAATATAATGGAAAATAAAGCATCTTTACAAAAAGAGCATTTGCAGATCAAAAGCACTCAAAAATAAGGTGTTTGGGGTGCCTTGAAATATTAACTAAACGATTGGAGGAGTCATCAGTTTATATTTTTAGATTTGATTTAACAGAAAAGTTCAAGAGACTCACTGAAGTTTGGAAGAATCGGATGAGGAAACGGGCATTTTCACAACAATTTGATGTTACAATCAGCAGCCTACATCCATATAAATGGGAATTGTGGGGTTTATTCAATAGGTGCAAATGGCATGCTTGGAATATTGCGTAAACTCAAAGGCTTTTTAATTGCAAATATATTTATTAAGTTCTGTGCGTATTTGATCAAAAATAGATATTCCAGTGCACAGCTAAATTACAGCTTTTGTTTCACATATTGTCATGCCTTAACATTAACACTACTATTATTTATGGAGTAAAGGTAACAGTGATGTCCCCATCCCATATTTTTAGAAAACTTTACTATAAATTCAGCTATCTCTACAAATCTTTACCTGAGATCCACTTTTTCCCTTCTCGCAACTATCAGATATAACAGCAACTTGTGTTCACTTCTGTAATTACACCAATCCTGTCACTTTTTCTGCCTTCCCCACTTGGATGTAAGATTCTTGAGTGAGGGTTATGTCCTTTTTCATCTTTAAATCTTTCATGACCAGCATAGTCACGAAGTTTTGACTGGTACATAATTTTGACTGGAATATTATCTTGATTCATGTTTTTATTGAGTAGATAAGTTAGTAAAAGAAGGGAATATTATTAACTTTCTTATTTATTGAGTGTTCTAGAATAAGAGACCTAAAAAATACAGGAGAAAATAGAAAGCTTCATCTGCTAGCAGGAGGGTAAGTCTGAGAGATCATCTTTTCTTTTTTGGCAATTAGAAGTTTTATACAAAATATGCACTTAGTTTGGTCATGAGGAAAATGGTGATGAGAACCAGTAACGTGGGCCAGGAATGAGGACCAAGCCAGAGACTAGTTCATGGGTCCCAGTTCACAGAAGCAGATGGTCTAAAAGTAATCTGGCCTGGGAAAATACCTCCTGTATGTTTGAATTTATCAAGGAAAATTGACAGTTTAAGTAAATTCAGGAGAGCATAGTTTAAGAAAGCAAGTGTTGCAGACTTGCAACATTTTCTTACGTAAAGTCACTGAAGATCTTAACTCTACATATTCTCAGGCAAAAAATTATTTATGAAATAATTTCAAGTTGCCACCTTGAACACAGGAATAGCTACAACTACTTGAAATAAAACAAGGTCTTTGCACGTTTTGTTTTGTGGTCATTAGCTATACAGCCAGAGGAAACTGTTCCTAGTTAACCAAAATTAGAAAAATTAATGTTATATTTTCATAATACTAGCTAACTAAAAAAACACTGAAATTCTTTGCATTTTGGAAAGCACATTTATATAAGACAAATGCCAGAATTCTAAGAAGCTATGTTACATTTGGTTAAAAATAAGCAACATCTAAGTCAACATCAATAGCGACAGCAATTGCACTATGTCATTTTTTTTTAACATAAGTTAAACATATTCTTCAGTTCCCAATGTCCTGGTTCTGGAAGTGTACTGGATTATGGACTAAGAAATGAAAAATGTCTGTGCTAATGGAGTATGTCCCTTGCCCTTGTCCTTTCCCAGTCTGCCATCAGGATCTTCAAGTGATCATCTCTCTGAAACATGTTAGACCTGGTTTAGAGGCTTCTTGACATGAGTGCGTGCAGCCTGAATCTGTGAGCCTCCTTTAAGTTTTGAAGGGTTTGACAATTAGAAACCCACTCAGGCAGTCATCTCTCAGTTGTGAGAAAAGCACCCCCAAAAGGGACGACAGATTTAAAAATACGGAACCAACCAATTTTTTTCTGGCGGTCGCCTTGATGTTAGAGTCCTTAAACAAACACATCTGGTAGGGACTTTGAGCTATATTGAGTGTTTTTTCTAGGTCAACCAAAAAACCAAAGGATTAGTTGACATCACAATGAATTTTATTAGTTTCCATTTAAAAGTAATTTTGGACATGAACATCACCTGCAAAGATTCATATTATTCTCATTTATCCTCCTCCCTCCCTCCTCCTTGACTAGGAGTGCCAACATTCTCACTGTAATGTGCCTAAGGCGGTTCCATTTACAAAGAAAGTCCTGTGAATCATGACACCAGGGAACTGTGTAGCTCTCCAGGCTCTGTCTTTTGTTCAACCCCTGCCTGTAGAAAGGGGGGAAAATGAAATACCTTGGACAAATGGGAGAAAAAAGGGAACTGGAGGGGCTGGCCCCATGGCTAAGTGGTTAAGTTCTCATGCTCCACTTTGGTGTCCCAGGGTTTTGCCGATTCAGATGCTGGGTGCAGACCTAGCACCACCCATCAAGCCGTGCTGGGATGGTGTCCCACATAGCAGAGCCAGAAGGGCATACAACTAGAATATATACTATGTACTGGAGGGCTTTCTGGAGAAGAAGAAGAAAAAATAAATAAAAGAAGATTGGCAACCGAGGTTAGCTCACACTCCAACCTTTAAAAAAGAAAAAAAATTTTAAAAAAAGAGAATTCAATAACATTTTTTTACTATCTGCTATGTGAAAGATACCATACTTGATATTTTCACTGATTTATTTCATGGAACAATTTTATCTCTCAATAGCTTTAAGAGATAAATATTGTTACCTCTTTATAAAGAGAGAGGCATTGAATCTCAGAAAGGTTAAGTAACACACAAGGTTACACAGCCAGTTAGCAACAGAACAGAATCTGTGTATGATTACTCCTCAACACCCTGTGGTTCCCACCACATGAAGCTGACCAAAACATTTCTACCAAATTTAATGGACATGGAGCTATTGTATCATATTTTCTTCAAAAAATATTAAGGTAATTTTCTCCTATCATATGCTTTGGAATTTTGCACCATTTCTATATATTTTCTTCACTTTCATGCATAATCCTCTAGAGGATAAAAATAAGATTTTATTTCATTAATTATTCACCATCTATATAGCCATTTTATTAAACAAGAATCTACAGTGGTCCTCCCTTATCCGTGGGGGTTACATTCTGAGACCCTGTGATACTATGCTTTTTCCTATACATACATACCTATGATAAAGTTTAACTGATAAATTAGGCAGAGTAAGAGATTAACAATAATAACTAATAATAAAACTGAATAGTTATAACAGTATACAGTAATAAAAGTTACGTGAATGTGGTCTCTCTCTCTCTCAAAATATTTTACTGTGCAGTCATTCACTGCTTAATGAAGGGACTATATTTTCAGAAATGTGTTAGGCAATTTTATTGTTGTGTGAACATCATAGAGTGTACTTACACAACTAGATGGTGTGGCATACTACACACCTAGGCTATATAGTACTAATTTTGTGGAACCACTGTCGTATGTGCGATCTGTCATTGACTGAAACGTTGTTATTCAGCACATGACTGTACTGTACTCATTCTTCTTCTTATTGTGAAGATGTGAAATGATAAAATGCCTATGTGATGAGATGAAGTCAAGTGAATGACGTAGGCATTGTGATGTAGCTATTGACTGTCTGGGATCATCTGCTTCCAGACCATGATTGACTACGGTTGACCACGGGTAACTGAAACCGTAGAAAGAGAAACCGTGGATAAGAAGAGACTAATGTAAAAGATTAATGAATTGGTTCAGTTTTATTTTAGCAAATAGAGATATCATTGTCAATATTCTTTTATTATTACTATATTATTTTTGGCTCATTATAACAAAGAATATTTTATTTTCCTAATTGAATAGCCATTATTCCTGATTAAAAACAATTTAGTAAGTTATACTAAGTACTTGAAATATTGTCTCAAGTGTAAATTATTTTTGTCTATGTAAGGCAATTAATTATCTGAGGTGTTTCAGTATGTCATTAACTGCAAACACTATTTTCAATGAACATCAACTTAACCTTAATTTTAAAAAATGATTATTTTAAACAGACTGCTACTAAGCAGATTACAATTTCCTGAAATATTGCCGAGAACCTCATCCCTACTGAATCACTTCGCTAGCTGTGCTTTTAACATCCTCACTTGCTTTAAAGCCCTCTTAGCTCCTCCCTTTAAAGGATCCTATGAGCAACACTTTCCAGTCATTTTCTCCTTGAGCTACTGATTCTTGTACTTTATCCACACCAATTAAAAATGTGTATCACCTCACAATTCACCTTGTCAGCTTCCGCATGTTAAAAGTTAGAGAAAGGCATTATTCAAATTGGACAGCCTAGAAACCTAAATTATTTAAGCTCTATTTGGTTTTCTTTTTCATTTCACCTCATTTTCAGTATTACAGTGGTTTTATTCTCTCAAACACCTCAACACTTTCAGATCCTTCACCGTCAACATATGTCTTCATTTAATGCTATCCCGAGGACACTTTGACGATAATGTGAAAGCACCTTCACTCACATGGTTTCTATGTAGTTTGGCTTTCTTAGGAACAAAGCAGATATCATCTATGAAAAAAAAAAACTACATTCTGTTTCTAAATTCTCTTATTGGAGATGTACTTCATCCAGGCCAAATGCAACATGTACACTTGTGCTTTGGATTCTATTCTTTGACCTACCCCAGACATGTTGCTCAATTATCTGCCTAATTTCATGTGTTATCACTCTCTTTATTGATTACCCTTGTTTGCTTTAAAAAAAGTAATGCATGTAATAGCTAAAAATCTCTTTTCAAAGATTCAGTATTTTGCTTCAGGAAACCACCTCTCCTCCAGTGAGCATCTTATCTGTTCTTCCTCACCAGCAGTCTCTACCACCTCTAATACAATCAGAGACTTTTAGGATCAGAAAGCACTGGCTTCATGCCTGGAAACTTTACCAAAAGGTAGCAATTTTGGTGATCTTCTTTTTTCCTTTTTGAAGATTCTTTTTTTTTTTTTTTTTGATGAAAATTAGCTCTGAGCTAACATCTGCTGCCAATCCTCCCCTTTTTGCCGAGGAAGACTGGTCCTGAGCTAACATCCGTGCCCATCTTCCTCCACTTTATATATGGGACTCCTACCACAGCATGGCTTGCCAAGCAGTGCCATGTCCGCACATGGGATCTGAACCAGCAAACCCCAGGCTGCTGAATCGGAACGTATGAACTTAACCACTGTGCCACCAAGCCGGCCCCTTGGTGATCTTTTAAAGTTTCTGTTAGAGAAGTAACTTTCTAATAAAACACCTCATTTTCTTTTAATATATCCCTCAGCACTGGTCTACATTTACTATAAGGATCTGTATACTTTGTCTTACATAATATATTCCCATTTGCTGAAGTCCTGTGGCATTGTGGGATAATTATAACAGTATTCTTAGTTGTCTCACATTCTTTCTTCTAAATCCTAACTATAGATATTGTTTAAAGTTTCATATTTCATTTCTTTTCTTCCTGCATGGTTCCCTGTAGTGAATTCATCCATTCTTAAAATATTATATTATTTCTCCAGAGCTTCATATCACATTTCTAACTTCTTTATCAAATTTCCATATGAATATACCAACAACCCACCAACTCATAATATTGAAAAATAGAACTCGTCATCAACCCTCTTTGCCCCAATCAAACTTCAGTCTCGACCCTTTAAATCTCTATTTGTCATACGAGTCGTTGGTTTTTATTTTCCTTTTCTCTTAATTTGCATTTTCAATCATTTTGCAAGCGTTGATCATTCTCTAATCTACTCTTTTTCTTTCATGTAACAGCAAGAAAGAGCAAAGTAACCCCTGACAGCTGGGAGCTGGCCTGATGCTATCAACTGGGCCTTCCCGTTGCTAGGAATTCACCCATCCCTCCAGCTAGGCCATTGTGCTCTCCTGCATAATAATTGTACAGAACAAAGCCATTCTGTGGTCATAATCATGTCTATACAGAGAGAAACAAAAATACTGTTCAAACCAGAAAAGTGACCGAACACCCCCTCGCCCTCTCAATCCTGGCTGATATGGGTGACTTCTGTCTCCTTCCCAATTACAGCTTAACCTTGTTTCATTCCTTCACCTTCTAGATAGGAATTATAAGGATATTGCTATAGGTTGAATTCTGCCCTCCAAAAGATATATTGAAGTTCTGTCCTGTACTACCCAGAGAGGGACCTTATCTGAAAGTAGGGTCATCACAGGTATCATTAGTTAAATAAAGACAAAGTCATACTGGAATAGCTTGGCCCTTAATCCAACATGACTGTTGTCCTTATTAGAAGAGGAAATTGCCGTGTGAACACAGAGACACACAGGGAGAAGATCATGTGATGGCCGGGGCAGAGACTGGAGTGACACAGCTGCTAGCCAAGGAGCACCAAGGAATGATGGCCACCACCAGAAGCTGAGAAGAGGCAAGGAAGGAATCTACCCAGAGTCTCAGAGGGAAATGGCTTTGCTGACACCTTGATTTTGGACATCTAGCCTCCAGAACTGTGAGAGAATAAATTTATGTTGTTTTGTGCCTCTCAGTTTGTTTGTGCTTTGTCACAGCAGCCCTAGTACAGATATGAATCATAATTACCTTGGCTCCTGAAAACATTCAGTCCGTACTTAAATCCTCCCCCAAGTCACGTTATTCAGCCTAGTCCTATAAATAATCCTTCCTAATATTCTCTTACTGAGACGCTGCGATTCCTCATGAAGTGTATTCTCCTTGCAGAAGTCAGTAAACCCAACTGCGTTCAACTACTTGGTGACCTTTAACTGAAGGGCCACCTTCAACGAAAATCTCCCTCTTGGTTCATGATACTTTTTACCTCACAATTTAAAAGTTGTAACAGGCTCCTATTATTTATGCCCTAAGTTTTGACTCTATTAATTTTCTGACCTACTAGTTAATATATTAATCCTTCTAAGTACCTTCTGAGAGGTTTCAGTGGCCCTGCATGAACAGCAACTCATGGATTAGTGTAATCCCCTCTCCTTATCCGTGCTGGCCCTGTGAGCAGCTTTAATCAATAGGATGTGGCAGAAGTTATGCTGTGTCAGTTTCCAGGCTAAGCCCTACAAAGGTTTGCCATCTTCCCGTCTTGCACTCTGAGGGAAACCAGCTGCCATGTATGAAGTCTGAATACCCCGAAGTCTTCATTTTCATGGGCAAGAGATAGAAGAATAAATGAAGGCTCACACTCCACACTTCTAAATATTTAAAAAATTGTTAGTCAAGCTAAAAAATCCTCAAAAGATGTCTGTCTTCCAAAATGTAGAAGGATAGCTTGTTCATAACCTGATAGGCCAATTTAAAATTTTCAAATTCTTAGACTTTTTGGATTTCTCTGCTGGAATAGAGTGATACGGAGACAGCAGGTCTTGGCTGCTGGTTCCTGTTTCCCTGGCTTTGGGTCCTTTGTATTCCCTCTTCTCTTCTCATTCCTAGTTTATTCTATGCTACAAAGGGCCACATACACATAACCAAGATTCATCCTTATCCTTAGAGAAGACTTGCCATTTAGCCAATGACTGTCCACATAGTAGGCCTTCAGAAGAACAGAGGCAAGAATGGGGCATGTGCGGGCTTTGAAGTAAGCTCAGGATTATTTGGTTAGCAAATTCTGTGCTCCAGTTAGCTCTGTTTGCTTGGAGACTGCAGGAACAGAGGGCAGGATCTGAATTTGTGGTTTCCTTTCGTCTATAAGAGCCTCATCATATGGGGCATAAATGCTGGAAGAAAGCAAGAGCAAAGCTCCATAAATTGTGGGCTCCAGGGTAAGATTCTTGTAACGGGTCTAAGGTTAGTACTGAGTACCACTCTCACGTCTTAAGAATTGTGCTTTATAGCACAACACAATAGAAGCCACTATTTTAGTGATTATTAATGAGATTTTCTGTGTATAACAGAATATTAAGACTAATCCTGTATCTATAGGTGGTAAGTGAAATTTATCACATGATATCATGTTCCCTACTTACAGTCCCTATTTCGGCATGTGGACTTAATCCTCATGGCTTATATTTATTCAGGGAAATGGGATGCCTGCTTTCGAGTTGAATCAGTATCTTAAAGAGAAAACATAAAATAATTTCATTCATTTCAAAGCAACTTAATTTTTTAATGAGTTACTAGATTACTCTATAATATTTGCATTTCAAAGAATTTTCTTGATTAGATACCCTTATTGTTTCTTACAATTTTAACATTTCAATAACAGTCAAAAATCAGTGTGAATTCAGACGATCAATTTTAGGTATTTTTAAATGACTTGCAAGATGAATAGTTAATATAAAAGAGTATAGATTGATTATGAATAATTGTCTCATGAGAGTACAATAAATGATGTTGTGTCAGTCTGCAAGACACGTATACTCAGGAAAAGATTGCTTGAAGCATAGGTTCTAGAATCACATCTTTATTCATTATGCTACCATCTTAGAAAATCTGACCTCAAAATTATGTGTTAAGATTGGTAAGTAGTATGTCATTTATGGCTCTGCAAGACTTTTCTACTTTTAGGGTGTCAATCTGTATTCAGAAGTTATGGAGAAAATTCTCACTGAAGGCTACTTTTGGCACTCTATCAGATAATAAGTTAAAAAGTATGTTTCTGTCATTAGCTATCAGATTTTGGAGATACTGGAAAAATTTTTTAAAACTATTTTCTACTATTATTGTTGCAAAGTATGTTTTTTGTTTATTTGTTTTTAAGGAAGATTAGCCCTGAGCTAAAATCTGCCACCAATTCTCCTCTTTTTTGCTGAGGAAGACTGGCCCTGAGCTAACATCTGTGCCCATCTTCCTCTGCTTTATATGTGGGACACCTGCCACAGCATGGCTTGACAAGCCGTGCATAGATCTGCACCCAGGATCCAAACTGGCGAACACTGGGCCCTGGACAGAATGTGGAAACTTAACCACTGCGCCACCAGACTGGCCCCTGGAAAATGGATTTAAAGTGTACATTTTCATTAGCTTCAGATTTTGAAAGTTTTTCCTACTTTTTTATTCACTGTTTGGATATAGACTTTCGATATTTCATCATTGTCATTTCCTTGTCAGATATGTGAAGAAAATCATCAGTTTAAGGGGAGGAGTTAAATCCAGAGACTGAAACATTGTACTTTTGGTGATAGTCGATGATCCTTACATCTTACTTTTATGTTAAAACTCATTATATTTTGGCCATGATTCCTAGTCTATTCAAGATACAGAACATGTGCTGGTAAACACCGGCTGTAGGAAGCCCACATTGAAATATTATTTTTTCTTTATCATATTATCAATATCATGAAAAAATATTTATAATTTTATGCCCTAATTCAGACATTCTGTAAAACACATGTACCGTTAGCCATCACAGCATTCCAGATTTGAAAAAATATTTTTGATGCATTATTTATTTCAATAGGTATCTAAAAAGAGATAAGTTGCTGTGATATTTTGACTCGTGATTTTCACTATTTTATTTAGCACTGATTCCAAATCAAAGAAATATTTTGATTGATAATTATTTTTTGAATAATGTAGTTTTGGGGTTGCCCTTCAGATGTAAAATCTTTTATGTCTATATTAAGATTTTTGCAGCATACACAGTGCTTCTGTCAACACTGATGAAGAATTATTAGGAATTAGGGCTAGCCTCATAGTCTAGTGGTTAAGTTCACATGCTCCACTTCGGAGGCCCAGGCACTTCACCGGTTCGAATCCTGGGCATGGACATGGCACTGCTCCTCAGGCCACGCTGAAGTGGGGTCCCACATAGCACAACCAGAGGCACTCACAACCAGCATATACAGCTATGTCCTGGGGAGCTTTGGGGAGAAGAAGAAGAAAAAGAAAAAGAAGATTGGTAATAGTTGTTAACTCAGATGCCAATCTTAAAAGAAAAAAAAAGAACTATTAGGAATTAAAGAAAGTATTCCTGATCTTGTAGCATACATTCTCAACGATGAATGGAACAAAAAGTCATTAAGCACTTGTCCTTCCTATATCAAAACACATTTGCCAAGAGGTGACATATTTTCTCCATACTAGTGTGTTTGTTCTGTTGTAAGTGAAAATATCAGACAGCCCAAACTCTTGATAGTAATTGCTCTTGCACATTATATGTCATTACTTTGAACAGCCAAGCATGCAATTTGGTAAAATTATTTTTTCCAGAATGTCATTTTTCCCCCAAATGTATTATGCGTTATTAAATTTGTAGGTGGCTTAGAAGCTTTTTCGTAATTACCTTAATATTACATTTTAAATTTGTGAAATGTATATGAGAATAACTGTTTCATCACTTTCTTCCCTGAGACCAACAAATGACCTGTAGACCAACTGATAATGTGTTGAGCATCACGTTTTTGAAAACATTGCTTTAACTTATAGGAATGAGTATAGAGTACTAATATTTGTAGCACATTGGAATCTGGGTGTGCTATGTATTTTAGATACTTTTCTGGAGGTATTAAAATATAAAATACATATGCAAAACCACACACATTTACGTTTGGCACATTTTTATTTAATATTACATTTAAAAGCAATATGTTTTACTGAAATAACGAAATGTAGAGTCTTCCACCATATACAGTTCGGTCTCACTTATTGCCAAGTTTAAAATTTAATCAAAGTGATGCTATCATATAAGTTAAAAGCCACAATATCTACCAAGCTTGCTAGTTTGCTAAGACAGACATATTTTGCATCGATAGCATTAATACAAATAATTTTTAAAATATGTCTCATAAAATATGGAAAAAAGTATTATCTTTTCTTTATACTAAGGAGTTATTCTAAATCAGTGTTTACCAAATTTCTTGGATCATAATGAGTAAATATGTTAAACACACCTATTCTGACTTGGTGTCAGCTTGGTCCAGGAACTGGATTTATAACTACCACCCCACTTGATTTTTGAAAGGTAATATAGTCTTAGGGTGAAGAGCATAGATTCTGTAAAACGGCTTGACAATTGTTTACTCCTGCGAGCTTAAGTACAATAATTTATCTTCTTTTTTTTTTTTGAGGAAGATTATCCCTGAGCTAATATCCGCTGCCAATCCTCCTCTTTTTTGCTGAGGAAGACTGGCCCTGAGCTAATATCTGTGCCCGTCTTCCTCTACTTTATATGTGGGATGCCTACCACAGCATGGCTTGACAAGCGGTACACAGGTGCACATCCAGGATATGAACCGGCAAACCCTGGGCCACTGAAGAGTAACATGTGAGCTTAATTGCTGCGCCACTGGGGTGTTCCCAATAATTTATCTTCTTATACCTGATTTTCCTCACTTGAGAAATTGGGATGTTAAAAGTGTGGATACTAAATGAATTCATATATGAGAGTACTTGAAGAATGCTTGGGTCACAATAATTGCTCTATAAGCAACAAGTACCACTACCACTACTTCTGCCACTACCGTCACTATGAACCAAGTATCTTTAAAAGAACATGCTTACACAATGCGTTTTATGATAATGTGAGAAAGTTTAAAATGAAATTTCTCATTCCTTTTCCCAAAGCTCATCTGCTTAGAATTCAGGGAGCTTTCGGTGACAAATTCATCCATCCATCCCTCCATCCATCTTCTCATTCATGTGAGAATGTCAGTTTGGTCAGATAGACTTAACCAGCCTGATGGTCTAGTGGTTAAGATTCAGCACTCTCACTGCTGCAGCCGGGGTTCATTTTCCTATCAGGGAACCACACCACCCATCTCTCGGTTGTCACACTGTGGTGGCAGCGTGTCGCTGTGATGCTGAAAGCTACGCCACCAGTATTTCAAATCCCAACAGGGTCACCCATGGTGGATAGGTTTCAGCAGAGCTTCCAGACTAAGACAGACTAGGAAGCAGGACCTGGCCACCCACTTCCAGAAAACTGGCCATGAAAACATTATGAATAGCAGCAGAATGTTGTCTGACATAGCACCAGAAGGTCAGAGGATGGTGCAAAAGGACCAGGCAGGGTTCTGCTCTGCTGTGAGCAGGGTCACTAGGAGTCAGAATTGACTCCTCGACTCAAGGGCACTAACAACAACAGATAGACGTAGCCCATGCTCTCACAAGTTTATGCCTGAGTAGATCTACATTTCTAATCAGTAATGCTTTGATTCCTTTAAAGCTTCAATTTCTTTTTTTTTTTAAGATTGGCACCTAAGCTAACAACTGTTGCCAATCTTTTTTTTTTTCCTTTTTCTCCCTAAATCCCCCAAGTACATAGTTGTATATTTTAGTTGTGGGTCCTTCTGGTTGTGGCTTGTGGGATGCCACCTCAGCATGGCCTGACAAGCAGTGCCATGTCTGCACCCAGGATCCGAACCAGTGAAACCCTGGGCCGCCGAAGCTGAGGGCACAAACCTAACCATTCGGCCATGGGGCTGGCCCCTCAATTTCTTTTCATATGTAATTTATTAAAAAAGTCATTTTTTCTAAAAAGCAGAAATATTTAAATATTTATGAAATATCTAGTGGATTATCATTATCAAAGTAGTTAAGGAAATATATTTTTTCAGAGTTTAGGTGTATCTTTTACTATTATACTGACACTGCATTGACATTAGGAAAAATATTTTTAATAAATGTACTAGATCAAGGACTGATCAATTGACTCTCTAACAGCTCAGACTAGATGATATATCTGGATTTTGAAAGAGATTATAGCATAAAGAGAAGTGAAGTCTACACTGAAATATGGGAAGTTTGATAATTGTAAGTTGGCTTTGGAAATAGATTGCTATCCATATAGTATCAAATGCCGCACTCGATGACATTGAACATGTTACCCATAAATATATAAGTGCAAGTAAATATAGTGTGCCTTACATGATGGTTATACTATATTGGTAGACTTTCTGAATTTTACTTCTGACATATTATCTTTCAACAAGATGATTAAGCAAATTGTACTACATTCCCAATACACGTGTGAATGATCTTTGATAGAGATGATTACGTCAGCTCATTGGATCAGAAGTTAGAAGCTATAATTATGAGAAGCGCATTCTTCCTGATTATGTGCATCCTGGTATCAAACCTAAAGTGGTGAAAATATACATGTTTTATGGACTGTACCATGATAAATGAACTTAAGATTCCAAGAAGAGTGATTCTCACCAAAGCCCGTGAAAGAACAAAGTGATGTTTAAGTAGGACACATATTATTAAAATTTAACTGCCTGAGGGCAAGGTATGACAATTAGATATAAGGCGACAAAAAAATCTAAAATTGTCCCCAAACTTACAAGCAAGATTCTTGTAACTAGAGTTTGTACTTATTGGTGGTCCTTAGAAAATGGCCTAATTTTGACGACACTGATTCTGAGTTGACTTTTGTAGGCCTTGTTATATCCTGACATACAATATAAGGTATAGTACTATTAGAGAATATTAATATGGCTTTAAACACTCCATAATATTCTAATAGATGGAACATTTTAATAAACATTCAGGTCAGACATTTCCACATTGTTTTGTTGTTGTTATATAAAATTGAACTGAATGGAATGAACACATTATATATTCATATGGAAAAAATTAACATCTCTGTAACATTGTATAATATACAACCATCACATAGGTTTTCTCTTCACAAGACTGAACAATGTTATGATAATTTCTTGGATACTTATGAGCAGATAGGAAATCACCATGCTGGGGTGCTCCATTTATGATCTCTGAGGTTTTGTGTGCTGGAGGGAGCTGAGAGAAGATTTGTGGGTGACTTTGATAGGCCAGTTCCTGTGCCAGGTTCTTTTATAAACATTACCTCATTTAACCTTTCCTATCCTGTGAGGGAGATGCAAAAGATGGAAAGAAACTATCAGGTTAGAAAAAACATGTTCTTATCTGTGTTCCAGAGTTCCTTATATGTAATAAGGCTGACTCACACTAACTAAACTCACAAAAGATTAAAATATATACCAGCAGATAAATTAACGTGCTAGTTTACAGTGAGCAATATACCTCTCACACAAACCAACATGCTTGCTTGCTCATGTGGCCAAAACCATAAATTGGTTTGGTTTGTCAAATTGGTAAACCGACTCACAGTCATAAGTTTTCATTATAAGCTTGCAGATTACAATAAGGAAAGCGATTTTGCATGATTCAAATATTAGGTGGCATCGGGTTCTGACTGTTTGTTTCATTTACAGATTTCCATCATTGAAAGATATCTGTCATAAGCACCAAGGCAATTGAGTTTTATGTCAGAACTCTATTTTTCCTGTACAGTGCTGAAGATACACTGCCATTTTTTCTTCTTTGTTACTCAATTTTATTATTCTGACTCCTTCTCTTTCTCCTTCTCCTCCTTGTCCTCCTCCTCTTTCTATTTGATCTACTTTTTTTTTTTATTTTAAGGTACGTTAAACTTATTTATTTAATTATTGTCAAGTCTTACATTCTCTTGGGGCTTGGTATCTATTTCTGTTATTCATAGGAAAATCTTATTTATAATCTTTTTTATTATTTATTAATATTACTAATTTTTTTATTATTCATTGTTTAGTTTAACTTTTACAGGGTGTATAAAGTAGGGATAATTTTAGCCTCATATACAGACATACCTTGGAGATGTGGGCTCCATTCCAGATCATTGCAATAAAGTGAATATTGCAATACAGCAAGTCACAAATTTTGGGGTATCCCAGGGCATACAAAAGTTATGTTTACAGTATACTGTAGTTATTAAGTGTGCAACAGCATTATGTCTAAAATAACAGTGTACACAGCTTAATTAAAAATATTTTATTGCTAAAAAATGTTAACCATCATCTGAGACTTCAGCGACGCGTAATCTTTTTGTTGATGGAGGGTCTTGTGAAAAATGCAATACTGCAAAGCACAATGAAGTGAAGAACAATAAAATGAAGTATGCCTGTGACAGGAAAACTCACAATGACAGTGGTATAAACATTATAGAATTTTCTGGAGATAGGTAGTCCAAAGCAGGCACAGAAGCCCTATAGGGACATCAGGAAACATTATATTTCTTATTTATCATCTTTGGTAATGGTTTTTACCAACAGCGTTACCTCATGGTCTCAAATGACTAATCAGAGAACTACCTAGAGTAATACTTTGAAAAGTACATAATGCTTCCATCATTAATGTGTTATTTGCATAGAAAAAGTGGTTTGATTTCACTCACTTCAACTTGCACTAGTAAGTATATGGAGCACTAGCATGTACTTGGCAGAGTATAGAGAGGTCATCGGGAAACCTGGACTTGAGTTCAGTCTCTTCCCCTTACAGGCTATATTCTACCCCTCCCATAGCCTCAAGGACCTTCACTTTCTTCTTACTTATTATGGATATGATCTACCTGTTTAATGAGGCACACTGAGATAGAAAACAAAACTATTTTGGAAAGTACGTAGTGCAAAAGAAACCAAGTGAATAAGGTTTTAAGCCATGCCTGATGTGTAAAAATGTAATTTTATTTTTCAAAAATCTATGTTAATCTCTATTCCGAGGCTACTTCATCTGAGGTAGAAAGATACAATCTTTGTAAATTCGGGCTACACTTAGTCAATTTCACTATTCAAACTAGTTGCTTCAGAATATTCCCATTTCTTTTTTCTCCCCACCGTTATGGCTAAGCTGAGGGATCTTTACATTATGGATTTGCCCACATTAATCAGCACTGTCCAATCTGCTTCTTCAGCCCCCTAAACTCTGTGGGGTATTCTACTGCTCTCCAAGTCTGGAACTACCACTGCCAAAAGATCACCTCCAAAATGATGCCAATATCCAATCCCTTGCTTCTTCATCCATTTCTTCTTTCTCAAACGCTCCTATTAGGGGTGTGATCTTTATGTATTCTGGACAAGTTGGGACACTCATTATAAATGACCACATGTATCTATAGATTCTTTGGATCAAGATGTTGAATTGTACTTACAACTCAAAAATATGTCTCTTTCAAAGCTATTGTCTGTACCATTACCTTCCAAAGTATTTTTTGAAACTTAAATTCTGAGTTGTAATATGGTGGCTGAAATTTAATTTGAAATGTGTTATGGGTATGGAATTGGGTCTTGAAGGGTGACCAGGTAAATAAAGTGATGGATACGACTTAAAAAAGCCCATACATGTGTACTTCAAATATTATTCTACCACAAAAATATAAGACGTGACTACAGAAGCAGCAGCAGTAGGACAGTACTGGGCAACCCATTATGTCCATTAAGGTCTCACTTTTCCACAACTTACAAGAAATAGCTAACCCCACTAAGCAGGAAGATGGGGAATCAGAAATTGTGTTGGTGTGGGCTAACAATGTATGTAGTGTGTACTATGGAGTTATATAAATACCTTGGTTGTTGATTAAGAAAATGGAGAATGTTCATGAAATTGGCATAAATACAAGTAGAAATGATGGGTTAACCATAAATTTTAGTGAAAACTGATATTTTAAAAGCCTTTAAGTTTAGCTTACATTTTTCATTTTGTAATTCAAGTGTGAATGATCCAAAAACACCTTCGCTCTATAATAGCCCTGTTATTTATCACCATGAAAATAGCTGACATTGTCCAGTTAGTCCAAATGTTAGGACAGGAAAAGAGTAATGGAGAAAATTAATGGAATTGTTTTCATCCTCAATACTTATACCCAGTGGAATCAATTTTCTCGTGCCATATCATATTCCGTGATATATGAGTAGCTCAGGAAAAGTAAGTAAGGGTAAAGAAATATTTTCTCTGTTCTCCCATTCAACTCAAAATATGAAAAGTTTCTTTTCTATCAAGGCAACATTCCCAATTTCCAAAATCTATCATATTTTTAAAAAACTTGATCAATCTATCTTTTCCCACTGTCCATCCTATTTTGAAAAATAACTAAGGCACAGCATTAGAAATATCAAGCTCACACACATATGAACTAATACTGCCATTGTAAGGAGTTATTATTAAAGTGACACAGGTTGGCCAGCTAGTAATGCTTTCCTTTGTCTTCATCCTTTCTTCCACCCACTAGTAAAAACATTAATATATCCTTCAATTTTTGCAGATACTGCCCCACCAGATGTATAAATAGAAAGCAAAAATTAGATATTTCTTATGCAACATCTGGGAGTTATTTCCTAAAATAACTTGAATTTATTATATTTGCAAATATTAGGTCTGGGTTATAGGATTTCTGCAACCCACATGAGATTAGGTGTTACATGGTATGTACACATAGGCACTTAAATTTTTAAGAAAGCGTCTCAGATTCTCAAGTAAACCTGGGACTCATGCAATGGTGAGATCAGCTTATTTGTCTAAGAATGATATTTTGCAGATGAGGAAATAAAGATCTAGAGAGATTAAGCTAATTCGTGGCAGAGCTAAAATCAGAGAACTGATCTTCAAATTAATAATCTAATTTTTCCCAATAACACCAATTTGTATGTGGCTCTCGATGCACCTCATATTAAGTTCAATGTGTATCTAGAGCATTCTAGGAGTCACAGGCTAGTTTGTCATCAAATCCATTTTCTCTTAATCCCAAGCACAAAGCTACAGTACTTTTTTTTTTTTTTAAAGATTGGCACCTGGGCTAACAACTGTTGCCAATCTTTTATTTATTTATTTTTTCTGCTTTATCTCCCCCAAACCCCCCTGTACACACTTGTATATCTAGTTGCAGGTCCTTCTAGTTGTGGGATGTGGGACGCCACCTCAACGTGGCCGGATGAGCAGTGCCATGTCTGCGCCCAGGATCCGAACCCTGGGCCGCTGCAGCGGAGCGCGCGAACTTAACCATTCAGCCACGGAGCCGGCCTCAAGCTACAGTACTTTTATCAGCACTCCTCAACTATGTCTGGCTGAGACTCTGAGCTCTGGCCAATGGAACGTGGTAGACGTGATGACACCACTTTCAGGCCTAGCCCGTGAAATCCTCTTATATGAGTTTTCAAACTTTTTCTTTCCTTGTCTGTTTCGTAATGGTTGACAACAGGGGAAACTTGAAACCCACGCATGGATGGAATAGCCTCTGTTGACCTGAGAATCTGAATTCCTTTGTGAAACCAAGACTCTTCTGTTGACAATCCAGAGAGATCCATGTTTTGAATGGACATAAAGAAGAAAACAAACCTCTATTGTTAAGCTACTGAGATTTGTGGGTGGATCTGTTACAGAATATAGCATTATTTCCAGGGGACATTAAGGTTACCACCTGAAGGATACCATCTGAAAATGGAATTTAGGTCTTTAGTTTCAGACTAGTACTATACATTGTAGTTAAAGTGAGAAAAATACAATTAATTCCACCTTTAAAATCTACTTAATAGTCTCCTCAGAAATACTGCTTATGAAAAGAAATACTTCTTTTATTTTTTTATTTCATTTTTTTGAGAAAGATTGATCCTGAGCTAACATCCATTGCCAATCTTCCTCTTTTTGCTTGCGGAAGATGGTTCCTGAGCTAACATCTATGGCAATCTTCCTCTGTTTTTTTGTATGTGGACATCATCATAGCATGGCTTCACGAGTGGTGTGTAGGTCCACGCCCAGGATCCAAACCTGTGAACCCTGGGCCACCAAAGCAGAGAGCATGAACTTAACCACTTCGCCACAGGGCTGGCCCCAAGAAATACTTCTTTTAAATAAGGACAAGCAATCAAAATTTCCAGGCATTTTACTTTAGACATCAGCAAGTTGTAGATGGAGAAATCAAATCTAAAAGTCTCTTTTAGAAAGCCAAAGAAAGACAGATCTAGGTTTTAAAAGAAAAATTATCTTGATTTAATGGTATTAGCCAAATTTAAATAAATTAGGACTGTATGAAAATTACATAACAACACATTATTCAATATAAGATAATTTGATTATTAATGATTCAAGTAAATAATAGTCCTATTTAGGAATTCTTACAGCACATAGGGTGCTATTAATTAGTAGCTTATTGATGAATCCTGCAAAGCCATACCTGTTCTATTGTTTCCCTTCATTAGTACCTCAAAGATCTGTTAGCTTGGGTGTCCTGGAATGGAGATCTGCTGTATTGGCTTAACATCTGCAAACATTGGCTTAAACGGAAGCCTGGCTGGGATACCTGTGGAAACTAGACGCTATTCCTTGAGGCTTTAAGAAAAGTAGTAAGTGTGCATTTGTCTGAACTGATAGTGATGAGAAGCTCATCCAGGACTGAAGAGCTTGACAATCACATTTTCACTAAGTAGCAGAGGGAGTAATGGCAATGACGACGGCCACCATGGTATAAGGAGATCAAGCTTCCACTCTTCCTTTCTTTGCATTTATGTATGGATGTAAGTATGTATATACGCATCACCTAAATTTTTGAAACAACATGTATATACAGCCATTTTTTTCTTTAGTATAGGAGCTTTCATCAATGTAGAAGAGAATGAACAATAATATTATAGAAAAATAAACAAAAACATAATATCACTGGAAAGGAAAAATGTTTTTTAAACATATAAGAAAACACTCAAAATCTAGAACATGAAAAAATGATACCATTTTATCTATAATATATATAAATTTTTAAAAATCTTATAATATTAGCATCGAGTGGAATTATATATAATAATTAATAGTTAAGTAAATTTTTCCATGAAGATGACATAGCATGGACATTATTTTTTAAATTTGCAGTAAAATATTCTTAAAAAATGTGGTTGATGTTAAGATACATGAGCCTGATTCTCCACTCCCTCTTCATCCATAATCTTTATGTGTTTTTGCAACTCTTCACATCAAGATGTGGATTAATTTTCCCACTCCTTCAGTTTGGACTGACTTGTTTGTAAATAGTATTGGTCAACAGAATGTAGCAGAGGTGACAGAATGCCAGTCCCGAGGCTGGTCCCTAGGAGAATTCAAATGCTTCTGCTCCCTCAGACTCCTACATGTGTCATGAGAATCACCCTAGAATATCTTTCTGGAGGATGAGAGACCATAAGAAACAAAACTGAGACAGCCTACTTGCCCAACCGGAATCTCAAATATGTGAGAGAAATCAGCCAATATTAGTAAGTGCTATAGACTAAATGATTATGTCTTCCCAAACTCATATGCTGAAATCTTAATCCCCAATATGTTGGTATTAGGAGGCAGGGCCTTTGGGAGGTGATTAGATCATGAGGGCAGAGCCCTCATGAATGGTATTTGTACCCTTATAAATGAGACCCCAGAGAGTTCCCTTGCCCCTTCAGCCATGAGAGGTTATAGCCAGAAGATGGCCGACTATGACAAAGCAAGTAGGCATTCACTACTTACTGAATCTGCCAGCACCTTGATCTTGGACTTCCCAGCCTCCAGAACTGTGAGAAACAAATTTCTGTTGTTTATGTGCCCTCCAATTTATGGTATTTTCGTTAAAGCAGCCCAAACACATTAAGACTTGAGTAAGTCACCTACCTATCCTACAACTAACTGTAGACACGTAATTGAGCCCACCTGTACAAAGCCAAGAGTTTTGGAGCAGTTAGTTATACCATGTTATTGTGGCTGTATGTACCTAAAACAGAATCACATACTTGCTATAACTATAGTGCATCTCTGAATAGTCTCTTTAGGCTTAATGTATACATTCCTGCCATACACATGCAATCAGCATAATACTAAATATGAAAAACTCTTCAAAATCACTCCATTTATTATATAAATAAATTGTAATAAAAAGGAAAATAATGGTGAGGAGAAAGCTACAACTTCACAGACTTAAGGCATATTTCAATAAAATGCAATATGTGGCTGGGTTTGGATCCTAATTTTAACAAACAAATCTTAAATGAAAGCATTCATGACTTAAACAGGGGGATTTGAATACTGAAAATTATCGATAGTGGTTTTGTATATTAATGGTATTGCAATTATTTTTTTTAAAAAAAGAATCCTAATCTTTGTGAGATGCATCCTAAAATATTTAAAGAAGATGTAATATGTTTGGAATTTGCTTCGAAATAATCCAGTGTGATAGCGGTGGAGAAGCGGATTGTGTTAGTGACCACAGCTTCTCAAACTTTAACAGGCATAAGATTCATCTGGGAATCTTGTTAAAATGCAGATTTTGATTCAGTGCTCCTGCAGTGGGGCCTGAGAGTCTATACGTTTAACAAACTCCTAGAAGATGCCTAGATGATGCTCTGATACCCAGAACACACTTTGAGTAGGAAGGTTATAGATGAAATGAGCGGCCATGAATTAGTAATTAGGTAGCTGGGTAAAGGGTGCACGACGCATCAGAGAACCGTTCTTTCTACTTTCATATATCTTTTAACTTTTCATAATAAAACTGCTTAAAATAATACTTCTAAATCAGTTGAGCAGATATCATATTGCCACTAGAACAGTGAGGTCCTAAATTGTGTTTTTCTCATTGACCTTAGGTATATTAGCTATTTCCAAAAAATGAACCATTGGGACATAGAGGAGTTCATGAATGCTTTGTGGAGGAGCTGTTATTGTTACCTTGGTCTGAATGAGCGAATAAGATTCGGATCTGTGGGATGAAGGAGTAAAAGAACGGAGCATTTCAGGAGACAGAAACCGCCTTAGTAAATGCATGAAAGTAAGAATGAACATGTCGTGATTACATAGAGGACGACTAACTTGCATGCTAATTGAAAGATACGAATTTGCATGGCTGCCACGGAATTTAACAATTCAAGAGAGAGATTCTCATTGCTTTGATTGTGGGGCATAGTGATCAACTGGAAAAGCAAAACAAACCAGGAAGATAATTTAATTAACCGCAAGATGGCGCCAAAGCCCCTTCTGATCGTCTCACAGATTGAAATTTCTCCCCTCCCATGAAATCTGTTGTAGAATCAGAACATAAAATAGACTCCGTGTTTCAAGCAAGTAGTTAAAATAATTAAAATTTGAACCTAGTTATTACCAAGAATGATTTAATCATAAAGGAACTCATGCATTTTAATCTTAGATATTAAATGCATTTATTCACATTAAGTGATAGAAAAAGTACATATTCATATTTGATAAGTTTATTCTTCCTTAAATATCTTGGGCAAACTGCAGATAAAGTTTTATTGGCAGCACTAATAATACCACTAAAATGAATTCTACATCCTTATTTATTATATCCATTATTATGAATGGTTTTTAAATACCTTTTCAAAACTGATGTTTCAGATAAAAAAAACTAGTGAATTTTTTCCCTAAAACTTTTCGTAAAAGAATTAACTTAATGTTATTATAAAAGAAGATGTGATTTAAGTATTAAAATGTATTTCAGAAAAAATAACACATTTTAAAATTAGATTTATTAGATTATGTTTTGACTATGCAAATGTCACTCTACCCTATTTTTAGATGCTTAATTTTTCCTGCTAAGTTTCCCGAGGCACTAGAGAGCAGGAGGTTGGTGATCCTATCGAGACAATGCTATAAATGAGGTACGTTTGTAACTTGTCCAAATGTTTCAGTGCCAAAAAATAAATTTTAAAAGTATTTGTGATTTGAATGGTATTCAATGAAATAAAGATAAACAAGGCATACTTTGAAAGAATGTTTGGTAAGCAATGTTAAATGTGGAAGAATATTCTAGCTAAGCCTTAAAATTCTTTATTGGAAATTATGGTTAGGAGTTCATTAGTTAATTAGTAGTTGGGAATTTCATTATTGTGGTACAGTAAGAAGCCAGAATACGTTGGGCTTGGGAGTAAATTTAAGGTGAAAACTGAGACAGCAATGGGTACTACTCTTTCAAGGAGCAGGGTACTGGGACTGGCCTGGTGGCACAGCGATTAAGTGCAGACGCTCAGCTTTGACAGCCCGTTGTTGGGATCCTGGGCACCAACATACACATCACTTATCCAACCATGCTGTGGCAGGCATTCCACATATAAAGCAGAGGAAGATGGGCACAGATGTTAGCTTAGGGCCAATTTTCCTCAGCAAAAAAAGAGGAAGATTGGCAGCAGATTTTAGGTCAGGGCTAATCTTCCTCAAAAAAAATAAAATAAAAAATAGTAGGTTACTGGAGGGAAAGATATAACTAGGACTATATCTTAAGCAGGAATTCACAAAAAGGACAATTTAGAATAAAATACTTGGATTTACCTCGGAGGTAAAATGAATAAATGAGTGTTAGAGCAATGATTTCCAAGTTTGGGCTCTATTTATGTGATTTGGCTTATTAATAAGAAAGGGCTTTTTTTTTCTTTGAGGAAGATTAGCCCTGAGCTAACTGCTGCCAATCCTCCTCTTTTTTGCTGAGGAAGACTGGCCCTGAGCTAACATCCCTACCCATCTTCCTCTGCTTTATATATGGGACTCCTACCACAGCATGGCTTGCCAAGTGGTGCCATGTCTGCACCTGGGATCCAAACCAGTGAACCCTGGGCTGCCGAAGCAGAATGTGCACACTTAACCACTGTGCCACCATGCTGGCCCCAAGAAAAGTCTCTTTAAATAGGAAATAATATATAGCTCAGTGTTTAATTAGTATCTTAGAGCTATGATTTCATAGATTAAAAAAAATATCATTTATTCCTCAGGAATAATTCTATGACTTAATTCAAAATGTTTCTGACTACAAAGTGAAAATTTTGTAACTTGGAATAATACAAGATAAATTTTATTGAGGAAGACCAATCAGAAATGATTTTGGAACTTTCAAAAAAAATACTGTTTATAATTTAATATTTTATGGAGGAAAATACTTATAAACTATTGGATAGAAAAGATTTTTAGAGCCATGTCTTTAATAAAACATTATAAATGGTTAGTAATCACAATAAAAACTGCAGGCAATTGGATGTTTCTAATTAATAATGATAATTTTTAAGTAACTTAGATATTTTATTTACTAAGTAAATAAGCAATTTAGTAAATTGCTTAGCAAACATGTTTCATTAAAAAATATTAGGCTAATCAGCTTGTGCCTCCAGTCCTAAATCTAAGTTAGAGGAGACAATTTAACAAGTTTATTTTTACAGAAATTCACATATATTACTTCTTCTATGAGCTGCCGGCCTTTAGATAGTGAAGGCATTTCAACATTAAATGGTGTAAAATAAATTAAAGCATGATAAAAATGTATGAATGCAATACAAAAAATGAAATTATTGGGGCCAGCCTGGTGGCGTAGTAGTTGGGTTTGTGTGCTCCACTTTGGTGGCCCAGGGTTCTCAGGTTCGGATCTTGGGCACAGACCTACACACCGCTTATCAAGCCATGCTATGGCGACATCCCACATACAAAAATTAAAGGAAAATCGGCACAGGTGTTAGCTTGGCCAAAATCTTCATCAAGCTAAAAAGGAGGAAGATTGGTAACAGATATTAGCTTAGGGCCAATCTTCCTCACACAAAAGAAAGAAAAGTAAAAAAAGAAATCATCACTGTGCACAATTGATTATTGAGTTAATTACACTCATAAAACTTAGAGTCCAATTTTTTTAACCCCATAGAATAGAATGTTTATGTTTTTATTTCCCCAAAGTCATATGAATTTTTTTCCTTATCCATTACTCAAAACCAAATCATAGGACCGGCCCAGTGACATAGTGGTTAAGTCCACATGCTCTGCTTCAGCGGCCTGGGCTTCCTGGGTTCAGATCCTGGGTGCAAACTGACCACCATTCGTCAAGCCATGGTCTGGCGGCATCCCACATAAAATACAGGGAGATTCGCACAGATGTTAGTTCAGGGACAATCTTCCTCACCAAAAGGAAAAAGAACAGAAAATCAAAAAACAAATCATAACATCTTTGATTTCAAGACAATACTATTTAAATACACCTCAGCTCCACCTTGGCAGATGCAAAACCACTCTAATTGCTTCAGGGAGACTCAGGAGAAAGCGATCTGGTGAGTAGAATGACATATAATTCTTTTTCTTTTAAACTAAATAACACACAAAACTAAGTATCAATATTTTAACCCAATAATATTAGTTGTAAAGTGAATTTCTATTGCTACTTGCTTTGTTCTTGCTATAGGAAAAATGAAGAATTCTTTTTTTTGGTACTAGTGACTAAAATATATAACCCATGAATCAATACACTAGGATTACACTTAATGAATCAGCCTTTTAATCTTTCTTTCTTGATTGTCAAGAGGTCAATGGCCATTAATTCAGAAACTATTTATTGCGTATTTACTATATTCCAGGCACTAATAGTGGTGCTCAGAATATGATAAACCAGTGAACAACACTGAAAAAACAAAACCTAAGAACAAAAAGCAAAACTTGCCATGTGGATAATACATTGAGATATTTTGTTTTTAAATGAAGAACAGCAAGGAAAACATTATCACCATGTGCTTCACTATTTTCTGTTCAGATTATACCAATGACTATGGAGGAAGCACTCACAAAACTTCCAGCCAATAACCCGAAGAACCACCGTGACCAACATCTAGGTGTACCAAAAAAAATAAACAAATAAGCTGGGAAAGGCTATAGGAACTAGCGTTGAAAATATTATGCCGCGATCATAGATGGTTCACTGAAACCCAAGAACCACTGCTGTCTTCTGGAAAATTATAGTGCTGCCCCTGTATTACTCAAAAAGGGCTCTTTCTCTCAATATTACATTACTTTATACTTTGAGAATTGAATATATAATGAATTATTGATTTAAAGGTAAAATCTTTCTGCAAGTAATTATATGCTCTCGGTGTTAGGATTAAATATAAACAAAGTATTAAAATATAAAAGGTGAACACAAAGGCTGGCCCCGTGGCCGAGTGGTTAAGTTCGCGCACTCTGCTGCAGGCAGCCCAGTGTTTCGTTGGTTCGAATCCTGGGCGTGGACATGGCACTGCTCATCAAACCACGCTGAGGCAGTGTCCCACATGCCACAACTAGAAGGACCCACAACGAAGAATATACAGCAATGTACTGGGGGGCTTTGGGGAGAAAAAGGAAAAACATAAAATCTTAAGTAAAAAGGTAAACACAAAATTCCCAATTATGCATGCACTTAACCAAAACACTTGACTTTTAAACTTATTTGTACCTTTGTCTACTTAACCAATATTTTCCAATACAAAATAAGTGTACTTTTCATTTTTCAAAAGTAACTATATCCTGATTGCCTAACTTATTGATACCCAAAGCTTAGTGTTCAATCAAGATTAAATATACAAAAACACTGATTATTCAATCTATCTGTAGCAATCAGAATTGAAGTTATTTTTCTAGGATACCACAAAGGACAATCTAAGAGGTAAAGCAACAGGGCCACAAACAGTGAAAAATTCTCTAGGCAACTGCCTGGAAATTAAAAGACAATCTTTTTGTGTTTTTATAATAAAGGAGATTATCAGAGATATTATAAATGTTCACATGAGTATATTTCTACCTTCATCAGAACTACATGCATCATCTTTTCCTAATAGAGGGATAAAGTTGTTTTATTTAATCCCTTTTGGCAGAGAAAGTAACTTCTTGACTGGAAACCCAGCTGTGAATTGATTTTTCTGTTGCTGAGGATTTTGGGAATTATAATATTTCCGAGTGTAACGTGGTTAAACATTCCCCTGGCCACAGCTCATGATAGATTCTTTTGCTTGTTTGTTTTTGAGGAAGATTATCCCTGAGCTAACATCTGCCACCAATCCTCCTCTTTTTGCTGAGGAAGACTGGCCCTGAGCTAACATCCATGCCCATCTTCCTCTACTTTGTATGTGGTATGCCTGCCACAGCATGGCATGCCAAGTGGTGCCATGTCCACACCCGGGATCCGAACTGGTGAACCCTGGGCCACCAAAGCAGAACGTGTGAACTTAACCGCTGTGCCACCAGGCCAGCCCCTAGATTCTTACTAAACCAGTCAACACCATCTCACAGTAAGGAATCAAAGTTAGAAAGGAAAATGAGGTAAAATTTAATTAATTTTATTACTTTTAAAATAAATTTGACAGCTAGGTAGCAAGAACTTTAGGAACATTATTTTATATTACCTATTAATATCGCTATTTTTATTTATACTTATCTTTGTTATCGTCAAGAATCAAAAGCCGATCATTGATTTTAATGTTTATACTAATGGTTTTATTTTTATAATAAAGTATACAAGAAATAAACTATCTCTAAATTCAGTTGCAAGTGTGAATCTTTCAACGGTGCAGTCTATGTCAATATGAATTAATCATAACACTTTAAAATATACATTGATTTTCTCTTGGAAAACATCAAGTGAGGATGGAAGCAGTGTGTGCATACAGGCGCATACACACAGGCATACATACACAAAGGTTTGAGGGATATGAGAGTGGAAGTAACTAATGCCTCAATGCCCAAATTGAGCAAAACCCATGGTAGAGATTGTATGTTATGCTTAATGGAATTACTCATTATACCTCATCATGTTGGGAAGGACCACCTGCTTAGGAATCCCAAATTTTTATTTCCATATAGTTCTGTGGGCAGTAAAGCAAACTCTATCCCCAAAATACATGCACACCCTCCCTATAAGATTAGCTTACTTTCTTTTTCACTTTCCCAGGAGCACATTTCAGTATCTGACATCATGTAAATATAACTTGTCTTCCCTCTTCACCCCCTATTCCCATTGAAACATAAGCTCCTGAGGGTAGTGGGTGGCTGTTAATGTTGCCGTTACTGTTGGTGTCATTTTCACTGTTTTTTCCATCATGGAGAATATTGCCTGTCATGCAACAAATGCCCAGAAAATATTTATTGAATGAAAGCATGAATGTATGTGTATAATTTAAAAAGGCCAAATGCAAAATGAGCAGTGCATGTGAGAAGTCCTATGAGGGTTTAGAAGTCTTAGTGATCATTTCTGATATTAATTAAGTTAAGGTTTACTAAAGAGGTAGGATGTGAGTTTTTCTACTGGAGGACGGATAGAGTTTTAACATCTGAAGTGGTGGAAGAAACAAATTTTCCAATGTGCACTCGTGTGTACTGAATGGGTTAGAAGAAGAAATAAGCATGACTAACAAGTGCTAGACATACAAGATAGAGAGAATTTTTCCTGGAGGAAAAATTTTACTTTATAAACTTGGAAATAGACAATCTATGCAATTTAATTAACAGCAAATGGGATCCACTTACATGGCTTTAGCAAAAGATTGACAAACAGAAATTTAAGGGAAATAAACTGTGAGCAAAAGGTAGACAAATGAGATATAAAAACTAGAGGTAGGAGGACAAATTAGGAGCGTATTTGCTAAAAAACAGAGGCGAAAAGAGTCTCAGGTGTTAATAACTCATATAATTTTGATAATAAAAAGACAGAATGAGGAATGGTATTGTCTATTTTATAAACACTCATTTACATTATGCCATTAAATTCTAACAACGCTAGTGAAAGAGAAGGACAAATGTTCTCATTCAAGTTTTAAACAAGTAAGAAAATTGAAGTTTAGAACGATTTGATGCTGCTTCAAAATTAAATGATTAAGTGGCACACCTGGACAATAATTTTATTCTTCTGACTCTGAACCTAGTGATTTTTCTTTTACATTTTCTTTCTGCTCACATTGTCTAGTTTACTGCCCGTTTATGCACAGTGATATACAAATGGAGTGGAATTCTGAGTAAAATGACTCAGACAGTTGAGATTTTCTCAGGCTGTCATTAAATTAATAGTCACAATGGGATTACCAAGTCCAATTTCCTAAGTTACTGTAAGTTTTCATTACATGATGAATTAATCAGTTTTGCCTGAAAATTTTGGCCCTTCCAATTCTCTGTGACTCATTTTCCTAGCCCCATAAGTTTGACAAGGACCTCCAAATGCTGCTGATTTCACTACTGCACGTCTTAAAAATATGATTAGGTAAGCTGTAAGTTACAAACTGAGCTTTTCAAATATTTTAACGTCTCCATCAAGGATCTGTGAAATGGTAAAATGAACATTGAACTGAAATTAAGACTAGAAAAAATAGTACTATTTATGAATGTGAGCTGAAAGTGTCAAGAAAAACAAATTAAAGGTAATAACCGCAAAATTCATTTCCTCAAATACATAAGTATACTGCCTTACTGAATGTCTGGAAATACGTAATTGTTTAGTGACCTAAGAGTATGTTCGTCCTTAATATCTTTTGATTAATATTTTTGGAAAATGAATGCACAATAAATAGAAAATGTGAGGTAATTATTCTTCTATGCCAGACTGCTTAAAATTTATTATAATACTTCATTTTATCCTAGGTCTCACATTTAGAGTGATACATGTTAAACTTCTAAAGACCTTGTAGAAAAGCAATAGATATTTACAATGTAGGAAGTATATTAAGGTAATATATTGCTTGAATTGGGATAATGGGGTAGGGTAAACAGCAATCTATAAGTTATTTCTGTATTTACTTACCAGATTAATTGGGTCATTAATTAGAAGTGAAGAAGTAGTCAGAGATACCCATAACCCTTTCTCCATTTCCCTCATCCATCATCATAGCTAGTAATTATTGCTAGACATGACAAGAAGATTGTGGTGCTTCATTTCTTCCTAGTTCTATTTTTCCTCCTTTTCAATTTATTTCCTTTGTTACTGTCTTATATTAAAGCTTTGCCGAGCCACTTTCCATATTTATAAATGTCCACCTTATCTCTAAAATCATAAATACCACATTTGGGCACAACTTAGATACCCCATCAAGTTCACGGCATAGTACGTACTAAGACGTAAGTGCATCACTTGACACAGATACAGACTCTTTTCAAATCTCTTCATTCCTGAGAATGAGGCCACCCACAAACTATAAGAACGAAATAGAAAGAAAATCATTAATATTTCAGTTGAATTGGCTGTCTAGATTGTTATGTTTGAAAAAGATATATTCCTTCAGTTCAATTCCTGAGAAAATATTATGTGTAGTGTTTTCAAAAATGGAGAGAAAGAAAAAGACAGACAGGGAAGGAGACGAGAAGAGAAGAGAGAGAATGAATTGGTTAATTCCTCACTTCAAGGGGATTATAATTTCATTGTAGGTATAAGTAGAGACCAAAACAAACACATTATATCCTGGACTCGCTGTTTTTCTAAGAGGATAATAATCAAAGGAGTAATCAGAGTGTGGTGAAAATGGAGAAAAGATGTTGGGAATAGACCATAAAAATAATTCGTAAAAACATGTTGTGGATGAAGAAGGCAAACTGGAAAGACATTTAAGACACTTGAAGAAGCACACCTAAAATGTCTGAGAAAAAGTCTGACCAGATTGTGTCGGACAAGTCCCACTGTGAGATAATACCATCTACATAATTTGGGGAGGCAGTTAATGGAGTAGAACTCAGTATTTGTGAAAGAATTTAAACTGAATTAAACAGACCATGTGGAGCATACAAACATCTTGAAAGCATGAGTGAAATGATGAATAATGTATTAAGAAAATTATTCACAGTTTTTGAATGTGGCGAAGAGATCGTAAAGATAAAATAAATATGTGTATGACTGGAATCAAATGTTTAGTTTGATCTATGTGAGTTAGAGAGTAGAATAATGCACACTACGTAAAACTAAATTTCTATAAGGTTAACTAAGTATTATTCTAAGTTAATTGATTAATATTACGGAATTTGTCTATTTGAATTCTAAGTATGCAATTCTACAGGCTTATTCTACAGAACACCTCTTTTTAATTTTTATTTTTCAGGGGTAGCTGTCTGAATGGTCTTAGTGTGCTTTATATTGGGTGGTTTTCTCTGAAAAAAGTTATTTTTGTAAAAAAATTATGTATGAAAATACAAAGCCAGATTAAGACACCAAAATGTTTCAAAACATTTGTAAATATCAAATTTGGGAAATATGTCAAAAATGTGCTTCAAACTAAGTAATTTACCAAATATATATAAGTAATATGTATTTTTATTGCTGAGAAGTATTGCATTGAAGGAATTTGACACTATTTATTTATTTTCCCAGTGAAGATAATTTAGGTTGTTTCCAGTTTTGACTGATTATGAACAAACAATCGTAGAGAGTCTGCTATGTACCATGTATTCTTCTAGCTGAAGGGATATAGTGGCAGCAAGGGCATAAAATACTTATTGTATACATTCCTGTATACACAAATAATATAAATAGAAATAATAATATATTTATATATCATGTATATAGAGATAATATATAATTATTTATATCTGTAAATAATGCATATAATATGTTTTGCATCATTAAATTGAAGTTATTATGTACAAATGGTATCATACATATGTATTTAAAATACTTATTGGAAATTTTAATCATCTTAAAGTGGCTTTCCCCACTTTTATGATTATTAACATTCTTCAATATAAAACATATGAAATAATTTAAATTTGAATATTTCAATATAGTCCGTTTCATTACAGCATACTTTTAAAATATTTATAAGATCAATGTATTTATAATACTTCAAAAAGATTTGTAAAGAAATTATTTCCAAATATGCTTATGTGGTACAATCATATTTACATTACAAGCAACATACATTTTATAAAGTTAATTCATTCATATGTTGTCCTGAGCAGATTGTACTATATTTAACAAAAATGAAAACAGATAATAAGACATTTGCGTAGGGTTTTCACCCATTAGTTCTCATTGCTTCAATTACAGAGAGTATTACCTCTAAGTAATACAGTAACGCAAAAATATATGAAAATATTAAGGGTTTGAGTCAGTGGTATTAAACGTGAATTTTAAAGAGTGTTTCCTAAAGCATTAGTTGTCTTGGTCTGTTGATGCTTTGCCATTTATAACAATATTTACAAGTGCAATAAGCATATTTAAATTCACGTTGATTTTTCCCATCTAGATCTGAACAGTGTTTGTTCCTTCCAAATGCTAATTATTGAGAGACATAAAGATCTTTATGGTCATAATAAAGCCATTAATATAATTCACAAGGTTTTCTGTAGTAGATTGTCTACAAATAATACAGACTCTATTAATTTCCAGGGCCATTGAATACAAGTGATTATGGAAGAATTGCCCTGTCACGGCCGTGAGTAAATCATGTTCTATGCTCCACTGGACAACACCTCTTAAAATTATACTGAAATCTATAAATATGATCTGGACAAAGGATGGGAGCATTTATAATAGGGTAGTGACAGTGTAATAGTAAAGCAAAAATAACTGAACTGGAAGTTCAGAGATCTGTGGCCTAACTCTGTTCCTATATTAGTTGTGTCTTTATGAGGCTATACCACTTACTTTATTGGGTCTCAGTTTCCTCTTTTGTAACGCTGAAGTTCATATCGGATTTTCTAATGGCCTTTCCAGTTCTAAAAACAATTTGTGGTTTTAAAATAATATTTTAAAATTATATTTTATATATAAGATTATTGATTAGATCAATTAATTGTACATTAGTTTACTGAAAGCCTACTCATTTAAATTGCGAAAGTTAATTTGGTGAAAAAATAATGAACATAAAAAGAATCTAGTGGTTTCTTCAGGATTTAACTTATGCTTAGTTTCTCAACATGGAAAATTTATCTTTGAGTTGTCAGTTTTACTTTCATAATATTATATGCCCCAGTTTGTTTGACCTCTGATCTCGCTGGTTATTAATCTGCTTAATCTGGTGGGTATACAACTCCTGCATGAAAACAGCCTTGGTGAAAGATTAAATAAGATTTGTTTACATGAAACAAGTTAGTAGAATGTGGTCATTATGAATATTTATCACAATATTTATCACAATAGCCCTTGCAAAAAGATTTTATTTCAAGGTATTATGTGCAGAGAGTAGAGATAAGAGCACAGAAGACCAAAGTTTCCTATATTTGGAATGTGATAATTAAGAATTTTTTTGTTTACAATTTCATTGAAAGAGAATAATAAATGCCACACTTCTTTGAATTTAATTACAATCTCCTGTTTGTACATATACATATGTAAATTGGCATTGCTACTTGTCTATCTATATGTAAATGTATATGCATACATATGAATGCCCAAGCTATGTACGTATTATTTTAGTTCGAATTTTTCTTAATGATTTTTAGTTCTTTATTTTCCCTGCATCACAATATTTTTCTTTATTATACGATATTTGTGAGAATTTCTCACATCAAGCTTTAAAATATATGCTGAAATCCATATCCTGTAGGCAGTATATTGTTTTTGAGTTAAAAAATTCTTAAAGCTCCTGAGTAACATATATCTAGATTTTAATCTAATTACTACTACTTCCTAACTATATGACCAAAGACTAGTCTCTGAACTGCTAAATGTCAAGCATCTCACCAATAGCATGGAGGTTAGAAAAGCACAAAGTTTATGTGGTTTTTGTGAGGACAGCATTAATTCATAGTACGTACTCAATAAATGTTATCCTGGGTCATGAACATGCTGAGGAATTGAATATAAACAGACAAGGGCCAGGACATATATAAAAATAAAACTCTGACTCACAACCGACAGCAACCTGCCCAAGAGACCAATCCCCTCGTCTACAATAACCAGCGCAGGAAGACAGCCTGCTATAAGTCAGACTTGCAGGAAGCCGGATTGCAATCTCTAGTAACAATTTAGGAAGCTAAGGAGTAACTTTCATAACAATTGGCCCAAAGTGGCCAGGAATTGATGACTAACTCACAGCTTTCTTAATTTTTCTCCCTTCTCCCAATTTAAGACCAACCAAAGCCAAATACGCACCCCTAACCAATCACACAGCCCCACTTCTCCTTAGCCTTCCTCCACTTCCCCGGGCCGACAGCCTCCAGTCAGGACACACCTGAAGCCTTCCCCTTGTTCCACTATATATCCTTCCCATCCCCTGCCTGCCTTTGAGTTTCTGCCAAAATGCAGGTGATGGTGGCTGATCCTTGTCTGACAGCAAGCTGTAAATAAATCCTTCTCATTTGGGTAGTCTTCATTTTTGCTTTACATAAGAGATAGCATTAAAAATTGTGACATCACTGTGCATTACACAGTATATTACATTATACATTGAATATGTTGCTGGACACCATTATCAGATAGGCATAATTTGATCTTTTTGAGCCTATTTGCTTCTATAATAACTAGATTATATAATTAACTGGATTAAAGGGTGGTGAGACTTACCAAATATATGAAAGCACATTACTCCAGTTAATCACCTAGATTGGACTGCAATTTTTACCTGACATTATACTCGGAAGCTCCAGTTGGTGCTCTGACCAGTATAATAAAATAAAACAAGTTGCCTTTGTTTGGCAACTAGTTAGAAGCTAGCACCATGGGAACGTCTGCATGACTTTCCTGTAGCTGCCCCTTATTCATTCATTCACGCAGTACTGTTTTGAATGGCTACTATGGCTAAACACTTTGGTAAGTACTTATCAATAAATCACACAAACGAAGTTCAATACCATCATACAGTTTACCCAACGGGGATACAGATACCAAAGCAATAACAAGAAAAAACAATTTAAAAAATAAATACATAATACAGCATAAGATGAGCTGTGTTCTATAGAGAAGATACTTGTGGGGGAGGGGAATAGCTTATACTTGGCAAAGGAGCTGCCGTTTAACCTAGAGGGATCAGGGCAGGTCTCACATAGAAGGTGGTGCTTCAGCAATTACTGGAAGGACTGAGAGAGTTAGCAGATATCTAGTAAAACAGTGGTTCAGAAAGAGGAGGCAGTGACTACAAAGGTCCTGAGATGGGTGCTTGCCTGGAGGGTGCAAAAGGGAGTAATGGAGGTCAGCGTGCATGGACTGGGGTGAGTGTAGTAGAAGTTGAAATCAGGAAAGTAAGCAGGTTGGAGCAGAGTGGGGTGGGGAAGGTAGAGCATGAAGAGTTCGCAAGAAATTGCAAAATCTGTGGCTTTTGTTCTGATGGAAGTGGGAAGCCATTACAAGATTTTGAGTAGAGGAATAGTACAATAAGATTTGTATTTTAAAATGATGATTTGAATATATGAAGAATATGTGAAAAATAAACTTTAGGCGCCAAATGTAGAGCCAAAGATTCAAGACAGAAAGCTATTGCACTAGTCCAGGCTGGAGGAGATGGAGGTGTCCCCGACCAGGGTCGTAGAAGTAAAGGTGATAAAACTAGTCAGCTTCTTGCAATAACTGGAAGATTAGCCAATAGTACTTGCTGAGAGATTAGATATGTGGTGCGAGAGGAAATGAGTCAAAGATATCAAGAAATTTTGCCTGACAAACTGAAAGGAACTTCAGATAGAAAATGCTACTACTTGTATGTTTGAGGAGGGAAAGATCAGGAATTGTTGTTCTTATACTCTCAGTGATTTCTGTTTCTAGACAATCTTTCTCCCCCCTTTATCCCTGACGTTCATTATCAGCACACTCTCTGTTTAAGTAACCCTAAAATTTGTGTAAACATAAGATAATTGTTGCTTTGTAAAAAACAGTAAGCGTAGGCTAAATATAATTTGAATTTCTCCTGTGATTCCAAATTGCTCCACCTTACGTTAAAAAAAAAAAAAAATGAAACCAAAAAAAGACTCAATTCTTTTGTCCTTTTGGCCTGGGAACACCAGCCTAGATAAGCCGCAGCAGCAAAGTATTCAGCTGGAGAGGCTCGTGTGATTTGGAGGGGAGCGAATTTCTCCTGCATTATCTCTCTCTCAATTCTGCAGGGGTGCAGTGCTCATGCTAGCCTTAGAATCGGAAAGGTGAGAGATCTTCTCCCAGGTAAGGGAAGAGAAAAGGGGGAGCCACAGAATTAACTGCTATGACTACTAACCAGTAGAATGCCTCCAGTAAGCATCTCTGAAAGGTCAGAACAGAAACCTCTCATCTAATGTTCTATGAAATGTGTTTTCAGAAAGAAACTGAATTTTCAACTTCAACTTCATATCTTCGATTTCAACTTAACATTCTAAATCTGCTTCTCCTTCGGTTTTTCCCATCCACTCAGTTTGGCTCAAGTCACAATCTTGAGAGTCGTTTGCATTCCTCCCTAGTTTTTACACTGCATACGTAATCATTAATTAATGTTAATACCAATAATAAATAGTAATGATATTAATTACTTATTGATTCTATGTGTCAGGCATGGTGTTAATAGCTTTATGTTCACAATCTCATTTAATTATCTCAACAACACTAGGAGATAATTACCATTATTATCGTAAAGACACTAAAGCTTCTAGAATAATTAATTTGCTCAAGAAGATAGAATTTAGAAAATATAAAATGCAGGATATCTGACTTCATTGCATTATATAGTCTTCTCAATTTGTGTTGATCCTGTGACCTAAATTTTTATTTGCTTCATCTACTTATCTCCATCTCCAACACCACAACCTTAATTCAAGCCACAGTCATAGCTTTCTTTCTTAGGTTAATGCAGTGCTCTCATCAATTGTCTCTCTCCCCTATTCTTGCCCTCATCATCCATTTTCCATATGGCAACCATAGGTATCTTTCAAAATGGAAAATAAAATGATGTTTATCCTTCTGCGTTAAATTCTGTCATCCATGCTATCACATTAGTCTTAGTCTTAATATAAAGTTATAAGGTCCTATTTGGTTAAGTTCATGGTTAGTCCTTACCTTATATCTGTACAGTAGCTTTGCAAGTCTAGTAGCTAAAGTTTTTAGCATCCCAAGAAGTAAGGAGGGAGGCTAGTTCACCTGAAAAAAAAACAAAAGACTTATGAGACTAAAATTTAAAAAAGACCTTTTAATAATTTAAAATTAAAATCATAACTGTCAAATAGAGTGCTTTTGCTAATCTCCATATTTTCAACCAGTAGTGAAATATGTGGGGGAAGCAAAATTGTAATGAGAACATCCTTTTGTAAACATAGAATCCAGGAAAGAGAATTTCACTGCATGATATCTAGGGTAATTGCAGTAGAAGATATTAGCCTGTAGAGGACATCCATACTGGGCAATGCATCAGCTCATCCCCCTTCTCTGTAGAAAGCAAGGAACCTTTAAAGAATTTTCACTCTTTTGCATTTCCATTTCTAACCTCCATGCTGGCTATCATAATTAACACTTTAATTTAGATTAAAAAAAACACAATTTATTTGAGTTTATTTTTATAATTTACAAGAATTTAATGGGCCTGAATCTCTGATTTGATCCTCAAATCAATAAGATTTCAATCTGACTTTTACTAAAATTCCTTAAACATCTATTTATGGATTATTATTTGGAATAGTTCACCTGACTCTATTTTGATTTCATTCTTTACATAGTCATTTATTTATTAAATGAATATGTATGTACCAAACAAAACCCCCTGTCCTTATGGGGTTTGTATTGTATTAGAGGAAGATAAATATTAAGCAATAAACTCCAAATAAGTAAAATAAGTAAATTTATAAGTATGTTTAGAACATGATAAGTTCCATGGAAAAAAAAACTTCTTTTAAAGTAGAGGAAATAAAGTAAGGAGGATTGGGAGTATTTGGTGATCATTGCTATGAATGCAGGGGTAAGAGTAATCTTAATTGAGAATATGACATTTGGAGGAGGGAAAAGGTTTAGATATCTGGAAATCCAGGTGAGTGGCATTTCAGGCAGAGCACAATCCCTGTAGCAAGAGTGTGTCTCATGGACATGTTCAAGAAACAGCGAGGTGGCTGATGGGGTTAGGATGGAGAGAGTGAAAGAGAGGATAGTAGGAAAGGCAAAGATGGGAAAGCCGTGTAAGCCATTGTAAGGACTTAGACTTTCATTCTGGATGAAATGAGGAGCCACTGCAGAAATTGTAGCAAAGAAATGACTTAATCTGGCTTAGATTTCTTCAGTATCGTTCTGGCTACTGTGTTGAACATTACATTATGGGGGCAAGTGTAGAGGCAGGAGATCATTTAGGAAGTCATTGCTACAATGCGGAGAAGAGATAATGCTGACTTGATCTGAGAAGGGAGTTGTAGACGTGGTACAAAGGGGTTAGAGTCTGTATATTTAAGGCAGACCGCATTGTAATTAATGATGAATTAGATGTGGAGCGAGAGAGAGAGAGAGAGTAGTTGAAGATTGCTCCAATATTTCTGTCCTGTGCAACTGAAGAATGGAGTTGTCATCAACAGAGGCAGGAAAATATTAGATAAATAAATTTTGGGAGGATGTTAGGAGTTCACTTATAGGCCTGTTAAAGTAGGGCTATCTGTCAGACCTACAAGTGTAGACGTGGAGTAAGCAGTTGAATATAACCCAGGAGATCAGGGAGAGATTTTTTATTTGCTTTGCATATTGGTGATATTTATAGGCCTGAGACCAGAAGAAATTACCAAGGAAGTGAATGTAAGTAGAAAACAAGAGAGCCAAAGACTAAGCCCTGGAACATTCCCAAATCGAGAGGTTGGAAGGCCAGCCTGGTGGTGCAATGATGAAGTTCATGTGCTCCACTTCGGCAGCCCGGGCTTTGCAGGCCCAGATACCAGGCATGGACCTAGCACTTCTCCTCAAGCCACACTGTGGCAGCATCCCACATGAAATAGAGGAAGATTGGCAACAAATGTTAGCTCAGGGCCAATCTTCCTCACAAAAAAAAGAAGAAGAAAATGAAGATGGGGGTTGGGGGGGTTGGGAGAAAGGAAAGGAAACTGAGAGAGGCCAAGTAAGATATATGAAAACTGATTTGACCCATTAATTTGGAAATGTAGGTGTTATTGAAAACTTTAACAGGTGGAGCAATTTTTATGAACTGGTTTCTCTTTGGGTAGAATTAATTTCAAACAATTGGGATCATTTTCATTTTCCATCTTGTATTTACTACATATTTAATAATCGTTTTCTTGCTAGATATCAAGAATATGATACATTTTGATAGAATTTCTATACTACATCATATTTCAACTGAGCACCTGGCCATTAAGAATATATACTTCTCAGCTTCTCTTCCAGATTGGGATATCGTGGAAGAGTTTTCTGAAATGTTTATCCTTATCCTTCTCTGCTTATTGTCTTCTTCCTGGTGGTTGAAATATGGATGTGATGGTAAGAGCAGCCATCATTGGCCAAGATTACAAGGTCATTCATAGAGAAATAATAAGCAGGGAGGAGGAATGAGGATTACTCAACACCATGAACATCAAAACAGCCCTGCCACCTGCCAAATTTTTGTATGGAGAAGAAAAATTCTTCGTTTTTTTTTTTTTTTTTTGAGGAAGTTTAGCCATGAGCTAACTACTGCCAATCCTCCTCTTTTTGCTGAGGAAGACTGGCCCTGAGCTAACATCCATGCCCATCTTTGTCTACTTTTTTTATACTTTGGACGCCTACCACAGCATGGCTTTTGCCAAGCGGTGTCCACACCTGGGATCCGAACCGGCGAACCCCAGGCCGCTGAGAAGCAGAAGGTGCAAACTTAACTGCTGCTCCCCCGGGCCTGCCTAAAAAATTCTTCTATATCACTTAAATCATCATTTTAATTCTAATTATTATTTTCCTTACTGACAACTTAATTAATATAGGGGTCAAACCAAACCCTTTCCTTTATACTATCTGGAAGTGAAGGAAAGGAAAAAAATCAAAGAAATTATTGAAAGAAAATTGGCATTAAGTATCAGTAAAGTGGCACATATATATTGCTTAACTATAGTCAAAACAATGGCTGGAGGAAATAGAGTAAAACAAAATAGAAAAAAAGCTGAAAGTTAGGATTAACACACAGGCATTTTATTTCAAGTGAAATTCAAAAGTCCTCTTGAAAGCAATCTTTATCGAAGCTGGTGTAAATATGGGTGTATCTGACCTTCCTGTCCGTGAATATGGTCCTAGGTTGAGTGAATTAGCCTAGTTTTTCTGAAAACATGTTCTCAAGATGATCCACCAAAAGAGTCTGAGAAGTCTTGCATCTTTTAATTCTCTTTTGAAGGCAATATTTTCATTAAGGGAGAATGACTAATAACACATTAAGGACACTAAAAATATTATTTGATTTAGATCCAGATATTTAATAAGAAACCTTTATATTATAAGAGAAATTTGAGTATCAGTTTTATTAATGCAGCAGTGAAAACGATTTTGCAAAAATTAAAATAGTAAATAAGAGTTCACGTTCTGAATTCAGTTTAAGTCTTGCTTTCTAATTACCTCCTGGGTTTCTATCTTCTACCTTCCCTCTCTGTTAAAATAATAACAGTAATAATCAAAACATCTGTTTCCCTGCCTGGAAGATTCCTGACAACCTGCGTAAAAAAGAAATTCACTCCTAAGCAGCAAATCTATTTAATACCTTCCAAAAAAGAATCACCAACCAAGCATTAAAATTACATTTAAACCATGATCAAACAAACGCAGTATAATCAATTAGGTGTTAAAGCATCTAAACACAATTATCCAAACTCATAATTGAATCCAGAAAGTAGTCTTCAAACTTAAAGTGGAGAAAGAAACACTTTCATGCTTATACGCACATTCATAGAGCGCTCACAGATACCGGCCCAATTATAGCAATTTTAAAGACAGGTATTTATTCTTAAAATCTTTACATTTATCATTTAGTTACATGTTAACTAAACTTATAGTTGGATAACTTTAATGATTCAAAAGCTGCACGTATCTCCTATGCACGTAAAATATTATAGAATTTTTTCTTGCCTATATTTATACTTAAAAATATGTTGAATAAAGCTAATCATAAACGTCCATTATACTGATTTTTATTTCTTGACCTGTGAATCATTCTGATTTCTAATAGGAAACAAATCATTTGGTTACTAATGCAAAGCTTGAGTAAACTGTTTATTTGGTACAATTAAATTTAAAGTTTCAAAATAGTTGTTTATTGAGGCCTAGCTATGAGTCAAGAACATTTTCTAGGCAATAGGAATAAAAGGATGGGAAAGATTGTTTCTACCATGTTCTGTGTTCCTTTAACAATGAATTCCTCCTCTAGCCCAAAACAGATTATTCACGGGTTATTGTATTAAATGAATTAATTGTGACTGAAACAAAATAAACATTATACAAGTTTATTATCATCTTCATCTCTGTTTATTGTAATTATTTATTGTATATCTTCCCTTCCGGTATGAAAGCGAGTGTCTGTGTGCCTATCACAGTTCATGACATGTAATAAGCATTTAAAAATATTAAAGAAGTAAATGCTATTAAACTTAGCTTTGTGGGAAAGGTGTACTATTTGATGTAAAATATTTTTTGCAGATTAGTAACATATATATATATACACACACAATCTTATGTACAATTGTGTATATACAATGTATACGTATATACAATTAAATATATGTATGTATAATTTTATGTTTAAAATATATACAATTTTAATGCACAGACATTTTAAACATATATTTTGCCAAACGGGTGTATGTGAACAGACGGCAAATAAACACACCAAGAGATGTTCACTATCATTAATCATTGGGGAAATGGAAATTAAAACCACCATATACCAATTTAATAGCTGGAAAAAATCACTGAAAAACAAAACGGACAATATCATTTTCTAGCATGGATGAAGAATAAAAGTATCTCTAACTCTGATAATTTTTTGGAGGGGGTGGGAATTGAAAAATGGTACTATGGAAAATATTTTTATAATTTCTAGTAAAGTCAAACATATAATTACCATTAGACCCAACGATCTCACTAACAGTTATTTACCCTAATAAATGCAAACTTTTATTAACACCAATGCCTGTGGATGAATACATACATAATTAGTAAGAAATGAAGATATATATTCCATCTTCTCACATATCTTCATTGTTTGTTTTTTTTTTTTTTTTTAAGGAAGATTAGCCCTGAGCTAACATCTGCTGCCAATCCTCCTCTTTTTGCTGAGGAAGCCTGGCCCTGAGCTAACATCTGTGCCCATCTTCCTCTACTTTATGCGTGGGACACCTACCACAGCATGGCTTGCCAAGCAGTGCCATGTCGGCACCCGGAACCCAAACCGGCGGACCCCTGGCTGCCGAAGCGGAACATGGGAACTTAGCCGCTGCGCCACCAGGCCAGCCCCTATCTTCGTTGTTCTTAATCATTTAGTATGTTTTTCTGTTCTCCTTCAATATTGTTTATAAATCATGTAAGAGGAGGAAATATATCTCTTCTTTAAGTTCCTAAACTTTCCAGAGATATAATTGTCTTACTATTATCTTCAGCAACATGTAATAGTACAGTGGCCCACCTGGTTGTTGGTGATAGAGGTCAGAAATATCTTTCAATGTTAGAAATAACAAAAAAAACTTAGTTCATGATCATTAGACCTTGTATTTTTAAAAATCTTATTAAAAATTTCTGAGAGATACTAACCACCTAGATCTTTATCATTTAAGGGAGTGGTGCTATTTAATTTGATGGCTGGTGATGTGCCAGATGAGTTTTGAAATGACAGGATATTACCTGCATATCTTCTTGGATCACAAATTATATTCCAAGATTTGTGTGCAATATTTTGAACTTTTAGATTCTTTTAACTTTTAAAATTAGTTTATATTAATATAAAAGAAGGATGCATTATTAAGAGAATATGGTATTTACATGTATTTCTCAACTTAAACAATAGACTGTAAGGAAATGTCAAGCATATAGGAACACATTTTGGCTACCCGCCTACACCCATTTCTCAGTCGTCTGCAACAGAATACTCTTCCTTCAGTAATTCAGAGTTACCATCTCCCAATATTTCAGATACGTATATTTATCATCGTATAATTATAGACTAAGAAAGCAATTTATAAAATTCGGTTTAACCTCTACCTTAACCTATGAATCTGAGAGAATTTCGAGATATTTCTGAGGTCACTAGGTAATGCAATAGAAGATCCTGAATTGTCCTGCCATGTTTAGGTGTTTATATTATTTTTATTATTAGCAAATAACATTGACTCAACAAATGCCTTAACCTGTCATTCCTGATCCTTCAGATCTAAACTGGATAAAAATGCAAACCTAATAGTTCAGAAAGTAAAGTTTTAAAAACATTTTTCAATGTCAGTGCATCCACTTTTATTTAGCATGATTATCTTCCATATACTTAGCACATCACCAAGATGTCTAAAAATAATTTGTAGCAAAATTGATGGGATGTTTTCCTAGCTTTCCTGGATGCTTACATTGAAATATTCTTGTCAAAATCATCTACATTTTAAGATCAAATGTAACAACTTGTTTCTGTTCTCTTTACATCCTGTAATTTATTGAAAGCTCAACATTTGAATTGTCAGGATCACTCATTTGACAATAAAATTATTAGCATTCTAGAAGTTTAACACCACACAAGTTAACAAAAAATAAAAAGAGAGAGTACCTAGAAATGAATAAAGCAAGAGTTATAGGATTATGCTGAGAAATAAAATATAATGCCTATATTCAAGTTTAAATATTGGCACCTGAGCTAACAACTGTTGCCAATCTCTTTTTCTTTTTCTACTTTTTCTCCTCAAATCCCCCCCGTACATAATTGTAAATTTTAGCTTTGGGTCCTTCTAGTTATGGCATGTAGGAAGCCGCCTTAACGTGGCCTGACGAGCAATGCCAGGTCCGCGCCCAGAATCTGAACCAGCGAAACCCTGGGCCCCCAAAGTGTCATGTACGAACTTAACCACTTGGCCATGGGGCCGGCCCCCTCCAGTTTTATCCAATATATTTTAAACCTATTAGAGTTTTTATTATGGTTTATTTAATATAGTAAATGACACAAGAAATTGCTTTCTACTTAAGCATAACACAAATATTCTATTAGTAAAGAGGGTGTAGGTAATTTAAATACATTAAATAAAGAGTTAAAAATATCAATTTTGCTTATATTTCTCTCCTTTTGAATGTCCTGCTTCTTTCTTTTTTATTTATTTTTTTTAAAGATTGGCACCTGAGCTAACTGTTGCCAAGCTTCTTTTTTTTTTCTCCCTGCTTTTTCTCCCCAAACCCCCTCAGTTGACAGTTGCATACTTTAGTTGTAGGTCCTTCTAGTTGTGGCATGTGGGACGCCTCATCAACATGCCCTAATAAGAGGTGCCTTGTCCACGCCCAGGATCCGAACTGGTGAAACCCTGGGCTGCCAAAGCAGAGCGCGAGAACTTAACCACTCGGCCACGGGGCCAGACCCAGTCCTGCTTCCTTCTATCTGCTAATTTTGATAAAGGGGAAAATCACCCTCAATAAATGTGAAGCATACACAGTGATATTCCCTAGAAAGTGCTTTTCTCACAGGATGAAGAAAAAAAATCAAATAAAAAATATAGACATTTCCAAAAGTAGGAATATTAAAATCAATTTTTATTCAAATGCATATTTATGCATATGAGCATGTGTACTTGTGTGTATATACATAGCATGTGTGCATGCATATGTATATAATATATAGAGACAGAGACAGAGAGACAGAGTGAGAGAGAAAGAGTAAAATGAAGGATTTTTCCATTGAAATTGTTTCATTTGGACTTGGAAAACATTTCAGGGAAGTCTTAAAATGTCATAAGAACTAAAGAAGCATAACACAAATAGAATGTATTGCTTGTTTCATTTTTTTAAATAAATACATTTAAGCAGATTCCAATGAGAATCCTATATGTAACAAATAACTAAATGTCATATAACTTGGCTGACGTATAACTATTTTTAAGCAGATCTTAGTACCTCTTGACTTTAATTATGACATTGGCCACGTGTTCCAACTAAAAATCATCTAGAATTATAAGCAATAAAATATTTTAGTAGGAAAATAATTAAGATGAAAGATGATAAAGGGAATGCTTTGAAACTATTATTTTAGTTTAGTGTCTTTCAGCAATTTCCTGATTTCTGGATCTTACTCATTAACTTTATTGTTAATGCCATCCAGTTGCTTCCAACTCCTAGTACCCCTGTGTACAGTAGAGCTAAACCCACCCAAGTCTTTTTGTGCAATCCTCTCATCTTCCAGCACTACATCAGACAATGTTCTGCTGTTATTCACAGGGTTTTCATGACCAAATTTTTGGAAGTGGGTGGCCAGGTCCTTCTTCCTGGTCTGTGTTAGTCTGGAAGCTCCATTGAAACCTGTCCACCGTGGGTGACCCTTCTGATATTTGGTATTTGAAATCCCAGTGACATAGCTTACAGCATCACAGCAACATACAGCCACCAAAGTATGACAATGACAGATGGCTGGTGTGGTTCCCTGACAGAGAAATGAACCTGGGCTGCAGCAATGAGAGCACCAAATCTTAACCACTAGACCACCAGGCCTGGACACTCGTTAACTACTGGGACTTATTTTCCCAGACTTTTTTCCTATGACTGATACCATCTTTACTCATGGTAGAAATTCCTTTACACTTCTTTCCTCTTTCATTTTGAATATTTTAATAATTATATCTATGCTATCATCTGTGCTCATTTCCCTATAGAGACATTTTTTAAAATGGAAGATCTTAGCCCTGAGCCATGTGAGAAATGGAGGCATACCCAGAAGAAAGAGTGAGAAGATCCAGGACAGCAGGGGATGGTTCATCTGTGAGAATGCTCCCTAGGGCTGGCGATGGGCAACCTGAATGACGGGTTTCCGATGGGCATGGTAGTGAACTCAGATACATTTATTTATTCTATGTTTATTTTTAATGGAAGTAATACTCATTGAAAGAATTCCCGTTAAGTATTTGAAAACAGGGAAAGGGATTGTTTGGTGCAAGTAGAACAGTATGATGTGACTGCTATTTGTATATTTAAGAAAAGAAGAAATTAGGGCCGGCCTGGTGGTGCAGCAGTTAAGTTGACATGTTCCGCTTCTCGGCAGCCCGGGGTCCGCTGGTTTGGATCCCAGGTGCGGACATGGCACTGCTTGGCACACCATGCTGTGGTAGGCGTCCTGTGTATAAAGTAGAGGAAGATGGGCACGGATGTTAGCTCAGGGCCAGGCTTCCTCAGCAAAAAAAGAGGAGGACTGGCAGTAGTTAGCTCAGGGCTAATCTTCCTCTAAAAAAAAAAAAAGAGAGAGAAAAGAAGAAATTAAAGATTTTAAATTGGAGTTGGGGAGATGAAATGAAAATGCCAAAATAGTTTGTAAAAAGGACCAGAAGTTCATTTATAAACCTTAATAACTCAAAATTTTAAGAAAATTATGTAGGTTTTCATAAAATATTTAAAAAATGAGGAATAAAAAATAAAAAAAGATGAAGAATATGTTGAGCAGGTTTAAAGAAACTGGAAACATGCAGAAAACAGTTGCATTTGCCCGTACATATGCTTATAGGTATGGAAATAGAAGCAATAAAAATATATGGAGGATCAAATAGATGCAGTTAGCTGTTTCTCACATCTAGGACAAAACTGTATTTTTAAGTGTTGGTGGAGTGAATAAAAAATGTGGGGAAAGGGAGTAAAAATACAGAGATATTCTCAAAAGGTAGACATTAACTTTTCCTCTGAGTATGTTAAACTCTGTAAAACTTTAATGAACAGCTTTGATTAACAGAATTTAGCAACCATTTGTGCAGTGATCTTTCTGATGTCCCGAAAAGGCTAATTTACAAAGTTTCAAATTTACGATATTGAATCTGTTTCACTAGCACTGAGATAGAATGTACTTCAAACTCCTTCATAAAGACAGAAAGAGCTATGGACTTGAACACTCAGAGATACAGGGATGTATCAGATTCTGCCAAGGTTTCCTTTTTTATTGCCATATCACTTTTAGAAACAAGCTTTGGAGGTAAGGTTTCTTTTAGAGACTGGGATCTATGAACCTGTAGATGTCCTTTAATCTAAACTTTTGGAGTCTAGGATGCCTATAGTATATTTGAGGTAAGAAAAGATGTTTGGCTTCTGGGTAAAAATGGAGAGTTTCTGAGGCCTTAAGAGTTTTATCTTAGACCTAGCCTCAAGGCACATTTGAGATACTCTGAGATAGATTTCTGAGATTCTGAATTTTCTAAAGGTGCTAATATATTTGGCTGGAATCCATAGAATCTCACATCAAAGAAAATCCTTAATTTGGGGTATACCAATTATTCTGTTATGCAAGGGGATCGCAGAGAGGAAGGAGTTGTTCTAACTGTGGGAACATCACAAATCAGCCTTTCTTATTTCTTTGAGGGTATGCAGAGCATTTTAATTTCCTTTTCTTAAAGTGAGCTGGAAAGTCTTATATTCCTCCCCTAACAATTAGCTGGGATATTTTATGTAGCCAGAGTATCTTATATTCCTGGACCCTCCCTGGATAGTGATTTTGTTCTGCTAAGAATGGATGGCTGACTATTAAAATTAGCAGACCAAAGATATATAAAGGTCCACAAGGCCTCAAACGAATTTACTGGTGGTGCCATGCCCAAATGTGTCTCTCTGATGAGCTTACAGCATTTTCAGAAAACACAAGGTATGAGTTTTAAAGGAGGAGCTGATGACACTATAAAGCAGGACCAAAGTTACAGGTACTCTTCTAGAGACTTGGTTTAGGTCTCAAAGTTTCCTCTTGAAGTTCAAATAACTGTGCCCTGATGTATCTATACCTTGTAATGAATGCATGATATTTAATTTTCCCACCACTTCAAATAACTAGTATAGATAATTCAATTTTTTCTACATTATAGATTAATCCTCAACACTTAACTAAGAGGAGTGTGAGAGAAAAAACACATAATTTAACATTAAATAAAATAGGACTTGAAGAATTATGAGAACTCTCTTCTATATGAGTTTCTTACTTCTTTGCAATACTTAGGTTTCTCTAAGATACATTAAAAATATAATCAAAAGCATCTCGAGCCAACCCCATTGACATAATGGTTAAGTTTGGTGCACTCTGCTTCAGCAGCCTGGGTCTGGCTCCCTGGGCGGGGGACCACACCACCTGTCTGTCAGTAGCCATGCTGTGGCGGAGGCTCACATGAAAGAACCAGAAGAACTTACAACTACACACAGCTATGTACTGGGGCTTTGGAGAGAGGGAAGAAAGAAAAAAAGGAGGAAGATTGACAACACATGTTAGCTGAGGGCAAATCTTACCCTAAAAAACAAAAAGCTTACATCTTAAAAAAAAAGCGTCTCATAAGAGAAATAGTAACACCAACCTCATTATAAGAGATTATCCTAGTAGCAAGATTTCAAAGCCCACAAATTTGCTCTGCATTGGACCTTGAATATTTTAATTAATTTGTATCCAAGTCTTTCCAAAAGATGTTAAAATGCATAGTGTCTTGAAAGAGAACATGGTCTAAAGCCAGGATGACTTATTTATTTTATTTTATTCTTTGAGGACGATTAGCCCTGAGCTAACATCTGCTGCCAACTCTTCTTTCTTTTTCTTTTTGCTGAGGCAGACTGGCCCTGAGCTAACATCTGTGCCCATCTTCCTCTACTTTATATGTGGGATGCCTACCACAGCATGGCTTGACAAGCCGTGCATAGGTCTGCAGCTGGGATCTGAACTGGTGAACCCTAGGCCACCTAAGTAGAATGTGCCAACTTAAACCACTGTGCCCCCAGGTCAGCCCCCAGGATGCCTTATTTTAAGACCTGGTTCTACCACTTACTGCTTCTGTCATCCTAAGCAAGTCACAGAGATTTGTTTCCTATTTGTAAAATGGGTTACGAGACAATAATGATACTAATACAGAAAAAGAGTGAAACATCTTTAGAAAAAAAAATATGAATCAAATTTAAAGTTACACAACTATAAACCCAAACAGTAGCTATTATAATCTCTACCCACTTAGAGCCAAAAACGTTGAAAACAATCCACACATACTCTCACTTCATTTTCGGTAACCCTTGCCCCCAACACTTGCACAAAACTTAAAAACTAGAAAGATATTTATTTGCTTTATCAGAACAGAAAAGTCACAAATGTGCAATATGAATAAATGGTAAATAACCTTTCAGCTACGTGTTTGGTCTGTTTTCCAGGTTTATTATGTTATTAAACTCCAGGTTTATTCTGTTATTAGATTTAAACCTCCTGTCTTGTGAATGTTTACTCTGACATCTTATAACCTCAAATCTAACATTTCTTTTCAGAATAAAAATGCAATCATATATGTTTAAATATGCTTAAGGCAACAAAATTTTCTTGTTTATATCATAAAAATACCAAACTAACAAAGGCTTGTTTGTTGGTTGTATAACTAGACATCCAGGTTGACCCGGAGATGGCAAAGAGAAAGGATCTTTATTGCCATCCTCCTGAAGTGCTCAGAGGAAGCTCGGCTGTTCCACCTGCCTCATTGAAGCTGATCCCTAGGTACTTACAAAGAAAGAAGCAGCAAAAAAAAAAAAAAAAATAATGTCCTTTGAGAAAGGACTGTAAATTTTACTTAGGAGCATATCTCTGTCTTTTAATTTTTTTCTTTACATTATGATGCAATTGTTTGAAAGAGCATGTAAAAACCCCATCTCTTTTTGGCATTAAAAGTGGAATTCATGATTCTATTTATGAGAGTAAGATCTTAAAAGTGTAACTACATTTAAATTATAAAAATTTTTAAACTGAATTTGAAGCTTGGGATGGGACCTTCAAGCATTGCAAAATGTTAATGTTCCCAAGAGATAACCAAATCATGGGGCTGGCCCCGTGGCCCAGTGGTTAAGTTCGTGCACTCCCCTTTGGGTCCAGGTTTTCACAGGTTTGGATCCTGGGCGTGGGCATGGCACTGCGCATCAGCCCATCTGAGGTGGCGTCCCACATGCCACAACTAGAAGGACCCACCACTAGAATATATGACTATATACTGGGGGACTTTGGGAAGAAGAAAAAGGAAAAAACAACAACAAAAAGATTGGCAACAGATGTTAGCTCAGGTGCCAATCTTAAAAAAAGGCAAAGAATCAAATCATGTCATGATTGTCTAATGCTATTTAAACTAAGTGGCAATAGTGAATGTCATTAACAAATGTGCTATTAAATGTTATTTTAACCTGGGTTGGCATCTAAGGAAACAAAGCAGGCATAAAGAAAAATCCTCATTGCATTATAAACCAGAAAGATGATAGAACTTTTCTTCACTAATTGAGGAAATAAGTAAGTGTTTTAGAAGGAATTCCCAGCAGCTCAGATAATCTTTTATAAGGAAACTCAAATTAAAAGCTTGTATAAGAAGCTTATGACTTGAAGTAAAAGGAATTCTCTTCCCTTAACCTTGACAACAGAAAATTGATGTTTTCTCCTTCTAACAGGATCACCACTATGAACTTACCATTCTCAGGTAAAATATCAAAGCATTCCACAAAAAGAAGTATATAACTACTTCTCCAATAAGCCAGGGAACATATGAGCTCATTCCTCTTAAACTTCAAATTTCAGGGCTTTAAAAATATGTGAATAATATATCTACCTTTATCCCTGCTTACCCTCATAGTAGTGAACGAAATGAACAGATATTAAGCCATTTTGTAAAATGAATTTATCCTGAGAGAGCCATTGATATTATCTTTAATAACTCCATTCATTTACAAAAGAAAGAAGATACTTTGCCCATTGGCTGAATTAACCATTTCAGGTCAGTAGGCACGTGTTCGTAAACTGAAGCAGTTTTGTTGCATCAAAACAATACAAATGTTTTGTTTTGGTTTTCTCCTACTGTTTGCTGTCTCAGACATAGTTTTTTATACCAAATTGCTCAATGGAAATAGTACCATTTTAGAACTATGAATTTTATACCGCTGTATCACTTGTCTGTAGTCTTATTTGAGAAAACTATGGTTATTTGGGGAAAGAGCAGTACTTTAAATAATGATAAAACTCATTCATGTTACCTTAGTTCTTTTGAATTGATTCTAATCCCTCAGGTAAACTCTGTCACCTCTTTCTGGCTGATGGATCAGATATGTAGTCTCCATATATACTCATCCTATTCCTTATGAAATGTAGAATTTAAATTTCACAACTCATATTGCCATGCAAAATAGAAAGTAGATGAACCTTTCCAGAGATTTTTAACTGCAATGATAAACATGTGAATACATTTTTACTTAAATAAGTGAGGGGAAAATTGCACAGAAAGGATCCATTTGATAGTAAAGCTATTAAAAGACATGGGCTGATGTACTAAATTTAGTTTCTCAGTCAATTTGGTATGAGGATCAGAATTAAGGGGAAAAGGAATTCTAGTATAGAAGACTGAAAATTGAAAGTGTGCTTGACCATTGCAAGGTAACAGGAATGAAAGAAGTGCTGACTCTGATCTATCATCTTTCCTTTGGGGCCTGTAGAAAGCCTCAGTGCATTGCTTCCTACTTTACAGTGGGATCCACATCAAATTACAGCCATAAACATATCTCAACAGAAGACAGTCTCTTCCAGTGTCAACTTTAACATCCTTTTTATAATAGAATATGAATTACCAATAACTTTATTTGATAGATAATGAAAATGATGGCATCTAGAAAATAGTTTGATTTTCAATACTTGAATATGAATGAAATACTTCAAAGTTAACCAAGAATCAGTTTAAGGCGATATGACATACTGAAACTAAGCAATGAGCTTGTTTCATGTTCTTTAAAGTGACATATTGTCTGGGGCTGGCCTGGTAGTGTAGTGGATAAGTTCATACACTCCTCTTCACAGTCCTGGGATTTGCCAGGTCAGATCCCAGGCATGGACCTACACAACACTCATAAAGCCATGCTGTCGCAGTGTCCCACATACAAAATAGAGGAAGATTGGCACAGATGTTAGCTCAGCGACAATCTTCCTCAAGCAAACAGAGGAAGACTGGCAACAGACGTTAGCTCAGGGCCAATCTTCTTCACCGAAAACAAACAAAACAAAATAAAACAAACAAAAAGTGACACATCGTCCAGTGTTGCTCTGGGTTTCTATTTTCAAAATTTAGAGTGGTCAATCTTAACCTAGAGTGTTCATCAGAATCACTTAGAAGTTTTGAGGTGACACAGGAAGGGAATGGAAATGTTCCACAACTCACTCTATATGTATACTTTCAAACTGTATTTTCCTGCAGTGTTTTGCATCGCTTCCATTACATTCATGACTACAGCTAATATATCATGTGATCCACATGAAAGCTTTTAGTAGCTTTCTGATCTTTTCGCTGAGTAGCCTGGAGTAGAGATTATTCAATTCAATTCAATAAACAGTGAGTGCCTGCTGAGTACTGTTCTAGTCACTTGCATATAACAGAGATAATCTGAACCATGAATCTCTTTTTCCATCATTCATTTAACAAATATGTATCCGTTAATTGTGTCATGCACTATGTTAGCCATTAAGTAATAAACAAGTAACAAATAATGTCCCTGCTGTCTTGGAGTTGACACCTCATTGAGGAATATATAATAAATAAAAATTTATAAGATTAAAAAAATTCTATGAAAAGAGAAATAAAGACTGTTATGATGATACATTACCAGGATATTAATCCAGTTTGCAAATCACAGACAGTCCTATAAGGTAACATAAGACTCTTCCAAGATTATTCATTTTGAAAATTAATTTAACTCACAAATCACATGTGACAGTGTTGTAAATATTAAGCCACATCATCCTCATAACCAACCTATGAGATAAAGACAAGTATTTTTATTCCAATTTTGAGCTAAAGAAAATAAAATACAAAATTTACTTGATATACAATAGCTGGGATGTGGTTGAAGCAGGCATTAATCTCAGGAAGTCAAGCTCCAGAGTCTGTTCTTGTTAGCATTACACTATGCCGCTACTGCTTTCAGCTGTTCTTACATTATGCAAGGAAGGTCATGATGTTCAGAGGCTTCAAAATTTGTGTCATTATAATTTGCAGAATTTGCAGCACATCAGCATGGTGCTAAACTAGGTCAATAATACAACAAAGATTGACTTTCAAGTGAGAAGTATACAGAACATAATGCCCATGAGAGGGTCATGACACTTTTTAGAGTACTGTATTTTGGGGAATTGAAATCAATCTTATCCTAAATTCCCAAAGCGTATATTTTATCAGTCTATTTTTCTAGTTGTTTCATACCTCTTTATATCTTAAGTGTGACATAGACCTGACCTCAGACTTATACCAGTACATGTGCAATTCTTCCCCAAGTTGGAATCATTTTAGAAACATTCGGTGATTCACAGCAGTGGGAGAAAGGCACAGAAGACAGAAATCAGACGACTGACTAGCCATGGTGCCTGCTATACTTTCTCCACAAGTTTCTGCTTCTAAAGTGCTTCGGGTGTCTGTTCATAAACTTTTTTACATTAACAGGTGGATTGTTTCTCTCTCTGCAAAACACTTAACGTGAATATTGCCCCCTGCACTCTCCATTAACACTAGGGTATCATATTGTGCAAATGAGCCAGCATGGATCAAGAAACCAATATAAGAAAAGCTGCTATATTGCTAAAGATTTTGTCATTGAACCTTATGGCATTGGTACTTAAACAGGGAGAATGATGTTTCCAGGAAATTACACTGATTCAAAATGTAAGCCCATTTTCCAGTGACTTCCCACCAGGGTTGCTTTATTCGTTTGTTTTTGTTCCTTATTACTTTACCACTTATTTTGTCTTGCTTCTGGCCTTTGTAAGAGGTTCTCTCCGATGAGACTGCCATCATATTCCTGAGCAACTTCCATCTTTAGCATTTTCTTTGATAACCATATCGTCTTTTTGAAGTTTAGTGGCTCAAAGGATTAATATACCTAAATAAAGAGCACAGCACAAAACACTCACATCTAGGATCGGAGTGTGTGTGCCTGTGTGCGCACATGCATGCATGTCTGGGCATCCTCACTTTTCCAACTCTTTATGGTCTGCTTTAAAATACTGCACATTATTTATATTTTAAACTTTAGTCTTTAACATGAAAATATGTTGGAGTTCCTGGAGTAGACCCAATAGATGGCACTCTTCCTCGCTGTCCATGTCTGAATAAGTTGGTAAATAAAACAAAGAATAAAGATGGAGGCTGTCATATAACCTCTACTACAAATAGAGACCAGGTTGGGAGAAGTTGTTTATATCTACAGGCTACTTGGCTGAATTAGAATTTCCTGAGAAGTTCTACTCAGTGGAGAGGTACCCGGGTAAGGCCACGTGGAGGGACCAACGAGAAAACCCTGAGCAGGCTTCCTCTCAAAAGGAAGAAGAAACAGCTAAGCTCATACTCCTCAATTATTTTTGTCAAATCTATCAGTCAAGTAAGTCAATGCCATTCTGCCGAGATTCCAGGGCTGTTTCCCAAACACTGCTTCTTTCAGGTCTTCCTTGGGGACTCTGGTGGATGCTCCACACTTTGTTTCCAGCACGCTCTGCAATGGATCAGAGCTGTATTCTAATTAAGTCCATGACAAGGCCAAGTTTGTCCTCAAACTTGGGAATATTTCTTTCTCTACTTTCCTTCCTATCTTGTCCAACATATAAGAATAGATGGTACATAGTAGGCTATCTACATATACTTAGAAAAGAAACATAAAAACTGTTCTGAGAGTGTATATCGTCATAATCATGAATGCAAGTCGGTGGATTATCAAATTTTCTACAATGTCTGAATTCACAAAACAAATTATTAAATTATCATGTGGAGGGGCCGGCCTGGTGGTGCAGTGGTTAAGTTTGCGTGTTCTGCTTCAGTGGCCCGGGATTCGCCAGTTCAGATTCTGAGTGTGGACCGACGCACCACTTGTCAAGCCATGCAGTGGCAGGCATCCCACATAAAATAGAGGAAGATGGGCACAATATTAGCTCAGGGCCAGACTTCCTCAGCAAAAAGAGGAGGATTGGTGGCAGATGTTAGCTCAGGGCTAATCTTCCTCAAAAAACACAAAATTGTCATGTGGAGGCAAATTACAGGCATCTTCCAGATCTCACACTGTAGGTATACTCTCAAGCTGCTTTTCTTGCTTTTTAAGCAAATCCTTACATAAAACTGAAAACAAAAGATCACATTAAGATGAAATATATAAAGATACTCTGAGAATAGCATGCAAACAGCATAGAAATTGGAATAAAAATCCCCTTTTGTTATGAATTTCCAAAGGAGAAACATAAATTAAAATAATAAATGGCTTTGAAAATTAAAATTCAAAGATCAAAGGAATTGGAGTCCAATATCATTTGCTTTAAACCTTAATATCAAAAGCCTCATATTCAAATCCTAAATTAAATAAAATCCAAAACAATAGCACCCAATTTCTTGTCTAGCTTAGAGTCTGCCAGGGATTTCTTGATTCCTGAATGGAACTGGGACTAGCCAGCAGTTGCACTCAGCCTGGGCTTCCTCTCCTATGGAATAGGTATGGTTCCTTTGGGGTCCTGGAAGCTGTATCAATTTAATTGCAAATTCCTCAGTAGCTTCACTTTTAAAAAGAGTCTAAAGCTTTAAAGGGACACAGTAGATTTTCATAGCAGTGACCCAAGACCTGTGCAATTTAGATAACAATTCAATCCTCAGTTCCTAAGATAATTTCCTCAGGTCGAACTGTATTTGCAAAATCCAGTATTCTGTATTTTCAGAGATCATAGCAGAGACTGAGTGGTACTAATTTCACCAGGAAGTCCGATGGGCTATCCCTGCTGTCCAGAATCCAAGGCTTGTGAACTAAAACTAAATTGGGAAAGACTTCAAGCAAGATATTAATTTTGGTATTTGAATGTACTTACTGGATTTTTCTTGTTGCCATAACCAATGATAACAAACTTAGTGGCTTAACACAACACAAACTAATTTTTCACAGTTCTGGAGATCAGTGGTCTGAAATGGGTCTTATGGGCCTAAAAGCAAAGTCTCAGCACAACTGTATTCCTTCCAGAGGATCTAGAGGCAAATCTGCTGCTTACACATTTTCTAGCTTCGGGAGACTGACCACATTTCTTGACTCATGGCCCCCTTCTATCTTCAAAGCCAGCAATCCCATCACTTCAGCTGCTGCTTCTGCTCTCACAGCTCCTTTGACTTTGCCTCTCCTGCCTCCTTCTTTTACTTATAAAGATCCTTGCGATTACATTGGGCCACCTCGGAAAATCCAGGATAATCTTCCTACATCAAGATCCTAACATAACCCCATCTGCAAAATCCCTTTTGGCATGTAAAGTAACATATTCACAGGCTCCAGGGTTTAGAATATGGGCATCTTTGGGGGCCCTTATTCTGTCTACCTCCATGGTTCATATCTGGTGGAAAAGATCTCTGATGAGTGTCTCCTCTCAGATAATGTCATTTGAGACATTGCTGCTCTTCTGGAAAGTGTTAACTCTTCAGTGGAAGCAACTCCATTTGCCAGGTCTTGCATGAGGTGTTTTCAAGTTAGCATTTTCAAACCCTCCAGTTTTCCACTTTTCATTTGATGCCCGTGATTCTGAAAACACTTCATTGTAGTGGGGAAGGCATCAATGTTGGTGTCAAACTCATAAGGATTTAAACTGAAACTATAGTAGTAAATCTCACACTCGCTGACTGTGGGCAAACAACACTTTGTGCTTCAGTTTTCTTATCTACATAATTGGTTATGAGTTTTAAATAAGCAAATGCTTAAAAAAACCTAGAATGGTACTTAAAACATAGAAAGGGATCAATAAGATGAAAAAGTTATCAAAAGCATTATTATTGATTTGACTTTATCTCCAATAATTACAACAGAAATTGAAGACTGTAAACACTGCAGAAAAAAAGTCCCTTCTATGACCCATTTCCTAGCCTTCCCACTGTTTCCCACTCATTACTCCTATTCTTGCCTATTGAAATTCCACTATTTCAAGTTGCCCTGGATTCTAATGTCATGCCTAGAAATCCATCTGTCACTGTGCTTCCTTTAGATGCCACGTGTTATCTGTCATATTAAGCTTCCTCTCAGAATAAACACCTGTTTTTCTTTACTCTCATTAGGTTCCCCCCTCCACAAGCAGGGCTTAGTCTAGCTAAGTCACCTCCCAAGCTGATTCACTTAGCATAAATGCACAGGCCAGGTCAATCGTGTCTTAAGGCATGACAGAAAATTCAAAACCTACTGTGACTAGATCTGTGTCCTAGTGTACATGGGATGTCTCTGAATGGATGCAGCTATGTGTGAGTGTGTGCAAAGGGTTGGGAAGTGTTCTGTTGGGGAAGGTGCTACAAAATTAGTGTTAGGTGGTATATTACCCTTACTTCCACTGTTTCTTAAAAGAACCAAATAATAATTTTAGCACCCTTTTGTTTAGGATTTAATGTTGTTTATATTCGATTGAATATATTGTTATTGAATATTGTTTATATTCAGTAACCTAAGAAGAAGGAGTGAACATCTCTAGTTCCAGGACTGAATGAGATTCAATATTTAAATTCTTTCCATCAAAAGAGTCACATTTGTGATGATATTTTTCCTTGAAACTGATATATACTTTCACATTTCTACAAATTCTTAATAATACAGTGCTCCAGGGTGACACTTCAAATCTGAGCGTTTCACAGCACTTTGGTAGCTTTCCGTTCTCAGGGCACCATGGGGAACCATTAGCATCGTTCCTATTTTATAGACAAGGATATTAAAGCAAATGGTGCCAAGCCCTGGTCATACTCACTCATCCTTGATGGTGAAGATAGAATTTATAATTCCCAACTGTCGAGTCTGTCCACTAACAGCCAGTATATGATTCTTCTAAAATACTTGTTGTTGCTTATATTTTTCTCACTGAATTTTGGAGAGACGATAATGACCAATGGAAGCACTAATAGATATTATGTGGTAGAAATCAAGTGATTTAAATATCCAAAAGGCACAGATGTGGTAGCTGGGATTACTTACATACAGCTCATATTGGCTCTGCATGAAACTGTAAAGAGTTGGTTAAAGCTTGCTCTTTATAATGGATGATAAAGTAATGTTTACTTAATATATTTTGATGGAATGCAAGAAACCTTAAATGTATCATTGCCAAGAACTTTTTCTCATATAAGGAACTATAGAGAATATTATGATTATGAAGGAAAACAAAACCAAACTACAGTAGTATAAAAAATCACTAAGTATCAGATTCTGTACTAAGGACATTCTGCCTGCAATCTTGTTAAATGTATATTATTGTTATTTTATGACAGTACCTGTCAAATACTTTGGTCCCATGACTGCTGTAAATTCTTAGAACTTACTGAAAACTCAAAGTGATATTGTTTATGTGGCTTATATCAATTATTAGTAACTTGTATAATAAATTAAATCTTAAAAAAACCCTAAAAACATCTTAATTCATTTAAAATAACAATAAGCCCATTACATGTTAATACAATAACATACTTAAAGAAAAATAAATATATTTAAAAAAATAAGGGGCCGCCCCAGTGGCACAGCAGTTAAGTATGCACATTCCGCTTTGGCGGCCTGGGGTTCGCCAGTTTGGATCCCAGGTACGGACATAACACCGCTTTACATTTTTACAAATCTCTTTAACATTTGGGTCAATGGAAAACTCCTGAATTCTGCTATGTGTTTTTGCAGTTCAATCTGTTGCGATAACCTTGTTTTGTTTTAAATATATAAAAAATTCTGGCCTTACTCAGATATACATTTGCAAAGAAGGGAAAGAAGTATTTTAGGAACTTTTTAGATAGCTGTGGATATTATTCTCTGAGACTATACCACCAAATTGACCAGTGGTAGTTTCTTAAAGGATAGTTTGAACGTGAGTCTAAACACATATCAATGAACTCTTTGTACTGTTTCGCTAAAATTCATTGGTCTTTCTTGCACTTTGAATGAATTTCTATTGATTCACTTAATAATACAGATTTTTCAAATATTAACACATTTCATCACACAATATCAAAAAATTAAATTTTTTGTAACTTCTACATTTGCTAATAATGCAACAAATCTCATCAGAAAGTCTTTAAGTATTTGGGAGCTGTCAAGTCAGGTGGTCAAATACAAGTTTTACAAAATTTTATATTTTACATACAAAACAATATATATTTTCATAATATTATTATGACTATTGTTTCTTTTAACTTTAAGCTAGTACTATACTAAGTGTTTTACTTGTCTTATCTAATTAAACCCTCATGCTTACTCACTTCATTCTTTCTGAGCACACATCTGCCAAAACCCAAGTTTGAATGACCATAATTGTTTGCCAGTTCTTTTCTCGAGTAGAAATTGTGTTCCATTATAAAAGCAGCTAGTTCCATTCACACGTCAAATTACTGTATAACTCTTCTTTCTCAAGACAGTTCCCATACTTTGATACACTGCAAAAGTGCATTATAGGTATTCACTGTTTGTTAAAGAGAAGATGTGAAAGACGTCAACTCAAGGGTAAAGACTTAATAAAATTTAAAACTTTTCCTGCTTCATTAAGGACCATTTTAAATAAAGCAGTCATTTGTTTTTGACTGAGGGTGGACTCTAGAATGCAATGACTACTAGTACAGTGTCTTAGACCATTTGAGCTGCTGTAAAAGAACACCATAGACTGGCTGGCTTACAAACAACAGAAATTTATTGCTCACAGTTCTGGGGACTGGGAAGTGTAAGATCAGTGTCTTGTCAGAGCCTGATTCTTGTTTTTTTAAACAATAGTTTTTTCTGGGTGTCTTCATATGGTAGAAAGGAGGAGTTAGCTCACAGGGGCCTCTTTCATAAGGGCACTAACCAACCCACTTCATGAGGGCTGTACTCTGATGACCTAATCACCTCCCAAAGGCCCTGCTTCCAAACAGCATCAATTTGGGGATTAGGCTTCAACATATGAATCTTGGGGGAGACACAAACTTTCAATCTATAGCATATAGTTTGGTGCCATTTCTTTGATTTCAGCAACGACTAGTACTTTAACCTGTCATTGCTTTTGTATCATCAGTGAAAATGTTAACATTATGGAAAAGCAAATAAGATCTTAATATTCTTGTGAAAATAGTTCTGATGTCATGGCAGTAGCATGCATGTCTTGGAATACCCCAGGAACAATGGACCACACTTGGAGAAGCGCTGTTCCAGAGGATCACTGAGGCTTAGAAATCAAGGAGGATAAGTGTCTCGCTTCCCCTACCACAGTACTAAGTGGTAGAGTGTTTCTGACTCAAAAGACTGTGTTACTTCTACTCCACTGCTGCCTGTCTGCATTTTATTGAAAGAGAAATTGCTAAACAAAATTTTTGAAAAACTCAGCAACAGAATTCATGCTTTTCATCTTATCAAAAATCAATTTATACTACATTATTTTTGAAGTAATTTTTTCAATCAATCTAATGATCAGTTTGAATTTTGCAACAGAAACTGAAATTTTGCCAGCAAAGAGTAGTGATAATTATTTGTATATGAGAAAATGTATCATAAAACTGTAAATAATTCAGTAAGTTGACATATATTTTAACTATGTTATCACAAAATATTACTGTTAGCTGTGACATGAAAGTGATGACAAAATTTACTGTAGAAGTGTTGGGAAGGTCATTTTAAATAACCAAAGAGATTATAAAATTAAAAAATGTATATATTGCTAGAATGTCAGAAGGGCTTAGTTATTTCCATATCACCAGAAAATCAAGAAAAAAGGACACGGTTATTTTAGTTATATTACATAGAAAACTACATTGCTTGGTCAGTTGTCCAGTTCAGTCCTCAAAGTCACCAATAATCTCAGTTTCTACTCATCATTACTACTGTTAATAATCATAATCACAATTGAGGATAAACTGTGTGCAGAAAGAGTGAGACTATGAATACTAAAAATCTCTCCTGAACTCCTGCCAGTCTAAATTTTTTTTAAAAAAATCCACTTGTCTCATAATTGAAATACCACATTTGTCATATAATAAATTTGTGAATATACTGGCGCCAATTTTTGGACTTCAATTTCTTTTATAATGATCTATTTGCCTATTCTTAGCCCAACTTTCATATTTTAGCCTAAAGTTTAACATATTTTAATCATGTTTCTTATAATTTTCAAAATATGTTTCATTCCATATGGACTTTATTTTTTTACCAAACGCAGTAGATTATAGTTGGAAATACAGTATAGACATATAAATTATAATTGGAATAACATTATAAATATAGTTATTTTGAAGAATTGTTCATTTTAAACATAATGTTTTCCATACCAAATGAACAGCACTATTTCCATTATTCAGATATTTTTATTTATGTCCCGAAACATGTAATTTAGAACTTTTATATATCTAGTTATGTTTCTTATTAATGTATCTCATTATTTTAGATAGTTTTAATATTGTGAATCGAATATATATAAAATTCAATTAGTTATTATAAAAACAGAAAATAATCTTTGTTTCTATTTATCTTTTATCCAATGATGTTACCAAATTCTCTCATAAATTGAGTGTTTTTTTAAAACTCAAATCTGCTATCTTTTCTAGGTTTACAATCAAGCCAATAGGAAAGTTTACCATTTTTTACAATATGTATTCTAATTATTTTTTTGTCTTATTCTATTCTCTAAAAATTCCTCAAAAATTTGAAAAGTAATTGTGTTTGAGGGCATCCTATCTTGTTAATTATGTTAATGAAATTGATATTCATATTTCACCTGTTAGAATGGTCTCCTACTTTTTTCTAGAAATTTTCTATTTTATATAACATATCCAAATTTCACTTAGAAATTTTATTAGAATGACTGCTGAATTTTAGCAAATGCTTTTTGGTAATCTCTTGAGACGATCATAGTTTTTCTCCTTTTAATTGATGATGTAACAAATCAGTAGAGTTCCTGATGTTGCACTATCCTTGCATTCTTTTACCGTTTCCTCCTTCATTTTAGTGTATTATTTTTACAGAGAGCTATGTCTGTGAGTACACAAACTTTCTTTAGCAGGTTTTGGTATCAATTTCAAGATGGTCTCATACAGTCATTAGGAGAGTTTATAAACTTTGTGTTTTTAGGAACCATTTGTGTGAAAATTGTATCTTCCACATTCCTTACGTTGTATTCATAAATATAAAATCTGCTGTTGAATAGTAATAATAGTAATAAAATATTAAATTATTCTAATTTTAAGCCATTACTATACTAATTGTTTTACATGTATTATCTCATGAAATCTTTGCACACATATATATACACAAAACTCTGAGACCTAAGTATGTTTATTTATTATGTTTAAGAAAATAAGATTCAGAAAGATAAATAACTTGCCCACTGTTAAAACTTGACCTGGAGAGGGACTCAATTTTAACACACGTGTTGTCTGATTCTTACACACAGCAACGTCGTTCCACGTCATTAACAGCCCTCATGTAGATTTTAACTCTGTTTCATTATTTGTTTTTATATATTTTATTTTTTTAGGAAACTCTTTTTATGTTTGTCATAATCCCAACTTCTCTTACTCTTAAGATTCTTTGTCACTCTTATTTCACACAAGTTTCTTTACATTACATTTTTCTTTGACAAATAGAACAAATAGTATCTAATATTTTCAGTTGTTTGGGTGATATCATTTTCAGACATACACTATTTATTTAAATTTATAGAAAAAAGTTTCCTGTTCTTTATGTCACAATAATTCCCTTAGTTTGATTATTGGTCATTTTTTTTCTTTCCACTGATTTTTGACTGAAGATAAATTCACTTGGTTTTACAATAAACAAATGTGGAGGATTGTCCTTGTACCTCTCACTATCCATGTAGGTTCTTGTATGTTCCTCTATAATGGATGAAGTTCAGGATTTCTTAAAATCCCCTTGTTTCAATTTATACTTGAGAACAGGTATTTGTGTAGTCCAGGGTAGCTAGTTTCATGAAAGCTCTTGTTTCAATGGTAGATTTTCTAACTAACAGGAAGAATTCTGCATATGAAATACAGTGCTTTCTAACATATACTCTTCTCAGTGCTTTTCCTGTCTGTACCAAGTTCACAGTGTTTCTCATAAGTGATTAAGATCCATAAGTGATATACCTTTCCATTATCTTCCTACCTAGTTGTTTTCTGGGACTCGTATTCTCTAATTTAGTGCAGTAAGGGAAGATCTGATAAGTATTTAAAAGAATCTACAAGGGCCATACTCTGTATACAGCTGGATCAGACGATGTTTAAAAACACCTGTTTTCCTGGTTAGCACAGCCCACGGATACGCGAAAGAGGTAAAAGGCATAAAAGGAAGTGTAAATAGCATTTTCAGTCTGGATCTCTGTCTTTTCTGTCCTTTACTAATTAAGTTCACTAATCTCTAACAATATGATTAGTGGACAATCTGCCTGGGTTTTGATCTCTGGTCTTCTGGATTTAACTTACAATTCCATTACAATTCAGGGTACAATTTAAATGAATTTGTTGAAAAAGTTGAAAGAAGCATACTCAACATGTTTCCTCTCTCACACTTAACTTTTGAATATTTCAAATATATTTTCTAACTCATAGTTGCTATGTTACGAATAATTTTTGACAGATTTATGTCAAATACCTTATTATAATTTATCATGATTTTTTATAGTATTTTGTTTACTTTCTGTAATATTCTAGCTAGACATTCAAATAATCTACAATAGTAACAACTTTGATACATTTTACTAAACTATATTTCATTTCTTTAATAATAGCACTAAAGAGTGTGTTCTGTCATATTCCAGATTTTAATTAAAGAGCTTAACAGTTTCATTGTTGAGCAGAATATGAGCTGCTGATTTAAGATATCTTGTTAACAATACACTCTTCTATTTCTAGTAGACTACAAGCTTTTATCAGAAATATGTGTTCAATTTTATCAAATGTCTTTCACCATATTTTTCCACTTTTATATTTATGCAGCATGTTTTATTAATAGATATCCATTATTAAGACACTTTTGCATTGATGGGCAATATTCTGTCTATAGTGGATTTTTCTTTTTCATATGCCATAGAGAAGACATCTTGCCTAAATTGTTACATATATAATCATAACATAGCTTTCAGTTGTTCAAGAAAATCACTTTTGAAAAATACAGCTTATTCTCACTTTTCAAAATATATTTAAATTCCAAAAATAAGATATTAGCTAACCAGTTTCAATGACATACTAAAGGATCTCGTTTCTGAATTGATGTAATATGAGTAAATAAAATGATGAAGAAAAAGAAAAGACAGAGCTTGCTTCACATACACACACACAATTGAAGGTCAGTTGTCTGGTTTCCTGAGACTGTGCACTGTATCATGAAAAAGATAATCTTTATTATTAAATCATAATAGCTACGGTGTAGACATATCATATAACTTGTAGTAATATATAATTTAAAATATTCTTCTTAAAATATCAGATTCAAACATCAGAAATGATGGAAATGCAATCCAATTATTTCTGATTCATGGAGAATAAAATGTGGATGTAACATAGCAGCGCTTCTCATCAATAATCCTTACAGCTGATCTAAAGAAGAAATAGAAATTTCTGCTTCTGGATTAATAGGGACAGGTTTAAATTTCCCTATGTTAAAATAAAAGAAGGAAAGGAGGAAGGGAGAAATAAAGGGAGAAAGGAAAGAAGAGAGAGAGAGAAGGAAGAAATGAAGGAAACAAAGAAGGAAAGAAGAGAGATGGGGGAGGGAGGAAAGGAAGAAGGAAGGAAGGAAGAGAGAGATGGAGAGAAGGAGGGGGAAGGAAGGGAAAATTCTAGAAGAGATAATATACATTAACATACATGAAACAATACTTAGATATTAATTATCAAGTAGCAAAGAATAGGATTTCTGTGAGAAGAAAAACAGGCAAAGTGAGCCCTCTAGCTGCCCCAATTTACTGCCTGAAGGCAGTTTACAGGGCACGGTGTGAAAAATGTGAAAACAAACCAGAGCTGGCAGAATTTGCTGGGTTGAGGAGAAAGAGATCAGAATTCAGGGAGGACCAGGTAGAATTTGTAGGGTAAACTACTATATAGGGAGGGTATGACACAAAGATAGAACTTCAAAAATCTTGAGAGGGACCTCAAGCTTTTGACTGAGTCCTAATCTATGTATATTTGAGATGTAATCACCCAAGACCAGGGAAAGAATCAAGGGAAAGCAATAGGCTCAACAATTTTTGGAGCTCCTAGAGAGTTGGGAATTGTTAATTTTTCTATCCCCCAGAATGCAAACACATCATAACACACAGGACACCACATACGGTACTTAGATGGGTATCTTCTGGTTGAGAGGTAGAGTCTTCTTTGGGCCTCTGGTAGTCCTCCACATTTTTCTGGGTGTTCCCATCAAGATCCTGAGCCCTCTTTCATCTGAGCCATTTCTCAGGGCAGTTTACATAGTTAGTAACTTTAAGAGGTAAGATAACATCTCCATCTGGGCCCAGAGCACTTTCTGCTTATATACAAGAGATAGATACCCCAAGCTCAGTGCTTTGCAGCTGCTACACAAACCCACCATGTGTGTAGCAATTCATTTGGGCACATTGTATTGTTGTGAAGGTTTTGGGGGCTATCCCAGAACTACCCACATCAATATGCTGCTGTTCATACTGCTTGCAGGGTCATAAGAAATAATGTTCTCTGCTTCTTACCTGAGAGTTTCAGGTCTTCTGACAACATTAATGAAACAGTGACAGGCTAATTTGTTAGCACATATGTAGGGTTAAATCTCAAACCCTCACAGTTCGTGTCATTTTTATTGATGAAAATGGTATGCTGACAGAGACATGGCTTTCTGGAATGGGACCAGATTTGCGAATATGGGATGACTCCCTGGGATCCAGTAGCAAATTCTCTCACACAAGTGTGGGGGAGGGCTAATGGTAAATATCTTCCATGATTCTTCCTGTTAATGCACAAGAATTGAGTTAATAAGTAGAGGCTGAATGGCAAGAGGTCGGATTGAAACAAGCTGCCTAAATGGTGTCTTGCTTGTTGCCCACTCTCCTCCAAATAGGTAGAGAAAGAGATGTCCTCCTTGCAAATGGGCATAAACCACAGGCTGCAGCCAGAAAGCAGAGAATGTGGCTGATTAGGTTAGGTGTCCCCTAAGTTGAAATAGATGGTGTCAGTAAAGATAACCTTACTCACTTACATAGGGCTTGGATTGGACCAGTAGAAATTCACTTGGTTGAGCAGCGAGCAGCTACTATGTTGCTCAAAACCAAAGTAAATACAAATTCCTTGCTTAGTCCCACAAAGCTTCTTGCTCCCTCCATGTCCACTGATCTCTCTTTCTCCTTGACTTTGGCTTCCGTGGGGAGACAAATAATTAGGAGTGGAGTTGAGTTTTCCATAACTCCCATTTGAGTTTACTGGGGAGCACTGAGAAGGAAATATATAAAACTTTTACAGTTCTGATGTATTCAGGCATCCAAGTCACCATCTACCTCAGACCCATGATGCGAGAAAGTACTCAAATTCAATTGAGAAAGGTTTACAGCAGGGAGGGAAATTAAAGAGATCTTGTAATTTTAGTCCAATTTCACACACCATTGTTGTAGCTCTCACATCTACACGTATACAGGAATGGACTGGATATGTTATACGCTTGCATGTTCCATCCCATAAGTGTCAAAGGGAATTCTACTACACAGGAAAAGGTAAGAGTAGGACCTGTAGATCACCTCCTCACCCCTTCCAAACTGCTTCTGTGTTTACTCCAAAGTGGTCCAGAAGAAACAATATAGAATCCCAAGAGAAGAATAAAATATCACAGCTTTAATTAAATTTTAGCCACTGCCAATGTATTCAGACAAGCCGTTTCCCAATACATCATCATCTGCCTGATTAAGCCAGTTGGTCAACCCCATTTTTTAAGTGGCTATTAAGCATCTACTAGACTCTTGTCTAAGCTAAAGGTCTTTCCCATGGAGCCCTTGTAACTCTCTGGCCTGACATTCTCATTTTGCACTTGGTCAACTTGGACTTGATCACTAACAAAAGTAGAAGGCCCCAACAGATCTTGCTAGTCAAATAGAAACATTATATTCAAGTAAATCAAATAGAAACATTATACTCAAAAGCACAGCCAGCCTGGCTTTAGCACCATCTTGGTTTTACTTGAAAATTTGATTTTCTTATTTTTATTACTATGACGGAGGGTTTAGTAATTGTGTAAATATTTCAGAGTAAAAAGAAATGAATAGAATATGGAGAACAAAACATCATAGAGCTAAATGCCAGTGGAAAATATAGACATGAATAAACAACAAATATAGACATGCTTATAACAACAAAAATAATTGAAGGAAATAATAAAATAGGTTCTGTGTGGTAAAGCAGTGGAGGAAAGGTGTACCTATTGACCCCTAACAATATTTAGGAGAGGATTCCATGATTTGTTGACACCTGAAATGAGATTCTTAGTGTTATCAAAATATTTAATCAGGCTTATAACTATAGTTTTTGACCAAGAAAGAAAAGATGAAAAAAAAATAACAACATTGATACTGGTCCTGTTATCAGCCTACATTAAACCCAGCCTATATGGGGTTCAAACCAAAGTATTCACTACCTGCTTACTCCCTGGATTCCTGGCTCCAGAATCCTACCCAGCCATGGAGACAAAAAGCCAAGGTTGCCCACCTGCAAATTACCTTATCATCCTCCTCCTTGTAAGCAGCCTCCCAAGGTGGAGCACAGGCTGATGGGAAACTGCCCGAGGCCACAGCTCTCCCCCATCCCTAAAAACAGAAATATTCCTTGCAAACTTTAAGACCCCTTGCCTCCCATCTTTCAGGGAGACAAGATGAAACGAGATGAATTTGAGGGCTTACTCACATCTCCCAGCTGATATCATCTGAAAGAAAAACTGTTTCCTTGCCATAAACCTGGTGTTCCAGTTTTTATCTGGCCCCTCTTGTGTGGTGGATAAGGAACCTATGCTTGTAGGCGCTAACAACATGAGCATAATATAATGCAAATAACCAGTGTGCTGTGTGCAAAACCAAATGCAGTTCAATGCTGGTAGATTGTAAAGAATGATGTTCTTTTGAGTTTTTGAGAGAAAAGGTGCTGGCAGACTTCTGTTCCAGTAACCTATTGTTGTATACTAAATACTCAAAAACATTTGTAGCTTTAAACAGTAACCATTGTAGGGGAGGAAGACATTTCCTCTACCTGCTCTGGGTCCTTCTGCCAGACATAGAATTAAATTCACATGAGACAGGATAACAGGAGAAAATTAATCAAAGCTTTATAACATGTGTACATGGAAGAGGCTCAGGCAAACTGAGCAACTCGCTAAAATGGCAGAAGCTCTACTCTTAAATACCAACCTCAGCTAAAGACAAAGGAAAATATTGGGGGTGGGGGAGTCAGTTATGGGAGATTACCAGAAAAGCACAGTAAACAAGAGTAAGGTTATCATGCAGATTTAAGTCCTTGCCTTCTGCATTGATAAGAGTTTCTAGAGATAAAGTCATCCCCCCTTCTTCCTGTTGCAGAGAGGGAGACACCTTTACAGATGGAGATTTCCTTTACAAATATAAATGTCTCTCAACAAAGGGTAAGTAAATTCTACTTTTCAGAGTTTCTTTCCTGTCTGAAGGTTTTAAAAGTAACCAGCCCAAAATAATCCTCATGCCAAAGAGACCTATCCTGGGGTGGCCAATTCCAGTCCCCCACACCATTTTATCTCAGAATTTTGTGGATTAGGAGTTCTGGCAGAGATTCTTTAAGGAATTACTCTGTTTCATGTGACATTGATAAATGTCACCTGTGTTATTCTACTGGCACATGGTATCACCTTCTAGGTCCAATGCACCTTCACTCAGATATCCGGAGCTTTAATGCGTTTGGCTATAAGGACTAACTCTGCTCAGACTGTCAAAGAGAATACCTAACCTTTCTCTCAGGCAGGGCAGTCTCAGGGTAGTCAAACTGTAACCACAGGACCGCAAACAGAATTTGGCACCCCAGCATGTGCCTCTTTGTATAAAAATTATTTTGGCCTGATTATTTAAAAAAAAAAGTAGATAGGGAAATTCATATTTAAATTTATATTTATAAGAGAAATTTCCATTTATAAGAGTGCTTTCCTCTCTGGGCCAGAAAGGAGAGGAGGACTAAATCTTTAGAAACTCATCACTAGAGAAGGGAATGACTCAGATCTACAGAACAACTTCACCCTTGTTTGCCATGCTGACCTCATCTTAAGAGCAGAACGTTAAGGCTGTTTTTCAGGGGTGGCAGGCCAGCCAGCAGTATGTGCAGAAAAGAACATTTTGATCCGCCAATTGAAACTCATCTGCCAGCACTTCCACATACCAGTCTGCCCTCCCTAATCCCTCTAACCCTACCCTATATCCTGGATGGGGGAGACAGATTTGAGAGGGCTTCTCCTGTCTCCTTGCCAACTGACTGCATAATAAACTTTCTTCCGTCAAAGACCAGGGTACACAGTATCAGCTTCTGTGCGTGATACCAAACCTCTTAATCTCAATTTCGTGTGCCCAATGCAAAGCAAGCCAAGCACTGAGACATCAGTGCTTGGAGATGGAGAAATATTTATGTGAATTGGTCAAAATGAGTAGGTAGGAGGCTGAGTTTGCTCAAATCCGCTTCCCCAAGAACAGAAAGCGGTGGTGGGGTGGGGGGGTAGGGGGGAGTAATGGAGCTAAGAGGCTTGGCAGGAGAAGCTTTGGAGGAACACAAAAGGGGGCTGCTCCTGATAAGATCCTGGGCAATCTGACTTCTGGGCTTCAATAGCTGATGAGGGCTGGCCATTCAGTGATCACAACCTCCTTGAAGGCAAAACAAGCTCATAAATTTTCGAGACCCCTGAGTTACCCCTCAAGTTAAACAAGAAAAACAGCAAATTGGTTTAATATCTACAATACCCCTCCGGTACCCAGCTTCAGGTGCATGGGTGGAGAGAGCCCTTGCTCAGTAATAAAACTTATAACATGCTGCCTTGTGGTTCCCAGAGAGAATGTTTCAAGATGCCCAGGCAGAAGTAATGAGCCATCTTAGGGCCTAGAATTAGAAGTACCAGAACATCTTGTACACCATATTCTATTGACTAAAACGTCACCAAGTCTAGCCAACATTCAAGAGGAGGGGAATTAGATTCTACTTCTCAATGGGATGAATAGCAAATAATTTACTATTTTCTCTACTCTGTCCATTGAGAAAAAAAACTCATTTACATTCCTCCCACTTGAAAAGTTATCATCATCCTTTCCTAAAGGCCTCAAAAGTCTTATCTCGTTATGGATTCAGATTCAAATCCAGGATCTCATGCCTTTTAAACAGATGCAGGTTTTCTCATTGCTCTTCCTCTCACCTTGAAGATTTATGAAACAGAAGCCAGCTATCTTCCACCCATACACTCAACATATACGGGTATGACAGGGACAGGATGAACACAATATACACTCCTGTTTGTTTAAGTGGAGGGATAGCAAATAAACAACAGTAAATGATCCATCACAATTCTGAAATCTTGAATGATTTCTGAAATCAACAGGGCTCAGAGTTGCCTTCTGGGAATAATCCTTTACATCTCTTGCCTCTGCCCTCTCAGGTATCAGTTCCTCTCTTTGAGTCCATCTTTTATATAATAAATGGCTCATGTTTACAGCCTCACAAAGACTCTCTCTTTGACCTAAACTTAGTCAGTCTTAGCCCTCTAGACTTTGACTTGGTGTCAGTCCGCGTTGGGCCTACATCACCCAGTTGTACCAAGAATCCCCTCTGCCTTTGACATCTGTTTACCCTGAGTATCTGATCAAATTCCTCATCCTCCACCCTTGGTAAATGTTATATAAAAATTAAAGTAAATATTTCTCATAATAGAACTCATAATATACAACGTTTACTTATTGCCATGTGCTGTTCTAAGGGTTTTACAATATTAATCCATGTAGTTCTGACATATGAGTTGGTACAATTAATATATCCATTTTGCAATTCAGGAAAATGAGGCAAAAAAAGTACATGATAAATATTTCATATCGATATTGGCTCAACACAACCTTGACATAAGGGAAGCCATATTGTAGAAAAGAAATCATGTTGTAACTTTGAATGACATCTGATTAACTAGCCCAGACACGCTATGTAGGTTTTGTGGCCCCTCCCAGCTGCTTTACGATGGTAACTTTGTTCTTTTGAGCCCCTTAGGAATGTGATGACTCCCGGGCAGAGTGTCTACGCTGGTAGCCATCATCAATGAGAATTGAAAGATTAGAGTATAGGGTGTTGCTCCATTCTCTGATGCATATCCAGTAAAACAAAGGATGATCAGGAACTGGGACCAGATGTCTGCCTCCACCAGGAGATCAAATGGAGGCCCCCTGCCCAGAGACCACCCACTTCCCCAACCTGGACACCAGCCCCATATACAATTGGCCTGTAGTGTTTGTTCTGTAAGATGGGTTTTTTTTTTTTTTTTTTGGATATTAGTCTGCCATCTTCCCTCTTGCTAGCAAGCTGTAATAAAAAAGCCTTTCTCTCCTACCAACCTTGCCTCCTGACTATTGGCATCTCTTGTAGCAAGCAGAGGACACCCCCTTGGGTGGTAATAATATCTGTGCAAAGATCTAAAACTGTAATGATAAAATGTTTGTAGAAAATAATTTTAAAACAAAAAAGCAACATAATTTGCATTTCATTTATTAACATATATTTAATAGCTTTTAAGGTTAAATGTAATTTTTACTTAAAAATTTAATCCCTATATATTAAATAAGAATAAAAATAGAAGCATAATCCCTCTTCTTTCTCTTCCACATCTAATTCAGTTCCATTAAAACCTTTATTTAGTTATGTAGTGAATCAGGATTTTCTAGGGTTTATTTAAATTTAGAAGAGCTTATAAGGTAATTTAAGATGTACATGATACTGTGAGTCATGTAAAATGTATAATGCTTTGAATAACTAATAGTATTCTTGCAGAAATCAGATGTGTAATGGTCAAGGGTGACTTCAGGTTGTTGAGCAAGGCAATTCAATCTGAAATACATATAACATCAATACAGTTCACAATCTAACTTGCTTTACGCAAGCTTAAGGCCTAAGGCACCCTATTTAATATTCATTTTATTCTGATAATGAACCTAAACCAGATAGGAGTGAAAATTAGCATGCTTTGCCATTGTCTAATTGTATCTTTTCTCCTTGTAAGGTAATTTGGCAAGGTTGAAGTCTTTACAAAAAACAGAATGCCTTTCTCATGGAGGTATCTTTTATTTTCAGGTCTAATTTTGTGACAGCAAATCTGCTGTTGCTATATACATATCTTAGCTAGATAAAGAATTGAATTAGCTTATTTTGGTCCATGCTTTCTTTTATATGTATGGCATTGAGAATAAAAGTAGACTTTCATATGAATAAGGAGACAAGCTTTGTATAAAATATGATGATACACAATTATTTTTTAAGCAACCCAGGATTAATATATCTTATCTTAGGATCCCATCAGATCTTGAGACAAAGTCTTGGGACATGACCTCAGAAAACGCAATTGAGGAAGTGAACAAAGTGACACACGGGTGGGTGAAAAGCCAATAGAAGTTGCATTAATAGACATATTACTGCTAGGGCTACTGGGACTTAATCTTTCTCGTGATCTTCTGTGAAACCATATGGAACATTCTGCATAATTATCTTGAAAGAGAATAGGAAACTGGGGCTTGCTTTTTTTTTTTTTTTTTACCAAATCTCTTATTTACTAGTTGAGAGCTACCCCAGGGAGTATTAACTCCTGCACCTTTCCATCTTGCAGCTAAATACAGCTGAGCAAGCTCTTAGGAATTGCAAGTAGAGAACTGACATTATGCTGGAAAATATCTTCAAAGGCAAGTGGGCTGAAGGGATACGGTGCAGTGTATCAAGAGAGTCAGCCTCAGTCTGAAACCCAGATCTGCCCAAACTCTGCACTGAATCCACTCTCTTAGTGATCTTTGTGGACAGAAGCTGGCTACAATCTTTCCAAAAAATCCTTTAAGTGGAAGAGTGAGAAGAATAAGCTATCATGCCTCCTTATTCATCACTTTCCTTCTATGCCACTCATTTTAGATTCCTTTCACTCTCACCTAGAACTTTCATTTATCTATGTTGCCTGCCCAGTGAAGTGACACAAATCTTCATTAACATGGGGTCTGAATCCTTTTCAGAACATAGTTTTTGATATTGCCTTTTTACTATTACTTCTGAGTGTGGAAGCACCCAAGGATTCCTCAGTGAATCAAGTTCCAGATATTTTCCTGACTACCCTCATTATGTGGAAGTATCTCCAATGCTTCATTATAAGTAGGGTCTACTACCCTAGACATATAATAATCTCTTATTTATCGGACAGTCTAGTAACATTAGTAGTCCCAAATGATCAGATGACAAATATAGCTTTAAATTTAGTACAAACTTTATTGTGCACCCCCTCCAAATAGGGCTTATGGGGTTTAAGTTCTGGGGTCAGGAAGAACAAGTTTTCCAAGTGGTAGTGACGGGGGTCAATCCTCCTCTCCTTAGTTCTGGTACCCATCAACTGAGAACACAGCATAATTTCGTGGCAATTGATTTAATATATATACCATATTCTAGAAGACAGGGCCCTATACACATGGGGTTTTCTTAGCAAGTTGATCCCTTAGTTAGGTCTTAAAGAGGTCACTTCAATATTCCATGTGACTGACAGCTATTGGATGATGTGAAATATTGTGGCATCAATAGTTCCTATAATTAGGAATCTATCATAACTCATTCACACTAAACTGGGCCACTTGATATGAAAGAATCTCATGTGCAGTCTAATGTCATTAAATCAGGTATTCTACAAGTTATTAAATAGTGTTATCAGGCATGAAAAAAACACATTCAAAATTGATATTAATCACAAAAACAGAAGTTTCTGCCTCCTCTATGATGAACACATAAGAGAATTGTTGTCCTTCTCAATGATGGAACTCTATAGGAGTCTCAGTGTTTGTCTCTATACTGACAGTTTAGATATTCAGTAGTCTGGTCACTAGATTAGCCTTGGTGAGAGGTGTCCGTATCCAGGGCTAATGTACACCCTCCGTCCCTGTCGCCATGACTACTCTTTTCAAAGCCCATTGGGTAAGCATTGGGTAGATTGAATAGATAGGCTAGGTGGCCTCCATTACAAGGATCAGCTTTCCCACTTGGATGTTTAGTGCCACCTAGTGGTGAATGCTTCTTAATGGGTATTAGCATCAGAACAAAGATTTGAACAGAATAAGCTCACACTCATTAGTCCATATGCATGCTTCTTCCTCAAAACTATTGTCCTGTCCAGGGTGTGTCAAAGGCTTTGACAAAACAATCATGCCATTTGCCACTAGCCACAAATCCATGAATATCCTGTCTCAAATGTTTCTTTTCTCTTCACACAAAGGACATGACCAAGTATGCCCTCAAAGTTCTCCTCAAGGAGCAAAATTTCCTCTTACCATTAACTTTCAGTGCCATCTTCTGTGAGGCTATAGTGAAATAACATTTTGGCCATGCAAACATATCCAACTGACTCATCTGCGAAACAGGCATGGGTTGTTTCCTCCTCCCTTAGCCACAGCTGATGCTAAGGGAATATACAGAGTGTATCTGAGTATAGACGGAAGCTGAGGAAGAAGTATCAATTCCAATGAGAGAAATAACACGAGAGTCTTAGCCCCCTATTCATGTAACTTAATAGTATTATCTTAATTCTTAACTGCCACCTACCTGGTCTTGACCCTGAATTTAGCACTTCCATCATATCATAGATTGCTGCTGCTCCTGCCTAATTTTATAAGTTGGATGCTATGAACATTCCCAGCTCATAGCAGGCATCTCCAGATGCATGGTCACTTAATATTCCATGGTAAGTGCTCAGTTTGTACCAACATACAAAATTTTTAAGGAAGTACTTTACACATGGGGAGCACTTTTAATCTGCAAAAGACACAGGACTGTAGGAGTCCGTACCACAGTTCTCCAGTTGGGGCTTTCCAGAGACTCATTACATGAACTTATGTAATGTGGATTCCCTAGCATCACTGGATCTGCTGAGGGGCAGTGCAAATTGAACAACAGCCTGGACTTGTTACAGAGCCCCAGTGCCCAGTGACACCAGGTACCACTCAAAACTGGCAGCGTTTTGATTCCCTGATAAATGGGTCAGGGTAGTATTGATAAATGAGGTAAATGCTGCCTCCTAAATCAAAAATCGCTCACCAATACTATGGCTATTTCTTTAGAATGCAAAACATAGGTGCAATAAGTTGTTACCTCAGAATGAATGTCCAGAAAACGTGCGGACCACTGGGATTCTAAAAGCTTCACTAATTATCTTCCTCTGTGAGCTCTGGCTCATAGAGGAGAGGGAGTGCTGGGCTTCTCACTGTGCTCAGCAGTGCATTTCTTATTGTTTTAGTGAAGAAAGTCAACTCGGTATCTCGGCTTTTGTCTGACATAGTAAATCCACCCTAACATGCCCAGTTTCCTGAGCCTCCCTACCCTTTCCACATTTATTTGCCAAGGCAATTCTGACTACCATTATTTCCAAGCTTTAAGAAGAATTTCCAGAAACTCCTGGGACCTATAGTTATTTATTATTTTTTTAATAAGGTATTCCTCCTACAAAAGGACTCAATTCCACTGCTTAGATTATACTGAGGTTTGCCAGTAGTTACTTATCAAGAGGCGACCAGAAGAGCTAGCTGCAGATATTGAGGAAGGCAAGATTCACATTGTAAGACTTGCATTTCAGTTGAAGTCTTTTACGCTCTATAAGTAACCTAAGCAAGAAGGTGGAGCTCAATTTTACCTCTCTAGAGGCTTCGGGTGAATCTAAAGATTCAATGTTCTCATTCACATCCATCCAAATGTAGCATACAAAGAAAATCAAGTGGAAAACAAGTGGAAAAAAAAGTTAAAGGACAAGAGTTAAAATGTTGCACAAAGAAGATAAAATATGCCTTAATAAATTATGACAAATACGTAAATTGAAAGGGCATAATATGTTTTACGAAGAATGTTCCTAGAAGATGCTAGATGAGAGTGGAGGTACATATACATACCTATAGTATTCTCAGAGAAAGAAAAAGTGATAGAGATATGATGTCAGCCGTCATTAAAGTTCAAACAATAGGTAGATATTTGCTAATGTGCCCAAACTCAAGAAATATAATTTCTTTTGGCCTTAACCAATCAATAGTTGAAAGTAGAACTTCTGCTGAAAGTACTGAAATTTGAATGCATTTAAATAGGCAAGTAAGACTAAATATTGGAGATGATTTTAATTACAAAATTTAAATATTATAAATATTTAGAATTAGGAAAAGCTGAAGATACAAGTAATAAAGATCAAAATGCATTATTTAAATAGAAACATTATAACTAAAAGTATCAAAGTAATCAACAAGACTCAAGAATTGATCAACAGAATGATGATAGAGAAGGTAGTTTATGTATACTTATTTTTCTCCTTCTCAGTACAGTAAGTTATTAGTTCCTAAAGTTGCTATATCAAGAATAAATTTATTTAAATTAATATTTAAATATATTATTATATTATAAATGTCTTAAAATCAAACACTGTAGCAACATAAAACAGAAATGTAGCCACCCTGTTGCAGGAAGGGTTAATGATCACTGGAAAAGCCTTGCCAACAAACTGTGACCCAGAGGTGAGAAGGCCGGTTAGCCAACGTCGGGTAAGACCTCCGGGGGGAGGCAACCTAAGCCAGGCAAGGTGGCCTGGGGGCACAGATGGAGACACAATTTCGGGAGCAGGAGGGGCTGTTGCCTAGAAGGGCTTGCATGCTCCAAGATAAAAATATACAAGCACAGCAATAACATGATAATATCCAAACAGAGGCCAAGGGAGGGCTCCTTGAGAAATCACTAAGTACTCTTGGCATTCGCTAATTACATTGTCCAGAACACCTGTGTATGTTTAACAGATGTAAGCTATGTATATATTGAAATGCTGGTTATAATAAACTCAGAGTGGCCATCAGCCCTCTCTGCATCTATCCTGATGTGTACATTGGATTGCGACACTGACAAGAAAAGTTTCCCAAATTACAGAAAAAATTAACATTAACCTTCAAAAATCTCCAAAAATCAGTAATACTCTACTTATAAAGTATTTTAAAGGAAACATAAAAAAGTGAAAATATATCTTAAAATATTATGGCAGAACAGAGTCCTAACATATCTGACTTAGCAATATGTACATCAAGTAACTCATTTATCAAAATAAAAAGGCTTTAAGACTGGGCAAGAAAGTAAAACTGAATACATACCTGGAGCAAAGATAGTCAGAAACATTATGTATTAGCTTCTCTCCAAGATGGGAGCCATCAATCCCTTCTCTCTCTGTATGATGAATCTCATTCCAGTTAAGTTCATTCCTGCCCTCCCTTTGTGCATATTTTGATGAATAAAATACAGCAGATGTGATGCTGGAAGACTCCTGAGACTAGATCATAAAAAACCTGGCATCTACTATCCGAATCTTTTGGAATGTGCACTCTGAGGAAAGCAGTCATCGTGTAAAATGTCCTTATACCCTAGGCCTCCATTCACTGAGAAAGTTCAAGCTGCTCACATAGGGAAGCCAAGTGGAGAAAGAGATTGATGTGGGACCAACACTGGACTCATTCAGCCATTCCAGACCTAACAGCAGACATGTGAATGATGAACCTTTCAGTCATCTCCTGCCCCAACTGTCATCAGTTTTGCTCACTTCTCCATGCATAATATCTAAAACTATCATACAGAGGCACTCAACTGTCATTTATTTAATGAGTTAATTGTAAAGATAGTAATCACTTAACTGTATAAATTGCAATTATAATTGTAGAATTTTTAATATAGATCAAAAAGAAGATGAAGTTGTATATCCACAATCAGAAATAATGTTAATAGTTTCCTATTGATATGTACGTTATATAGTTATACATATTTTGTATAACTTGATTTACATTATTAAGATTATAATATGCTTTTTATGTAAGATTTAAATTACGAACACATTTTATGTTAGTATATATTCTATAAGTCATTTTAATAGTTACATAATATTTCAATCTATGCAGGCAATATCTACTAGCTACTACCCACTGTGCTGGGGCTGATTATATTGCTAAATTAAACAAAAATGGTTCCTGCTGCTCTAGAGTTCTAATCCAGTGTGGCAGGCAATCAATAAATGTTGCTGCTTAAGTTCTCTGGGAACAGCCTCCAAGATAGACCTCATTATGCTGTAGGCTCATTAAGGAGTGCCCTTGGAATGCACAACTATAGAAGAGAGGGAAGGAAGTGGGGTGAGGGTGGGGAGAAATCAAGTTCTAATGGAGGACACACCATAGTTGTGGCCAACTCTACAGGAAACTTGAACTAAGGTATCATTAGTTGGTCTCAAGTTGAGCAGAGATGGCCAGACTCATGAAAGACCCACCTAGATTGTATTAGAAATTCTTCTAAATATCAGCCTTGTTTTCGTTTAGTTGCTTGGTTGGTTTACTTCTTAATGGAAGAAATTTGATCACAGTAAAAGAAAAATAAGTTGTTATATCAGAAACAGATGCTGATAAATTATATGTATAAAGCAAGTTGCATCAATAATTCTTTGTGGGACATCAGCAAGATAGTCAAATAAGATGTCCCTCACTCATACCGCCCCTCAAAAACAATAATTTGACATCTATTCACAGACAAAATACCTTTCTGGGAGCTTTGAGATCTGGGTAGGAGATTGTGAAACTCTTGTGCAGTCCAAGACAAAAGAGAGCCATTTTGAGAAGGTAGGCTCTCACCTAGGCAGCTGACTCACCAACCACGGTCCCAGCTACAGATCCAGAAACAGCTCCATATCACTGTGGACTTTGGCATAGCCTTATTTGGCCTTAGTCCTGCCTGCAGTACCATATACCAAGGAACCCAAGAGGAGTTACACCTACCCATGTATTGGGAGATAGGCACACAGAGCTCAGTCCCAGCTGTGGACCCTGAATTGGCCCATGAACTATTCCAGTCCTTCTCAGCCATGGTTGGGGAGCCCCTGGAAGTAAGCCTGCCAAACTTAGTCAGACTATAGATTCTGAAAGGGCCCTAGACCTCGCTCCAGCACCCTGGGAGTCACAAGATAAGGGTGCCCAATCTCACCACTCTATTCAACATAGTCCTGAAAGTCTTGGCCAGAGCAATTGGGAAAGAAAAAGAAATCAAAGGAATCCAAACGTGAAAGAAAGAAGTAAAATTATGTCTATTAGCAGGTGACGTGAGCTTATATATAGAAAACCCTAAAGACACCACCAAAAAACTGTTAGAATTAACAAGTGAATTCAGTAAAGTTGCAGGGTATAAGATCAACATATGAAAATCAGTTGCATTTCTACACGCTAACAATGAACTACCAGAAAAAGAAATAAAGAAAACAATCTCATTTACAATAGCATGAAAAGCAACAAACTGCTTATGAATAAACTTAACCAAGGAGGTGAAAAATCTGTATATTGAAAACTATAAGACTCTGATGAATGAAATTGACGAAGACACAAATAAAGGGATTGGAAGAATTCACATTGTTAGAATGTCCATATACCAAAGCCATATAATATTCAATGCATCAATATCAAAATCCCAATGGCTTTTTTCACAGAAATAGAAAACAATCCTAAACTTCATATGGAACCATGAAAGACCCCAGATACGCAAAACAACCTTGAGAAAGGAGAACAAAGTTGGAGGCATCACATTTCCTGATTTCAATGTATACCATAAACTTACAGTGATTAAAACAGTGTGGTACTGACATAAAAGCAGACATATAGATCAATGGAAGGGAATCAAGACTGCAGAAATAAACCCATGTGTGTATGGTCAACCAGTATTTGACAAGGCAGCCAAGAATACTCAATGGGGAAAAGACAGTTTTTTCTGAACAGCACTGGGAAAACTGGATATTCACATATAAAAGAATGAAATTGGACCCCTACCTTATACTATTCACAAACATTACTTCAAATTGGATTAAAGAGTTAAATGTAATACTTGAAACTGTGAAAATACTAGAAAAAACCTCCTTCTCATTGGTCTTGGCAATGATTTTTTGGGTATGATAGCAAAAGCATAAGCAACAAAAGCAAAAATAAGTGGGACTATATCAAACTAAAAGGCTTCTGCACAGCGAAACGAACAATTAACATAATGAAGAGTTAATCTTACACAATGGCAGAAAATATTTTCAAATTATATATCTCACAAGGGATTATTATCCAAAATATATTAGGAACTCGTACAACTCAATAGCAATAAACAAATAATCCAAACAAAAAATAGGCAGAGGACCTGAATAGACATTTTTCCAAAAATGTATACAAGTTGCCAACAAGCACATGAAAGATACTCCCTACTAATCAGGGAAATGCAAATGAAAACCACAATGAGATGTCACCTTACATCTGTTAGCATGGCTATTATCAAAAAGACGAGATAACAAGTGTTGGTGAGGATGTGAAAAAAAGGGAACATTTTTGCACTTTTGATGGGAATTTAAATTGGCCCAGCCACTATGGAAAACAGTATAGAGGTTCTGAATGAATTAAAAATAGAACTACTATATGATCCAGCAATCCCATTCTGTGTATACATCCACAGGCAATGAAAACAAGATATGCAAGACAATTCAGCACTCCCATGTTCATTGCAGCATTATTCACAATAGCCAAGATATGGAAACACCCTAAGTTTCCATCAGTGGATGAATGGATAAAGAAAATGTGGTAAATATATACAATGGAATGTTATTCAGCTATAAAAAAAGAAATTCTGCCATTTGTGACAATATGGATGGAACTTGAAGGCATTATGCTAAGTAAAATAAGTCAGACAAGGAAAGAGAAATAGTGTATGATCTCACACCTGTAATCTAAAAAGACAACCAAACTCACAGAAACAGAGAGTAGAATGGGAGTTGCCAGGGGCTGGAGCTCAGGAGAAATGGGGAGATGTTGGTCAAAGGGCATAAACTTCCAGTTATAAAATGAATAAGTTCTGGAGATTCAATATTCAGCATAGTGACTATAATTAACAGTATTACATTATATACTTGAAGACTGCTAAAAGAGTAGATCTTAAATGTTCTCTCAACATACACAGATACAAACTGTAATTATGTGAGAGGATGGATGTGTTAACTAACCTTATTGTGGTAATCATTTCTCAATATATGCATATACCAAGTCATCATGTTATACACCTAAAACTTACATAACTTTATATGTAATAATTTCTCAATAAAGTTGAGAAAACAACACAACTGCCCTAAATTCCTGGTCCAGTAACTGAAGGTGATGGAATCACAGCTATACTCTTTCATTTGCATACTGTCTATGCATTTCATTTCCAAACTGTCTATGGCTACTTTCTTTTTCTTTTGGTGAGGAAGATTGGCCCCAAGCTAATATCTATTGCCAATCTTCCTCTTTTTTTTCCCCTCCTCAAAGCCCCACCATTACACACCTATATATCCCAGTTGTAAGTCATTCTAGTTCTTCCATGTGGGACACCGCCACAGCACAGCTTGATGAGTGGTGTGTAGGGCTGCACCCAGGATTGGAACTAGTGAACCCTGGGCTGCGAAAGCAGAGCGTGCAAATGTAACCACTCGGCCATGGGGCCAGCCTCTATGGCTACTTTCATATACCAGGCCAGAGCTGAGAAGTTGCAACAAGGACCATAAATTCCAACAGCTTAAAATAATTACTATCTTACCCTTTACGAAAAGTTGTACCAATCCCTGGTTTAATACCTCTAGAGTAATTTTAATGTAATTTTGATGAAATTCGATTAATCCATAAAAATTGTCAATTTTTTAAAATGTCATAAAATACAATCACAAAATAAAAAATAATGTATAATCCCATAAGTCATAGGTAATCTCTTTTGATATTTTACAATATTTTATTGGCTTCTTTTCTATGCAATTTATATAGAGAGGTCATCCATCATTCAACAAATTTTATTGGGATCCTACGAACAGGGAGTTTCTAGGATTTGTACAAGAGCCAACAAAACAGAAAATGTTTGTGGTTTCATGGAACTTAAAATATAAAGGAAGGATTTTCTAATATTTTAATAAGAACAAATTGTGCAATGCATTATTTCTAAAATTTACTTCCCCATATCCTTGTTTGAAATTTCGGTTGTTTTCAGTTCTGTTATTATGAAGATCACTGAGTTTGAATGTCTTGCTCAGAAATATTTTCCAACATTTTACCCTATTTCTGTAGGAAAACATTATTATAACTAGAATTATAAGTTTAGAGGATTTGGGGATTACACACATCATATTATTGGCAAATTAACTGTCATAAAAAATTTCAGCGATTACACTTTTATTTATAAGCAACATATAAGCAGTAACACAGTGTGTATCTAGGCCAAGTATCTCAATCTAAAAGCAACTGGAGAGGCCAGCCAAGTGGCATACTGGTTGAATTCTGCGTGCTCCGCTTCGGTGGGTAGGTTTGCAGGTTCAGATCCTGAGCACAGACTGGAGCCACTTGTCAGCCATGCTGTGGGGGTGACCCACAAGCAAAATAGAGGAAGACTGGCACAGATGTTAGCTCAGGGCCAATCTTCCTTGACAAACAAACAAACAAAAAATAACTGGACCATTGTTTTAAAATTATGATCCTTATGGATATGACAAAAAATTGTTTAGACTATCTGAAGCCTCAGTCTGCAATAAAACTTAGATATATAGATAATAGATAGGAAAATAGAGAGAAAGAAATATGTATGTTATATAATTGAGACAAAAAGATGGTCTCTATATATTGGCTTCTATACTAGACTGAGACCTATTTGCTCAAAAGTCCCCTGGTACCAAACTCAAATTTTGACACATCCAATTTTGTTGACAATAGCCCAAACAAGCAGATTTTTAACCACATAGAGTCTGTCTGCTTTGCACAAACCATGAAGCCTCAGCCACATCTGCTAGCTACTGCTAGCTTCTGGGACCATAAAGACCCCAAACCACAGCTGTCCTTGACAGCTTTCTGACCCAGAAACTCCTTGCTGACTATGTGCCTACACATTGAAGCCACCTCTTAGATCCCCAGCAGCCTCTGCACAGATTCCTGCTGTGAGGGACTTACCCTGGATACAAATCTGTCAAAGCATCTCCCAACAGACTTTCGTATGCTACTGCGCCCTGCTGGTTATATATTTTCCCTTGATCAGCCCCCAAATTTCTCAAACCACCTATACTATGTACGCATAAATATATTTTTCTATAATAATTCTATATATTTTACTTGAATATATTTGAATATAAAATCATAAAATATGTTTGTATAAGCGGTTTGGAATAGATATAAATATTCATTTTCATACTGAAAAACTGTATAGTGCAACTCAGACGACTTCAGCTTTTTCTTCACTAAAGAACCAATGATAACCCTTAGTTTCTATTCTTTTCTTGTGTATATTCTTCTCCATTTGGCTTCTGATGTTTTCTTTGTAACACAGTATATGAGAAAATAATCATTCATTTTCCAGAATTAGTTTTACAAAAATATGGTCGGAGAATTCTTCTTTGTTTATGTCCTTGCTTAAGGCCTCATTTAGATAGCACTGGTTTCTAAAGGACTTCTTTTTCTCCATTATGCCCTGGAAAATATTTACTGAACAATTTAGTAGATAATAGGATCGACCCTGGGGTGCTGTAGCTTTTCATTCATTTCTCTATGTGAGCACCAGCCTTTATGGTTAGTTTTCTGGCTATGTTCTATTTGCCATTATCAATATTCTCTGGTAGGAAGATTCTTTTCTGTATATGACGGTAAATAGGGGAACATTTGATTCTGCTTCCTCTGGCAGAATGAAGAACTTCTTTATAAAGGTCCCATAAAAAACAGACCCTGCATTGAAGTTACGACAATTCCTCATAGAGAAATTATCCACGGCAATATTTTTCCATTTCCATGCATAAGACTTAGCACATTTTAAGCTGCATATAAGTAAATAATTGCAACAGATATTATAAAAATGTACTAGGCCATTTTAAAATAAATAATAAACTCCATGAAATGCATTTTTTGTTTGTTTTCCACCTACTCTAGTACCTCTCATATATTTAAATATTTCTAGCAATGTATGTGAAGAACAAAGAATAATCTTATTTCAGATAATTATCAAAAAGATGGCATCAATATTTGGCTATTAATTAAAGAAAAAAATTCAAAACAGTTTACTACTTAAATTACCACATAATTTATTTAGCTTAAGTTAGGGAAATCAAATAAAAGACAGTTCCTGTCTAACCACATTCAAAAAAATTTAATGAACGTGTACTCTGGGTCTGTGACTGCTAAATTAACAGTGGTGAATAAAGCAGATGAGATATGTATCTTCTTTCACTGCCTTTGTAAATAAAATAAAACAAAATAACCAGATCATTTCAACTAGTGGTGAATGGATATAGAGCTTCTTAGAACAGGTGGAGGGACAGAAGAAATTCCACTTAAGAGGATATTTGATCATAGATATAAGTGATAAAAAGGACAGGGTCATGCAAAGTTTCAGGGAAATAGAATTCGAGGTAAACAAACTCCTAGCACAGTGACTTAAATAAGATAGAAGTTTCTTTTTTGCATAACAACTCCAAGATTTGTGGTCCAGGCCTTCCTGTGTGGCCCTGTCATCCTGAGGCTTCCAAGGTTGTTCCAGTCCTCATCATTTCATGGCAACTATAAAGAGTAAGAGAGAGTGCAGGACAGCAATCTTCATGGAGATGACATGAAAGTGATATATATTACCTCTGTTCACATTACATTGAACTGAATTTGGTCACAATTCAATAAAGAGGCTGGGAATATAGTCTGCAGCTGCCAGGCTTGTTATAGCTACAATTCAGGTTGTTATATTACAGAAAGGAAGAAGGGAGGGATGGATGCTGAAATTTTGTTATCAGTCTCTGCACAGGCTCCAAGTTGAATAGAAACTTCCATTTTTATGGAATCTGAAAAAGGCCAGAGGAGCTGAAACACAGTTAGCCTCAAAGGAAAGAGATGAGGTTGGTGAATCAGAGACTGTGTAGATAATTTAAGGCCAGGTAAGCTGTGATAAGAAATGTGAATTTAATTCAAAGGTGAAGGAGAAGTAATTGAAGTGTTAAGCATGAGAGTGAGAGATATTGTTATTTAAAAATATTAAATTGTCTCTGTTGTAAGTAGATTCTTGGTGGGAATGAGTGGATGGATGAAGAGCAATTAGAATCTTTAGCCAAGATTTCCGGAATAAAGATGATGATGGTAGCTGTAAAAACTGACAAGATTTGGTTACATTTTGGAGATAGGGCTGACAACACTTTCTAAATAACTGCATGTAGAGAATTTAGGAAAGTGGAGGAATCAAGGATGGCATATTTGATTTTGATATGAGAAACTAGAGACATAGTGATGACATTTACTGAGATAGAGAATATTGTCAACAAAACAGTTTTATTGAAGCACAACAGTGGTGAGGAAGCCACATGTAATATTTTGAGCATGTTGAGATTAAAATATGTATTAGACATCCAAGTAGGATTGCCAGTAAACAGTCGGATATAGGAATCTGGAACTCAGGGAGGATGTTAGTATACACAACAAGTGGAAATCCACAATACAGTCACACCTCGTTTCATTGAACTTCACTTTATTGCATGTTGCAGACATTGCATTTTTTGCAAGACCTTTCACTGACCAAAAGATTATGACTTGCTCAAGGCTCAGATGATGGTTAGCACTTTTTAGCAATAAGATGTTTTTAAATTAAGGAGTGTACATTGTTTTTTAGACATAATGCTATTGCACACAACAGATTACAGTATAGTGTGAACATAACTTTTATACGCACTGTGAAACCAAAAATTCATGTGACTCACTTTATTGTGATATTTTCTTTATTGCAGGAGTCTGGAACCAAACCTGCAATATCTCCGAGGTATGCCTACGTATAGATTATACAGAAAGAAAGATAATATAGAAGAAGAAGATTGAGGACAGAACCCAGAGGTGGTCAAAATTAGCAACTAGTCAAATAAAGAGGAGTCATTATGAGAGACGAAGAAGGGTACCAGGCAGGGCGTAGTAATGTCAGAAAATGTTGGTGCTGTGGAAGAAGAGAAATGTCAAGAGAGAAAGTGTTAAAATCATGGTATCAAAATCACTGCTTACAATCTCCGAGAAATCACAGAAAATTAGAAAGTTATCAGAAGACAAATGTTTTAGGTCGGGTTGCCTGGAAACAAACACTGAGACTCAGAGATACATGTGCAGGGTTTTTTGGCGGAGGGTGGGGGGAATTTAGCAGTGTTCTCTTGGAAATACCATTTATGAAGGAATAGACAGAGGGAGAAGTTAGACCCTGTGAGGCAACAGAAGCCTTAGACAACCCCACAGGAAAATCTGGAACTAGGATAGATCTTCAGAGTCGTATCAGTTGATGCGTTGGAGCCATCCTTTCCCCTTCTCAACCAACACTGATCAGATATTTGCCACAGGCTGTCCCCACACATAAACTTGGACAGGGCACATTCCTTTAGACTAGGGAAGTTCCTGGGAAGCGATTCAGCTGTGGAGTTGTCAGCAGCCAATATACCCAGCAGATGGTAGAATGAGTTTCTTTGTTCTGAAGGGGATGGGGTAGGCGGTTTTAGACTCAGAGAGATGGACCACCCAAAACTTCCTTCAAGGAAAAAATTGTTGCTCTAGTTGCTAAGAGTGCTTTCAGAAGACAGCCTCAGTTTTCAGCACCTTCAGGGGTTAATTCAGCTTCAGGAAGCTGCGTTACTTTACCTCATATTGTCCTGGAGACACCCATACCCAATAATTGAATGTGGTTAGTGTACAAAGGCAGTCTCTAGCAGAAGATAGAAAATCTTAGATGGGCCGTTTCATTCCAGATTTCCCACTGCAATGATCAGAGGCTGCCTGAACTGTATTCTGACTTGACTTTTTTCTCTGCCTAATCTGCTTCTTTTTCCTTTCTTCCATGTGTCTTGGTCTCAAGATCTCACCTTAAAAAACATCCTGCACTCTGATTTCCATATCAGAATCTGCTTCCTAGGAGAACCAAAAGTTGGTGCCAGGAGTGGTCCAAGAGCACAGGCAACAAGATGGTGTTACGGAATGGAATCACCTGGCAACAAACAGCCTATCAGTGATGCTGATGAAACACGTATAGCCACTGACACAAGGTAGCAGTATAACTATTAAAACTTTAAAAGGTGATGAATTGGAATATTTTACTATATCAGTGAAAGGGAATGCACAATCTTCTGCAGTACATGAACTATTTGGAAACCATGAATTGAAGAGTAGCTACGCAGACTGCAGTGGACACACTCTTGGAGTGGCCGTCCTTATCTCCACATTCTATTGTTCACTCCTGTGTTATCCCCTTCCCTTGAGTGTAAGTGTGACCTGTCACTTGCTTCTAATCAATAGAATATCATAAAGGTGATAATATGTACATAATAACATGATTTTGTTACATAAGATTATAACTCCCATCTTGACAGTGTTTCTCTCTTTCTCTTACTGTGAGGAAGCAATGGTAATTAGGGAACCTTATATGGCAAGACTTGGTGAAGACCTCTAGCAGCTGAGGGCATCCTCTAGCCATGAGACAGTAAAAATACCTGAAGCAAAGCTCCAGGTACTGTATCTACAAGGAACTGAATGCTGCTAACAGCCATTCAAACAAGCAAAGAGATCCTACCCCAGCCAAGCCTACAGATGAGGTTGCAGCCCAATCTATATCTTGATTACAACCTTAGAATACCCTAGGCAGAGGAGCCAGCTAAGCCATGCCTGGATTCCCTACTCACACAAAGCATAAGATAATGAATGTTTGCCCTTTTAAACTATGTGTTAAGTTTGTGGTAATATTGTCATAGAGTAATAGAAAATTAAAAACATAAACAATGGATTCAGGAGGCTGTTGCTAAACTAGATTGACACACTATGGCAAGATAATGCATCTCTGAGAGAGATTAACTGGCAAATGAAAGGCTGCTGTGAAAGCCAGATTGTCTCATTGACAGCATATAAAGAGCCTGTCGTATCTTGCAGGAGGAAGGCAGAGAAAACTGAGTGTCAGAGCAAATAATTAATGATCAGAAAAGCTGAGCTCCAAAGAGGGGTTGTATCCTAACCAAAGCAGATACACTACACGAAAGTCAGAGTTTTGGATTGGAAAGAACAGGACCCTGCACATGGATGGAGATCTCTGGGTTCATGACTCTAAATTCTTGAATTCTGAATCTGCCAAAGAAGGCTATCACTCCCTGTTAAGAACTAGCACTCCTTTTTACCTGAATGTGAGAGTAAATAATTTGGAGCACTGTCTCAAGAAAGAAGATTTAGCACTTTGCAGTAAACCTAGGGGATAATCCAAACTTGCTGCCGGGATGGTTCCATGAAACATGGAGGAAACAGTGGTCACCTCACTAAGGAAGGTTACAGTCCCAGAAATTCTCTGTTAGAAGATAATGATGGGATTAAAGGACACAAGAAAGTGGGCATACCGGAATGGATATAATAATTCAGACGCAAGAACCCAGCAGATGATTATATTCCAAGTAAAGTCCAGAAGATACATCATGTTCAAAAGCCATAAATAATGTCTGGCGAGAGAAGCACCAGCATCACTAAAAGGTTCAGTGGTGGTTCTGCTGTGCCAAAATTTAGCACAATCACCAAGTGCAAAGGTTCAAGTGAGTATCAGCATCACTGCATTGTGCTACCTTTTCTGCAGAATTTGGTCACCTAAATCCTGTGTGGTTTTGTTAACTGCAATGACTTTCAACATTCTGTTCATTGTTGTTGATTTCATCCAGCATTTATGTTTCTCACTGGGAAGGTTAGTATGATACAAACCTACTGTATAGAAGTCAATAGAAGCAGGAGTTCTTGATGAGTATTTAAGTAAAACATTTATCTTGTAATGTTAAGAGTTTTATGAATTTGCCTATTCATAATTAACATTACACCTGGATCATATCTAACATTATTTTTCTGCATTCTTTGTCTCAAATTTTGTTTCTTTCTGTCTTTCTTGCCTTTCTTGCTTCTTTTCTCTTAGAGAAGAAATAAAAATGGACCTATTTAATTTAACAAAGTACAAGGTTAACTCTAACTCCAGTCATTCTCTTCCAACTTATGTTATTATTTTCTATTATTTATTTTATGCCATAAATTACAAATGATAATTTTTTGTCTTAGAGAGTGAATATTCACTCAGCTTCTCTGACCTTCCTTCTTGCATTATCTCTTTCTTGTTTAAGTGAATATTTTTCTGTTGCTATAATTGCTATTTTTCTATAATTGTGCTCTCAATAGGTGCTTGTTTGAAAATATCATTATTCATATTTTGTTACTCAAAAAAATTAGTTTCATTGGGCATAGCAGTTTTATACTGATTTTTTTTTTTTTTTTTTGCCATGTTGAACATATTATTTCAAAGTCTCCTGGGTTCGATTTTCTTTTGAGAAATCCTCTAATTGTTACCCCATATTAGGTTATCTACATTCTTTTCTTTGATGGTTTGGTGTTCTTTTCTTTGTCTTTGTTTTTATACAGTTTTACTCATAGTATTTAGATGCTTATCTCCCTCAATTATCTCTCTCTCTTCCTCCTATATGTATTTTCTAATTTAGAAGATTTGTCTTGTTCATCAAACTTACAATATTTTTAGGTCTCCCTGCTTACCCATGATCCTCTTCTGCATTCTCCCCTTCCAGTTCTGCAATTAAAACATTTTATTTTTAGAAACATTTTTAACGTCTCAATATTTTTAATTTCTTCTTCCCTCTGAGTATAATCTGCTTATTTTTATTTAACTCTATATTCCAGTTCATTTATCTCTCTTTATCTGTGCTTAATATTTAATGAGTATAGAGTTTTTAATCTTTAGCTTTTACTATTTTTTGACTGTTATGTAGTTTTTAATTTAAAATTTTATGTTTTAATTTTGAGATACTATATTTATTACTTTAAACAAAATTCATGCTGGTTTTTGATATATAATTTCTTTTATTCCTTTAAGTATGTTCTTTTTGTATTATATCTGGTGATTCCAATACATGTAGCTTTTGTGAAGCTCTTCTTCAGTTTTTTTTTTTGGCTGAGTTTTGCTCATGCTGTGGAAGAGGATTTTCTCATGTGTATTATGAATTTTGATTGTGAAATCATGTTCCTCAGAGCTTTGTGTAGGGATAGTCATGAGATATTAACTATTCTTTATTTATGTCAATGAAGTACAATCTTCAGAAAGCAAGTATCACTGTCTTCCATTGATGATCAGTTTTTGTTGTTCACTATCTGATTTTTAATAGCCAAAGATGGTACATTTGTCCAGCCAGAGGGTCCCAATCAGTCCAGACTCCATTAGGCTCCCAGGTCCCCAGTTACCATTTGAAATTGGTCTAGAGTTCCCTCTACATTTCAAGAGTCTTTCCTTTATGTGAGGTCTTTTATTTAATCTCCCACCATTTATTTTATTCACAACATTTAACTCTTGTCTTTTATATGAGATATTTACAGGCCAAACTTTAAACTACAAAGATCCAGCAGCATCCATTGTGAGAAATATGAGGTCCTTAACTCAAATATACATTTTCTAATTTCCTCTTTCTTGTTGTTCCTGAGCCCTGGAGATATTCCATAATTTCCATATGAAAGATATTTATTACTTATGCAAGATACCCATTTACATTTTTGTAATTCAGAATTTTTAGATATACTTCACTAGAATATTTTTCTATAAATAGTCTTCAATACTGATGAAAACTTAATTCTTCACCCCATTGTCATTGTTTCTCAGTTGCTCTACCTATAGCATTTCCTGTAGGGTCTTCTCAGAAGGTCACAAAGACCTTCTCAGGTCTTTCCTGAGCCTGCCTCCTTCCCTGGGCCTATACATGGCATTCTAAATTCTGCAGTATACCTAGGTGCTTTTGAATTCCCTAAGTTCCCAAAGAAACTATCCCCTCATCTCCCAGGCTTTAGACAGCGTGTTGCATGTCTCAACTATATTCTTTCGCTTCAGGCAGTTCTGGATTTTCGTTCACCTTACCATATTTCTGGGCAATGCCCACCTGTTTTCTGCAAGGAGTGAGCTCTGTGGAATTGGAAAAGGATGGAGTCTGTCATGTTAAGGCACTAAAATGGAGCTGGACGGACATGAGGAGTAGGGAATAAATTCCTTTTTATGGATGAACTCTTGAACTCATTAAATGCCTGATATGCATCGGCAAGTCTTCTCAAGGAAGATAAGATCACCAGGACAGAGACCCACTCCTGTCAGAGTCATCTCCTACATGCCTGCGTTTAACGGCTTGTGGCAACTGACCCTCACTCCAATGATTACCTTGTGCCTGGAATTTGTTCAGACATCCCTTCCTTCTTTTTTTCTCTTTGCCTTTGTTAGCCATGACTATAAATTCTCCCTTCTCCCTTCAACAGCCAGAACACAATTCAAGTGCTACTTGAATTTGTGCTTCCCTGGGCTGTAGTCCCGATAAACCCCAAATAAACTTCTCTTTGCGTTAAGTTTACCAGAGTCTACCTCATTATCAATATACAGCTCTGAGATAGGCATAACAGAGATGAGTGTCTCACATCAGTCCTTTAGGTAGCCCTCAGAAAGGTTAGAATAGATTAACACAAACATTTGCGAATAAGGTTTGCACTTTTCCCTCTGAAACCAGGTTCCAGGGTCCCACCCGGGGAATGTAGATTGCTATCTTCAAGACTGTTGGTAAGACTGGGAGGAAATGGGAAAAGGATAAATAAAAGCACCACAAAGCTTTCCTACAATTTTCAAGTTGATTTTTATTGATTCAGTATTCCCGTCATTCCTGTAAATCTTTGACTTTTTTCTTTGATTCCAACAAAGTTGGTTCTGGCAGTTTCTGCTTGTTTTTCAATGTTTCTGTGGAGAGACAAGAGTCTGGGGCTTCTTACTTCACCATTTTGCAGACCTAAACAGTTTATGTTCAAATGCAGTGGACATAAGTTGTTTATTATTTGCCAACATCAATTAAAAATATCAAGGTCAACAGTTTTTTCACCTGATAGCAATTTTCTCACCACTTTTTCAGGCTCCAGTAATTGAGAGCTCACTATTTTTCTAACAATTTTTTCCCTTGCTTTTTTGGCATCTGCCTATAGCTAGTTCCAAAATCAATGCCACATATTTTAGTTTTTCTTATGGTAGCACACTAATTATGATACCAATGTTTTCGTCGGTTTGCATTTGCTGCATAACAAATAATCTCAAAATTCAGTGGCTTAAAAGGAGGAGCATTTACTTAATCACAATGTTGTAGGATGGCAGTTTGGGCTGGACACAGGTGTACAGTTCTTTGGTCTCAGCTGGGCTCCATCATGGGTTTGCTGTCAGCTGCCTGGCTGGTTTATGATGGCCTCAACAGGAACTGCATCAGTCCTTCATCATTTCTTATCATCTCACAGGCGTGCCTGGGCTTGATCACATGGCTGCCATGTTCCAAGAGCACAAGAATAGAAGCTGCAAAGCCGCTTTTGTTGTGGGCTTATAACTCATGCACTGTCATTCTATCATACCTCATTCTATCAATAAAATGTTAGACTGGATTTGAGGAGTGGATAAATTGACTACATCTTGATGATTGGAGATGTACAATCTGTAGCCTATTGGAAATCTACCAAATCTACGTAGACTTTTTTCTCTTTCCTTAGTTTCTCTACTTTTTGGTAGCTACTGTTACTTCATCCTTAATTTTAGATTTAGTTATTATTTTCTCTGTTAGTATCAGTATTGGGCATTCTTTACTGTAGTTCTAATTTTATTTCTTCTAGGATTTTTTTAAATTGTCATGGTTAGAAAATTAGTCTTTATGACAATTTTGGTAGAAACAGTAATACTAATTCAAGAGATACATTCTCATATCCTCTATATTTCATATGTTTTATCTAATCATGTATAAGATTGATTATTAGTAGATTCTACCTAAATTTAAAAATCTAATATAATCTTAAAATATTGAAACCACAATTGTATTGATCATACTTTTCTGTAAAACGGCTTTTGCTCCATTATTTTGAATAATACACTTCGACATATATTGGCAAATTACCTTACCACGTAACTGCAGGATTATTTCCTTGTTTGGTTTAATAATTGTCATTAAGATTATTTATGAAGTTATACATAATGTGTGTGTGTGTGCACTTGTGTGTGCACATTAGGTTGCTTTCATAAATAATGGACTAAAGTAATTGAATAAAATAACTAATTGTATCTATAGTTTTTGAATCTTTGGTGACTGCATAAAATCACTATTCATGGCATTTTACACTCAAGATAATTTTTCAAATAATGCCATTTTCTGAAAATGCCAGCCATATGGACACAGAAAATATTCCTGAACACCAGTGCATGCAGTATGCTTTGTTGATGCCCACAGGGATTTGAATAAAGCTTTTAGAAGAAAATGTTGAAACTGTATTATTAGCCATCCTTTTGTGCTCATCCACTGCAGTAGTGTTGGGACATACCATTGTTCTTTTCTTTATCGTTTATAATGTAGATATAAAAAATGAAGTCTGTATGGCTCCCTTTTCCATCAAATCCTGCCAAAAATGTAAATGTCAGAATATTTTACATGGTTGAGTCATGTATTTTGATGACTCTAAATGTTGTAAGAATCTAAAGAGCAAAATACTGATCAAAATAAATTGCTAATTCTTTATTTTTAGTTTATAAATTCATCTCTCATAGAATAAGTTTACTCAATTTAGTTAGCATACAGTGGAAATTGGTACATAAGAACATAGTAGGTCTTTAGATTAAGAAGCATATATGACAAATATATGGGTTGTGAAAGTTTAGTTTTAAAAAAATAACGTAAATCCTAATATAAAATAAACCTCAATAATTACTTGAATTTAATTGTTCTTTAAATAAATACATTGAAAATACTGACAAATAATACAGAAAATTGAAGTAATACAAGCACCAAAATTTCAACTACCTAAAGTTAATAATTGTTAAAATGGTTTCTTTCCTCCTGGGATTCTTCTTGTGAACACACTTTATATGATTATGATAAGATATTTTATAATTTTCTATCTTGATCTTTCTTATAAAATATTATAATTGAATCATTTTAAACATAAGGATGCACACAAATATTTTATCAGCTACATAATTTCATCCAATTAATGTTCTATATTTTTAGGTAGCATTTAATTACTAATGACAGATATACTGTAACTTAATTTTAAAAGGGTAATATTATTATATTGGAGCTCTAATTAGCCCTCTCTTCTATTGCACACTGCTTTCTCCATTGCCTTTTAAGATTGCACCAAAATAAGTCTCTGTGGATATCTGACAAAGATTCACTTCTGATTGTTTTCCAGGGTGAAATTGTACAATGAAATGATTATGATTGATTGATATAAAAAATAAAATCAGTGTTATTGATGCTTGTCTTCTGAAGAAATATTGTGTTTTCTGAGCATAACAGTCTAAATCTGGAAGCAAAAAAAGTGCGGGAGGCAAATAAGTTATAATTTGCCAGTGTCTTCAGCTCTGTCCCAAAGAGAAGGCACCCAGAACAGCTGATATCCTCTTGTGAGTTATCTCTGATGGAGGAGTTCATTGCCCTAGCATAACTTGAAGACACTTCCATCAACATCACTGAAGCCAGCTTTGCTATGATTCCACAGTCACCTCATCATAACTTTTTTTAATTGCATGGTAATTACATTTACTCAATAACTTTGTGTAATCCAGATTTAAAAGGTTAGATAATTGTTAATCACTACAGTCAAATGTAGACATATAGCTGGAAAACATAAAACATTAGGTATACTCATTGCTACTGGAGTATCATTGTTTCTAGTCCGTCTCCGATGGCAGAGAAAGGAGGTACATATGTGTATAGTAACCTGTGTATTTACACACATTGATAAATATTTCTATGTAACTATTTGTATATATATTAAACATGAGTTCATATTAACATCTCATATAGAATCCATTAAAATAAATGTCATAATAAGTACTCAGATAAGCTCTTGATTTGGGACACAATTCAATTATTTCATCTACGTTCTGTGTTTCAAACTATTTTGAAACTGCCTGTGGCACAGATTGGTCATTGCCTATCCAATATATCCCATCCTCCCTTTCCCCTGCCCAGCTAAAAGACTACATTTTTCTTTTTTTGAGGAAGATTAGCCCTGAGCTAACCGCTGCCAATCCTCCACTTTTCGCTGAGGGAGACTGGCCCTGAGCTAACATCCATGCTCATCTTCCTGTACTTAAATGTGGGATGCCCACCACAGCATGGCTTGCCAAGTGGTGCCATGTCCACCCCTGGGATCCGAACCAGCAAATCCCCGGCCGCTGAAGCAGAATGTGTGTACTTAACCGCTCCGCCATGGGGCAGGCCCCAAAGACTACATTTCTAATCTTTGTAGCTAAGTATGACTAGGTGACTAAGTTCGGGCCAGTGGGGAAGGGAAATTGTGGGTGGGATTTACAGAAAAACTTCTGAAAATGAGGACAGTCCACTGGCATATCCCTTTTCTTTACCTTCTCCACTTCTTTCCAGTTGCCTAGGACTCAAGACAAAATGGCTTGACCACTAACAGCCATCTAAGACCATGAAGTAATCATGAGGCTAGAAACCAATGCTAGGCAGCAAAAGAAAAAGAGAAGCCTGGAGTTTTGATAACTCAGAGCTGCTGTACCGACCCTGGCCTGCCTACATCCAGCCTTATTTTATGTGAGGAGAAAACAAACTACTACCATTTGGCTTTTCTGCTTCATCCAGCCAAACCTGATGCTAACTGATACAGTTTTAGAAAGTGCCTTTAAAAATAGTTTTTGGCCAAATTAACCATTTTCATGACTGCTTATTTATTGCCCCTCCCCCCCAAAAAATGACTTCTTGGGGAAGGTCATTTAGAATGAGTCCTAAAGATTGAGGAGTAGAGATGAGATATTAGAACTTGTTATAGAAAGGAAAGAGAAAGAAAGAAGAGAGAGGGGAAAAAAGGAGAGAGAAGAGAAGGGAAGAGAAGAGAAGGGAAGGGAAGGGAGAGGGATGGGAGGGAAGGGGAGGGAAGGGGAGAAGAGAAGACATGAGAAGAGAAGAGAAGAAAATGAAGAAAGAGAGGGAACCTGGGGTGTTCAGAGTGATCTGGGCAAGAAAGACAGTATCATATTATCACGGTGGTGAGTGAATAAGAGTATATCTTGAGGAAAAATGTAAAAATTGGTTAGATAGCTTGGGCCTTGCTGGGAAAGTCTTTTTCCTCTCTTTCCAAGATTCTAATGACATGAGTGTTAGTGTTAGACCTTTTGTTATAATCACACAGGTCCCTGATGCCATGCTTTTTTTTTTTTCTAGTCTATTTTCTCTCTATTGTTTAGACTAGGTAATTTCTGTTATCCTATCTTACCATTCTTGATTCTTCCCTCTATTCTGCTGTTGAACGCATTTACTCATTTTTTAAAAATTTCAGTAATTGCAATTTTCAATTGTAAAATTTCCATTTATTTTTTCTTTGTATCTTCTATTTCTTTCAGAAACTTTGTCTTCATTTGTTTTAAGTGTGTTCTAAATGCTCCTTGAAACAAACAAGCATTGAAAATGTTCTAATCCTTGTCAGATGATTTTAACTTGTCTGTCACATTTGTTTTAATTTTTTCCCTTTTTCTCCATAATTGTTGAAATATAATTGACATATAACATTCTGTAAGTTTAAGGTGTAACATGTGATGATTTGATACACATACGTGTTGCAAAATGATTAACACTGTAAGGTTAGTTAACAGACCCACCGTCTCACATACTTCACATTATTTTGTCTGTAGTGAAAACCTCTAAGATCTACTCTCTTAGCAACTTTCAAGTATGCAATGTTTTTAATTATCATCATGCTGTTGTACATAAGATCCCCAGAACTTATTCATCTTCTAACCAGAAATTTGGAACTTTGACCACATTCATTCATTTCCTCCACCTCCCCACTCCTGGCAACCACCAATCGACTCTCTATTACAATGATTTTGGTTTTTGTCTGGATTCCACATATAAGCGACATCATATAATATTTGTCTTTCTCTATCTGACTTATTTCACTTAACACATGCCCTTAAGGTTCATGCATGTTTCTGCAAGTGGCAGGATTTCCTTCTTTTGTATGACTGAATAATATTCCATTGTAAATAAGTACATAAATAAATAAATAAATAAATAAATAAACCCTATATTGTCTTTATCCATCCATCCATTGATGGAGGCTCAGGATGTTTACAGGTCTTAGCTATTGTAAATAATGCTGCAGTGAACAACTGAGTGCAGATATCTCTTCGAGAGAGTGATTTCATTTCCTTTGTGTGTGTACCCAGAAATGGGATTGCTGGAATAAGGAGTAGGTCTAGTGTTCATTTTTTGAAGACTCTCTATACTATTTTCCATAGAGACTCTACAAATTTACATTACCACCAGCAATGCATAAGGATTCCCTTTTCTCTGCATCCTTACCAGCACTTGTTATTTATTGTCTTTTTGATAACAGCCATTCTAACAGATGGGAAGTGATATTTCATTGTGATTTTGATTTCCATTTTCCTGGTTATTAGAGATATTGAGCACATTTTCATGTACCTATCAGCAACTTGTATATGTTTTTTGGGAAAATGTCTGTCAGGTCCTCTGCCTAGTCTTAATTAGATTGTTTATTGCTATTGAGCTGTATGAGTTTCTTACATATTTTGCATAATAATCCCTTATCAGATATATGATTTGAAAATATTTTCTCCTGTCAAGTAGGTTGCTTTTTATTTTGTTGATCATTTCTTTGCTTGGCAGAAGCTTTTTAGTTCAATGTGGTTCCGAGTGTTTATATTCGCCTTTGTTGCTTGTACTTTAGGTGTCATATCCAAAAAACCATTGCCAAGACCAATAACAAGCAGATTTTTTCCTGTTTTGTTCTAGGAGTTTTAAAGTTTCAGGTCTTACCTTTAAACTTTAATTCTCTTCAAGTTCATGTTTGTGGGTGCTGTAAGATAGGTGTCCAGTTTTATTTTATTTCATGTGAATACGCAGTTTTTCCCCCAACCTCTAATGAAAAGACTATCTCTTCCCCGGTTAGTATTTATTGATTCCTCATCAAATGTTAGTCTACCATATATGTGTGGGTTTATTTTTGAGCTCTTGATTCTGTTCCACTGATCTTTGCGTCAGTTTTTACACCAGTACTACAATGTTTTGATTAGTGGAGCTTTGTAGTATAGTTTGAAATCAGGAAGCATAATGCCCCCAGCTTTGTTCTAATTTTTTCTTTTAGTTTTATTGACATATAATTAACATATAACATTGTATTAATTTAAGGTGTACAACATAATGATTTTATATATGTATACATTATGAAATGATTATCACAAGTTTAGTTAACATCTGTTACCTCACAGATTTACAATTTTTTCTCTTGTGACAAGAATTTTTAAGATTTACTCTCTTAGCAACTTTCAAATACACAATGCAGAATCGTTAACTATAGTCACCATTCTGTACATTATATCTCCAGAACTTATTTATCTTATAAATGGAAGTTTGCACCTTTTGACCACCTTCACCCCATGTTTGGGAAGATTTCAGCAATTGTTCGTTTAAATAGACATTCTGTTACTTTCTCTTTCTCGTCTCCTTCCAGGATTCTCATAATGCATATATTGTTTCTATTGACAGTATCCCGTAAGTCCTGTAGACTTTCTTCACTCTTTTTGTTCTTGTTTCTTGTTTGATCCTCTGACTGGTTAATTTCAAATGAACTGTCTTCAAGATCATTGATTCCTTCTTTTACTGGGTTGATTCTGCTCTTGAAGCTCTCTAGAATTATTCAATACAGTCATTAGATTCTCCAGCTCTAGGTTTTCCATTTGGTATTCTTGATGGTTTCTATTTCTGTGTTGAACTTCTTGTTTTGTTCATAAATTTGTTTTCCTAATTTCATTTAGTTGTCTGTGTGCTTTTGTAGTTTGCTGAACTTCTTTAAGATGATTAATCTGAATTCTTTGGAAGACAATTAGTTCATAGATCTCCATTTCTTTAGACAGTTATTGGAGCTTTATTAGTTACACTCATGGTGTCATCTTTACCTGATTCTTCATGATCTTTATATCCTTTTATTGTATCTGTGCATTAAGTAAGCGGTCTCCTCTTCTAGACGTTACAGGTTTGCTTTGGCAGGGAAAAACCTTCACCAGTCAGCTCATCTTGAGCTACTGGACAGGTAACCTGGTAGTGTCTGTGGGCAGGTGGGGCTCGCTACTAGTTAGGTGAGACTACTGCTCTGTTCTGGAGCTGGGGGCGGGGGGGGAGTGCCACTTGTTGGGCTCCATAGTTGGGTGGGTCTGCTGGCTGGGGTCCGCGTTCAAGTCAGGCTACTAGTTGGTCTCCCTAGTCAAGTGGGGCTGATGGCTGTGTTCTGGAGCCAGGTGGGGCCACTAGCTGGGCTCTGAAATCACTTCTGGTCAGGAATGGTCACAGGCTGTGTTTCCTGGCAAGGCAGTGCCACTGGTTGTATTCTGCCAATTGGCAGGCCTGTGGGATGTGGTTTGCAATTGTTCCTGTTCAGGTGGGACCTCAGGCTATCCTCCTCAACTGGATGGTGTTGCTGACTAGACTCTGTGTTCAGGTGGAGTCACAGGTCAGGCTTCACAGTTGGATGGGTCCTCAGGCCTTGCTCTGTGATCAAGTGTGATCACAGGCTCTGCCCTGAAGTTGGGAGGGTCTGTAGGCTAGACTTTGCATTTGGGTCGGCCATTGGCTGTGCTCCACTTTTGGGCTAGTCACTGGCCAGGCTCTGTGATTGGGCATGGCCTCCAGCTTTACCCTGAAGTTGTGTGGGCCTTGAGACTGTACTCCACATTTGGACAGGTGGCTGCCCAGTCTCCCTAATCAGGTGGGGCTACAGGTTATGCTTCATGATTGGGCTGGGTCATTGGATGGGCTCCCTGCCTGGGTGAGGCTGCAGGCTGTCTTCAGCAACTGGGCAGGGCCCATCAGGCAGGGGTCTGCTGCTGGGTGGGTTTGTAGGCTGAGCTCCATGGCTCCTCAGCATCACTGTTTAGGTTCTGTGCTTAGGTGGGGCCCAAGGCTATGCTCAACTGTTGGGCAGGGCTGCTCACTTGGCTCTCTGACTGGATAGGCCATAGGATGTGCTCTGAGGCTACCAGGCATCTGGGCCATGCTTTCCAGTGAGGTGGGACTGGAGGCTATGCTTAGTAGTTGGGTGGGACTATGAATTTGTTCTACTGCCCAGGTAGGCTGTAGGACATGCTCTACATCTTCAGGGCATCTGTCATGTCACTGAATCTTAATTGCAACTTCATACAAAAGTCAATGTAGGGCATGGGTTGTCAGAAGTATTCCGGTCCACATTTCTCACTGTAAATTATTGGGCTACTCTTCCCTTGTATCTACCATATCTCATTATCATGTTGGTCTGGATTATCTTAACAGCTTTACCAATGTAGGGGTCATGGAAAAACCAATATTTTGTTTCTCTGAAACACCAAATCTAAGACTTTGTGCTATATTATGTTAGGCAGTGACCAGCATTATTAAAGAATCATGCATATTTTCAAGAAACAAAGCTGTTTGCCTCAGACACAGTAAAAAACAAAACAAAACATCAATTTAAAAAGTTTTCAAAACAGTGAGCCAGGGACCAAAGCATTACTCATTTTAAATTTCTTGGCACCATTTCCTTTAGACCATGACATCTGTGGATGTATTTCTGAATCCTATGATTCCATCTCCACTATCTGGCTTGGTCTTTTCATTCTTAACAACTTCCACTCTTAGCAAGACTCATGGATGTGAATCCTATGGAGCAATACTTACTTATTAATATCTGACGTTAATTAGATCAACTCTCTAACTATTCACCAGACTCATTCCCTAGACATCTAGAAGTTTAGTGAAAAAGGGAAGTTCACGGTCTGCTAGACTTTTGCCAAGTTACTCCCACTCTGAGAAAATTGACAATTGGCTACCTTATTTAAGATCAATTTGTTTTTAATTCAACAGGTTATGTTTTGCTAATTTGCCTAGTGACAAACATTGAACATAGCATTGACTGATCAAATACCTAGTTTACATGGGAGCATTTTTAAATAATATTTTTGATTCCATGTATAGTTTACCCAGAAAAACATTTCTATTTGTTAAAAAATAAGAGTCTGACAAGCATGATTTACACTAGAATCCCACAAACCTCATAATTACGGCAGCTCTAGAATGTGCTGTGAAGCATGTCTTTTTAGTTTAGTGAAGCATATCTTTTAAAATGTCAAACATTTGCTAAAATTACTGAAAGCTATTAAGTAGCCCTTGGGAACCACTTGCTTTTGGATAAAACTTGCATTGAAAGAAGCCAATGTAGAGAGTAATATCTGAAAAGGCTTTGTACCTCTAAGGTTGAAAATGAGTTAAATAGTTTTATTTTTTCTTACCATGACCTCTAGGATTCAGGGGAAATGCAAGTTATTTTTACTGAATTCCACCAATTGACGTAATTTGTGAACATAAGGAAGACAGGGTGCAAGTTAATGCTTCAGAAGGATAGCTCAAAATACAAAACTTTCATAAGGCAACAGAGGTGGGGTAAGCTAACCTTCAAATGAGTCTTATTAAGAAATTCTTTCCTGGGGCCAGCTGGGGTACGCAGTGGTTAAGTTCACGTGTTCTGCTTCGGCAGCCAGGAGTTCGCCGGTTCAGATCCCGGGGGTAGACACGGCACCGCTTGGCAAGCCATGCTGTGGTAGGTGTCCCACATATAAAGTAGAGGAAGATGGGCATGGATGTGAGCTCAGGGCCAGGCTTCCTCAGCAAAAAGAGGAGGATTGGCAGATGTTAGCTCAGGGCTAATCTTCCTTATTAAAAAAAAAAGTTCTCTCCTTTCCACTCTTGCCTGATAGAATCATTTATGAATTTGGACCTACATCAAAAAAGAAACATTGTAGTTTATTTCTTTATGATGTAAAAACATTTAAAAATGAGTCTTCAATGACGGTAATATAGAAAAAGTTTTACCCACCTGGCAATGTTTCTCAAATGTTAACTGGCTTGATTTAATTTCATGAATATCTTGAAAGGATGTTTCCTGGTTAGGAGACCAAAAGAACTCAATGCTTAATCAATAGTTCATTTATTTTGTGAAATTTTTGTTCTTATGTGAGTTTAGGAATATAAAAGTTTAGATATCACATCATTGCTTTGAGATGAGAAATGAGCATATGGAATACTAAGTTTCTTTCCTATATCCTAAACAATAAAGGATTTGTGATACATAAAATGTGGTAGAACAAGATTTTTTCTTAAATTTCCTTAAGGGATCTCCCTATTTTCTATGTGTGAAAATCTGTAGACAGGAAATAAGAAAATGCCTCAAGGGAAGAAGTGATAATTGGACTGAAAGCTCCAGTATCATATATATTCTTTATTGAAGAAAGGAAAGTAGAAAAACAGGAATATTTCCATTCTAAATTTATTTTACTACTCCTAGATTCTTATTTGTATTGGTATTCTGTAAAGTGGAATATAAGAATATAAGAAGCAACAGACTGTTTGTGTATTATACAACTCTGGTGCATGGCCTAATTGATAATGCCAAATCGTTGCAGTAGGATTCTAGCCCACCTGGTGGAACAAAACCAACGTGGCAGCTGTGATGTGCACCTGGACATTTACAAATTTAGCTGTTCTTGAGCTCATACATCTGTATCCATGGTCAGTTTATATTACTCCTAATTTTTGATTAGGGAAATATGATCCTGAAAGTACATTGGAATTTCAGGTCTTGAATTTATATTCAATATTATTACAGAAAATCCATGCACATTATGCTTACATTTATGAATACTATAATGAAGGTCAATATAATGAGAATGCTAGGTATTAGAAAAAAACTTAGGCTCAGTTCTGCATCCCAGTGGTAACTGTATGATTCTGGGGATGTTGGTTACTTAACAGTTTATAGGTGAACAAACACACTAATACCAAAGTTATAAGATTGTAGGTGACTAAATGAGACCAAGCCTGAATATGATTAATCCACAGTCTAGCACATAGTTAGCACTAAATATATGTTAGCTCTTTTAATGTGTTCATATGATTGAGAATAGAAAAATATCAAAGTTAGCTCTCCATACAAGATTAACTCTATTTTTTAAGCTTCTCAGTAAGTGACATAATTATAGCCCACTGATTTTTAGACATTTTGGTGAATTGTAAATTCAATGACTTCTAAAGAGTGAAAAATATGTGTTTAGCAAAAGCTATACTACAATTTAATAAGGGTCAATTATGCAAATACCGAATTATACCAAGTATTTAAATTAAATAATCCATACATTTTTCACTACATAATGGCAACTGTACTGCTCTGACTTCTTCATATGGTCCCATTGAACTTTCTACTGCAACTCAGATATTTTTGATGAATACCTTTATTCCAGTTGCTCCATCTCAACTCTAAAATTTCTCTGAGGTTTGCTACATGTCTAGAAGAAGCTTTGGGCTGAAATTTACAAGTTCTTTCATTATTGAATGAATATTGAACTCCCTCTTATCTCACAAATGTTCTGTTTGACTTTGGCAAGTCATTTAAAATGTCTCAGACTATAAAACTTGGGCTTAAGCAGGAATCTCTCCTATTTGTTCTAGTTCTAAAATTAAATGTTTTGCTCAATATCAAGACTTTCTATGTTTACATATTTAAATAGATGTGACTGTGGCAATCCCAAGATTAATCTTGGCCACCCATGACACTGGCTAGAAGTGTCTAACTTCTTTTCTGACTTTATATATATGAGATATCAGTAGGTCAGAATTATACTATCTCCCTCTAAAGAAGAAAAATTGTGCCAAACATTCTTAAGATGAGTCTGAAAAGTGCTATTACATGCTTTCTGCCTCTCAGTAAACGGAGATTAAAACACAACCTAGCAGCATATTATTATATTTCTGATTTTTAAATCCTTCTTAATAATAGTGATAAGAAAACTACTACTTCGCTTTTCCTGTACCACGCATTATACACAGGGCTTTACATATGTTATCTCAGGTAATCCCTTAGGCCACACTGAGTGCTAGCATTTGCTGAGAGCTTAAGATAAGGCAAGCACAGCTACAGCTCTTTATAGCATTATTTCTGACAATTATCTAAGAGATAGACACTCTGCACCTATTACCATACACATAATTTCTTAGTCTAGTGAACAAGAAAAATGCGACATATGTTTAACATGGAATTCAGAAGTTTGGGAAACAAAGCACAGAGAATTAATAAACCTACTGAAGATTAAACATCAGGTAATTTCAAATAAATTAAAATTTCTCTTAAGAAAATATAAATGTAACTAATAACAAAAGTATTCTAAGGAAATAAAATGGTTTACAGTGATTAAATAATCATTCAGAACAAATTTTCAAAGATCTTTTACTTGCATTTTTCTGATTTTTTAAAATCATGGATGTACTTCTTGCATATTGACAAATCATGGAATATCAAATACAAAAACACATTCAGACTCTCAGAGAAAGGAAGGAAATCAGTTTATTTATTTGTTCAAGGATAGTTATTTCTTTATTAGTGATTTGATTATTAGCATCTTTCATTATATATATTTATATATATAATACTTCATTATACATATACTTACATGTATATAAACTGGAATGTATTTAATCATATGCTTTTATATGTAAATTTAAATCTATACATTTTGCTAAATAGCTAACCAATTGTTCCTTTGCTGTAGTTTAAAAAACATTTGCTGTGTTCCATGATCAGCATTGCCATTTTTATGCTAGAGAAAAATTGCATTTTTAAAAACTAGGGTCAGTCTATGGGCTTTATATTCTTCTACTCTCAGAGAAGTGTTTCATGAAAAACAAAACCTGTATTCAATGGAGAAACAACAGAATGTTCAATATCCTAATTTTTCTGAAAATACTTTAGAATGTCTTACTTAAAACGAAAATATTCTTCTTTGCTTGACAATCCTATCTTCAGTTCAGTTTTAGTACATATCATCCCCAGACAATGCCACAAACAGTATTTGTCTACTTATGTACCTAAGGTCAACGATAGAGCTATTCAGAAATACAGTGTATGGTTAGGACTTCCATTTTCCTCTGGTCAGGATGGGCCAGTCTAGGACTCCCACGTACCTGGCCCCAAGAACAACAACTAACCTCTTCTTCAGTTTTGTTTCTGTATTATCTGTACTCATGAAAAACTGATGAACAAAATAATTGCAGCTTTTTCTTTTAACTCATCTTATTGTGTTTAAGCAGTTGAATATAATAAATGCAACTGGGATGTTATTGAGGATTTTTTGTTTATACTGCAACTTTTATTTAATAAAATAAATTCTTATTTAATTCTTTTTAATGGTTTAATTTGCCTGTTTTTATTGCACAAATCATAATAAAAATGATAGTTTATGAAATAATTTCCCTTTATAATTAATATTATCTATTCCAAATAGATTAGCAGAAATGGAATTATTGGAAGAAGTATGCAAATATATTAAAATTCGTAATACATATTGCAATTTAGTTTTCAAAACAAAGCAAACACATAATGCTACAGACTTACTGACAGCCTTATGGACAAAACTGCACTAAGTTGTTGGTTTGTGATTCATTTATTATTCATTGACAATTCACTTTTTGCACCTGCCATAGGCCAGCCACTCTTCTGAGTTCTCTTGTGTTATTTAGATGGGTTTTTTCTACCTGTAGGTGTGTAACTTCCAGGTGTGGCCTTTATTTTTTAATTTTCTGTTCATATTGGTTTCCTATTGAAGGTCTTCTTATTGTGTGGGTGTTTTATTTACTTTTTTTAATTAAAAATCATAGTTCATTAACCAACCATCACAAAAGTATGTAATACAAAACATGAAAGTCCCTAGCAGCAGGTTAGAAAGATTATTGGCAACAGCTTAACTCATATGCTTTTCAATTTTTAAAAATATGTTTTATTAAGTGAACATACACATAAATTAATGCATGAAATTACGTCTAATAATATATCTTTGAGCACTTACTGAGAACCAGGTGCTGCTCTATGCACAAATAATATCTCATTTAATCCTTACAACCCCATGAGGCAGATACTTTCATTTTGTCCAAAAGTTATTCTTCATTCTGATCTAATCATATTTGCTCAAATAATATTATCCCTCTACCCTGCCCTATCCAATTGATTTTCATTCTGTTTTCCTGGGAGAAGAAGTAGTCTGGATCTTTCTCCCTTCTTCCGATCCGCTGTCATTGCACTAGCTCTACCGACTACTTCTTTAAAGATCTTACCGTTAAATTTTCAAAAGTCTTCTCCCACCCCAATCACTAGCCTGGCTCAAGAAAACCCAGTATTTGCATCTCAAGACATACAATTTTAAAAGTCTTATTATCCTTAGGAGCACTAAAAATTTGCTTTGGAAGCCCAAAACTGAACATGGACGGTTTTTCCCCTTTGTACTTCCCGATTACACTTGGGTAGTCTGGATGACTTTGCCTCTCACTGAGAAATAAAATGTAAACAAAGGACAGAAGAGAAAAATCACAAACATTAATATCTCAAGGTACCTTCCTATATGTATATATATCTACCAATGGAAATATAATACAAAATATTTATAGAGTAAATATATTAGCCATATGCCTATAACATTTACTACTACTATTTTAATTTCCCTTCTAATATTTTTATTTTGGTTAATTGTTGGCCTTTTTGTTTTTTAATGCAGTTTCTTCTTTGTGGTTTTTCTGTAACATCTACATCAGCTATTGCCCTTGACCTTATGGCTTGACTCTATTATAATTCACATAAACCTTGACTTAAAAAGTAAAGCATTCTATAAGATTTGAGTATTTGAGTGTAAGTCAATCTACTACAGCACAGTAATTTTGAAGTTTTTGGAGGACTCACAATGAGGGACACATTATAGCATGGACTGCACTTAAAAAGTTGTATACAGAGAGTGCTCCCCACAGCTCACAGCCAAAAACGTGTCTGTCCGTTCCTAAGCTTTTACTTTGTATATAAGCTCACTTCACCTCCATCTCTCTCCTTTATCATAAAGTATACTGCTTCCTTCTTCATAACTACAAGATTTCGTGCTATTTAGAAATAAGTAATGTGCACTGTATGCCACATATCCAAGAACAGAGGTCATGTTGAATGACACCTGGATCCCAGGATAAAGATCAAAGGTAGATGCTTCAGCCAAGTTAGCTTTTTCTGGTTTCTTGTATATAAGCCCAAGCAAATTAGTAATTTTAACTAAACAAGCCACATGATTAAGCTGATCTATCGATTATAAATATTACTATTTTGAGGGATATATTATAAAAACCATAATAAAAATAAAATAATAATGCAATTATCAAGGCATTTCATCCTACCTAGGATGACTGGTCGCCATACGCTCTTCACAGAAAAATGTGTTTTCTTTCTGAACTGTATGTGATTGTGCAGGCTTGTTTATTAGTTAAGGTTGATCTCTGAATGAGCTTAACTTCTTGTGATAAAGAAGCCTTCAGATGAGGATGAAAGAGGGTCATCGTCATTTCTGACAGTCCTGTGTTTTTATTATTTTATTTCTTTAAAAATACTTATTTTACCTTTTCTAGCTCATATCTCTATTACAATAGACTTGAGGGTTTTAGGTCTGTGGTTTGATGTTACCTTTGACTGGTATCCAAGGTGGCTGGTTTCGTTGTACTTGTTGTCTTATTAGTGAGTTCATGTGGCCCACAGACCTGGGTCTGCATACTGGGTTAAGCATATATCATTTTGAAGAGATTTATACTTGCTTCTGCCAGGTACTCTGGACTACTTTCCATATTAATGTCTCTGCTTGGGATGTCCTGGATCTCGTGGATGGTGTAAATTTGAGGTACAAATTGGTAGAATGAAGAGGGAGGTATTTATTGACTCATATTACTGGGAATTTTAAGAAATTGACTTCCTTCAGGCAAGGGACTCTGTATCTTTCAGTCAGTCATTTTGTTTTCTTATATGTTGACTTTTTCTGAACAAGGCTCTTTCTTGGATACCAAAGACTTGCTGGTAGATAGGCATACAGTACCCTCTAAAGGATTCAAATCAGCCCTTGTTTCAGCAAATGCCTATTCTTGGACAACAACACCATCGAGGAGAATGGGTTACTATGACTGAACTGCGGCATCTGTGTCATACATGAAGGCAAGGCCATGTAATTGACCAGCTTAGCTAAACAGAACAAAATAAAAATTGCGGACAGGAAAAAAACCCTAAACTTAAAATATTCAATATATTTCTATTTATTAAAAGCAGATAATAGCAGTATTTCTAGTAAAGGGGAAAGTGTAAGCTAGGTGAGACCACCAAATAGCCGTAAGAGCAAACACTCAGTCTGACCCTCTGCATTCTGGGACCCATTGCAACTTCCAGAATTGGTTGTGAGGTCAAACTTAATACATTGCTAGAGATCTTTCAAGGGTGTTAGAAATGTTCTAAATCTTGATTGTATGATGGTTGGTCAACTCTTTAAATTTACTAAAAATTGTAGAATTTTACCTGAAAAACAGGTGAATATGATGGTATATAAATTATCTTCATTAAATCTGCTAAAATTAATAAAGTGCAATTTTTAAAAGAAATGCATCTCTCCACCCCGCTTCATCAACTGACTCGTGACTTGCATTTACGCTGAGCCCCAGTGATTTCTGCTTAGATTTTAGTCTCATTCCTGTTCTCACCCAGCCAGACATTTCCATTAGTCAAGAATTGCGGGTTGGTTGGCCTTTCCAGAAGACTGATCTTTCTTGAGTTTTCTTTGATCTCAGAGAATTTTCTTAGTATTGCTAGAATGTCTCTGGAGATCTTTTCTATTTTCCAGAATGGATATAGGATATTTTTATATTCTGCATTTTTGATTATTTTAATTAATTTATCCAGAAGGGGGCAACTGAATTTACAGACTCAGATTCATGTTTTGAATTATAACTCCAATATCCTGGTAATACATATTTGGCAAAGGCCTATGCAGTATCTGTTCCTGCGGTTGATACTTGTATCAGCTTACCGGGGCTGCTGTAACAAAGTAGCACTAACTGAATAGCTTAAGCAACAGAAATTTATTTTCTCACGGTTCTGGAGGCTAGAAGTCCCAAATCAAGATGTCAGCAGGTTTTTTTCTGAGGGGCATGAGGGAAGGATCTATCACAGGCCTTTTTCCTCAGCTTGTAGATAGCTGTCTTCTCCTTTTGTCTTCACATTGTCTCCCTGCTGGAGGTGTTTTGTATGCAAATTTCTCTTCTTATAAGGACAGCAGTCATATTGCATTAGGGACCACTTTAATGACTTCATTTTAACCTAAGTAGCTCTTTAAAGATTCATCTCCAAATACAATAATATTCTGAGGTCCTGTGGGTTAGGACTTCAATATATGAATTTCTAGCAGGGCACAATTTAGCCTATAACAACAATTTCAACTTTTCTAAACAAAACATAATCAGTGATATTATTTGACTATTAGGCTGGATTCCAGATGAACCAGCAAAGTAGCGAGGAATTCTACTTAATGGGAAAGTTCTATTTCTAATCAAAATAGATTAGTTTGATTATCAGCAGAAACTCCTATACCAATATCACACTTTCCTTTTATATGTCTATTTCAGTGAGTGCCTTCTTCATTAAAGAACCTCTCCCAAAAGAAATATTAAATTATAAGCATATAATAAGATATATTAAAAAGATAAATATAGATCTCTATATATTTTAGTGTGTTAAATCATTTTACAGATAGAGGGAAAATATCATATTCCAGAGAGAAAAAAAATCATATAAAAGGAACTAAATATTGTAATTTACATGTGATATGCCCTAACTATTTTAAGTTTCAAATCTAACACTACCATATTTACTGACACTGCAATGACTGGCTGTGAAAAGAACACTATCTTGTACTCAGCTTTTATTCCTCTTTGCATGATTGTGCCACTGCTCTCAGATTTTCTTTCTGTAATTGAGATCTATGGTGTGTGGCTCTCATTGATACCTAAGGCTATTTCCAAAGTAACCACGCAATATATGCGTGCAATGTAAGAAACTGCTCTAAATAATTACATGTCCCTTTGATGAGCAGTTTTCTCTAGTGATTTTAAATTTGTCAGTAAAACTGAAGCAGATAATATCTTGAGAGATAAAGTTAGTGATTTCACTACCATGTCAACATTTATCAATTTGTTGTGAGTTCTCTAATAGGATCTTGGAAAAGAAGCACATTTTCACTAAATGCTATTAATTTAAAATGACCAGTAGCATATATAACACAGATAAAATGCTAATGTACAAAAAGAATAAATTTGATATTTAAATTAAAGTTCCTAAATTTTTCTGAGGCATATTATGAAATCTATCAGCTTTGGGTGTTCAGTTATACTTGGTTGCTTCAGTCACTACAAATTCATCAGCATTATAGAGAATCATAAAATAGGAGGAAGAAGCAGAATCAGCAGTCCCTAGACTACTGGATAAATATGCAACTTTTAAAGAGACTCCAGTATATATATACATATATATATATCCCATCAGGGATCATATAATCTTTTTTGCATTGGGACAAAAAAATCTATTGTTAACGAATTCAATTTAAATAAAAAATATGATTAAGGTAAAAGCCAAAAGGGATTGGTATTGGTGATTATGTTTTCTTATGAAAAAATCAGTGCAGATTGTCTCATTCTCCTCAGTTGTGTGATGAACAGTGGCATACATTTATTATGCAGTTTATTCTCTTACTTAAAACATGAGGAAAAAAACTACAAAGTTCATTGCTGGTATCTAAACTGGCATTGTCTGTGTTTCTTAGGTCATGATACTTCTGCTGTAATATTGTCTTAGGCTTTCTCTAGAGAGCTCTTCATAATCTCTCCAACTGGCTCCATTATTTCACTTCCTTGACTCCTTAATGTAATTCAAATCTCACTGCCCTTAATTTACAATTCTGCTACCATTTGGCACTAATCTACTTTTTTAAATAATAGAAATTTAGTACACATTTCAGATGTAAATAGTACAAGAAAAAAAAGCACAAGTTGAAGGGAACTCACAATCATATAGCTCCTCATAAACTATTCAAATACATAGCTATTTTCAAATTTACCCTTATATTTGAAAAAAAGGTGCCATGTGATAAAGTGTAGTTCTATTACATTCTATTTTCTATTATTTAATGTAGCATTTAAATGAAGTTGCAAAGTGTTTTATTGAATTACAACTCATTTGTACATATATTTCATAACTACTTAGGTTTTATTATACTTTTTGGCTTGTAAGGATTTTAAACCTGAGAAGACTTAAGTGGTTTTCTCAATATTACAGAGTTGGTGAAAACAGCTATTCATCTCTTTTTGTTATTGCTCTATCTCTAACATTTCTTTTGTGGACAAACACTGTGAATAACATCTATAAACACTGGGTCTACTTTCTCCAATCATACTTCAATTTGTTACAGTAAGGCTTTCATCTCTAACTTAAAATGACATTCCTCTCATTAAGGTCATTAGTGATGTATTTGTAGTTAAATTCAAAAGTTAATTCTGTACATAATTGTACATCTTTGCATTTGACACTCTTGATAACTCCCCTTCCTTGGTTTATGTTACCAAAGCACTCCTCAATTTTTTCTTAAATCTGACCACTGCTTCTTACTCTTCTTGCTGGCTTTATCTTCTGCTCTTTGAAAGCCGCTTTATCTCAAAGTTCTAGCTTTTATCTCTTCAATCTACATTTTCTTCTTGAGACTTTTATTTTCTTCCAAGGCTTCAATTTTTGTCTGTAGGCTCAAGACTTGTAATCTCTGTCTAGAGTTCAGAATCCTCTCCTGAGGTCGATACTTTATATTTAAATCAAATATTCCCTTATTTTTCAAGAAAACATTTCTTTTATAGTGTCCTATGCCTAAGAGACAAGTGGATAAGTCATATATGTGTAGCTCAAAGTCTTTTCAGAGTGAACACAGATGTGTAACCACAACCCAGATCAGGAAATGGATCATTACAGTACCCCAAAAACCCTCTCAAGCACTTTTCCAGTCACAACCCACCTCATGGACAAAGACAATTCTCATTCTGACTTTTATTGCCATACATTAGTTTTTATTAATTCAACAGTTGAAGATTACTTTTATTGAAGAAGGACACTATGGTTATTTACAAGTTTGAGCCACTATTTATAGATCTATTTTGGATGTTAATTTCTACATCTTTTGGTTCGAATGTGCACACATTTCTGTCTAAAAATGGAATTAATGGGTCATAAGGTATATGTGTGTTCACATTTAGAAGGCACTAACAAAGGCTTTTCAGAAAAGTTGTAGCAATTTACACTGTCACGACAATCATTCCTCACCCTTGCCAGTATTTTGTACACTCTTTTCCATGTACCATTCTGGTGTGTGTAAAGTGGTACATATCTGTGGTTTTAAGCTTCAATTATATAATGAATTTTGATGTTAAGCACCTTTTCAGATGTTTGCTGGACATCTGGATTTACTCCTTTGTGGGTTATGCTAAGTTTTGAAAAAATAAATTTTCTTCTTGGAACTAATAAGCAAATATAACAAGGTTGCAGGATACAAAGTTAATATTTAAAAAGTCGATTGCTTTACTCTGTACCTGCAATGAATAAGTGAAATTTGAAATTAAAAACACAATACCATTAACATTAGCACCCAAAGCAAATTAAATAGGTATAAATCTAACAAAATATGTATGAGAACAACATGAGGAAAATTACAAATTTCTGATAAACAAAATCAAAGAAGCACTAAATAAGTGGAGAGATTTTCCATGTTCACAGATAGGAAGACTCAGTATTGTCAAGATTTTGGTTCTTCTCAATCTGTAAATCCAATGCAATCTCAGTCAAAATCTCAAGAAGTTCTTTTATGAATATCAACAAATTGATTCTAAAGTTTATATGGAGAGGCCAAAGACCAATAATAACCAACATAATATTGAATGAGAAGAGCAAAGTTGGAGGACTGCTGCTACCCAACTTCAGGACTTACAACGTATCTATATTAATCAAGACAGTGTGGAACTAGTGAAAGAATGGACAAGTAGATCTCTTCAACCAATGGTGCTGGAACAACTAGACAACCACATGCAAAAAATACTAATCTAGGCACAGACTTGACATTCTTCACAAAAATTAATTCAAAATGGATCACAGACTTAAATGCAAAATTCAAAACTATAAACTCCTAAAAGATAACATAAGAGCAAACCTAGATGACCGTGGGTATGGCAGTGACTTCTTGGGTAGAACACCAGAGGCACAATCCATGAAAGAAGCAATTGATAATTTGGACCTCAGTAAAATTAAAAACTTCTGCTCTGTTAAAGACAACGTCAAGATAATGAGAAGACAAGCCACAATCTTGAATAAAATATTTGTGAAAGACACATTTGATAAATAACTGTTATCAAAACACAGAAAGAACTCTTAAAACTCAACACTAAGAAAAAAAAAAAGACCCTAACAAACACTTCACACACAAAAATACAGATGGCAAATAAGTCATCTGTAAAATATAAAATAAAAACAAAAATATGCTCCGCATCATATGTCATCAGAGAAATGCAAGTGAAAACAACAATGAGATAAGACTACACAACTATAGAATGGCCAAAATCTGGGACATTGACAATACCAAATGTTGCCAAGGATGTCAAGCAACAGGAACTCTAATTCTTTGCTGATGTGAATGTGAAATGGTACAGCCACTTTGGAAGCTAGTTTGACAGTTTCTTACATGACTAAAAATATTCTTACCATATTTCCAGCAATCATACTCCTTGATACATTCCCAAAGGAGTTGAAAACTGATGTCCACACAAAAATCTCCACATGGAGGTTAACAGCAGCTTTATTCATAAGTGCCAAAACTTGGAAGCAACAAAGATGTTCTTCAGTAGGTGAATAGATTAATAAAATAAAAAATAAATGAGCTTTCAAGCCATGAAGAGACATAGAGGAAACTTAAATGCATATTACTAAATGAAAGAAGCCAATCTGAAAGGGTTACATAATGTATGATTCCAACTATATGACATTCTGGAAAAGGAAAAACTATAGAGACAGTAAAAAGGTCAGTACTTACCAGGAGTTAGGGATTGTGGGGTAAGGATGAATAGAGAGAATACAGAGGACTTTTAGGGCAGTGAAAATACTCTGTATAATACTATAATGGTGGATACATATCATTGTACATTTGTCCAAACCCGTAGAATGTACAACACCAACAATGAACCATAATATAAGTTATAGGCTTTAAGTGATTATGCTGTGTCAGTGTAGGTTCATCAGTTGTAACAAGTCTAACACTCTGGTGAGGGATGTTGATAATGGGTAGGCTCTGCCTGTGTGGAGGCAGGGGGTATATGGGAACTCTCTGTACCTTCCTCTAAATTTTGCTGTAAAACTAATAATGCTCCAAAAAGTAAAGTATTTAAATATGAATAAATAACTAAACAATAATTTTTCCAAATGAAATAATCTTTTCTTAAATATGATTAGATTATATCTATATCTGTTTTTTGGTATCTGTGAATACATTATGATGGAATGACACAGCACGAATTTATTCCTTCTACTTGTCCAATTACCAGATACTTCTATAAGTGCATTAATAATAGCAGTACTTTTATATAGAAACATTTTTCCCTAGTTTATATTACTTCCATCAGAAGATAATTTTTAATAGTATGCTATGAAATGAATAGGTCAGGCAAAAATCATGCTATATAAGGGGTTTTTTTTTTTTCTGTTACCATTTTATTTCTCTTATGCAGATTATGAGCAATGATATGAAACTGTCAGTAACCGCTAAGTTGCTAAATTGGCTCACAAGGAGTGAAAAGTTGTCACAGTATTTTTGGATCAAGTTAAACATTGCCCATTCTCTTGTTTTCTTTCAAGTAACTTAGAAGACCTGAAAAGACCTTCATGTGTTTTTCTCCCCCAAAACTCACCTCTTGTTATTTCTTCCACAAGATTATTAGAGACATAAACCACTTTTTAGCCAGCCGTATTCCCAAGTCTATGGTTTTTAAAAGAGGATAACTAAATACAAATTAATGAGAGATATATAATATGGTAGCAATGTAACAGAAAAATTAATTTGGAAAAACTTGCTAAATTCCTTTTTTAACTTTACAACTTTAATATTCTCTTCGTAAATATTTCCATTTCTTACTACCAGGTCGTGCTTATAGAATGTGACTCCCTCTCCTCAGAACAAAAGCAATCAAACAAAAAAGACGTCAAGAGAAACAAATAACAAAAATTGTGAAGGGAAGTGGTTTCTAAGTGCATAGTCAATTCAAGTAAAAATTGTTCCAAAGTGTAACATGGCAGCTGCTGTCGTCTCTCTCATTGACTGCCAACCTCATCTAGCAGCTCAAGATGGCCTCAATAGGCACTTGTGATAGGTTTTCAAAACCATTCCCTGGATATTGTTCACACTCCAGAATTACTAGGAGTGTAAAGCCAAGTCTGACAACAGCAACACAATGTAAAAATAATAATAATAATTAATCCTTAAAGTCAAAATTTTATTTTATTTTCTAAGAGATAAAAATCAATGCTTCTGAGGAGAGTTTTAATAGACTTTAAGCTTGAGGCTGCCTAGATTACTCATAGACCATGGCGCTTCCTCCTCAGCATCTAGAAGTTATTTATTACTGCCCTCATATTGACAGCTGGGCTAAATCTCCTCACGGCCTTCTTAAAACACCAGAGGGTAGATAATTCTGACCCGGAAATTTCAGGTGCAATGCTACTCTGCTTATTAATTGAAAAATATGCTATTTTTAATTCACTCTAATGGAAAACTAAATAGTCAGGAATCAATGATAAGCAAGTCTGTTGATGAGCTCTAGAAGGGTTCTTGGCATCAGCCTGTGAAGTTGCAACCCTTTCAAATTCCTGGGTGGCAGAGCTACTATGATTTCTGAGAGAAGCTGGGAGTGGCCATTTCATAAATGACTGGTGTTCCTCAGGGTACATTTGACTAAATTATGGTATAGAGTTTCATATGTTACCTTCTCTATGTCATAAAAGTGTGTAGCAAAGATTTATCCTGCCCATAATTTGAGAAAACCTGGTATCAAAGTACCACATTAATTTATCTTCTTTTAGATTACCTTTCATTAGAGAATTAACCTTTCACTGTGATTAAGTTTACTGAGGTTTACTTAATGAAGGAAAAAAGGAAAAAAAAGGAAGAAGGGAGATTAGTTGGATGTTATCAACATTCTATAGAAAATAAATAGTAAGAAGTGAATTACAATAATCTCAATAATAATGGAAAAAGTGCCAGATTATTATAAAATTTACAAAGAAATAGTTGACATAATTAAGGCAACACTTTTATATGTAATATGACAGGTAGCCCTCAAAATTATTTCTTAGATTTAAGAACTGAAAAAGTGAAGCAATTTTAATAAAATATGGAAAGTATGAGAGAACCCAATTTTCAGTGAGGAAGAGTAATTTCATTTTACACAAGTAGTCACGTCTTAAAAATGGAGCATGGGAAATAGGGTTTACTTTATTCTAAATTGTTCTATCTTTGTCTTTCTCCTTTAGTGCTGATTCCTGGAAACTGTTTATGATCAGGTAGTTTTACAGATTTAATGACAATAAAATAATCAAAAAGAACTAAGAAGATTGAACAATGCTGTTTATTTCAGTGTGTTTCATGAGTCTTGTCCTTCCAGGCTGCTGAATGTGGTTTTTCTTACAGCAAAAATGGATTTTTCTCTGCAAGTAAGGGAAGTTAGCAGCACTCTTTCTACCATTATTTTATCACAGAAATGGATTTTTATTTAGTAAATGGCAATGCTTTTTTTGGTTCTGTTCTATGTTTCAAGTAAGAATTCTATTTTAAATGTTATTGTAAGACACTGTTTTTATATTATAAATTTAATACAAATATAGAATCTATGACATTTCTCATGATCAAATATGACAATAAAATTAATGATGAAGGATTTTTTTCAGCTACATCAAGGTATAGTTGACAGATAATATTGTGTACGTTTAAAGTATACAATGTGACGATTTCAACTATGTATATTTGTGAAGTAACTATCACGATCTGGTTAATTATTACATCAATTACTTCACATAGTTACCTCTTGTATTGTTTTTTTTTTCTTGAGGAAGATTAGCCCTGAAGTAAAATCCATGCCAATCTTCCTCCACTTGATATGTGGGTTGCCACTACAGCATGGCTGAGGAGTGGTGTAGGTTCATGCCTGGGATCCAAATCTATGAACCCAGGCTGCCAAAGTGGAGTGCACCAAACTCAACCACCACGCCATGGGTGTGGCTCCACATAGCTACCTTTTTATGTGTGTGTGGTGACAATGCTTAGGGTCTAATCTCTTAGCAAATTTTAAGTATACAACACAGTATTATTAACTACAGTCACCATGCTGTACATTAGATCCTCAGATCTAATGGGGGGATTGACCAGCATCTCCCAATCCATCCCACTCCACAGACCCCAGTAAACACCATTCTACTCTGTTTGTATGAGTTAAAATTTTTTTAACATTCCATATATAAGTGAGAACGTATAATTTTGTCTTTCCCTGTGTGGTTAATTTGACACAGCATGATGTCCTCTGGTTTCACCAAGTTGTTGTAAATGACAGGATTTCCTTCTTTCTCATGGCTGAATAATATTGCATTGTACATATGTACTACATCTTCTGTATCCATTCATCTTTCGACAGACGCTTAGATTATTTCTGTATCTTGGATATTGTGAATAATGCTGCAATGAATATAGGAGTGTAAGATAGTGATTTCCATTCCTTTGGATATATACCCAGAAGTGGGATTGCCAAATCATATGGTAGCTCTATTTTTAATTTTTTGAATCTCTATACTGTTATCCATAGTGGCTGTACAAATTTGCATTCCCATTACCAATGTACACGAGTTCCCTTTTTTCCACATCCTTGCCAGCACTTGTTGTTTCATCTTTTTGATACTAAACATCCTAACAGGTGTGAGGTGATATCGCTTTGTGGTTTTGATTTGCACGTTCCTGATAACTAGTGATGCTGAGCACCTTTTCATTTACCTCTTGGCCATTTGATTACTATAGCTTTGTAATACCCTTTACAATCGTGAAGCAAATACCTCAAGCATTGTACTCTTTCTCAAGATTATTTTGGCTATTCCCACAATGTGAGGTAGCTCTCTGCACATGCCTACTAGTTGTATGCAAAGGTTTGCACTCATGGCACTGGGGTCCATGCACAAGGGGCCAGCCACGAAGTGGGAGTGTTTGTGGGTGAGGTGTGCAGAGCATTTGGGGATCCTGGGGTCCAGTTGAGGGGATCTGCCAGTGAGGCATCTCCACTGGCTTGAGGATGCTCTTCCTAATGGAGTCTGCATACCTGTTAGTAGGGTTCACATCCCTTTGACGCCCTCCAAGAGAGAGCCCTGGCTGCTATTCTCCTAGCCTCCCCAGTCTCCAATCTTTGTAGCACCTCAATTTTCTAGATGGGATGAGATGGAAGTGGGCCTCTTTGGTAGCATCATGCATGGCTGGGGAAGTTGAGGGCTCACTCACATGATCTCACTTTCCTTCATGGGAGAAATTGCAGGCCAAGAATGTCTCTCTTGGCACAGAGCTGTACCACCTTGGAGGGCTGAGAAGGGTAAAGTGAAACTGTTCCTCTTACTCTCTTAAGTGTTTCCAATCTTGGATTATGATTATTTTTGTTAATCCAATGGTGTGCTAGGACTTCTCTGCTATACTCCCTGACTTCTGAAAAGTCACTCTAATCAATGGTTGGTTGTCAAAATTGGTATTCTTATTTTCTCTTTTATTTATTTGTTTTAAGGTATGCTTTCTTTCTTTTGGTGAGGATGATTGGTCCTGAGCTAACATCTGTTGCCAATCTTCCTCTTTTTTTTTTTTGGTTCTCCCCAAAGCCCCGGTACATAGTTGTATATTGTAGTTGTAAGTCATTCTAGCTCTTCAATGTGGGATGCTGCCACAGCATGGCTTGATGACCAGTGTGTAGGTCTGTGCCCAGGATTCAAATCCGTGAACCCCAGGCTGCTGAAGTGGAGCACACGAACTTAACCACTCAGCCATGGGGCCAGCCCCACAAATTGATATTCTTTTGGGGGAAGATGGTAGAAAACTACTATTCCACCATTTTGCTGTTGTCACTCACCAATAATAAAAAAAGTTTGTATATTATAAAAAATAGCAACTTTTTATTTATTCATAAATAAATCAAAGGGGAAAAGGAGGATTGTCCAACTTCATGAAATAAGGTTTAAAAGAGGCCGGTAAAATTCAAGAGTGCAGTGAGTTACAAAAGTAATCTATTTATATTCAGTGAATCTAGTATTTTCTAAGATTTATCTGTACATTCTTTTCATACAATAGTAAGCAACAAATTGTCATCATCTAGATATTTCCACTGTTCCCAGCTTTTCAGGTATACTTCTGCTGTCTCCCCAAAGCTTATACTAATTTGTGAAGTAGCTCTTTACCCTACTTTCATGGCCTTTCTTCTCTCCCTCTTTCCTTATATGGGTCTCATGGTCATAAACCCTGTTTGTGTAGATTTGGGAGTATAAATCAGTTTGCCTTTAAGAAGAATTAATGAGTAGTGACTTCAGAAGAGACAATGAACATTTCAAATGTAAGTTCTAAAAATATATCCTTATAAAAGTGGACTAATAAGGCAGGAGAGTAGGTCTATTATACTAAGTATAATATGGGCCACAAATATAGAATATAACTGAAAATTTAAAGCACAAATTACTACATTTCATCCTCCTCAACTTGTTATCCAAGCACCATTGTGACTTTTAACAAGTTCTTATTTAACATTTACTATGTTTAAAGAAAAATGTTACTCTGAAAGAGATAGCATTAAGTCACTTAGGCCAAAACATAACTTATTCCTGAGGACTGAGCCTCTCTTTTTCCTAAAAATGTTCAAATTTGTCAGGAAGTATTCTTTGCTATAAATTCTAAATGTTCCTCTTCAATTTAACTACCACCAATCACTATTTTAAAATATAGTGGGGCCGGTCTAGTGGCGCAGCTTTTAAGTCTGCAAGTTCCGCTTCTGCAGCCCTGGGTTCACTCGTTCCGATCCTGAGTGTGGACATCACACTGCTTGTCAAGCCACGCTGTGGTAGGCGCCCCACATATCAAGCAGAGAAAGATAGGCACGGATGTTATCTCAGGGCCAGTCTTCCTCAGCAAAAAGAGGAGGATTGACAGCAGATGTTAGCTCAGGGCTAATCTTCCTCAAAAAAAGAAAAATAGATACAAAATAAATAAATAAATAAAATATAGTAATTGCCAACCCTATCAATAAAATCAGTTATACAAAACCTGTACAATAAGAGCTAGGCTTTGAAAGATAGATAGATGACAAATAGATAGATAAATAGATAGATAAACGTATCACTTGAGGATATTGATTTATCTATCTATTTATCTATCCATCGATACAGACATCTTTCCCCAGACAATTCTAATTAAGAAGCAAGGTTGAGAACCACTACTTAGGATCATTTTGTACTTGGCCTATGATTTCATGTCCAAGCCATTATCCTTTCATTCACTGTTAACTCTAACCACATTGGCCTCACAGAATCCACATTGTTTTTAATGCTGTTGTAAATGAGATTGTTTTCTATTTCTTTTTCAGATATTTTGTTTTTAATGTATAGAAATGTGAATGATTTTTGTGTCCTGCCACATTCCTGAATTCATTTATTAGTTCATTTTTTTTTATTATGTCTTTAGGGTTTACTGTATATAAAATCATGTGCTCTGCAATCAGAAAGAATTTTAATTTTTCCTCTCCAATTTAGATGCCTTTTATTTCTTTTTCTTGTCTAATTGCTCTGGTTAGGAATTCCAGTTGAACGTTGAATAGGAGTGGTGAGAGTGGGTACTGTCTTGTCCATGACTGTAGAGGAAAAGCTTTCAACTTTGCACCACTGAATTTGATGTTAGCCATGGGTTTGTTATATATGGCCTTCATTACGCTGAGATTTATTCCTTGTATACTCAAAATGTTGAGAGCGTTCATCATGAAAGGATGCTGAATTTTCTCAAATGCCTTTTCTGTATCTATTGAGAAGATCACATGATTTTTATCCTTCCTTCTATTAACGTGGTCTATCACATTTATTGATTTGCATATGCTGAACCATTCTTGCATCCCAGGGATAAATCCCACTTGATCATGATGTATGATCCTTATAATGTGCTGTTGAATTCAGTTTATGAGAATTGTGTTGAGGATTTTTGCATCTGTATTCATAAGGGATATTGGCTTGTAGTTTTCATTTCTTGTAATCTCCTTGTCTGGCTTTGGTTTATCCTTGACAACTCAAATATAAAAAAAAATTTTTCAAACTTATATTATTCAAACACAACCCGCATGTTTCCTGGAAGTAAAGAAGTGTTGTTCCTCAGTCTTAGTAACAAAAAAGACTGACATTCACAATGCTACATAGTGGAATACAAAGAATTATATGTTATTACATTATCATTGATAAGAGGAACACCTTCAAATATAAATATTGCTAGAGGAATGTTTCAAAAATTGTTTAGTAAAAGCACATTGGAAGACGAATTACGCTCTTGCTATTTCTCCATCATTTTTTAAATGACAAGTGTTTCCTGGAAAGCTTTAAGTTCACATCAGAAATGATACATGGTGGCACTCTAGGAGCAATGCATTCTGTTACGGTCAAATATTAAGTCTACAGATTCTGTCTCACCTTGCATCTACTATCATTTATTTTACTTATTTGCATTTTATCTTAATCTGTAAAATGAAGATCAAACTTGTCTATTTATCTATGAGAAAGTCTATAAGTGTAGACCTGACAGATACAGTATGGACTCTCTTTTAGTATAGAACATTCTATCACTATTTCCTCCTATTTACTTATTTTCTCAATATTATTAATATACTCTGAGAAAAGGGAAAAATGGGTGTCAAATTTTATTTTGGAAATGCTTGATAAAAATCACAAAAATCAATTTATGTTGTTTTTAAATAGATTGAAAGGAAAAATATAGCTTCTCAAAGTGCCCACTAAATTTTTTGCTCTCTGATCTGAAAATACAGGAAAAATAAAACAAATTTGAGTTTCAAAAACAGAGAACACAATAAACTTTAAAGCAGTTTTCTGTGCTTTGGAAATGTATTATTTATTGTTTCACATTTATGAAAAGAAAATATTATGTTCTAAATTTAAAATAAAAACTTATACCTTTAAATATGTCATTTTAATTTTTCTTCCTACTTAAATTTCCATCAGCTTTTGCATATATTTTGTGTTTGAATCTAATTGTAGTGAATATACCACTAAGAAAATCCATGTAAGGAGCACGTTGTCTGTGATGTGTTACCACATCTGAGCATAAACTCTTCAAAAAGAGAAAGTGTCACAATAACAGATCCACGATCACAAACTGCATTATCATTCCGAGTGTGCAGTGCAGGGTTTAGTGTCTCCTGAAGCATTTCATTACCACCGAGAATTCTGATAATAGATCAAATCAAAGCTCAACAAGTAAATCAAAGGAAAAATTGGTATAAAGTTGTTCCCTGTCTCAAAGGTGATATGGGTCAGTGCTTATTCAAAATTTTGATCTAAATTTCCAAAAAATAATAAGAATTTCACAACTAGAAGGACCTGCAACTGAGATATACCTATGTACCAAGGGGGGTTGGGGAGATAAAGCAGAAAAAACATAAGAAAATTAACCAATTTCTCAGAAAGTTAATCCAGAACTCATAGCAGTTTACCAAAACCCAGAACTTTATTGCTTCCTCTATATTATGTCTTTAAAAATGTTTGAATTTTACATTATGAAGTATAGTACATTTTTGTAAAGTAAAATTGATGTTCCAAGGAGATATTCTTCATTTATCCTTGTCTTTTGTACCCTCCTGACACATTACTATGTAATTAAGTGAATTAAAAACAAATTCCAGTGTGATAAGCAAGTGGATTTGTGAGAAGTTCTTACATTGTACCAGTGTTTTATAGCAAACCTATTAAAACTACAACTTTGCTGGCAGTGTGATACCACGGAAACAATTTGGGGTCCCTAATAAAAGGAAATACATTGCTCTTAAAATGGCTCAAGAACATTATCTGTATTTACCTGTTTAATCTTCATAAAAGTTCTGTAAGCTAGCTATGATTATTATCTTTATTATCTTTATTCTGCAGGTGGGGAAACTGAGAAACAATAACCCAAAGTCACAGAGTTAGTAAGTATCAGAACCAGAATTTGAACCTTTGTCATTACTTTCAAAACTTGGTTCTCTCAAACATTATGCTAGGCTGCTTCTTTTGTAGTTGTCATATTTTAACTCTGACAGTTTGTCTTAATCTATTCAGGATGTTGTAACAGATACCATAGAATGAGTAGTTTATAAACAACAGAAATTTATTTCTCACAGCTCTGGAGGCTAGAAGTCCAATATCAGGGTGTCAGCATGGTTGGGTTCTGTGAAGGCCCTCTTCTGAGTTGCAGACTGCCAACTTCTTGCTATGTCCTCTTATTGGTGGAAGGGGCAAGGGAGGGCTCTTGCTCTCTTGAGCCTCCTTTATAAGGGCAGCAATCCCACTCATGAGGTCTCTAATATACATGACCTAATCACTTCCCAAAGGCCCCACCTCCTAATACCATCACCTTGGGAGTTAGGCTTTCAACATATGGATTTTGGGGGGACACAAACATTCATATTTTAAGTAAGTTACTTTATTTATTTTTGTCATTTCTCAGTCTCTTGATTTGTAAAATATGGCAATAATGACTATGTTTTAGTGCCATTGAGAGAATTCTTACATGTGTGTATATCAAGATTAATAGATCAGTAAAGTACATATGTGCTTTATACATTGTGATTATTATATTTTTGTCTTTAATTACACTCCTAGCATTATTTTTAAAATAAAGAAATGTTGAGCTGCTAATTTCCATAACTAAGTTAGTCTACATTCTTATGACATTTCTTTCTTTAAAGTTTCAAAATATCCTTAAGGTCGAAATGTTCAAATCCGTTCATTTGTCTGGCTAATTAAAAACATAAAATATGGCATTTCTAATAAGTCTGGAGAATGGAAACACATAAAATTATGCACAATCATTTGGGTCTCTGTCCAAAGGTATTCAAGGGTACCTTTGAAACACAAGTTCAAAATGTTTTCCAGAGTTAAAGGCTTTTGAAAAATAACTAGTGTTTAGAAAAGTTCTCTGCTGTAAGAAATGTGTTTTTCAGCAAATACATCAAGAAAAGCACATACTAAGTATAATTTTGCAAATAACTACACCTTTCAAAATGAAAGACTTCTACATCTGTGTATAGGTTTGCAAACAGAGTTGATAAAGTATTTTTCTTTTCAGTCAATCTTGATTAAATAATGCCTGAATATTACCATGATGTCTTCTTTGACTATCAAAGGTGATACTATTAAATGGCATCATTTTTTGGTGGAAATTGTACCAGATTGTCTGCTTCATTAAGTGCTATGCTTAGTAAGATGTGAAACATTTTAAATCGCCTTATTGGATAGTTGCCTAAAAACCTGGGAACATCCAGTTTGCATGGCTATTTTGAATTGAAGTAAAAAAGTTTCAAGATTGTCTTTGATTGTGCTTTTATCTTTTTAACACACATTCTCTTGTTCCCCGTCTTAACAGTACTAAATTTGCAAACTGTAAGGTTAGGCAGAACTGACTCCTCTTCTCCCAACTCCAACGTGGGTTCTGAAGATATTGGCCACAGTGATTTACTGAGCTGGACAAATGACCTAAACTTTTCCAACCAAAGTCGTGTCATGTTATTTACTATTATTTGCTAGGGATATGATGAAATACATTAGCTCTGTCTAATTGCCTTAGAAGTGTCAAAATATGAAGCTAAGAACTATTTCTCCTTAAAACTTCCAAAAAGCCCCTCCTGGAGTCAAGAATGAGGTCAATATTACATAACAGGATGATGGAGGGAGAGAGAGAGAGAGAGAGAGGGAGAGGGAGACAGAGACAGAGACAGAGAGAGAGAGAGAGAGAGAGACAGAGACAGAGAGAGAGAGAGTGAGAAAGAGAGTGAGAAAACAAATTTGAGAAAGAAATCCTGGTGAGTCCTTTTACATTCTGGATTAAGCCTCAAGTGATACCTAAAGTATCTTTGGTCTCTTAAATTAATGAGTCAGTACAGTCCCTTTAAAATGGTTTGAGTTGGGTTCACATCAGGTAAAACCAACAGCACACCATATGATATCTGATAAGTATTCTATGATATTATTTCTCCCTGTGTAAAGAACTGACTTATAGAAATGACCTTAGATACAGTCCTTGGTACAGGCTTTAATTATCAGAAGATTGGAAAATGGCTTATGAGTTCAGTTACTTGACAATAAATCTTTTTTTTTCTAAAATGAATCTTGAGCCCTTGTTTATTATAGAACCATCAATAGTAACTGAAAACAGTGAGATGCCTCATTTACCATTTTGGCAATTGTGAAAAGACTCTGATAAGGCAGAACAGGAAAAGATATGTCTAATGCTCCCATCACGTGCTTTGTGTAGACATATTGTTCAAAATAATGTCTAGACTTATTGGTATTAGTAGCTCTCTATAGTAGTAGCACTATATATCAACTATGACGTGGGTAAAATACTTTACAATTTGGCCAGGAAATTTTGGAATAACATTAAATATAGCATTGTTCCAAAAAGGTTTTACTCTGAATTCCAATCCCCTCTAGAAATGAATGAAGATTTTTCAATAAGTGATCCTTCAGTTGGGGTCTACCTGTACTAATCATATCCTAGTATCCCTTCTTGAGAAGTAGATACCCAGAAATTGGCAAAAGTATGAGAGTTTTTAGCCATAGCTAAAGGTGAGGAAGACAATTAGGTATTAGGGAAAATTAAACTGTTCACTTAGATGTCAGGACATCTAGCCACTATTCAAAATCTGATCTGGGCCTTCAGTTCTGTTCCATTGATCTGTTCATCTGTTTTTGTGCTAGTACCATGCTGTTTTGATTACTATAGCTTTGTAGTATTTTTTTAAGTCCAGAATTGTGATGAATCCAGCTTTGTTCTTTTTTCTCAGGGTCACTTTGGTTATTCGAGGTCTTTTGTTGTTCCATATAAATTTTTGGATTCTTTGTTCTATTTCTGCGAAGAATGTCATTGGGATTCTGAATGAGATTGCATTGAATCTGCAGATTGCTTTAGGTAGTAGGGACATTTCAACCATGTTTATTCTTCTGACCCATGAACATGGTATTTCTCTTCATTTCTTTGTCTTCTTCATTTTCTTTCAATAATATCTTACAGTTTTCAGTGTACAGGTCTTTCACCTCTTTGATTAAGTTTATTCCTAGGTATTTTATGCTTTTTCTTGCGATTATAAATGGGATTGTATTCTTGGTTTCTCTTTCTGCTAGTTCATTGTTAGTGTATAGAATTGAAACTGATTTTTTTTAATTGATTTTTTACCCTACAATTTTTCTGTAGTTGTTGATTATTTCTAATAGTTTTCTGGTGGATTCTTCAGGGTTTTCTATATATAGAATCATTTCATCTGTAAATAATGAAAGTTTCACTTCTTCCTTTCCAATTTGGATTGTTAATCATTGACAAAGGAGCCAAGAATATACAACGGAGAAAGGAAAGCCTCTTCAATAAATGGTCTTGGGAAAACTGGACAGCCACATGCCAAAGAATGACAGTAGACCATTATCTTGCATCATATACAAAAATTAACTCAAAATGGATTAAATATTTGAATGTAAGACTTTAAACCATAAAATTCCTAGAAGAAAATATAGACAATATACTCTTTGACATTGGTCTTAGAAGGATCTTTTCAAATACTGTGTCTACTTGGGCAAAGGAAACAAAAGAAAAAGTTAACAAATGTGATTACATCAGACTAAAAATATTTTGCAAAAAAAAGGAAACCATGAACAAAACAAAAAGACAACCCACTAACTGGGAGAAAATATTTGCAAATCTTTTATCAGACAAGGGGTTGATCCAAAAAATATATAAAGAATTCATACAACTCAACAAAAAAACCCACAAACAACCCGATCAAAAAATGGGCAAAGGATATGAAAAGACATGTTTCCAAAGAAGACATACAGATGGCCAAGAGACACATGAAGCGATGTTCAATACCACTAATTATTAGGGAAATGCAAATCAAAACTACAATGAGATGTCACCTTACACCTGTCTGATTGGCTGTAATTACCAAGAAAAAACCAACAAATGTTGGAGAGGATGTGGAGAAAAGGGAAGGCTCATACACTGCTGGTGGGAATGCACACTGGTGCAGCCACTAAGGAAAACAGTATGGAAATTTATCAAAAAATTAAAAATAGAAATACCATATGATCCAGCTATCCCAGTACTGGGTATTTATCCAAAGAACTTGAAATCAATGATCCAAAGAGATTTATGCACCCCTGTGTTCATTATAGCATTATTCACAATAGCCAAGATGTGGAAGCAACCCAAGTGCCTTTCTACAGATGAACAGACAAAGAAGATGTTGTATATATACACAATGGAATACTACTCAGCCGTATAAAAGACAAAACGTCCTATTTGCAACAACATGGATGGAACTTGAGGGTATGATATTAAGCAAAATAAGCCAGACAAAGACAAATACCACATAATTTCACTCATATGTGGAAGATAAAAATACATGGATAAAGAGAAAAGATTAGTGGTTACCAGAGGGGAAGGGGCTGGGGAGTGGGTGAAAGAGGTAAAGGGGTACATATGTATGGTGATGGATAAAAATTATACTACTGGGGGTGAGCACAATGAAGCATATTCAGAAATTGATAAACAGTAATGTACATCTGAAGTCACACAATGTTCTAAACCATTATGATGTCAATAAAAGTACTTGAAAAAAAATTTGATCAAGTTGATTTCATGATTTTCATCCAAGTCATAACATCTTTAGCTCTATGGTTTTCTTCTCTAAAACACTAGACTACTCTAAGTCACTTTCAGGTTCCAAATTCTGTGAACTGAGAGTAAAACAAGAGGTATTTTCTTCAGTTCAGTGTTTAGTTTGTGGACTTGCTGATTTCCTAGCTGTTAAAAAAGTTTCCACTCTGGTTTTGAGGATTCATAGGTCTCAGAGAACGTAGAAACATCCTGAACGGTTCCACAGACATCACGGGGCTGTTCAGTTACAGCATTAATCGCTGACACTCACTGGCAGGAAAACCCAATCCTGGGAATAAAGAACATTTCTGGCACTTTCTCAACCCATTTGGACCAGGTTGCTTGGCCATAATCTTTGTGTTTTTCGAAGGATTGTTTTCTGTTTGACTGAATGCCAGATGCAGGGCATATAAAGTAATCACTATACTAAACACTAAGATGGTAAAACGCAAAAATGAAACTTTTTGAGGAGTGTGACAAAAAGATACAGATCCTAATATATTCAAATTCCAAAGAAAATGGATCATTCCTTTACTTCATATATTCTCATTACATTATTTTAATTCATCTATGCTTGCAGTTGAATGTATAATAAGCAAAACCATGTTTTTATTTGAAAAGATGAGAATGACGTAATGGAATAGACACTTGCTTAAACACAATGTACTCTTCCTCTTTTAATCCTCATGGGGATTCTGGATACAAGTTTGTTACTATTTTCATTTTATCATTTAAGAATTACTATCCCATGTGGTTAGGGTCATGCAGCTTTTTAGGGGAAGATCCTTATTCAAATATAGTTTGACACTTTCCCAAAGCTCATGTTCTCTTGGCAATATTTGGCTATCCCAGAAAAAATGGTGATGTTACAAATCCAGTACCAATAAAGTATGTTCTTACTGATATTTGCTTCATATTTTGTGATAAGTAAATGTGCTGCATTGCAAATAGGACTGACATTTCATTCAGTAGATTTGGGGATATAGAAGTGCAGTTACACAGGATGTTATTTCCAGAAAGGTCAACAGAATACCAAAAGTTCCATACCATTTTGCCAGCTGGAATTATTCATTATGTATTTCATATTTCTTGTCACAAAAAATTGATGTGTTACTTGATTAGGGGTTTTAGAATAGGGATATCGGTGAAAAGTAAATCAAGAACTGATGTTTCACAGACACTAGGTTCCTGTATGAGTGTATGCATGTGATTAAATACATATGAATGTGCACACACACACATAAAATATCTTTGAATGCTTGTGCTATCCATTTGGAAAAATTAAAATACTGTACGTAGCAAAATAAAGGAAAGAATTAATCTGTAAAATCTAAATAAATTGGCTATTGATGCTATTGATATCAACGGGGTTTTTTGTGTTGTTAGGTCAAACTCTGCTCTTTGCATCATAATTACTTTTTTTTATTGTGGATTTTTTTTTTGGTGAGGAAGATTGGCCCTGAGCTAACATCTGTGCCAATTTTCCTTTATTACGTATGTGGGATGCCACCACAGCATGGCTTGATGAGCTGTGTATAGGTCCCTGCCTGGGATCTGAACCTGCAAAGACTGCTGAAGTGGAGTGTGCAAACTTAATCACTACACCACAGGGCCAGTCTCCATAATTACTTTTATAAAATTTAAAATGCTAAACTAAGGAAGCGCAACATTTGTAACTACAAGTACAATCACTTGTTGATTTTCCAGTTTCTCATAGAGTTTACAACATATTTTTAAAATTTTTTCTTAAAATTGACTTTAAAGGTTCAATCTAAATAAGTCTAGTGTGGGGAGAGCTTATCCCACAATTTAAAAAATTCAATCCTATATACTTTTTGTACTCTCACTTTTATTAGCCTTTATGCAGTCTGACATCTGAATCAATTTAACGTTTTGGCCTATAAACTTCTTTTAATCATCTTTATGATTGCAATGTTTTTTAAAGTTCATTGTGGCAATTTAGAAATTGAGCTCTGATTGCAAGAGTAGGTGATGTAGTTCATTCTCGTTTTACTGTGAGAAGAAAAATAATTGTTTTTTTGCACACGTTCAAGAAGATCCAGAAAATTATACCTAAACTACCACAGTTAAAGAAAATGCATCATTCAAGGTGTAAATAAAAAGCACTTTAAAACAGTTTTTTGTTTTAAAAATATATTTTTACAAGTGTAATCCTAACAATCTTTAAATGTGTAATAGTAGTTCAATTTTAAACATTAAAGTAATATAAAATATAATGAGGCAACTTCCTTTTTCTATTTGTCACTATCATTATTAAATGTTAATGATATGCCTATATAATTGTTTAGTAAGGAGGTAAAAATCAACAAAATAACCAAAGCAATAGCATCAATTATTTCATGGTTATATGTCCCACAAATTAATTGCAAGGCAATAATTTCCAAAGGAACATGTCTTGAAAGTTTCCATCTCCTGCAACTCCTTTAATCCTCAACACGTAAGTGAGGACAGGAAGGTAATGTTTTGTAATGAAAATATATTGCATTGGCGTTGAGGAGCCTTTAATCCTAGTTAAAGCATTGCTTTCCACTACTTGAAGACTTCTAAGAAAAACACAAAACTTTTCTATATTTATCTTTGTTCACCCATAAAATGGAGAATCTATATGAAATCTGGTGACACCAAATGTATCTAAATAGATTGTCTAATTTTCCATTATATACTATAAATTTGTACTCAGTTAACCTTTGTTATTGGCATTATCCAATGGAGAAATAAAATGATCAAATCGTATCCAAAATGTTCAATGGTTTTCTAGCTCATCAGAGGTTGACTGCAAATTATCACGGTAAATAATTTAACCCGTTTCATAACTTCCCCATTAATAAAGTCTAGATGTTAAAATGACATAAACATCCTATGGGTTTTAAGGCCACTCAGTGGAAACCCAGTTATAACATCAGAAGCTTGGGGAGGACTGGGAAGTAAAATACGAACTGTTTATGTAACAGATACATAGTTTCCTAGGCATGAATTTATATGATGTCTCATTTTGCTGCCCCAAAATTTTGAGTGATAATATTATCCCAATGTTTAACAAATAAATTGGAGGCTCATGCAACTTATTAAATTTATCCCACATCTTCTCACAAATGATCTTTTAGCAGCAATTTGCACCATGCTTTGTTGAAAAAATAGAAATGATCAAATTAGAACACCATATTTCTATCGGAAAATCTGTAAATTTCCGTATTTCTGCACTTATCTTCTCTTTCTTTTTTCCTTTACAATATAGAGGAAGTGTCTCTCTTCCTCTCAAAGGCTTTCCCAGACCCGCTTTGAATTATCTCATCTTTCTCAGGGGAGTTGGTTTTTACTTCTCCTTAACCATCAGCAGTACATCCCCATCTCACCTCTCCATCAATCTATAGTAATGGTCCAATGTCTCCCACATTTAAAAAGGCTTAGTTTTACTTCATATCCTTTTTCAACAACCACAACTTTACTCTTCTCTTTTAAATCAAAACTTAGAAAACATTGTCTTTATACTTAATTTTTCCTTCTTCACCCTTATGCTGTTATTTATCCAATTTATTCTAATAACTTTCCCTCTTACCACTTGATTCTACTCTTATAAATATAACTAAAAATGTCTTGTTGTAAAATCCTGAACCTTTCTCATTATTTACCATTCTTGACCTTTTATGCCCATTCCAAAATGTTATCATTCTTAAAATGCTTTCTTGTCTTGCTTTCTGACACCATTTTTTGGTTTTTCTCCAAGCTGTCTACTATATCCTTCCATTGATCCAGATTCTAAATATTGGAATTCCTAGGCTCTGTCATTAGCCTTCTGATTTTTCTACACTCTCTAACTTAATTATCAGATTTATTTCCATAGATTTATAATCAGGCATAAGTAAGAGTTTCTCATTTATTGCCATAGGTTTTCTTTTGATGGCTAGACTCAAAGCCCATTTACTTTGATTCACCCTACTCCCTGCTGTGTCTGTCCCTGTTTCCCCTTCATCTTCAACATTCTCACATGTCATTTTTTCCTTTATCTACTCTGATCAGTTTATTCAGACTGCACAATATGGTCTTTCTTGCTGAAACTGTAAATTCTCAGCTCATCTCATGGCTGGCTCTTTCTCATTTTTATTTTCTCACTTTAAACATTCCTTTCTCAGAGAGAGAACTTCCTCAACCATCCAATCTAAAGCTGGATTTTATTATTTACACTCATAGAAATCCATTCATTTCTTTCATTGCAATACGTAGTTACTATCTCTAATTTCACTTGCTTGTTAATTATCTATATTTTCCCCAAAAAGGATACAATTCTTGATATCAAGGACTATAAACACCTTTTCACTATTATATACATGATGCTTAGCATGAAAAAATAAATAGATTGACGAATGAAACAGAATTTCTCTCCATAGTTTTCTGACCCCAAAACCTATAGGTTCCCACTATACCAGATCATTTTCTAATCTCCAAGCATGTTAGCACCAATGTCAAAAATCATGACTTTCTATACTGATCTTAAAATAAAAGTAGTTTTGGCGCTGGCCTGGTGGTGCAGTGGCTAAATACACACATTCCGCTTTAGTGCCCGGGGTTCGCTGGTTTGGATCTGGGGTGCGGACATATGCACTGCTTGTCAAGCCACGCTGTGGCAGACATCCCACATATAAAGTAGAGGAAGATGGGCATGGATGTTAGCTCAGGACCAGTCTTCCTCAGCAAAAAGAGGAGGATTGGCAGCAGGTGTTAGCTCAGGGCTAACCTTCCTCAAAAAAAACACTACACTAGTTTTTAAAAGGATGTTACATATAAAGAACTCACATACAGTTATGTACTGTTGTGGGGTCTGCTGCTGAAATGCTGATTTTCATGCAATCAGAATATATAATTTGTGGACACGTAACTTGTTTTCCAGTTCAGCAAAATTGTCTCTAGGTATATTCAAGGGAAACAGATGAAATCTCATTTCCTCTCTTGGTGTAATCTGGAAAGCATTCTCCATCCAGTAGGAGTTTCAGCACCTACTGCCCAGAGCTTCCCTTTAGCTATATCCACAGTTCCAGATTCACCCAACCTCCTGTGATATTTATACTTATTTAATTAGCACACACTATTTTCCAGCTATTGCATGAGATATCATCCATATAAAGATACTGAAGGGCATTAATACCTCTTTTAAAAATTTAAAAGCTTAATTAAGGAGATATATATATATATATATAAAAGAATAATTATAAGATAATACGGTAAGCAAAGAGACAGTGATAGCAGAGGAACTTATAGAACCACCAAGAAGGAACATAGAACCAACGCAATCTATGAAGCAGCAGTCCCTGAGTCTTCCAAATCCAGAAGGAAAATGTAGCAACAGCCACAGCCCAACAACAGCCTAAAGGGGTCTAGCATTAATCTTGCTGGTGTCTAGAATGCTAAGGATAAGCCCTAAGGCCTATTCCATCCTATATACTTGCCTACAAAGAAGTTTCTACTTACTCTTTCTTTTTCCTACCATGTTAATCTGATTTCAGGACTGAAATTTGGTCCTCATTATCCAGCCAACTGTTGCATCTGGGTCTCTAAGAATGAAACTCTCAGCTAAATTTCAGGCAACTTGTCCAAAGTTAGCCCTTAACACCCCTGCCACTGAAGACTGGGCTCTGGCTCCCGTTTTCCCAGTGCTTTGTTATACTAATATCATAAATATCTTAGTTAGACATTACAAGGCACCATCTGCCTAACTTTATCTATCACCTGTGGGCTACATTGCTTCTTTTTCCTGACCTGTCATCAGTTTGGACCATCAAATAGCAATGGCTGTCTAAATTCTCATACTGTTCAGACACCTTGCAAGTATTAATCTGCATTCCAATTAATTTGCCCAGTAACTCTGGCCATTGCAAGATTCTACCCCTTATCTTGACTGAATTATGTAAGTACCAATATTTCTCATACCAAGAACAATCTTATTCATAAAAAAATACTTTTTTTCCTATCTGAGCTTGTGTCTTCAACTCTACTTGCCACACTATCTAATTTCACCAATACTCAGTAAGAACAAATTCCTCTATCATTGAAATTTTGCAGCCTCTTCCTTAAACAATTTTCTTAGACCTGTCTAATTCTCCACTTCCTGGCTGCCTTGGTTCCTTTAAGAGTCTGGTACTTAACAAAGCTTTTTCCAGATTTGACTTTACTAAGCATTTCTACTGTTATTGTCTAGTCTCTAGGGCCATTAATCTGATTGAAGGCCTGTGGGGATTTTTCTTAGCTTACTAAATGAGGACGGGAAATATTTCAAAAATTTCACCAACACTTCAAAAATAATTATAGATATTTCCAACACCTTATACAAAGTGTATAAAAATTTTGAGATCATTTAAAAATAGAATTATTTTTGGAAGATAATTATCTGTAATTCCACTTCATTTGCGTTAAATTCATTAATGTGATACATTGCAATTATCTGTGATACACAAATAATGTTATATTTAAGTGGGCTTTTGACTTGAAAAATACATCACAAACTGTTTTTTCCTTCTCTTGATCTCAAGATTGTCTTTTTCCTAAATAATAGAACTATAAATTTTCGACTTCTGTTTAAAACTGACTTTAAAAAGAAATGGAGCAGTGCATTATTATTTTCTTCTGAGACATCACTTAAAAACTCCCATTAGATTCTTAAACTTAATTGAATTGAATTCACCAACAAAATATATGGAATTCTTTCAATACACAAATTGTTGTAAGCTAGACAGGTTACCAATGCATATTTATGCTGGTACTAATAAAAACTTTTCTAATCATTATCAAGTGGATAAAGTATAATATTCTGCTAAAACATTTGAGTCATAGTAACATCTATTCCAAAATGCAAGGTGAGCATATATTTTATTAGGATTAGGAAATTTATATTTGAAGACATTAGAATTCTACTTCTTTTAAGTAGGATGATAACAGATTTCCCCTCAATTCTTCCTCCCATGGCTAGCCCCCATCTACTCCCATTAAACATTCACATTTGTTAGAATAGTTTTCAATTCTATTCCAGGTTAGTTATAGAAGATAACTAACTATAAGTCTATAAAATAAACCATCCCAAACCACAATAAATATTAATAATAAATAAATATCCCAATAAATATCCCAAACCAGACCATAAATATTAACCATTCAGGTTCTGATGTTTGCCATCATTAGAAGTTTAATTGCCAAGGCCTGAACTATAGAAGTTTGGATGTTTCCTTTGTTTCTGTGACAAATTCAGATGGCTACCACATGCTAAAGCTAAGAGTAGATGTCCTGTGGCTTTAAATGACTGCTCTCAGCTTTAATCACAGCTCTGATTCACAGTAACCTACAATTGGAGTATTTGCTAACATTAACAACATTTGTTATATTTAGGGAAATAATATTTTAAAAAATAAGTTCAGTTGAGCAACATCTAATAATAACCTAAGTTACTATCTGTAATTTGTTAACTTAATAATAATATTAGCTTTTATTTATTGAATGTACCATGTACCAAGCTCTGTGCTAAATTCTAAGTTTATTCATTCATCTCCTATTCAATATAGTACTGGAAGTCCTAGCTAGAGCAATTAGGCAAGATAAAAAAATACAAGGTATCCAAATTGGAAAGGAAGAAGTAAAATTGTTGCTGCTTGCTAAGGATCTTATATGTAGAAAATCCCAAAGAGTCAATCAAAAAACTATTGGAATTAATCAGTGCTTTCAGTAAAGTAGTAGGATACAAAATTAACATGCCGAAATCAGTTGCATTCCTTTACACTAATGATGAAGCATCTGCAAAAGAAAATAAGAAAACTACCTGATTTATAATAGTGTCAAAAACAACAAAATACTTAAGAATAAATTTAGCCAAGGATGTGAAAGATCTGTACAATGAAAATTACAAGATTTTGCTGAAAGAAATCATAGAAAATACAAATGGAAAAAAATCCCATGTTTATGGATTAGAAGAATATTGTTAAAATGGTCATCTTACCACAAGCCATCTACAGATTCAACACAATCCCCATCAAAATACCAAACGCATTCTTCACAGGAATAGAAGAAACAATCCTAAAATATGTATAGAATCACAAAATACCCCGAATAACAAAAGCAATCCTGAAAACAAAGAACAAAGGTTGAAGTATCATACTTTCTGATTTGAAAATATACTACAGAGTCATAGTAATAAAAACAGTATGGTACTGGCACAGAAATGGACACATATACCAATGGAACAGAACAGAGAGCCCAGAATTAAATCCTGGCATACTCGGTCAACTAACATTTGACAAGGGAACCAAAAACACAGTGGGGAAAGGGCAGTCTCTTCAACAAATGGTGCTGGGAAAATGGAGAAACACATGCAGAACAACAAAATTGGACCCCTATTGATATCCACCCTGATATCAGTTTCCCAAAATTAAACCCAGCATATATGAGGTTAAAACCAAAACACTCATTCCCTGCTTACTCCCTGGCTTCCTGGCTCCAGAATCCACCATCCTCCATGGAGACAGACACTGCCAAGGACAAGCATCTGGATTCATTATCTACTCACCACAAAGAAATACAGGCTGGAGCGAAAGCCACTGACCAGCAAGGTCACGGGCTCCCTCCTCTCTGCAAGTAGTCTCAAGGCCAAAGACAGGCTGTGGGAAAGCTCTGACCAGCAAGGCCATATGCTCCCACTCTCCTATCTAAAACCACAAATAAAAACCCTTCCTTTTAGCTTTTCTGGGAGTTTGGGATTTCAGCGTTAGCTGCCCTCTCTCCTTGCTCAGCACTGTGCAATAATAAAATTCCTACTCTTTTCCACTACACCTGGTGTCAGAGATTGGCTTACTGTGCAATGGGTGAGTGAACTCATTTCAGGTTCGGTATCACTATCTCACACCACTCACAAAAATTAACTTGAAATGAATCAAAGATTTAAACATAAGAACTGATAACACAGAACTCCTAGTAGAACATGTAGGGAAGAAGCTCATTGATATTGGTCTTGGCAATGATTTTTTGGACATGAGGCCAAAAGCACAAACCTTGGAGTAAAATTCAACAAATGGGACTACATCAAACTTGAAAGCTTCTTCATAGCAAAAGAAACAATTAACAAAATAAAAGAACCTACAGAATGGCAGAAAATTTTCTGCAAACCGTATATCAGACAAGGGGTTAATATCCAAAATGAAATAAAGAACTCACATAACTTAATAAGTAAAAGCAATCTGATTAACAAGTGGACAGAAGAACTAAATAAACATTTTTCGAAAGAGGATATCAAAATGGCTGATAGACACATGAAAAAATGCTCAACATCACTAGTCATGAGGGAAATGCAAATCAAAACTGCAATGAGGCATCAACTCACACCTGTTAGAATTGCTATCACGAAGAAGACAGGAGACAACAGGTGCTGGCAAGGATGTGGTGAAAAGGGAACTTGTGCACTGTTGGTGGGAATGTAAATTGGCCCAATCACTATGGAAAATAGTATGGAGGTTCCTCAAAAAATTAAAAATAGATCTACCATACAATCTAGCAATTCCACTTCTGTTTATGTACCCAAAGAAAATAAAAACAGGATTTTGACAAAATAAATGCATTCCTATGTTTATTGTAGCATTATTCACAATAGCCAAAATATGGAAGCAATCCAAACGCCCATGAATGGATGAATGGATAAGAAAGATGTGGTATAGATACACAATGGAGTATTATTTAGCCATAAGAAAGGAGGGTATCCTGCCATGTGCAACAGCATTGATGGACCTTGAGCACATTATGCTAAGTGAGATGTCAGACAGAGAAAGATAAGTACTGTATGATATCACTTATACGTGGAATCTTAAAAAATTAAAGCTGTGAAAAACAAAGAGTAAAATTGTAGTTACCAGGGGATAGGGGTTGGAGGGATATGAATGATGGTGTTTAAGGGTGCAAACATGTAACAAATAGTAAATAAGACATAGAGATCTAATGCACAGTATAATGAAATATAGACAATGATATCGTACTACAGAAAAAAAACTTTGACAGATTATTAGGGTTACACAAAAGTACCAAGTGCAATGCCTTTCACTGAGGATATATTCTATACTGAAAGAGATAAATTGGATCCTAAATGCAAAGGCAGTACATACATTTAAAGATTATAAGTCTCAGCATGAACAATAATTAAGTGGAAGCATTCCATAAGAATTTACTCTAAACCAACTATGCCCTAGATTCACATGACATTTCTTTTTGTCCCCAGGAGCATCAAAAAAGTCTCAGGCAAATGAGTAAAACAGACTCACAATCAAATGTGACTATTATGAGTATTAGGATAATAGTCTCTAAAGTGGTCAGCAGAACACACCGGAAAGAACTCTCACTAATAGCTAGATTGAAAGTATAAAGACTCCATCCTTGATATATTAGGCAGTCTCTCCAATTTATATATTCTCTCATTTTTCTTATATTCAGTATCTATATTCATTACTAATCCCATATCACAGTTGAATCTGATTTTAAACCTTCCAGATTTTAAGTAATAATGTGGCTCCTCACATCTTAAAAAATTACTCTTATGTGTAGTTGTTTTTAAACATGAATCAAAGACCTCAGTGTTAGACTTTGAGAGTGGCATTTTGAGCATCATCCATTAAAATATATTTATTTGGAGTTGGGATGAAATTGACATTGTCCAGAAATCACATTTAAGATAAAAATGAGTATTATTATTTGTTGATGTAATAAATTTCTAATGAAAAACAATTTTGACTATTACCCCTTAGAAGGGAATAGTCATCACACTAAAATAATTAAAATTTAAGTCAAAAGTCTAAAGAAAAATGAATCAATTAATATGTGAACTGAAAATCATGTTTTTAAGTTCACATGTACACATATTCATTTATAAGTAATTCCAATTTATTTTATGCTTACTTACTCATGTAACCCCAACAAAGCTTGGTATAATAGTTTCATAATATTATGAATTAAAGAAATATTTGTTTTAATGTTTACAATGTACTTGAACAGGTAGTGAGAATTAACTTAAAAATCAAGGGTTTTCTGCATGAAGAAAATAAATTATAGCATATTCTGACATTAAGACACACATTCAATTTTATATTCAGCTTTTTAATAAGAAATTAAAATGAGAATGAGGTGTTAAATTATGCTGAAAGCTGCCTGGTTGCATTCTTAGACAAAGTGGTTCTAACTGTAGGTAACCATGAAAAAATCCAGAAGCACGAACAACAGCGGTGCAGAAAGGCCTGAAGCTGAGTGAAAGGACAACAACAGTTTACAGGTCAGTCTTGATAGATCTCAGCGTGGATCTTCTTCTGGGGTTAGAGATTTCTGACTTTCCATAAAAATCCTCAATAAAAAAAATATCACCATATCCCTATTTAATTAATGACAGCAGAGCTTAGACTCCTCCCTCTCTTCTGCCAGATTCCTGGCAAAGAAAAGTGTAGGTATCTTGTCCTTTACTTCTAGGCATAACTGTGACCTGCCTGTGACTCACCATTTACTGGAAGCTGCGAAAAATTATGTATTAAAATAATGTGCGACTATATTTCAGCTGAAGTAATGGCATCTTTTGACTGCTGCAGGCGTCTTTGCAAAATGCCACATCAGAATTGCTATCCTTTTCTTACTTTATGTGGTTGTGTAGGGAGCTTACGTAGTGAGTCTCAAATTTTAAAGTTCTTAAAAAGTCCTAATAATATGTATGTCTCCATCTGCTATGTATTCATCACAGTAATCCATGGAGCAAACCCGCATAGAAAGTCTTAGCGCGATACTATGGATGAAGATGAATAAGACTGTTCCCTTCTCAGGTCATGCAACATATTGAGACAAATGTAGAAAAAGTCCTACCCAGAATGGTTATCTGTACTTAGAACATTCAAAGGATGTCAGTGAGGAGATAATCTCTGAGTAGAGCTAGAAAAGAAAAGGACAATTTCATAAAATTAGAATATTTTCATTTAAACTTAATTATATATATTTCTTTTCATTTATCTGTATGCCATCGATATTTCCTCAACTTTGCATCATTTTAACAATTAAAGTGTCCAATCATGCCATATGCACTAAGTTTAATGATAAGTGCATTAAACCGCACTTTAATGCAGGATTTCTAGTCTCATACATGATAAGCAAATGAGTCTATTTCTGCTCACAATTGCATTTGCTCATCAATATTTAGCATAAGCCTGTGAGGGGGAAAAAAAACCCTATGCTTTTTATTTGAATTTCTGTTGAACTTTTGTCTGGTTTTGATTCTGTGATGATTTTTCAGAGAATGGATTTGAGCTATGCAAGTGCTGCATTTCCAGATGTGTTTTTGCACTCCTTTTTTTATATTTTAGTAAATTGAACAATTTCTGAATGTGTTGGATATCTTTTTAACCCACTACCCCACTATAAAATAGAGATGGAAAATGCATGCCTTCAAAAACAAAAATAGTCCTTTTTATCATAAACATAGAGCGACTTTAATAGAAAACTGGCCCATCTCTATAATCGCTGTCAGAAAAAAATGACATAAAATCAACCTCCTCAAAATAAAAAACAACAAAAAATATTTTCTAGCTAATATTTTCCAGGTACTATTTGACATATATTGAAATTTATCAGTGGGTCAATTAAGCCAGTTTCCAAATATCTACTTTACAAATATTTTATCTTAGAGTGTTCTCAAAAATTACTTCTGAGAATATTTTAAGGATATGCTTTATATATATATATAATATATATATTTTCTAGCTAATATTTTCCAGGTACTATTTGACATATATTGAAATGTATCAGTGGGTCAATTAAGCCAGTTTCCAAATATCTACTTTACAAATATTTTATCTTAGAGTGTTCTCAAAAATTACTTCTGAGAATATTTTAAGGATATGCTTTATATATATATATATAATATATATATACATGTGTATATATGTATGTGTATATTAACCTTGTCTTCCTTTCACAATTTTATTTTCCCCGCATCACCTTACTTTTCTTATTCTATCATTGTCTATCGTATATCTTTGCTAATTACTGAAAATCTTCTGTAAATAAATCAGAGAATAAGGGAAGAAAGGAATGAAGGGAGGGAGGGAGGAAAGAAATGTTATATAAGTAAGACCTAACTACCAGAAAACACACATTCTAGATCATCAGGAAAAACATTAAATTCTTGAGACAGGATCAGAAGATGCGTGAGCCACCTGTTGGCCATCCTCTTATTTTATGGCAATGAACAGAAATCTTAACAGAGGGCAACATCAATTGTAGGGGAAGAATCACAATGCTTCATTTCTGGGGCTTTTAAGTTGCAAGATTAGGGAAGCGTGGACCCCTTCTCTCTCATAACCAGGGACCAAGTTATAATAGCAACGAGATGTGGCATATCTTGGTTCCAGGCCTGTCTTTCCAGTTAAGCATTCATGTGTACAAGGAACTCCAGACTCTTCCCTGGTGTGATCATCTTTCCAAACACTGTTTTTATTTCTTGATTGGTGACTTAAATGACTTCTCAATACTATTTAACGTCGTAGAACACTCTCCTGAAACACATTTTTTTCCTAGGTATATCAAGATCATTTTCACTGCAAGTGACACAAATCACATTAACAGTGAATTTAACAATGAACTCATTTATTTACTCAGATAATAAAATAAGATCTAGAGAGCTTCTAAAGTTGATTCATTGATTCAATGATCAAACATCTGGTACTCTCCATATTTCAACTCTTTCACCATCAATGTGTCCCCACACCTCCATTCACATTTATAAGATGGCTTATGCAATAACAAATATCATGTGCTCCCATGACAACATTCAAAGGCACAAAAGCAAGCCTCTCTTCTTTTCCCTCATCCAATTACATTCTAAAGAGGGTAATGGTACAGTTTATACTACTTGGAAAGGGCAAATTTTTCTTGAAAAAAAAAATATTTGGGGAGGACTGGTTTACACATTCTGGGTTAAATTTCTACCCAGGTACACTGCTTAAGTCAATCTGTAAGATTTGAGAATAAACACATGAGAACTGTGTTTGCCACTCTAGATTAAAGGCCTAAATAATAAGTAAGAAAAGTAATACCTTGGCTCTCCCATACTCTGAAATTATAAGAGGTAGGGTGCCACCCAAAGGACACAAGTACTGATAAATCTTAGTGTATCTGTTATATTATAATCAAAAAATAAGCAATTCAAATATTAATAAATGCCTATGAGGGAAACATGTCGAATGTAAGCTAATTCACTAATGAAGGGCCCACTTACATGAAACAAGGGTCTGCTAAATTTTAGTCCCTCTCTTGGGGAAAAAAATTGCTTCAAAATTTAGGAATTTTCATCAGTGAGCATAGCATTTGCCCAAAAGTTCTCTTGCTCTCCTTACTGCTTGTGTGTTACTTAATCCTCTGACATACAGTTAGCATGTGAACTCACAGAAATAAATTCCAACAGAAATAGACGACTTTTTTTCTTCATAATGCAAGGCTCTGAGCCATGGCTGAATTTGAGGAATAAAGAAGGAACTAAAACGACCAGAATCTAACAAAACTAAGTCCAAAGCCTACACCACCAGGCTTTGCCTATTTTGAACAGAATGTGACTTAGCTTTATATCTCTGCTAATATTATTGTCTGCTTGCTCAACATCAAGTATGATCTATTAGTCATGAATATGTTCTTGCTATTTAAGTCTAAATTGATCCTGATACAAGCTTTACACATGACTCACTTTTTGTGTTTGTATGAAAATACTATAAAATCTTCCCTAACTTATAATTTGAGTCTCAGATGAGGTTTCCTTGGCTCTAGAATGACAGAGGATCATAAAAGGATGGAGTGATACATATTATCTAGCAGTGCAGGCACTTTCCTCTATGTAAGGAACCGGCCGTTTAAAAGATGCAGCTGGTTTTGAAGTCTGACGTTTCCGAGAGAGTCTGCCTCAGATCCTCACCTGTTTGCCAAGCTACACCAGGTGTCAGACGTGCCCCATGAGAGTTAGCCTGTTTTTTCAGTCTCTGAATTGCCAGCCAGCTGGATGCTGTGGCTATTGCCACCCCTGCCATTCTACTGGTGGATATGTGTACAGCAGGCACTACAGACATATGCAGTACTTCCTAGGGAGGAACACGGCTGCCAGCTCCTCTGTAGTCGGCTCCCTAGTGAACTCAGCTGGAACATGCCTTGAATACTCCTTTGCTCTTCTAGATTAAGTCCTAAAACCTAAAATAAGCTTTTAAAATCAGGCAGCTCCGATATTTACCCTGGCATCACTCTAGTTTACGTTTGAATTTTCAAACAAAGAAGGGACAGTCACACAAACAAGACGGTGAGAAGATAGGGTTTCTGGGCTTCTTCTTAAGTGGGTAGAGTTCTTTGGCTATGTTACTTCACCAAGCATGGAAGGAAATTATTTGAGAAAAGAATTTTAAAAGAGAGTTATCTCAGAAAGAATACAAAGTAATGACGGAAAAGATGGAGAAAAAATTATTAGCAAAGGGCAAGAGAGAAAGAGAGAAGCAAGAAAGGTAGCTATTCTATATTGAAGATAAACCGATTTTGTCCTCTTGGCCAAAACTAAAATTTCACTTCTGAGGACTGTGGAGGTATTGTTTTCTTGACTATTCCCAAGATTTTTTTTTCTTAGCAATTTAGAAAGTCAGGATTGAGATGGGCAGAAACCATGGCAAGTCAGTCTAGAATTCCTCCTAGGGGCTAGATTAGACAATAACATGAACAATTAATACTAATGATTAACTATTTTAATGTCATTATTTTCCAGGAAAGGCATGGCTACCTGAAATGGTAGTCAATATACAGTCACGTGCTCCATAGTGACATTTTGGTAAATGACTGACTGCGTATACAGCAGTGGTCACATAAGATTAGTACCGTACAGCCTAGGTGTGTAGTAAGCTACTGCATCTAGGTTTGTGTAAGTACATTCTATGATGTTTGCACAATGACAATATGGCCTAAGGACACATTTTTTAGAATGTATCCTCATCCTTAAGCCACCCATGACTATACTAACCTAGTTAATTATGAATATAAAATTTCTTTCTGACCTACCTATATAACTTACATAATCACCTTCCATCTGTGGGCAATGTTCCAAATTATAAGCATAGTATCTGCTATAGATTGAATGTCTGTGTTCCCCTCAAATTGATGTGCTGAAATCCTAACCTTTAGTGTGATGTATTAGGAAGTGAAGATTTTGGGAGGCGACTAGGTCATAAAGGCAAATGCCGCTCAGGGATTAGTGCCCTTATAAAGGAGGCCCCGAAAGGCTCACTTGCCCATTGCCCCGTGTGAGGACACAGTGAGAAGATGGTCATCTGTAAAGTAGGAAGTGGGCCTTCATCAGATACTGAATCTGTTGGCACCTTGATCTTGAACTTCCCAGACTCCAGAACTATGAGAAAAAATCTTTGTTGTTTAAGCCACTTGGTCTACGGTATTTTGTTATATCAGCCCAAAGAGACCAAGATAATATTGCAGGGGAAAAATAGCTTTGCAAATCTACATAAGAAAAATAATTATAAATGCAAACTATATATCAGAAATTAGATTTTTATACTCACTATTCAGCATGTAATCCAGTGCAACTTCAGGTTTTCTTTATTTGTTTTAATAAATCCCATCAATTAGAACTTTAGTGAATAATTACACTTCAGGTTCATTCCCCTCTAAGGACTTAATATGGTAAAAATTGGTAGAAGGCTTGAGTGTTTTTTGTTTTCCCTACAGCAGCAATTTTTGACGTTTTTTCTTTTTCCTGTAGCTCCCTATACAACCTGTTGAGACAATTTTGCCTAATATCCCCCATGAAATTTTTATATAGGTATACTGAATATCTACGTATTACATGTATATCTATGCTTTGTACACAAAAAGAACAGTAAAAAGAGTATACTATTTAATTCAATGAATGAGTAAAAGTGACTAGAATAATACTAAGAAAGACAAAATTGAGTTTTCAAGTTAAAATGTAAAAGGTCATAATATTTAACTTTATAAATATATTTGCTGATTAATTTTAATGTAATTTGATATATATAAATTGAAATGTATGACATTATGAATTTTATATTAATGTTCCACATAAATACACAGTAATAATAATGCAATAAAATATTATTTTCCCATGCAAAATTAAGACAATTAAAATAATAAATAAATTTTCTAAAAATTACTTTTAATGCACCTAATTTTTAACTTTTGTTTGAAATAATGTGTATCTTTAACTACAAAGTATTCAGATGTTATCAACATTTTCTTCTTCTCAGCACTTGGCATAATTAATGATAAGTTGAATACATTTTGCAGAATTAAACAATAAAATATAAATTATTTTCATTCTCAAAGTCCAAGTCACTCACAAAAACACTGAAGATCAAACATAAACCACATCTACGAAGCAGCCAATAGTAGCCCATATGCATATGCAGACCACTTCTGACAATCCTCCCATCATAGCCACATATTTGCACTAATGTATCTTCCACAAATCAGTGTCAATGCTGCTCATGTCAAACCCAAGACAATCAAGCAAGAGTAATTAAATTTTAAGGAATACAATTTTGTTGATACAGTTAAGCTTTGGGGGCCATAACCATGTACGAGATTTTTTCCTTCTTTCCCAGATCATATTTTCTCCCCTTTTAGAGCTACATTGCTCTCACTGAGACTCAAGATCCCAGAGTCATAGATTTTTTTAGGCTATAAAAATCACCTAGTTCAATTTCCTCACTTGTCAGAAAATCAGAATTATGCCATAAAATATTATTTTTATCTTGATTATAAATCAGAAATTAAAGCTTTCTGATACCAAGATATTGTCTGCTATATTAAGGTGATTGTTTTACTCTTCGATATTGTTCTACCATGCATTTCATTATTTTTCCAGTAAAAATTCGTAATTTAACAAAACCAAATTAACCTATTGTTAATATTTAACTTATTTATTAAAAAGTTTTTTGTCAAAAAGTTAATCTCTCAACTTCACTGTAACAGCTCAGTATTAAATAATTGAATCTCTCTTCAATTAAAGAACTGTTTTAAATTAGCTTTTCATTCTAGAAAAGAGGGTGAAATTCAGAATGATAGCAGCCTATGCTTCTGACTGCCAAAAAAACAACTCTCCACTTGTAAATGAATAAACATTTTTTAAAAAATGATAGCTGTTTTCTTCCTAATCCTGAGTTAACATAAGGTTTACTATCCTCATCCTCATGCATCTCTAAACTCACAGGAAAGAGAGGGAACTCCTCTATGTAAAACAATAAGGAAGCTATCTTGTGTGTGTGTGTACTGGAGTCAGTATAACTATAAGTTGCATACGAAATATAAGCAGAAGATAAAACTACTAGGAATAAATGAAAAAGTAAATGATATTAATGGTGAATATAATTCTCCATCCTACAATGAGACTATTAAAGCCTTTCCAACACATTATTTGGATTTTTTTCTGCATCTGTATGGATCATTAAGGATTTTCCTTAAATCATAATAAATACAGCCTTAATAGTATTTTTATTTATTTACTTTGTTTTTGTTTTCATATTTCTTTTTCAGGAAATCCTGTGTGATATTTCTGAAAATGTATAAGGATGATCACCAATGATTCAGAATACAATTCCTTGGGCTACACAGGGACTGCCACTTGGGGTAAAGGATAGAGCATGACACGGGGTTAAACGGTGTTCTGAGCATTTTGAGGTGATCTGAGGTTCTGACCACCTCACCGTGGACTAAAATTTATGCGTAAAGAAGCATTCCCTTGGGTATGTGTTACTTAGTAAAGTTTCTCAGAGGTAAACCAAAAATTTTCAGCAATATTTTTTGAATACCAGACAATATGACTGCAAAGACACTTATCTATACTCTCATTTATCTATTGTTTCACCACTTATTTATTAGATACTGCAGATAATTCCCTAAAAAAGCTTAAATGTGCAAGTGTAGATGGACAAGTGGATCAACAAATACAACACAGTTTTAAATGTGCTGAAATATGCTATGATTGAGATTAGGAGAGCACCCCCAAGTAAAGGCGGTAGAAGGAATGACCTGGGAAAGTTTCCAAAAGAAGGTGAGGTCTAAGCTCAGTTTTTTAAGAAATGTTGGCATGATGTAGTTGGTTAATGAGGAAAGGACTTTTAAAAGAGGACAAAACATCTGCAAATGTGGGGAAGCGTGGAACTCCATGGCATGTATAAGAAACTGTAAGTATCAGTGCAATTAGAATGCAGCATATAAGTGGGAGCAATGGTACAATTTGAGAGGATAGAATTAACATGAATAATCTTGTGACAAGACTAAAGCATATGATGGTTCACCAAAAACTATGGGGCCTGACTAAAATATTGTAAAATGTGAAGCAGCAGTTTGCATTATAGTTATTTTGGGGGCCTGTATGGAGGGCATGTATGAGAAGGGCAAACGTGACGCAGTGAGGTTTATTTCAGTTTGGGGATCTGGCTTTTAATAACGGCATGGTGATTTGGTTGGACTAAATTTCTCACAGATAACAACTGTAGAATTTGATATAAATGATTAATAAATAGATAAATAAAAACAAATATTCGAAGGCACTGTGGAGTGACAAAAATAAGGCAAGAAGTGAAGAAGAATTAGTCTTGAAAGGTGTCTGGGCTTCTGTAATATAAATACCATAGACTGGGAGGCTTATAAACAACAGAAATTTATTTTGTGCAGTTGTGAAGGCTAGGAAGTCCAAGATGAAGGCATTGGCAGATTTGGTGTCTGGTTCATAGATGGCTATCTTTTTGCCCTGTCTTCACATGGCAGAAGTGGTGAGGGAGCTCTCTGAGACCTCTTTTATAAGGGCACCTCCCCAAAAACTCCATCTCAAATACCACCACACTAGGAATTAGGTTTTAACATATGAATTTGGGGAGGACAAAAATATTTATTCTTTAGCAAAAGGTTAGCCCTGAACGAATAGTACTGCAATGACTGAGATTTACCAGTTTGCCACTTTTTGATTTAGATCATCTCTCAATCTGCAAATCTTGCTAGAGGCAATGGCAAGCTGCAGGCTTACTGACTTGAGGGGTCAGAGGACACTTGTCAGGACAAGCAGAACAAGCTGAAAGTTAAAAAAGGAATGGAAAGGAGCTGAAGCTGTGATAAACCCCAAGATAAGCATAAAAACACCAAATATTTGCCTGTTTGCTAAACTAAGCATGTGCAGGGGAGACAAAAGTAGGACTGTAAAAAAGAACAAAAGCAGAAAGTTGAAACCACTGAGTGAATATATTAGCTGCTAACCATCCAAGGGAGGCATAGTCTGTCATTTGATTTCAGACCAGGTAACTAGCTGCTAGAACAAAAACAAATACTCTTTAGGAGAATATAACAGAATTCAGAACCTCTAAAACATACCATCCATAATGTCCAACGTAGGATTACAAATTTACCAAGCCTATAAAGAAACAAAAAAAGTAATCATAGTTGAGAAAAACAGCAATCAAAAGAGAACAAAACCAAGAACCAAGATATAGCAATTAGTAGAAAATAACTATAAAAATGAAAGTCATTGATGCGCTTAGTTGCAGATTAAAGATGGCAGAAGATGGTCATTGGTTTTGGAAACAATTTAATCTAAAATCAGAGAGAAAAAAAGATTGAAGATAAAATGAAGAGTCTTAGTGATGTGGGGAAATATCAAAGCACCAAACATGCATGTAATTGGCGTTCTAGGAAGAGAGGAGAGATAAATGAACAGAATAAAAATATTTTCATAATCAGTAGCTGAAAACATCCCCAAATTAGTAAAAACCTTAAACTTAGATAGTCACCAAATTCAATGAGGTGAATCTCCCAAAGAGAAATAAATACAAATGAAATCCATATACACAAAACACAATCATGCTGCTAAAATCTAAAGATGGGGACAAAACTTTGAAAATACCCAGAGAAAATTGGCACATTACATTCAGGAAAATTAAAATATATTTTGACAGCTAACTGCTTATCAGAAATAATGGAGGCCAGAAGATAATGAAATTACATTTTTAAATGCAGAGAGAAATATAAACATATGCCAAAGCAGAAGTCTATAGCTGGCAAAATAATCCTTTAAAATTAAAAATAAGATTTCTACTATAGGCTATGAGGGTGGAATGGGGACCAGGTTTCCCTTTCTGCTATAAACAATGAAAATAAAAACCAAAATATATGGAATAACAAAAACAAACAAACAGCTTTCAGGCATTAGGAAACAGACAAAGAAGCACAGTGTCCCCTAAGGAAGGGAAAAAAAGTCCTATAATTGCTCCATGTTACTGCCTAGAGAGAGTTTTCAGGCTATAACATAGACAGGAAGTCCAAAGAAATCCCAGAAGTCCCCTTGAGTTGAAACAACAGAGATGAGTTATGTTGGAAGTTACAGTAGCTAAAATTTATGGGCAAGAGAATCAGAAAGGAAGAAACTACTGAAAAAAGAAGAAAACTGAACCAAGAGAGTGCCCAGGAGAACTGCACATAATTTCCCTAAAGTGTTCATCTGAGTATTCTCACATACATGTGAGAAATTATCCAAAGATAAGAAGAAAAAAATAAAACCACTAGAACAAAACAGAAGAAAAAAATCTTTGCTGCTCACACAGGGTGAGTAAATTTCATGTTCTCACTGGCAGCCTGGAAAAAACCTCACACAACGTGGAGAATCAGGTAGAATAAAGAGAAGGACATTATTTCAGTCGTTAGGGAAAAACAGCCCTAAACTGAAGACCTCTCAAGTCCCGAGTGACAAAGCATGCCTCAGAAAAATCAGATTGTTTCCCAGGAACTTAACTTATCCAAGATAACCTACAAGATACTGAAAGAATTGCAAAACATCTAGTCCACAGAACAAAACACACAAGGCCTACTATCCAATCAAAAATTACAAGGCATAGAAAGAAACAGAAAAATATGACCCATTATAAAGAAAAAAAATCAATGTAAACAGACCTAGAAATGACACAGATGATAGAATTAGTAGACAAGGACATTAAAATGGTTCTTATAACTGCATTCACACATTCAAAAGATAAAATCATAACCCTATTCATTAGAGATTTATAAATTATAGATAGGTAATATTGAACTTGAATTCTAGAAGTACAAATATGCAATCTCTAAGATGAAATACACACTTGATTGGGTTAATAGAAAATAAGACATGGCAGATAAAATATCAGTGAACTTGATGCATAGATAGAAACTATCTAAATGAAAAAAAAGACCAAAAAAGGGAGCAGAACAATAACAACAAAAAAATAGAGACCAGTCAGCTGTGGAACAACTTCAAGCAGTCAAATATATTCATGTAGTTAGCATCTCAACAGGAGAAGTGAGAGGAGAAAGAAATATTATTTGAAGAAACACTGGTCAAAAATATTAAACATTTACTGAAAAATTGAACCCATAGATTTAGGCAGCTCAATGAACCCCAAGCAAAACCAACAATAAGAAAACATCACCAATGACATCATAATCAAAGTGCTCAAAACCCATTATAAACACAAAATAATAGATGCAAAAGGTTAAAGAGAATTTTGTACAGAGTAAAATTACAGCAGACTTCTGATTGGTGCGAACAGAAATGAGAGGAAGTTGAAGCAATATATTTAAAGTACTAGAAAGAAAAAAACAATCATTGAAACTAGAGTTGTATACCTAGCAAACAAATATTTCAAACACAAGAATAAAATAAATTTTTTCATGAATACAAAATCTGAAAAAAATTCACTAGCAACGTACATCCACTACAAAAAATAGTAAAAGAATTTCTTGAAGTAGAAGAAAAATGATACTAGATGGAAATCTGGATCTACACAAAGGAATTAAGATAAATTAAAATATTAAATAAAGATCTTGTAATTTAAAAAATTCCTAAAAGATAATTGATTTTTTGAGGCACAAATAATAAATAACCCACTGTGAGGTTTACAATATGCAAAAATAAAATACATGAGAAGTACTAGCACAAAGAATAGGAGATGTGGAAATGAAATACACCACTGCAAAATTTTTATACCCCACATAAAACAGTATATTGTTACCTGTTACTTGATACATCCAAACTACATACTAGAAACCCTAAAACAACTATCAACAGAACACAAAAAAGAGCTATGATAAATAAGCCAAAAAAGGAGAAAAAATTAATAAATTTTAATAAATTAACCTATTTAATAAATTAATTTTACCAATAAAATTGGAATTAAATAATAAAAACTGTCAACTCAAAAAATGAGAGAAAAGAACAATCTCAGCATATCAAAAATCACATTAGGTTAGAGCCAGCTCTAATAGCCTAGTGGTTAAAGTTGGGCATACTCCACTTCAGTGTCCCAAGTTTCGTTCCCAGGTATGGAACCACACCACTCATCTGTCAGTAGCCGTGCTGTGACAACAGCTCACATAGGAGAACTAGAATGACTTACAACTAGAATATATAATTACGTACTGGGGCTTTGGGGAGGGAAAAAAAAAAGAGAGAGAGAAGATTGGCAAAAGATGTTAGCTCAGGGCCCAACTTTCCCAGCACACACACATAAACACACACACACAAATCACATTAAATTTAAATGGAAAAAACAGTCCAATTAAAAGGCAGAGATTTTAAGATTAAGTGAAAACTTAAGAACCAAATTTATTCTGTGTAAAAAACATACACTTTAATAAAAAGACCCAAATATCTAGAATTAAAAGGATAGAAAATGATACATCATGATAATGCTAATTGAAGGAAAGGCGGAATGACTATTAATAACAAAGTACATTTCAGAGCAAAGAATATTTCCAGGGATAAAAACAATCATTTCATAATCACAAAGGGATCAATTCATCTAGAGGGTATAACAATTCTGAATATTTATGCCACTAATAATAGAGCTTCAAAATACACTAATTAAACTACAGGAAGAAATTGAGATATCCATAATTATAGCTAGAGATTTCAAAACTCTTCTAATAATTATTAGAACGCGTAGACAAAAAAACAGTAAGAACATAGAAAACAATCAATCAATCAGCTTGACCTCATTGACTTCTCTCAATGGCACACTAAATGCAACCACAGAAAAACAGACTCCTTATATGCACATGAACTAAGTAGACTATATTATGGTCCTATTATCTGAACACATTTAAAATATTCATATTATACAAATTATATCACTTGACCACATTGGGCTTACTGGAAATGAAAAACAGAACTCTGGAAAGTTTAAACATTTGCAAAATTATATATATTTGCATCCTCCCTAGCAATGTGTGATGAGTTCTTGTAGCTCCACATATTCAGTAAAATTTGATGTTATGTTTATTTTCAATTCTTGCAATTCTAAAGGGTGCACAGTAGTATAACATTACTGTTTGAATTTGCTTTTGCCTAATGACTAATGATTTTAGCACTTTATATATCTTTATTTGTCATTCATATATCTTTTTAAATTCCCTATTCAAGTCTTTGGACCATTTTTTATTTATTTATTTTTCAATTTGTGTCTTTTTGTTACCAACTCAAAAAGTATGGAAGTACATACATATACTTCTAAACAAGCCATACATTAAAAAAGAAATCAAGGGAGAAATTAGAAAATGCTTTAGTCTAAATTTTAAAGACAATACACTTTCAAATTTGTGGAATGAAACTGAAATAGTAATTACACAAAAGCTGTATCCTTAAATAAGGCTTAATATAAATTGACTAAATTCCCACCTTAAATTATGGAAAGGAAGAGCAAATAAAATCCAAAGTTATTACAATGAAATAAATAATATAGGAAAGAGAAAAAAAGAAATGAAACAGGATACAATTATTTTCCTTGAAAATGTTATTAAATTTGAAAATATCTTCAGAAGATTAAAGGAGAGAGATGTTATTAAATTTGAAAATGTCTTCAGAAGATTAAAGGAGAGAGAGAGAGAATTTGTGCACACCAAAATACATTGTTAAGAAAATAAAGAGGCATACCAGAGACTGGAAGAACATATTTGGAAAATATATATCTGACAAATGTCTGGTACCAGACTCTGTGAGTTGATAACAAAAAGACAAAAAGTTTTTAAAATAACAAAACGTAAGCTATAGACTTGAATAGGCACTTTAAAAAGACATATGCATGACAAATAAAGTTATATAAAAGTGCTAAAATCATTAGTTACCAGGGAAATGCAAATTCAAACAATAATGTTATACTACTATATATCCTTTAGAATTGCAAAAATTAAAAAAACACGTAACATCACATTGTTAGTGAAGATATAGAGCAACCAGAACTCTCAAATATTGCTAATAAGAATGTAAAATTTTACAAATGCTAAGGAACATATTTTGTCAATAACCTAGAAGCTGAAATACATTTCTTACTTTAACCAAGGGTGGCATGTGTAGATATTTACACAAAAGAAATAAAAATAATCATTTGATTCATAATAGCCAATACTGAAAATTACCAAAAAGTCCATTTATATGAGAACAAACACATAAACTCTGGCATATCAACAAAATGGTACACAGCAATAAAAGAAAAAAAGACTGCTATATGAAACAACATGGGCAAATTTTACAGATATTATTCTGAACTAAAGAAGACAGCCACCAAAGATAGATTGTATGATTCCACTTACACAAATTTATAGAGTATGCAAAAGATAGGTAGACGGGTAGACACATGCATACACACATACTCACGTACATACATGTCACCATAGCCTCCGAGGGATGAATGCAGTTACATGATGGAATTTCCTGGCTGATAACTTCATAGAGTGTGGGGAAAAAAGCTTTATACGTTAATTAAAATTGCAAAATAAAGATTTGTGCCTTTCAAGTTGTGAATATGGATAGTTAATGAAGCTGAGTGCTGAAGCTTGTTGTCTTGTTGACTGTGTCAAAGGGAATGGGTAAGAAGGAAGAATGAATAAGAAGGAGGTGCTTTGACTACTTACAGGTTTGTGGCTTGACTCTATGAGTAGATAATTATATCTTTCTCTAAGAATAAAGTTAGCATGACTGGAGCCTTGATGATGTAAAAGTGAAAAGCCCTGTTTTGGACATTATGAATTTAAACTCTCTTTTGAATATATAGCTACAAGGGTCCAGTAAACTTTGATTATATAATTTATTAGAAATCTATACTCAGATGTCCTGTTTTCAGAGCAACACACACACACCCACATACTCTGAGTTTTATATCTCTGATGAATCAGTAAGTGCATATTTTTTACTTAAAACTAAGGATTTAATTATCAAAAACATTGATGATCATCAACCAGCATAACATTAATTTCTCTATCTGTGCAGAATTGCTACTACTACTTGGCAGTTGTAAAAAGCTGAAACAATATAACTATTTAGTATATGCTAAGAGAAGAAAAGTTAATTTCAGTTGAAACAATACCTTTTAAATTATGGGATGATTTAAAACTAAACTGTTGGAGCCAGCCTGGTGGCATAGTGGTTAAATTCGTGCGCTCAGCTTCAGCGACCTAACGTTCGCAGGTTCGGATCCTGGGCAGGGCCCTACACACCACTAGTCAAGGCACATTGTGCTGGCGTCCCTCATACAGAATGGGGAAAGATTGGCACAGATGTTAGCTCAGGGACAATCTTCCTCAAGCAAAAAAGAGGAAGATTGGCAACAGAGGTTAGCTAGGGCCAAGCTTCCTCATCAGAAAAAACAAAAACAAAAACACTAAACTGTTGAATTTTAATAATATTAGAGTTGCCTGAGGTATAATGTAGATGAACATTATATATTTATGAATTCAAATTCATATCATTTTTATATGAGAAATCTGATTCTATATTGTTTTAAAATCCACCATCAGTATTACACCGCTTGGATCTATTTTTGTATTCATAATACCAATGTTGAATTTTCAAAAAACTTTTAAACACTACATTTCCACATGTAGAAATGTCAATTCCATTGTACTTGAGATACTCTTTGTTGAATTAGAAACATAGTGGAAACGCACATCTACTTTGCCTGATGTTTTACAATGAATTCACATTTTATTTTCTGTCCCCACAGACTCAAAATAAATATTCAATAAATCCCTTTTATCTGTCTCTAGGCAAAAGTGCTTTGCAAAATAAGGGATTCTTTGTCAAATGCTGATGTAAACCAAGAGCTTTTGTTATTTTATATATCTCCAAGGCATACTACCTATAGGCTAGCAGAAGGGATGATAATTGCTGAATAGCACCCAACAGAAGTGACGGCATATTCAAGAACAGCAGTCTAAACTGACAAATAAAACAACAACATATGCAAACATAGGATGAAGAGAAACTTATGAAGGAATAAAATATTTAAAAATTCCACAGTCCATTATGAATTATGGACTGTCAAGAAATAAGAAAATACCCAAATAGAAAAGAGAACATTGGAGAAATAATAATTGTTTTTCTATGGCTTTGTAGACAGTTTAGAGAAAGCACTAAGTCGATATAATGCTTGAATGTACACTATAGTAAGAGGGCATATTTTTAAAAGAATGTTTAATGAATTCTAAAATTCTATAGAAAGACTCAGAATTTAATATCTGCAACCTTTCTATCATTTACAAAGAAACAGTTGCAAATTAGAACTTTTAAAAAGCTGAGACCACTTATAAACGGCAGCATAAAAAATTACACCATTTTGAAAAATTTAAGATGTTATTAGAAGAATATAAAAGCTTAAATGAAAATGAATAAAAAATCAGTATAGTCACTGCCAATGGTGTTTAAAAAATGATTTAGAATAATACAAACAACTAAGAAAATAAACTACTTCCCACCAGAAACCTAGAAACACTTTTCCGCCCAGGTAGAATTCATGTGAACAGCTTATAAAACAAGACTGCTGAGTCAAAGTTAAAGCTGGATATGAAAAAAGTCATATTGCTGATAGCTTGAAAGAACAAATTGCCTTTGAAATGGGAAATCCTTGACCAGCCAAATGGAATTTGTTTTTCTTTTTCTTCACAAGAAAGTAAAAAAAAGAAAGAAATCGTTTAACAACCAAACCATATATTGGTGCTGAGTACTGGATTTGTGAACTCTTAGTTATTTCTCAAACTGAAGTTGAATCAATCATCTCTTTGTTACAGAGAAAGATTTAAAGACATTTGATTAACCTTAAGAGGCTCAGCTCAACTGAGGGCCACAGATGGTCTTTCTTTGATCTGTTGAATGTAGGAATTCCAATAGACTATTATACTCTATTCCACATTTAAAATATCAGAAGAGTAATCGTTATCTATGAGCTTGCGGACTGTCAAATAATATTTGTGAGAAAGGTATAATTTTACTAATTAGAAAATGTAATACATTTGTTCTAAGGATCCTCAAATTCCCTATTATGTTGGACTTGGTTGGATTGTTTTATCCTATAGTCATAGAACCATATATGGGACAAAATTTACCCAAGAATTGCCCAAAGATATATTCCTTTTGAAAAATAAAGACAGTGCATAAGGTTATTGATTTCCAAAAAAATAAATAAATAAATAAAAGCCAATAGGATATACTGGAGCATATGAGGAAGTCATTTGGTTCAAAACTAATTTGGCCTGAACTTGTTTTTCCAAAAGGGCCTGACGTGGCCTGTTGAGCATGGATTGTATATCTGCTTTAAACATTTACCACATCCCATAGACAAGAATGATACCCTTAAAGATAGAAATATAACTTCCCCCATGTTGGCATTTCCTTTAGGATAAGCATCTCTCCCTAAACTAAGGATTAATTACTGACCTGCTGTGCTCACCTTGTGACCACTCACCTTGTCACCACCAACCTGCTGTGTTCACTGATCTGCTGTGCCAGCAAAGCAATCTTGTGACTATTGTAAAAGGGACACTCCTGTCATATGTGATGTATGCTCTTTGTTCCAAGGTGGTGTATAACCACTCTGTACACCCCACTTCTTTGGTGCCCTTCCTTCCTTCCTTGAGGAAGGAAGACCCCAGGCTAGTCTTCACATCTGGCTCGTAATAAACTCATCCCAATTTTGATTTATAGATGGATTATGGATTGTTTGCATAGATCTTATCAAAGTAAATATATAAAATTTCAGTCTTTTAAATTTTCTTTAAAAAATGACACATGAATAATTATTTATTATTTTATCAACTTTATCAATGTATATTTATCAGTCCCTGTCCTTGGTAAAGTCCCAGGGAATAACAAGGGGTTAAATCATTGTATAATTTGAAAATCTTTGTAAGTTCCCAAAATGGTGACAATGCATTTAGCATCTAGAGAAATTTGTTTGATTAAAATAACTTTACCAGATGAACAAACAAAAATCTGAGCTAACATTTTACATAATAATCTAGATTCCTGGATTTGGCTTGTTCTTTAGCTCATCCTAGTATCTCCACTCACATAATAAATGTAAGGCTGTATATTTTCATCATCCTTTATCCTGCCTTCTCTCTATAGACTTTTGAGACTTTTAAGACTATCATTCCTGATCTAAGTTATAGTTGTGAATTACCACTAATAAGTTGTGCAAATGTTAGCAATTCACCTAAGCATTGTAGTCCTCAACTTCTTCATGTTTCACAAGAAATTGAACTAAATTATCATAAACTTTGTCCCCTGATCTCTGTTACATCTTCTGTGAAGCATTCCTTATATATCCAAGCAAAGATCGACCTTCTTCTATGATCCCTTTAAACTTAGTACAGAGGACCATTTGTGAATATTGTGGCATTATTATTGATTTTATATCCTCCTAATAAATTATAGTAGGGAGAACAGGATTGTCTTTTCTTAAGCCACAATTATTAGATACACTATAGATATGTTGATATTTTGTTCAATAAATCAGTGATTGTCTTAATCACTCTTACCCCTAGGATATGTTCATCTCCTATTCTACAAAATGCACTTGAATAAAATACTTCAAAGAATTTGTATAGAGAATTACTTTTGGTGACTAACTTTTATATTAAAATAATATTGTAATAAAATCTGAAATCAGAAACGTATATAGCAATGAAAAACCCCAGGTTTTTACCATATTAAAATTGACCTGAAATGAAAAAAATCGCTGCAGCAATGAAGTACTGGAAAGTCACAGATTGAACGATTGTCAGAGAAGAGAGCCAGTTTATGTGAAGTAAGAAAGACACTTCCTGTATTAGAAAAGGCAAGAGAGCAGAACAAATAAAGCGCAGAACAGCTGTGAAGCAGCTTGCAAATATCCTCTGAGAGTTTTAAAATAACGATGGCAGTTTGAATCAGGTCTTGATATGAATGAGGCTTCAAACCACTAGTAAGTTTGAGCTTAGGATGATAATGCTTTTCTTTTTATTCATGAGCAAAAGGCAGTTATATTATTTGTTTCAACAAGTTAGGTAAATAATAGGAAAGAACATTAAAATGGTCCATCTCAAGGATTCAGTTTCCCGAACGTTGCTCTTTTATGTTTGTGTTTAATGATACAATAGATATTTTTATTCCCATATCTCCTAACATCGTGTGGACCATTAACTGTCACAGAATTTGTTTGCCATATCTATGGTACTTCCCCTGGTATGGAAAATAATTCCCCACCAAACGAAGACTTTAAAAAGAATAATAGGAAATGCACATTCTGAATCCAAATGATTTCTATCCATTAGCTCAGTTCTAAGAGTGGCAAGCCAAAACTATCATTATGATTTTTAGTTATTATTGTTTGTTTTGTTTTTCTTTTCTTTTATGACAAATATTTGAGCAGGGCTTTTTGAATGTCTTTTTATAAGCAGTAATGTCAAGTAGATGAGGATATACAGGCTTTGTGTATTCCTTGTAAAACAGCATAACTATGTTTTTAAGTTTAAATTGTAAATTTTTGTTAGCCAGTGAATCATCAGTTTAATGCTTATATACTGTTGAACACTTACAGTTGAAAGGGATGTGTATTAGAGATATTTAGTATTTGAGGAGAAAGATAAACAAGAGAAACCTTATCTGCCTACTCAGTTCTCCTTGATTATGTTCTTATGACCAATAGCTTTGAGTGGTCCCCTGGTTGGGTCAATGCTGTTCCTTTCCTTTCATTGCCAGCAAAGTACAACAGACTTCCTCTGTTATTTTCTATAATCCTCTGATGAGGAAGCATTTTGTTGACATGTAAAATATAAGAAGCTCTGCACTTTGTTGTGGACTATTAAATATCAAATGTGTCAAGAACTCTGGCATAACATAAAATCAGAAAACTTTTCATCTTGTAAGTTTTTAAGGAACTGTAAGTGGCAAAAATACGAACAATGAGGGAAAAGTAATGAATAGTGGAATTTATAGTATTTTAAATTTATTTCTCCAAATCTGAATATTATCTGACACCTAAAAGTTGTGTCATCATTAGCATTTTCTAAGATTCTGTTGGACCAATGATCATTGTGTGCTGTTAAATTATACTGGGACCCCAGGAACTGCACGAATCAGAAGTAAAGGCTCCTGGTACTGGGAGCATATGCATAAAGAGGTTACTACAGAATAAAACATTTCTATCTCAACTTAACCTTTTAACTGTATTACATATTAATTAATCTCAACATTCATACAATGTCATCATGCCTTTTGCCATATTACAATGTCTTCCTGAAATATAGTTAATAAACTCTGAGAAATCTAACTTAACCGCCAACACTCACTTAAATGTAGCCTTTCTGAAGTGTTGTATGACCTCTACATGCCAAGGGTAGAATTAACCCATTGTTCTCCTATAATCCCATTTAACATTTTTCATGTTTCTAATCACAATTTTTGCTTAGATATCAATGACTTCTACAGTGCCATGAGCTTTTTGGAATTATGTCTACTTGTAACTATATCATCATTCAAACTACAAATTAATGCAACTTATTTTGGGAAAACTATATATTTTGATATAATTGCAAACTTTTCCCTCATTTGCTTTATCATTCTCTCTCCCTCCATATATGTATATATGTATACACATACCATTAAAAAACATGACAACAGGCCCAAAATGGAGTCACTTATGCTAAGCCCCACATCACCAAACCAGGACTTAATTACAGTTTCTGGCTCTCCCCAAAATGGATTCTTAAACCAGTCAATCAGGAATCATCTGATTAGCACTAGTTAGGTCATCTGCATGATAGACCCCTGCCATCCCCTAAAGGAAAGTAACATTGCAATAATTAACTCATTTTTTTTTTTGCCTGGCATAACTTCCTTGTTCCTGCTACCTTCTGCCTATAAAAGTCTTTCATTTTGTACAGCTCCTCAGAGCTCCTTTCTATCTGCAAGACTGTATGCTGCCCAATTCAGATTGATTTTTGTTTAAATAAACTCTTAAAATTTTTAATATGCCTCACTTTATCTTTTAACAGTTCTGGTGTCAGAAGAAGGAACCAAAGGAGACACCCCCAACAGTCCCCAGGAGCAACGAGCAACCAGGAGTAGGTACCTGTCAAGCCCCTTGAGTTTGCTGCTTTCTTGCTGCCTCCGGCGGTCACAGGCAAGTCCCTCATGGATCTCAGCTGTGCAGTTCTTGCCTTAAGAGCTTTCAGAATTTCTTTGAGCATTTATTTTCCCAGACTTGGCCTGGAAACCAGCCCAAGTTGGACTGAGTCTGACTTAGAAACTGGACTGGGCCCACTGTGAGGCCTCAGGTGAGTAAAAGTTTGTAGTAAGGCTGAACAAGTAGGTTAAAGTTACCAAGACAATCTTGAATACAGAGGCCACAGTGGAGGACTTTTAACCTAGATAAGCTTATCCATTTATATGTTGCCCTAGAGAAAAAGGGATCCAGCAAAGTACTCACCATAAAGGGTAAAGGGAAAATTATTTTTCCTCCTTTCCAGTGTCTGGTGACCAGGATGAGATCTGGAACACCCCACTCTCTCCAGAGCCTGCAGATGGATCCTGGGAAGACTGGCAGAAGCTGGCAAAGAGTGAGAATTCTTACTGAATCAACTCTCTCAGATCTCTGTCTGTGGTGCCTGGTCAAGAAATGAAGGTAAAATTTCATGTTGTCTCTTCCTTTCCAAATTCAGACTGACAGGCAAAAAACATTTTTAAGAATTAGACCTTTGAATTGTGACTTGTGAATCTGCTTTCGGGTACTCACTGGTTGGCGATCATTTTTGTCCCAGGGATAGCTATTGCCTTCTTGTTTGTCTCATTTTGTGTCCTGAAAACTTGATTTGGTGACCATCAAGTTAGGGATCACAAAAATATGGCCAAACAGAAACATGGGTGTCATTCCTTTTGTGCCTGGGCTCCCACTGACTGTTGCCAGCTCTCAGGGGATTTGTCCAAGTCTTTATTTCTTTTGATTATCTGTGACAGTGACTCTGGATCTTGGGAGGGCAGTATTTTTGCAGCCTCTTTGGGGACACCTTTGGCTTCCATGGGGTTGTTCAATACTGCCAGAAATATTTACTCTTTGTCCCAGGTGCAATTAGACAACATATTCAAAAGAAGTTTTTTTTTAAGCTTTATGGTCAGAAGTTGGCCAAATTTGACGCTGATATTCAGAGTCTGAGAGAAATGTTTTTAGGCTTTCTCCCCTAAGCTAGAATGAATCTATGTACCCAGAGGGAAAGAAAATATTCTGAAGCCTTTGTGGCAGGATTTACTAAAAGATTCCAAAGACACATAGTTTTAAATCTAGAACATAGGAATCTTTTGATTTCTATCTTAGTTGAAGATCTTCTCTCTGATATAAAGAAGCAAACTGAAGATAATGTAGCTGGATGGCTGGGTCAACACCTTGATATTCAAGTTGTAATCCAGTCCTTTTCTTGCAATCCAGTTCTTTAAGGAATTAAAAACAATTGTACTTGTCTTACAAGTCAAGTTTTACAAGAACAGAAATGTGGCTTTAAAAATAATTCAACTCCCATCATTCTTTTCAACAATCCCCAAACCTCCCTTATCCATCTCAAAAGATTTGCAAATATTGGAAAAGATCTGGACTCAGAGAACAAAAGTCTTTTATGGTGGAACTTAGACTCTTTCTCCTTGTCTGTTGAGATGTAATTATTCTACCCAGTCTTCCCTAGGAACCAAGGTAATTCTTATCAGAAGGAGAAAAAAAAAAAAAAAAGAAAAGGCTATTTTGAAAAGTAGGCCTGTGAAAACCTTTAGTGTCTCTTCCATAAATATTAATAACGAGCTTTAGCTATGTGTCATATGAGAAAGTAACTTAACTTTAATTTGTGTGCAAGAAACATAATTTGGATGCAACTGTTCTTTTATAAACTAGTGAGTTTTGCATTGTCATACCTGTCTTGTGGCTAAAATTTTAAAGCAAAATCATAAGATCTCTATGTCCATTTTATGTTTATGTATATCTATGTATTTATGTTATAAATGTGTGATATTTTTTCTACTTCTGGATGATATTACCAAAATTATTTTGTAAGGATCTCTATTTAATTAGCTTAAAGATGTGGGGAACCGGTCTTGGCTGTGCCAAGACATGTTTCTTTGGCATGAAGATTATTTGAGGCTGGTTGCTTTTGATAAACTGGGACAGGGAAGGAGGCTCTGAGGGGTGGAACTTGCTTGCCTTTTGTTAGGAGAGATTTACATTTGTAACGTAAATCTCTATCTGTAAAGGTGCCTCCTTCTCTGTACCAGGAAGAAGAGAAGGGATGACCTTGTCTCTGGAAACTCTTAATCAATGGGAAAGGGAAGGACTTAAATCTGCTTTTGTTTACTGTGCTTGTCTGGTAACCTCCTGTAACTGGCTCCCCTCACCTCCAGCGTCCTCCTTTGTCTTTTGGCTGGATATAATATTTGGGGTGGTGGTTTCGGCCATTTTGGTGAGCTGCTCGGCTTGCCTGAGCCTCTCCCATCTATACATTGACAAATAGAAATGGCAAGCAATAAGGATATATTGGAGTACATGAGGAAGCCATTTGGTATAAGCCTAATTCAGCCTGACTTTGCTATTTTTTCCAAAAGGGCCTGACTGTGGCCATTGAGCACGCATTGTATATCTGCTTTAGATATTCCCTATGGCAAGAACAAAGACCCTTGAGATAAAGGTGACTTCCCACCCCCTCCCAACATTGGCATTTCTTTAAGGATTAAGCATCTTTCCTTAGGCTAGGAACTGATTGCTGCGTTCACCTGTGACCACCCAGCTGGAGACAATAGACTTGCCTCCTGCTACGCCCACCAAGATAGCAGACTCACTATCTGCTGTGTCTTTCAAGCGCTGTGATGACAGGGCAATCTTGTGACTATTGTGGGAGGGACATTTCAATCATATGTGAAACACCCTGTTTGGGGGTATATAACCACTCTGTGCACCCCACTTCTTCGGTGCCCTTTCTTCCTTCTGGAAGAAAGGCCCCTGGCCATGGTCCTTATAAAGCTTTGTTTAATTTTCTCTTGCTATTCTGTCTCATGTGAATTTAATTCGTTCTCCGGCCAGACGCACCCACATTAGGTAGAGGAAAAGTCTTCCTCTCCTACAAAGACAAACAAGCGTTTATATAAGTCAAGCATACTCTCAGAAATATAGAAACTAATCCAAATATTTGTCAAGTTCACATGATCTAGGATAATCTTTGGTAAATAAAAGCTAGTTTATGTTTGTTGATTTAATTAAAACAGGCATGTCTTTAAAGTTATCAGCATTAAATATAATAATTTTATTCTGCCCGGGTTCACTAATCAAATAAGTTCTGTTATCTCTTATAACATTTGTCAGCTGGAAAAATAACTTTAAATGAAGTGGTTTTGAGGTTTTGCAAATCTGAACATGGTGGCCAGGACCCAAATCAGAGACATGTGCAATATTGATCTTTTAAGTCAAATCCTAGGCTCTGTATTCTTTCTATTAGAAATATGACTCAGTATTCTTCCCATTCTCCCAGCTGTCTAGTTGTTAATGTCCATCTTGGTCTTGGTCTCTGCCAAAGAAAAATTAATAGGTTGCCATGTGAAAACTCAGAAAATTGTCTGTTTCTTACTTGGAGTATTCCAAATGTCATTGCTTTTATTATGCAACATGTCATCTATATCAAAGCATATTCAAAACTTCTATTTAAACCATAAACAAAAATTAAAAAATAAATATTTTATGTACGCAAAATGACTTAAGAAAAAGTTTTTATCAATATCTCAGAATTTGCCAATGTGCCCCTAGACCTTTTTTCTTTCCCTGAAAGAGTAATTCCTTATCATACCACATATATATTTATAAATATATATTTTGTTGTTATTGACTTGATATAACGTAATCATACAATATGAGATATTTTGTCACATACTACTTACTTTGTAATCAACTATAAATTTTTATTTTTTTTAACTTTTAAATTTAGCACTTAAATCACACCATTTTCTTTGTGGCTTTACTTTTGTAACTTTTAGGCACCTACCTGGTCAAGAGTAAGAGCATTATACATTGAAATAGTCAAACCAAACAGTGACAATGAAAATATCCAAACCAGAGCCTTTAGAAAAAAATGAACAACCACCCTTGTCCGCCACTTATGAAGACATTGAAAATGACAAATTCTGAATTCATATCTTACAAATGTAGAGCTAGTGTATAAATAGAAATAAAAAATGTACCAGAAATGACTCAGTCATGAATCTTTAAAGAAATAACTCTTGAATAACCACGCCTCTTCTAACTAAAATGTCCACACTACAATATTTTTTAAGAAATATTTTTGTTTCTTCTTGATTTCCCAAAAGGATTGGAAACGTACTAAAAGGGAAATGGATCACAATAAATCAGCTCACTCACAAGAAATACTCCTGGGTAGTGATATCTGTTGCTGAGAATATCCAATATATTATTTCAAAGTGACAAAATTCAGGATGATCCAGGAAAGAATTCAAAAGAGGCGGCTACATTTACTGGTAAACTCGCATGGGATCCACACACATACAACTTCTACCTATCCTTTCCAGTGTATTTTTCTAGGGACCAAGACGATTGCCAGTAAAATTAGTTTTTTGTAGATTACAGTGCTCAGAACAAGAGAAGGAAAGTGACCAAAAGACATTCTCTAAGACATTCCTGTCTTCCTGAAATGGAAGGATTTGAGCCTAGTGCCTATGGTCATTATCTACTTGTTCCTTTTTCCTTTTTTAGTTGCAGTGGTTTTTGTGAGTTCCATTTTCTCTAAATCTTCTGCCAGCTTCTCCTCTTCTTGCTCTTCCTTCTTCTTCTGAATATAGAGGTCCAGGAACTTCTGTCCTACTTGGCCTAGAACTGGTCTGCACAGTTTAACCCTTTGAACTTCTTTGAGCTGCAATGAAAGCAGGAATAGGTCAACTTGATCTCTTCAGTCAAAGGCCCCCAGCCATTCTCTCAACCCACAGGCAGTTCCAGTTAATGTTGCCCTTTAGCATCAGCAATCCTTTCTGCTGGCAGCAGTCCATTGCTGCAGCTGCCCTCACAATGGTGGTGGTGGCCGCTCTACACTGTGTCTTTTCTCCCCCTGTCAGGCAGGCTGCTGCTGGGCCCACGTGGACCATTCCAAATCTGTGTGCTGGGTTCCTAACAATATATTTTTAAGATTAAGCTATATTCATTCAAATTGTTTTTTTTTTATATTTTGTGTTATCTATATATACTGATTTAGGTATCTACTCTTCTAGTCTTATTCCTATTAGGAAAAATAATTTTTATAAATATTTTTCTACGTAGTTTCTTTAGGGCATATTCTAAAGTATAGAAAGTTCAGTTCATAGAACAGGTACATCTTCACATTTTCTCCATTGGAATTAGTTGTTCCCCAATATAGTTGTGGTAATTGTATCTCCCATTTCTCTTCCTTTCCTCTCTTCATGTGGGTAAGTATATCTCTCTTGCTGCTACTCCATTTACATTGGACTTGGTCACATGCCTTGCTCGGCCAATGGAATATAGAGGGGCCTAACATATGCTCAAACAGAAGGTTGAAATATTATTGTGTTGTTTAGTTTGAGCTTGCTTCCCCCTGTGCCTGTCAGATAGGATCTCTTTCACACCAAAATATAGAATGAAAAAGCTTATGGATTAGAACTAAACTTGACCCACAGCTTGAAAACCTGAAGAGCCATGGATGTTAAACTAAAAGTTAAAGTCAAAGTTAAGCTTTTGACATGTAATATGATCAACAAATATCTGTTGTTGAAGCCACTGAGTTAGATTTCACTGAATGATTATGGCAGAGACAACTTTGGCAAGGATAACTGGTAAACTGTCAAAATTCATTTTCCCCTCCATGGTTTAGAGTTGTTTCTGGGAAATGCCAACTAATCCATAGACTATATTTTCCCACTTCTTTATGGATATCTAGATAGACTTTATGACTAGTCTAGGTGAATGAAATATGAGTAGAAATGATGCATATCAATTACAGGCCAAGGCCATTAAGGGACTTTTGTGTTATCTCCATGTCTTCCATTTCCACACTGAACTCAATAGCCATGTGTTAAGAAGGCGGCTTCAGAAGACAGAAGGAACATGGATTCCCTAATTATTACTCTATCTTTTCTGAAGGAGGACAGTATAGAAGGTAAAAAGTTTTGAAAAATTGCGTGTATAAACTTATTTATTCTATGCTTAAACTTCATTTATATTGAGACTGGTACAGATGTCAAGATTTGAAATTATTTTCACTCTGAATTTTCAAAACATATGTTCATTTTCTCTAGCTTCCAGTGTTATTGTTGAGGAGTGCAATGCCAATCTCTGTGTGTGTGTGTTTGTCTTTTCTAATAGTTCAGGATAATGTTCATTTATGTAAATCTCTTTTCATTCATGTGCTTCTCACTGCATGAACTCTGAATCTAGACATTCTTCACTCAGTTCTGATAAAAAATAAACTCATGAAAATTAAATTTCCTTACTACTTGCTTTTCTTTTCCTTTCTTTCTTTAATATTGTTAAGTGGATATCTGGATCTTCTAGACTGTTCTAATTTTTAAAGCTGTTTGCTCTGTTTTATGGGAGATAAAATGTACTTCAAATTATTCTACTTAATTTTCATATCTGGCATCAGAACTTTTTTTTAAATTTCCAAGGCTCTTTTTAAAATTTAATATTGTTCATTTTATAAATATTTTCTGAGTAATATACACACATATACAGATCTATACAGATAGAGATAGATGCATAAACAGATAGATAGAAAATATTTTCTTCTCCCTGCCATACCCCTGTTTCCCTTTTTTTTTCTGTTTGATCCCTCTCTTTCATAAAAATGGCTTACTTCAGATCTTGAATCTTTGGGTGTCTACTCCTACTTTAAAACTTTTTTTAAAAGGTGGTTACAAACTTTCTATCTTTGTCTGTTCAAGAGTAGACTTCATTATCATGTGATCTGGTGTTATGTGAAGGCTTTTTGTTCCAATTTGTAGGGGCCCCAGATTCTGTCTCCTTCCATTGTATAGCTGTGGAATGAAAATGCTAAGACACTTGAGATTCCGCCGTCTTCACTGAACTTACTGGCTCGGTGCTAACCTACCTTTTTTCAAATCATGCTTTTTCCTTTTTTTTACCTCTGTATTTGTTTGTTACTTTTTTGGTCTGCTTATCTGGATTTGTTAACATGTAAGATTTTATTTAGCTCTTTGGTGTTTCTAATGAGAATATTTCTCTAGATATCTAGACCAAATGTTGGAGAAAATGGAATACATACATGGATACTTTCAATGGGGATAATTGCTATTATTTTCAGATAGGATGCCCTTAGATCTCACTTGTGAGTTCAGGATTTTCAGATATTATTATCTTACGTGTTTATACCATGCTTCCTTATCCCTGCCTAATATCTCACTAAGTGAAAGGTAGGCAGTAAATTCAGCTTCTTTAATACTACAAGTTTCAGCCATCTTGGAATGTTGGATGCAAACTAAAAGGGCTTCCATTAGCAAGGTCCCATTTCTTTTTCTATTTCCAGATCTATCAGTTATGATTCCACATGTTCCTTTCCTACAGGACTTTGCTGAAGATTATGGGAGGTATTTACAACACTCCAACATACTGACTCACTTGACCCTCTCCAGTTCAGTTTTTCTAAATTTCCAGGCTAGAAAGGCAAACGATCTGAGTTAAAAGTTCAAGCAACTGCTTCACTATCCCATATCAGGGATTGTTGACTTCCCCACAGGGGATGCAGGAATCCTCATTGCCCCACAACCACTCCTGACTCAGCCTATTACAAGTATTCTTATCCAACCAATGCCACACCCATTTCTGATATCTACATAGGTATTTTTCAATATTATTAGGTTCAAGTGACAAAAAGCATAATTTAAAAGATTGTGTACATCTTATTTCAAGACGTCTCAATTCAGTATGAAAAACAATGATATTGCTGTTAAATGTCTTCCCATTGCTAGACTCTACTTTCTCTGCAAGTTGAAGTACTGGGCACTTGTCAAGATATTTTGGTAAAGATAGGCACCATATCTCCAGACTAACAAATCACCAACATCATATTAGAAAGTATTTCCCACTGGGAAATATTGTAAACAATTGGAAGCATTTGGGAAAATTTCCAATATTTCCCAATGAAGTACTTCAGTCAAAGCACCCACATTGATTCTGATTGGTCCAAGTTGAGCCATTCACTTATATCTGAGTCAATCATATTTTGTGGTTCTTAGAATATGAATCATGTGACCAGGATCATAAACTACTCTGGGATCCAAGAGATTGGTTGAATTCTAAAATGACTATTGTCTAGAATGAGAGAGGGGTGATTTTTCAATGAGCTCCTAAGGAGATGATAGAGAGAGAGAGATGTATTTTCTTCTCCCTGCATTATATCTGTTACCCTTTTCTTCTCTTTGTCTATTTGCATCTCTCTCTTCTACGGAAATGTTTTTTTCCACAAAAACAGGCAAATAAAAATATGTCTGGTAAATATTATTCAAGACATTCATTTTGAAAACAGTCAAGAATGTATCTCTTTTCATTAAACATTTTCCAAGTTATAAACTGTTAGAAAAAATATAATATTTTTTCTTTATTAAACAAAATAGGAATTTTATCAATGTGATAATCTTAAATAACATATACTTCCTTTTACATACACAGGTACAATTCTGTCCCAGTTTGATTTATCTAGGAAGGCTCTAAAAATGATCCCTTAAAGATGTCAGTGTCTTAATCCTCAGAATCTGTGAATTTTGAACATAGGCAACAAGTCTAAAGAAGGAAATATTTTATTGTTTTGGATTAAATAATTTTTCTGCTTTTGAGTATTTGGTTGAAACTATTACCAAGCACAAGTTTCAACTCTAGAAAAATATTTGGGCAAACATTTAGCATCTGGTGAATAATGAATGCTTAGAATATTTTCCAATTAATATCCTCTTGACAATAGTATTTTTATGAAACCAGTACCATGCATTCATCAGTTAGTACAATTATTCAATTTTTTAAGTAAATACAATTTTAAAGCTAAGAGCATTCTACTAAAGTGTATACCACACTATATACTGAACAAAATTTTTTTAGTATATAACAGGTCATTCTAACATAGAAAGAGGAATTAACATTCTGGAAGTATCTGTTTTGAGATTATACAGTTCATCTTTGCCTTTTCCGTCTATGCCTTTTGAATTCAAAACAGTGCTATTTTATTGCTACTATAATTTTATAATAGCTTAGAAGTACAGCAATAGAAGCCATTTACTTCTCTCAGTCTAGTGGTTCAAATCCTATTACCAACACGTTTCCTAAACAACAGTCAGTCTTTTAATACCTATTTTTTCCATTTGTCTTAGAAACAACTTCAAGTAGTAACATTAGCAATTTCTAAACGTGCTATTTCCAGTTGTATCATACAATGTTGCCTGAATTTAAAGTAAATCTGGTACTGTGTCAGGATTCAAATATCAGTGCATCAAAAGATTTAAGTTCAAGATCAAGGTTCTAATTTGCTACCCCACAGTTATAAAAGAAAATATGAATTCTTCTTAATGTGATTGCAGCCTCAATCCAGTTAGAGGTACACAGATATAAGGTCCAAGTTTGTTTTTTGTCTATCTTATGTCTAGATATTTTACCTATTATACCAACCTTTTAACTCTAGTAATATCTTCCCGATTATCAACCTTTTTCAAGGAAATCTTTTGAAGTTCATCAAAGTCATAATAAGAAAGATATAGCACTATATATCTATAGCTACTGATCACTCAAAAGTGATCATATTGATTCTTCTATTTCAAGAGAGTCAGAGAGGTGATACCAGTGTCCTAGCATTGCTGCTAGTTCTTCATCTGGCCTGAGTAAAATTCTACTTCCAAAGAAAAAGGAAGATGAGTCATCAAATGAGAAAATAGAGGCTTCAAGTAGAATTCAAGAAGAATATTTGGTTTAGTAGAGCTCAGAAAGCTAATCTGTCACAAAGTATTTCCTTCTTTAGACTTCTTGCCTATATTCAAAATTCACAGATTCTGGGAATTAAGGCATTGAGATCTTCAAGGGGCTATTTTCCTGCTTAACACAGAGGTAACAGGATGAGTCTTTCTAGAAAGATCAAACTGGGATGGAATTGTACCTGTGCAAGTAAAAGGAAATATAGAAAGCACTGATCACATAGGTGGACTTTTTCAGATGGCCACAAAAATACATTGATTTTTTAATATAAAATATAAGGGAAAATAAGATCTCATCAAGATGGTGGCATAGGTAGACTCTGAACTCACCTCCTCCTATGAACACAACCAGGTTACAACAATTCTTGGAAAAACTACCCCAGAGAGAGAACTGAAAACTGGATAAAAAGTATCCCAACAACATGGGACAGTCCTTACTGAGGTGGAAGAGGCAGAAATTCCTGCTGGAGAGAAAAAAAGCTATCTTTGTGAGTGGCAGATCTTCACAGCCAGCCAGGCAGGAGGCACCCTAAGGTACACTAGCCTCCCTGGAAGAATGGGGACCTGAGTGGGGATGCATTACCACTATAAGCATCCTTTAGACTCAGCACAACTGAGATGAGTGTCCTACTATTTGTCTTCACTGGCTATTAACTGCAATAGGGAATACCCCTAGAAAAGCTATTGGAAGAAAGCCAAAAAAAAAAACCCTGGCTCTTAAAGGACCTATGCACAAATTCACCCATCTCAGACAGCAACATAAACTCACTAGAAAGAAAGCTGCATAGTCTTTTTGTGAAAATAGTCTCACCTGCTAGGCTCTGGGTGCATCTTGGTGAGAAGTGAGACCTCTCTGGAGACTGAAAGATTGCTGGCAGCCATTGTTATGACCTGGTACAGGCATGCTGACCCAGATGCTGGCAGACTCCATTGAAGTTCTTCCCCTGGGTTGTTAGCCCTAGGGTCTGCCACAACCACTAGAGTGCAGATTTAAACCAGTTCAGCCAGGGCAGGAAGCCTGCTCTAGGGACTGGTCCCACCCAACAGCAACTCAGGCTACTTGTCAGCCTGCATAGACTGGGTGCCTTGATCCTCCATAGGCAGGTGAGTGTGTCTGCCTTTGTGGGGCAGGGCCTGTGTGAGGACCAGGTGAACTGTGGGGGATGTTGGTGGAGAGGTGAGGGCCACTGCAGTGAGGTGACTGGGTATGAACCAGGGGCTCGGGAAGTATGCACAGGCCAGGACCGTGTTGACAGTTTGTCTGGATCTGCCATAGGTGGGGCTTATCAGTGGTAGAAAACTTGTGCTTCACAAACAGCCACAAAGAAAATCAGCCCCACCTTCCAAAGGCTGAAAGAATTGGATACTCCCATGCCTGGGGCCAGCCTCACTCAACTGCAGTCCTAACAAAGCTGACAACAGCCTTGCAGACCTGAGGCCTGCAGCAACTAAGCCCCTGAGCCTAGCAACCAGCTACACTGGGTGGTACCAATTTAACAGGAAAACTGTAACAGGAGTGTGCTATTTGACCTTGTAGCCAAATGTAGTGGGGCTCCCCAAATCCAATTTACAAACAGCTGCCAGGGAAGGGAAAGCCTAGACTCCCTGGGTACCTGCAGTAAGAGCAACCCTGCCACAGCAGAAGGACACAAGTAGCCTACACAGGGGTCACTCTTGGAACATTTGGACTGGTGACAAGAGGGAAGCACATTGCTGGGCTTCAAAAGGCATCTCTTACATGAGGCCACTTCTCCAAGATCAGGAAACATAGCTGACTCACCTAATACATAGATATAAGCACAGAGAAAGAAGCACAATAAGGAGGCAAAGGAATAAGTTCCAAGCAAGGGAACAGGACAAAACCCCAGAAAAAAAAAAAAAAACTAAATGAAACAGAAATAAACAATCTACCTGACAAAGAGTTCAAAAAAAAAAAAAAAACTCATAAGGATGCTCACTGATGTTGGGAAAAGACTGCAGGAACACAGTGAGCTCATCAACAAAGAACTGGAAAATATAAAAAAGAACCAATCAGAAATGAAGAATACAATACTGGAAATGAAAAATTCACTAGAGAGACTTAATAACAGAGTAGATGATACAGAAGAATGGATCAACAAGCTGGATGAAAGACTAGAGGAACTTACCCAAGCTGAACAGACCAAAGAAAAGAGAATTAAAAAGAATGAGAATAGTCTAAGGGAACTCTGGGACAATATTAAGTGCACTAACATTCATATTATAGGTGTCTGAGAAGGAGAAGAGAGAGATAAAGGGGCAGAGAATCTATTTGAAGAAATAATAGCTGAAATCTTTCCTAATCTAAGGAAGGAAACAGACATCCAGGTACAGGGAGCACAGAGAGCACCAAACAAGGTAAGCCCAAAGAGGCCCACACCAAGATACATTATAATTAAAATGTCCAAAATTAAAGATAAAGAGAGAATCTTAAAGGTGGCAAGAGAAAGACAACAAGTGACATACAAAGGAAAGCCCATAAGGCTATTAGCAGACTTCTCAGCAGAAACCCTACAGGCTAGAAGAGAGTGGCACAACTTATTTAGAGTTCTGAAAGGAAAAAAACTTACAGCCAAGAATACTCTATCCAGCAAGGTTATCATTCAGAATGGAAGGAGAGATAAAGATCTTCCCAGACAAGCAAAAATTAAAGGAGTTTATTGTCAAGAAACCAGTTGTACAAGAAATGCAGAAGGGACTCATTTAAGTAAGAAAGAGAAGACTATAAATAGGGATAAGAAAAGTATCAAAACAAAAAATCAAAACAGGCAATAAAATCACTGATACAGGCAAAAATACAGTACCTAGGTGCCCATCAAGGCACAAGTGGATAAAGAAGATGTGGTATATATACGCAATGGAATACTACTCAGCCATAAGAAATGATGAAATCCAGCCATTTGTGACAATATGGTTGGGCCTTGAGGGTATTACGCTACATGAAATAAGTCAGAGAGAGAAAGTCAAATACTGTATGATGTCACTCATAAGTAGAAGATGAAAACAATGACAAACAAACACAGAGCAACAGAGATTGGATTGATGGTTATTAGAGCAGAAGGGGGAAGGAGAAGTGTGAAAAGGGTGGTTTGGCACACATGTGTGGTGATGGATTGTTGTTAGTCTTTGGGTGGTGAACATGATATAATCTTCTCAGAATTCGAAAAACATTACAATGTACACCTGAAAGTTATACAATGTTATAATCCAATGTTACTGCAATAAAAATAACTAAATAAAATGTAAGGGGAATCCACTATCTATTTTAAGATTTTCTCATTGATAAAATTCCTATTTTTGCTTAATATATTACTGTATTGATTCATTTAACCCACAAACAATTATTGATAACCCTTTATGTATCATGAATTTAGTAAATCATTGATCATAAAAATAGTGACAAGAGAAAGATGATTTTTACCATCAGGGGACTTACAATATAGTGGGGGGAGATAGTCATTAATGATAATTAATGATATAAAATTATTTGTCATAAGTTATTTGAAAATCTTCTGCAAAAGGGATTTTGTTGTTTTCCTCCATTTATTAATTTCTCAATAATTTGTGCATATCATGTGGGCATTTGAATATTTATTTTAAGCTTTGCATTATAATCCAATACTACATTATTTACTTGTTGGTAAAACTGTCCCCACTTTGGCCATTGGAAGTTCTCCCAGTTGCCTCCTGTGCACCTTTGAGCTACGCCATCATTAGTTTTTGTTTGTTGATTGGTTGGCTGGTTTATTAGCCTGTCACTATTTTCTGCTAGTCCAAAATACTCTAGGCTTATCCTGAGTATTTCCTGTCCCAGCATGGAATCAGCCATTTCTCCAAGAAAACCTGGATATTTTTATTGGAAAACAGTATTAATCTGCCATTTTAAAAATAAGTCACAAAAAAAATCACTTTTCAAATGGGACAGAGTTAAAACAAATTCATTAATTTTCAATTTGTGTGTGTGTGTTTTATTGCAGTAATATTGGTTTATGACATTGTATAAGTTTCAAGTGTACAACATTATAATTGGACATCTGTACATACTAAAGTGTGCTCACTATCAAAAGTCTAGTTTAAGACCGTGTGATATATAATTTCAAGATTGATATATTTCCCTCAAAGAACTCACCAACAGGAGATGGGAAGAAAGTTGCATTATGTGAATTATTGCGTTATGTTGAAAATGTAAAGTGCACAACTGCGTATGTACAGTGTTACATTCATGTGAAAATCACATATGCCTGCCTGCCTCCAAAATATATCCTTGAAAGAATACAGATGTGACTGGTAACAGTGGTTACTTCTTCAGAGGAAAGTTTGACCATTATAAGAACAAGAGTTAGAGTGAAAATGATTAGGTGTAACTTTATAAAACTTCTAGAAGCATATATGACAGAAAACCTTTGTGACCTTGAGTAAGGAAGCTGGAGAAGCAGAATAGAAAAAAAAATCTAATTATCTATTGGTGTATAGATGTCCAATTTCTCCAGAATCCTGGACTCTCTATTTGGTTTTTATCATTATATATAACTATATTTTCACTAAAACATACTGCTTTGATTACTGAAACTATATGGTGAGCTTGGAATCAGTTAATATTGGTCATTCAAATTTGTTCTTTTTCAAAATTGTTTTGAATAATCTAATTATTTTTCTTTCTATCTAAATCTAAAAATCACCAGTAGATTCCTACAAAAATGCTGTCGAAATTTTGAATGAGATTACATTGAATCTATAGAAGATAATTGATATATTAAAATACTATGTTCCAACTCATACATATGTTAAATCAACCTACTTATGTAGCTCTTATCTAATTTCTTTCATCAATGATTAGTGCTTTTCATGATACTTTTAAAAAATTTATACTGAAGCATGCCATAGTTTTGGTGTAATTGCGTATGGTACTATTTTGAAATTTCAATTTCTGATTGCTCATTGCTATTATTTAGCAGTACAGCTATTTTTGCTGCTTGTTCTTGTATATTGCAAGCATGTTAAATGGACTTATTAGATGCAGTACTTCTTTGTGGATTGTTATGGCCTTTTCGATAAAGATAATCATGTCATCTGTGAAGAGAGAAATTTTATTTCTTCCCCTCTAATCTATATGCCTTTTGCCTCTTGCCTTATTCCACTGGCTAAGATGTCTACTACAATGTTGAATGGGAGTGGTGAGAAACACATACCCTTACATTTTACCCATCTGAGGGCTAAAATGTTTAGTCTTTCATCATGATGTATATGATGTTATCTGTTTTTCATAGATGTTCCTTATCAGTTGAGGAAGTTGCATTTTACTACTTGTTTGCTGAGAGATTTTATTAAGAATGGATGTTGAAGTTGCCAAATGTTTTATTTCGTTTTGTTGCTCACATCTATTGATATTGTCATGTGGTTTTCCTTTTTAGATTGTTGATATGCCATCTTATATTAATTGGTTTCCAATATTGTATCAGCTTTGCACTTCCATGAAAAACACCACTTGGTCATGATATGTAATCCTTTCGATATATTTGTTAGCCTACTATAATTTTGAACAAAAGGGTGGAATAATATGATCTTAGTTTTAAAATGCCTTATCTGACCACTGGTTTGATAATAAACATCAGGGGTTAAGTGTGGAAGCAGATATTCCTGACTAAAGACTATTTTAATAATTCAGATGAGTGATGAAGGTGGTTTGGGCCATGGTTATTACAGCAGATATTAGGGTCTGTGGTTGGGTTTTTATATAAATTCTAAAGTTAGAATAATATGAATTCCCATTAAACTTAATATGGGATATTATAGAAAGAAAAAAGTCAAGGTTTCTGACCTAAATAACTTGAAGTACAGAATTGCCGTCAACTCTGATGGGAAAAATTACCAGTGTCAGGCTTCAGAAAGAAGAACAAAATTCATTTTGAGATGAACTGAATTTGAGATTTATATTAGCGATACTATTGAAGATGTCAATAGAATGTTTAATATATGAGGCTAGAGTTCAGTAGATTCAGTAAGACTGGACTAGTGATTAAGAGAAATAGCTTATTATTTTGTTTCATAAGACAAAATTCAATTCCTTGTTTACAGGATCTCTTTTTATTATAGTTGCTGGAATGCTGGTATTCTTTAACCCCTTTTCCTGATATCAAGATTCTTGTAAAATCAAGTTAGTAATCATACTTCTTTTGTGAGAAAGGTGTTAGAATCCATGGAGAACATGTTGATATCTGATGAAATATCTCTACCCAACAGGAAAACCCTTCTATTAACCATGTGCACATGCTCTTGTATCCAGAGTCCCTCTCCTGGCATTGCTATAAAAGCACTGATATATTCTTACTAACTAATGTCCTTTTGGCTTTAACAGTAAGTGTCCACATGGAGTCATGATTACTTTGGTTCGTTTTCTAAATTGGAATCACTGACATCTTGAAATTACCTAACCTACATCAGAATTTTGAATGTTTTACAATCTCTTCCATGACAGGTTTCTGAATCTTCCATGAAGTAAATAATATGTGGGTGTTTGTTTTATTTTTGAGGAAGATTATCCCTGAGCTAACATCCTCCACCAATCCTTCTCTATTTTGCTGAGGAAGATTGGCCCTCAGCTGACATCAGAGCTCGTCCATCTTCCTCTACTTTATATGTGGGACGCCTGCCACAGCATGGCTTGATAAGTGGTGCGTAGGTCCGCACCCAGGATCTGAACCTGTGAACCACGAGCTGCCAAGGTGGAGCAGGTGAACTTAACTGCTGCCCCAACAGGCCGGCCCCATGTGTGTGTATTTTAAGAGGGAACTTCTTCATAAATAAAATATATACCAAAATTATTGAAAGAAACTCTCAGTTGTTACTTTCTTTTATATTTCAAATAATGTTTGTCCTACAATTAACAAATTATAATAAATTTATATCAAACTAACAGCCAATAATTTAAGTAATTTTCTTTATACATTAATTAACTACCCAACACTAGCATGTTACTGTCAAGTAAGACTAAATTTAAAAAGAAGTAGTTAAATAATTAACTCATTCACCTTTAGTCAGGGAGTACTATACTTTTAAAATGACTCAGACTATGTCTATGAAAATATTTATTCTTATTAAATGTTTATCAACTCATTTCTCCTAGTGGAAATAATAAAGAGATTTATTAAATCAGTGTTATCTTGATCAAATCAACATTATGCAGTCTGATTATTAAGCAAGTACATGAGCAACTGAGGTCATTTTTTGTCTTGTCTATGTGGGTGTGCATTTGTGCATAATCAGAAAACCAGCACATAAGCAGCTGAAGAAAGATGTGTTTGTTTTATTATTATGTATATAACTTTTTGTATTGGTGCATTGTGTTTGGCATTATGTTTGATGCGACTGTCTGTTCTTATTTGGAAAATAAGAGGTAGAAGGCTGTGGGAAGCTAGAATAAAAGTTATCTATGAAGGGACATCATTTGCATTATTGTCAAGTTAATTGAATAAACAAAAGAAAGGAATACATTGCACTTTAAAAGATTCATGTGATAATTTTACTTTATTGCTTGTATTGTTTCACATAGACCAAAAGGCAGAGTAGGCGAAGATAGAGAAAGAATTAGTACCACTTCAGGCAAATCTGCAGTGAATAAGAACACCAACACTTTCCACTTTTACCACTATCAATTTCACATAAGTTTTACATAATCATTTGTAAAAAATATCTTGCAAATGCTGAACAGTTTGCTTTTCTATTTTTCTAGATTAATACTATAACTCTTTCTCTGGACTTTAATGAGATTAATAACTAAACCCAAGTATGTCATTTTGTACTGTTAAGAATTACTAAGATCTCCTTATTCATAATTTCTCAAAATATAAAAGAGTCATTATTGGGGAAAGTTACTTTTTTACACCAGATAGTGAAAAATAATTTGAATTTCCCACTGAAGTCACTGACAGAAAAATCATGATGGTATCCTATGGGATACACTTGTTCTGCTATAACACATATCATTTCAAAACCTGGCATTGTCTAATAAACAGAGTTAGGATGTGATATTACTTAAATTCCTTTTATTGGTATTTCAAACTGAAAAAATTATAAATATATGTTCTATTTACTTTAAATTAACTTTGAATTATACACAGTTCTCCTTATAAAATTGTTCACAGCCAACAATTCCCTGTAGGAAAATTCTAAATCCCGTATTCTGATATGTGAGGCCTTTAAGTACTATCCAGAATCAAATTTTTAATTGGATCTGCAGTCACATCCTAGAAGATTATACTGTACAGTTCTCAGATATAAACTTCAATTTATGTCTCAAAATAAATTTCTACCCAATATATAATCTTCACAATGCCTAACAAACTCTTATCCATGCTTCAAATTTCATGAAAATGTTTCTACTTTCTGGATATCCAAACTAAAAATGAATGTAATATTCTTTTGTGTGACTGTAGTAAATTGTAAAGTTTTAGCTCATTAAATGATTAATGCAGCACGATATATATCATAACTACATTGTTATATCATTATATATTATTGTATATAAACATAATGGATATATTCATATACACGAGTATTTATCTCTTCCAGTATATATTACATTACAATCATGTGCCACATAATGACATTTGGTCAGTGATAGACCTCATATATGACAGTAGTTTCATAAGATTAGTCTCATATAGCCTAGGTATGTAGTAGGCCATACTATCTAGGTTTGTGTAAGTACACACTCTATGATGTTTGCACAACAAAATCACCTAACTCTGTGTCCCCCTCATTAAGCAATGTATGACTATATAACATAGTAATGCTTACATCTCTTTCCTTTTTATCAGTTTTGTTATATACTACTCAGACTGTAATAAGCATGATAAAATAACTTCCTAAAAGCATTTTGTGGCATATTAGCTTACAATAGTGAGATGTACAATAGTGTTAGAATAGCTACAATAGTGATACTGATGTGGATTAAGGCTGCCCCAGCCAGAGAAGCCCAAGGTGACATGGCCTACATGCCAAACTATATGACCCAGTGGACTTTTTTTATGGTATGAATTAGGACTGCCCCAGGGAGCGAAGCCCAGGGCATCCTCACCTACATGCCGATCTATATGGCCAGATTTGTGTCTAAAGTTATATGACCGCACAATAACCAGACCCCATCTGCACTGAAATCATTTAATGACTTTTTACATCATCTTTTCTTTTTTTCCAGTAAAAATAAGTCACGTACCCATGCCTTATAAAATTAGCCCTAACCCTCAACTCGGGGCAGCAGCAGGAGCTCTGACTGCCCGTGGGTCCTGTCCCCACGCACCAGCTCTGACTGCCCATGGGTCCTGTCCCCATGCGGCAGCAGCAGGAGCTCTGACTGCCCGTGGGTCCTGTCCCCACGCACCAGCTCTGACTGCCCATGGGTCCCGTCCCCATGCGGCAGCAGCAGGAGCTCTGACTGCCCGTGGGTCCTGTCCCCACGCACCAGCTCTGACTGCCCATGGGTCCCGTCCCCATGCGGCAGCAGCAGGAGCTCTGACTGCCCGTGGGTCTTGTCCCCACACACCAGCTCTGCCTGCCCATGGGTCCTGTCCCCATGCCAGCGGGGGCAGCAGAAGCGGCAGCAGCAGGAGCTCTGCCTGCCCATGGGTCCTGTCCCCATGCTATTCCACACTATTCTCTAAATAAAAGAGCACTACTGCCAGATCTTGAGAGTCTAAGAAATCTTTCTTTCGACTCCTCGGCTCACCGACCCTGCATCAATATGGCGCTTGACTAGCAGTGTACAGGATAATCCGGAGTAAAGATGTATGCTTGGATTTGCTTGACTTGTGTTGTAGGATTAAATCTGGAGTTAGCAAACTTTTCCTGAAGAAGGACCAGAGAGTAAATATTTTAGGATCTTTGGCCCATAAGGTCTCTCTCATGACTCAACTCTACCATTGTAGTGCACAATTAGTCAGAGACAATACTTAAATGAATGTGTGTGGCTGTTTTCCAATAAATTTTTATTTACAAAGACAGGCAGTAGGATGGATGACCCATGGACCATAGTTTGCCCACCTCTGAATTAGTCTAACGCTATCTACTAACATCCTCCAGTTATTGTCAAAAACAAGTAAATCTTGAATGCACACTGATGGCCTATGCAATTTCATTTGGCTGCAATTCTTATTCTCATCATCAAAAGAAACATTAAAGGCCTACCAATTAATGTCCTGGGAGAGAGAGAGATTTCAAAAATTGTCTAAAAGAATCTTCAAATGCAACAAGTGAAAGAGCCAGGAACATTCAAATGACAACTTTCAAATTTTCCACATTGATGACATCAGGAAAAGGTGGTGATTATAAGTACTTCCAGAAAATTGGAAGAGTAAATATATACTTAACTTGGTTGTGAATTTATGGTTTGGAAGGAAATGATTTTGATTTTTATATGAAAAATGAAATGCATGGGCTGGAGTTTAAAATAATAATGTCATTTACTGAGTGATTAATATGTGATAAGAAATATTCTCTATGTACTAACTCACATATTCTCAAAACATCCTTGACAGTAAGGTGCTATTATTACCATTTCTATTTTACAGATGATGAAATTGAGGCGAAGATATATTAGAAAATTGTCTAAGGCCTATACAACAGGCATTTGACAGACTCTGTTTTCAAACCCTAGCAGTTTAGCTGTACAATCTGCTCCAATTCAAATAAGGCTTCTATTTTGCCTGCTTTATATTTCTGATTGCACAGTTTCTTAGCTGTTGACCACCAGAAAGTGGTTTAAGCTCTTTGGATTTCAATTTCTTTGTGTGTGTAATGATTAGCTTGAACAAGATAATCTCTAAGGGCTTTTCTAAATACCATGATTAAATTCACTAAAAGTCTTAGCTGCGTAAATATTTTTCAGGTTTTGAAAACTTTACCCATAGTGTTTTTACGTAAAATATTATTCAGATATTCTAAAGCCATTTGCATTTTCTCTTTAGTAGCACCTCTTATTAGAGGATGTAATTAAAATTCCTCGTCTGGGAAGAGAGTGAAATGGCAGAATCCTAGTACTGCTGTAGAGAGGTTGCGGGGATTGGAATCAGAGAACCAGAGTCACGGCTGCTTCCCTTTCAATCTAGCCAATTCTCAGTTTTTTTAAACAAGAGGATTCTTAATAGAGGGGGACTATGAAACTCATCTTAAAGAGTTGCTATTAAATGAAGTATATTGTGATACATGAACGCTAATTTTATTGATTCAACCTATATAAGCATTATAGAATTTTCTGAAGGAAACATTAATAAAGAACCTAAATATACATAACTAAATTCATTTTAAGTGGGGACAGTTTTCAGAGATCAAGATGGTTTCAGTTTGAATCTTGGTTTCAGTAGGGATCCCACAAATTTAGATACTTAGACATCTATTCAGGAAATAAATTAATGGGATTTTCTTCAAGTGGGATTTTCTTTAGAATTAAGGTAGAGAATATTATATGATATGATAAAGAATAAGATAAGAACAGAAACAAAGGCCTTCTTCAACGTAAAATGTAATATGTGTATATCTGTATTTTGCAATGACATGAAAAGGTCACTCAAGTAAATACTTATATGTTTATGATTTCATGTATTCTTTTTATCCTGACAGGCTGCCACTCCTTGAAAGAATTCATTTAATCAATTTTAATTCTACTTATTTATAAATGAAAATTATTTTCATTTATATAAGTTGTAATATGTCACAGAATGATCTATTGCCTAAATTTTTACATCACTTGACCCATAGCAGGACTTTAAATGTCATTATCTTTATCATTGTCATAATGTAGTATCAGCAACTATTCTTGGAAAATAGAAGTAAAAATAACAATGCTAATACTTAAGGCAAATTACCAATACTTACCAAGATATTGACATCTGGAAATCTTGAAACTATTAATATGCTTATATCCAGAGGCAAATGAAATCCTTAGGTGATTCTCTGTTGGTAAACATGTTAATAATTTTGCGATTTCTAGTAAAAAGTTAACATCATAAGAGAATGAAAGTGATGATAACTCTGTGCAGATGGTGGAGAGGCAAGAAGGGTAAGTTCCCAAGCATGAACAAATAACACTGAAAACAAGCAGAAGGAAGGAAACAATGAATATTAGAGGGAAATAAATGAAAAAATGCAATGGAAATCAACCAAAATTTGATTCTTGGAGAAGAACATCTAAATTGACAAGCCTGTATCTAAACTGACAATGAAAAAAAAGAGAAGACTCAAATTACTAAGTTACTAAAATCAAGTTGAAAGAGGGCACAACACTGCTGACCTTAAAGAAATAAAAAGAATTATAAGGTATCCACCAGTAAATTAGATATCAAAGTTGAAATGTTCAATTTGCTAGAAAGACAAAAACTATTCAAACTGACAAGAAGAAATACAAAATCTAATAGTCTTATAACAAGTACGTAAATTGTGGTAGTAATCCAACATTTCCATGCAGAAAAGCCTAGGGTCACATGGCATGACTGGTGAATTCCAGCAAACTTTTAAAGAGGAATTAACACCCTTCCTTCACATTTTCAAAGTTAGAGGAGGAGAGTACAATCCCCAATGCACTCTACGAGGCCAATATTACCCTGACGCCAAAGTCATACAAAGACATTACTTAATGAGAAAAGACGATATACGTTCCCCCTAAAATCAAGAACAAAGCAAGGATGTCTTCACCACTACTATTTGACATTGTGCTGGAGAATACGGGATAAGAGGCAGGAAAAAGAAACAAAAAGTATCCATATTAGAAAAGGAAGACATAAAACTATTTTTATTTGCAGATGACATGATCCTGTATATAGAGAACGCTAAAGATAAAAGTATACATACCAAAAAACAGAAAATAACAATTAAAAATATTAGAAATACTATTAGAAAAAAATTAGAAATATTAAATGAGTCCAGCAATATTGCAAGATATAAATTCAACATAGAAAAATAAATTGGATTTCTATGCATTAGCAATGAAAAATCCACAAATGAAAGTAAGAAAACAGTCCCATTACAACAGCATCAAAAAGAATAGAAGACTTATGGTTATAGTTAACAAAAGTACACTGAAAACTACAAATAATTGCTGAAATAAGTTAAATGAGAACTAAATAAATGAAAAACATCATCAGAGGTAATGGACAGAAGGAAATATTATTAAAATGGCAATAATCTCCAAATTCATACCTATCATTATTTCAGTTGCCTTACAAGTGTTCCTAAAATCACTAGGGAAACTCAAGGGACCCAGATTAGCCAAAACAATCTGGATAAAGAAGAGCAAATCGGAAAACTCACTTTTCATGATTTCAAAACTTACTGCAAATTAATGGTAATTAAGACCGTATGGTAATAACATGAGGTTAGCTATATGGATCAGTGGATTAGATTTGAGAAACTCATACATGTATGGCCAATTGATACTTGAAGGAGTGCCAAGACAATTCAATAAGGGAATATTTTTTACAAATTACAACTGGCTATACACATGCAAAAAAAATAAATAAATAAAAGGGCCCAGCCCCGTGGCTGAGAGGTCAAGTTTGCAGGCTTCACTTTGGCGGCCTAAGCTTTCGTGGGTTTGGATCCTGGGCACAGACACGGCACCCCTCATCAGGCCATGCTGAAGTGGCTGCACACATAGCACAACCAGAGGCACTCACAATTAGAATATACAATTATGTACTGGGGGAGAGAGAGAAGGAGGGGGAGGAGGAAGGGCAGTGGAGGGAAGGGGGAGGAGGAGGAGAAGAAGAAGAAAGAAGATTGGCAACAGATGTTAGTTTAGGTGCCAATCATAAACAAAAAGAAAAAGAAAAAGGGAATTTGAACCCCAATTTCATGCAATATGTAAAAATTAACTAAAATTTATTGTAGAATTAAATATAAGAGGTAAAAGTATAACACTCAGAAGAAAACACAGGAACAAATCTTCATGACCTTAGATTGGCAATAGTTTCTTAAATACAATTAAAAAATACAAGTGAAAATGACTAAATAAATTAATTGGATTTCATCAAAGTTAAAAACTTATGTGCAAAGGATACTATCAAAGAAATCAAAGGAAAACCCAAAGAATAGAATAAAACACTTGCAAATCATGTCTGATAAGGGACATCCATACAGAATATATAGAGAATATTTATAATTCAACAATAAAATGACAACTCAATTAGAATATGGAAAAGAATCTGAATAGACATTTCTCTAAACACATATAAATGGCCAATAAGCACATGCAAAGATGCTCAATATTGTTAATTATTAGGGAAATGCAAATCAAAACTACAACGAGATATCCTTCACACTTACTAGGATGACTAAAAACAAAAAGATAAACAATAGCAAATGTTGGCAAAGACATGGAGATATTGGAAATTTCATACATTGCTGGTGGGATTGTCGAATGGGTCAACCATTTTGGAAAATAGTCTGACAGTTCCTAAAAATGTTAAACATATGACCCAGCAATTTAACTCTTAGGTATATCTCAACTTAATTGAAAACATATGTCTACATGAATGCTTTATGTAAGTGTAAATAATGGTATTATTCATAACAGCCAAAAAAATGGAAAGATCCCAATTATCCATTACTTGAGGAATGGATAAAAATGTGTGGTATTTTTATACAGTGGAAAATTATTTGGTCATAAAAAACGGTGAAATACTGATACATGATACAACCTGGATGAATCTTGAAAATATTCTTCTAAGTCAGAGAAGCCAGTAATGAAAGATCACATATTATGTAATTCCATTTATGAAAAATGTCCAGATTAGTAAAATAAATGGAGACAAAAAAGTAGATTAATGGTGGCTAGGGGCTAGAGGCTGTAGGAATGGAGTGTGACTGCTACTACATATGAGGTTTACTTTGGGGACAAAGAAATGTTTTAAAAATAAATAGTGGTGATAGTTACACAACTGTCAATACACTAAAAACCACCGAATTGCACAATTTGAAAGAAAAAATTTTATGGTATGTGAATTATATCTCAATAAAGCTGTTATTTAAAAAAACAATGCTAAGGGGCTTATGATCATTTACATGTCTTCCCATTTATAAACACTAATTTAGAAATGATAAACTCATCTCAGATATAAAATTTTTTATAACAATAATGAGTGATGTTAAGGGATAAAAATGATTAGCCATTGGAATTTTAATACAGCACTCTGAAGATAAACACATCTCAGTTTCTGAATTATAATTCAAAGAAGGATGAATTTACCAAAGAAATGATCTCTCACAGTTTCAAGTGTCAACATGTCAGCTCAGTTTCTAGTGTATTAAATTTTGACACCACAGGATACCAATGACAGAAATGTAAGTATTTGCCAGAATCCTTCTAATCATCACAGAATATGCTGAAGAGTGGAAAGCGAGGCCGGCCCAGTGGTGTTTGCACCATTCCACTTCGGCAGCCTGGGGTTCACGAGTTTGGATCCTGGATGTGGACCTGGCACAGCTTGTGAAGCCATACTGTGGCAGCGTCCCAAATAAAACAGAGGAAGATTGATGCAGATGTTAGCTCAATGACAGTCTTCCTCACACACACACACACACACACACACACACACAAAGTGGACAGAAATATTAAACACCAGATATAGGTATACTCCTGTGAAGTATAAATGAAAAATGTTGAAAGAGTCTATTATATGATAGGCAATCCATAAATAGTTGCAATATTTGATTAACTTATTCTTTCAGAGGGCATATAACAAAAAAGCGTATATTAATAAAACCACACGGAATGTAATAAACACATCTTAATAACTTAGAATTATTTTTGTATTCTGAAAATATCTAAGGATCATTCTTAGGAAAACTCATTATTACATTCTATATGTCTAACAAAGATTTTTATATAAAGAAAATTTACAGTGTTTCCTTATTATGCATTGCTAAAATGGCAGAAGCCAACATGTGTGAAACATTACTTGGAATCTTATAATTAAGATAACAAACAGGGAGATTTTTGAAGTCTAACATTTAAGATCCAAACTTCTGTGATTTTAAAGGACAACTGGGCACAATGAAATGAATAATGTTTTTAAAAAGAAAGACATCTTTCAAGATAATATTAAGAATGTAATCTTGAACACTGAAGGATGATGATTCAGTACAGCAGTTTGGCAAAACAATCACTAACAAACAACGCAACAAATAGAACCCATAAAAATAATATATAATCCAGAGGGATTAAAACATAGTATTGTATGTTAATATTTGTAGGCACTTTTTGTTGTAATAAAACTTAAAAGATTATACTCTCCTTTACCTAAAAGAGTTTCCTGCAAGAGAAAAACAAAACAAAACAAATGATTCTTTCCTTTCCAGCTCAAGAGAAAAAGTCACAAATCAAAGTGTCATCAGCGAACTTGTAGTACTTTAATACACAGCCCATCACAGTCTTCTTAGTGTCTTAGAAAAGTATCCCAGAGGAAGAGCGTTGAAATAAAACCCTTTGAGGTGCTATACAAGAACTCTTACTGTAAATGAACCGATACCCAACACTGCCTTTCAGGCTCCTGTCCCCATAGGAGGAGTGAAATTACTGAAGGTAGGGGTCCATCAAGGCTGACTCCGTATCTCATGGCCATCAGTGTACAACACTCCTGACACTAGAAGTCAAATTATTCAATATTAGAAATTAATAGAGAGGAATTCATTTTTTCTAAAAATCTAATTCCTTTCCCCGATACCCCTGGGTGTGTATTATTACTTTGATTGTAAAGTCATTTCCAAATAATGTCTACAGATGGACTTCTGAGTCTAATGTCAAATATAAAAATCTGAGTGTGTACGTTTGAAAGAATGGAAAACAGTTTAGAAAGATAAAGCCTCTAGAATAACGAGGTAATATTGTGCCTTTTGTAGCACATTTTATTTCCATATTAGGTAATTTTCTTATAGAGATAATTTTAACCAAAATCATGTGTGTGATTTGGCAAAGAAGGGTTGTATAATATGCCACTGATATAGAAGATGGATCAGGAAGATAATTTTACTCTTAAAAATATATAAGTTTAAAAGATCTTGGGATTTTATTAAAAAAAATTAAAGGGAAGAAAATGAAACAAAACTCACAATTTTCCAAGCTCAGATTTTCTGCAGGGGTAAATGTACGTCTGCATGTGAATTCCTTGGACTACTATATATGTATACGTATTCAGAGCTTTTCATTTTTTGGAAGTGATTTTCCAATGTACTTGTCATGTATCTCAGTTAAAATCCACAGTGAGCCTTTGAGGTCTCAACAGCATTTCCTTGCTCCTGTAACTGATTTCATGCTCTATTAAATTTATGAAAAACACCTTTCATTTTGTTCTCTTAGTTATTATAGGAAAGTTAAAAACAGAACTGTTACTATGTGTAAATAATGTAAGGCATTCAGAAAAAGTACAATATACCAACTTTCATTCCTATAAACTTATAAACAGTATTGATGAAACTTGCCACAATTTGGTCTGGATTTTGTTATGTCAAAATATGACGAATAATATGAAATATTTCTTAAGAATTTAACAAGAGTCTTATGACATATATTTTTGTTGAAAATCCACTAGTTTTCTATCAATCAGGAAACAAGTGCTTATGAGTCCACGCTCTATCAGCTTAAATTTAGGCAAGTCTGAGATTTGATACGGGTTCTTGTCATTAAAATATGTCCAATGTAAATTAATTGACTATGGCATTTAAAAAAAGACACATAGGAACATTATTTATATTTTAAAAATAAGAGAAAATAACTGCTTTCCCTTAGGAATTTTGAGGTTAAATGATTCTTCAGTACCAGACTGACCTTGCTGAGTGGCGTGCAGATGTAACTCAGTGGCCTAACCTCAGATGGTAGAGATACTTTCCGTTTACCCAGGACAGTGAGTCTCAAGGAAATGAGCGGCTCTGTAAGAAAAGACTTGTATATACATATAGACTTGTATGTATAGAAGACATATGGTATTTTGTGTTATAATGGGAATAAATTAATAGGAAGATAAAGCTTTTCAATCAGAAATTAACTATGTGTAAAAGTAAATTTGAATAGAGAAAAGCCAATATCATTTTATTTCAGGCTATAGTTTAAAGATATGCAAATATTCCACTTTTTATGCATTCAGGACAGAATCAGAGAGAAAATTATATTCAATGGAGATTTTGGGTAATTGGAATTGCATTCCATAAACAAGGATGTGTATTAATGTTTGGATTCTGTTTATGGTTTAATTTAAACATCCTTGGTCTGCTCAGGATACTTTCATATATATCATTAGAAAAGCTTTCAGTTTAGTTGAGGAAATACTGGTGATAAAAACACCCGTCCATGGAAGCCTTAGACTTAGAACTGTTATTTCATCTGATTTAATATGATAGGGTTCATACTTCTCATAGAAGTGCTATGATATTCTAATTCAATTTTGGTTGAATTAAGAAGATAGTTTCTGATTTGAAAAGTTCTTTAGCAACTATATAATCCTAATATCAGAAAAGTATATATTTTTAAAAGAAAAGGATGATAAACTTCTTACATCTGAGATTTATTAATAGACAAATGAAGTGCTGTATATAACTAGGGTGGGGCTAGATATCAAAGGAACTATCAAAGCCATTTAATTACTGATCATACAAAATTAGATATCAGATATTTTTGACTTCCATAGTAATTTTCAAAGATACTCATGACTGTATTTTCACAAACATTATATTTGAGTGGAATTTTTTCTGGGCCCTTTCTCTGGTTATATTTTTTCTCATGTCATTGAAACGTCAGATTGACCTAGGTGGCATATTTAAATAATGAGAATAGGTTATGCTGATTTGATATTTATTATTTTAATTGCCCCCATATAGCACAGAGATTGAAACTCTGGTAATAGTCTCAGCCAGCCTAGATGCCACATTTAGGACAGGATGCTTACTAGCTCTGTGACTTTGGGCAAGTTATTCAAACTAATGTGAAAAAAATAGATAAATATGATAATTAAAAGAGATAGAGCTTGGTATATATCATTACTAACAGCTGTTATGGTATGTTAGATAAGAAGCAACAACAGTTTTTTGACACTCATTATAGTTAAAAAGGATTTATTGTTCTTACAGGAGAGATCTTTAAAAATTTCTTAGGAATTTCCTTTAAGTGGGTATCTGTAAGCCTACAGAGAATTATCAAGGGGTTCAACAGAAAGAATTACTGCTATTGTTGGAAAAAAAGATACAACTAAATATAGATCTTTTGTGTTAAGACTGTTTGGGTCTTAATGATGTAATCTTTTCCATCTCATAGCCCACCTGTTTCTTAGTTCCTATAATTTCATTACTTTAGTTATTATGCTACTCACAGGGTCCTTTTCCTCCTGCTGCAGCCACATTTATCCTGATAACAGATTTCCCAGTTTATTTGCCCCCATATTTTATTAGTTCTCCTTTCATTATTTTTTCAAATAACTAGTTCTGATTTTGGTAATATTGATTCTATTGTTTACAACCCATATAGGTACACACAAATTTAATTTCAGCAATTTTGTTTTCCCTTTTGATTATAAGATTTCCTATTCTCAGATTGCTATTTTTAAATTAATTTTTTATTAAATATTGCTAGTGCATTTTTTAACAAGTCAAATTGACAGACATCTGCTTTGGTCTGTGATTGAGTAACAGAGACTGTGTTACTGCCCTCCCCTGCCCACTTAAACAACTAGAAAATTGGACAAACTATGTGAAATATAGAGGGAATTGCTAAAAATTTAAAAAACTGATAAAATCAAGTATTGGAAAGAATATGGGACAATTGGAACTTTCAGAATGAGGATTATACAGCCACTTTAGAAAACATTTGGCAGTTTCCTGTGTTTAAAAGTTAAAATTATGCAATCCACTTCTCAGTATTTACCCCAAGGTAAATAAAACGTGTGTCCATAAAATCTTTTTCTTGAATTATCATATTTGAGTTATTGAAAATAGCCTTTTGTGGGGGCCTGGCCCCGTGGCATAGTGGTTAAGTTCGCGGTGCTCCGCTTCAGCAGCCTGGGTTTGTGGGTTCAAATCCCAGGCATGGCCCTACACCACTCATCCGCCATTCTGTGGCAGCAACCCACATACAAATAGAGGAAGACTGGAAACAGATGTTAGCTCAAGGCTAATCGTCCTCAGCAAAAGTAAATAAATAAATAAAATAGCCTTTTTTCTTTCAGTTATGTAAAGATATAATTGACACACAGTATTGTATAAGTTTAAGATATACTGCATAATGACTTGACATACAAAATGATTACCACAGTAAGTTTATTTAACTTACGTAATGTACAACATGATGGATATAGTTAACACTGCTGTTTGGTATATTGGAAAGTTGCTAAGAGAGCACGTCTTAAAATTTCTCATCACAAAGAAGAAAATAATTTTTTTGTAATAGTATGAGGTGATGGATGTTAGCCATTTACTTTTACATTTCCACTTAAATATTACATACACATACATGATAGTATTCAACTTATATACTCACCATGACAAATACGCTAATATAATTAATGAATGTTCAACATTACCAGAGTTGTTAAATAATAAAAGGAATCTATCATTTCATATGTGAATAGTTGCAGTTATTAAAATAAATAATTCAGTGAAAAGACAAGGAAGAAATGCTTTATCACAAATCAATAAATTGTTATAACTATAAAATAAGTTCTTATATTGGTATAGCAAATCAACTTTTTCTATTAATATTTACATTGTCAATACTAATTTTTACTTAGTTTTATGTTGGTTCAGTCATATACATTTTACATAAAATTTTAAATTGACTTATATGTAAATTTTAGCATTTTTATAAATTGCCTAAGGCGTAGTGTTTCCCAATGAACTAGAGCTCATTCATGTATTCATTTCTGAGCACATACAGTCATGTACTTTATATGACTTAAATAAACATGTAACTTGTAAGAAAAGTAGAAGCATAATTACAAAATGATGTTCTTGTACTGATTAGCATGAGCACTTTGAGGATCAATAATGTGCAATTAAGCTTTTCGATTCCCAGTATTCTAAGGGATTACCACTAGTTTCTTTCATTAGAGCAATTAATTGGGCATTAAGTTGAAAGTGAGAGTCTTCATTAAATGATTTATTTACCAATCTTTAAAAAATGACTTGTTAATGAACTTTAATTTTTTTGTTGTTGTGTTTTGTTTTAAATCTGAGCACTTCTTGGGATTGCTGGTAGGAGAAGAAAACTATCAACTTAACATTTTTCCCATCTAATGAACCATTGTTGATTATAGTACATGTCACTATCAAATGCGTTTTTCAAAATCCAAAAAAATATAATGGCATGTAATGTTTATTTTCAAAAGAAAGAATATGCTGGTATGATGCTAAATATAAGGTCATTTGTATGAGCACTTTTGAGAAGCACCTCCACTCAGCTGAATCCATACTATCTGAGATCCTTACTGATACACATAAGGGTTGCTGCCCAAGAACGAATTCTTTTTATCTGGAGACAGTCTATACCCTTTCATTCTTATCTCTTAAGTTTTTCAGTTTTCCTCAGTTTTTTCCTCATGTCATTTTTCATTTCAGTACTGCAGCCAAGATACCATATTTCATTTAGTTATGTTTCCTTAGCATCCTCCTGGCTGAAAGAGTTTTTCACTTTCCTTATTATTGGTGACCTTGAAAGTCCTGAGGAGTACTGGTGAGATATTTTTGTAGCACGCCCTTCTATTGTAATTTGCTGATAATTTTCTCATGATTAGACTAGGATTATATGTTTCTTGGAGAATGACAGGAGAGCTAAATGCCATTTTTATCACATCATATCAAGGCTATGTACTACCAACATAATTTCTCACTGTTCATGTTGACCTTGATCACCTGGTTGAGATGGTAGGGTTTGTCAGGTTTCATCACTGTAAGATTATTCATTTTTCTCTCCCCTTCTCAATACTTTAATTTTGGAAGGAAGTCCCCATGTGTAGCCCATATTTAAGGCATGAGGAATTATGATCTCCTCCCTCAAAGGCAGAATGTCCATATAAACGTTTTGGAATTTTTCTGCATCGGAAGAAAAATTTATTTAATCAACAGTTTTTATAGGTCATTTTTTAAATCAATAGTTTATATCAGTATGGATTTAGGAATATTTATTTTATACTTTGAGTTATAATTCAATAGTATTCTTTTTCTCCAGTTGCTCAAATTGTTCCAACTTTGGCTATCAATTCTTTCAGTCAGCTCCTATATCCCTTTGACAAACCTTCATCAATGTGTTTGTGTTGTTCTTGTTGCTCTTTGTTGTTGTTTGTGAGCACTTTCTTACTTTCAGGCACTGTAAAATGCTCCAGACTCATCTTCCATTATTCCATACTAAGTTACTTATTTTAAATATTTGCTGTAGGTGCTTGGATGAATATAATCTAAATTAACATTAGATTCTAAATTAAAAAAAAGATTTTTTTTTGTATTTTGATTGGAATGGCTTTAAATGTATAGAATAATCTAAGGAAAACTCATCACTTTTACGGTATAGAGGTGTCTCTCTGGCAGTCTGGCAGTCTTACCATTTATACAGGTCTTTTATGCTTTTCATCAAAGTTTTACAGTTTATGTGAGCATCTTTCACATTTTTTCAGATGATTTTCCAATATTATCTGATCCCCCATCCTGGGATCAGCCACTTTCCAAGGAACCCTAGTTCTTTATACAGGAGAAAGACATTAAAAACTAAGACCTGGGCATTGCTAATGGCGTGCCATCACTCATTGGTCCTCTCAGCTGACAAAGTAAAGATAAATATTTGTGTGTCCTAACCTGTGTATATGCATACATCTATAAATATTCCTAAATGCAAGCATTTGTATCTATATTAAACTACACATGAGTTCCGTCACAGTGTATAATTTTTTAATACACTTTTTGGTTCACTCTGCTGATATTTGGTGACAATCTCTGTAGCTATGTTCATGAGACATATTGGTCAGTAGTTTTCCTTTCCTTTAATGTCCTCCACTGGTTATAGTACTAGGGTAATGCTTGCCTCTTAGAATGAGTTAAGATGCGTTCTGTTTTTATTTTATGGACAGTTAGCTGAGAATTGGTATCATTTTTTCTTTAAACGTTTAGTAGAATCCCCTAGTGATACCATCTGGGTCAGATGCTTCCTTTTTTGGAAGATTGTGAATTGTTGATTCAATTTCCTTAATAGATATAGGCTATTCAGATTATGTATTCACCTTATGTGAGTTTTGTTAGCTTGTGTCATTCAAGAAATTGGTCCATTTCATCCAAGTTTTCAAATTTGTGGATAGAGTTGTTAATAGAATTCTTTTATATGATGATTCAAGGATTTATTAAACCATACTTGCAAAATACACTGATAACTGCATTAGCAAAAAATCATTGTAAGAACATCCCACAATTCTGCAACTATCAGTTGTAAAAAGTTTGTTCTTGAAAGTGGGAATGGTCCAACATTGTATTCTTCCAGTTTCTAAGTTTGTTCTGAACCTTGTTAGCACTAGCACTAAGTTTTTGGAACCTCACAAACACAAAGAAACATTTTTTAGGCAAAGCAGCAATAGAAACTGTCTGTTCATGTAGCTGAAGTAAAGAGTAGGGTCAGGATTCCTCAAGTTACAGTGTTGGTAATCTGGCAAGACAGTGATGGTAAGAAGATTCATAGTTTAAAAATAAAATATTTTACAGACTGTAAACCTTTAAAACATGATTTTTATACCTACTTTATAGAACACTAAGGAAAGCATGTATAGTATTACCTATAAATAAAGCAATGTGAAATCAGGAATACATTTTACTAATCTACCTAGTAAAAGGTTCTACTGATTTATCAGAAAGATTTTACAATACACGGAGACGTATTGCTGAATAAAGAGGGGTTCTATAAGAAAAGCACTTACTAAATTATCAAGTACAGAAATGACCAGTTCAAAGATGAATTAAATGCCCAATTTGGGGTGAGATGGCAGATTTAAGAAAAAGGAAAATCCTAAGATAACACTGATAATACCAACCTTTCTTCATCATCTACTGCATTTGACAGAAATTAACCTTTAAAAATTTTACCCATGACACTTTTATTCAGCTTAATTATTCCATGTCCAGTGTAGTGTAAGTTAATCACCACTTCATGCTTTGTCAAAATACTGTCTTCATCTTTTGATCACGTCAAGTGTTTCACACGCTCTAGCCCAGTACACCCACAACTAAGAGCAGCCTACTTCATTAGAGGAAACGTGTAAGATTTCTGTTCAAAATCTCACAAAAGCTAATAAACTAGTTTATAGTCATTCCACTATGGTACACAGTACATTATGTAGTGAACATTGGTTGACAAATTATTGAATGTATTAAAAAGCAACATTTCATTAAGAAGGATATTTTGCTTTACATATCTAAAACCTAGTTAGAAAGTGTCTGAATTTCCTAGTATCAGAAGCTACAGTCTTTTTAAAGACAAAAGACTTTAAAACAGTAAAGTGCTTACTGTTTGTACCACACAAAGCAACTTAATTCAGAGTATTTTGGCAACTCAATCTAAGCAAGAATAGGGGCTACTGAAAAAGAAGTCTTTAAGAAGCCTTGTCATTTTAGGGTTAAATTTTAATGGAATGTAAAGTTTGAATTCTTATAATTTAAACAAATGAAACTTTGAAATTTCTAATTAATTCTAACTGGATTTATGGAAAAATTAATCTGTGAGAAAAACGTAGCACAGAATGCAAAGTCTCCACCACTTTTAAGCAAAGTGTATAAAGGTTCTAAGAGGGTCAGGGCAAGGAAGGAGGGGCTTTGATATTTACGACAGGAGGCATTTTCTCTCCCTCTTCTTGATGGGAGTGGGCAGAGAACTGCTATCATAGCTTCATCAAACACTGTCTTAAGGCTTTACTGTGCGATAGCCAAGCACTTCGTTATTTACAGCCCTGATCCCCTTAGCCATTGCTAAACCTTGTGGGTAATGGTGGGAGTTAGCTTCTTCTCCTACAGTTTCTTAATCATGTCTTTATCATCTCTAGGATCAAGTTTAGTTCCCACTAGGATGATGGGAGTGTTGGGATAATGGTGTCACACTTCAGGATATCACTTTGCATGGACATTTTCAAATGATGCAAGGCTCACAAGGGAAAAACAAATGAAGAATATATCTGTTTGTGGATAAGATAGGAGGCATAGTCTGTCAATCTTCTTGTCCAGCTGTATTCGGTAAACCCAGGTGGACTGGTTTTCTATCTACCATAATATTGTCAGAATAGTTGTCAAAGATGGTGGGGATGCATTTTCCAGAAAATACACTGGTTGTGTAAGTGTTTAGTAGGCAAGTTTCACTTACATCTCCATCTCCTACCACCACAGTTGATGGCCTGCATCTGGGCCACTTTGGGGGTGCTGTCCTGGGTGTTGAGAAAGAAGCAGTGGACTGGTTAGTCCAAAGTCCAAAGCTTCACAGTTATACTAACTGCTATTTGCCAGGCCAGACACTTAGGGACTAGCTCCTTCCTATGTAATATTTATCTTAGAGAGTGAAAGCCCTAGACTCAGAATATCTGACTTAAAATCCTTTATTAGCTGTCAGACATTGGAAGTTGACTTTGCATCTCTGTGATAGAGTTCCCTCACTTCTCAGATAGGTATAGTACAATAAATACAATTGTGAGAATAAAATAAGATTATATACGTGATGTGCTAAAAATAATGCCTTGCTTTCGGTATGTTTTCAACAGATATAAATTTAGCACTACTAAAACTTCTCAGTTTCCCTCCCACATGGTCTGAAATGTCTATCATTATTGATCTTCTCCTGTGAATTACAAGCGATATTCCCTGGGGAGGATGGGGGGAAACAGCAATTAATTCACTTAAAGGGAAGTAGTTAATCAATTTGTAGTCACTGGTCCTTTCTGTCCTCTTCCCTTAAGGAAGGGAAGTGACATCCAAGACACAGTTACTTGGGTTTACACTGAAACCCTAGCTTTTGGGGGAACTCTGGGTAATGACTTGAGAGCTTAAATGAGATTCATTTTTCAGGAATAAATAATCAGTATGACATTTGCTAGTCAGTAACTGATTTTTTCATAATATTATATTCATCTATTCCTAGGATATCATTCTTTGATTAAATAATAATGTGAATAAATCATTTACAGTTTATTTTGTTTGAAAAGAGAGATTGTTTCTATCAGATGTAGTTTAGTTTGGAGAATGGTAAGAGTTTGGACTATCCATTACTTATGCAAAGATTTCAAAATTATAGTGAGTATATACCAAGCCAGAATAGCAATTGCACACAGCTTGACCTCTTTAGAGGGCAAATGCATCACAGAAATGGTAACAAATCCATAATGTGTAAGCGTCCAAAACATCAGTTAATGCAAAAGGTATGATAATCGAGCTTCTCCAAATCAGTCAAGAAGCTGTATAATGAAATTTCTTATCATTGGTTATGCTTTGTTAAGAATGCACTTAGCATGATAAATTATTTTTCAGATATAAAATCAAGCCTGGTCAGGGTATCTGCCCTTTACTGAGGAAAAGGATTAACTTACTGCCACTTAAATAAATATGTTCTAAATATCCAGTAGTATATTAAATTGTCTGAGAACTCTTCAGAGAAAAAAAAAAGGAAATTTTAATAAAATACAACCTAAATCTTAGCCATCTTTTCTGCAAATCTCTTAATTTTCAAAATCCTTAGTAAAAAGTATCTACTAAGATGTGTGAGTGTGACCCATTAGAATCCCAGATTAAGGTAAACTGTAACAGATCATTTTGCCTTAGAATGTGTGGTGAATTTTTGGTCAATTGGCACCAATATCCTTTCATAACAGCACCGCAATTTCTTTTTACCATAATTATTTTAAAGCCTAGTTTTCTACTTTACTCCACCGATTCCACTTTACCCTTTAGCTAAGCGGCCAGAATCAGATTCTGTTACTTGTATCCAAAGTCCCATAACTAATATAAAATCTTCCAAAATTTTTTTGTCCACATAGATTCCTATACACTATAGAAGCAAGGCAATTCTGATACAAAAAGGGGAATTTTATAAACCTGGACATTATAATAACTTCCCTAGAATATGGCAAGTTCTAGTACCTGGCATTTCTATGGTAATACACATAACAGAGGACCAGAAAAATCTTATCTCTCCAGGATAATTTTCTCTTGATATTTCTTGATATATAACAGCAACAATAAGTTCAGTATTATAAATTCATTATATCACATTTTCTAAAGTAGACATGTTACTGCCCAGAGGGATGTGAGCAATTGCGTGGTAATCTAAAGTAACCAGTTCGGATGCTAAAATGATCTATAGGAACAACAGAAAAATGTCTGTGTGTTCACAACTTTTGCACTCTGAAGAGAAAATAGCCAAGTGCGAGATATAGGATTATTCAAAAGTTCTTCTTCTGATTTAACCCAATACTGTTTGAATCTTAAGCATATTGGGGAACTATTTAGCTTTCTGTAGCCTGAAAACCAATAGCCCTCAACTATTTCTGTTTACAGAATTAAGTAAATTACCTGGAGAAATTATAGGAAAATAGTTTTCTCTACAATTCTCTGACTGACTGACTAAAAGGGCTTGCTTAACTTCAGAAACCTATGTCATCCAGTTATCTGGATCTTACTAAAAGGTAGCATAAATGATTGAAAAAGTGTTGGCTTTGAAATTAGACTATCTAGATTGAGTCTTATTATGCAATTTAAAGTCCTGGTTTTCTCATGTGATACATGGGCATAATATGTCAGCCAAGGGAGTGTAACCGTATTGGATGCATCACAGATTCATAAATACTTGGCAGAGCTTGTGACATGAAATCATGTATAACTAGTTAACATAAAAAGATCTATTTTGCGGAATTAAAGATAAAAAGATTAAACAATTCTTGAGGCTAACAGCCAGTCCTCAGTCTGAACTGTTACAGAACAAAAGCAACCATTTAATTCTTTAAATAATATATAAGGTGAGGATTTTATAATATACATGTAATATTTCTCATGACCATAGAAATTTTTATTTTTAATTATTAATTGATAGTAGTATAGTACAATTAGATAAATTCCATATTGACAGAGAATTTAGGTAGTTTCAAAAAAGTCTCAATTATAAACAATGCTGTAATTTCCATTTTTCCAAGTGACATATAACTAAATCCTCTTTCACACTTCCAAGTTTTCTGAGCTCTCTTCTTCCCACCCCTATTGTTCTCAGTCTACTTTATGTTATAGCCACTTTTGTTTGGATCACCATTTTGAAAAATCTATTTTATCTCCCTGTCTCTGTTATTATATTGTTCATCATGCAACTAGCCATTTTTTGAAAAATCAAGTATATGATTATGCCACTTCCATTCTTAGTGTTCTCAATAGAATGAAACTGCCCTCACGTTAAAAATCATATCTTCAACTAACCTTTTATAAAATATAGCAAACCAAAACTAATACTGCCAGTAAATCTTAGCAGCTGCACTTTCAAATTATGTTTAGAATCAACCATCTTTTTTTTCAGTCAAATCAACCACATGGATTTGAATGCTTTATTATCTTTGTTCCTGCATCCATCCATTTCTCACCATCACCACCGATACAGCCCGCATATAAGCCTCTCTCATCTCTCACCTGGATTTTGCAAAATTTCCAGCTTGATCTGCTTGAATTTCTTGTTCTTCAGTCAATTAACTATCACAGCAGATGAGTGTCTTCTTAAAGTTTATCAAATCATTTGCCCACCACTCAAAACTTCCACTTAAGGGGTTTAAGGGTATTAGATTAAGGGGAGCAGAATATAGACTCAAATGGGTAAAATCACTTCAAAGGTGTGCTGTCTTAGAAGTAAGGGTTTATTCAATGTGTTGATTTTAGTTCCCTCGAATGGTGTTAATAGTCTGCTAGTTTAGTTAATCAAAGCCTGGGCTCAATATTGGACTGCAGTTAATGAGTTTGAAATGACTGAATTTCTCAGGCCTACTATAGACAAAAAAAGATCTTGGATTGTAGGAAATGGGTTTCTTATAATGAATCAATTGTAAGCAAACTTCTTAACCAGACCTGCAAATGCCTAATAGGATATTCCATTCCCCAGGCTGAGCAGGACACCAGCATCTTTGAAGACTTTTGTGATGACTCACCTTTGTAGGTCAGAGACGATATATGAATACTGCAATGAAATTTTATTCTATTTCAATAGAAATAACGTGATCCTGGAGAATTAGAGGTCAAGTTATGTTAACTATCTGAGAGATGAGCACAGTTATCACAGTAAGCCATGGGAATGGAATAATAACACCAAGTACTGTTTAATGAGAAATCTCTAGTGATGGTTAATTCATCACCGAGTTCCTAAAAATGAAATAGATAGGCACCCTGTTAAAGTGCTACTTTGGGGGAAAATTTAAGCATCTTAACTCAATTCACAGTAGTGGGAATTCATGGTCTATTACTTGTTTTCTAAAACTAAGCTAGTTCTCAGACCTGGGTCTCTTGACTGTGGTGGAGACTTTCTTTTTGAGGAAAGACTGCTCTTCATAGTCATATGTGTAGACTACGAGTCTTCTTTCATGTGTTCTCTATTTTCCAGGTGATTGTAAACCTGAGAAAGATAAATAGCTATACCTTTGGGGGTTATTAGATACCAACTCTGAGCTTATATTGACCCAGAGAGATTCAAAATGCCACTAAAGTCCAAGAGTGAGAATGGAGACCCAAAGAGTTAAGGGTTAAATAAAGACTAAGCCCAAGTACATCTAACAGCACTTCCAGTGCAATCACAGACCCATTGATAGTCCCTAGACTCATTAAGTGAGAGCTACTATTGTAGTAAAGTCTAAGTGGAAGCCCCAGGAAGTGGCCACACTCACTCTATCTAAGTATCTACATAGCCCATAGGTAGCACCCTCTGTCACTTTGATAATAAACTAAACGTAATGCCATCTCTTTGGGGAAACTTCAAAAATTACTGCCACCATTAAAACTGTGAGAGGAGGAGATATACTTCCTGTATTAGTCACATTGAATTTATCTAATAAGTCTCTACAAGAGTGATTTGTGAGGTGAATAATGGCAATATATTATTACAACCTTAATCAGATTGTGATGCCAATCAGCTACAACCTGTTGTAGCTACAAGATCTGTTACTTTTCTTGGAGGAAATATATACAGTCCTAGAGAGCAGCTATGGACCCACTAGTCAGTGAAATCTGAAGCAGTTTACATCTATCAAATGAACACTAACCTTTATTAACTTACCTCTCTCTGTCACAGCATAGCTCAGAGAACTTTTATTTAGCCTGTTAGTCATCTTAGTTTAGGATTTTCCAAAATGAACCAAGAATTTGAGTGTAGTGTTTGTTTGCCAAGTTATTTCAGGACTATGAGCCAGTTGAAGGCGTGGACAGTGTCTAAGCTTTAATTTCCAGAGCAAATAACTTTATTTGGGGCTTTGTAGGCATTCAATAAATGTTCTCATGATATGTGAGTAAATAAGTGAATTTACTTATTATTACAGAAATTACTTATTATTACAGAAAGGAGATGGGTTTACTAACTCAGTATCAGTTCCTTGGAACTATATCTATTTATCTGAGTATTACAATCCTAAGAAGCAGAGAAGTTCCTGGAAAGAAAGATTCAAATAATGCCTTAGGATTTTGCTTCAATTACACAAAAGATAAAATTATATAACTACCTAGATACGTTTCTAGAATTCCCTGAAATAATAGAGTGGGCCACAAACTATTCACATATGTATAATACATATGTATAATATGTATGTGTGCATATGTATAATATATGCACATATGTTTAATATGCATATATACATATATAGTATATGCATATACGTTATATGTTATAAATAATACATAATTTGAGTTATGTATATATATTGGAGTATGTGTATATATACACATATATATGTTAGCTGAAGACAAAATTAAAATTAATTTTATTCTAAATTAAATAATAATTTTTTTCTGTTGTCCTCCAGTATTTAAGGATTTTTTAGGTTTAATTAGAAATATTCTTAATATATGTTTTCAGTTATGCTTAAACTTACACCCTTTACTCATTAGGAAAGAGAAAAACTGATTTGTAAAATTGAACATAAGAATTAGATTTACAATATGAATTTTATTATAAAAACTTGGAGTATCTAATACTCCATTACTTTCTTGAACATTTAGTATTATGTGTAGAAGAAGATATTTTACAGAAGCTAGCAACAAGTAAAACAAGTGTTAAGAGCATCAAGAATTCTTCTGTCAAAAATTCTTTTCCATCCTCATTTAGACCTGTAGTCAAAAGTGTTTGAACTCATCTCCAAATAATTTGTGTAGCTTTCAGATGGATATAACTAAATGTAAGCAATTTTACTTCTCAGATGTTTCTACATAAGTGAAATATCATATTTAAATTATAAAATATAATGACAATATTCAAAGATTTAGTAGTTTTGATGAATAATGAGTTGGAAAAATTTCAGGAATATGTTTTCATTGAAAATTTGAAGAAAATACAATTTTGTTTGTCACTTGGTAAACAATGCCCTGTTTAAATTTAAAGTTTCAAAAAGTTTCAAGAAGTGCTTAATAATTGGAAAGTATCTTAGGCATTGAGAAACTTTAGTTCCTATGTAAGTAATTTATTGTTATAGTGTTGCTAAATAACAATAAAAATCCCCAATGGCTTACGAAATAAGTGTTTATTGCTTGTGCACCTGAAGTCAGCTGGTGTCCATTAGGAGACTCTCATCATCTTGCTAGGATTGACCAGCTGGTGATTGATCTGCACTGGTTTTGGCTGGGGCCAATATGGCAATTCCCCTCAATTTATCCTCCAATAGGTTCCAGTGGTGTCTTAATCAGTGTTCTCCAGAAACACAGATCCTATAGGATGTCTTTATATAGAGAGAAAAAGATTTATTATAAACAATTGGCTCAAGCAGCATGAAGGTTGGAAAATCACTGCAGGGTTACAGATACAGAGAGAGAGAAACAATTGAAGTTATTAATGCAATCATTCTAAAACATTTTTTAAAAATCTTTGGTATAATTTTAAAAAATGGATCTTCATTGCCTGATTGTATCACACGTAACTCAGAATGCTTCCGGACAAGTTAGTCCAGATAAGATTAGTGAGATATAAACTTGAAAGATATCCGTTATTGTTTGGAAAATGATTAACAACCATATTATTAACATGCCAGACTTGCAAAAGTTAGAATTTTTAATCACTCTAGCAAAAGAAATAAGCCAGATGTTTACTTATCTATCAACAGTTTTGCGACCTGTAGAGTATGTAGCGTTGAGGTGACTGAGCATTTACGCACTTTATGCCCTGATTTAAAGTTGGATCTCCAATGCTTGATAATTATACGCCTTAAATAATGAGCATTTAAATTTCATCTTTTTGTCCTGAAATGAAGCTCTTTCTTTTTTCTTCCTTCATAGATCACTTTATAGAAGGAAGAGGTTAGAAATTTTCATATGAATGATGCCAAGGAAAACTAAAAATTGAAGCAAGATACAAATAATTTCACAAAAAGTATTGACAGGAATTTTTCTAGGTTAGGAGAAATTTAAGTAATCATTTTATTCATGGCCTAGCACACCAATATTTGAAAAACAATGTCAAAGTGAGAAAAAAGAAAGAAAAGATGCGTGAAGAGATTTTCTGATGATATCTGAAAATGAAAACTGTGATACAAGTAGCTACAAGGATAGTTATAATTGTTAGGAAGAAAGTATTTTTAAAGTTTTCTTCTCTATGTTGGAAATGCTAATTTGACTTGATAATGTTTTAACTTTCATTATTCATGAAGAATATTTTTATCAAGCTTATTTGAAAAGGCTTTAATTTTTTTATTTTTACAATTTCCTGTTTTCAGATTTAAAATTTACTCTTTGTACCGGTAAGGATGATAAAGTCTCTTCTAAATTTAAATGAATTATGCAAACAAACAGCTAGCACTTACAAAATATTTTGTATTGCAAATTAGTTTTAAATACTGGGAAGTGGCTAGTAATACTCTTGAAGATAATTAACTCAAGTCCAGTAAATCAATTTTCTATTATTCACAGATAAATTTTTATCATATAGCATTACCTTTTGTATCAGCGTCCACATTACCCTTTTCAGGGCAATCCCAAGCTCCCTCACTTTTCTAAAATCATATGGGGAGGAAACCTGTTGGTCTCTCAGTTTAATTCATGTTGCCTGCAAGCATCATGAAAGCAAACACATGATTTTTGAAGCATAACTCAAAGTTGTAAGTAGTTGTAAAGATTCATATACAGTTAAGGACTTCTTCCATGACATGTACCTTCTCCCCAGTATAGCCTCCTCCTAACAAATTCCAGAGTAGGCAAATAGATCATGTCAGAATATGTAGGAAGAATAAACTTTAAAATAAATCTTCATCTTCAAATCAAAAATGGTATTTTTAGGGAGGTATTATTCCTTTGTAGAATTTTGCCATTTTTGAACTACTATGATACTAATTGATCTGTGAATATTCCAAATAAATCAGAGGAATCTAACTTTCAGGAGACCATGTATCACTCTGCAATGTCTTTGATCTTCACATAAAAAATTTCAGGCTACATAAATCTTATGTACCAGAGAGGAAAAATTTCCATCCCTATAATATAATTAAGAACTGGAGTACAATAACAAAAATAAAATATTTTCATGTGTTCCGCCAGATCCCATCTCTTGAGATGAGTAAGGGCATTATAAGATTTGGGAAAATGCATTCTTCAAAATCAAAGTTAAATAAGAAAATAATATAAGCTAAGTAGGAGTTGTTAAGCAAGAAAAAATGCAAATCAAGAAGCAACATCACACTAGTTTTTAAAGTTAGAAACACCTAAATTCCAAAAATGTTAGAATCTGACATTACTATGTAGGGTTGAAGACTTAAAAATACTTCAAGAATTCTTATTTTTTTCCCTCAGGATACAATCATAATAATGTTTCAGTAAGAAGTTTTGAAAGTTAAATGAGATAACTTATGTGATGTATTTGGCACATTGTAATTCCTAAATACATGGTTGTTGTTATCCTCTATATTCTGAGCTTTACAGGGAATAAATCTGTCTTTTCCATTGTTGTGTCTCCAGATTCTAGGACAATTCCCAGAACATATCAGATGCATAATAAATATTTGGTGAGTGGGTTAATGAATACAGCTGGCAAGCACAAAAAGAAAGAACAGATGAGAATTTAAAATGCTATACTTCTCAAAACAGTGCACTATGTCTTATTACATTTAAAATAAAGCCTTTCCAATTAATTGAACAAAAAGTTATAGTCTCATTTATCTTTAATCTTTTATTACATTAATGTAATATGAATTAATGTAGTTGAATTAATTTATGGAGAATATACATGGGATCTGACAGACATTCCAAAGAAAATAGTAAGGTATTCAGATCAGATCATGAAGAAAATAGTGAGTAATACTGGAAAAGATTTTTAAATTGTGATTCTCAGGAACTTAATGTTTTATCTTTGCCCAATTTGTAAATTATTTTGTTCCCAATTTTTAAAATATATGAAAATTTCTTATAACAGTAATTTCTCCTTACTTATCACATAGCTACTTTCCATATACTCCTATTTCTTCTCATATAAATCCCCTATGTCTATAGTTATGATAGCAAATTACATATTAATATGTTTACTGAACTGTTTTTGCTCATTTATGACCTCCTTTTCCCTGATGTTTTCCACTCACTTTTGTATCCTTCTTTTCACTTTGGCAACTTTCGAATGATACAGTATGTGCTTATCAACCAGAGTATACAGATCTAGTGTCTTAAATCAAAGAAACATTATTTAAAAATAGCGGGAGAATTATTTCAATGGTGGATTAAGAAGTTTGATGCAACTGAAAAATCTTGGAAAGTACTTTATTTTAAGTCTGATTGCAAACCTGTGAGAGACAATAAGGAAATAAAAATTACTGTGACAAAAATCAGGAATGGAAAAAAACCCAGAGGGTTAAGCTGAGCTGAACATTTGAGGTCCATTTTCCCCTAAATTTCCAGTTTCCCTGGCAACTTAGAAAGAGGTAAATGAGGGAGACAAACCTATTTTCCAGAGTCTGACAAGGAGAGGTAATAAACCATCCATATTTTGAGTAGAATACCCCAAAAGCAAAGCCATATTGAGGTAAGCCAAATGTACTTAATTCCTCAAAGGGAGTGAAGGCCAGCTTTTAATCATTTCATTTCCCAAAATTGAAATAAGAAGAAATAAGATTGCTAAGTCCACTGGTCAGCAGGCAATCTCTCTGAAGAAGATAATCCCATCTTGACTTTCTTTATATAACTTTGTATATACAGTACTACCACTCAATGAAAAGAATAATAATGGGGACACATGAAGAAGAAACAATGTGAATTAGCCCACATGATATAAGAGATGGCAAAAACATCCCCACAAGTCATCCAGCCACTGGAGTTCTCAAAAACTAAATTTAAAATAACTATACTTAATATGTTCAAGGAAATTAAATATAATACTTAAAATTTCAGCATAGATTTAGAAAATATAAGAAATCCAAATGAAATATAGGGAACTTGAAAATAGAAACCTAGAAATGATACAGATAGAAGAGGAGAGAGAACTAAGATTTTTTAAAAATGTAGAAATTCTTTGACAATTATCCAATTCCTTTAGAAAGGACAACACTAGGATAATCAGATCCAAGAAGGAGAAAAGAGAAAAGAACACAGAGCTTATTTAAAGAAACAATAGTTGAGAACTTACCAAACCTGGAGAAGGAACCAGATATACAAATCTATGAAGCTAATAGAATATCCAATTATCTCAATATAAAAAGACATTCTTTAAGACACATGATAATAAAACCGTCAAAAGTCAGAGACGAAGAAAGAATATTAAAGGCAGCCAGAGAGAAAAACACAATAACTTACAAGGGAATCTCCATAGGCTATCAGCAGATTTCTCAGCAGGAACTCTACAGGCCAGGAAACAATGGACTGATGTATTCCAAATATTAAAAATAAAAACTGTCAGCAAAGAATACCCTATCTAGCAAAGTTATCTTTCAGATAGGAAGGAGAAATAAAGGCTTTCCCAGAAAACAAAAGTTGAGAAAGTTCATTGCTACTGGACCTGCCTTACAAAAAATGTTGGAAGGAACTCTCCCACCTGAAACAAAATGGCAAAGATATACAAAATTTTGAGCAAGATGACAAGTAGACAGAATTAGAAAATTACAACTCTATATCAGAATAAGTTAGTAAACAATTATAACCTAATGAGTAAAGGAAAAGGAAGGATTAAAAATAGCTATAATCACTTCAGTTTGGTAACAAACTCATGACACAAAAAGGATATTTTGTGACAACAAAAACATAGAGGGGTAAGAGGGAAAAGAACCTGCATAGGCAAATAAAGATAAGATGCTATCAGCAGAAAAATGACTATCTTATCTATGAGACCTTTTATACAAACCTCATCACAACCACAAAATAAAAATTCAGAGCAGAGTCATAAAACACTAAAAAAGAGAAAATTGAGAAACACATCACAGAAAACCACCAAACTGAAATGTCAGAGAGAAATATAAGGAAAAAGAAACAATGAAAATATTTAGCAACCAGAAAAGAAAAGATAAAATGGCAGTATTGAGTCCTCATATATCAATAATTGCCTTAAGTGTAAATGGATTGAATAACCAATCAAAAGACACAGAGTGGCTGCATGGAATAAAAGCCAAAACCCAACAGGGACTGGCCCAGTGGTATAGTGGTTAAGTTCACATGCTCTGCTTTGGTGGCCCAGGGTTCACTGGTTCAGATCTCAGGTGCAGACTTATGCACTGCTGATCAAGCCATTCTGTGGCAGTTGTCCCACACATAAAATAGAGGAAGATGGGCACAGATGTTAACTCAGGGCTAATCTTCCTCAAGGAAAAAAGAAAATAAAGACTCAACAATATGCTGTCTCCAAGAGACCAATCTTAGCTTTAAAGAAAAATACAAGCTCAAAGTGAAGGGGTGGAAGATGATATTCCAAGCAAATGGCAACCAAAAGAAAGTGGATGCAGCCATACCTATATCAGACAAAATAGACTTGAAGCCAAGGTGACAATAAGAGACAAAGATGGACATTATATTATGATTAAAGGGACATTCAATCAGGAAGACATAACATTTATTAATATATATGCACCTAACATAGGAGCAACAAAGTATATAAAGCAACTATTAACATACCTAAAGGGAGAAATTGACAGCAATACAATAATAGTAGGAGACTTTAACACCCCACTTACATCAATGGATAGATCATTCAGACAGAAAGTTAACAAGGAAACATTGGCCTTAAATGAAACACTAGACCAGAAGGACTTAATAGATATATACAGAACATCATATCCAAAAGCAGCAGCATACACCTTCTTCTTAAGTGTACATGGAATATTGTAAAAGATAGAGCATACAATGGGAAACAAGACAGGCCTTAATAAATTTTAGAAGATTGAAATCATATCAAGCAACTTTTCTAACCAAAATGGTATAAAACTAGAAATCAACTACAGGAAGAAAGCTGGAAAATCACAAATATGTAGAGACTAAACAATATGCTGCTGAAAAACTATTGGATCAATGAAGAAATCAAAGGAGAAATCAAAAATACCTGGAGAAAAATGAAAATGAAAACACAACATACTAAAATAGGATGTAACAAAAGTAGTACTAAGAGGGAAATTTATAGCAATACAGGCCTATCTAGAAAAAAATAAGAAAAACTCTCAAATAAAAAATCTAACAGTATACTTAGAAGAACTAGAAAAAAAACCACACAAACAAAGCCCAAAGTCAGTAGAAAGAAGGAAATAATAAAAATCAGAGCAGAAATAAATGAAGTAGAGACTAAAAATATAATAGAAAGGAGCAATGAAATTAAAAACTGGTTCTTTGAAAGATAAGCAAATTTGACAAACCCTTAGCTAGACTCAATAAAAAAAAATCAGAAATGAAACAGGACAAATTACAACAGATACTACAGAATTACAAAGGATTACAGGAGAATACTATGAAAAGCTATATGCCAACATATTGGGTAAAGTAGAAGAAATGGGTAAATTCTTAGAATCATACAATCTCCCAAAACTGAATCAAGAAGAAATAGAAAACTTGAATAGACTAATCACAAGTAAAGAGATTGAAATATTAATCAAAAATCCCCCAAAAAATGAAAGTCCAGGACCAGATGGCTTCTCTGGTGAATTCTATCAAACATTCAAAGACGATTTAATACCTATACTCAAGATATTTCAAAAAACTGACGAGGATGGGGTGCTTCTTACATCACTTTACAAGGCCAACATTACCCTGATACCAAAACCAGACAAGGACAATGCAAAAAGGAAACTTAGAATCCAATAATTGCTGATGAACATAGTTGCAAAAATACCCAAAATATTAGCAAATTGAATACAACAATATATTAAAAAGATCATACACCACATTCAAGTAGGATTTATTCCACAGAGGCAGGTACGGTTCAAAATCCACAAATCAATCAAAGCGATACACAACATTAACATAGTGAAAAATAAAAATCACATGAATCTCAATAGACACCAAGAAAACATTTGAAAAGATTCAACATAGTTTATGAGAAAAACTCTCAATAAAATGGGTAGAGAAGGAAAGTATCTCAACATAATAAAAGCCATATACTACAAACCCACAGCTAAAATCTTACTCAATGGTGAAAGACTGAAAACTATTACTTAAGAACAGTAACAATACAAAGATGCTCACTCTTGCCACTCTTATTCAACATGGTTTTGGAAGGCCTATACAAAGCATTTAGGCAAGAAAAAGACATAAAACTTATCTAAATTGGAAAGGAAGAAGTAAAACTGCCACTATTTGTGGATGATGTGATTTTATACGTAGAAAACCCTAAAGAATACAGCAAAAAACTATTAGAAATAATAAATGAATACAGTAAAGTTGCAGGTACAAAATAAACTTACAAAAATCAGTTGCATTTCTATACACTAACAACAATCTAGCAGAAAGATAAATCAATAATACAATCCCATCTACAATTGCAACAAAAAGAACAAAATACCTAGGAATAAATTTGACCAAGAGGTGAAAGACTTGTACTCTGAAAACTATGACATTGTTGAAAGAAATCAAAGAAAACACAAAGAAATGGAAAGATTCTCTATGCTCATGGATTGGAAGAATTAACATAGTTAAAACGTCCATGTTACCTAAAGCAAACTACAGATTCAATGCCATCCCCATCAAAATCCCAACAACATTTTTCAGAGAAATAGAACAAAAAATCTAAAATGTATATAGAACAACAAAAGACTTCAAATAGCCAAAGGAATTCTGAGAAAAAAGAACAAAGCTGGAGGTATCACACTCCCTGATTTCAAAGTATATGACAAAGCTACAGTAATCAAACAGCATGGTAGTGGCAGAAAAGCAGACAGACAGATCAATGGAACAAAATCAAGAACCCAGAAATAAACCCACACATTCACGGACAGCTAATTTTCAACAAGGGAACCAAGAACATAAAATGGAGAAAGAAAGTCTCTTCAATAAATGGTGTTGGGAAAACTACACAGCCACATGCAAAAGAACAAAACTAGAGAACTATTATAGCATTCATAAAAATTAACCCAAAATAGATTAAAGACTTGAATGTAAGATCTTAAACTAAAAAACTCCTAGAAGAAAACCTAGGCAGTGCACTCTTTGACATCGGTCTTAGCAATATCTTTTTGAATATGTCTCCTCAGGCAAGGGAAATAAAAGAAAAAATAAACAAATGTGATTATATCAAATTAAAAAGCTTCTGCACAGCAAAAGAAACCATCAACAAAACAAAAAGACAGCCTACTGATTGGGAGAAGATATTTGCAAATCACATATCTGGTAAGAGGTTAATATCCAAAATATATAAAGAATGCATACATCTCAACAACAACAAAAAACAAACAACCCAATTAAAAAAATAGACAGAGGATCTGAACAGACATTTTTCCAAAGAAGATATACAGATGGCCAACAGGCATATGAAAAGATGTTCAACACCACTAATTATTAGGAAAATGGAAATGAAAACCACAATAAGATATCACCTCATACCCATCAGAATGGCTATTATTAAAAAGCCAAGAAATAACAATTGTTAAAGAGGATGTGGAGAAAAGAGAACTCACATACACTGCTAGTGGGAATGTAAATTGGTGTAGCTGCTATGGAAAACAGCATGGGGATTCTTCCAAAAAATTAAAAACAGAACTACCATATGATCCAGTTATTCCACTTATGGGTATTTATTCAAAACACATGAAAACAATAATTTGAAAAGAATTTATGTACCCCTAAGCTCATAGCAGCTTTATTTACAATAGCCAAGACTTGGAAACACTAAGTGCCCCCTGATGGATGACTGGATAAAGAAGATATATATACATATATATATAAATACATATACACATATATATATATGTATATATATATATAAAGAAGATGTGTATATATATATATATATATATACACATAGAGAGAGAGACACATACACAAGGGAACACTACTCAGCCATAAAAAACATTAAATCTTGCCATTTGCAACAGCATGGATGGACCTTCAAGGTATTATGCTAAGTGAAGTAAGTCAGATGAAGAAAGACAAATACTGTATGATTTCGCTCATATGAGGAAGATAAAAACAACAACAAACACATAGATACAGAGAACATTGGTGGTTACCAGAGGGGAAGGGGTGGGGGAGGGCAAAAGGGTAAAGGGGGACATTTGTAAGGTAGTAGATAGAAACCATACTTTTGGTGATGAGCATTCTGCAGCCTACACAAAAGATGAAATATAATTATGTACACCTCAAATTTATATAATGTTATAAACCAATGTTACTTCAATTAAAAAAATTTAAATGTAAGATGATTGTTTTCCTACCAAAAGGAATTAAGCTATAACTCAATAATACAAAGTTCTAGGCAAACCACATTAAAGCTAATCTGTTTTTGAATAAAAATGTATAAATAAGTCACAAAAGAAATTAGAAAACATTTTGAAATAAATGAAATTTAAAATACTATATATCAGGTGCCAGCCCTGTGGCCTAGCGGTTAAGTTCATACACTCCAGTTCAGCAGCTCGGGGTTTCACCAGTTCGGATCCTGGGTGCGGACATGGCACCACTCATCAAGCTATGCTGAAGCAGCATCTCACATAGCACAACCAGAAGGCCCTACAACTAGAATATACAACTATGTACTGGGGGACTTTGGGGAGAAGAAGAAGGAAAAACAAGTAAAAGAAGATTTGTAACAGATGTTAGCTCACGTGCCAATCTTTAAACAAACACACAAAAAACTGGAGACATTGGAAGTAGTCAAAATTTTTTAAAAAACCTAGGCTCTGAAGAAAAGGAAGATTAGCAACAGACGTTAGCTCAGGGCCAATCTTCCTCACAGAGAAAATAAAAATACTATATATCAAAACTTGTGGTTGACTTCTGTTTCCTGCCAGGCATGATTAACTTTTACAAGAATTTACCTCCCCTCTAAACAATGAGAAAACTTGACAAAATATATGAAACAAAGGTTTTCATATATTGGACCAAAGGAATCAAAGAAGTGTGATCATTAAGAAAAAGGAGACAAAAGGAGGACTAACACTATACAACTTTAAGACTATAAAGCAACTATAATTGTAGAATGTCATATTGGCATAGACGTGGACATACATATCCATGAAGAGAATAGAGAGCACAGTAACAGACACACACATAAAAGAGGAATTAGTTTTTGACAAATTTGCCACAGTTATTTATTGTGGAAATGGGACTGTCTCCAAAAAATTGTGCTAAAAGAATTATTTATCCATATGCAAATAACACGAATCAAATCAAAACCTAGACACTTATTTCTAATCACACACAAAACAATGAGATGTAATGCATCAAAAACTTAAAGACATAAATAAGAGTATCAAACATCCAGGGAAAATATTAGAAGAGAACCTTTGTAACTTTGGATTAGGCAATCATCTATTAAAAAGATTTCAAAAAGTACAAAAGAAAAAGATGATAAATCTATTTGTACAAAATAAAAAAATTTTCTCTTCAAAAACAAAACACGCATACATACACACAATTAAAAGTATGAAAAGGCAAGTCAGGAAGAAAGTACTTACAAAGTACATATTCAAGGATTGACCAGTATTCAGAATATATAAAGTATTACCACTCAATAATAAGACAAACTATCCAAAATAAATGGGAAGTTTTGAACAGATACTTCACCAATGAAGATATATAAATAGGAATTAAACCGTGAAAATATGCTCAACACCATTAGTCCTTAGGGAAATTCAAATTAAAATAACAATGAGATATCACTACACATACACTAGAAGGGCTGAAATTAAAAGCAGAGACAAAACCAAATGTTGGAAAGGCTCTGGAGCCAGTGGAACTCTCTTATATTGGGAAATAATATATCCGAAACCTAAAAAGTTAAACACAAACTCCCCATAAAACTCAGCAAGTCATATTCTGTATATTTACCAAAAAGATGTGAAAACCTATTTTCACACAAAGATTTATACTCTAATATTCATGGCAGCTTTATCAATAACAACCCCCAATTGAAAATGATACAAATGTGAATGAATAAAAAACTCATGGTATATTCACACAATGAAATATTACTCAGCAGTAGAAAAGAATGTGCTATTTACACCCTCATAAACTGTACTCAATGGTTGAATTTCAACAGGCTTATGCTACGGAAAGGACTCCAGATATAAAAGACTACACACTGCGTGAAGATTCCATATATACAAAATTCTCAAGAAAGTGAATCTATAGCAGAAGAAATATGAGTGGTTGTCAGAACCCAGGGAGTAGAGGGAAAGATTGACTGAAAAAGAGATGAGGAAACTTTTTGGAAAATGGAAATACCTTAATCATGTTTTTGGTGGTATGGTTGTATGACTGCATTTTTTAAGGACCCTCAAAAGTATAGTTATAATTGATGAATTTTATTGCACGTAAATTATTTCTTAATAAAACAGAAAAGAAAGAGAAAGTCTCAGGGATGGAAGTCAAAGTTCAAGACATTACTAAGAGAAGGAATGGGAGAGGAGGAGGCAGGAGCAGTGAGTTTGGACTAAACATTTTAGGAGACTGACAGTGAAAAGAGATAGAGAAAGGATGTGAGCTAACTCTGAGCAAGGTAAAAAAAAAAAAAACTACAAAAACCAAATGAATAAACAAAACCTTCTTCACATGTAGAACTTGCTTAGAAGAAAATCTATCACCGTGAACAGGAATGAAAGACTTGAAATCTATGAACTAAAAGTTCATCCCAACGAGCAAGTAAAAGCAATGAAGAGCAAACACATCTTTAAGTAAAGCAGAAGGAAGGAAGGCAAAGTAAAGATAAGAGCAGATATAAATGAAAGAGAAACAAATATATAAGTGAGAAAATAAAGCCAAAAATCATTTCTTTGATACAGACTAATACAAATTGATGAATCCTCTAGTCAGACTGATCAAAAATAAAAATCAGAGGGCCAGCCCAGGGGTGCAGCCGTTAAGTCCCAATGTTCTGCTTTGGTGGCCCAGGGTTCACTTGCTCGGATCCCGGGTGCGAACCTATGTACTGCTTGTCAAGCCATGCTGTGGCAGGCATCCCACATATAAAGTAGAGAAAGATGGGCATGGATGTTGGCTCGGGGCCAGTCTTCCTCAGCAAAAAGAGGAGGATTGGCAGCAGATGTTAGCTCAGGGCTAATCTTCCTCAAAAAAATAAATAAATAAATAAAAAGGAGAAAGCACAACAACTAATATCAGGAATGAAAAGAACGCTCACTACACTACCCACAGATATAACCAAATTCATGGGTATATTTTAAAAATTAGTCACATAAATTTGAAACTTAATTAATATATTATACAAATTCTTGGAAAACCACACCATGTAATATTGACACAAAATGCAATAAAAAATCCAAGTATTCTAAGAAACTCTATCTTTAATTGAAAAACTTCTATTGAGAAATTCAGATCCATAGATGTCAAGATTTACTTCTTCCAAACATATAGGCAGGAAAGTTTGTTTATATTGCACAAACAACCTCAATAGCAGAAACTTAAAATAATATTACTAAAAAGAAAATTATAAGTGAATACAGTTCTTTAATCGATGAAAAAATCTTTTCAAAAATTTGCATAAACAAGCAATAAGTAAAAGTATACTTTTAAGTCCAAATCAGATATATTCCACAAATGCAAGACTAGTGCAACATTTGAAAAGCCATGTACTATACTACGTCTTCAAAATAGTAAAGAGAAATATGTAATTATTGCAATAGATTTAGTTAAAGTGTTTCATAAAATTTAATATTTATTTTTGGAAAATAAAAATATTTCAGAAAATAAGAAAATTTTAAAAGTCTATCTAATACATTCACTGGATAAATGTTAAAATTTTCACTTTGAAATCAAAATAAGACAAAGATGTTTGCCATATCACTTCTATTAAGAATTATATAGATGGGAAAAAAAAGAATTATATACAAGGTAAAAATCAGTAAAATAAGAGGGAATGAAGTAAATAAAAATATAAAATTTTTAAAGAAAAAATTTTAAAATCCTCATACAGATGATATAATTACATGTAAGGCCCAAAATAATATTCAGATAAACTATTATAGTTAAGAAGTAAATTTTTTAGGTTTCCAGGAAAATGAAAATATATATAATCATTTCTCTGTATATCAACCAATAAAAATTAGAATATGAATGTTTTAAAACTTGTCTTTTCAGCAGCATTGAAATCAAATATGAGGACTTTGGGTTTCTGGTTCTGCATATGAGGAGCCTGGAAGTTGCCACTCTTCATAACAGCAAGTAAAAAGCTGAACAGACTGAAAAATCAAGAACTCTTCTTGGATTTGTAAGAGAGGGAAGGACATAGGGCAATCACTACCCCCAAGACTGAAGACACACAGGGAATCACGGCTTACTGGATCAGAGACTCCAGGGTCAGAAAACTGAACTGCAATTGACAAATTGCTGGAAGCTCAGGGTGGACAAGTCTGAGAGTTCAAAACTCCAGGGGAACCCAGTCAACAATATCATGACATTCTTCTGGCGCTCCACCAGTTTCTCACAATGAGTGTAGTAGAAGTATCCCCTCTGGCTTCAGGTAGGGGGAAGAGGAAAGAACCATTTTGAAACACTCCAGAGTACTCTGTTCTTCTTAACAAGACCTCACATCAGGGGAAACTAATTAACCAAAGCCAGAACTGCTGGGGTATTATCAGAGACTACCTGGGGAAGGGAAATACCCAATTCCAGCCCACTCTTGCCATCCTATTCTTCCTAAGGGGGCAGAAAAAACTGAGAAACACTTGTGAAGTTCATAGTCCAGAGGCACGGGCTCACTAAAATTCTGAGACCTAATCACAGGACTATAGAACACTTGCCTGCCCCACACCTCATCACCATGTCACCGAAGACCTATCCACACACAGCATTTCCTTATCCCCAGTACAGTCATACTCCATTGTCAAGAAAAACTTACAACACGTACAAAAAGGCACAAAACAATTTGAAGAGACAGGGCAAGCATCAGAAGCAGATATGGCAAGGATGTTGGAATTATCAGACCAGAAATTTAAAACAACTATGGTTAATATGCTAAGAACTCTAATGGATACAATAGCAGCCCGCAAGAACTGATGGGCAATGTAAGCAGAGAGATGAATAACTCGAAAAAACAAAAACATATGCTGCAAATAAAAAAAAAAATTGTAACAGAAATGAAGAAAGCCTTTGATGGGCTTACTAGTAGACAGGCCACGGCTGAGGGAAGAATCTCTAAGCTAGAGAATATATCAATAGAATCCTTGAAAACTGAAAAGCAAAGAGAATAAAGACTGAGAAAAACAGAAGAGAATATTCAAGGACTGTAGGAAAACTACATAAGGTGTATCATACCTGTAATGAGAATATCAGAAGGAAAAGAAAGGATGATACTACACTGAATGAAGGATGCAGCAGGGCAAAGATCAGGAGACAGCAATCCAAGCAGAGGCCAGAAGAACAAAGGCCCTGAGGGCAAAACAGGTTCATCTTGTTCCCTGACTAGATTGGTAACAAGAGTAAGTCAGAGAATAGGCTTAAAGAGGGTAAACAGGTCAGATCACGCATGCTGTGGAAGAGCTGGTGTTTTATTCGAAGTGGAATTGAAAGACAGGAATGTTTAAAATTGGTCCCAGTTTGGTTCTCCTTCATCCTCAACCCTCCTGCAGAGGATGAAACAGAAGCCAAGGGTGCTAGATCCTTTCTCTATCAGCTATTTTAAAGACAGAAGGAGAGAAGGAAGCCAAACACCATCCAAGAACATGCTCTTTCCTGAGACTAGATTCTAAGCACATGGCACAGGAAACAGAGGTTGTGGAGGAGCACACCACACCAGGCATGGTGATACCAGCAGACGCAGTGTTTCAACTGCTTGTTCTCCAAGCTGTCCCGTTATAGGATTCTTGGATCAGACTTCTTGACTTTCTGGAGATTCCTTTGATCCTGTTTATTCCTCAGTATCATCTTCCTGCCTTGAATGAAATGTGTGAGCCCTTTAATATGCTTTAAATAAAATGGCTTTTACTTGTTACCCTTGCTATTTTTGTTGCTGCTATTGTTCACAGCGAAATAACCAAGAAATATAAAAAAAGTGAGGATAGCTGGTGACCTAAAGTAGGAAATTCAGTGACAAGAATAGAAAAAAAGAAATATATAAGGAGAGTCAAAGGCTAAAATCAGCTGAAAACTTGAGACAATTCTGGAAAAGGAGAAATGGCCTACCACATTCAAAACTCTTTTATAAATCATTCCAATTAAGACACTGGGAACAGGCATACTAATTAATGAGTAAATAGATGACTAAATAAATAAAACATACTAGGAAGGCAGAAACATAACCAAATACATATGGGAACTTGACAGCATTGCCTTCCCTATTAGTGAGAAAAAAATGGGCTATTCTATAAATGGGATATAATGTCATCTTTCCACATAAATTAAATAGGATAAAATTATAATGCACATTACTTCATACACAGATATGAATTTGAAGTGAATTAAAGGTAAAAATATAAGAAGTTTGTTATATTTTATTTCTTGTAACTAAATCTGTTATACAGAATGACAGTGTAAACAAAGTAAAATGACAAACCACAGAGACCGAGTACACTCTCCAACATAAATAAAAATTAAAAAAAATGATAAATTGTAATATTTAAAGAATTTACTCAGGAATTATTATTTAAAAAAGGCTAATTATATAAACAGAAATTCCTAAGAAGGGGAGGCTAGCACATGAAAAGATATTCAACTTGACTATCATTTAGAGAAATGAAAATTAAAGCAATAATGAGATAATGTCTTGTGGGGCCAAATGTGAAAATATCAGTTGATAGTAATGTGGTTAAACTCTGTCTTACACACTCCCGGTGGGAGTAGGAATTATTACAACCATGCTAAAGAACAATATCACAGTATCTAGAAAATTAAAATTACCCTGTGATATGGAATATATAGAAATATATACCCAAGAGAAACCTAATGTCCCAAAATGCATAAAATGTTTGTCAGTCATAAAGAGTGTTTATAGCACTGTTGTTTATAATAGTGATAGATTGAGAACATAAATGTCCATCAATGAGGGTGTATATAAATAACAACAGCAGAGCAGAAATAACAATAGCATCTAGTCCATATGGAGCAATTGCATTTCTAAATATTTTACTTGTATTGTTATTTAATCTTCATGAAAACCTTAAGAGGAAAGCTGCTATTATTAATCCCACTTCAAAGATAAGAAAACTGATGCACAGATTAATTATGTAAATTGTTCAAGATCATAAAACTAGTTAGTGGCAGGGCTAAGATCCAAATTACTCAATATACTCTAGAAACTACTATCTTAACCATCATTCAACTGTAATATATATCAAGTTGTTTATGGTGTGTGTGTATTTCTATCCAATGGAATAATATTCATTCATTTAAAAATAAAGAACTTGAGTTATATGAATCAACATGAGTAGATATTAAAAAGTCAATATCCAGCAACAGATCAAGTTGCAGAACAGTCTGTGTGACCACTCCTCACATAGCTGCCATGCTGAGAATCCCAGAGGTTACCATTCACTTCGTGCTCCAGGGGTTGCAGGCTGCAAAGAATACAATACAAATGGTGCTCCTCCAGTCAGAAACTAGACAGTGCTGATTTCTTTTTCTTCCCTGTTAACACTAAATCCATAAGTGGATTTAAAACTTTAGTGACTTTTAATAGTTCCTTACTTTTGCCCTGTAACCTTTTCCAACACGGTGTCAGAGATATTCTTTTAAAAATTAGGTCAGACAATATCACTTGTACACACAATACCTTCCTATGTCTTTTCATCTCACTCAGGGTACAGCCAAAGTCTTACAATGACTTGCATCATGCTAGAAAATATGGTTTTGCATTACCTCACTGATCCTTATGTCCTTCACTGTCTCTGCTGCCCATCCCAAGATTGACATACTGGGCTTATTTGCGGATCATCCCCAGACTTACACACTGGTCTCAATTTTTTTCAAACAAAAGATCACACTCCTTCCTTTAGGTTATTCTGCTTCTTGTTCCCACTGACTGGAACACCTCTTGCCCCCGATATCTGCAAGAACCATTCTCTCAGCTCATTCAAGTATTGCTGTGAATGTCTCATTTTCACTAAACCCTTTCCTGGTAACAGTATTTAACTCATTGGCCTATTCCCTTGTAGATTGGTTTTCTCCATTGTAGTTATTGCCATATAATAGGCTGTATGTTTTAATTATTTTTGGATTTGCCATTGCTCATTGCAATGTAAGCTGTATAAAAGCAGAGATTTTTGTCTCGGTTACTCACTGACGTTTTCCCAGCAACTAGAGGAGGTTATTATGCTTTACTCAAATCTCACTGAATGAATGAATATAACAGTGTTTATGTAACTTTAACAGCAAATACAAAATAATCTTTTGTTATTTCTTTGGATTTCTATGTTTATGGAACACGCATATAAACTTTTGTGGGAAAGATACCCCTCAAATTTATGCTTATGTACTATTATTTTTTTATTTTAAAAAAAAGTTTACTTTTTTCTTGAAGGGTGAACAAGAGAAAGAGTTTGGGATGGTGTAATAAATCCTGTCAGTGATTCTGACAAGAAATTAATCCTAATACATTTAGAGCATAGTTCCTTGAAGTTTGGAATAAACCGTGCACTACAGTAATCAAGGTAAAAATGCCATAATTGCATTGGAAGAGTATAAAAGAAGGCTTTCAGAATACTCAAAGAAGGAAGTGTATTAGAATGGATTTATTGTGTAAGATTAGAGAATCCACCAGACGACCATGTTCTCTTCATTAAAATAGTGATGTGTATACTAGAAAAATCTGAATAATATTGGCAGAATATCAGTTGTACATATTCCGGTTGTAATATTGTACTACAGTTTTGCAAGATGTTATCATTGAGGAAAACTTTGCAAAGTATACAGAATATCATCCTGCATTACTTTTTACAAATATATGTGAATGTACAATCATCTCAAAATAAAAAGTTTAATTTAAAAATAAATCAGCTTCTGGTATACTACCAAGCCTAGGTAGAAACTAAGAGTATTATCATGAGACATTAAGTGATTTTGTGCCCAGAGTTGCTCACTATAAGTTGGGTTTTATAAATTGCACCAAGTCATTAGGTCAAGCAGATGCAACAGCAGTCCATCATACAACGGAAATGGTACATACAGAATCAAGTCCAATCAAATCTGAGGGTACACAAATCAGTGATCAAGACACCCATTGACCTCGGTAACACTAATGCCTCTTCATTAACTCATGCATATAGCCTCATGAGTAGTTTCCTTCAGTGAAGAAAAAAAATCTAGCTCTGATTTATAGAAAATTCAATATGTTACTGTGAACGGAAGATGGATAGCCCCATGTAGGGGTTACCTGAAAGACAGAAGGAGAGAAATCGTTCCAGTGGACACTAACATACTTGGCCATAAACTTGGTGGATGAATCACTTAGATTTATGGTTTAGGGTTCTGGGAAGAGCAAGCTAGGACAACAAAAAAGAGAAAATTCTGTAATAGAAGGACATGGATAAACCTGGAGAAGTACAATGCTCACCACACAGCATGTGTTACAGAGGGGTATTCAACCAACAGGAAGACTGAATGACTCTCCAGTGGATGTCCCCCAGTCTCTGACCTCAGCCATCCCAAGCGTGTTCATAACGTCACATGCACATCGTAGCCATAGTATCAGGGTGGAAAATATTCATGGACACAGCAGAAGGAGATTCCTCTGTTTAAAGTTGATCTGCTGTCTGCAGCTGCTAAATATGCAACCTATCAGCAGTAAAGACCAATGCTGAGTCCTTGACCTTTCAAGGAGACCAACCAGTCTCTTACTGGCAAGTTGATTGCATTACAATCCTTCCATTCTAAAGGGGATATTGATTTCTAGATTGATTCATGTTCTATTAATGGATTTGTCCAACCTGCCCACTGAGTCTATACCAGCACCACCATCTGAAGGTACACAAACATTAGATTTAACAACATAAGATCTCACATAACCTCACCTCACACCAAAAGACCCACTTTTAGATGTGAAAATGAGCACTTGATCAAAAAATCCACTACATGTACCATACACCATATCACTCAGAAACTCCTGGCCTGACAGCACCTTGAAATGACCTCTTCAAGGCTAAAATAATATCACATTGGGGATGACATCCTGTAGGGTTAGGGCATCATCATTGAAGATTGGTATGTAAGTTAAAATGATAGTCATTACATAGTACTGTGTCTGCCAATACAAAAAAAAAATGTTGAGTCTACAAAACAGAAGAAGAATTAGCAGTGATGTCTGTCACCATTCCTCTCTGTGATTCTCTTATGTTTTTGTGCTTCACTGCTTTTGAAACTTCAGACTCGGCAGCATTACAGGAGTAGAATTCAAGAGCTGGAATGTTTTCACCTGTGGATATAGTGAGGTTACACTGAACCTAAGCAATGATGTCACACGGTCATTTGGGACTCCTCATGCCAGTACATCCATAGGCAAAAAGTAAACCACTGTACGTGTGGGGTAATCAATCTTGGATATCATGAAAATGTTTGTTTGCTACTACATAACAGGGGCAGGGACCAGTAGGTCTGGGATTCAGGGGATCCATTGGGGCGCCTGTTTGTGCTCCCATCCTCAGTAAAGTAGGAAGTTGTATCAACTATGCCCTGCCAAGAGTGAGGAAACAGAGACTCAGAACCTCACTGAATAAGGATCTGGGTAACCTTCCTAGGCAAGCAATCTAAAAAAGGAGAAGTGTTGCTTCTTTTAATCATTTGTTTTTGTTTCTTAAATACTAATTTTAATAATCTGTTTGCATGTAAAATAAATTAGCCCTCTAACTGCTATATGTATGGCAAAAAACTTTTCTCAAAGTGTGTGGAATTAGTTTTGTCTGATGTACCACGTTTCCTTATCTGCTGATAGTTTTCATCCCCTCAAGGGAAGCTCCACTCCTCTGTCTACCTTGCTGTTGCCATTACTTAAATACTGGACCTTACAGATCCACTTTACAGTTCCATGGATGCCTAGTAACAATGAAGATCTTGAGAAGTATACTGTCAATATGTCCTATAATTTTCCAGAATCTGTAACATTTATTCATCCTGTGTGGGGAAATCCCTCTAAGACTGGCCTACTTCCCATACCAGAATGTTTCATGCTTTATTAGGGAGGGGGCAGAATTATGAGGGGACAAGTGTCTGTTTTCAGTATCACAGATGATTATCGTATTAACGAAAATGTTTGTAATATATTGGCACTGTACTGATGTGTTTCCCTTACTTATATAGCCTTGTAGTAATTTCAAAAAGTATCTGGTAGCCATTGCAAAAATAAGAGAGATTTGAGATTAAAAAAAAATTTTCATATTACTAAAACACCTCAAATTTCCTTGTTATAGTGCTTATGAGTCTTCGATGAGCTATTAGGCATATTTATGGTTTTACTGAGATGTAATTTATATACCATAAAAAACACTCATTGTGTATAATTCAATGATTTTTATGTATATTTACAGAATATATCACAATAATCTAATTTTAAATGACTTCCATCACCCCAGAAAGAAATCTCATGCCTATTTGTAGTCCCTTCCATTCCCACCCCAGGCCGACACAGCCACAAATCTTTTTATCTCTATAGGCATTCCTTTTTTGAAACATTTCATGCAAATGAAATCATACAAAATGTACAATGTGTAGTCTTTTGTGTCTGGTTTCTTTCACTTAACATGATGTTTTTGAGATTCATACTTGACACTTTTTATGAAATAAACAACAAAAATAAACTACACTCAACTATAGAGGGTCTTTGAAAAGCCCAAGTCAGAAAATGTGGTATAATGAAGAGGAACAAAATTTAACTTAATTTTTCTCTTTAACGATGGTATTTCAAAAATTTTTTGATGACACCAATATGAAGAAAAGAGCAAGCTGCTTTTATATATCAACTCATGCCTCTATCCTGTTAAAAAATTATCTCATTTCATTTTATGGAATATTTCCAAGGTCTAGAATCCACTAATCATATATGTAAAAAAAATTTACAGGCATTTAGAAAATGAAACCTGGAAAATATTTTAGAATCAAAGACCTTGAGAACCAACTATATCCTAAATATCTAAGTAACATAACTTACAAGTGAGGCAAAGGACAATTATCTTTATCTTCACAGAGTTTATGATACTGAAGTTTGAAAGAGTGCTAAAAACTGTCAAAATTTTTTTTTAAAATGCAGTACTCTCCTGGTTTCTTTTCACTATCTTGTAGAAGAGTGTAATTATGTATAATTTTTCCTAACAGAGTTATCAGGATGAGACTATTAAGTATAAAATCTAAAATGCATGAGAGATGGTAAGATTATGAAACACATAAGCTGTCTATGTTGAAATCACTCCTTTAAGATGTTCCCCAAGGTAACATTAACAGAATTAACTCCAAAAGTACCTTTGTTCTATATTTTAGTTTCTCTAATAAATACACTGAAATGCCCCAAGGCCTGGCCTGGGGATTCATGTTCTGCTACCTGGCCGTGCTCTGGGTGGTGCTAGCAACTCAGAGAGAAAAGGTGTGTAACGAACCCAGGCAGAAGACAAAGAGCTACAGAGAGGACTCAATCTTGGCAGAGTCCTGTGCTAAAGCCAGGCTGAGTAGAGCTGAGCCAACGTCCTTGTGGGACCATGTGAACTTGGGCATGGAACACATCAGTGTGACTATGATGGACTGAAGGCCTGTGACCTGCATTGTTTTTTCTTATCCTCATCCTTAACACAGAAAAATACAAGGCATATAGAACAAAGGTCAGGAACAAGAAGGAAGATTAAATATACATACAATAATGAATTCAAATAACATATACAAATTTTATTCCATGGACTTTTTTTGTGCAAAAGTGTCATATTGGCATATTTCCTCATATCAAGTAAAATTCTGACAGGCATTGCCTTAAATAAGTATGTGAAAACCAGTCATTGAATTGTTTCCTATTATCATTCAAGCAAAAATTTCAAGTTAGAAAATCATAGCTATCAGTTATCAACTCAAGATCCCTGAAGATAAAGATTGTCTCTGTAAACAATTATTACGGGCGAACAACATGGTGAGAATTCAGCATCTATTAGGTAATAAATGCAGTAGTCTAAAGTTGTATTAAAAAATAAAATTTTTATCTCACCTTGAAAAATATAGAAATTAGCTTTACAAATGTCAAATGTATTTAAGCAGTGACTGTGCTACTCTGAGAAAAGAGAAGTTACCACATCTATGTTAGCAATTACTAATGCAAAATGTGCTAGTTTCAACTGTATAATTCTGTTAATAAAGTCTGAAGAACATGAGGCAGAAATTAAAAGCCTTTTCTTGTGACAATAGAAGGTGACAGGGGAAAACATATGTGGCACATGGCTAGTATATTGAAACAAGAAAATATTTGGACTGCATATAAATCTCTGCCATATACTTTGTCTCTAAAGGAAAAGGAGCAAGCAAATTAGAGCCGTTTAGATATCTAACTAAACTTTTTATTTTAATTTGTAGTCACACATTCTTCTTTCATCAAATACTTAATGAGTGGCTGTTATGTGGTACAGTAGTTTGGCAACGGGGATATAAAACTCCATATGTTCAAGGAACTTATATCCTAGTGTGAGAGAGAAGGCAAAAATTCACAAAATCTTAGTGCATAAAGCAGTGAAATAAGATATTACGTAGAAGACTAAAAGCAAGAATGTCATACTATTGGAAGGAGTGTGGATTAAGACTAGTTTTCAATAACTAAAGGCATTCAGTCTAGAAGGATGACTTTTATTATTAGTTTATGTGTTTTCCAATTTTGTGTTATAATGTCCTTTGCTTCATGAAACTTGGTTAACTATGAATGATGATATTTTAATAAACTTACATGAAACAATAAAATGTTGGCAATCTTCTTTCACCTCCCATTCTTTTTTTGGGGGGGAAGGTATATAAAATTCAGGGAAATATTGATTTGGCATAGAATGTGTGCACCAGTTAATACCCAAACTCATCCTGTCTCTAGAAACTTAGCAGTATGTAAGCACCTGTGGAAAGGATCTGTGTGTTTGGATTGAAGAGTAAATCATTACTCACTTTAAGCTTTCAGGGCTAAAGAAACTTTGTAGCAGATAATGTTTGCCCAGATTCTCAGAGCTCCTCCAAATACAGAAGAACTGGACTCAGTTCAAAGACATCACAAAAAGAATCTCTGCTATCAAGGATCATCAGCAGCATTTCAGTTCCACCACCAATGAGACAGTTGTGAAAATGGCAATGGAGCACAATGTCATCCTCCAAATTCGCCTCCATGGAGACACGTGGCCTAGAAGTATATGTATAGTCCTGGCTCTGCTCACTGAAGTGAATGACTATCAGGTGTAATTCGTGAGCATGTGCAATTATGCTTGCATTTCCCAGAAGTGTTTGGGAAATTTTGTAAAATTTCAAGCTAACATACAAGTGAAGAAACAAGGGAACACAGAGAAATGACCCATCCTTAATAGGACTTCCAGAAGTTAAGACTACAGTGTGGAAGGATTTGGATTTCAATGTAAATGCCAATGTATATACCATTGTCTTTCCCACCCTACTAAATGACATTTTATACATTTATCTTTTTCTGCAAATATTTCTACTGATAATCTTTCCTTTTACTCTACTGAGAAAAGAGACAGCCTTCAGAAGATTCTTTAGTCTGAAAATTAGAGAATTTATGTAGCTACCTTGATTTCAACCTTCGTTCTCTGCCTTGTCTCCTGTTACAGAAATAGAATTGCTTCTATTAAACACATATCACCCTCTCCTAACTTACCATGACTTCCTCAGGGCTGCACTTCTCCTATTATACTCTTTCTACATCTACTTGATGATCAGGTTTTTTTTAGTTCTTAAGGGAATCATTTGCCTTAGAAATGCAAACATTCTCTGCAAACATTCTGTACATCGGTACAAAACAAATAAGCAAACAAACAAATTAACTATAAGTCCACATCCACTTCCTGCTTCTCTGATCCCCTGCAGAAAATAACTTATCAGAAGTTCTCCCTAACCTCATATTTTCCCCACCGCATTCTTATCCCCTAAGTCTCAACTCAGTCTCCCAGAATAAGGCTTCGGTCTTGTCCATCTTGTTGAATCCTCTGTGTTTTAGGTCACTGATGACTTTAGTGAAGATGCTTCTCGATTTCCACGCGACAGTCTTGTTTTACAAGTGTTGCTCTAGCTAATTGTTCATAATACCCCTTTTCACTCTCACAGTTACCTAATTGGACAATAAATTATATATATCACTCTACCAATGACGTCTATGTTGTCATATGGAGTTCATTTTGGACCATAAAGCAGTAGCTGCCAGCCAATGTGATCTCATGTTCTTCCAAATTTTTTTCTTTGTTCTAATGACATCTCTTTCTCCTGGTGAATCAATTGGAGTAATGCATACCATATTTTTGTTTTGCTCCACTACATTTCCCACACTCTTTTAATTAGGAACATGTAACAGATTCCAGCCAATAAAATGCATGGAAAATAATGTGTGAGTCATTTCCATATATGACTCTCTAGTCCTTTTTTTAATCAAAAAACTATGTTGTCAGATTGTGCATCTGTAAGATGTTTCAGCATCCATCAATAAGGTCCCTGCATGATTTTTTGGAGCATAGTCTGCTGCTAACCCGGCTGAGACAGAAAGCATGAGTGAGAAATAAGCTTTTGTAACATTGAACATTGATATATTAGAGTTATTTGTTACAGAAATACACTCCGACCTATCCTGAATAGTACACCTACCTTAACGTTTTTTCAACTCAATGTTTACCCTGGTTTGACCTCCTTTACTTGACTTTAAAAATATCACACTATCACATAACAGGCTTCTATTTTCTTCCTAATACTTATCACTAATTATCTATTTCTTTGTTTATGTGATTGCTTAACACCTAATTGCAATGCAAGCTTCATTAGAGTTTGAAATGTATTTGCAATGTTTACCATTGGATCACCAACTTTAGAATATTGCCTGTCACAATGTAGCTGCTTCTTATTTTCCACAGAATGGAATAATACACTGTAGGTGGAGAAATCTGAAACACGGAATCAACAAATTCTTTACGATATTTCTATTTGTGTAGCTATTTTTAATTTTTTTATTAGAATGTCAAGCCCTTGCAATCTGTATTAATGGGTCAATTATTTTCAATTCAGGAAAGAGTCCTCCCAATGTGGATAACTTATTTAGTTCCTCTTGTTTTAACCTGTTTTTCAGGACTACTAGTTAACCATATGCTAAGATTTGAATGTTTGAGTCCCCCTAAAATTTGTATGTTGAAATCCTGTCCCCTAAAGATGATGGTAGTAGAAGGTGAGGTCTTTGGGAGGGGCTTAAGCCATGAGAGTGGAGCCCTCATGAATGGGATTAGTGCCTTGTAAAAGAGACTCCAGGGAGAGCCCTAGCCCTTTCCACCATGTGAGGACACAGCAGAAGAGGTGCTGGCTGTGAACCAGGAAGTCAGCTCTCACCAGAACATGACCATGCTGGTGCCTTGATCTTGGACTTTCAGCCTCCAGAACTGTGAGAAATAAATTTCTGTTGTTTATAAGCTACCCAGTCTGTAGCATTTCGTTATAGCAACCTGAATAAACTAAGCAACCATAGTTACATAAAGGCAACTTGAACATAGATTTTCTGAGTTGCTAAATATCTGAAAACATCTTTGTCTTCTATCACATATTATTGACAACCCAACTAAATTTAATATGACTAAGTCACAACTTTTTTATTTCAAATCATTGCAGACTTTGCTTCATTAGCATCTGTCATTCGTATTACTACAGAAAAGAATGAAGTCAATCTGATTTTTATTCTCCTAAAGTAATCTTATACTTTTAATAACATTATTTAAGATATTTCATGTATGACTTTTGAAAATTGAAAATATTTAAATTAATTTAAATTTTTGTACCTGATAGCACAGCAATGTTAACCATTTTAAATGAAGCACAGAGAGAAAAAAGACTGAAAAATAATAAACAGATCATCAGAGATGTAGAGGATAACATCAAGCAATATATAGAAGAAGATGTTGGTTGGTGGAGGGAATAGAAAAATGTTTGAAGAATAAATGGCCAAATATTTTCTAAATTTGTCAGAAGCAATATAAAGCCACAAATCCAAGAGACTCAAAAACCCCAAACACAAGTAAACATAAAGAAATCCAAACCAAAGCCATCATACTTAAAATGCTGAAAATCAGTGATAAAGTTTTAAAAGTAAATAGAGGAGAGAAAGAAACACATTGCATACTGAGCAACCTTGTTCAGACTTCGCCTGAATTTGTGCAAACCAATAGAGAAAAATGCAGAAAGAGAAAAAATAAATCAAAACTATGTTGGTTCACAACCTCTGGAGTTCCTGAGTTTGGAACTGGCCCCCACTACAAAGAGAGCAAGAAGAGACTGAAGAAAGAGGCAGGCCACTCCAGGTTGGTAGGTGGCAAATTTGATGAGCAGGGGAACTTACAAACAGGGCTTTTCTTGCTCAGCTGCAAGACAAGTAGATCTTCATACTCACCTGCTAGAAACTGAAAAAGTTTATGTAGCAACCTTAACTAGATTCAGTCACGTATACTGTCTAGATGGTCTCCACAACACCTTACTCTCTCAACACTATATCCTTGGAACAGCTCCCACCATGGGAACAGTGGGCAGAATGTACATTCAAAGGACAGAGGAGGGGATGGGGAGTCTCCAATTGTCCAGGTCCAGCTCGTGGGTCAACCAGTTGTTATATCCTCTTAAAGACCTCCTCTGACAAACTATTAACTTAGAATTTCAAAAGAGAAAATAAAATAAAGAATTTTTAACATAAAAAGCAGAGAAAATGTACCACTATTAGATCTGCACGACAAGAAATGTTATAGGGTTCTTTGAGCAGAAAACAAAATGATACCAGCTATATATTTAGATCGATACATATCAATGAAGTGTGCAAAAAATGTTAAAATAGGAAGAACGACAGCACAACACTTTAAAGTAACATACATGGAGATGTTAGCAAAGTTTAGAATAAAGGTTGATCAAACTTTTCATGAAGTGATCCCTGTTATAAGTAGATTTCAAAGCAGGAATACACTTCTTTGCCAGAAGCAACAGGGAAAGAAATAGGCAAGAATGACTGCCATTGTGTAACTTCCTAAGGGTTCCATGAATTTTAGCTACCATGAGAAAAAGTCCTCACTTTCTCCCGTTCTCCTTCCACTTTACTTCACGCTGACATCATTCTAACCTTTGACAAGCAAATCTTACAAATGATCACCACGCTAGCCTTAGACCAAATAGTCGGCTACTATTGTCAATGAACCTGTATTATGGTCATTTTAGGACAAACCTAAAGGAAATTCTAATAATACCTCCAAGATTGTCTCATTTCTTTCTAATTAAATCAGTATGCACAGATTCTTTTAAAATAAATAAAATGGCTTATATGTACGATAGAAAAGAATTAGTTTTAGAATTCAACATTTTTGACAAAAAATTATATTTTCAACTAGTTCTCTAAACAGGAAACAGCGATTTTTATTAATGTGCATTTTTGCTCATCTTTCATAATTTCTTGTCAACTTAACTTTATACACACTGAATTGAAACTGTAAATGTGAGAAGTTTCAGACCTTCACTGATACCAAAGCTTTTATTTTCTAAAGGCCAAAATACTAAATATAGACTGCATTTGTGTATGCAAAACAGTTTATAAAGCATTTATGACTATTCCTACTTTTTTTCATTTTTTCTTTTTCTTTTGAGGAAGATTAGCCCTGAGCTAACATCTGCCGCCAATCCTCCTCTTTTTGCTGAGGAAGACTGGCCATGAGCTAAGATCCTTGCCCATCCTCCTCTACTTTATATGTGGGATGCCTGCCGTAGCACGGCTTGACAAGCGGTGCCATGTCTGCACCTGGGATCTGAACCAGTGAACCCCCGGCCAATGAAACAGAACATGCGAACTTAACTGCTGCCCCACCGGGCAGCCTCCTATGACTACTCCTACTTTTGAAGACTATGCTTTACTTGGCTAACTCCTAGGGCTTATTCTTAGACATTTCTGTGTTTTGGCTTTTTTTCTCCTTTTCAATTTACTTCTTTTCACAGTCTTATTGGGAATAAAAATGAATTGTTTCTGTCGTTTCAAATATTTCTGAATAATGTATATTATACTTGTTTTTTTTTTCTGAAATATAAAATATTGACTCGATTTTTCCAGGGTCAGCAATGACTAATGTTTTTACTTTGCACTTTCATGCATGATGTTCTCATCAAACTGCTTAAGAAATTTTTTATACATTTGTAAGAAAATATGTTTTCACAGAATATCTTTTTATAAGTCATACAATTTATCCTTACAGTTCACTTCTAACTGACCAAAAGAGAAAGAGAAGAAAATTGCAGAAAATGTAGTAGAATTTTTCTTGTTTTCTGTTCTGGGTTTACACTCCTCCTAATAGAGAACATAAGAGTATGAGAATCTAGAATAGCCATCAACATCCCCCCTAGAGATTGACTTTTAAAGCTAGTATTGACTATAAAACTTTAAACTGACAGACAAATAAGTAGATAAATGAGAGGGAGAGACAGAAAGAAGAAGAGTTATTATCAATTGAATGAATTGCTAACAAAATTTATAGCAAAGACAGCCTAAGGAATAGAAAATCAGTAGAGGCAGTGGTAGGGGGATGTGAATTGCTCTCCAGCAAAGCATTATATAAGTGACCAGAGTAGTGAAGCTGGTTCACCATATCTTAAATATTGCCTTGTTCTATGATAAAGAGAATATGACGACAGTTCAATGCAGAGTTTTGTTCTGATGATTTTGATTTGCAAATATGTAGTACATACCACTAGGGGAGCCAATATATGCTCTTTATTAGACTAAGTGTAAACCACCTCATAATCTTAGAATTTCAGAGTTTTCTAATGTATCTATTCACTCTAAGTCAATTTTTCACTAAAAATCAATCTATTATTAAAGCAAACAAAAAGATGGCTATTTTCTTATAAATCAATTGCTCATATGTATACTAGTAACTATTGTCTTAACTTGTTATTATAGTCTTAAATCTTTTAAGACACATTTCAGAAAAAATGACATTTTCCCCTGTATTATTGCTAGACTCAGTTACAATATCTTCAATTTTAATAGCCGTATTATTTTACACTATTTAAAAATAGACCTTTGGCAAAAGAAGTAGGTAGCCTTATCTTTTGTTGGTCAGTCATTCTTTAATGTAAATTCAAGAAGTATTTAGTTTTAATCCATACCAATTTTAAACAGCTCTTATTAATGTAGAGTACTATATCAGACCTTCAAACTAGTAGAGTAAATTGAAATTATGATTAATCATGTGTTTTTAATATCACAACTTTACTTATTTAATTATACTTTAAAGAAATTTTAGTCAAAATTTCAAGAATAAATGAAAAATACCTCAGAGTTTATAATTCTCTTCATTATTTTTAAGAAAGTTCGTGATTGCTTATGAAATAAGCCATTAGATTAAAACTCAATCAAATCAGTAGCAGTCTGCTAATTTGCAATTGCTGGTAAATATTAGCCAGTTGATTGATTTTTGCCAATTTTATTGGGAAAATATAGATGCCACCCTTTTAGATAATAACAATATAGATATTTCAAAAAGTATTTTCTGTGGCAAGGTTGAATCAGCAAATTTTTTCTCCAAGGTTGTAGAGTTAATTTACAGACCTGCCGTAAATATTTCAGTTCATACAATGTGAATATTAGCACTTCAAAACATCCCTGCCTTTTGAAGCAATTTATGCCTTCACCCTCACGTCTTGCAACTCTATCAGGAAGAATGGGACAGAAGTTCACTTTTAGTTCTGTCTTTTTTTCTTAACCTTAAGAGTTTATTTTATGTGAGAAAAATATAAGTCCCACTTTTGTTATCCATAAAGTAAAGGTCTATATGTTTTTTCTCATTTCTTGATTTAGTGATTAATCTACTAAAGTATACTCTCTTTTCACTGAAATTTGAATGATACATCACTTTTTCCTGTCTGACTTTGAGAACACATTATTATAATAATGTCCTTATATGTACAATAAAATTAAACATGGGCTAAGTAACAGGTTACTCTGAGTTATAGAACTATATATCTATCAAGGAATTCTAGAAATATCATAAAACATAAATACATGTTTTATTTTTATATACTCAATGTGACACAAAGATTAAATTATAGCTCAATAACTCATGTTTTCTGGCTCATGTTATTTAGGCAACATGTAATTATCAGATTTATTTTCAACTTAGTTTTGGTTTCTTTTTTAATTTTATGAATACTATAAATCGCTATTTTTGAATAAGGAGATCCTATAACTATCTACTAGAATATAAAAGTCCCACTCATCTGCAAAAATTTTCAAAGCATGTAAAATAAATATGTACTGTGAGAAGGGATGAGTTTGACTGATAAGCTCAAAAAGATGGAAGGAGCATAACGCGAATTCATGGCTGTACAAATATCCTCAACACTTTCATTCACGTTACATCCATCCCACTGGAATCTGAAGGCAGTTTGGGTTAAAACTAAAGTAGTGAAAGACAGTTTTTTTCAAAAAGAAGATAATGAATTATATAGTTTCCACTTTAGAATCTGATTTTCCCCTAGAGCATACCAAAACACACAAAAAGAAAATAATAATGCCATACAACAGTAATATCTGGAAGCCACCGGGGATATTTATTAACTTCAATTGCCCACTGGTGATTACCTACTTCCAAGTAAAGAAACATGTTAGGCTACTTCAAGCATGAAGGCTCATTTGGAACTCACTTGAGGCAGGTCAAGATGCATATGAATCAAATATAGATTCAGCTTAGGATCAAACTGAAATCCAGTTGTATAAAGGAAAACAAAAAAGTGCTAGAAATAAATTCATTATTGAGCTTCCTAGAATTATTAAAAAATCTCATATTAAAAACAAATAGACTGATATCTTTATTTTTGCTCACTTACTTATCAGTGATCTAACTTCAACAATTTACTTAATCTCCATGTAAATTGATATACTCATTATTAGAACAGCAGGAAATAATCACTATATCACATGTTTAATGTAGTCATTGGACCAAATCCGCAAACACTTTAGCATATTAGTCACAATTAAATGTTTAATAGATACACTGTTTTATGAATGTTATATTTCCATTCCTTTTCCACTTCGAAACTGACTACATCCAGATTAAGAGTGACCATTCATCAGAACATACTATTAAGAGACTGAAAAGAAAATCTACCAAGTAAGAAAAGATATTTACAATATACATATCTAACAAAGCACTCAAATCAATAACAGAAGACAGAACCACCATCACCAGCCCCAAATTAGACAAATCCTAGAAAAGACACTTCAAAAATGGAGGATATCCAAGAGTAATTAAATATATGAAAATGTAATCAACATCATTGGTGTTCAGGGTATTGCCAGTAAAGTCGCAGTGAGATACCAAATGCACCATCCTGGTAGAAAATACCACATGTTAGCAGCAATGAGAAGCAGAGGAAGACTCATATTCTTCTGGTGGATCTATACATTGGTATAAAACAATACAAGAGTATCTCCTAGGGCTAAAAATTTTCATATGCTCTGAGCAATAATTCCATGTCTAGGAATTTATCCAATAAACTTATATACAAATATTCACCAAAAAACCACAGAAGTTAAAAGATTCATGATAGCGGCGTTAATAATAGTCAAAACAGAAACTACCTAAATGCACACCAATACAATGAATAAATAAATTATGATATATTCTCATAATGAAATACTATATAACAATGTGAATGAAGAAACTTTGATTATATCCATCAACACTGGATGAATCTCAAAAACACTTAGAAATGAAAAATACTTAGAATGAAAAAATCAGGCACAGATGAGTATATCCTGTATGAGTCAAATTTTATAAAGTTCAAAAACATGCAAAATTTAACTATAATTTGTAGAAGACAGAATATTGGTTACAGTTGGAAATGGGGGGTGATGCAGTGACAGGAAGCGGGTATGAAGGAGGCTTCTGGGGTCAAGGTAATGTCACCTGATCTTGTGGCTGATTACATGGGTGAATTTTCAGTTTGTGAAAATTGTGTCCTCTACACTACGATTTGTGACAGATTTGTTTTTATATTTCATAAGAGATGTATATAGAATTAAAAGAAATGGATTTAAATCTTTTTTGAGAAGAAAATTAGAGTGGAGTCTTGTTTATCAAATATAATGCTATACTAAAAATACGTTATAATTTTACAAAGTACAATGCTGGCATAGGAATAGACAAATAGACAAATGGAAAAGAACAGAGAGCCCAGAGACAGCTTTACATAGAAAGGAACTTGATATGTGATCAAACTCATACTGCAAATTAATAAGGATAAATGAACAGTTTAATTCCTCTTTCGTTTTTTTTGTTTGCAGAAAATACATCAACATGAAGAATTTGATTCCTACTTTACTGGTCCAAATGGATAAAAGAAAAAACTGGAAAGTAAAACTATAAATCCAATGAAAAGAAATACTTGGGAATATATTTATAGCTTAAAGATGAGAAATAATTCTCAAAACAATACCCACAAATGTAAAAACATTTGTACAAAGATTCTGTCTTTGACCAAAGTTTAGTCAGACTTTCATGAGCTCTCTGCTCAAGTAGTCCCTACCTTTAGACTTCCTTGTCTTTCTTTGCATTGTGCAAATTTAGCAAAAATCTTGCTAAGTTAGTTTAGCAAGATTCTTCCACCCTTAATATCTGATCACCCTTGATATCTAATCAATCTCCTCATTTCCCACATCTCCCAGATGACATCTGATCACCCGGCTCTCTTTCAGCAAGAATCCTGTGAGGTCTGTTTAGCTAGAATCTCCTCTTACCCACGATATTTCCTCTTAGTAATTTTCCATCCACCAACACCATACCTTGGCTCCTTAGCAAAAATCTCTACTTTTCCTTGTCATATTCGGAATTGAGCCCAGTTCTACAATGAGGTCTCTTTGCCCCTATTGCAATAGTTCCTGAGTAAAATCTGTTTTTAACCACTTTAACAGCTGTCCAGATCTGGTTTTTCTTTGACAGTGTGATTAATTTAATTATGTCAAAATTTGGTTGATGAAGGACATTGGCAGACAAGAGATTGAGCAAAGATATTTGTAACACTGAAAACTAATGAGAGACAAAAATCCAGAATATGCGATGACATCCTAAAATCAACAATAAAATGAAACTGGGAAAATACTCAAGGGATGTAAACAGGTAATCAATAGAAAAAAACCCAAGTGAGAATTATGCAAAAAAGAGGTGCTCATAGTCATTAGTAATAAGAAAATGAAAACCAAACCAATATAGATACCAGTACTACTCAAGAAATTAGTAAAAATTTTAAAATTTGGTAATGCTAATTACTGGATGGGGAGGTAGGGGAAATGGGAATGAACAGGTCAACTCTGCAGAAAACTTAGCTGGAAGTGCTCAGGCAAATTGATCATTTCTATATCCTGTAACAGCAATCCTTCTCCGGGGAATAAAATCCTGTGAAATGCTTGACAGCTCCCTAAAGGGACATACATTTAGTTGCTCATTGTTGCATTGCTTTTGTAATGGGAAAATGGAGGGAAACTAGGTGTCGATCCCTAGCAGAGGACATAAGTGCAGTGTACTTTATGTATGCCATGGAACACTTTGCAGACGATTAAAGCAATGAACTAGATGCACACGGTAATTTGGATAGATTGAAATCTCTTGTTCAGCAAAAAAATAGCAAAATATCACTTTTTATATACTAAGAATATTCAAAAATAATATAAACAATACATAATATATAAAAATTTCAAAGGAATACACATTAATTCAAGGCTCCATATCAATCACGGTAGAGTGATTGTTTGTGAGAGAGGGGAGAAAGGAGTTAATGTTGTTATGAAAAGAGAATCAAGAAATAAAGTAAATGGAACCCTCTAGTGAACAGTGATAATAGGTGTACCATGGCCAGGCAAGAATTAACTCAAAAAAATTTTTTTTGAGGAAGATTAGCCCCGAGCTAACATCTGCTGCCAATCCTCCTCTTTTTTGCTGAGGAAGACTGGCCCTGAGCTAACATCTGTGCCCATCTTCTGCAATTTTATATATGGGACGCCTGCCACAGCATGGCTTGACGAGCAGTGCGTAGGTCCGCACCCAGGGTCTGAATCGGCAAATGCTGGGTCGCTGAAGTGGAACGTGTGAATTTAATCACTGTGCCACCAGGCCAGCCCGAACTCAAAAACTTTTTACTGTGCATGTAGAAGAGGGCATTTGCTTCATAGGCTAGCTCTCCATGAAAGAAAAGAACTGAAACAAAATGTAGAAGAGGATGAATATATTATGAATAAGAATTTGTTTTTAGTCTTTCTGAAAGGCTGTATTACTTCAACAATAAAAAGATTTGCTTTTCTTCCTGAGGGTTTTGTGTGCTGTTATGAATGAAGAGCATAAAGCACCAAGAACATTACATAACAGGAATAAACTTACAGAAGTTGAAAAGAGAAAACTTCATGAATTAAGACCTAATAGCAGAAAATTTGCTACTCCATGCATTTGAATCAAAATTTTATGGTTAGTAATTTATAAAACCTAACAGCAGAATTCAAATCTTATTTGTTATAAACTTTTTTTTCCCTATTGTTAAATAGATCATCTGTTCTTAAGATTTATTCAGCTAGAGTCTTCAGAAATCTCAAGTATAAATTAGAGTTTTTAGGATTTTCTTTTTAAAGTGACCATTTGGTGAAATAAGATCATCTGCAACTTGCTACAAGTTAAGACACGTCACCAAAGTGATTTAAATTAAAACGTGAATCAATGCCTATAAGCTTATAGTTTCAAGATAAATTATTCGAAATTTATCCCTGAAAAAGGTACAGTAAAAATGCATCCTATATTTTACTATAATATAACCAAAAATAAAAAATAATTTATTGTTATCTTGTTTTAAGTGGCTAGCAAATCAGATTCCAATGTACTTGAATTCTAAACATTTGTTACGATCTCTGTCTTAACATTAGAATGGACATGCTCAAAACTATTTATTTGACATATAAACTTTTGCTAGAGCCTTTACTTCCTTTAATAGTTTTTTTTTATTACAGTCATGCCTTGCTTAATGATGGGGACACATTCTCAGAAATGCATAGTTAGGTGATTTCATTGTTGTGGGAACATCATAGAGTGTATCTACACAAATCTAGATGGTATGGGCTTCTACACTCCCAGATTATATGGTACTAATCTTATGAGACCACTGTGGCATATGTGGTCCATCCTCGACCAAAACATCACTATGTAGCATATGACTGTATAATTAAAAGTGATTCACGCAAAAAAGAAAAAATTAAGAGCCCGCCCTGTGGCATAGTAATTAAGTTTGGTGCACTCTGCTTTGGCAACCTGGGTTTATGGGTTCAGATCCTGGGCGTGGACCTACACCACTCACCAGACATGCTGTGGTGGCGACCCACATGTAAAGTGGAGGAAGACTGGCACAGATGTTAGCTCAGGGCTAATCTTTCTCAAGCAAAAAAAAGGCAGATTTGGGGCCAGCCTGGTGATATAGTGGTAAAGTTCTCATGCTCTGCTTCAGGGTACCACGTTTTGCAGGCTCATATCCCAGGTGCAGACACACTCCTCATCAAGCTATGCTGTGGCAGCATCCCACATAAAATAGAGGAGGATTGGCACAGATGTTAGTTCAGTGACAATCTTCCTCACAAGAAAAAAAAAGAGGAAGACTGGCGACAGATGTTAGATCAGAGCTAATCTTCCTCAACAAATAAACAAAAAAACTACTCAAGCAAAAAACTGAAACTAGTTTTAGTATTGTTCTACAGTATGGTACTAAATTGTTCATAAAGTGCTATCATTTTAATTACAGGATGAACAAAATAGCCAAATTGGCCTCAGAGACAAGATCAAGTAGATACTTGAAATGGCAATGTATTTTGATTTCCCTTCAGACACCACTTTATCCAGAAGTGAAAGAGATCACAGTTAGTACTTGCTTCAGAAGGCAATAACACGTTTTACGAAGATAATAATTTACATAATTTCTAGGGTTTCAACTAATTTACGTGAAGAAAATAAGCAAGTCTTAACTAATCCTCATTAACTCAAATAACAATTCCCACTGAAAGATTTATCAGGGAAATTTTTTTAAAGTCAAATCACATTAACCGAATTTATCATGGCATAGTATAAAGGAGATATAACAATATACATATGTATTTTTAAAAAGCAGACCTAGAATACTACTTTTAAAAATCATTATTTTATTTAGATATGATGGTCATTTAATTTAATGTCAATATTAACTTATATTCTAAGACCAACTTACATTCAAATAATAGTTACATTGAATCTTCTTAATTAGCATGTGTGATATCAGATACATATTAAATGGAAAATAGAGTTTTAATTATTGGAAAGTGCTATTTATTATTGAGTTCAGGAACTATTTTTTTTAATTGCTAAAATACAACCTCTGAGATTTTGCGTTAAGTAAATAAACATATTCTGTAGGCCATAAACACATAATTCTAGATAAAAGACTATTAGTAGTTTTGTAGAGTACCACACATAAGGACACTGAGACGTGGATACGTTACAGAATCTTCTACATCAAAAGCATAATTGCTCTGGTGTTTCAGGTGATCAAAAAAATCTATTCATGTCATCACACAGTTAATCCAGTAGATTTTTGCCGTAATCAAAAAAAGCAAAAAGTGAAAAGCAAGGTCTTTAGAAGCAGGAATCAGATTGACACAAATAAAGAAAAGAGATTTATAATAAATAAAGAATCTTTTTAGTCACACAAAAAAAATAGTAAGATGTGTGTAATGCAGTGAATGTTTGTGTCCCCCCAAAATTCATTTGCTGAGGTCCTAACCCCCAGCGTGGCTGTATTTAGAGATGGAAATCTCTAAACAAGTAATTAAGCTTAATTGAGCTCATAAGAATGACACTTTGATACAATAGGATTAGTGTCCTTTTACGAAGAGATACAAGAAAGCTCAAGAAAGGCCATGTGAGGACTTAGGAGGAAGATGGCCATCTGCAAGTCAAGAAAAGAGCCTTTGTGTAAATGTGAATTGACTAGAACCTTGATCTTGGACTTCTAGCCTCTGGCACTGTGAGAATATAAATTTCTGCTGTTTAAGCCACCCAGTCTATGGCATTTTGTTACGGCAGCCCAAGCTGACTAACACTATCTGTTAATTGTGCACTTCCGCGTCATGAGAATTTGTGTAGTTGATTAGATATCTCCAGTTAACTTGAAAATAAATTCAAAATAGAATTTTAGGGGGGCTGGCCCCGTGGCTGAGTGGTTAAGTTTGCACCCTCCGCTTCGGTGGCCCAGGGTTCGGATCCTTGGCGAGGATATTGCACCGCTCATTAGGCCATGTTGAGGCAGCGTCCCACATGCCACAACCAGAAGGACCCACAACTAAAATATACAACTATGTTCTGTACTGGAGGGATTTGGGGAGAAAAAAGCAGGGAAAAAAAAAAAGAAGATTGGCAACAGTTGTTAGCTCAGTTGCCAATCTTCCAATCTTTAATGACAACAGAATATATATATATAATTTTACATTATAGAAATTTTTGAAAATAATGTTAAATCTCTCAAATTACATTGCAAATTACATTATTTAGTAAGCCATTTAGAAATACAAACTTTTTAAAACTGGCATACTGAAATCAGTAATCACCCACTCACCAAAACTGTTTTAGCCTAAGTTTGGGGAAAATAAGTACTCTTGGCCATCAGGAGCTTACTTTATATTTGGGTACACAAATTGGGGGAACTCAGTCTTTGGAAAGGGAGAGAAGATATCAAGGGAAAAACATACTCTTAAATTTTTTTTTTTTTTTTTTGATGAAAAGAGCTTTGGAATGTCCTTTGTAGATTTTGAGCAAACTATTAAGAACTTTAAGGAAAGGAGGAACGTGACAAAATCTGTGCCTTAGGACTCTCCTGACTTCAGAGAGAGGAATGAATTGAGAGGCATAAACCCAAACCAAAGCCAGAGAGGCAAGATAGAAGCCTAATAAAATCCATGCAAGAGACAATGAAGTTCTGATGCAAGCAATTGCCGTTGTAACAAAGAGGGAGGGGGCGTCTGGATACATACTTAGTTTTAGAATCTATTTAATTGTCTTTGTGCCTGAGTGTGCTTTAGAGGGAGAGTAAATTAAAATAAATGTTTCTAGCTATTATGACTAAGGAAATTCTGGAACTGAAAAAATTGCAAATATAAGGGTAAACATGCTGAACTAAATTTTAGAATTATTGACTTTAAGTAGTGAAATGTAAAAGTGGACATATTTATCACACAACAGCTATTTAAGATTGGAGATCAGGCTGAGGAAATTCTAATCTAGAGGAGCATACGTGGCAGAACACGAAATATACCAACCAGCAACGTCTTATCAAGTGTGACACAAAGAAGAAAAAAAATACACTTCAAAAACGATTCACTCCTTATTTATTAAGTATCCATTTCTGCACAATAAATAAGCCCAAAGTTAGTGGTTTGAAACAACAGTAAGCATTGATCATTGCTTGTTTCTGTAGGCCGTGATTCACATAGGTCGTGTGGGGATCACTTATATTTGCTTGACAGAGTCTATGGCTTGGCTTTAATATGTGAAGGCTGGACCTGGAATAATCTCATTCATTCACATGTCTGACAGATGACGTTGACTATCACCTGGGGGCCCAGCTAGGATTGTCAGGCAGAACACCCACATGCAGCCTCTCTATATAACCTGATCTTTCTTACAACATTGTAAGAGTATTACAGGGGTAAACTAAAATAAAAAAGGAGAGAAGGAGAGTTGTTTGGTAGCTATATTACCCTTTATAATCTATCCTTGGAAATTAAGCAGCATCATTCTATTGATTTTAGTTACAAAGGTCCACCAAGATTCAAGATTATCTCCTACCATTTAATAGAAGAATGCCAATATCACAATGTAAACAAGCATTTGGGATATAAAAAAGGAAATAAAGATGAGACCAGAAACTGATGAAATTCGAGACCAACAATTTTAAAAAATCAAGAGCATTAAAGGCAGTTCTCTGAAAAATCAATAAAACTGATAATCCTCTAGGAAAAGTGGCTAAGAAAAAAAGAGAAGAGAAATTCTGAATATCAGGAAAGAAATAGAGGATATCATTACAGATTCAACAGTCATTAAAATAATAATAAAGAAATACTCTGAAAAAAATTAAACCCATGATTTCAAAAACGTGGATTAATTGAATGTCTCTTGAATAAATGAATTTCCAAAGTTAATTAAAAAGAAATAGATAAACTGGATAGCTCTAGATAAACTAATAAAATTAAGCTTGCGATTAAATCCTTCCAAAGAAGGAAACTAAAGGCCCAGATTGCTTCACTAGGAATTCTCCCAAACATTTAATAAAGAAATAACACCGGATTCACAAAATTGGATCCAGGAAACAAAAAAAAGATGAATGTGTCCAAACTCATTTTATGAAGTCAGAATTACCCTGACATCCATATCAAAGATATTGCAAGAATGGTTAACTAAAGACCAACATGTCTCATAAACACAGACACAAATATTCTTCACAAAACATTACCAAATCAAATCTAGAAATAAGTATAAAGGATGTTACATAATAATAAAATAAGGTTGTCCCAAGAATGCCAAGATGGTTCACCATTAGAAAGTCAATCTAAGAAATCACAAGAAGAGACTAAAAACTAAAAGCCATTGGACTATCTCAATAAATTTAAAAAAAAGCGTTTAACAAAATTCCACAATCATGCATGATAAACTCTCAGCAAACTAGGAATAATATCAAATCTATATAACCTTATAAAAAAGCATCTACAAAAATCTTACTGCTCACAATATACATAATAGTGAAAAACGGAATGCTTTTTCCCCTAAGATCAGGACAGAAAATGGTGTCCACTCCCACCACTCCTACTCAACACTACTGAAAGTCCCAGGCAGTGGAATGGGGGGGAAAGAAAAGAAAGAAAGAAAAGGAATAGAGGCTGAAAGGGAAGAAATAAGAGTCTGAATCCTCAGGTGACATAAGAATCTAGGAGAAAATTTGAAGAAAAAAGAATGTTTTAAACTCTCCTGAACTAATAGATGAATTTAATAAAGTTGCAAGATACAAGGTCAATATACAGAAATCAATTGTATTTCTATATACCACAAATAAACAATTGGAAAGTGAAAGGTGAAAAGTACCGTTTATAATAGCATAAAAACATGAAACATATAGTTATATATCTAATAATGCATGCAAAACCTCTATGTTGAAAACTACAAAACAATGATGAAACAAGTTCAAATATACCTAAATAAATTTCAGCAGCATAATTTAGATCATCTTTTTGTGGATATTAATAAACTGAGTCCAAGATTTCCGTGGAAAGGTAAAATGACTAGAATAGACAAAACAGTTTTGAAAAAGAAGAACAGAGTTGAAGAACACTCACTACCTCTTCTCAAGAATGACTATAAAGCTACAGCAATCTTGACAGGGGAGTGTTGGCAAGAGATAGACACAGAGATCAATAGAACACTACAGAATGTCCAGGAAGTGACCTGCATACATATGGTCAATTAATATTTTTAAAAGATGGCAACTCAATGGAGAAATAATAGCCCCTTCAACAAAGAGTGCTTGATTAATTGGATATTCACATACGTAAGATTGAACTTTGATCCATGCATCATGTAATGTATAAATTAACTCAAAATGTATCACAGACCTAATTCTAAATCCTAAAACTGTACAACTTCTAGGAGAAAACATAAGAGAGAATCTTTATAACTTTGGGTTAAGTAAAGATTTCTTGGGTACAACAATCTCATAAAAGATAAAAAAGATACATATGATTTCATCAAAATTTAAAAGTTATGATCTTTGAAATACACTAAGAGAATGAAAAGAAAAGCCACAGACTAGTTGAAATTAGGATATCTGTCAATGGACTTGTACTCATAATACATAAAGGGCTCTCACAATACTCAACAATAAAACATTTTAAAATTGGGCAAAAATGTGAAAAACAGGAAAAGTACTGATGAGGATCTGTAGCAATAAGACTTTGTTGTTGGTGAGAATGAAAAATGACACAGTCCCTTTTAGAACAATTTGCCGACTTCTCCTAAAGGCAAACAATACATCTCAGCAACTGCACGGGTAGGTATTTAGTGATGAGAAATGAAGACTTATTTACATACAAAAACCTATACAAAAATGTTTATAGCATCTTTATTCATAATCACCAAAAATGGAAATAACCCAAATGTCCTTCACGTGGTAAATGGATAAACAAACTGATATATTCAGACAATGCTTTGCAAATGGCAAAATTCATAGTTGAACACATGAGGTCTAATTTCTGAGAGTAGTTTCTATACCAAGTTTCCACTTGATCAAAATCTGAAAGTTGAAATAGTAAATGCATTTCACAATAAATTCCATGAGGACATGGAATTTCCTTTTTTTTTTTTTATGGAAGTAATATATCTTTAAATAGTTAGGTAAAAATGTATAGAAGGAATCTCACATAAATACATTTTCATCATTTTATGATTCTATCCCTCTAACAATAACATTACAAAGCCCAAATATTTAACTACAGTCAACAGAAATCCTGTCAAGCATTTGTGTGTGCCTGCATTCATTAATTTCACCTCACCTCCACCTACTAATTAAATCTACAGCAGAGTTTGTACTTATGTTCTTTTCCTTCAACACCTTGTTGCCAATAGAATGTCATGCCACTATCATCCCCATAAATTTCAGTTCCAAAAATGTCATTTTTTTAAAGGTCATTTTAGATCTGTCACTCTGGATAGATGTATCTCCTGTCTCGAAAAGGCCAAGTTAAGCAGCTTCCTTAACATGATAGTGATTCCATTTTTTTCATAACTATTCATATGCAAAACATGGTCAAATGAGCCATTTGAAAAGCTTAGATATTTTCATCAGCCCTGAAGCATGCAATGTATGAGAAATAGTTTCCATAATTTATTTCATAACTTACGTGAATTCTTATGCAACTTTCTCAGTGAAGCCCAAACAAGGTTCACAGTTGTATTGAAATATACCATGAACTCAATAACTAAGATGTGTTAAAAAAATTTGTCAGTACTACACCAGAAGTTCTGAAGTATTGCCAAAATCAGTATTTAACAGATAGTCTCCTTTTCCTCACTCAAGGTTATAATTTTAGTTTTAGGGCTTATATGAAGGAAAAAATCCTGACTCTTACTATGCACAGCTTTAGATATCCTTGCTTATGAAGGAATAATCACTTTATTCTCTAAGAATCATAGTATTTAATGGTATTAATGTGTTTAAAATACTTTCAAAGCACAAGAAATTATTTCATCCAAATTACTAATTCTACAAAGAAGTCAATGAAAAATGTCACCAAAACCATTTTACGTTTACATATTTATGAATGCTTTATGTCTATCTCCACATGCTGATCTATTCAAAATACTTCTTTCTGCTCAAGTATAACCACTAGGTCAAGACGAAATACATAATTGGAAGAATATGTATACTATCTGTGGTAGACAGAATTCTGAAATGATCACCTAAGATTCCTGGCCCCTGGTTATTCAGTCAAACGCTAATCCAGATACTGCTGTGAAAGAATTTTGCCAATATAATTAAGGTTAATAATCATTTATTCGTTTGAGGAATTATCTGTGTGGGTCTAATTAATCATGTGAGCATTTTCCAAGCTGAGTTTTCTCCAAATGGCAGCAGGAGTAATCAAAGAGATTCAAACAAGGGAAGGATTTGATATTGCTATTGCTGGCTTTAAAGATGGAGGGGTTTGCATGCAAGAACGAGAGAGGGGCCTCTCAGCACTGAGGGCAACCCCCAAAATAGCAAAGAAAAAAATGAAAATCACGGTCCTACAACTGCAAATAACTGGAATCTGCCAAAAACCTGTATGAAGTGGCTTCTTGTAAGCGGATCCTTCCCCAGAACCTCCAGATGTGAGCCCAGCCTTGATTTCAGTCTTGTGAGGCCCTAAGTAGAGAATCCAGTCAAGCCTACCTGGACTTCAGACCTAAGAAACTGTGAGATAAAAAATGGGTGTTTTTTGAAGTTGCAAAGTTTTGATAATTGGTTATGTAGCAAGAGAAAACCAGCAAAATATTTAATTCCATCAGTGTGACATGCGTGACATGGTGGATAACAAAGCACAAAAGAGTTATTTTAAAATTTCTCCACTTCTTCCATTAGTTCAGCGTAGTTTTGTACCTATTGTGTTCTACTCTTCCAATTATTATTTGGAATAATTCAGAGGTGAAATAATAATTTTAATTACATTGAGCCGGAATGTTCTAGATGCAATGGAAATCATTATCCTTCATCTTCTAAGTTGAAAATTGTAATTTTTAAAGCATGATAATCAATTTATCTTATCTATTAAAAGTATTAGCCCTATAAATCAGAAACTTAGGTATTAATATTTTACTACTAAGTTTAATTATTAAAAAATCATTTATTCTCTAACTAGAAGCTGTGAAGCGCTACGGCAGGCACCAGGTTTAAAATGTTGAGCACAAAAGCAGGGTCCTGAATTACATGATTCAAAAAGTTATAGTAAGTATAAATATATAACTATAATTTATAAAAACCCCTATGAAGGAATTACGTATATGCTTTAGAAGTATATAATATTGAATTGTTCCTAGTTTAGGATTTCAGGAAAAAGCATCTCTGCAGAAATAAATTACTAAGTTGACATTGGAAAGGTGAGGAAGAATTGTGTAGATTAAGAAAGGGGGAATATGATTTCAGATAGATGGAACAACATGTGCAAAACCTGGTGGCAGGAGAAAGCACAGCTCCTTTAAGAAACTGCAAAAAGACCCCTGGGCTGAAGTGGTGAGACTGTGCCTGGGAACGAGGCTTGAGATTTACAAGAAGGAGTCTGATCAGAGGGCAGTGGTTTTTGTGAAGGATTTTGGTATTCATCTTGAACAAAATGGAGGTTATCAAGTCATTACTTTAACAAAATCAAACCGTAATTTTGAAAAATTAGCTTTTGTTTGTGATTTGAGACTATATTGGAAGAGGCTGGCTAGAGAAATGAAAGACTGGTAGGGAAGAATTGAAGTATTCTGGACAAAGATCATGTTAAATTGGACTAAGGTAGTGATGGTGAAAATAGAAAAAAAGTAGCTGGGTTTTAGAGGTAATTGAAAGTAAAATAGATTTGACTTTTTATAGATTAAATGTAGAAGCTCAAGAAATTCTGCATGATAACTTCCAGATTTCTTTTTAAAATAATTGGGTATATAAGGGTCCCATTTAATGAGACAAATAACACAGGAGAGATTTCATTGAGAGAGAAAGATTATGAGGTGGTTTGGGACATATTGGATTTGGTCTTTTATTTGCAACATCTAGATAAAAATTGCAAGTAGTGAAATGGGTATATTGTTCAGAATTTTAGACAAGAGTTGAAAGTTGGAGATAGGAATCTGGAAGTCATTAACACATGTATAATATTTGGGACTGTGTACATAAATGAGAAAATAGAGTCATGAAGCTGATATAAGAAGATATAAGAACTTGGGACCTGCTGTTGAGATGCACCCAATGTATAATGACAGAATAAAGGATGAGACATAAATATATTGACCAAAGGATGAGACTTAAATCAATTTACCAAACATGTAGGAGAAAAGTCAGGAGAGAGTGGAGTCATGGAAATCAAAGACAGATCATGTTTCAGAAAGAAGTAGCAGATCAACATCATAAAATATTGCTGAGGGGTTAAGGGAGATACTAAAGTATGACATGAGATGAAGAAAAGACTGTCATTGACGATCACAGAAAAAGCAATGTTTTGTAGGGTTATGATGGGAAATCATAGCAGATGAGTTGAGGAGTGTTTGTGGAAAGAGAAAGCTTACAGTGAATATTGGCTCTATTTTGCGTAGTTGGTTTTGAAAGTCCGCAGAAAAATTGGGTAGTAGCTGGAGTGAAATACATGGTTAAAAATTACTCTTTTCTTTCATTTTCTTTTCTTAAGATAAGCAGGACTTCAAAAATGTCGAATGTTTTTGGAAAGATTCTAGGGATTCCACTAAAAAGGAGATATGGAATAAAGAGGATAATGATGTAATATCAGAGTCCGAGATGTAAGATAGGGATCCATTCTTTTGCATGTGCATATCCAGTTTTCCCCATGCCATTTATTGAGGAGGCTATCCTTTCTCCATCAGGTATCCTTGGCATCCTTGTCAAAGATCAGTTGATTGTATACGTATCAGTTTATTTCTCAGCTGTCTATTCTGTTCCGTTGGTCTATATGTCTGTTATTCATGCCAGTAATAAACCGTCTTGTTTATTGTAGCTTTATAATATATTTTGAAGTCAGGAAGTGTGATGCCTCCAGCTTTGTTCTTCTTTCTCAAGATTGCATTGGGTATTTTGGATCTTCTGTGGTTTCATATAATTTTAGGATTTTTGTTTTCTATTTCTATAAAAAATACCGTTGGGATTTTGATAGGGGTTGCCCTGAATCTGTGGATCACTTTAGGTAGTATGGACATTTTAACAATATTAATTCTCCCAATCCATGAAGATGGGATATCTTTCACTTTATCTCTCTCTGCTTTAATTTCTTTCATTCGTGTTTATTAGTGATTTGTAGTTTTCAGTGTATAAGTCTTTCACCTCTTTGGTTAAATTTATTCCTGTGTTTTATTCTTTTTGATGTTATTATATTCTTTCTGGTGCTATTATATACTTTTTGATTGCCATTGTAACATTTTTATTAATATTGTTTTCTTAATTTTCTTTTCAGATAATTTGCTATCAGTGTATAGAAACAATTGATTTTTGTATGTTGATTTTGTATCCTGCAACTTTCCTAAATTCCTTTATTCTAACAGTTTTATGTTGGATTCCTTGGGGTGTCTGTGCTTCTCACAACATAGTGGTCTCAGGAAGATCACACCTTACCTGGTAGCTGTTTTCTAAAACAGATGAAGGCGGAAGTTCCAGTACTCTTACAGGCAATGCCCAGAATGAGCACAGTGTCACTTCCACTGTGCTTCACTAGTCAAGGTAGTCATCGGCCAGCCCAGAATCAAGGGAAAGAATAATAGACTCCTTGTCTTTGATGAGTGTCAAAGAAGTTTCTGCCACTTTTTATCTGCCACAAGAGGATAAAAACTTGTCTTCTGTTACACAGTTATTAAATAGAAGTACAAAGATTCAAGCCAAGGTGTTTTGACTTCACTACTCTTCTCACTGTTCTACCAATGTAGGAAATATATCGATTTTTTTCAAGCTGGATTGTAGAGAATTATATAGTTAGTACTATTCTGTCTTTTTTTTTTTGGAGGAGGAGGTCTTGCTTTTCTTTCATTTATTTTCTTAGAACCTTATTGCCCCACCCTCCTTCTGCCTATGAAAACTTTCCATTTTATACAACCCCTTCCATTTATACCAGTAATCCACTAATCAATTAATAAAGTCAATTAGATCCTCCAACTTGGTTGAATTTTGTTTTAAGAGATTCTTCATTAGAGCCTCCAAAATGTAATGCAGTCCAGCCAAAATACCTTGATTTTAACCCCGTGAGACCCTTGCAGACTTCTGACTTACAGAACTGTAAGATGACAAATTTGTGTTGTTTATGGCTCCTAAATTTGTGATAATTTTTTATGGCATCAGTAGAAAATCACTGCTATATATCCATACTTACTAGTGCTTTTGTTTTCATGAGCCATATTCACAACAGTGGGATTGCTGGGCTATAGTATTTCTAATTTCTTGACTAATTACCTAGACTTTGATTCTGTCAATGCAAATAATCCATATGTAATCCATAAATCAAAATTGAGGTGAGTTTATTATGAGCTAGGTCTGAGGACTATAGCCCAGAGCCTTCCTTTCCCAAGGAAGGAAGGGCACCAAAGAAGAGGGGTGTACAGAGTAGTTATATACCGTCTTGGAACAAAGAACATACATTACATATGACAGAGATATCTCTTTAACTACTGTCAAGATGCTTAACTGGAACAGCAGGTCAGTGGTGAGCAGGTCAGTGGTAACAAGGTGAGCACAGCAGGTCAGTAATTAATCCTTAGTTCCTAGGAAGAGATGCTTATCCTTAAGGAAATGCAGATACATGGGGAAGCTACATCCCTATCTTTAAGGGCATCATTCTTGTCTTTGGGACATAGTAAATGTTTAAAGCAGATATACAATGCATGCTCAACAGGCCACGTCAGGCCCTTTTGGAAAAACAAGGTGAGGCCAAATTAGTTTTAAGCAAAATGGCTTCTTCATATATTCCAATATATCATTTTGCTTTTCATTTAGCTATCTATTCCAACAAACTTTCAGAACTCCTGGCTAAATTATATCCCCAAAGAATTGTGTTGAAAGAAATAAAAGGTCATATGCTCTTCACTATCATTATAAAAAATGTTCCAGAAGATCTGAAATTGATAGAGTATGATTGGAATGAGAACTTCTGCTTCTGAGTCAGCATTCTCAGAGAACTGCTCGTGGACTTGTGTTAGATATGTGAGAATTCATTGTTTTACTGGAAAGAAAAAGTCATCCTACTTGTATGATATTTGAAAATATTATTAACAAATTTTAAATAAAATTTTAAAAACCATAGTTGTTTGTAACTTTTGACATGATATGAATTTTAAGAAACTTGGACTTCAAATTTTGTTTTCTTTAAAATGTGAAAATATCTCAAATTCAAAAAAATATGTACTATTGTATAATTTTACAGTGGTGCTGTTCTTAACAACGATCAGTACTTACAAATTATTGTCTTCTGAGTATTTATTATGCATTCCTAAAAATGAAATATGAAATACACCTACTTTGTACAAATAAGTGTAATTTACAATGTGAAATTAATAATGGAAAGTACAATTTTTTAGATTTGTGGATTTTATCTGAGGAAGTTGAGAGAAATGCTGAGAGGCCTTCATCTTTGTGGAGTTTTTTTTTTTTTTTTCACTCTCCAATGATGTAGAAGTTACACCTTTATTTCACCTAACTATTTTGAGATGTATGGGATACCACTCATGTTTTCCTCTACATTTACACCAATGATGAATACTAACAAATGAATTCTTGTTTTGTAACAACTAAATATAAAACACTGTGTACTGCTTTTATTCATAAATTACTTGTGCACAAAGAATAATGCTAATTATTCTTTTGTAGGGTAGTCTTTACCCACCCCAAGAGTAACTGATTAAAAGTTTCCTGAGTCACTGGCCTCTCCTCCCACTCTGACATTTTAAAAACACTGTTTAGTTTAAGATAAAAGCGTGCTATTTCTATTTTTACGTTCTTTCAGTTTTTACTTTTGCTTTTCCCCCATGGTCACCTGATTTAATGACTAGGTAATAAAACTATGTTGCAAAATCTATAGTTACATTTCTAATAGACTACTGATTGATGCTCCAATTTACAAATTTGTCTTCTTTATTTCTTTAAAATGCAAATAAATAATTGGGGAAGGTTTTGATATTGATTTATATAACTTAATTTTGTGTTTTTAATCATATGTATGGCATCTGTCCATGTGCAAGGTGTCTATATATGTGAATGTAACTTATTATTAGATAGTTGAACTTCTCAACACATCACTAAAATTACTATTGGAATCATGAAATAACACAATATTTGGTGCTAAGATCAAATATGAGCTTTTGGGAACAATGTTGGTACCTGGTTTCTCTTCTCACATTAATTCAGAAGTCCCACATTCTTAAATAAATCTTACAGTTCTAAATCAACATATTCAATTAAATATGAGGACAAAATCTGAGATTCAAGTAGATTACTCATTTTTTATGCCAGAAATGAAAGCAAGGTTACCATTCTCTTTTTTTATTACTATCTAAATATAAAAAAGTTTATTATTTAAGGTTAATATTTTCATATCATTAAAGTAATATAGATGACCATTTGTTTATTTTAGCCAAAAGCTACTTTGACATCAAATCCAAATATACTTTTTACAAACTGGAAAAAAATCAAGGCTCAGCAAGGTTATTTGACTGTCCAAGGTTAACAAATAGAAATATTTAGAAAGAATTGATTTAACTTTATCTCATTACTTTTGTATGGAAGCCTTATTTTAAGTAAATTTAATGTAAGAAGTAACTGAAAGAATAATGAATTTAGAGAATTGCTATTCATGCTAGAATGTGTGGGGATGTGCTTGCATGTGTGTGTGTGTGTGTGTATTTGTGTGTATACACCATTTAAAATTAAATTTGAGGTACATCCAACTTTTCATGCACCCAACTTTTATTTGCTTCAGGTACATCTCTTTCAATTAGATCCATTATTTTTTAAGCTAATTTCATAGTTTATTAAAACATGAATATTATTCTTTTATATTTGTGGAGAATTCTACAGAATCTGATACTGTCATTCTATTTTACTGTGATTTATTAACATTTTAATAAATATTTTATGTGCGTTTTATACCCAGAGCTAGCAGACTATGTGAGTCTTCGTGGGTGTGTGTGCGTGTGTGTGTGTCTGTTTAAGGATGGCAATGTGTATATATTATGTGGGCAACATTTACATTTAGGTAACGCTGACTGAAGAATGCAAGATCATGAGTAAGCACACACTAATCCTTAATCAAATTTTTTATACAGCACAAAGCAAATATTTAGATGTCAGCCTCAAAGCACCCAGAACCATCAGAAACCAAATCCTTCAGAATCCCAGCCTTGGAAAACAGAATTCATAGTCAGGAAAAAATGTGACACATTTAGGAATTACATCAAGATGTCTTTTCTGGTTCATAGCTTTCGAAACAAAAACAAAAGGATCTCCAAATGTGGTTCACAGGCTAAACAAAAGACTTAGACGCAACAATAAACAAATGAGCTGACATCTGGAGATACTAACATACTAACCAAGAATGAATGGTACACCGCCATGCTACATTTTCCAATGTCCAGTTATTGAAAGACATCTCTCCAAAAAAGAGCTCAACATTTAAGGAAATAATATTTCAACTAAAGTTTTAAATTGTGAAGAATAATTAATACACTCATAATACTAAAACTCCCAGAACAACCACCACCACAAAACTTCCAAAACAAAGTCAATAATATATGGTCTTTGTCACTAAACAAGACTATTCATGGCAATTATTTATTATCTTAAAGAGTATGTTATTTTTGAAGCACAAAATTTGTCAAAAATATTCAATAGAATAAAATCAGTAAAATGGATAATCTCTTTCAACCATATTGTCACACATTTATTCCTTTATATTTTCTTTTGTTTGAATTATTCAAGTTTAAATTTTCAAAAGACAATGACTCTGATTCACATAAAAAGCATCTTTCAGTGTTTAACACAGAGCCAAGAATATTGTAGGTTCTTAATCAAATAGTAGTGAATGAAAGAACTAATGAATGAATGTTCACATTATTGCCACAATATTCTGGGAGTAGTACAACATTTAGGGAGTGTGTGATGATTAGCTGTCATGCTCCCACTACCCATCTCTGAAAATAGAGAGTGAACTTTGCTACAAAGATGGGAAGTTCAGCACTCTGGTAGATAAATGCAGAGTTGTACAAGAGGTAGAAGGATATTTTTCTTATGCTCTGGCATCATGCATATATATGATAGAGCAATATGACAGTGACCAGAGAAGTCCAAAAAGGGGGAAATTAATGGCAAACCAAGATCTGAAAAATGGCATCCTTCGGTGAAATAATCTAGTCCCCTTGACAATGCTCTGTAGAGACTTTTCCTACGCACATAGTCCCTGAACATATGGGCCTATTTTGCTGGTGGCTACCTAATGCTTCAGAATGAAGAACATGGCTGCAGGATGAAGCAGCTGATTTTGGGAGAGGGGCCAGAGGGAAATAAAATTTCCCTCATGGGAATTGTTGCTAGTGAAGGCTCAGATGAATAAAGAATGGCTTAGCTAAAACTTCTCTTAGAACCAGTCTTTTGCCTTTTCCCTACAAACGCAATCTTCTACATTAAATGCATATTTACACACTAAATAATATCGTAACTACATGTGAGTTTTTCTTCTGAGAAAAAGTAAGGAATACGCAACCTGACCAAGCTTCCAGTGTGCAAATTCTATGAGTGAAGAAAAAAAAAGTGCTTGTTAGAGAATATGTGCTGTTGTTTATTATCTAAATACTGTGGATGCTTGAACTACGTGTGCTCTTCAAATTGGTGACTTTGGTAAAATTCTCCCATTAAAAAATAATGTAGCATGGCCACAGATGCAGGGAACTTAAATTTGATTTTGAGCTTCAACCTCTAATTAGTGCCAAGATGCTGTTTGTGACATGGCACGTTCATATTAATGGGATGCAAGACACTTAATCCTGAAATAAGCACTTGCTGTCGGAGAGAAGTGTATCAGTGTGACATGCACAGGCCATAGGCCTGATGGGCCATTTGCAGTGAGAAAAATCCTTACAAGCATTGCAGTCAGCCTTCCTCTGAGAAATGAGCGCAGGGCAATGGGTACCTCTCCTGAGAAAAACTAAGAAGTGGGAGAAGGCTAATGCTCACTCTTATCTAATCACCAAATAAGAGGCCTTTTTGATTTGGAATCTACATATGAATATTTTTCCTAACTGTCTTAGGCAATGCCTTGTTGCTTTACACAGTTCTCAAAGACTACACATGACTAATTAAAGAGTGTCAGATTCTGGCCTGAACCTAGTTATAGTTATCATATTAAATAAATTACTGAACCACTGAGTTCCATAGGGAATGAAAAACCCACGCAATTCATGCAGGCCTGCTTCTACATGAATCCGCACGAATGAATGGTTTGACATGTATTCTTTAATTCAAACATAGAAATAAAAATTTTAAGAGGTAATCTATAGTTACTGATACAAATAAAGAAATTATTTCTCTTATCAGTGCAGCATTTAAAGCATGCCATAATGAAATATAAACCTATGAGGAATGAAAGGCATGCAGATAATCAAACTACAGCCATATTTCATGATCACTTAGCTTCTATGTTCTGCACAAGTAGAAGTAGCATACTTGGACTTTAGCAGAAATATTTCCCACAGATGCTGTACAGACGTGAGTAAATATCTTCTGCTGCCATGCAACTGCTACATTATAGACTTATTTTAAATAAAACAAAAGTTATTATGAATGTTTGTCACTTCTAATTCAGCAACTATAAACAACCATAAACAATTCCGTTTAAAAAAACGCAATTTTCAAATCTGGTCTATATGATAACACATGAAATTGCTTGGGACACAAATTAAAGACAGTAAATATATCCCATCAGTATATGGCAAAAAATGCAATAAAAGACAACGGCTGAATTTTTGTTTAAAGCCATGGATTCATGCCCTAACTCAAAGTTTTATATTTGCTATTTTTTCACAGTATCATCTTGAATTAACATACACCACACACCACCTTCTACTGAGCTATTTGATTTATGCCTAACTGATTTTATAATTTATTATAAATTAATGTAATACATTTTAAGTCTAAATGACACTTCACAATTTACAAGCACCTTTATATACCTTAATTATATCATTTCATCTTCACAATAGCCATGTGACAAAATCATAGATGTGAATGTGATCATGGAAAATGAACTCTGAGGACTAAACTATTTGATCTTCATACCCCAGCCACAATTTCTCTCTCTCTCTCTTCTACATACACACACAAACACACACATTTACATGGAATAGACAAAAATTAAAAAGTCTTCCAGGCTTTGAAAAGCAACCATCTATTTTCTTACATATTCTTGTGGTAAAGCTTTTTAACCCAAATTTTCATATCTTGTCAAACAATTTATGGAATCAAAGAAAAGTTATAAGCCCCATAACTCTGCTACTTATGCCGAAATGGGAAGGACCTGAAGCCAATGGTGAGAACAGAGTCTGACTACAAGTTCCCTTTCTGCAATGGATTGAAGGTCTGAGAGCAGCAGAATGGACAGCGCCCTGCTCCTTAGGGAACCAGGATCCGGATTTGGAGGGCCGTGTTCCTTCTATCTGAACACCAAAAGCAAAGGGTTTGAGCCCTTTGACTGAGTGATCTATTTATAGATGTAGTGCTTGAGAAATGTTTCAAATATTACAGAGCGGTCCTTGGGAATCTCTTAGATAAGCCTTTCCTTTGCTTTTGTCTAAAATTTAGATTCTCCAATAAAGAAATCCTTCCATAATTTACTGATTTTCCTGGATACCATGAGGAAAATCTGCTGAAACACTCTCACCATCCTACTCCCTCCTTGTAAGTGTCTTTCTCAGAAAAGTTTTGTCATTAATATTAACATTTACTCCATGTCATATGTTTGCTCTAAGTGTAATAGGAAGCTCTATGGTTATATAATGAATTCTTATTCTTTTTGAAAGCTGTGATGGCATAAATTCTGATAAGCTAAGAGTGGATTTTTGACTCAGAAACCTGCTTGTTCTCTGATTATCATACACTATAGAGATAACCTAAACTTTTGACAAAGTGAAATTCCTTCATCAGTAAGTTGAGAAAGAGTGTTCAGTGTCAAATATCTCTTAAAAACTACCGATAAGTGATTTAGTAAGATTTTTATCCAGGAATCTATGTAGATCCTTTAAATATTTGTGATGTCCTACAGTTAAGTAGTCATTCTACACGTTAGGATTTACATGCTGATTAACATGGCAACTTTATTGATAGAAACCAAATATTGGGTTATGAAATATTGGGCATTTTATGTGGAAGAGACAGCAAATTATCCACTAGAATTCACTTCTCCCTATTTCATTTAGAAATAGAAACCTCCTGTCTTTGAGCTTTAGCAGGATACTTACAAGTCCAGCTAAAGTCTATATTTTCCAGCTTCCTTTTCACTAGCTGTAGCCCTATTAATAAGTTTTGAACAGTAGAATAATGTGAGCAGAAATAATGTGTACAAATTTAAGTTGATATTTATATGAGAAGACTAATTATCTTCTACTTTTTCCTCTTACCTACTACGGGAAGTAGGAATAATTGGAAGTGTGTTAATAATGGAAATATGATGAAGATAGAAGGACATTCTGCCAGCCTGGATGCCTGAATGACTACGTGCATCAAAGTTACCAATCTACCTCACCACTTGTTTACCTCTGGACCCTTACATGAGGAAGAAATAAAATTCTGTCTTGTTTAACCTCAGTCTCATTGGATCTCTTTGTACTGGCAAACTTGCTAACTAATATGCCGCCCGGCTTTGTTTAATAAAAGGACATTTTCTAACACCTTTTGAAGTTAGAATTTTCATCATCATAATCAACCCTCATTATTCAGATATGCAAATGTAACAAGCTGAAACAAGAGTATGGATAGGATATTCTGCATATAGCGAAGATGTATCAAGAATTTATTGAATATTTTATAACATTAAATTATTTTTAAATAATTTTAGTACTATCTTGCACATGCTATTTATAATTAAAATGTCCTTCAAATGCACCTCTCAATGAAATCTGATATTTTAATGGTAGACCAAGGGTTTACTCAAAAATTCACTATCTGCCAGGGCTGGCCCCGTGGCCGAGCGGTTAAGTTCGCGCGCTCCGCTGCAGGCGGCCCAGTGTTTCGTTGGTTCGAATCCTGGGCGCGGACATGACACTGCTCATCAAACCACGCTGAGGCAGCGTCCCACATGTCACAACTAGCAGGACCTACAACAAAGAATATACAACTATGTACCGGGGGGCTTTGGGAAGAAAAAGGAAAAAATAAAATCTTAAAAAAAAAAAAAATTCACTATCTGCCACAGAATATAATGCACTTTTAATAAAATTATGTCTGTGGTAAGGCAGAATAATATTGGACATGGAGGAGTGTAAAAAAAAAAAACTAACAACTAACATTTATGGATTACCAGCTTTGTTCCCAGTATCCTTCACAGCACATTTTATTTAATTATACAACCATGTCCTTATAAACTTTGTATTATCGTGGACCCTCTGCATCTGAGCACCTCTCAGATATGGATGGCTGCTTCTTTCTCAACCCTTATCAATCATCTTTGCACCAAGACCTGCTCTTAGAGTTGAACATTCCCTCAACTGGTGACAGCCTGGGCAACCTCTTAGCCCATGTCTTCACCTCTTCCTAGTAGAGGATAAAATTTAATTGGAGGTTGAGGGAGGCATTTTTTTTCCATGTACTCAATGCTGTTAACTAACATTAGTTACTAACAAAAATGTTAGCTTTGGGGCTACCTGGATGACGAGGAGGCAAGATTCTCTAGGGTGAATATAGTAGGTACCTGTCTGACTCTCCTTTCAGCTTTATCTACCACACGACTAATAGTGCCATAGCTCAGCACGGGGAGTTATAAAAAGTCTTTCTTCTTTCTTGAAACTAATCCTGTTATCTATGGGTAAGTATCTTGGAGAAGTGCTCAATAACTTTGATTATGGGATGAGGAAAAGGGTGAATTTCTCATAAGGGGTTGGGTAAAGTCACTAGGCTTAACCTTCACAGCATATATAAACTTTGCCCCCAAACTCCATGGTCTTAGGGTGGGTGAATATAGCCGATAGAGAGAACAGTCAGTCAAGTCCGTTTTTATAAAACCTGAGGTTGTTTCTATCCATAAAGAATAATTATCTCTTTTCACAACTGGAGTCCTAGTAATTCATTCCTAAGCCATAGGAAAAGTCCTAGTAAATGTAAGTTATTTAGTAAATCCATGACAATTGCTTTTGAAAAACATTTTTGGATTTTGCAATACTAGATGTTAAAAAAAAGTGTCCATTTACCAAAATAACAATTGGCTAAAAGCCCTTGGAAAAGAAATTTTTCATAGGCCTTGCATCAGGATCCAAGTCATTCATAATGGGAAAGGATTTTCTGTAAACATTACCAAGCTATCCCTTAGAACACTTTCTTAGAAAAAGGACACACATAGAGGGGTATTGTTGTCATTTTAGTTGGATGCAAAGATTACGCAAATTACTTCTATCTTAGTTAATCTAATAATATTGTTTTGATATTTCTCATGGACCAGAATATAGATGAGATAATTGAACAAGTAAGATTCAATAATTCATTTTGGATCATCGCTAGCCTTTAATTAGTATAGCCGTTAAATCAACCATATGTGTGTATGCACCTTAGGTATTTATATATCACAAACTCACACTCACACACACATATGGGAGGAAAGAGGAGGTTTTTTCCTCTTACTTGTTAAAGGGCACATACTGTCACAAATCTCAACATCTAGTTATGAGTTACATACTTGATATTTTAAAACTAACTTTCACAAATAATACATAATGGTTTCCTTGGGCTCATCATTAGCTTTTAAGTAATATTTCCATGCATTTTACTAGTACTCATATAGAATGTTTATTTCAAACTTTTAAACCAGAATTCTTGTTTAGGGGAACCAAGATTATTGCATTGCATAACACTTAGCTATATTTTTCTTATACTTATTCTTAAAGAAATCAATAAAATAGTAGGCATCAAGAAAATGAATAAAATCCATGTTTTACTTTATTGAGAAGCTTATGTTTCCAACAGTAAAATTAAAATTTCTAGAATATATTTGAAAACTGCAGAGTCAGTAATGTTTTGCTTTTAAGAGCTGAAAACACACTGATATTTTGTAGGTAAATTTTAATTCCGTTGGAATTTTGCCAGTTGCACTGATGATAACACTACTGCTAAAAATGAGACTTCATGAAAAATGCAAGAACTCTATGCATAAGTCACTTATTATCCATACACAGATTTGATGCCAATCACCATCTTCTTTTTGTGGTTGTTGGGGTAAGCATAAGCAAAATCATATGTTGCACAAGTTTAACAGTTGATCCTTATACATCATAAGATGAACAAATTAGCATCATTTATTGTGTATCATTTGCAGATAAGCAATTCTTTTTTTTTTTTTTTTTTGGCATTTCTGTGGTCCCTGAAATTTTACAGTGCTTGAGAGAAGCCCAGGTATATAGAATTCTATGCGTATAGTACTCTATTCCAAGCTTTCCCTTACAATAGCTAAATGATGGGTTGAGTTAACATGTATTTAATTTCCTTAAAACTGTGCCTGGTACCTTGTTAACATTATACACGTGTTAGCTAATATTCTTCTTACCATGGGCTTTTGAAAAGAATTATACCTATGCAGAAGATTCGATATCAACAATAAAATGCGATGTTTTAGGATGAAATGAGAGGATTTAGTGAAAAGTGTAAAGCTATTATAAAAGAATCTGGAGGGCTGGCCCCGTGGCCGAGTGGTTGGGTTCAAGCGCTCTGCTGCGGCGGCCCAGTGTTTCATTGGTTCGGATCCTGGGCGCGGACATGGCACTGCTGTCAGGCCGTGCTGAGGCGGCGTCCCGCATGCCACAAACGGAAGGACCCACAACGAAGAATATACAACTATGTACTGGGGGGCTTTGGGGAGAAAAAGGAAAAAAATAAAAAAAGAATCTGGAGTTGGACAAATATCTTATTTCCCTCTCTGGTTGCTGCTCTTGGAAGTTGTCTTCTTGATTCTCTCATGTGAATGATGTGGTAAGACAGAGGCTGAAGAGATATCACATTTAGAAGTTTATGGGCAAGCAGGATGTAGCTCAGGAAAGATAGAACAGACCTGACACACAAACTCTTCTCTGGAAATTTGGAAAGTGAGATAAAAATAATGCCAGTCCTGCTTTCAGGGGTGAGTGATGAGAGAAAATGAGGCAAGGATTGTAACTATTTCAATTCCTTTAGCTTTGGCCTAAAGCTAAAGGGGGCTATACAGGCTCATAGGTGGTCACAGAAAGTTGACTAAGGCAGGAGAGTACATAAAAATGTATGCCAGAGTTTTTGTCTAGCAGATGGTCTCTGTAAATAGCAATTGAAGTTTCACCACTGGTATACTGGTATAAAAGAGTTCTAGTAAGAAGAAGAAAGGGGAGGAGAAATAGATGTAAAGGGGAAGGGAAGAAAGAGATGCAGACATAAAAAAATGGGTCTGAGGAGGAAAAAGTGAAGAGAGATGATGGAAGGAAGGAAGGGAAGAAAGGAGGGATGGAGGGAGGGAGGAAGGAAGGAAACCATAAAATCCTGTGGTGATGAATTCCATTTCATCATTGCTGCATTTATATTCCCTTTTTGTGATAAGATGGGAAACAAACAAAGGACATCATATTTTCCAAGAACTACTCAATATTGACTTTGCTTACTCCCACCCCAGCCCAAATACAAACACAAATTAACGAAAATACTACATTGCTATAGGTGAATGAGACTCAATGGTATTGTACTCATTAACATTAGGACATATTTCAAATTATCCAGATGATATTAGTTCCAAAGTCATACAAATTTCAATATCCAGGATGGACGAGAGCCATGGATGGCACAGCCTGCTCCATTTTAACAGTCGTATTTCTCTTAAGTTCTACTTTTGTATTGTTATGCTAGCCCAGTTCAGCAATTCTCTACCCATGGGCCCAATAGCAAATTCTTTTTCACGACCCATTGCTGATCAACCCACAAACTGACAGAAAAGGAAGAGAAAACAAGAAAATGGTGTGGAAAAATAAGGCAATTCAAAATTAATGCCTTGAATGTTATCTAAAAGTTGATATTAATTTCAAAAAGCCATTTAATTTTTCTTCTTATCTTCTATAGCCATTTTTCAAAAAATAAAAAATTTCTAATCAGATAAAAAGTTATTTTTATGTTTGTCTTGTTCATAGTCAATTATAAAACATAAATATTAAACACAATAATAATACATTAGTAGTTTCAACACATTTATGTGCTGATCACTAATATTATCTATTGGTTTGTTAAATTGTTTTGGCCTAGATATATGATTATTTGGGCTGATATTTTCTTTGGGCCTAAATGCACTATTTTGTTCAATCCAATTAATTAACCTGTCAATTGAGTGAAAGAATCAATTAAATTCCGCCTATTAAGTGATAACTGTTACTTTTTGACTACATCATACCAAATGCATATTTAACTGCTTTTACATTTTTCAACTATTTTAGCATTGCGTACAAAAAATACTTTGATAAAAACTTTCTTATATTAACAATGATGAAAGAGAAATAATCATGTTTTGGATAGCCATTTCCCTGGCACAGTGCCTATTACAAACTAGGGATATATACTTATTTATTAAATAAATATTTTCTCACCAAAGCTATATGTTGACATCTAAAATATCTCGGCATAGTTGTAAATGCATACAATTAGATTCTTTCAGAAAATATAAAACATAACTAATAGATCTGATGTCTCCTAACAATCGTTTTACTGGTATAATCATCCATTGATCTATCATTCTTGTTATTTCTTGCTACAATACAAACCAAGTAAAAATATACCAGCTTAAATACAAGAAATATGTTGCTTCTCTTAAAAATCTGCAAATAGGGCAGGACTCCACTGGGGCATCCCATTATGAAGATAGCACCTGAGGAGGCTCAAATGGACCAGGATAACCCACTCCCAAGGTGGCACATCCACGCAGTTAGCAGCCAGTGCAGGATAGTGCCTGGAAGCTCATGTCTGGCTATTGTCCAGGGATCTTGTTTCTTCCATGTTGGTCTCTCCACATGGATGCTTGGACTTCTTCAGAAACTGGTGGTTGAGACCTAAGAATGAGTATTACAAGAGACCGTAAATGGAAGCTTCCAGTCTCTTGATATCTAGGCCGAGAATTGGCCACACAATCACTTACATTCTGTTTCATTGGTCAAAGCAAGTCACTATGCCCTTCCAGACTCAATGGAGGAGACATAAATCTAACCTCTTGATAGGAAGAGTGAATTTGCAGCTATCTGTAATCTACCAAAGACCACCATCTAGCCACAAATTATTTACATTCTTCTCATGTACAAAATGCAGTCACCCATTCCCAAGGTCCACAACAGTCTCATCTCATTATGATAGTATCTCAAAGCCCAGGGTGTTCCAATTTATATTAGGCTTCTGTGCAGATGAGGCACCTTGGTTGCAGTTTCTGTCAATCTGAAGTCATCTGAAGTCCAATTAAATTAAAAGTCTGTTCTACATGCTAAAATTAATACTCAAAAAGCATCATGCATATCCATTATCTCATATATTTTAACAATTAACATGAAATTATGACTTTCACAAAAAGTTATGCATTTTAGCACAATTAACATTAGTCTATTGTTTTACTAAGTTTTTCATTAAAATATCTTTTGAATACACATAAAACAGAGAGCAGTGCACCATTCAAAATGCATGCCTGCCCTTATATGTCCTCAGTCCAGGGAAATCAACAGTAAACAACACAGAGCAGGTCCCTACATTTAAGTTGTTTACATTCTTCTTTAGAACATGAAAAATAAACAAATAAATAAGTAAATAACTATATGTTGTGAAAAGTACCCTGGAGAATTCAACTTTATATAACAAAGTCAGAGAAGGTCTTTCTGAGGTGGTGACTTTTAAGCTGAGACCTGATGGAGAAGAAGGGGCAACTATGAGAAGACCTGCAGGAAATTATTGAAGGCAGAAGAAACAGAAATACCACAAGCTTAAGAAGAGAATTGTTTTATGAATTAATGGACCTACCAGAATGCTTGAGTTATTGAATCAAAGTGAATAAGGTAGTAAGAGATGAAGTTGGTGGGGTAGGCAGAAGACATTTTTAGGGTATCAGAAATATGGATTTCTAGTTTTAGTCTAATGGTAATGTTTTTTAAGCTGGTGAATGATATAATAGCATTTAAATTTTAAAAGAATCTCTCTGCCTGCATATTAGAGAATTGATTGTAGATGCAGAAAATAGAGAGGGAAATCAATTAAGAGGAAATTCCAGCAGTCCAAAGGCAGGAAAGATGGTGATATGGACTAGAGTCATTGCAGGAAGCCAAGGAGTAACAAAAGATTCAAGATATATTCTGAAACTAAAACTGAAAACATGGTGATGAATATGGATTAAGGGAAAGAGAGGAATGAAGGATGATTCCTATGATTTTTTGGTTTGAACAAGTAGGTGGATTATGGGGGCTTATTTTCTAAATGATGAAGACTTGGGGTGAAACATTTAGCAGAGGAAGCATATGAACCCATCAATTCTGTTTCAGACAAAATAAAATTGAGATGATAATTAAATATTCAACTAGAGGTATATTTTAGGCAGTTGAGTATAGAGGTCCAGAGCTCAAATGAGAGGGCAATACTAAGGAGATAAGCAGTGAACATCGTGTAGGAGCTACTAAGCTCATTGAATTGACTAAGAAAACTTATAGAGATAATGCAGATAGAGAAAATAATCCCAGGAATAAGGTATGGGGTACAAACATTTAGGGATCCTCTAAAAGGACACTTGGACACAAAACAGAAAACAAAAAGTATGATGTGTCATGGAAGTCAAAAAAGAAAGGTATATCAAGAAGGAAGTCCACTGTGTGGAATACAGTGAATGGTTGAGTAAAATGAGCATAGAGTGGTTGGTATCCATGGAGAAAGCCAATTGAGGTCACTGTTAACCTTAATGAGAGAAAATTCACCGGGGTGGTAACTTATTAGAGAAAAGCAGTTTATATCCAGAACCCCTGCTGTAGAGATTAAAATATATAATTTTAGAGGTCCAATCATAATAGCTAAAAGAAGGACAGGATGGATATGAAGAAGCCAGTCCATAGTGTTTATTACATATGTGATCCAGGGAGTCTTACTCACTATAGGAAGTCCTGCCCAGCTTCTGAGAACTTGGACAGTCATTAATGACGATTACAACTTGATTTTTTTTCCCATGCTAGGCAAAGTGGCAAATAGATGAATCTTTTTTTTTTGCACCTGTGAAAAATAAAGACCAAAATATAGAAATAATTTCTGCTGTCTTCTTTGCATAGTGTAATAGAAGAGGGGTACATATTAATCGAATACTCCAGAAAATATAATTAAAAATAATGGAAAATGCCAGGGAGGGATTTTACCTGGTGTAGTTGTTACGAAGTCATATCATAGAATGCTTTGACACACCCTGAGTTTCAGGGAAGATTTCCCTGAATAAATAACTTAGCAGAGCTCTGAAAAAAGATGAATGAGTAGGGGAACAGATAGTGGTCTAAGCCTAGGAAATAGCGTGTGCAAAGATCTCGAGTTTTTGGAACCAGTTGTGTGCAGGAGCCTGCTCGCACTTGCTCATGAGAGTTAATTGTACACATCTCTTCCCAGCTGTACATTTTTTAAAATAACTTTTTTGTTTTACCGGTTTTATTATATAAAATAATTGGCATACAACATTGTGTAAGTTTAAGGTGTACAACAAAATTATTTGAAATATATGTATAGTGAAATGATCACCACAATAAGGTTAACTAACCCATCCATCACCTAACATAGTTACAATTTTGTGTGTGTGAGGGGTGAGAACATTTAAGATCTGCTCTCTTAGCAACTTTCAAGTATACAATATTGTTAACTATAGTCACTATGCTGTATATTATATCTCCAGAAATTATTCATCTTGTAAGTGGAAGTTTGGTTTCAAATCTTACATTTAAGTCCTTAATCCATTTAGAGTAAATTTTTGTGAATAGTGTAAGATAAGGATCTACTTTTGGGGCCGGCCCAGTGGCGCAGCCGTTAAGTTCGCACGTTCTGCTTCTCGGAGGCCCAGGGTTCGCCGGTTCGAATCCCGGATGTGGACATGGCACCGCTTGGCACGCCATGCTGTGGTAGGCGTCCCACATATAAAGTAGAGGAAAATGGGCACGATGTTAGCTCAGGGCCAGGCTTCCTCAGCAAAAAGAGGAGGACTGGCAGTAGTTAGCTCAGAGCTAATCTTCCTCAAAAAAAAAAAAAAAAAGGATCTAGTTTCATTCTTTTGCATGTGAATATCTAGTTTTCTCAACATTATTCATTAAAGAGACTATCTTTTCCCCAGTTAGTGTTCTTGGCTCCCTTGTTAAATGTCAGTTGACAGTATATGAGTGGGTTTATTTCTGGGTTCTTGATTCTGTCTCATTGTTCTATGTTTCTGTTTTATGCCAGTACCATAGTGTTTTGACTACTATGCCTTTGTAGGATAGTTTGAAATCAAGAAGTGTGATGCCTCCAGTTTTGTTTTCCATTTTCAGGATTGCTTTAGCAATTCAGGGTCTTTTGTGATTCCGTACGAATTATATGATTTTGTCATTTTCTGAAAAAATGTCATTGAATCTTCATAAAAGTTGCATTGAACCTATACATGGCTTTGAATAGTGTGGGCATTTTGATAATACTAATTTTTCTGACCCATGAACACAGGATATTTTTCCTTTATTTGTATCTTCTTCAATTTCTTTCATCAATGTCTTTGTTTTCAGTGTACAGATCTTTCATCTCCTTGGTTAAATTTATTCCTAAGTATTCTATTGTTTTTTGACGTTACTGTAGATGGGATTGTTTTCTTCATTTCTTTTTCTGATAATTTATTGTTAATGTATAAAACCACAACTGACTTTTGTATGTTGGTTTTGTGTCTTATACCTTTATTTAAGACATTTATTAGTTCTAACAGTTTTTTGTGGAATCTTTGGGATATACTATCACGTCATCTGCAAAGAGAGACGGTTTGCATACCTTTTATTCCTTTTTCTTTGGTGACTGCTCTGGCTAGAACTTTGAGTAATATGTATTAAATAGTGTTATATAGTTATGTAATCTAAGTCCTGTAGGCTTTTTTCACTCTTTTTCAGTCTTTTTCTTTTACCCTCTGACTGGATAATTTCAAATATCCTTTCTTCTAGGTTATTGATTCTTTCTTCTGCTTGATCAAGTCTGATATTGGAGCTCTTTATTGCAACTCTACATTTATAATGTCATATAGCTGGATACCAGCCATGGTGGGAGGATTTACACCACAGAAACTGTCAAAGACTATAAATCATCGTTTCATTTCCCCCAGAAAGCTGGTTTAACCATTTCCAACATACCACTAGTTTGGATGCCTGAAATAAAAGGGAATAATAGTATGAAATAAATCAAGAGAGATAGGCAAGGGCTTAGAACAATTAGCCCTTGTCTTGAGAGTTGTTAGGCCTTACAATAAGAACAATGGAAAAGCCCTGATTGGAAATTAATTGGCAGGTGACGTTATTTATTTACAATTTGAAACTACCACACTAGCTGCATTAGGGAGAATGAATTAGAATGAAAAACTAACACTTGCAAAAACATCAGTTCAGGAAGCTAAGTAGTCCATGGGATTAATAATATTAATTTAGGTGAGGCTGATGGTAGTGAAGATACAACAAAGGGAACAGGTATAATAGCATTTAGGAGGTAACTTAGACTGAAATTTCAATGGATTGTATTAGGGGGTGGAAGGGAGTGTGATGTCATGGATAATTTCTTCCACAATTTGACGTACATATCAGTGTTATACAGTGATAATGAAAAAATGTAGAAAGATGACCCAATTTGGGAGAAAGGAAAGTAGGTGTCTTTGGTTTGTTTGACATACTATAATAAGGAATCTTTGAACTTTTCAAGCGTTGTTGAGCAGGTTGTTACTTTGATTTTTTGCTCTCTGGTGATTTTAAGGAGGACACAATTACCTGTAGAGGTTTTAGTAAATAAAAAACTATTTTCTACAAATCTCATTTCTCAGAAATCATATAATCACTGCCAAGCATCTTTATATTTTGGAAATAAAATCATAATCAAAATATTATATTGTAAACCCACATCCAGAGAACAAATTATTAATAAAGGTAAATTGGACTTTATTCCACAGGGCCATATGCTCATGTGTATAGCAGGTTTTCAGTTACTGTGAGAGAGAAGGCAAGACTGAATATCATGGGAATGCTATCAGATTTTTGAAGGGGTATTTGATTTAGACCATAAAGAAGCCTGATAAATTGCTTTAAAGTAAAATTAAGCTTGAAGTATTCAGATTTGGTAGAAATAACATTATTATTTTTGCTTGGAAAATGGCTCTAGAAATGTTGATAAATGTTGGCCCATTCACTCTCCATTTTCAAGAGTGAATGCAGTATACTACTTTGCTATTTTAGCACAGCAAAAAAAAAAAAAAATTCATATGTGTTACAAGCCGTTTTACATCACTTATATCTCAGTTACCTTTTCTTAAGGGCACAGTATCAGATCTTCCATTAAACTGTAATAATGCCCTTGGCTATGTTATTTGATTTGAGAGATAATGACTTTCCATCAAAATTTTGCTTACAAATCTTTTCTATAAAATATAACATGCAGCAAATAACACTAACTGACATCTGAATTGTGTTTCATATCCAATCTTATTTGATCCTTGGTCCTCACAGTACTATTACTACATACACTGATGTTCGGAAAATAGGACAAGAGAATTCAAAGTGTTTGCCAAAGCTTTGACTGTCCAACCACTTGGTGAATTCAGACTTCGTGTGTCCCTTATTATGTTACAACTGACAAAACACAGTTAATCCAAACTAACTGTGTTATTCCACTAACTTCAAAATCAGAAGTTAAATTAATTTTCTAATTTGTTTCTGAAGTCTTAGAATGCTTAGTAGTAAATGCACGAGAGAGAAGTAGGGTCAGATTATGATAGTCTTCAATTCCAAGCTAAATTTTTTATGTTTTACCCTTAAGTAAAGATAAATAATTGTACACTTGTAGTGAGTAAATAAAAAATGAAATCAGTATTTTAGGAAACAAAGTTGTGTATAGTATGTAGATAATTTACAGTATGTATGACAATTGGCTTTCAAACTGTGGCAATTTGAATAAAAATGAAAGTAGTTAGACATCATGTAAGGAAATGAGGGACTTACTGGATAGCTATATTTCCAAATATTTAGAAGAAATAAAGATTAATAGAGGAGGGGAAACACTGCTAGATGGGAGGAAAGACCAATGAAAATCTACCTCTTGATAAAAACAACAAGCAGACTGGTAAGACTAATCAAAAGCTAATTTTTCAGAATTCTTGAAATTAGAGGATTCCAACTGTATAAGGAATATTTACTCAAGAAAAATAGCTGGATCTAGGGAACAATAGCAAGCTTGATAGCATTTTAATTTGCCTTAATCTCATCCTCTTCTTACCAGCTCCATTGTAGACTTGAATACCTACTGTCTAGTAACTGCAGTAGCTGTGAAAACCTAGAGCCGAGAAGCCACTGAAGGAGGGAAATGGGCCTGGAGTTCTCCCAAAAGCTAGGTTCCCAGAGAATTATCACTCTTTGAGTTTCCTGGTAGCTCCCTATAAAGCTCCTTTCTCAGGGCTTGTTTTACATGACTCAGAGCTTGCTCTATTTGAACAGCCCTATCACCAGAGTGCTTGATAAAAACAGTAAGGAACAATTGTTTAACATTGTAGCTACCTTGAGTGACATTGCCAGTTGGGTCTAACAAGAAGCTGACCAAAAACTGAAAAGAAGAAATTTGGAACAAGATGTTCATTAGGAGCTTTATAAAGCTCCAACATATTTCTTGGAATCTATAATTCCAAAAGCATGTTGAGAGCTGTGTGCATGCCCAGAAATGACTCAAGAAAATCTTAAACTCTCAATTCTGGCTGACCTTGAGACTCTGTACAATAAGTAAGTGAAGGCTAAAGCAGAGTTGTAAACCTCTTGCAGGAACACGGAAAGTATGTCCCAAAACAGAGAGAGTCCCTCAACAAAGGCTGAGAGACATACAAGTTCAAGGCATTTTAAAAAATTTCTGTCCAATCATCAGCCAACCACTAAGGTAATCAAGCATACGCCTCAGTAGCTACACACGGAAAGGAATGCACACTTTACATAATTAATTCAGGAAAGTCACTAAACAAACAGACCAACAGTAACAACAACAAAAACAGACCTTGGAGAGGCTAGCGGGGAGATCTGATTTCCAGAGTTGTCACAATATATTATTTAAAATGTTGATTTTTTTTATCAGAAATGATGAGACATGCAACAAAACAGAAAATGATGGCCCACATACAGCAATAAAAGCAGTGAATAGAAACTGCCCCTGAGGAAGACCAGATGTTAGATTTAATAGATGCTTTAACTCAGCTATTATAAACAAGTTGAAAGAACTTTAAAAAGCATGTCACAAAAATTAAAGGAAATTATGAGAATGATGGTTCACCAAATATAGAATAAAAAGAAGGAAATAGAAATTATAAGTAAACAAATTCTGGAGTAAAAAGTGCAATAAGTGAAATAATTCTTTAGAGGAGCATAATAACAGATTTGAAGTGACAGAAGAAAGAATCAGTTAAAATGAAGACAGGTCAATTGAGATTATCTAGTTCCAGGAACAGAAAGAAAAACAATAAATAAAAGAAATTAACAGAGCCACAGAGACTTGTGAGACATCATGAAGCATACTAACATATTACAAGGCTCATACAGAGAGAAAAGAAACTGTCAGAAAAATTATTTGAAGATATAAGGGTCAAGCACTTCCCAAATTTGGTGAAAAATATCAATCTAAACATCCAAGAAATAAGATAAACTGAAAGAGATCCAAACACAGACACATCATAGCAAAAATGTTGGGGAAAAAAAGACAAAAAGAAACTTGAAAACGACAAGAGAAAAATAGCCCATCATATACAAGTGAATATCAATAAGGTTTACAGCTAATTTCCCACAGAAACAATATGGGCCAGATGGGAATGAGATAGTGTATTAGTCAGGGTCCTCCAGAGAAACAGAATTAATAGGTAGTTATGTAGGTATAGATGTAGGTGTATTTATTATTTATTTATTTGTATGTATGTATGTATTTATTATAGGGCATTGACTGACGCGATTATGGAGGCTAGGAAGGTTAAAATCTCCAATATGGGTCAGCAGGTTTGAGACCCAAGAAAGTGGATGGTACAGTTCCATTGTGAAGGCTGATGGCAAAGACCCAGGAGAGATGATGGTGCAGGTAAAGTTCAAAGGCAATCTGTTGGAAAATTTTTCTTTCACTCCAGAAGGCCAGTGTTTTTGTTTTATTCAGGCCTTCAGCTGATTTGAGTAGACTCACCCACAACGTGGAGGGCAATCTGTTTTACTCAAAGTTCATTGATTTAAATGTTAATCTTACCAAAAACACCATCCAAGTTTACATGTAAAATTCACCATCGCAAATCCACTCTGTCAATTTGACACACATACACGTATCCTTACACCATACTTAATCTCCAAATAAAGACAATAACAAGGTCATACTTTCATTTAACATGGTACAACTATCCTGCATACAATAAAAAATGTACTATTCCTTTCCTTAGTAGAAGATGCAAAGTTCTTGGATGATATCTACTCCTCTTGATATCCTGTAACTGAAATACCATGATATAAAGTTAAAAATACTTAAATGCTATGATATAAAATCAATACATCTTATGTTACCTGATAAGATGATAAGCAAGAAAAGAAAACAAAGATATTGGCTTTAACATATTCATAATAAAGCAAACAGGAAATCTGACAATTACAGAATTCGATTCTGTAACTGGTCATGTGGTCATAGCTGGTATTCAGAACTACATTTTCCCACTATCTATTCAGTATTCCCTTTGCTTTAAGCAAGTACCTTAGCCAGCCATGGTGCTTTATCTGATAGGGCAACCCAACCCTTCACTTCTGAAAGGTCTGGTCTGGCAATAATCCTGTCTCAATTGGATTGTGGTAGTTTTCTATTGACTTTAACCATAGAGCATGGTAATACAAAGATACCCTTGTATATATTTATTCCAGAAATACTCTTCCTTAACTCCCTTGTGGAATAGCAGTCCAATTTCCTCTTGGTAGTCAGGATAAATCACCCTGCCAACACGGTAACTCCCTCCTTTGCCTGTTAATTCAGAGGCATGGGGAATCCAAAAATCGCTGGTTGGCAGTATGTACTTCCAGTTCAATTCCTCCCTTTGGATCTAAGACCTCTAAGCCAGTGGAGCATATGGTTGTGCCAACAGGAAACAAAAATTTTGCTACTTGGATACTAGGGGTAATAGTAAGTGTGTCACTGCCATTTATACCACTTGATTCCTGGACTTATGAATCCTGACTATTGGAGACATACCATTGTATATTAGATGCTGATCCAAAGCCTTCTAGAGAACCTTGCCCAAGTCCTGCAAGGTATTACCACCTAGTTGGTGCTGTGAGTCTTCAAAAGGTAAATCCACCATTCTATCAAGCTAGCTGCTTCAGGATTGTGGGGCACATAAGGCCAGTGAATTCCATGAGCATGAGTCCATTGTCACACTTCATTTGCTGTGAACTGAGTTCATTGATCAAAAGCAATGCTGTGTGGACTACCATGATTAGTGGATAAAGCATTCTGTAAGTCTACAAATGGTAGAAACAAGGCAAATCTGTACCTAGAGTAAGTTTCTATTCTAGTAAGAATAAAATGCTGCCACTTCAACGATAGAAGTGGTCCACTGTAACCAACCTGCCACCAGGTAGCTGGCTGATCAACCTGGGGACTAGTGCCATATTGGGACTCAGTGTTGGCCTCTACCTCTGGCAGGTTGGGCACTCAGCAGTTTTGCCTACCAGAAATATTTCTCTTCACCACTGTCTTTTGAGAATGTTCCAGAAAGTGGCTGAGGAGCTGCAGCTGTCCACTTGCAGATGTTGCCTGCATATTATTCAGAATAATTTATAAACCAGACCAGAGTGTTCTCCTCCTCTGTCAGCCAATCATAAGCAACTCCTCATGAGGCCATGAGTGCAGGCTGGGAACGAGAAGGTAGCATGGCAGGGTTGAGGAACATGAACTTCATATAACTTACTTGTGCCTTCAGGAACTACTCAGGCCCAATCTCATACCACTTTCATTTGATGATGGATTCCTGCTGAGCAAGCCCAACTTTATGACTTGGTAGGTCCAATAACACCAAGTTCATGATGATCAGCTCAAGTTGCATGGTAACTTAGTGGCCCATGATAAACCATTCACGCCTCCTAAGACCCAGTAACAAGCCAAGAGCTATTTCTCAAAAGGAGAGCAGTTATCTGTGAATGATGACAAGGCCTTTCTCCAACATCCTAAATGCCTCCACTGTGATTCACCTATAGGAAACTGCCAAAGGCTGCAAATAGCATCTCTATCTGCCACTGGCACTTATGGCACCATTGTATTTGATGGATCATATGGCCCAAGTGCAAAGCACAGCGGCCTAGATCTGCTGCAGATCCTTTTCTTGTTCTGGGTCCCATTTCAGGACACTTAGTAAATGGGCCAGAGTAACATATTCAAATGAGGAACATGTTGCTTCCAAAATCCAAAGGGACCCACTGGGCATTGTGCCTCTGTTTTGGTTGTGGGAGGGGCCAGCTTCAAACAACTTATCTTTTGCCTTAAAAGGGATATCTCAATATGTTCTACGCCACTGAAACCCTAGAAATTGCACTGCAGTAGAAGGCTCCTGAATTTTTGTCAGATTTATTTCCCACCTCCTGGCATGTAAATGTCTTCTCAATAAATCCACGTTAATTGCTACTTCCTCATTAGGCTCAATCAGCACAATATCATCAATGTAATATACTTTAGTGTGGTACTTTGTGGAATAGAAGGGTGATCAAGATTTCTGCCAACTAAATTCTGACATAGGCTGGAGAGTTGATATATTCCTGAGGTAAGACAGTGAAGGGGTGTTTCTAGCCTTGCAAGCTGAAAGCTAAATGCTTCTGGTGGTGTTTATTAACAAGGATTGAAAAAAAGCATGTGCCATATCAATACCTGCATACCAGGTACTAGGGGAGGTGTTAATGTGCTCAAGCAATGTCACTACATCTGGTACAGCAGCTGCAACTGGAGTCACTACATAATTAAGCCTACAGTAATGCACTGTCATTCTCAAGTTCCATCTGTCTTCTGCACAGGTCAAACAGGAAAGTTGAATGAGGATGCGCTGGGAATCACCATCTCTACATCCTGCAAGGGGTGGCACTAATCTTTGCAATCCCTCCATAAATATGGTGCTGCCTTTGGCTTACTATTTTTCTAGGTAAAGACAGTTCTAATGGATTACACTTGACCTTTTCTGCCGTATTTCCCTTACTCCACAGGTCAGAAAACCAATTTGGGGATTCTTCCAGATGCTGAATATATCCACTCTAATTATGCATCCCAGAACTGGGGAGATAATCACAGGACGGGATCAGGGACCCAAAGGCCCACTGTGATATGGATCTGAACTAAAACTTCACAGATCACCTAACCTCTATAAACCCCTCTTCTGAATGGTGAACAACAGTGATGTTTCGTGTCTCCTGGAATTAGTGCAGTTCGGAGCCAGTGTCCAGTACTTGCCAAAAGGTTTGATTATTTCCTTTCCCCCAGTGGAAAGTTAACCTGGTTAACCTGGCCTTAAATTCCTTTGGGGAAGACTGGGAAAAGGATTAACAGTATAAATTTTTCGAAGTGTGCCAATTTCCTTTTTCAAGGGGACCTGACATCCCTTTCATTCAAGGGATTCTGGGTCTGAAAACTCTCTCAAGTCTGGAAACTGATTGGTGGGTCATGACAATCTGTTTTTATGATTCAGAATAGACCTAAAACTTTCTGCTTATGTAGATAATGTAAGAATTCAGTAGATTTCCCATCTATTTCATTTTTAGGAACACCATGATCAAGTAGCCAATCCCTTAGGTCTGCGTGAGTCAGACTATTCTGATTGCTTCTTTGACTCTGCTGTCCATTACAGCAGCCCTACTCACCTAGCTTTCGGCAGTTGAGTACCACCACTTGGCTTCTGTCACCCCAGGATCCAATTACTCCAATTTCATTTAGGTTTCCCAATTCAGTGACTGCAGTTCCCATTGTAAGTTCTGGTGTTCAGAAAAGAGTGATCATAGAATTCTTCAAGGATACTGGGGCTCCCCTCACAAATTTGTTTCTCACAGTCATGATGAAAGATGTGTCTTCTGGATCCTCTCAGGATACATTAGTAGGTCTTAAATGACAAATCCACTCTAACATTCTAATATCCCTAAGCATCTGAATTCCTTCCTCTACAGTGAACCCTAAGGTTAAGCATTTCTAACTCACTCACTCTGGGCCACCTTTCAGTCTATTTCAGCCAAACAACCAAAGAAACTGTTACAGCCCTTTCTAATTCCAAGATCTACGCTGTTAAATTTAGACTCTCTGTTTAGCGGGCCCATAACAATAAATTTGGTCTGATACAACTTTATGTTCCTTCCATTATTATACCACACCCTTAATATCCATTCCCACATATATTCCCCAAACTTCTATCTCTATAAACTAGAAAATTCAAGTAGTTATTTTAGAGCGTAACTCACCTCTTCATGGATCACAATCTATATCTCTCCTTCGGGAGTCTGGTGAGAATTGAGTCTAGATATGGGTCTAGAAGCAAAGAGGGGTGGTGAAGGTGGTTCCTGAGGGCAATCAGCATTGTTTTGACTGTAAACTGCGTTGGGGAGGCCATTACAGTTTCCTTGGGCAATGTAGAGTTAATCTCCTCACTTGAGGGTGGAGAAGCTGCTTCTACTGGCAAAGAAGATTCCTCAGAATTTGAAGGCTCAATGTCTTCAGCTTCATCAGGGTATTTCTACACATCCCAATTCCAGCTTTCAGAATCCCATTCCTTCCCTATCAATGCTCTCAGTTAAACAATATATACTCTGTTACATTGTGAGTTCAATTTGTGTTGTAAATCAGCCATTTACAAGATGAAATTCTGGGTGAGATTTTGAACAATCTCAGCCCTGTGGCTACCAGAGAAAAGGGTATCTTTCAGTACAGAAATAGAATATTTCAGGTCTTTTATGCAGCACTTGAACTGGGAATTTGAACCCCTGAGCTCATCTATTTTTTCCCCCACTTTGTCTAGTGACATTAGTAGCAACCACCAACCCCATTATACTACCTGGTTTGACAAAAATGTTTATAAGTATCATATACATGGTCACTCATATCCTTGCTTCTTATAAATGTTTGATTAGGAGTGTCCAGTGGTGATATTTTGTGTATCTCTATTGCCTGTCACACTGTAGACATTCTTTCTTTACTACTGGGAATAGTCATTAGTGTCTTTAAATCTAATCAGATTAGAAAGCCAATTCTGGAAACTCCAGATCTAACTCACAAAATTCATCCGTAAAGTCTTGTTCCTCTAGAATTACTTTCAGGACAAAAATATGTATTAGCTAGCTTTCTCCAAAGAAATAGAACTAATAGGATGCATGTGTGTGTGTGTGTGTGCACGTGTGTGTGTCTCACCCATATATGTGAAGAGATTTATTATAAGGAATTGGCTAACGTGATTATGGAGGCTAGAAAGTCCAAAATCTGCAGTATGGGCTAGCAGGCTCAAGACTCAGGGAAGCTGATGCTGTAGTTCCCATCTGAAGGCCAGGAGGTGGAGACTCAGAAGACCTGATGGTGCAGATGAAGTTTGCAGGCAGTCTGCTGGAGAATTTTCTCCTGCTTGAGGAGGCTGGTCTTTGGTTCTACTCAGGCCTTCAACTGACTTGATGAAGCCCATCCACATTATGGAGGGCAATCTACTTGATTCAAAGTTCACCAGATTGAAGATTTATCTCATCCAAAAACACCCTCCAAATTGACACACGATGTTCACCATCAGAGATGGCATATTCAAATCGCTGAAAGAAAAAAAAGGTCAACCAAGAGTCTTATATAAAGCAAAACTGTCCTTCATAAATGAAGACACAACAAAGATATTCTCAGAAAAATAAAAGAAGGCATATATGGTTTTCAAACTTCCCCTCCAACAAACACCAAAAGCTTCAAGCTGAACCCTAAAGACACTAGACGCATCTCCAATCCACACAAATACAGAGCACTCTTACAAGTAACTACATAGGTAAATAGAAAAGACAATATAAATGCATCCTTGTAACTCTCTTTTAAAGCTGTTTCAATAGAAAACTGTATAAAACAATAGTTATAGAATAGCATTCATGGACTTATACTGTATAAAGATGTAGTTTGTAAGATAAGCATAGCACAATGGAGAGGTAAGGGAATGGAGCTATATTGGAGCAAAGCTTTTGCATAATATTAAATTTAAGTTGGTTAGTTTAACTAAACTAGAGTGTTTTACATTGAGATATTAATTTTAATAGGTAACCGCTAGGATAACAACCCCAAAATATAGTTAAATAAACAACAAAAATAAAAGTATAGAAGAAAATATCTATTTAACAGAAAAGGAGGCAGTATTGAAGGAACAGAAGAACAAAAAGTGACATAAGTCAAAAATCAAAACGATAGGGGTAAATCCTATCATATCATTAATTACATTAAATATAAATGAACTAAACATTTCAATCACATATGGGTAAACATTTTACATTTACTAACATTCCCAACAATCATTAGAAGTACTTATAAATCATGTGCTATTTTTGTCTCCATTGTATACAAATTTAAATTGATGCTGAGCCTTTTCCAAAATTACATAGAAATCCTTAGGTTATAATTTGACCCCTCCTAACCTAAGAGTGAGTATATCTGCAAGAAATTTTTAAAAATACTTTATTTAATATTTGATTCTAGCTTTCCACCTAAGATGAACTAAACATTACGATTCACAATATTACTTGATTTATTAGGAATAAAGTCTATTTGATTAAAAGATTATTTCTTTTTAATTGGGGATAGTCACACATAGGAGAGAGAAAAATGTTTATTTTTGTTAACAAGAAAAAGAAAATTCAATCAATAATAGATTCCCATTCTACTGATTCAGTTGTTTTTTAGGTCTTTTCATTATTTTGAAGTTGACATGGGATGATAACCAGATTCTAACGTCACTATTTAAATCCCATTAAAAAATGACAACTGATAGGTGGTGGTGAGGAGTGGATATAGAGAAGAACAGAAAACTTTGACAGTGTCAAAGGAAGGAAATTTCTTTGTATTTCAGATGATTCTTAAACCCAACCTATTATTTAATTTAAATATAATTCAGTAGCTCTCTATCTCTTTCTGTCAAAAGTTAGCCTATAAGTAGTGGTGACCACTTCCCATCAGATGGGGGTATATGAGAAAGTAAAAGTGGACATTATCAATAAGTCTGCAAAAATAACAGGCATAAACTAAGACTGTTCCAGGCAAATGAGACCACATGGTTCCTCTTCTTTAGCTATGGGCCACTAAAAGGTCCCATCACTGAAAGTCATAACCCACTCCTCAAGACATAAGACTTACATTGATCACTAGTATACACTATACACAAATATCAATTCAAAATAGATCATTGCTTATATTAAAAACTTAAACTATAAAACTGTAGAAGAACACAAAGGAGACTATCACCCTGGGATAAGCAAAGTCTTCAATTTGGTTCATTTTGTCTCCTAAACTCTACAGGTATAAGTCACAAAACGTTCTTTCTCTTTCCTTTCCAGCAAGATAATTTTTGTTACTCTTCACTTTGAACAACAAAAATGAGCCATCCAAGCGGTCTTTCTCAGGATAAAAATCTGCTTTCATGCAACTTTTTATTTCTGCCTAGAGTAAAAGTTTTAAAAAACTCTGCCTTACCACTATTCAGTATCCCTAAAATGACCTCTTTTGTGGATCATCACTCCTCTCATTGTAAAGCTGGTGTTTTCCTGGCACTACTGACTAGTGAAAGCTGTTACAGACTCTATCAGCTCCCAGCACCTCTGTCAAGATCCTTTGTTTTTCCTCTATTGTCCACATCACCCAGGCACTATACAGCTCATGGCTGCTCCTCTGCAGAAACTGTGAGCAGTAACCCTATAACCCTGAAGGTAATAGCTGCCTGCCTCCCTTCATTTAATCAGGATTACCAAAGAATAACTGATTTCCTCCAGAAAGCACCTTTACAACACTCTTACTGTGTTGTATTTACAAAATCTCGCCCCCTTTATTGTGTGTATGTGTACGTGTGCATGTGTGCAGACACAAAAATGCACTGTAAATAAAACACCTTGTATTCATTCCCCTGGGCAAAACAAATTTCTTGCAACATAATCTAGCTATTGGTTATATAAAGCTTAAAATCAAAATAATTTGTCACTTATTATTATGGTGAAGTAATGGAATTGTAAAATTGTAATTGACCTATTAGAGAAGGAGCAAGAAAAGGAGGAGGAGGAGAAGGACAATGAGGAGGATTCTGACGCTGAGAGAGAGTAAGCAGAATCCTATAAAACCAAGAAAGATCCAGCTCAAGATACAGTCATGTAATGGGCTGCTTTTAAACTGTGTAATGGAAACAAGCTACATCTATTTGTACTGCTAAAGAATGATCTCCTGGACCTTGTTAAGTAAGATAAAACAAGGTGCAGACAGGTGTACATAATATATTAAAATGTGTGTTTTTAAAATAATTTGTATACATATATGTTTAACCGTATATTTCTGTAAAGACACACGAGAATTATATCTGTTGTAAACTCTAGAAGGAAGGGTGTCAGCTGTGTAAGACAGGCAATTTTTACTCTAACTTTTTTGTTCTGTTTCATAATCTTACCATGTATATGTATTGTCTTATAATTGTCTCTGTCTCTTACAAAAGGACCCATTGCACATCCACAAAATAATATATGTTCTCAAAATAGGAAAAAAAAGAAATTAAACCTTACTTTTATTCTCAGCTAGATTCTATGCTCGTTTTAAGTGGAGAATCATTTGGTTATAGCTATTAGCATCCACAAATTCCTTGGCAATGGTTAAGACTAAAATTTGAATAGAATATTTAATGACTATGATGCTGTCATTGTTTGAAATGTCATTGCAAATGACTAGTTGCAGCTCACATGACACACCACAAAGATTTCAGGGCCGGGTGAAATGCAAGTGTGGAGACCAGATTGCAGTATACATAACTTCTCGTTATGCATTCAGTGCTTTTTTACACATTGTGTTGGCCAAACAAACCCTATGCACAGCTATACTCACCCCGTGCTCCTAGATTTGGGAGCGGGATCCAGTCCTAGATCTGGGACTGTGGTTTTACTTCTCGACTTTATTTTCAGGAAAGATGGATTAAAATTCAGTAAACGTCAATATGAAAGTTGAAGGAGAAGTAAAACATAATCGAGAATTTTCTAGTGCAATTTCTGTTGATAGAGCTGGGAAACAGCAGGACTTAATTTGCCGTCTCATAAAAAATACAGCCAAGTTTGAGGCAATGGAAGTCTACACTCCAGCAGTCAATATAGCTTCAGAAAATGAAAGAATGGGAATGAAAGGAAAACTTTCATTATTTTACATACTCTGAATGCCATAAAATTCACTTTTAGTATTTCATTAAGCACTGAACCTATGCACCCATGCATAATTCAAAATATTTACCACATTTTTTATTTAATCACAACGTAAACCTCAGAAGTGCTGTATATTTTTAGTAGAGTCAATATTACGTTAAAGCAACGTGTTTTCATAGCAAGTGAACCAGGTTGAAATCTTGCAGGCCAATCTGTCTCTTTAAAATTTTCGCAATGGTTCCTGACTGCTAGGACCAAATCAGCCATGTGGTGACGGGTGCCAGTCATTGTAATAGCCGAAATGAAGGGCTAAGATGTTCCGTGTCCACTCACTTCATGTATACAAATGTGCCTTAGGACAGGAAAGATGATTCAATAAGACAAAATGAGGGAAAACACTGCTGGAAAATAAGAAAACTGTCTACCTGTAAGCCTTAATGAATATACCGACAAACATTTATTTTCCCCTTTCATTTTTGTTCCACATAATGCCTGATTATTCTGATCCCTGAAACCACACATATTTTTAGCAGAATGCACTTTGAACACAGTGAGATCAAAGTAGACCAAGACAACCCACTTCCTCTGAAATGGATATTAAGTATTCACCACATGCTTCATTATATTCACTGAAGTTGATCATTATGATATAATAATAGGCGTTGCCATTTAATTCATTCTTTAAAAGAGCAGGCTCTTGTTAGTACATTACTCCTGTTCCTCATGAATGAGCCTCTGCAGAGCTGTTAAATAGCCATTTATAGGTTACTGACATTGTTATTAAGGGGTGAGTAAAAATATTGATATATGTATTTTGCATTGTAAATTTTCCATGATCAGTATCAAGTGTTGCTCTTTATTTAATTATCTTACACAGTACAATGAATTATCTGGTAGAACAGTTTAATAACTTTTGTTTGAGTCTAGCATATGAAGAGAGAGTGGATTAATTAACATGATTCTGTTCAAACAGATTTGATCTTACAGAACAAAAACGCATTTCACCATTTCTATGAGCCATTTCTTTTATGCATTATGAATTGTTTAAATGATACTCCATAGGGAAACCATTGTGGAGAATATTTAAAAAAAAAGCTTTTTGGAGTAAAAAAAAATTTTCCCAAAATATTTTATGGATAAAATTATCACATAAAATGTGTAATAAACTAACATTTATTTACAAATAATACAAAAAGTTCACTTTTTTCTCCATTTTCAGTAGTTATACTATCTTGGCACATACCTGCACCATTGATTTTTCTCCCATTTTCTATAGAATTATGGCTTCAAGTTTCAGTGCACTGATAGGAAAAGACACAGATATGCTCTTCTTTCAGATATATGGGGAAGTAGAATTTGTCTTACTTGGTAAACATTAAAAAGTAAGATTCTTGTTCACAATAACTGGCACATTTTTAAGATACAATTATATATTATATGTGAGCTTACGTGTATTTTCTTTGTATTGTACAGGGAAATATATATTCAGTATTTGTATTAGTCTAATTTAATTTGAAACATCATTTTTATCCAAATTTTATAATTTGGATAAATATATAATAACTGGTCATGATAAAACTAGATTTTATTCAAGAAATAAGTAACGGGAAGCTGGTAAAGTGCAGAGTTGTTAGCCCAAAACAATGGGTCTTCTGAATAATCTCACTAATCCCTTTGAGACAGAATCTCAATACCATTTTATTTCCAGTAAGTGTTTTCTTGGTCCATTAGGTTTAATCCAATTTTCATGGTCCTATGTTACAGAGAATTCTGTTCCCTCCACCTTCAAGGTTGTCTGGTTTTTATTTGATCCTAGTTTGGGTTTAATATAGCTATCTTTGAATAAAAATGGGCAACAGTTTATGATCAATGCAGCAATTGATAAGAAGACAAGAAGTATAAGTCACAATTTTACTACAGGTGTATAAAACTGTTAATCAATGGAAATCTGGAAGTATCACTCAAAAAATCACTAAACTATGCTATATAAAAGCACATGTTTCTTAAGGACTCTTTTGTGACATTTCATCAGGATTAGAGTTCAGATTTTTTTGTTTAGCAACTTTTTTCTAAATTTTATGGATGCTTTTGGAAGATGTAAGAATTTTTTTTTGCTATCCTTCCCAAAGTTATTTATTTAGCCAGATTTGCTTTGATTTTACGTAGATATATTTGAATAAGGATACTGGGATTCTTTCTGCAATTATCTTTTTTTTTTTAAAGATTTTATTTTTTCCTTTTTCTCCCCAAAGCCCCCCAGTACATAGTTGTATATTCTTCGTTGTGGGTCCTTCTAGTTTTGGCATGTGGGATGCCTCCTCGGCGTGGTTTGATGAGCAGTGCCGTGTCCGCGCCCAGGATTCGAACCAATGAAACACTGGACCGCTTGCAGCGGAGCGCGCGAATTTAACCACTCGGCCACGGGGCCAGCCCCTTTCTGCAATTATCTTTAATATCCTCACTTTAAGTGTACCCCAATTTAAGGACTCAGCTTCTCAAACAATTCAGGCAAATATTTTCATACTGCAGGAAAAAAATGTCAAATTTTGACTGGTTTCCTAGATTCTAGGAACCAAGAACTTGCTCAGCTATTCTTTATCCAGACACATTCTTGTGTGTATGTGTGTGTGTGTGTGTGTGTGTAATATGAACACTTAACATGAGATCTAACCTATTCACACATTTTTAAGTGCACAATACGGTATTGTTAACTAATGGCACAAAGGCACAAAGTTGTACAACAGATCTCTAGAAGTTATTCATCTTACATAACTGAAACTATGTACTCATTAAACAGCAATTTCTCATTCCCCCACCCACCAGACCCTGGCAACCACCATTCTATCCTCTGCTTTGAAAAGCTTATTACTTTAGATACCATATGTAAGTGGAATAATGCAGAATTTGTCCTTTTATGACTGACATTTCACTTAGCATAATTTCTTATAGGTTCATCCATGTCATATATGGCAGGACTCCTTTTTAAGGCTGAATAATATTCCACTGTGTGTATACACTACATTTCATTTATCCATTCATCCTTCAATGGACATTTAGGTTGCTTCCATATCTTGGCTATTATGAATAATGCTGCAATGAACATGAGACTGCAGATATCTCTTCAAGATTTTGATTTCAATTCTTTTGGATATATATGGATGAATAAAGACTCATAAAATAGTCACCATGCCTTCAAAAAATTTGAAATATTTGAAGAGATAAAAAAAATACACATAAATGCAAAAGAATCAGATAATTTATAATATATGAACACATGGAAATTAAGCAACATGCCCCTGAATAACCAATGGATCAGAGAAGAAATTAAAAGATAAATAAAAAAGTTTCTTGAGACAAACAAAAATAAAAACATAACATACCAGAACTTATGGGATGTAGCAAAAAACAGTTCTAAGAGGTAAGTTCATGGCAATAAATGCCTACATTAAGAGGAAAGAAAGATCTCAAATAAACAACCTAAGTTTATGCCTTAAGGAACTAGAAAAAAGAATAAAACAAGTCCAAAGTTGGCAGAAGACAGGAAATAATAAAGACTCCAGTATAAATAAATGAAATAAAAAAAATCAATAGAAAAGATTAACCAAACTAAGACTTGGTTCTTTGAAAAGATAAACAAAAATTGACAAACTCTTACCTAGACTAACCAAAAAAAAAAAGAGAGAGGACCCAAATCAACAAAATTTTAAATGGAAAGAAAACATTACAACTGATAACACAGAAATACAAAGGATCATAAAAGACTACTATGAACAGCTATATGCCAACCAACTGGACAACATAGAAGAAATGAAAAAATTCTTAGAAACATACAACTTACCAAGACTGAATCAGGAAGAAATAGAGAAGATCAATAAGCCAATTACTAGCAAGAAGATTGAATCAGTGATCAAAAATCTCACAACAAAGAAAAGCCCAGGTTAGCTTCACCAGGGAATTTTACCAAACATCTGAAGAAAAATTAACACCAATCCTTCTCAAATTCTTCCAAAAAGTCGAAGAGGAGGGAACATTACCAAACTCATTTTATGAGGCCAGCATTATCCTGATACCAAAACCAGAAAAGGACACGGCAGGAAAAGAAAACTATAGACCCATATCCCTGATGAATATAGATGCAAAAATGATTGATAAAATAATTCAAACTGAATTCAGCAGCACATTAAAAGGATAATTCACCGTGATCAAGTAGGAATTATCCCTGGGATGCAAGGATAGTTCAACATATACAAATCAATCAATGTGATACATTAACAGAATGAAAGACACAAAATCATGATCATCTCAATAGATGCAGGAAAAGTATTAGGAAAAATTCAAGATCCAATCTGGATAAAAACTCTTGACAAATTAAGCATGGAAGGAACACATCTCAACACAATAAAGGCCATATATGACAAGCCAACAGCTAATATCATACTCAACAGTGAAAGACTGAAAGCTTTCCTCTAAGATCAAGAACAAGACAAGGGTGCCCACTCTCATCACTTTTATTTAACATAGTACTAGAAGTCCTAACTAGAGCAATCAGACAAGAAAAAGAAATAAAAGGTATCTGAAGTGGAAACGAAGTAAAACCATCTCTGCTGATGACATGATTTTGTATACAGAAATCATAAATACTTACCTAAAAAAGTGTTAGATCTAATAGATGAATTCAGTAAAGTTGCAGGATACAAAATTAACATACAAAAATCAGCAGTGTTTTTATACAGTAACAATGAATTTTCTGAAAAAGAAGCTAAAAACTCAATCCCACTTAGCATCAAAAACAATAAAATACATAGGAATAAATTTAACAAAGGAGGTGAAAGTTCCACTCTGAAAACTCTAAGACATTGATGAAATGCATCAAAGAAGACACAAATAAATGGAAAGGTATCCCATGGATTGGGAGAATTAATATTGTTAAAATGTCAATACTACTAAAAGCCATCTATAGATTCAATACAATCCCTATCAAGATTCCAATGACATTTTCACAGAAGTAGAAAAAATAACTCTTAAAATCTATATGGAACCACAAAAGACACCAAATAGCCAAAGAAGTCTTGAGAAAAAATAATAAGGCAGGAAGTATCACACTGCCTGATTTCAAACTATAACATAAAGCTGTAGTAATCAAAACAGTATGGTACTGGCATAGAAAATAGACTAATGGAACAGAATCAAGAGCCAAAAAATAAATCTAAGCATATACAGTCAACTAGTACTTGAAAAGGGAGCCAAGAATTCTCAATGGAGAAAAGAATCTCATCAATAAATGATACTGGGATAATTGAATATTCACATGTAAAAGAATGAAACTGGACCCCTGTCTTACACCATTCACAAATATAAACTTGAAATGGATTAAAGACTTAAATGTGAGACCTTAAACCATGAAACTCTTAGAAAAAAACGTAGGAAAAAAACTCCTTGACATTGGCCTTGGAAATAAATTTTTGGATATGACACCTAAAACACAAGCAGCAAAATAAACACGTGGGGCTACGTTAAACTAAAAAGCTTCTGTACAGCAAAAGAGATCATCAACAAAATGAAAAGATAACCTAGAGAATGGGAAAGAAATATTTTCAAACCGTATATTGATAAGGGCTTAATAACCAAAATATATAAAAAACTCATACAACTTGAGATTAAAAAAAATAACCCAATTAAAAAATAGACTTTTCTCCAAAGAAGATATATGAAATCCCAACAGGTACATTAAAAGATGCTCAACATCACTAGTTCACTAGTTACTAGGAAGACAAAAATTAAAGTCACAGTGAAGTATCACCTCATGTCTATTAGAATGGCCATTATCAAAAAGACAAAAGAATCAAAACTACAATGAGATATAACTTCACACCCATCATAATGGCTATTATTAAAAAGACAAGACAATAAGTGTTGGAGAGGATGTGGAGCAAAGGGAAATTCATACACCGCTGGTGGGAATGCAAATTGGTGCAGCCACTATGGGAAACAGTACGGAGCTTTCTAAAAAAATTAAAAATAGAAATACCATGTGATACAGCCATTCCACTTCTGGGTATTTATCCTAAGAACGCGAAAATACTAATTCAAAAAGATATATGCACTCCTATGTTCATTGCAGCATTATTCACAATTGCCAAGACTTGGAGGCAAGCTAAATGCCCATCGACAGATGAATAGATAAAGAAGATGTGGTATACATACACAATGGAATACTACTCAGTCATAAAAAAGACAAAATCATTCCATTTATGGCAACATGAATGGGCCTTGAGGGTATTATGCTAAGTGAAATGTCAGACAGAGAAAGACAAATGCTGTATGATTTCATTCGTATCTAGAAGATAAGCACATACATAGATTCGGAGAACAGATTGATCGTTACTAAAGGAGAACAGGGGAGGGGGAGGAAGAAAGGAGTAAAGTTGTACACATGTATGGTGATGGATGAAAACTAGAATTTTGTTTGTGAACATGATGCAACCTATACAGAAGCTGAAATATAAAGATGTACACCTGAAATTTACACAATATTACAAACCAATATGACTTCAATAAAATAATTTTTAAAAAGATAAGAGATAACAAATGCTAGCACAGATGTGGAGAAAAGGGAACCCTTGTGCACTGTTGGTGGGATTGTAAACTGGTACAGCCACTATGGAAAACAGTATGGAGGATCTCAAAAAATTAAAAATAGGACTACCGTATGATCTAGCAATTCTTCTTCTGGGAATATATCCAAATAAAACAAAAACACCAATCCAAAAGTTATCTGTACCCCAATGTTCATAGCAGCACTATTTATAATAGCCAAGACTTGGATAAAACCTAAGTGGCCACTGATGAATGAATGAATAAAGAAGTTGTGGTATGTATAGAGAATAGAATATTATTCTGCCATAAAAAATGAGGAAATTCTATCATTTGCAACAACATTGTAGAACTTGAAGGCATTATTCTAAGTGAAACAAATCAGACAGAGAAAAACAAATGCTCTATGATGTCACTTATATGTGGAATCTAAAAAAAAAAAAACCACCAAGCCCATAGAAAAAGAGATCAGACATGTGGTTCCTAGAGGTAGAGAGTTGGGGGAGGGGGAATTGGAGGAAAGTGGTCAAAAGGTACATATTTCCAGTTACAAGATAAATAGGTACTAGGGATGTAATGTACAACATGATGACTACAGTAACACTGCTGTATGACATACACAAAAGTTGTTGAGAATAAATTCTAAAAGTTCTCATCACATGGAGAAAATCTTTTTTGTTCGTTCTTTTTTTAGTATTGTGTCTAAATGAGATGATGGATATTAGCTGAACCTGTTGCAATAATCATTTCACAATATATGTTAATCAAACCGTCAGGCTGTATTTATACAATACTTAAACTTGTACAGTGATATATATCGATTATTTTTCAATAAAACTAGAAAGAAAAAAAAAGAAATGGCTCTCAAGCAAAGATCACATCCAGAGCAATGCCACAAAAATATGATCCACTGGTGAAGCAAAGGGCGTGACTCTAAAATTTCCCTTTAGATCTCAGAATGAGCTAAAGTACCATTCAGTCAGAGAAAAGGCCCCCTAAACACGTTAAAGGTATGCTTCACAGATCCCATCAGACAACAATAAAGCTCACAAGTATTTTAAGGATATTTGTCTCTCAACCAACTCAAAAGGAGCTCAAGGTATAAAAGTGATTATCTTGAAGAATTTTAATCTAATGCAAATGATTCTCAACAAAGAGAAATTTTGAAACCCATCCCTGTCTCCCATAGGAGACTTTTAGCAATATCTAGAAACATTTTGGCTTATCATAACTTGGGGAAGTACTATTGGTGTCTAGTGGGTAGAGGCCAGGTATGCTGCTAAACACCTTGTAATGTACATAACTGTCCCCCCACACAATAAAGAAGCATCCAGTTCAAAACCAAAAGACTGACAGTAGTGAAGTTAGAAAACTCCATTTAATGGAGTGAATTGTGATAAGATTCATAGAACACCAACGTACTTAAATATATATATATATATATATATATATATATATATTGTTTTCACAGAAATATCATCAGCTTAGATTGAAATGGCGACAAACAGTACAAAATGAAAATGGGATTTGGACTCCCAAAATTTTATCATCAGGAAGCTGCTGAGAAAATTATTCAGCTGCAAACACATGCTACCAATTATGAAAAAGGAAGGATGAACCTCAGAGAGCAGAACCAAGAGCCCAGAAGAAGCCAGAGTCTAGAATCACGGACAATTATTCGAAGGGCTTAAGACCTAAAAAGGAAATTCCAGGACTCCAGTGAATTTCAAAATTGTGCTGACCACAATTGTGTACCATTTCCTTTATGTACCCTATTTTCCCCTTTTATGAACAAAAATCTTTATATTAATTATCCTATTTCTGCCCCTCCATTGTATGTTGGGGGTGCAGGGGTTAGATAATATGTGTCAACAATTTATTAAATAAGCAGAGAATACTCGTGGAGCTGAATTTATGGAACTCTACTGAAGGAGACACATCCGTACGTGGACCTAATTTAGATGACAAGGTTCTAGATTGTGAGAAGATGCTGTGATGGAAGGCTTGGAGGCTTTTGGAGGCCTTCAGAGAAAGTGAGTTTATTTTGTATATGGGAATGATATTAATAAGTAGGGGCAGAGGGTGGATTGTGGCACCCAGCCTTCAAGATGACCCCCACTGTTTCCCTGCTCCATCATTCACACCCTTGTGCAGTTACCCTTCCATATAATATAAGGGCTAATTTATGTACTATTTATCTATTTTTACATAAAATATTACCCCAAAACTTCATGGCCTAAAACAACATAGAATTTTATCTTAGAGTTTTTATAGGTCAAGAATCTGAGCACACCTTAGTTGGGCCCTTTGCTTTAAGATCTGTCACAAATCTGTAATGTAAATGTTGGTCAGGGCTGCAGTCTCATTTAAAGGCTCAGCTTTGGGAAAAGCCACTTCTAAGCTCACTCATGTGATGATTGGCACAACTACTGCCTCAGAGATTGTTGAATTGAGGGCATCCATTCTTTTCTGATACTGCCTCTCCTTTCCTTGCCATGTAGGCCTCACAGGCTTGCACGAAGGTTGCTGATATGCTCACAGGCTATACTAAGAAGTTGAAAGAGTTGTTATGAGGATTAAATGTGTTGATGTAGGTAAATGCTAGCTCCAGTAACTGACAGTTAGTTGCAAAATATAGATGTTAGCCATTATTGCAATTACTCAGTAAAGGGAGAGAAAAACATTAATGCAATGCATTTATTTTTAAATATTCATAGTTTGTTAATTTCAGCATGCCAAAGATTATGCACGAGTTACTGCGAACTTTAAAATGAAACAAAAAAATCTCAGTATTATTCCTTCCTATTTATTTTCTTTCAAATTAGCAGATAATTTAAGAAATTAAAATGAAAATACATTTAAGCAACCTTCCTATTACTAGCTCACTAAAAAAAGAAAAATTTAACTATCATATTTACAATATACTCGTATAAATTTTTATTGGCTAAGTCACACAACATACATCTGTTATAGTTTGACAACAGAAATCTCCTGGGGAAGAGAAAAATATGTGTATAATAAGGTACAAGTATAATTGATTAATTAGACAGTCAAGCTCGTATATTATCATAAGAAAGGAAACTATTTCCAGGATATATTACAGAATTATACTAACAACTGTGATTTCCTACTAAAATAATATACAACAAATTAGGTTTTTATGTGGAATCATAAAATTTTTAGATGACTAAGTTACTCATATTATGTACAGATTATCTCTGTTTTAATGACTCACACAAAATTCAGAAGCCAGTTATTTACTTTTACTCATCAGTAGCCTGTTATGTAATTACTAATAACATATAATATCCAAATATCATGCTATGTACCAAAAATGATTATCCTTAAATTCAATTACAGGCTTAGTAACTTAAACAAACACTATTTCTTGCATACTATTTTTTAAACTTTGTCCTAGCATATATTCATCATTGTAAGAAAAGACATTAAATGTTAATAAATATTTACTTCCTAAGATAAAAGGAGAAAAAAAATGGCCTCTTGATGTTCTAGTCCTTCTTTTGTTAGTTATTAACCAGGTTGGAAAAAATCCAAGAAAATGAGTAAATTCAGGAAGAAGAAATCCATTCTTAGCCCTCAGCCTCAGTCTTTGTCTTTTCTGATTTTCTGATGCATTCCAAAGGCAAATGAGCAGTTTCTCTAAGTTATAGGATTTAGAATAAATCAACTTAGAATATAAACCTATGACAGTGTCCTCCCCATTTGGGTTTCCAGGATGCTTATTATAGGTCAAAGTCCATGGACCATATATGTGAACTTCAAACTTACTTCCACTATTGCCGGGGTCTCAAAGTTTTCTTCTGATTGATACATGGCCATCAGAAACCCTATATCATTGTCTATACATCTTGCTCTACATTCAGTTATTTGTTCATGCTTTTAATGTTCTGAGAACTCTTTATTTCCAAGCAGTATGTTGTACTGTCCTGACTTCCAAACATGCATCAAACCAAAACTTTCCAAATCAAGGCTTCCCATGCAAGTCAGGGGCCTCATCTGTACAGCACTCAAATCCCCTGGCTCTGTGTTACATGTGTGTATGTATGTACGTGTGTGACAGGGATATAAATAAAGGCTCATATATACATACACACAGACATCTTCACATTTTCAAGCATATTTAGTGTAAACCATTTTCCAATATTTCAGACAACATCTCAGGTATATCTCAGAGAATGGTTTGCTTTGGACTTTTGCTAAGCATCAGCCTAAATTTCAAATAGCTAGTGGTCATGATATCTGATTTCTTCTCTGGAAACTTTCATAGACTGTCCTCGAACAACTAATTAATTTCGAGTAAAAGAATAAAAGTAGTTGTTCTACTTTCCAAATTAGCCAGGTTGATATTCTTAAATGAATTTAATGATTGTGTCATAACATAATGACAAAGAACAAGAAAAAGAAAAAGAAAACCCAAAGCACTACAATATACTATGCAGTAGTTGGCAATTTAAAGAAGGTATTTAGTGCAACAAGGTGAGGGAAGTGAACAAAGTTGTGTATTCAAACTCCAAGGATAATCTTTTCAACATTTAAATTTGTAAATTATTTCAAAGTGGATAAAGATGATAACATTAGCTGCCCTCACCTGCCAATTCAAAGGACTTCTTAGAACTGATAACATTTTCTTTGATGAGACACAAATGAGATGGCATCTTTTATTAATTAAACAAAGTTCTTCAATTTGTTTTATAAAGCAAATATAGAAAATTTATTTAATAATTACTGTTCTTCAAAATTTTTAATTTTATTACTTCTCTTCTAAATGTTTTCATTTTCTGATATTTTAATTGTATACTCTGACTAAATTGATATATTGTGAAATCAGAAGATAATGTATCAGGTCATATACATTTTTGATATATATATAATGTATATATTTGTGATATAAATATATCTTGATATGCACATATACATATGTAAATATATACACCTATAAATTTTCCAAATTATTTATCCTCCTAATTATCTGAAGCAAATTTTGCATAATTGTTTTCAAACTCTATCTAGAGATTTCCTAAGATACTTTAATCTTGAAATATGGAAAAGTAGAGTGATACAAATTATACTATTTTATATTTTAAAATATGTAGATCTATCTATATATTTTTATTTAACTATTATTCTCGCTGAGATAGTAAAATAAAAAAGGAGATAATAAACAAAAAAGGAAAGTGAGAGGAAAATCCCTCTTTGTCAACTCACCTGTCCACGAGTACCCATATACTCTGCCTTCCCCCCTGCTATTCCAGTGTCTAGTCAAACTGTGCATGCCCCAGGCCAAGACTAATCCCTTCGTTTTGTAATAGCTCCCTTCTACCCCCACGTAATCAAGGACATCCCTCTTCTTTCTGGGAATTATTGATTTTTCTCCTTACATTGGACCATCCCTATAAAAATAAAATCTATTATTTCTTCTATCTTATATTTTTCGCTTAGTTTCATATCCCACGCCAGCTACCACCCAATTCCTATCTCCCCATTTACATCAAAACTCCCCCTAAGAGTTGTCTATGCTCTTTGTTTCCAGTTTCTCTCATCTTATTCTATTATTAACCCCAAACAGGCTTTCTCCTATACCTCTTCAACAAAGATGCTACTGTAAAATTCAGCAATGTCATCAATGCATTGCAGCTTAGGAGACAGTAAAATCTGCTGAAGGAGGCTGGAACATTGATGGGGCTATCCAGCAGGAGCAGCAGTAATGAAGATCCCAATGCAGAAGGAAAGAGTGGGGGAGAAACACTTTGGCATCTTTTCCTTCTGCCTTCCAATCTTCTGCAGTGTCACACATTGACAGCCCAAGGAGATAGAAGATAGTTTATCTAGGAACCTGGTAAATAGTGCCCCAATGAGTCAGCCCCCACAAGAAAATAAAGCCTTTGTAAGTAAACACAGCTAATGTGGGATGCATAACAAAGGAGGAACATGTCTGAGTGCAAACAGCCTCAGGATTGGTACAATTGACACTAAATAAATTTGTTGACTCAAGGAATGATCTGAAAATATAAGGTAGATTGGGAAAATATAAAATAATCTTTGATATATATTAATGCTATTAATCTGAAATTAACTGAAAAAAGAAACATGCTCTGCTTTATATATAGTAAAATGATAAATATAGTTATATTTATGTTATAATTATAATCACCTTATATCACATTTATTACAACTGTATAATTATATACATTACGTATTTATAATAAAGGCTATCTTCAACAAGTATTTCTAAAATTAAAAAATGCCAAAATTAAATTTAGCTTAGAAATAACTTTTTGGCATCCATGTATGTTTCAAGAATGTATTTATGTTCATAAAACTAAAACAAACAATGAATTCGTTGGCACTTACCCCAATTCAACACTGAGACCTTGGCATTGAGGTCTTACCATTAAATAGCTAAAATAATCCAGACAAAAGTGGATATCTTGATAAAGCATAGGGTAAAACTTTACTTAGCTGGCCTACCAGTCCTTTCCGGAGCATGAGAATGGAATGGTTGTGAAGATGTAGTCCTTCCAAAATGAGGACCTTGAGACCTTTCTTAACATACCTATAACTTAGCTGTTCAGACAGTAAAAGCAAAAAAGTAAAAAAATAAATAAATAAAATTGTTGCAGATAATCAAAAATTTATACTAGCTCCAGAATTTTTCAGCTTTTTAATTCTGCCACTAAATGTTCCACCTTACATAAAGCATCTTTTTTTAAAAGAAAAAATAATGTTGGTATGTCATATAAATCATCCTCCATAAGTTTATGGTTGTTTTCTCATCAGACTATGGAGGCCAGAAGACAGTGGGATGACATAGTAGAAGTGCCACAAAGGAAAAATAACTGTCAACACAGAATTTTACATCTGGCAAAACTGTCAATCAAAAATAATGCTAGAGGGAGTCCTCCCAATTGAAATGAAAGGACATCAGACAGTAACATGAAGCCATATGAAGAAATAAAGATCTCCAGTAAAGGTAAATACATGGGCATAAATGTAATCCAGTATTATTGTATTTTTGGTTTGTAACTCCACTTTATTTCCTACAGGATTTAAAAGAGAAGTGAATACATAATCTTATATCTATGTTATTGTAAACACAATAGACAAAGATGTAATTTGTGACAATATAAAGATGGTAGGGGCAGAATAGAGCTGTATAGGAGCAGAATTCTGTGTGCTAGTGAAGTTATGTTGGTATCAATTTAAATTAGCTTGTTATAAGTTTAGAATGTTAAATATGATCTCCATGGTAACCATAAAGAAAATATCTAAAAACTATGCAGAAGAAAAACTAGAAGGGAAACAAAATGGTTCATTATAAAAAATCAGCTAAACACAACAGAAGGCAGTAATGAAGGAAATGAGGGATAAAAAGGTATAAGACATACAGAAAACAAAGAGAAAAATAGCAGGGGTAAGTCCTTCCTTATTAGTCAACACTTTAAATGCAAATAGATAAAACTCTCCAATCAAAAGGCAGAGATTAGCATAATGGACACAAAAAAACAAAATCCACCTATATGCAGTCTATAAGTGATTCAGTCTAGATTGAAAGCAAAAGGATGGAAAAAATATTCTATACAAATGGTAACAAAGAGAGATGGGGTGGCTATACTAACACTAAATAAAATAAACTTTAAGTCAAAACTTACCACAATAACAAAAAAAGATCACAATATATTGGTTAAAGAGTCAACTCATCGAGAAGATATAACAATTATAAACATGAATCACTCTTGTGCATTGCTGGTAGGAATTTAAAATGGGGCAGCAGCTGTGAAAAACAGTTTAGTTCTTCCTTAAAAAGCTAAGAAACAGCATTGCATGACAGCCAAAAGTGTAAACAATCCAAATGTCTATCAACACATGAGTAGACAAATAAGATGTTGTATATACATATAATGGAATAATATTCAGTTATAGAGAATGAAGTTCTGATTACATAAAGAACTTTGAAAACATAATGCTAAGTGTAATAAGTAAGACACAAAAGGACAAATATTAAATGATTCCACCTGTAAGAAATATACAAAATAGGTTACACATAGTAGATTAAAGGTTAACAGAGGTTGTGGGGAGGGGAGAATGGAGAGTTAGGGCCTAATGATTACTGAGCTTCTGCTTGGCTGATGAAAACGTTTCAGAAACATCACAGATGGTTTCATGGTACTGTAAATGTAAAATTACTGAATTGTACACTTAAAATGGTTAAAAAGGCAAATTATATATATATTACTGCAATAAGAAAACTTCAAAAACGTTCTCCTTGTAGGCTTATTTTTCAGGAGGTTAGCAATATCTGATGTAAGTCTGAGTCTTTCCCAAAAGTCTTGAAAAGTCTCAGAGAGGACCTTAATTGGCCTCACATGAGTAACGTTCTCAATTCTGAATCAGTTACATTGATCCTGGAATTGGGAATTCTGATTGGACAGGACTGACTCTTGTAATCTAACCTGTAGCCAGAAGAGTAGATGCTATTACCTGCAAACACATAGAGTTAACTTCTTAGAGGAAAGAGGAATTCTATTAACAGTAAAGTAGAAGGAGCCTAGGCAGATCGCAATGGCCGATTGCTATAGCTGTCTTTCTCATATATCTATAATTAAACATAAAACCATAAATTATAGGAAAATCAAGTGTTAAATATCAAAAATTGTTATAGGATTTTTGAATTATTTATAGTGATAGTGACACGTTTATTTCTCATTACTTAATCTGTTCTACAATGAACTTTCTAAAATACGACATATTCAGTAAGTGCACTGTCACCTTAATCCCTTATTTGAAGTAATTTCATAAGATAGGTATGCTTAAATCTTAATTAACAATCATTTTGCAGTATTTAATAAACTTTAGAAGTTGGTTGCATTGTTTAGTTACATTCGAAAGAAGACATCCGTCTTTACTTTTCTTCATGGCTCCTGTTTTATGACTTTATCCTTTAGAGACATGCATACTCATCACAGCCTTTCATTCTCCCTTACCCCCTCATATTTAAGGAAACTCAATCTCTGCAGTAGAACACTGGTTTTTCTGGCAAATGTCTTGCTAAAAAGTCCATTCCATTTTCAAACACTAATTAGTAAATGGTTGAATATAACCACCTCTGTTAAAATTCAATTGGAACACCTAGAGCACGAAAAAGGAAGCCATTTGCAGCTATTTAGAGTAATAGGTTTGTTCATGGGGTCACCTTCCAGATAATGCACTTACCTGTTTTCAGTCCCATAGTGAGACCTTGAAAGGTAAGCGTTTTAGATCGAGAGGGGATATTTAGAGGTAGAACTGGTCTTGAAATCCTCAAAATCATGTTATTTTATAATATGCTGGGGTAGTATTTTCAGGTTAAAATAAGATTGCTGAGATGCTTGACACATTCCAGAAAAGAATACGCCTCTGGACATGATGCTGTAATGAATGGCAAAATGTATTAGAATATCTGATGTGAAACTAAGTTTATAAAAGATAAATTACTAAGTTGGCAGACAGAAAATTTTGCTCAAGGTCTTCACATATTATAAATGCCACTGTCAGATGAATGCAAATGTAACTTTCAAGGGATGATTTTGAAAATTGTGTGACAGCTTTTAGAGGGAAACAACGATTTATCCAACACCAGAGTAGCACAATTTACTATCAGGGTATTCTAGGAGGAGTAGTTAGAAAATGTTGTTTTTAATTAGTTTCCTGCTTCTCCCTGGAGGATTTGGAGCTAAAATACTTCCATTAATGAAATTCCAGTGGTGAATTCAATTTATAGAATCACTCCTTTTAAAACCGGGTCATCTCCAAGATCTTTCCTCTTTTGTTCAGTTATCCCTACCAGGTGTAGCTTGAGAACTGATAATGGAGTCATTTTGCTACCATGTAGCTAGTTGCAGGAAGTGAGGGTGATTGAGGCTGTTCATCATATAGACCCTGTAGCTAGAATATTAAGCAGTAGTTTGAATCATCACAGTGCTTATTTATATAACCCAAAGTTTTCACACCTATTTAGCCAACACAATAAATGGTACCCTTGTGGTATGAAAAATTGAATGCAGCTTTAAACTGTTTATCTTCCTCTCCTGAGGTAGGTGACACATTGGGAGTCTCTGGCTTGCATTTATCATCATTATATGCCTGGTTATCAGCACATAGTTTCCAGGCAAATAGCTCCATCCTGGGAGAATCTGAGGTATGGAGGGAATCTAATTATAGGTCCCCTAGCTCGCAATAGCCCATGGTGTTTTACTGCTACTCCGTGCTCAATCTGCAGAATGTCTTCAAACATTTCATTAGTTGGAGAACTTTGGCAATTTCAACATCATTAGTAGCAGAAGAAAGCTCTCTAACCCATTGCTAGAGGAAAAATAAAGTCTGCAACCACAAGCCCAAAGCATATTAGCAAGTGCACTTCATGTTGACTTTGTTATGGCTTCTTGTCCTTTGCCTAAAGTTTGCTGAAATTTCTCCATCCTGAAAAAGTAAACAAAACTAAAAAGTTCCTTTAACATTGTTTCTCCCCAAACTACAGTTATAAATAATTTCCTAATCCGTCATTTAAAACACACTAATTGAAGAACACTGGTGGTCTAGTGGTTAAGATTTGGCAGTCTCAGTGGCATGACTGGGTTTGTTTCCGAGTCAGGGAACCACATCACTTATCTGTCAGTTCTCATACTGTGGCAGCTGTGATGCTGAAAGCCATGCCAACAATATTTCAAATACCAGCAGGGTTATCTATGGTGGACAAGTTTCAGCCGAGCTTCCAGACTAAGACAGACTAGAAGGAAGGACTTGGCCACCTACCTCCAAATAAATTGGTCCTGAAAACCATTTGAATGGAGCGGAGCATTGTTCTCAGAAGATGAGAGGATGGCAGAAAAAAAACAGGTAGGCTTCCACTCTTCTGTACACAAGGTTGCCAGGAGTTGAAATTGACTCAACAGCACTAACAACAAAATTGAAGAAACCAGCTCTAGAGAATCACATGAAATTCTTTGTAAAATCTAAATGAGCCCTCTTCAGTCTTGCTTTTCCATCTTATACTTTCATTCAACTTCCATTTCGCTCAAACAGAGAAGATTTAGAACTATTGTTCAAATTCATGGATAGATGTCATCTAACTCTGTTGTTGTTAGTGCCGTCGAGTCAATTAATTCTAGTCGACCCATATTTTATTTTTATTTTAATTTTTTGAATAAATCATACAAAAAGAAGTAGAAATCATATATGGAGAAATCAATAGAAACCTATTTCACTATACCTTGATTTAAAAAAAATAGTCCCAAGATCGTAGAAGACTCCTGTGTAGACCACATATGCCTCTCTTCTCCTTGGATGTAACCAGTATATTGACTTATCTAACAAAATCCTCTTGGTTTTAAAAAATATAGTTTCTTTACCTATATGGTTATCCTTGAACAAAAATGGATTAATTTTTCCTGCTTTTCAGATTTGTTGAAATGGAGTCACAGCAGATATATTAATTTGTGGACTACCTCCAAGTTGACGCACAATGCTATGGCTCATGCATTTTCATTGCAATCATAATCCACTGTGTAAATACATGATACATTTTTCAGTTCTATCTAGCACTGGCTATAAAATTTGTGAGGCCCACTTCAAAATGAAAATGTGAGGCCCCTAGTTCAAAAAGTATTAAGAATTTTAAGATGGTGACAGTAGAGCATTAAACCAAGCACAGGAACCTTTTTAAGTGTGAGGCCCTATAAGACCACATAGATCACAGGCCTGTGAAGCCAATCCTGATTCTATCATTGATTTACATGTGGGTTATTTCTGGTCTTTTCTTTTCTTTTAGTTAACAGCATAGCTGCTGCAAACATCCTGCTAAATTTCTACTGGAGCACGTGGTCAAGAGTTTCTCTAGGGTACGTATACTGGAGTCTGTTTGCTGTTTTAAAAATAGGCACTTTTTAAAATTTACTAGCTAATGGAGGGCTGTTTATCAAAGTGCTTAGGACAAGTTACATTTTCAACACAGTAGATTAGGTTTCCCTTATTTCACATCCCTACCAGTCTATTGTATGCTTAATGATGTGTAATAGTATCTCCTTGTGATTTAATTAGCTTATTAACAAAGCTGTGGTTAATCTTCCTTTCATAACTTGTTGTTCTGATAATTGGGACTGAAATTTCACTTTATCAATGTAGGAAAAATTGGCAACTTCACAGTATGTGTTTTCTAATCATTAAACATTGTATAAATCTCCATTCATATTCTTTTTTTCAATGTCTTACTATTCTATTTCATATTTTTTGTATAGAATACTTATAGATTTTTAATTTGAATTTTCCCCAGTCCTTCATAATTTTCACCATAGACTTTTTCCTAGTTTTAGTTATTATCAGTGGAATGTTTGTCTGAATAACAGTCTGCTTAATAATAGAAAATGACGGTCCCTCTCTCCTGCTATTAATTATCAAAATTTGCAAGAGTAATGTATATTTGCTGTCTCTATTTCCTGATTATACGACTTTACAATCTATTTTTTATTTGCTAATCTACTAAAATTTAGTTCTTCTAAAAGATCATTAACTATCTAATACTAAAACCAGATAAATTTTAATCTTTTAAACTTGGTTCCTGTTTGACGCCTCTCTACATTTCAAACTTTCCTTTTTAAAGCTCTCTGCTGTCTTGGCAACAGTGTGCCTTCCTGATTCCTTTCTTCCCTTTTAACATGACTCCAGAGAGTCACCCTTACGTTTGAAAGCAGTCTCCTAAATTTTTTCCTTGATCGTTTGCTTTATTAAAAATTAGTTGTTCAGTAGTTGACCTCAGTATTTCCAAAGCTCTAAGGGTCATATCTAGTCAGTAACTCAATTTTATATTGAAAATATAACTTCCTTTTTAACTTAGTATTCAGTTTCTATCATTTGCCATACCCATATTTCTTTTCACACAAAATGTCATATAATTCAATGATGACTAAATTCACATATTCCTTTCATATGCCCCATGTGGTTAATGGTATCACTTCTATCAAAAATGTGACAATAAAAATACTCAACTCTCAGGAAACAGAACTCTGAGTAGCCCTAAGACTCTAAACTGATTTGCAGCATTTACGTGATTTTATCAGTGAAACTCTGTTATCTTGTAGGCAGTAAGTCAGGGATTCATGGATTTTTTTTCATTACCTTGATAGTCAATGTATTTTTTTGAACAAATTTACATAGCTTATTAAACAGAAAATAAACCTCCCAAATAATTTCAGTTCAGTCTTTATTATGAAATTTCATACATCTCTCCTTGTCTCAGTACCCTGCTGAGAGCTTACTTCTTTTCTTCTCAGTATGTACTCTCAGCATTTAGTTCCCATGTAAATTTTCACATTGGTTGTCCACTACATTGATTATAAATAAATCATGTGAATTTCAGTATCTGAAAGTTTAGCAAAAACAAATAATGAAAAGCAATGAGAGGCTTTAATGTGTTTAGGTTGAACAATAAGAACAGAAAATATTTATGGAAAGCTTATTATATTCCAGGGACTGTGTGAGGCATTTTGCATGCAGTAATTCATTAAATTTTCACGTAGATTGTAATGATTTCCTAATTTCAGAGAGGAAAAGTTGAAGCTTAGAGAAGCTAAGTAATTTATCCAGGATTACTCAAAGGGGTTGTGCCATTTGGCTCAGAACTGGAAGATTCAAAAGTCCCTGCATTTAAATGGTATTCCTTGTGGTTCTTCTTCTCACATAGAGAAATGCGTGATGGCAGAAGGCAGGAGCTTTATCTAATTCAAGAAAATAGTGAAAAAGAAATATTGTCCAGACAGCTGTGAAACAAGATTCCCTCACTGTATGAATCCCAAAAGGGCTTCCTCAATTCTGATTGAAGTTACTTTGAGCACAAAAATTCCAGGCCATGAATCTCAATAAAATATTCAACTTCTTTGTGTGTTTCTAAAGCATCTATTCAATATTTATATCCCATATGTTTTCCCTCTTGTATCTCAAATCCATCATATTCTTTTTATTACCATTGCACCAATGATCTACTTGGGAAAAAGTGAATCATAGCTAGACTATTTGAAGAGCAGCAATCATTCTAATAACTATTGCTATGGACTGAATGTTTATGTTCCCCTAGAATTCGTATGTTGAAATCCTAGCCCCCAAGGTGATGCTAGCTGGAGGTGGGACCATTGGGAGATGATTAGGTCACGAGGGTGGAGCCAGTTAGTTTTGGATTTGCTCAGGACCTGTGACCCTTTTCTTTTCTATTTCTCTCTCTTGGAAGGGGATTGTCTATTCTATACCTGACCCACCATTGTATTTGGAAGCGTGTAACATATCTGATTTCACAGATTCACAGCTGGAGAACAGTTTGCCTTGGAATAAATCAAACCTTTAGTTTCACCTGTATCTGATTTAGACGATATTTAATGAGACTTTGGACTTAGACTTTAAAGTTAATTCTGGAACAAGTTAAGACTTTTGGACTATTGTGATGAAAGGAGTATCTTTTGCATGGGGGAAGAACATGAAGTTTGGAGGGTCAAGGGTGAATGCTAAGGATTAAATGTTTGTGTTCCCCCAAAATTCATATATGTAAATCCTAACCGCTAAGGTGATGATATTAGAAGGTGGGGCTTTTGAGAGGTGATTAGGTCTTGAGATTGGAGCCCTCGTGAATGAGATTAGTGCCCTTATAAGGAGTCCTGAAAGAGCTCCCTCGCCTTTTCTGCCATAAGAGAACACAGGCAAAGACAGCCATCTATGAACCAGGAAGCGGGCCCTTACCAGATACTGAATCTGCTAGCACCTTGATCTTGTACTTCTCAGCCTCTAGATCTGTGAGAAGTCGGTTTCTGTTGTTTATAAGCTACCCAGTCTATGATCCTTTATTATAGTAACCTGAATGACCTAAGACTACTATATACTTGTTTTTATTCATGAGGGAAGGATTAGAGATTATAATAGTGAGTTAAAATTTGTGCCCAAAATAGAATACTCTTTACCTACCATTTAGAGAAGGATAAGATAAAGTACGTTTATGAAAAGGTTTTTAGATTATCTCCAATTATCAAAATAATAGAGAAGATGAAAATACAAAGATTATATTTCATATATCCAAAAAGCATAATAGAAAGGAAATAACAAGGGACACTCCAAATTTAAAAAGTATAAAGAAATACAATAAATAAATTAGTAAGAACAAATGATGTAAATGAGTCCTTTTCATTATGACTTAGATATGTTATTGTAGGTCATACTATTATTGCTCACAATCTTTTCAACTTCTTCCTGTGAGAGAATTATGCCCCCCTGCCCTAAAGACCTCAGGATTGGTCATATGACTTGTTTTGCCATTAAAATATAAGCAAAAGTGATACCTCCAAGCAGACGGTTTAGGAGTTAGCACATAATTAGCCACAGTTTCTTTTCCTTCTTCTACTAAGAAGGACAAAATTCTTGAGAAAAGCCTGACTGGCATCCTGGATGCAGGTAATGTGGACAGAACCACACTGATTATGGATGTGTGACCATGAGCTGGAAATCAACCACTATAGTTGTCAACCACTGAGATTCTTGGATTGTTTTTTACTGGCACACAGTTTGTCCTATCAAGAATGATAGAATGCTATCTAGAGAAGTTTTTTAACCATATTAATAGAATCTTATCTAAAGAATATTCTACAGAGGATTTTAAGAGTCATATATATCCCTTTTGACCTACTCACATGCTCCAGCTATTGTGCCCAGCTCTGTTGTTGGGATAGTGACTCAGCCATGACAAAAATGTCAAAACATTTCCCCTCTTACATTCTAGTGGAAGGAGAAAGGCAAATCAAATACTTAAATTTTACAGAATATTAGAAGGTAATAAATATCTTGGAGAGAAATAAAGCAAGGAGAGCTGATGGAAGAGTCCAGTGGTAGGGAGGGGATTGAAGTTGTTAATTAAAGTTCTCAGGGAAGATGTCACTGAGATGATAACATTTTAGCAAAGACTTAAATGAGGAGAAGGAGCAAGACTTGAGGGTATCTTGTAGAAGAGAAATCTGGGTAGAGAGAGCATCCTGGACAAAGATCCTGAGTCAGGAATATAATCACAGCAAGGAAAATAATGGGGCCCAACCAGAGTGAGTGAAAGAAAGGAGAGTAAGAGGTGAAATGCGGAAAGGTAATGTTATTGAGATGATGTGAGGCTTTCTGATTTTGGCTTTTATACCAAAGGAAATTAGCAACCACTGGAGAGGTTAAACAGAAATGCAATGAGTCATGGTTTACAGTGGCTATTGTATTGTCAGTGTACTAAGGAGGTAGAATCCAGCTGAACAGTTGGGAGAATTTACGCGTGGTCCAGGAAGGAGATAAGGGTGGCTTCAACAAGGTAATAGCAGATTACAGAGAGATTTGGTTGAATTCTGGATATAATTTGAAGATAGAGCCATTTGGATGTGACAACTGCTTAGGAAGAGAAGGTAATTAAAAGAAGGTGTCAAGGATTACACTAATGGGCATATTAACTTTGAGACGTCTATTAGATGTCCATATGGAAATGTTGAGCAGCTATTTTATGAATGGTCTGAAGTTGAGGAGAGCTGAGCAGCTGCAAGTATAAATTTAGGAGTCAAATAGTTTGCTTTTAAAGCCATGAGAGGGGTGGATATTTCTAAAGAAATAAAAAAGGAGGCCTGATTTTATACTCACTTGTATCATAATTTCTGACAAGGGAAGTGATAAAGTTTAGGATTATAATCGCAGATTCATAAATCCTAGTTAGACCAGCAATGTTTATTAGACTTAAGAGTATAAATATGTTGATTGCCAGAACCATTATTTGACATTCATTGTGTATTCAAACCAACTAAAATATGCAGTATGTATATTCTCTTTCCTTAACAAGATGATATTATCTTAATATCTTATAGGAAAATGACCATATGTGGTCACTCCTCTGAGTTGTGCTCCTCAAGTCGCTATGTGAGAGAATGATAAAAATATTAAGAAATTTTCTGTGTAGGGTTAAGTTTATTTATTAAAAAATAATTATGTTCCTTGATTTTGTATCCCGCAACTTGACTGTATTCCTTTATTATTTCTAAAAGTTTTTACTGGACTCTTTAGGGTTTTCTAGATATAAAATCATGTCATCTGCAGAGGGACAGTTTCACCTCTTCTTTTCCAATGTGGATCCCTTTTATTTCTTTTTCTTGCCTGATTGCTCTGGATAGGACTTCCAATACAATGTTAAATAAGAGTGGTGACAGTGGGCATCCTTGTCTGGTTCCTGTTCCTAGAGGGATAGCTTTCAGTTTTTCTCCATTGAGAATGATATTTGCTGTGGGTTTATCATATATGGCCTTTATTATGTTGAGGTATTTTCCTTCTATACCCAATTTATTTAGAGTTTTTATCATAAATGGATGCTGTATCTTGTCAAATGCTTTCTCTGCATCTATTGAGATGATCATGTGATTTTTATTCTTCATTTTGTTAATGTGGTGTATCACATTGATGGATTTGCACATGTTGAACCATCCCTGCATCCCTGGAATGAAACCCACTCGATCATGATGTATGATCTTTTTAATGTATTGTTGTATTCGATTTGCTAGTATTTTGTTGAGGATTTTTGCATCGATGTTCATCAGTGATATTGGCCTTTAATTTTCTTTTTTTGTGCTGTCCTTGTCTGGTTTTGGTATCAGGATAATGTTTGCTTCGTAGAAGGAGTTAGGAAGCCTCCCCTCCTCTTCAATTTTTTGGAAGAGTTTGACAAGGATAGGTATTAAGTCTTCTTTGAATCTTTGGTAGAATTCACCAGGGAAGCCATCTGGTCCTGGACTTTTATTTTTTGGGAGGTTTTTAATTGCTGTTTCGATCTCCTTACTGCTGATCGATCTATTCAAATTTTCTACATATTCTTGGTCCAGTTTTGGAAGGTTGTATGTTTCTAAGAATTTATCCATTTCTTCTAGATTATCCAATTTGTTGGCGTATAGCTTTTCATAGTATTCTCTTATTATCTTTTGTATTTCTGAAGTGTCCGTTGTAATCTCTCCTCTTTCGTTTCTGATTTTATGTGTTTGAGCCTTCTCTCTTTTTTTCTTGGTGAGTCTAGCTAAGGTTTTGTCAATTTTGTTTATTTTTTCAAAGAACCAGCTCTTGGTTTCGTTAATTTTTTCTATTTTTTTCAGTCTCTATTTCGTTTATTTCTGCTCTGATTTTTATTATTTCCTTCCTACTGCTGATTTTGGGCTTTGTTTGTTGTTCTTTTTCCAGTTCCTTTAGGTACACTTTTAGATTGTCTATTTGGGATTTTTCTTCTTTGTTGAGGTAGGCCTGAATTGCTATAAACTTCCCTTGTAGAACTGCTTTTGCTGTATCCCACAGATTTTGGCATGTCGTGTTTTCATTTTCATTTGTCTCCAGGAATTTTTTTTATTTCTTCTTTGATTTCTTCATTGACCCAATCATTGTTCAGTGGCATTTTGTTCAATCTCCACATTTTTGTGGCTTTTCTGTTTTTCTTTTTGTAGTTGATTTCCAGTTTCATACCTTTGTGGTCAGAAAAGATGCATGGTATTATTTCGATCTTCTTAAATTTATTGAGATTTGTTTTGTGGCCTAATATGTGATCAATCCTGGAGAAGGTTCCATGGGCATTATACATTAACAACGAAGTACCAGAAAGAGAAATTAAGAATACAATCCCATTTACAATTGCAACAAAAAGAATAAAATACCTAGGAATAAACTTAACGAAAGAGGTGAAAGATCTGCACACTGAAAACTATAAAACATTGTTGAAAGAAATCAAAGAAGACACAAAGAAATGGAAAGATAGTCCATGCTCTTGGATTGGAAGAAATAACATTGTTAAAATGTCCATACTTGCTAAAGCAATCTATAGATTCAACGCAATCTCTATCAAAGTTCCAACAACATTTTTTACAGAAATAGAACAAAGAATCCTAAAATTTATATGGAACAACAGAAGACCCCGAATAGCCAAAGGATTCCTGAGAAAAAAGAAGAAAGCTGGAGGTATCACACTCCCTGATTTGAAATTATACTACAAAGCCATAGTAACCAAACAGCATGGTACTGGCACAAAAACAGACACACAGATCAATGGAACAAAATTGAGAGCCCAGAAGAAAACCCACATGTTTATGGACAGCTAATATTCGACAAGGGAGCCAAGAGCATACGATGGAGAAAGAAGAGCCTCTTCAATAAATGGTGTTGGGAAAACTGGACAGCCACATGCAAAAGAATGAAAGTAGACCATTCCCTTATACCATGCACAAAAATCAACTCAAAATGGATTAAAGACTTGAATGCAAGCCTCGAAACCATGAGACTTCTAGAAGAAAACATAGGCAGTACGTTCTTTGACATTGGTCTGAGCAGCATATTTTCAAGTCCCATGTCTGACCGGGCAAGGGAAACAAAAGAAAAAATGAACAAATGGGACTACATCAAACTAAAAAGTTTCTGCACAGCAAAGAAAACCATCAACAAAATGAAAAGACAACCTAACAATTGGGAGAAGATATTTGCAAACCACATATCAGATAAGGGGTTAATATCCAAAATATACAAAGAACTCATACAGCTCAACAACAAAAAAACCAACAATCCAATTAGAAAATGGGCAAAAGATTTGAACAGAGATTTCTCCAAAGAAGATACACCGATGGCCAACAGGCATATGAAAAGATGCTCAACATCATTATCTATCAGGGAAATGCAAATCAAAACTACAATGAGGTATCACCTCACTCCGGTCAGAATGGCTATAATTAACAAGACAGGAAACAACAAATGTTGGAGAGGATGTGGAGAGAAGGGAACCCTTGTTCTCTGCTGGTGGCAGTGCAAACTGGTGCAGCCACTATGGAAAGCAGTTTGGAGCATCCTCAGAAAATTAAGGATAGATCTACCATATGATCCAGCTATTCCACTGCTGGGTATTTATCCAAAGAACTTGAAAACACAAAGGCATAAAGATACTTACACCCCTATGTTCATTGTGGCATTATACACAATAGCCAAGACTTGGAAGCAACCTAGGTGCCCATCAAGGGACAAATGGATAAAGAAGATGTGGTATTTATACACGATGGACTACTCCTCAGCCATAAGAAATGATGAAATCCATCCATTTGTGATGACACGGATGGACCTTGAGGGTATTATGCTGAGTGAAATAAGTCAGAGGGAGAAAGTCAAATACCATATGATCTCACTCATAAGTAGAAGATAAAAACGACAAAAAAAAAAAACACATAGCATTGGAGATTGGACTGGTGGTTACCATTGGGGAAGGGGGGAGGGGGGAGGGCAAAAGGGGTGATTAGGGTCACCTGTGAGGGGATGCACTGTGATTAGTGTTCGGGTGGCGAACATGATGTAATGTATCCAGAATTTGAAATATGATGTACATCCAAAAAAAATAAAAATTAAAAAAAAGGGCAAAAAGTGATTAAAACGGTAAACTTTATAAGTATTTTACCACAACGAGAAAATGTAAATTAAAAAGATTAAGAAAAAAATAATAATTATGTTCCAAACATAATTAAGTAAAAAGGAGAGGGAAATATACTATCATGTTATTTGAAATGACAAAAGAATTATAACTATAATGAAGAGATTTTTTCCCAATTATTCCATTACTCTGTTTTCTGGGAAAATGTTCATGGTTGATGATAACGTTAAATTGCAAACATAATTAAAGGAAATCAGCAATGAGAAAATATAAGGAAAAATAGAAATAGAAAAAAGTAGAAAAAATTGCCAACCAATTTTCTCTAACCCATATGATTTTTATAGGGGACATTCATCAAGCCTTAGCCCTATAAGTTTTTTATAGGGGAGATACAAAACATCTTCAAGTGAAAGATAATCTATACAAAATACAGACAAAATAAAATATATATATTCTTTTTATCACTCTACAAAAACATGCCTCTCTTTCTGCCAAAAATAAAAGTAAACACAAAAACCTCAAGGTACAGACAGCAATAAACAGTGTTGACAGCTGTCAGCTCATAGTGACACAGCATTAACTGGTAGGCTATGGTGTTCCGCTGAACATAAATAATTTCACAAACTCACAATATCAGATGAAATTACTCTATGATCCTGATGGAAAGAAGGAAAGAAAATCTCTCTGTGGTCACTTCTGAGCACAAGCAAACAACACTGTGGAAGCAACAAAAAAACCCCAAGTAGCCCCCTTTCCAGGCTACCACAAGTGCCGGCTACTTTTTTCAGCTACAGTTTTAGCTTTGCTCTGTGCTTCCATGCCCCTGGAAAACAATTATTAAGATACTAACCAAGAGGGCCTTAATGTTCCCCTCAGCTTGATTTAACTTTAGTCAGCTTTATTCCTGAAGAGAGACCCCTGACTTCACTTTTCTCAAAGGATTTATTTTAGAAAACTTTTAATTGTAAATTCTCTGTTCCACTGAGAGGTAAATCTTCTCCCAGCCTCTTGCCAGTTTTACCACCCAGAATGTTTTTCTCAAGGACCTAGAAACCGTCTCTTGCAAATACAATCATCAGGAAAGATAGCAGCTCTATTTCTTAGACTCCATGGGATGGTAGGAGCCTGAATTTTTCAATAAGAACCAATAAACAAACATAGATGACCTGGTCACCCTGACCAACCTCCTGCCTAATATCCTCCAGTACTGTTCCATTAGATCACCTCAGCATTTAAAGATTCTCCTGCCTTTTCTTTCAGTGGACTTGACTTCAATTTCTCTCTCTGATTGCAAAAGCCTTAAGCCCTACTGCAATAGTCTTCCTTGCATGTTTAACTCCACTTGGTGCAATTTTTTTTGGACATTATTTGATAGAATTACCAATGCTTCCTAACAGTGTTCAACCCTGAAAGGTAATCTGGTTCATTGAACCCTCCCTCAAACCATCTAACACAGCCACAAATCCTACAATAAGCACCTGCTAACATCCTCTTACTAAGATGCCCTATACTTCCACATAATGTCTGTTTAACTATTGATGTGTTTCTTCTGGTAAACCTGGCTGGTGAGTGTCAACAAGACTAACGTCACCTATAAACAGAGCAAGACAATTCAACGTGAATTTAAAAATACGAATCCAAAGTTATTAAAATATATTAAATCACAGCAAGCTGTGTTTTTTGGAGGAATGAAAAAATAGCTCTTGAATAAACTGTGTGATATGATCCCAAACATTTACCTCCACGTAAGCTTTCAAATTCATTTAAATTATCAAATAATAGATGAAATTCATTAATACATATACACACATTCACAGCACAACCCATTCACAGCAGTATTAGAAAATGGGAAAGACAATTCTGTAATATTGCAAAATGTGTTAAATCCTGTTATTGCAAGGTCATGCCTCTTAAGCAGAGACTTGAAAGGCAAGCCAAAATCAGAGAAGGATAGACCTAAGAGTTTAATGAAACTTATCTGAAAGAGCTCAATGAGTTGGGTCATGAAGTTTGATGAGGCCAGTTTTAGGGAAAATGATCAGATGACTTGACATGTGAATTCTATCAAATATTTAAAGAAGAAATAATAACATTCCTTTACAAACTCTTTCAGAAATAAAGGAGAAGGGAACACATTCCATCTCATTCTATGTGGCTAGTGTTACCCTGATACCAAAGCCAGATATAGACATCGCAAGAATAGACAACTTAAGATCAATATTCCTCATGAACATTGACACATAAACATTAATATAATAGTAGCAAACCAAATCCAACACCATATAAAAAATGATTACACACCAAGACCAAGTTTTACAATTTGAGAATCAATAAATGTAATAACCATACTAATAGAAAAGCATACAGAAGCCAAACTGCATCATAATTTCAATAAAGGCAGAAAAAAATATTTGACAAAAACCAACATACATTCATGATAAAAAATAAAAATCAACAAACTAGGAAAGGAAGAGAAATTTTTCAGTTTGATAAAGGGCATCTTGAGAAACCTTACAGCTTACGCTATATGCAATGGTGAAAAACTGAACGCTTTCTTCCTAAGACTGAGAACAAGGCATGAATATCTGCTTTCATCACTTCTATTCAACATTGTCTTTACAGTAAGACAGAAATGAATGAATAAATAAATAAGTGAAACTGTCTGTTCACAGATGACTTAATAACGTAAGTAGAAAACGTCACACCAAGAAATCCACAGAAGAACTATTAGAACTAAGAACAAGTTTACTAAGATTGCAGGATTCAAATTCAACATAAAAAATTATGCTAAGTGAAATAAGTCAGAGGGAGAAAGTCAAATACCATATGACCTCACTCATAAGTAGAAGAAAAACAAGGACAAACAAACACATAGCAACAGAGTGGATTGGCGGTTACCATAGGGGAAGGGGGGAGGAGAGATGGCAAAAGGGGTGATTAGGCTCACAGGTGAGGGGATGGACTATAATTAGTGTTTGGGTGGGGAACATGATGTAATCTGCACAGAATTCAAAATATGTTGCGATGTACATCTGAAAGCTATATAATGTTATAATCCAATGTTACTGCAATAAAATAAATAAATTTTAAAAAATTAATTACATTTCTACACCTTAGTAACAAAGAAACCAAAAAAGCAATTGAAAGCAATTCCCTTCTCAATAGCTTCAAAAAGGAAAAAAAAAACTTAGGTATAAATTTAACAGAAAAATTGCAAGTCTTATATTAAGAACTACAAAACATTGCTGAGTAAAATTAAAGAACATCTAAATAAATAGAGAAATGTTCTATGCTCATGGATTGGAAGACACAGCATTGTCAAGATAGCAATTCTCCTCAAATTCATTTGTTAATTTATTGCTTTTTCTACAAGTATCCAGCAGGCTCTTTTTAAAACTGCCAGGCTTCTGCTAATATTTATATAGAAATCCAAAGTACCTAGAAAAGAAAAAAAAAACCTCTCAAATTAAGAACAAAGTTGGAGAACTTATACTTTCTGATTTCCAAACTTACTACAAAACTATAGTAATTAAGACAGTGTGTGGTGCTTGTATAAGGATAGACATACAGATCAATGGAATAAAACTGAAGGTCCAGAAATAAACCCTGGCATTTGTTCATTTTCAGGAAATATACCAAAGCAATTTAATGGAGAATATAGTCTTTTCAAAAAATTGTGCTTGGGCACATTAAAAGAGAATGGATTTAGACTCTTACCTCACACCATACATAAACAATGGACCACAGGCCCAAAACTGCTAGAAAATGCAAGAGAAAATTTTTCTCTTGGATTAGGCTAAAAGATCTTAAATATGACATCAAAAGCATATTCCATAAAAGATAAAAACTGATAAATTTGAGTTTATCAAAATAAAAAAGTATTATTCTCAAAATACCCCATTAAGAAAATGAAAAGGCAAGCCACACTGGAAAAAACTTCTGTAAATCATATAGCTGATAAAGGACTTTATCAGAACGTATATGACGCTATAACACAATAATAATATGAAAACAAACATCTCAATTTAAAAATGGGTGAACAGTTGAATAAATATTTCTCAAAAAAGATATATGAGTAGCTAATAAACACACTGAAAGACATTCAACACTATTCATTAGGGAAATGCAAATTAAATCCCCAATGAGACACCACTCTACATTCACTAGAAGGCTATAATTTGAGAGCGAGATAATAATGTGCTTTGGCAAGGATGTAGGGAACCTGCGACCATCATATAATGCTGGTAAGAATGTAAAATTGTACATCTTAGAAAGTGGTTTGGCAATTTCTCACAAAGTTTAACGTACGTACACTTACCACTCGACATAACAGTTCCACTACTAGGCATTTACTCCAGAGTAATAAAAACATGTTCACACAAGGCAGATGCACAGTATTTGCAGCAGTATTATTAATTACACCTCTAAACTGAAAAAAAAATCCAGATGCCTATCAAATGATGAATGAATGGATAAGCAAAATGTGACATATCCACATAATGGGATACTATTCAGTAATAAAAAGAACAAATAACTGATACACGCTGCCACATAGGTGAACTTCAAAGTCATGCTAAGTGAGGGAAAACAAACACAAAAGACAACACAGGGTTTGATTCTAGTTATGTAAACTGTCCAAAAAACGCAAATCAACAGAAAAAGAAAGCAGATCGATGGTAGTGGAGGGCTGAGGGTGAATGTGAGAATGGATGAACTGCAAATGATCATGAGGGAAAGCTTTGGGGTAATGGGAATGTCCCAACATTGGATTGTGGTGGTGGTTGAACAACTGTATACATTTACTAAAGATGAAGATTATAGAGGAGAAGGGAGTTCTTTTGTGTAGGTTCCTCTCAGAGAAGGTAAAAATGGAGTTAGGACCTGGAGGATGGGAAGGATCCAGGCTAAGTAAGAGTATGGGAGCAAGGATTAAAGGTGTCAAAAAGCCTTCCAGAATAGGGACCACGGGAAGCTGGCAAAAGAGTGCCACACTAGGATACAGTAAAGGTGTGAAAACACAAAAAGGGGTAGTTGTTAATGACAAATTTTTCACATCTGAAATGTTAGCCTAAGTTTGGCTCTCACCTCTCCTCTCTAGCTTAGAATCACATGGAAATCTTCTTCCAAGGGAGGGGGGAATGCAAGAAAGAGTCTCAACACTAACAGCCCTTTACCCTGATTACCCTGGAGAGCCCAGCCAGGGTGGTGGCGATAAAACAGCCAAAGATCCTCTGTTTTATTCAGGAGTATCTGCTCACAACTGAGGGACCCAGCTCTCAAGACTGGAAGCAGAGCATAAAGTTACACACATCTCATTCTACTGTGCTCCGCCTCCTTGCAGAGCAGTTTCCTCCCGCCAGTGCCAGTGAAGAAGCCCTTGTTCTCTCCAACTCCTTTCTCATACTCAGGGAGCTGGCTGCCCAAGTAGACACAAAGATCCTGGGAAGGTTTTATGAGAGCAAAAGCAAGAAGACACCAGGGAATGCACTTCTGATCACTGGGGGCCACTGGTAGGAATCTCATCTGCAATTTAATAGGCAGCTTTTTCTCAGCTGCTTCTAGCAAGGCGGGTTTTATGGCTTTTGTTTAGTTCTCTGCTTTCATTGTTTTGGAATTCTGAATGATTTTATCTTTGAACTTGCATTTTGTAAGTGAAGTCCCAAGGGACAACAGAGCGTGCATGTTTGTAGAAGAGATAAGCACAACGTGCATGTCTTCCACCCTTCATTACCACCTCGGTCATCTATAATGTTTGTGATGCGCCACAAACACAAATAGCTGTGGAATCACAATGTAGGGGACTAGAGTGAGACTCAAATGAGTATAAAATAAGAAAGTTATGTCTTTGTGCAAGTGGGAGAGGTTAGTGCTGATAGCCCTACACCCTGAGAGGCCACATTCTGTTTAAATTAGCACTTGCATCAAACGCAGAAAAAAACAAAGGTATTCTAAGACACATGAATGACCAAGAAACCACATCACAAACTCTCTTACTTATATTGTTTCCCTATATAAGCCAACCACTTACACTTAAAATGATGACAGAGATCAAATAGCAAAGATGAGGCAACCTTTTCCTTTCAGTCTTTCCATGTTCATCAGCAGGCTGAAGGTAGAGTGTGGATAGTTTGTGTGTATATCAAAAAGTGAAAGACAGTTGAGTTAGTTTTGTGTAGCAATTCCAGTCTTCAGGTAACAACAAAACACATATGCATGTATGACCCGTGAACTACAAATTGTCTAATTTCAGTGATTACACACACAAGTTAAATACTCTCTTATATTTGCATTTAAAACTGGCTATATACAATGTAAAGATGAATAGTAAACGTCATGCTAAAAAAGTAAAATTTTGTTTTTTCGTAGAATACTATTTGACAACTATGGAACAACATGACAAGTTTAGAGATTGTGAACAAAACTTAACATTTTAGTACTTTTAATACCACTTTTTACCCTGCATCATTAACAAGGAGTCCATTATTTTTATTTTGCAGAGCTCTGCAAATTATATAACTGCTGCCTGGAGGCGGTGCTTTTCTGTTCTTTAGCTTTCTCATCAGACATGACATTTGCATGTGTGAGTCAATTACAGGATAGTATTTATTTCTTAGATTTATATTGGGTCTTCATTTGAAACTCTAAATCTGGGCTTGCAAATCCTGCCTGTAGGAAACTGTCACTGTCCTGACAACAAAGTCTATCTTTGCTGTGAAATTCATAAGACTTTGAGAACAGCCCCATGACATATTACAACTAAACTGCCCCCTGCTCACTCCCACCTCCCGCAGTTATTCTATGATGAACATACAGGGCTAATGTTCATTTAAGTATTATAGCAATATAATTTGTTGATAACTTGATTACTGCCTTTCTCCCCACCTTCACTGGCTACTAAATCTCAGATAACAAGGAAACAAAACACAAACAACAGTAATAGCAATTTCAATACCATCAGTAAAATTAATTGAGCTTATCAAAAAATGCACATCTATGTCCACTTAAAAAAGTACTACAACATTATAGGATAACAAAAAATCAGGCAGAGGTTTAGGCAAATGCCAGTAATAGCCAAAAAAGCAAGCATGTGTCCTACTCTAAATAGATAAAAGAGGAAATCATGACTGAAAGGCAGCAATGTGCTGAGTACTAAGTGACATTGCTAAACTTGCACAAGATGCTATTTTCTGTTAAAGGATTAAGGCAGCCATTGAAGCTTCAAAAAGGAAATTTGACTCATTAGGGGGAAAAGTACTTGAGTTATAGAACACACTTGTCTAGTTATCAAAAAGAAAAACACACCGCTAAACAACATAGAGATATTTCAGGGGACACTAAGGACTTTGGAAACAGCATAGAGCTAAGATAATAAAATCGTAGGACTTTAGACTTGAGAAGGATTAACCTTCTATTTTTCCTGCATTACTCAATTTCTCTATTTCTTACTCAATTTCTCCAACGGCATCAATTCCCGGAATTTAAAGATCCAATACTCATTTTGTTGTTTTAATTTCTCCTTCAGTAATATAACCCACCTATCTTCGTTCATTCCTTTGGCAGAGATTCCAGGTCATTACTCCAATCATTCTCTTGTCAACACCTTCAAATCTACTTACCATTTTCATTTTGTCTCCCCTAGAAGATAGCATACAGATCCCGAGTAAATCCAGCAGCCTGACTTCTTCATAACTGTTAGTAGACATTGTAACATTGTTTGTAATGTTGTTTGATATACTATAGAACTTTAGAGCTCTGTAATATATTTCTGTAACCTCAACTGCTTTCATCACCACCCTAGGAAGTGATCTTTCTTTGTTTCTGTAGGAAGATTCTTTTCTTACTTTCCACAAAGGCAGTTTCAAGATATTTCCTTGTCTACTTCTTCTGATTTCCTCATGAAACAGTCAAAAAAAATTGTTCGAGAAAGTGTTAAATAGGCATGGAAGACTTATTCAAGACTATTGCAATAGGGGAGAGAGACTGATCATTACTCTATTGAAACAAAAAGCAGTAGAGCTTCTAAGCACGGGGATGAGCTAGTGGAACAGTACTGGAGGGCATAAGGACGAGCGGTCGGTCAATGTGGTTAGGCCATCCGCGCTTGCCAATTGGTGCAAATGAAAGTTAGGATCCTGCTCTCCCACAGAGGCTGGGAGTGAGAGATACAAGTGATACATTCCCTGATAATTATGTTTCAAAGGAATGGCTCCCACGTTCACGAAAAAGACGTTCCTGGGTTGTAAAACTGGCAAGGGGCTGTGAGGAAATTTACATCTCAAAAGGACAAAGGAAAATTTTACAATTTAAAGTTTTCTAAAGTCAATCCTCTGAGAATAGGGAGGCCAGGGACCAATAGCTAAGAAGAAACATGTCTAAAGTTTTATCAGTTTGAGGGGAATTTCAAGGCCTCACTTTCAGTTACTGACATGTACTTCACACAAGCCTTTCATGAGACCTATGAGTTGACCTGTTTTTCTTCCCAGGGAAGGGCTTTTCCTCATTCCAGCCTCCCCTCATGCTATCTAGACCCCTTTCTCTGTGTCTTGCATCCCATCCACTTGGGTTTCTGAGTAAATTCCATTAATTTCCCTAACTATCCCTTGGATCTTCAACCTGTTTATCTCTTCTTGCTCCTTCCCATTAGTATCGAGTCATTTCCAGAACAGCAACAACAAATCTATTAAGTCGCTTGGCTCCAAATCACTTTTATCTTCCCATCCTATTATTGAGCTTCTCTTTAGAGCCAAATTTAGTGAAAGATTTGGTAAACTCTTTGGAAAGGTCTTCATTTCCTACTCCTTCACCCATGATTTTTCTCTATCACTTACATAAAACTTCTTTTATAACAAAAAGCAATGGCTATTTTATGGTTTCTTTTATACGTGACATTTCAACTGCATTTGGGTATACTCAATATGCTGTCTGCTTTGATATTTACTTAGCTACACAATACTATAATTTCCTCATTTTGCGCTTGAGGTTCAGGCATCTTTTTTTTTCTTCACAGAATGTTTCCCTCTGCCCTTTTCCTTAATGCTGGTTTTGTAAGAACCATGTCCTTAATCCTGCTCTCTTCTCATCTATACACTCACAAAACCCCACATAAAACTTAACATCTCACTACAGCTGTACGTGTGGTACATAGCTAACCCATCCAAAACTGCAATTGCCACCTTTGCCCTCCCATCGCCAATGTTAACCTTACATTTCTCTCCATGTTTTACTAGATGGCATCATTTACCTAATAAAAATCTGGGATTCACCCATGATTTCTCTCTCTCTCATACTGATTTCAAACTTTAAGTAATGTATTTTCTAAGTACTATACCCTCTTGTTTCTAAGTGTTATACTCTCTTAAGTTTATTACTTTCTTTCTATTTTGGCTGTTACTTTTCCACTTCAGGTCCATGATCTCTCATCTAGCTTATTGCAATACCCTTCTGTCTGGATTGATGCTTGGCTTCCTTCGAGGAAATTTTCTAACTATCCCTTTAATATGTAAATCTGGCTATTTTATTTACTTACTTCAAAACTTTTTGTACTATGTTTCTTACTTCAAACACTTTATAAAATAGTTAAGCACCTCGAATCTTACCACTTCAGGCAAATTGTCCATAATCCTAAACACTTCTTGTACAGTATTTCTATCTATGCTAATTGCCTTTTTGTTCTTCAGACATTAAATGGTCTCATATCCTCAAGTTTTGACATTTTCTTTTTCTTCTGCCTGAAACACACCTCTACATCCTACCTTCACACAACCTCTCACTGGGTGCATTAGTCAGCCATGCTGCAGAAACAAACAGGCCCAAACTTTCAACAAACATGTTTTTTTCATTCATTTTACATGCTGCCATCATGGGTCATAATATTGTATCTTTACTGAATATTAATCATTATTGTTTTTCTCTTTAACTTGACTAAAAGACCCTTTTTTCATACATTTTGTTTTGCTGTTCACTTTTTTCAGTATGTTAAATAGTATGTTGCTCTTCAATAAGAAATACTGGACTAAATAAATATGTTAGCATTCAGGCAAACCTTGATACCTATAATTTAGATTTAACATACAATAAATTTTATGTAATATAGGCCTTTACTTTTACTTATTTTTTGCATTACATGTTATAATTTTCATCAAGGGAAAGCATAAAAAAATAAGTGTGGATTACTGTGTAAAAATCATTATCTATTTGTGCAGAATTGACGGTAGTACTTCCATGAACTTTTCAAAGGTTATGATAAGTATATTTCTTTCTAATAAGGTCAAAAGAAATCCAGAACAGCTAAAATAAAGACTTGATTAAGTATGTTTTAAATTGCTTTTTTATTATTATTCTTTTACTACATTCCCAAGGACACAGTATAAAGTGAATTGGAGTGAAAAAATTTGAGTGATCAATATCATCATAGCCCAAATTACTTTGAATCATTTGCTCATTTCTAACTATTATGAGCAACCTGAATTGACATTTTCTATATCAATTAACATTATACTGAATATACTTCAATTTAATTTCCTCTTAAATACCTTTTTTATATGCTACATGGAACAGGATCCTGTGGTGTAGCTTTCATTTCCAGTTTATATGCTTCAGTTGAAAGATAATTTGATTGCCTTTCTTTTGTGTCAGTTAGGATCCTATTGGAAGTTTTTTTCATACAAATATGAAACTCAAAATTGAGTTGGTAATTCCCTGTACAGAATTATTTGGTTTACTTACGTGATCTTTTTCTTAAGAATATGAGCATTCTGTCTCTTATAAGCATAAAAGGAGAAAAACTGCAAGTAAATTCAACTTGTAGATAACCGTCTTGAGTTACACCACCCCAAACACAGATCAGAAGAAGTTCCTTTAGTCCCAGACTCAATTTACTCTCTTGGACTGTTCTAAAAGATAAGTAAACCATTTCTCTATATCTAGACATGCCATGTTTCTGATCATTTATTATAGCCAGAGTGATCCTTCTGACTTCTCAACATCTCCTGTTTGAAAGTCATGAATGGTTTCTTATTATGAGCCTTGTAAACTTAAATCCCTACAGTAGCACTCTAGCTATATTGTATTGTCTGTGCTTGTGTCAAAATGTTTTGATTTCTATGCCTTCACACACAATCTTCTCTATATCTGGAATGACTTTTCCCATCTTTTTTTTATCGGCAAAACTTCTTGGCTTCTTTTATCACTCAATTCTTTGTATTGTTAGGTTCCTTCTTCCTTCATTCATTTTATTACTTATTCAACACATATTTATTAAGAAACTGAAATGCATTAGATAGTATGATGAGATCTGGATAAATAAAAACAGTCACTCCAAGTTTGTTGTGAAATAGAATAATCAATGACTCATGTTAAGATGTAATAAATGAATGGTGCTATAAAGAAGAGGGACATGGAATTATGATAGAATGTAAATTAGAGAGATTACCAAATCACTGAGTTCATGAAGCCTTTCCAGAGGAACTAGTCATTTAATCAAGAAGTAAAAGATGAGGAGGAGTTGACTACATGAAAAGAAGGGCAGAGAAAATTCCAAGCAGAAAGAAAAGCGCATGCAAAGACCCTGTGGTAGAAATTTGCTTGGAAGAAAAAAGAATTTTGAAATAGGGCAAACATAGGTAGGGGGGACACCATGAAAAGTCATAGAATTGATGGGATCCAGACCAGTTCATAGTCTTGAAATGTTAAATCTTTATATTAAGAATAATAGGATAAGGTTAACATATTTTAAGTAGATTGTCAATATAATGAGAGCTGCCATTTTATATGATTACTCATAAAGATGTTCAGAGAATTGACTGTATGGGACAAAGAATGAGTCAGTGGTTTTGACTGGGAGTGCTCACCCTGAAGTGGCATTTTGGAAATTTGTAAAGGCTGTTGATACAGCGATTGGGGTTCACTAGTGTAATTTAGTGAATGAGAGTCAGCAATGTTAGATACTCTACAACACAGATACCAGTTTTACACTGAAAAATTGTCCTTTTAGAAATTAGCATAGTTTAAATAACATGTCTTTATTTATCTAAAACTAGAGTCTAAGTGTATTTTAGATCATATTATACAAAGTGAGCTTTTTTGTAGTTTTAAGATATTGAATATTAAACACAAACTATTTTGATATCACTTAATTTTTCATAAATGCAACACAGTATAAACCAAGGGAGAACTATACTTTGCTTCGTTCAAAATAAAAAAGTGTCAACATTTTAGAAAACTTCATTAATGACAGCAATGCCACTAATGATATTTCAGTCACCAATACAACACACCTGTATAAATCTACTTTCACATCTGTCACATTAAGTATATTTCTATGCCTACATTAATATTCTGGTTTAGCACTTTTTTAAAAGGTAAAATACAAAGAAATATGTTAACAAAATTCAGGTTGAACATTAAAATTGAGTTGCATAGCATTCTTCACAAATTAGCAGTTACCATGGCTACTATGACAACTTGTTTTTCCCACTATTGAAACAATGACACCGTCAGTATTAAGTAAACAATTTGCAAAGAAACACTGCTGATGCATTGGAAAAGATATATCATATACATTTAAAGTGTGTAAGTCTATAACATTATTAATGCAATGCTCAAAATATCTTTTAATTAGAAGGTAAAAACCATCCCTTTTCTTACTTTGTAGTATATGGAAAGTTTGAGTAGCTAAACAATACTATAAGAAAAATAAAAAATCTTTCCACAAAGAGGTTATGAGTACAAACAGAGAAAAAAATCTAAATGAAATTTCCACTGCCTATACTACTTTTTCAAAAAATATGTTCATGAGGTGAAAATTGTTGAAAATCAGCTATAATTAAATGCAGTCAAGAAAACTTTCCATTTCATGTGAGTAAAGAAGGCATTGCGTTTGCAAACATCCTGTTATTGCATTCATCTTTTTGAAAAATCTCTCTTTTGTGTTCACTTTCCCATACACAGCTTCTACCACATTTCTCTCCTCTCCTTTGCAGAAAAGTCCCCTTAAAACATTGTTTATGCTCTTTGGCTGCCCAGAACCTGAGCCTTGTTCCTTTGTTTTTCTCCATAAAATTACTCCTTTATGTTCTTATATGGCTTCATGGCTTTAAATAACATCTACGCATGCAACTCCTAAATTTATATTTTCAGCTTTCTCCGAATCCCAGATGTGTATATCCAACTCTGTACTCAACAGTTTCATGAAGAGTATCTAGACGGTCACACTTTACGGGTTCAAATGGACCCCTGTTCTCCACACACACACACGCGCTCACTCGCACTAAGACACTCCTTCCATAGGTTTCCACATCCCAGTTAATTGCAACTCCATTCTTCCAATTGTTTGGACCAAAGATATTTGAGATATCTACAATTTTTCACATTCTTTTATATCTAAAAGAAATCTACATATAAGGATAACTTCTTACCTCTACCCTTAAAATATGTAAAGAATCTTACTACTTTTTATCTACTCCATTTATACCACACGAGTCTAAGTCACCACAAACTCTTACCTGGATGATTTTAATAGCTTCATATTTAGTATTTCTACTTACATCCTTGCCCCCTACCCTAACCCTCTTGGAGAAGCTGAAACCTTATTGCTATCCTTCAAAAATATTTTGGAAGGACAAAATTGAAAACAGTGAGCTATTGGTAGAATACTGGCTAAACAGGAAAATATAAGAAAATAGAAATCTCAAACAGTTTAAATTTCAAAACCTTGAGCACGGGATAAAATATTCAAAATACAATGCTTAGACTCAGTCTGTTACCTGTCAACATGCAATAAAATAAATGCCAGATGGATTTAGAAGCTAAGCAAAATCTCAAATACAACAGTTGAATAGATACACAAATGTTTATCTCTTAATAGATTTTAAAATGCTAACATTAAGTTTAGAATCCATAAAAAAAGTAGTAGGCTATATATAATAAAAAGAATAGCCTATATATCGACAATGATGGTATGTAATAAAATTAAAGAGGACTCCAGAGAAACTGTTTTCTCATACATTAAATTCTCAGTTTAAATACCTGACTACATAAAGAGCACTACCTATCTAAAAATATAAGCAGAAAGATACCAATAAATATGAGTATATTATTTAAATAGTCAAATCTCAGAGAAAAAATTTAAATTGCATAAAATTCAACTGCAACAAAAAGCAAGAAAATGGGAAAGAACGACACTGTGTAATAGCATTTTTTTTGCATAATAAATGCAACATTTATAAAGAATTATAGTACTCATTATTGTGGAGAATTTGATAAAATGTGTGCTTTTATACTCTACTGTTTTTCTTAAGCATTTATGTAAAATATTATGACATATCTGAAGAAAATTTAGCAATATAAATTAAACATTTTAAGATGTGTACATTTTAACTTGGTAATTCAACTTGGGAAATTATCCTAAGGGAATATTCAGAGATGAGATCAGAATTTTATGTACTATAAAATTCACTGTACTGTTTTTATGAAGAAAAAATAGCCTAAATATTCTTCCCTGTGAGAACCCTTGAAATTGATAATGTTCATTGCAAAAAGTTGAGTATTATTTAGCCATAATAAAACATATGTTTGAATAAAATGCTCACAATATGTTAAGTAAAAAAATCAATATACAAAGTAAATTTTACCACATAATTTTGTGTGCTTGTACATCTGTACATGTAGCAAAAGTAAAAGGAAAAACTGGTAAAAGGAAACACAACAAATACCAAATATTTTTATTGGTTTTTCTCTTGGCTGTGACATTCCAGATGATTTTTTTTTTTTAAGGAAGTTTAGCCCTGAACTAACTACTGCCAATCCTCCTCTTTTTGCTGAGGAAGACTGGCCCTGAGCTAACATCCATGCCCATATTCCTCTACTTTATAGATGGGACACCTACCACAGCATGGCTTCCTAAGCGGTGCCATGTCCACATCCGAGATCCAAACTGGCTAATCCCGGGCCACCGAGAATCAGATTATGAGAATTTAACCGCTGTGCCACTGGGCCAGCCCCCAGGTGATTTTTTAAAATAACTTTTGTTAACACGTTTTATATTTTCTACATGTTCTGCCCTATTTTTTTATACTCGGAAAAATGTGTAGAAAAAGCAATCATCTACTCCAACATAGCTTAAAGAAAAAAAGTAAAAGAGAAAAGAAGAGAAGAAAAAAATAAGGCACAAGTAATTATCTGAATAAGCCAACTGCGACTTTATAAACAAGAAACGTTCCAAAACACTCAAATATGCGTTAATCTACATTTGGTAGTGTATGAGAAAGCATTTGGGGGGAGGTTCCGTTTTCCCTGGTCTCATGTGCTGTGCTGTGGTCCATGCATTTGTCAATCAGAATGTTTAAGCAAAAATCAAACCATTAATTGACAAAGGCTTCTTCCATATCTTTCCGCCCTCTGCCCAATCTCACTAAGACAGATAGATGAACTGGAATCAAATCTTCAGGTCTCCTTGTTCACTGTCTTTTTAACCTAGAGCTCTCCCTAAGTGTGTTGATGGCAATTGAGTTAAATATTCTCTCTCCTCTGAGCCCTACTCTGGCCTCCAACTCTCTAAATTAAAGTGAAACTCCCAAAGAAAAGCCTCACCCAATGAGAGTGAGAGTAGAGACAGAAACAGAAAAAGACAGAGATGGAAGCCCTCAGGACACCAAATGTCTCTGCTCAAAAAATCCAAATTAGTGAAAAAACAGAAACCACTCTAGGTATTTTTATCAAGATTTAACATAGGAAATTATCTGATTGTAAAATCATTGTAATATGGGCTAGAGAGAAAACTCCTGTAGATTGAGTCTCCAGAAATAACTTCCGGAACACAGCAGAGATGAACTTCAGGGAGCTAACACCACTGGCACAATCAGAAAGGGAAATATGGAAGCTGGAATTAAAGCAAGATATTATCATAAACAAAATAGTAAATAAATAATAAATTCCACCACTGTGGAGACCTTACTCAGTATTCCTTTAAAGAGCCCTTGACTCCTGAGACTCTTCACATACCATGAGGATTAGATTTGCAGCTATTTGTCTGGTTATTGGCTTAGACCTAAAAAGACAATAAAACTTCTCTTGGTTCTCTGAGAGGCCCAAATGGTTACAGTTTAGACTAAGTCCCTAAGTTAAGCCGCAGGATGCCAGGAAGACTGAAGTGCTATCTCTCTAGGAATTTATATTTCAAAAGGAATGAAGCCCTAGAACTCCTTAGGTCATAAAAGCGAGGGATTATACTTACAGAAGAAATGACTGGATTTAGGGTGCAGGCCCCCATTACATTTGCTTTCAGGAGGAGAGCAGGATATCTGCCCCCTTCCCTCCTGAAGCCAGGAAAAACTGTATTTCTTTGCCCTTCACCTAAGGAATGTCTGGATACTCATGTAGGAAAATCACCACTGGCTCTCATACATCCTCCTACGGGTGAGGCCCAGAGCAAAGAGGGAACAAGGCACTTATTTACTAAGAAGGGATTAGTAAGAAACCTGTCTCTGATCCAGAACACCTCCTGTGTGCATTCAGAATAAAATTAATAAAGATGAATATTAAAAACTCCATAATCACCAAAGTAACAATAATCAATTCGGGGATCAGGAAGCTAAAACACCCACAACACTGAAGACTAGATATTGAAACACTTTTGAAGCAAAACCCTACATCATCATAACCTTGACTGCCAAAAAAATAAATCACCTATCGCAGCAGAAAATTGGGTTCTGATTCACATTCACTGGCCAAATGTCATAAAAAAGAATCCAATGTATGCAATCTACTTGGTATCCAGAATTCTGTCTATCAGGCAGCCCGGAAACGTAGTTCCTTTGTTCTTTCACACTACGGAACACATGAATGAATGCTGAGTATCAGTTCAACATATCCAAACTCCTCACCTCAACTCTCTTCTACCATTAAGTTCTCTATCCATTCTTAACAAAGCCCTATCCTCGGTATTTGATTGCCTGAACACATATGGTGGAATGGGAAAGATAAGATAGTAAAGGATGAATTGTTTTTCTCCAGGATAATGATACACTATTTGATTTCTCTGTGCTGATTTCTTTGTTCTCATTTCATGCTTTTTGTGTTTTTGTCCTTTTTGTTTCAGTGACCACAGCTCTACGTAAGTGGGGTTACATGGAGAGAAAATACTATTCCATATACAAATACATAGTAAAATTGTAGTGTTGTAAAATAATGAAAAATCAAAATACGTTCCTTTGCTCTTCAGGATCTGGAAATATTGTCATAGCAAGTTGAAGATATTGGGCAGATACAACAGAGGACACACTTGTGAACTACTTCAAGTTGAAAATCTCCAGCAACTCCTTTGGAAGTTGAGGAAAATGCTCTTCCATTTTGGAAGATATGAGTATTATGTGTTTGTTATGTATTTATAAACCTGAGGAAAAATGATTTTCAGAGACTCATCATTGCCCAGGTAAATCCTATGTTACATGGAAACATAATCATCCTCCAATTATGAGTACACAGTAGAATGTTCTCCTTACTAGAAATAGAGACACTTTAAACGTGACATTTTCTCTTGCCATATTCTTATCTCTATATGTTTTTTAATTTGTATAAGATGAATTTTCCTACAATAGAAAGGAAAGGGGAAAATATTGGATCTAGATTTCCTGTAAGAAATATGTAAGAGATGCTATGATAAGGAAAGAAAAACTTGAGATAGGAAAACATCACAGGGAAATGGAAAATAATAACCAGTAGAAAATTCATTAACAGCAACAAAGAGCAAAACATTTGCTTAATAAAATCTAGGGCCCACTTAAGAAAACATCTAAAATTTAAATAAAAAAAAAAAAACCTCTCATAACATTCTGCAAAATGGACTGTTCAAGGTGCAAGTCTTGAATTTGTGAAGCGAGTTTTGAAGAAGTTTTAATGCTCTAGAGAGATGATGATGGCTTTACGGAAGGAAGGGGATATGTGATCACAGAGAGAGGCAGGAATGGAGGAAGCATTTGGGCCAGAGCTCCAGGATGGTTCCCCAGGACACTTTCTCCTTGTCTTGCCTCCTATTCTAGCTACTGAGCATCAGGGAGTCAGACGGTCTACACTTCGTTTCTTTTCTAATCCAAACAATAATATCTCAGTTGTTAACCTTTTGTAGGAGCAAGGATTATGCCTGGGCTAGCAACTCTTTAAGGAGCATGTGGAAGAGGGCTTTGAGCTGCAATTTCAGAGGTAAAACAATAAAACAAATCCCCTTTCACCCCTGTGGCTAAGGAAAAGAGACAGATGGTAATCAAGTTAAACAAATATCCTCATAAATTTTGATAGAATTTATTTACAAATCTTAAATTATTGACAATTATCTTAAGCATTAAATCAATTTTCCTCAAATGGAAGAAAAAAATAATTAAAATAGAGAAAATTTTGTTGTTCTCTGTGAGGGACAAACAACAGCTTGCAAGTTCAGCACATTTTGAAACCAGTAAAAATGTCAGGTTTCATGAAAATATGTTGATGATTTTCAAAAGAAATAACTTGAGCACTTCGTTTCCTTCAGTCCTCTAGTTAAATGTTAAAAAAAAATGTGTATCAGAAACTAGTTTCTTGGTCAACACCTGATAAAACAGCTCCACACAGTCATTAACAATTTCTGCCTCCTTAAGGGATATAATTTCTGATGTAGCAAAACTAACCCCCTCACCATTTATCACTTTTTCAAGGAGCTCAGATAAACAATTTTCAGAGTGCACAGTCAGATTTAAGGAAAAACCAAACTAACTAATTTTCATTAGCAATTAGAAGTCATCGTAATCATAGCTATGTTCAGATTAAATATGCATATTTGGATGCCAACCATGATGATTAATATGTCACCTTTGCTACTGTTACCATGGCAATATTATAATTAAAGTTACCCAAGTTTAAACTAATAACTTCAATATGCAATAAACTAACAGTGCCACAAATGTAATACAATACACTGATCCTGAAAACTGCAAAAATGTACAGATTTATTTTCCTCTTTTCTCCTCATTCTTCCAGGAAAAAGAGACAAAAGAACAAAATTTAGAGAAAACGGAAATTATTGATAATTATTAAGCATTCTATTGATAAACATTTTTATGATCTGTTAAAGACAAACTTTAGAGCAAAACTCTTTGTCATTTATTCCCTTATCTTCCTTTTGTACTCACTGTGGATTACGGATTTAGTCCTGAGAAGAATTGGCCAAGTAAAAAACCTGCCTTAGTCAAGCACCTCTTTTATATTATTTTACACATACCTCTCCCATTTGTAACTGATCCTCTAATGCTGGCTTCTAGCATCAGAGGCACTAAGGCAGTACTAGCATCAGAAATGGGCTGACAGTAATAAGAATAGTTTCCTTGTTTAAGCACCCTCCTACCTATTGTCTTAGTTGGAGCCATCCTTACAATAGATCAGAACAACGACTTAAGTCCGAGTATTTTAGTTGAGAAATACAAGCAAAGAATTAGGGAAAGTCAGATAAACCATAAAATGTATGGCAACGATCCGGTTTCGAAAAAGGACAATTGGGGTTCAATTTCATTAAGAACTCTCTGAGATAATGTGTGAAATGTGCCTCAGAATCAGCCTAATGGGGAATGGAAGTCTTAGTCATTTATGTACTGATTCCACTCCCCATTGGTTGAGGGTTGCCTCAGTGGTATCATCTTTTTCCTGCCCTTTTGTTGTGGCTGTTGCAGCCCAGCAAGTTCCCTCTGCTAGAGAAAGTTCTTAGGCAGAGAAGAAAGGGAGGCAGAGGCCCTTGTTATAAGCAACCATCAGAGGGCTGTGAACTGTCAATAGCTTCAGATAAACTCAGGTGAGCTAATAAGATAAGGAGCAGACACTGGCAGGTAGGCTATTTGATGCAAGGCTCCAAGCCCGATTCTGGAATGACAACAGAAAAAGACAAATATTGATTCCTCATGGAGTTTATGGACTTTCTGATAGCAGACAAGGCTAGACAGTTAATTCTGAAGTTCAGTGATTTGATTACACTTGGCACATTTATGTAACAACTGACATTTTGTCTTATCCCCACGATTTTTCAGCATAAGGGAATCATGCTGCTCCTGCTCCTCTTCCCCACCAGGCTAGGTGGGAATTCCATAATGTGATTCCACAACCCACCCAGCCATTCGTGCTTTACGGTCCTACGAACCACCTGAACTCTATCATGGAACATAGATTCTGTCTGCACTGGTATAGAGTTCTTCATTACCCCAATTTCTCAGCCCTCAGCCCAATGTGACAGGGCAATGAACAGACATAAAGCTTCCCTTTAGTCTCTTTCACTGCCTAAATTCTTGTAATACATTTTCTCATTGCTGGGGAACTAATGTAGGCCTTTATCAATCACATAATCTTTTATGCTCTGATTTCTTCAGGGCACAAAATTTTCACAATGTGAAAGTCCATTTAAGCAACACACAAATCAAGAGTACTATCGGCAACTCAGAAGCTCCGTGATGCCTTCTTCTGGTTTCTACTCAACTCAAAGGTAGCCACTATCCTGATTTTTAATACTTTTAATTTTGCCTGTGTTTGAACATAATATAAATGGAATCAAACACTATGTACTGTTCTATGCTGGTATTCTCTTCTTCACTATTATACATGTTATTCTAATAGCAATAGATAATTCTTAATGATTTTTTTCTGATAGTCTATTTTATAAATTAACCACAGCATATTTCTTCTACAGTTCATGGACATTTGGTTTATTACCAGTTATTGGCTACTGAAAATAGTGCTTCTATGAAAATTAATGTACATTTAGTAAATGTATGAATGCACTTCTGTTGTATATATACATAGGAGTAGAATTGCTGGACAATAGGTTGTATATATTTGTTTAACTTTATTGGATACTGTTAAAATTTTTCCAAAGTGATTTTATCAGTTTTATTTTAAAAAGTTGCTTGTTCTTATAGTTAGTTGCTGCTAAATATAATTATAATTGATTGTTTTATGTTGACCTTGCTAGATACACATATCTATTTCAATAGAATATCTCTCTCATATTTTGACTTTCTACATACACAATCACTTTAACAGCAAATACTCATAACATTTCTTTATTCTAATTCTCATTTTTTAAATCTTATTGCACTAGCTAGAACAGCCAATTTAATGTTGGATAAAAATGTTGAATGAAAATTGTTTTAATAGGCAATTTGAATCAATACTGATTTTGAAATAAAACTTTTAAGATTTTATTATTAAATACATTGCTTGCTGAAGGATTTTTGTAGCTATTCATCAGAAGCAAGTTGACTTTTGTCCTAGTGCTCTATGCACTTATTTTTGTCGTGAATGGGTGTTGAATTTCATCAGACGTTTTGCAGCTACAAAGACACTCTATCATTTTCCTAGGACTGCCATAACAAATTCCCACAAACCTAGTGGCTTAAAACATCAGAAATTTATTATCTCACAGTTCTGAAGTCTAAAAGTGCTCCAATCAAGATATCATCAGGGCTGTACAAAGGCTCCAGAGCAGAATCCTTCCTTGTCTCTTGCAGCTCCTGGTGGCTCCAGGCAGTCCTTGACTTGTGGCTACACAACTCCAGTCTCTGCCTCCATCTTCATAGGACCTTCTCTGTGTGTCTTTTGTGAATCTCCCTCTCTCTCTGTCTTATAAGGATGAGTGTGATTGGATTTAGGGCCCACCTAGATATTCCAGGATAAGCTCTTCCCCTCGAGATCCTAAACTGCATCACATACATCTCATATTTAGCCATATCAAGTAGTATTCACAGATTCCATGGACTTTTGGGTGGCACTTTTTGGCCATCACATATTCATACGATCTGTTTCTTTTTTTATAGTATGGTAAATTATATTATTTCACTTTTTTAGTATTAAGTAACCTTATACTTAAAAGACGAATCCAACTTGATCACGATACATTATACTTATATATATTGCTGGATTTGATTAATAATATTTTGTTCAGTTTGTTTTACATCTATATTCATAACAGATATTATGCTGTAATTGTCTCTTTTTTATAATGTTTCCTTGTCAAATTTTCATATAATATTTATACTAACATCATTAAATGAACTTGCAGTGTTCTTTCTTTTTGTATATCTGGAAGAGTCATTTAAAATTTTGTGTTTGCTTTTCCTTAAATGCTTAGGAGTATTTGGTAAATCCATTTAATCCTGGAGTGTTATTTTTGTGAAGATGTTCATTATATATTTAATACATTTAGTACTAGTTAGATTTTCAGTTTCCTCTTGTGTCACTTTTGGTAATTTGTGTTTTTCTAGAAAGTTTTCCATTTCAAGGACTGTCAAATTTATTGGCACAAACTTGTTAATAGTATATTTTAATATATTCTTAATATCTGTACGATTTGTAAGGATGACCATTCTTTCATTCATAACACTGCAAGTTTTTACTGTGTCTATATGTTTCTTTTAGTCTTGTTAGAGGTCCAAAAATTTTATTAATTATTTCAAAGAACTTACTTTAGGCTTTGTTGGCTTTTTCAATATAGTTCATTTTGTTTCTTTTTCATTCATTTGTGCTTTTGTCTTCAGCATGTCCTTTATTCTTATTTCTTTGATTTAATATACTATTTATATTCTGTCTTCTCGATATTGATATTCATACATCCTACCTTTTATGTGTTCAAGACTATAGTTTTCTCTCAACCACTCTAAAAATAGCTTTTAATCATATTTCACAAGTTTTTGCATCTTATGTTTTGATTTTTATTCCGTCAAAAATATTCTAATTTCCACTGGATTTCTATTTTGACCAATGGGTTATTTAAGAGTGTGTTACTTAATTCACATTGAGTATTTACTTATTGTTTTTGTTCTTCATTTCTACTGTACTGTTAATTTCAATTGTAGTCTGAAAATATACTATGAATTTTGTATACCCTTTGAGATATTACCAGGTCTTGCTTTGTGACCGGGAAAATGATCAGTTTTAGTAAATAATCCATGTCCAAGTGAAAGAAACAAGTATTTGGTCATTGCTGAATGCTCTGTTTTATTAATATACATCAATTAGGTCAATATTCTTGATCATGTGTATGAAACCTTTTATATTCATATTTAGATTTTTTCTGCTTTCCCATCATTAACTGAAAGGGTTGTGCTGATGTCATCCACTACAAATAAAGAATCGGCTTAACATTTTTTTAATACTTTTGAATTTGTTTTATACATGTTGAAACTATGGTATTAGATGATACCTTAGTATTTAAATTTGGAATTGTATACCTTCCTTGTGTAACGATCCTCTATTCATTGTGAATTATCTCTCTTCATTGCTAATAGTTTTTGCTCAAAGTCTGCTTTGTCTGCTGTTAGTTTAAATTTACCGGATGTCTTAGTTTTCTAGAGCAGCTGTAATAAAGTACCACAGACAGGGTGTCTTAAACAACAGAAATTTGCTGTTTGACAGTCCCAAAGGTTAGAAGTGTGAGATCAAGGTTTTAGCAGGGTTAATTTCTTCTGAGAGCTGTGAGAAAGAATCTGTTCCATGCCTCTTTCCCAGCTTCTGGTGGTTTGCAAGCAATCTGGTGTTTATTGGCTTGTAGAAGCATCACCTTGGTCTGCCTCCATCTTCACTTGAGTTTCTCCCCATGTTCATGTCTGTGTCCAAGTTTCCCCTTTTATAAGGACATCAGTCACATTGGATTAGGGGCCCACTCTATTCTAGTATGACCTCATCTTAATTAATTAAATCTGCAATGACCCTAGCTTCAAGTAAGGCCATATTGTGAGGTACTGGGGGGGTTAGGACTTCAACATATGAATTTGGAGAGGACACAATTCAACCCATAACATCAGGTTTGCTTTTTTATTCACATAAAAAACAACGCATAAGATCTCAGTGACTCAGTACATAAATATATTTTATACGTTCATGAGTCTGTCAGTCAGCTGTGATGGCACTGCTCCAGGCTCCATCCAGGATAGATGTAAGTCTCTTTCACATGTCTTTTTTTAGGTCAGACACCTTGCTAAAGGAGCAGCTCCTATCTAGGATGTGCTCTTCTCATGGTGATGGGACTAAAAGTGAAACATCAAGAGAAGTCATAAAAACATATTTAAAGCCTCTGCTTAAGCAGAGCAAAAGTCATATTCATGCACATTTTATTGGCCACGGTGAGTAATATTGCAAGCTCAACATCATTGTAATGAGAAGTATAATACTCTCCTAACGTTTAGGGAGAAAAAGAATAAATACTTGCTGGAAAATATGATAATTTACCCACCATTCTTTTACTTTTAATATGTCTATGTCCTTGTATTTCGTTTGTCTCTTGTAAACAGAATAGCTTTCCTTTTTTTCCTCTAGCCTAAAGTCATATCTTTTAATTGAGGTATTTATTTCATTAAATGACAAATGCTTATGTTACCATGTTATATAAATTATACCATGTATAAGATTGGGTAAAATTGTCACTTTATTATAAGAGCTAGGTATTTACCAGAATTCTTAATAAAATCATAATTTCTTTAAATTTTTTGATTAAATTACTGGCTATGGGGGGCTGGCCCCGTGGCAGAGTGGTTAAGTTAGCGTGCTTCACTGCGGCGACCCAGGGTTTCGCTGGTTCGCATCCTAGACACAGACATGGCACCACTCATCAGGCCATCCTGAGGCGGCGTCCCACGTGCCACAACTAGAAGGACCCACAACTATGTCTGCACCCAGGATCTGAACTGGCGAACCCCAGGCTGCTGAAGCAGAATGTGCGAACTTAACTGCTGGGCCACCACGCTGGCCCCCTGAAATTAGCATTTTTTAATTAATCATTTAGGCAAAGTTTTATCCAATTTATTGAGTTTTTTAAAGATCTTTTGATTTTTACTGATTTTTATATATTCCTTTTTCTTTTTCTACTTCATTGATGTCTGCTCAGATCTTTTTTTGTGCTTATCTTTCTGTCTGCCTGACTTGGGTTTTAACTGCTTTTTTCCTTCTAATTTCCCATGATGGAAACAAGAGTACTAACTTTAAATCACTGTTATTTCATAATTCAAGCATTAAATGTTATCAGTTTCCCTTTAAGCACTCCTTTAGCTGCATCCCATAGATTTTGATATTTTGTCTTTTATTATTTAATTTGAGGTGTTTTCTAATTTATACTGTTTTTTTACTTATTTAGAAATATATTAATTTCTACTTATCTGTGGATTTTTAAAATTTGTTATTGACTTGTAATTTGAAACCACGGTGTTAAGAGACCATACAACTTCAATCCTTTAAGTTTTTCGTTATCAGTGCCCCCGAATGAGTTCCAACTCCTAGTGATGCTGTGTACAGCAGAGCAGAACCCCGCACAATATTTTTGCACCATGCTTTCACCTTCTGGTGCTGTATCAGACAATGCTCCGCTGCTATTCATAGGGTTTTCGTGGCCAATGTTTTCAGAAATGTGTGGCCAAGTCTTTCTTCCTAGTCTATCTTAGTCTGGAAGCTCCACTGAAACCTGTCCACTATGGATGATCTTGCTCATATATGAAATACCTGTGGTATAGCTTTCAGCATCTTAGCAACATGCAGTTGTCACAGTTTGACAACTACAGGTGGGTGATGTGGTTCTCTAACCAGGAAAACAAACCCAGGTGGTGGTGGTGACAGCACCAAATCTTAAGCACTAGACCACCAGGGCTGGCTTCTTTAAATTAAATAGGATTTATTTTATGACTCAGCGTGTGGTATACACTGGTTAATATACACTTGAACAAATGTATATTCTAGAGCTGTTGGATACAGTATTCTACAGATGTTAATTAGGTCAAGTTGGTTGTCAATGTTGTTCTAATTTCTATACTCATAGAGATATTTTATCTTCTTGGTCTTTCAACTACTGAGGAAATTATTGAAATATCTATCTATCATTATTGAATTGTCTATTTCTCCTTTCTCTTAGGATTTACTTCACATATTTTCAAACTCTGTAATTATGTGGACATACATTTCTAAATGTTACATCATCCTACTCTATGTATTCTTTTACTATTAAGAGTGCATGGATGTATGTGTGTTTTAGTGATTTCCCTAGGGATTACATTATACATCTTTAATATATCACAATCTATTTCAGGTTACTCTTGATTTAAATCTGGGAGGTATAGTAAATTTTCACTAGTACAGCTCCATTTCCCTTAATAGTTTATTTGCTATTTTTGGCATATGTATTATGTCTATTTATTTATGTTATATATCCAACAAGATTTTTATATTTTCGTTCTTTAAAAGAAATTAATGGAAGAAAAATATGCATATATACATGTGTGAGTATGTGAAAAACATGCATATATATGTGTGTGTGAATGTATGTGTCTACTGACATACTATGACTTTCAACGCTCTTTCCCATTGATCATTCTTACCATCTGCTGTCATTTTCCTTCAGACTGAAGTTCCTTTAGAATTCTGTATAATACAAGGAAGATAAAATTGGATTGTTTCAATTTTTATTTATCTGTAAATGTGTTCATTTCATTTATTTCTGAAGGATAGTTTCACTGGATATAGAATTCTTAGATAACTGCTTTGTCTGTTTGTTTTGCTTCTTATTTACAAGCACTTTCAATTTATCATTCAATTCTGTTCTTACCTCTATTTTTTTTTGGTCATATTCAGATGTCTATCATGATGTTGTTTTCCAGTATGAATGTGCCATTTTTCTCTTGCTTTTTTCCATAATTTTCTTTCATCAGTTTGGTACATATATCAAATATATATTTGTTTTGTGTGAGTGTTTATCCTACTTAGGTTCCTTGAGCTTTGTGGATGCATAATTATTGCTTTTCTCTCATTTGAGAAATTTGTCATTATTTTTTCAAATATTTTACTTTTCCCGGCCCTATCTCTTTCTCCTCTCCTTCTGAAACTCCATTTTAACGTGTGACAGAATTCTTCCACAGCACATCATAGGCCTTAGACCAGTCAAAACAAAGTCTCCACATCCTTGCTCACAAAATTTTCTTTTGTTTTCTCAGTCTCTACTTGAATATTCAGGCTCATTTTGTTATAAACTACCCTTTTTAATTTTTTACAATATAGCTTTATTGAATGTATTTAAGTTTTTTTGCACCTGCTATATATTTTTTACCTTCTAATCTTTGAAAGAGGTACTATCTCTTTATGAAATATTCCTCCCCACCTTAACTTGACTAAGATGATAAGTAAGTACTCATCCTTCATGGGTCAGCTTAAACCTTCCTTTCTCCAATGAATCCACAGTTACCTATCAAAGCATCCAAAACAAAAGAAACTCAAGATTTAAGGTAGACAAAGTTTATCATAACTTATGAAAAAAATACACTTATGCTTTTATAGAGTGTCCATATTTTTAAAAACATCCAATGGTTCAAAGATTTCTAGTGCTTACATTAGACATATTATCTCAAAACATTTGAGAGAAATAAAAGTACATTGTAAAAGTTCTCTGTCACATTGGCTCTGCTAGTTTTTGTTGTAAGAGTTAAAAACCACATAACTAAATCAAGATGAATAGTTTTCATTGAGATTTTGTGACACTCAAGGGACAAGGTGCCAATAGACCACTGTGATATTGCCATTTTGAACAGGCCTGAAGACATTCAACTCAGGATTCCTGCTTCTGAATGAATGTATTATAGAGGAATTGTTGATATCTCAAAATATCGGTATAGGGCTATGGTGATGACAGCAGAAGTTTGAGTTATTTTAAAAGGATTATAGATAAGCATGTAGCCTAAATACCTGAACTACATTCCACATCTAAAATATGATCATATTATTAAGGAAGCACAAACATCTTGAAAGAGAATCTGAAAGTAGATTTTTATCAGAAAATAAGCACATAAATAAAGAAATAAATAGCAAAGAGATCGCTTTAGAAATAAAGAATGATTTGACTCTGAGGCCTAACAGAGGCAAATTCTCTGCCAGTTTTCATTCAACACCATTGATTATTGTGTATCAAGCAATTGTTCCTTCACTGAAAGCCCTATTTTGTATCTGAAAGAGCTGTTAAAGTTTATCCAAATTTGTAAGTTTACATATAAAAAAATTTACTCTACTATAAACTGAAATGTGTCTCTGCAGAACATTGTTACAGTTTCTCACTTAAAATACAAACAATAAATATATTAATGTTAAGGGATTCAATAGTGTATATATTTTTGTTCTAATGTATAAAATAAATAAAATTATTGATTAAAAAGACTCAAAGCATCTTCTAATTATAAATCTTCTTTCTTTGCTCCAATATTCATTTTAATAAAGTGATAGATTATTTCCTGTATGACCACGTCTCAGGAAGAAAAAGGCCAAAAAAACCCACAAAGGAAATAAGTACCCCTGATTTATAATTTAAATAGGAAAACTCAACCTTCGTCTTACCTACAGGTGCTAGGGCACAGCAGAAAACCAGAAAATGATTGAAACTATTTTGCACATTGTCGTACTGCTTTATTACACCCATTCCAGGAGGATGAAACTTGAGACTCAATCTTACTTCAGTGGCTCTAAGTGTACTGATGCGGTCTATGAAATCAAGCCGGAGACTGTGATGAGCTATTAGCATTATCTTCATTGTGAATTATATTCATCTTTAGTGGAAGAAAATGTCCTTAAGGTAAAAATCTTTTACTTTAAATCAAAGATTGTAAGAAATGGTGAAATTGGGCTTCTATTTCCAACTCATCTTCCTTTTTTTCCCCACACATCTATCCATTTGGCCTCTTGTATTTTCTTAGTGCCAGGATAATTTGCTTGAATCATTATGGTGAGACAAGGAGAATGAAAATAGGTCGATAAATATAGTTAGCCTCAAGACCATTTTGCAACACTATCACTCTGCTCAATTCCAAAATTTAAGATGAGGAATCAGTTTCTTCATGACAATGAGCAAAATTATATGTCACCTAAAATTTCAGCAAGTATCTGCTTTATATTGAGACCATTATAAAGTCAGTGAAATCTGGATAAAATTCTAGTTAGGTTACATACCAAGTATGGTAGGCAGTATGACTCTGAAAAATGTCTACATGCTAATTGCTGGAACCTGTGAATATGTAGTGTTACATGGTAAAAGGGACCTTGAAAGTGTAATTAAGTTTACACACTTTAAAATAGGGAGATTATTTTGCATTATCCATCATTCATGCTGGCCCAGTCTAATCACAGGAGTCCTTAAAAGCAGAGAACTTTCTTGGCTGGAGTCAGAGAGATGCAGCAGAAATCTGAGAGATTCGAAGAGTGAGAAGGACTCACTTCACCATTTTTTATTTGAAAATGGATGAGGCAATATGACAAGGAACGCCTTAAGAGTCTGAGAAAGGCTCCTATCTTACTATCCTCAAGAAAATGGGACTTCAGTCCTACAACTGCACAGAACTGAATTTGACCAATAATCTAAATGAACATGGAGGCAGATTCAGCCCCAGACCTTCCAGAAAAGAACACAGCTCTATTGATACCTAGATTTCAGACATTTCAGACTCTAAGCAGAGGACCCAGTTCAACCACCCTGTACCCTTGTTTCTGCCCAAAGAACTGTGAGGTAATAAATGAGTGTTGTTTTAAGCCACAAAGCTTGTGGAAATTTCTTACAGCACCAATAGAAAACTAATACTCCAGCATTTTGAAAGCTTCATAATAGATTCCTGACCTTTAATTTTTAATTTGTAACATAGGAATAAATACCAATCATAAATCTGAGCATGAAATGGCTAAAACTTAATAATCATGAGCTACCACAGTCCAAAGGAATATTTAATGATGTCACTAAGTGATGCATGATGAGGCTACACGAATGTTTCTGAATCTTTATATTTCTGTTAAATGAGGATTTCTTCCCCAATGAGGAAGCTATCCTCCCTATGAAAACAAGTTATGCTCAACATTATGAAATAAGAGATACTGCATGTACAAGATAATTGATGAATTGAGATTAAAGCCAGGAACACAGTCAAACGAACAAAGGGAAAATCATTCCCTATCAATAAGTAAATAATATTTGGCATTTTGTCAGGATCATAACCTAAATCAAGCTTGCCTTATTACCAAAAGTGATGAAAATATACTTAAACTGTGAACCCAAGTCAACAGAAATCTAGAATGTGGGCCTTGATATTGATACAAACAATATCTTTTTGCCAAACAGGTATGCAAGATATGAAGAAAAATAAGCAGCTGCTAAGGAAAACAGGGAAAAGAAAACAGTGATCAGAAAATACAAGAAATGTTCAGTTAGGCCTGTTTTCAGTATTTCTCTAAAGATAGAAGACATAAAATAGTGTCAGAAACAAACTCTACATCCTTTAAAGACTAGATTGTATTTTTTATTTTAGATAAGTTCTATATTAAAAAAGAATATAATAAAAAGTCCATAATAATGTTTTAGTTAAGTTTTTAAAATCCTTTTGTTGAGTTCATCAACTTCTGAATTAAGAAATCTCCCAGTGTTACATCTAGAGATCAAGCCCAAAGGGACCCTCTGAAGAATTTAACCCAGATTCTTTTACTCAGATAAGGAAGGTGTTCTACACATTCTTATCCTATTAAGGCTTATTTCTTCTTTTATTGTACCAAATATTAAAATGCCTTGAAATAAATGCCATATAATATTGACACAGATATTTCAACTTTAGGGTGAATTTTTTTAATGCTTTCCAAATTCTATTGCTTCCATTTGAAGAATTTGAAAACTTTGCATCAGTTAAAACGTTTAATATTTATGAAAAATTTGTCTTCGATATTTTAAATTAATTAAATAACATTTAGTGTTAAACAATTTTGATGAGAGATTTTATTTAGGTATAGATCAAAAATTTTAGAAGGTCAGAAAGTTAGCATATTTCTATCAGAAGATATATGGCTCTAAGATTTCAACTTGGAGAAAAAAGTTTTAGCTACAAATACCAAGTAGTGCTAAGACTAACATATCTCTCCAATATTCAGAAGACCTTTTCAAATGTAGTATTCATGGGCCAATGTAGAAGTTACATGCAATTTTGATAGCATGAAGGATAAATTTACAAAGCCATTGCTCTTCAGTATCCATTGTGACGATATCCCATTTTTGTTACCAGAAGGGCTGACATCAGGCCTTATGGAGAGCAGGCTTTCAATAAATATGTTTCATTTGTGCAAAACCTATTCTGTGCTAACCATGTCAACTTATTGTGAAATATAACTAAAGGAAATAACAGAAGGAACGGAAACACTAATGTCAAACCCTCTCTTTCTTTTTGAACTACTTTATTGAGGTATGATTGACATACAAAAAGCTGCACATATTTAATGTATACCACCTGATGAGTTTGGAGATAGGTATACATCTGTGAAACCATCACCGCGATCTATGCTATAAACACATCCATCACCTCCAAGATTTTCCTCCCACACTTTTGATTATTATTATTACTATATTATTATTTTATGATAAGAACACTTAACACAAGATATGGTCTTTCAGCAAATGTTTAAGTATACAATACATAATTGTTAACAATAGGCATTATGCCGTACAATAAATCTCTGGGACCTCTTTATCTTGCATAACTGAAACTTTGTACCTTTTGACTAATACCTCTCTGTTCCCCAACCCTGACCCCCAGTTCCTGGCAACCACCGTTTTACTCTCTGCTTATATGAGTTTGACTATTTTAGATTCCTCATATAAGTGGTATCATGTAGTGTTTGTCCTGTATTTCATTTATTTCAATTAGCATAGTGTCCTCCATATTCGTCCTAGTTGTCACAAATGGCAGGATTTCCTTCTTCTTTATGGCTGAATAATATTCTATAGTGCATACATATCATATTTTTTATCCATTTGTCCATCAATGGACATTTAGATTGCTTAGCTTTTATGAATAATACTGCAGTGAACACGGGAGTGTAGATATTTCTTCAAGATTCTGATTTCAATTCTACTGTATATATATTCAGAAGTGGGATTGCTGGATCATATGATAGTTCTATTTTTAATTTTTTAGGAACTGCCATACTGTTTTCCCTAGTGACTACATCAATTTACTTTCTCACAAACAGTGTATAAGGATTGCAATTTCTGCACATCCTTGCCAACACTTGTTATCTTTTGGTTTTTTGACAATAACCATCCTAATAGGTGTGAGGTGATATCTTGTGGTTTTGACTTGCATTTCCCTAATGACTAGTGATGTTGAGTACATTTTCACATATCTCTTGGCCATCTGTATGTCTTCTTTGAAGAAATGTTTATTCAGGTTTTTGTCCATTTTTTAATCACGTTATTTGTTTTTTTTATATTGAGTTGTATGAGTTCCCTATATATTTTCAATATTAACCCTTCATAAGATATGTGGTCTGCAAATGTTTTCTCCCTTTCCATTTGTTGCCTTTTCATTTTGTTAGTGGATTTCCTCAGCCGTGAAGACGCATTTTGCTTTAATGTAGTCCCACTTGTCTATTTTGGCTTTTGTTGCCTGTGTTTTTGGTGTCATATCAAACTCCACATTAATACATTTCTTTGAGTTATGGTTCCTAAAGGTAGACCAAAAGTAGAAGCTTAAATATATTTTGTTTTTTTTTTAATAAAGATTTTATTTTTTTCCTTTTTCTCCCCAAAGCCCCCCAGTACATAGTTGTATATTCTTCGTTGTGGGTCCTTCTAGTTGTGGCATGTGGGACGCTACCTCAGCGTGGTTTAATGAGCAGTGCCATGTCCGCGCCCAGGATTCGAACCAACAAAACACTGGGCCGCCTGCAGCGGAGCTCGCAAATTCAACCACTCGGCCACGGGGCCGGCCCTGAATATTCTGGTTTTGTTATGTATATGATATTCTCACTTGTCTTCATTGTGTTTTCTCTATATATCTGCTCTTACTCTCTGCTATCAAAATTTTTTCCTCTCCATTTCTTTCTTTACATCATATTTCATATATTATTAGAATATTTGCTATAACGTGATTGCCCTTTATTCCATGCTAATGAAATCAGTAAAACGTTCACCCTGAATACTTTTGCTTCATTAATACGCACATATTTATTTTTGCCACATTTGTTCCTGATGGGAAATATCAGGTGTTCAATCAATTTAAAAATAATTTTGAATTTTTTAAATTTAATTATGTCTGCATAAATATTTTCATCAATAAATTTTTATATTTTAGTTTGCTTTATTTAATTTAGAAAAATACCTTAAGTTTCATATCTAGAGATTTATATTATAAACTGCACTTCTGATTTAATACAACCATATATTCTTAAAACTACATAAATTTTGGACTAGGAAGGAAATCTTTTGAATCTCTAGGTTAATTTTTCATATGTAAAAACACCAATTTATTTTTAAAATTATCATTATTATTTATATTTTAGCATCTCTGAACATCAGAAATTAAATCACCACCTATATTTCAGCTACCTATGGATTTGTTTGATTTGAAAAACTGTAAGTAAATTTTCATTCAGATGTTAGATGAATTCAACATTTTGCTGTCTTAGTTTTCCGTTAAGTAAAGCTCTATTTTCCTTTTATATAGAAAGAAATTATGTTTTCTTCCTTTAGAAAAGTCATTTTTTAAAAATCAGATTTCCCTGCTTTTCATTCATTAAACTATAGATGATATAACGAAGCAATCGAGGGATGATCCTATTCATTCTCCTCAGAAAGTATACTGTGAAGTCCATATTTTTATGCTGGTCAGGTCTGCTTTGTGGTTAACATCTTGGATTGGCACTGCTAGCTGGCTGAGTGTCACGTTGATGGCAGAATTCCAGTGTGACATCTGACAGTTTGGGAAAAATCACTGAAAATTCTTTACACAGACACACAAAATGCACCAGTACACCCTCTGAATATTTTTTTATTGAAATTTCAAAAGCAGTCTTAGTCTCGTTCCATATCCATGGCATTGTGCTAGTCACGGAAGAAAAGCAAATTTGACTTCTTAATTTTATCTTAAAGTTTTTACATCTCTAATTATTCCCTCTTTGAGCACTTTGAATGAAAGGGACCAATATTTTATCCATTTGATGGATGAGGAAACTCACGCTTTAGAACAGAACTACCCAAAGTAAGGCCAGGGAAACAGTTTTTACCCCTAAACTCTTGGTTAACAGACTAAATGGAGATAAAACATTAATTGAGAGTAATTGTTTAGAAACTTTAGAGCAGTTTCTAGAGTAACTGTATGAATGTCGAATTTAATAATGAAAAGCAGGGTTTGTATTTTATATGCCTTTTTGTTTTGTTTCATTTTTCTAGTAATTATGTATATTTTTATCGTATTTTACAAAAGTTTTGGTTTGTGATAAATGGGGAGAACCTGTTCCTCACCAGAGATAGTTTAAGAAGCACTGTGCTGGAAGGTTATTAAGTGCAACCAAGGGCGTTCCTCAGTTGCTCATACCTCTGAGGTACTCCGGAACAATATGTGCGTTAACAATAAAAACGATCCTCAGCCCAACATCAGGAAACTGAGATTTACTAGGCGTTGTATGGAGCTTGGACATATATATTTGTAAAATAAATACAAAACAAAACAATCCTAATAAAGAACCAATGCAAAATAACTGGAACATGTAAGTCTAGATTTTAGGTACTAGGATCACCTAGTCCTGTTCTAGTTAATGTTCTCAAAAGAGTTTACAATGATCACCAGGCAAATTCTCCTCCCTCACAAGTAAGGTCCTGTGAAAGCTCAGGCTGGAGGGACTGTGCTTGGCAGCTCCATCAGTGATGATGCTGGTAGTCTCCACAGTAACAGTTACTATGGTGAAGGCAGGCAGAGTGTATGTAAGAAAGGGAATGTAGAAAATTTGCTGTTGTGGTTGCTCTGTGATGGCCATGTGCAGATCAAGGGAGGCATTTCGGAGCTGCTCCCATCACCTTCCTCTTAATTCTGGCATATTCTTTCACAGGTTGTTTGATTTGGTTTCATAGTAAACCCAAATTGCAGCATCCAAAAGCCTAGTTTGAATAATCATGCTCAACAATTTTCAATCATTTATCATCCAGCCTAGTTCAAGTTCCAAGAAAATAATTTGAAAGTCATACACCCTAGAAGCTCTATTAATTTAATAAGTAATTTTTACAGGAAGTGGAATGGAATTAGCAATACTCTAAAAATCTAGCATTTTCATATGGAATTTTCACTTTCTCAAAGGTCCAAAAAGTTGTATGTGTGCCTGGGTACTTCCCAAAGGTTATTTGAATCTCAAAACATTTGTCAAAGTTTAAATGAAAGCACATGGAATGAAATTATTGTATACTAAAATTCTCTATTATTACAAATTCAAATAAAAATGAAATAAGGCTTTGCTTAATTTATTTTATCTTATATTTAATAAGGAAAATATAAATTATTCTGAATACTATGGAATGGGGACTAAGAATTTAAAGGTCTCTTTTCGGTGTTTAAAACCTATGTGTATGTGATAAAACAAGATGATGAAACAGCACAGGCTTCTGCTGATCTGTCCATAACTCAGCATTAGAGTGCCTCAAAAGTTATAGGAAGGCTGAAGAATCCAAGCAACTAGAATAAAAATGGGTAAATTTCTGTCAATTTAGTTGCAATTATTTTAAAGATGGGTTGGCTGGCAGGCCAAGAATGAGCATGAGGAGAATTTTCTTAGTGTGCCCATTTTCTTTTTTCTACATTGTCCTGAATAGATGATTAACATTCCACGTCCACTGCAAGTCAGAAAAAAAAAAATCAAAACAACAAAATCACAGCGTGAACATAATGAAGGTTCTTGCCAGAGCCTTGCTTGGGTGAGGGGCAGAGAGGAATAATTGGGCCCAGGCAGATGGGCTAGCCACTGGGAATAACAGAGTACTCTTAATCCTCTCATCCCATGCATACCGAAAGCTGATTTAACCAGAAAGTGATAAGATATAAAAAGGTGGCTCTTGCAAATGAGTAATGCCAGGTAATTGCCCAAGAGAAAAGAATATCTTGTGATGATGGGGTCCAACAAGGAGAGATTGTGGCATTCAAAGGTCTTTGTCCTGAGGTGCCACTCCAACCAACACACTGAATTCAAATTAAACACAGAGGTTAAGGTGTGGACTTTAACCCTCCCCCAAATTCTACCACTTATATATTAGGTCGCATTCCTTGTCTGCTACTTGAAGATATATCTCCAAAAATTACTCTTCTCTTTCCTGCCCCATCAATTTTTGTTCCCAGTAGGAACATTACCATAAGCATTCAAAATGCTGATATTTTTTCCATTTAAAAAAAACAAACAAAAAAAACCTTTACAGCATATTCCTCACCAGTTTCACATCCAATTCTCTTCCCCTTTAGAGCAAAGGTCCTAGAAAGGTAGGCATTACTAACAGTCTACACTATCCTTCCTCTCATTTCCTCTTAAGTCCATTCCAGTCAGGTTTCATTCTTACCATGTCTCTGGAATCGTTAGAGTAATTTCATCAATTCAACAACACTATCCTTTGATTCCAAATCTAACAGTCAGTCCTCAGTCCTTATTTTTGACCAAAGTGTATCTTGTGGTTGAACTCCTAACTCACTGGTCTTTCCCCAAACGCCTTTGCTGCTATCAACTTTTCTTTTTAATGTTAGAGGGCTCCCAGGTGTTAATCTTTGATATTCTTTGTTTTTTTTGTCTATGCTCACTTCCATAGCAACTCATTCAGCTTCAGAACTCATGTACAATCTATTGGCGAGAACATTCAAATTTATACCATCAGACCACACCTCCCTTTCAAACTCCAAATACCTACATCAAGTGCTTACTTAAAATCTTTCCTAAGATGTCTGTAGACATCTCAAACTGATTATGTCTAAAACTGAACACCTGATTCCCCCAAAACTTCCTATTCTCTAATCATTCCCAACTCAATTAATAGATACTCATACTTCCACTTTCTTCTTTTTCTTCTATACCCCACATACAATCTGCCAGGAAATCGGTAAGTGTATATCCAAAATCTAACCATTTCTCACTGTGTCCGCTGATACCACCCTTGTCTGAGTCACCATCATCTCTTGTCCTAATGGGCTAACTACTTCTATTCTTGGGGCTCAATAGTTTGTTCTCAACAAAAATTTATTTTTGAAGCTTAAGTCATTTAAAGTCATTCTGCTGCTCAAAAGTCTGAAACAGCTCCCCATTGCAGTCAGAATAAAAGCTAATGTTTTAAAAATGCGCACAGGGTTCTGAATGGTTTGTGGTGACCTGACTTCCTCTCCTAACACTGCTTCACTCATGTGCTGCTAGCTGAACTGTCACCCCCGATACTTCCTGAATGGGTCAGGCACACTCCTGTGTAAAGGCCTTTGCTCTGGGTTTTGCCTCTGCCTAGCCTATTCTTCCCCTAAATATCCAGTCTCAATGTTCCCCCTGTCCACAGCTGCCCTTAGATAACTTTGCATTAAACTTTTTATTGTCTTCAAATATCTACTAAAATCCAACCTACCTGCATCATTTATACTTGTAACCTATACCAAACCACATCATTGGCATTAGTGTGCCAAAAGCAAATAGAATCTCAAACTAGAATTCCAAATTAGTCAAAAATATTCTTCAAAAACAGAAATGACATTTATAGGTGAATACAAAAGATGTTTTCTCTATTGTTGAAAGAAGTTGAAGAAGACACAAAAAAATGAAAAGATGTTCCATGCTCTTGGATTGGAAGAATTAAAATAGTTAAAATGTCCATACTTCCTAAAGCAATCTACAGAGTCAACGCAATCCCTGTCAAAGTTCCAAAGACATTTTTCACAGTAATAGAACAAAGACTCCTAAAATTTACATGGAACAACAAAAGAACCTGAATAGCCAAAAGAATTCTGAGAAAAAAGAACAAAGCTGGAGGCATCACACTCCCTGATTTCAATACACTACAAAGCTATAGTGATCAAAACAGCATGGTATGGGCACAAAAACAGACACACAGAGCAATGGAATGGAATCGAGAGCCCAGATATAAACCCACACATATATGGGCAGCTAATTTTCAACAATGGAGCCAAGAACATGCAATGGAGAAAGCTTCCTTCAATAAGTAGTGTTGGCAAAACTGGACAGCCACATGCAAAAGAATGAAAGTAGAGCATTATCTTACACCACGCACAAAAATCAACTCAAAATGGATTAAAGACTTGAATGTAAGACCTGAAACCATAAAACTTCTAGAAGAAAACATAGGCAGTACACTCTTCAACATCGCTCTTAGCAGCACATTTTCAAATACCATGCCATAACCAGGCAAGAGAAAAAATGAACAAATGGGACTATATCAAACTAAAAAGCTTCTACCACGGCAAAGGAAACCATGAACAAAATGAAAAGACAACCCAACAATTGGGAGAAGATATTTCCAAGCCATATATCTGATAAGGGGTTAATATCCAAAATATATAAAGAATTCATCTAGCTCAACAACAAAAAAACCTAAGAACTTGATTAAAAGATGGGCAAAAGATCTGAACAGACATTTCTCCAAAGAAGATCTACAGGTGGCCAACAGGCACATGAAAAGATCTTCAACATCTCTAATTATTAGGGAAATGCAAATAAAAACTACAATAAGATATCACCTCATGCCCATTAGAATGGATATAATTAATAAGAAAAGAAATAACAAGCGTTGGAGAAGATGTGGAGAAAAGGGCACTCTCACACTCTTCTCGTGGGAATACAAACTGGTGCAGCCACTATGGCAAACAATATGGAAATTCCTCAAAAAATTAAGAATAAAACTACCATATGATCTAGCTATTCTGTTGCTGAGAGTTTATCCAAAGAACATGAAAACAAAAATGTGTAAAGAACGCACCCCTATGTTCATTGCAGCATTATTCACAATAGCCAAGACTTGGAAACAACCTAGGTGCCCATCAAGGGATGAATGGATAAAGAAGATGTGGTGTATATACACAATGGAATAATACTCAGCCATAAAAAAGGTGAAATCTTGCCATTTGCAACAACATGGCTGGACCTTGAGAGTATTATGCTAAGCAAAATAAGTCCAAGGGAGAAATCAAATACCGTATGATCTAACTCATAAATGGAAGATAAAAACAACAACAACGGCAACAAACAAACACATAGATACAGAGATTGGATTGGTGGTTACCAGAGGGGAAGATGGGAGGGAGGGGGCGAAAGGGCTCATGTGTGTGGTGATGGATGGTAATTAGTTTTTGGGTGGTGGACATGATGTAATCTATCCTGAAATTGAAATATAATGACGTACATCTGAAATTTTAAATGTTATGAACGAATGTTACCTCTAGCAAGCAAATAAATAAACAAATAAACAAAAAGAACATGTGTATTGAACCAGAAAAAAAAAAGATGTTTTCTCTTTTATTAATTTCTATAACGTAATATAATATTTAAAGAAAAAAGGCTGGCAATGTATTGCGGACTTTTTAAAGTATGTAGAAATAAAATGAATTAAAATTGTAGCACAAAAGATGAGTAGGATATGATGATTAATTTTATGTGTTAATTTGACTGGCCACAAGGAGCCCAGATTAAACATTATTTCTCCATGTAGCTGTGAGGCTGTTTTTGGATGATATTCGCATTTGAACCAGTGGATTAGGTAAAGTAGAATGCCCTCTCCAATGAGAGTGGGCATCCCCCAATCCGTGAAGGATCTGAACAGAAGAAAAAGCAAAGGGAGGAGAAATCCATCCATTTTTTTTCTGGGCTTGCTGCTTGAGCTGGCACATCTTATCCCGTCTCATTTCATTTCATCTTTTCCTGCCTTCAGACTCAGACTGAATTACACCACTGGCCTTCCTGGGTCACCAGCTTGCAGACAGCAGATTGTGAGACTCTCAGCTTTCATAACCATCTGGGTCAATTCCTCCAAATAAGTATTTCCCTTTCTCTCTCTCTGTCTCTCTCTCTCTCTCTCTCTCTCGTATATATTATATATGAGATACAAAATATATATTCTATGAGATAGAATATATATGAGATACATATGAGGTATATGTCTCTTTTATTGGTTTTGTTTCTCTGGAGAATCCTTCTAATACAATGGGACATGGGGAAAATGCACTAATACTATTTCAAGAGTCTTAAGTGATACGTAAAGTGTATAATATTATTTTGTGGGAGACTGTAATGAATTAAAAGATCCACATTGTAAACCCTGGAGAAGCACTCTCCATATGGTAGCCACTAGCCACATGCAGCTATGTGAATTTAATTAGATTAATTAATTTAAATTAAAATTTTAGTTTTTCTGTTGTACAAGTGCTCAAAGCCACATGTGGCTTGTGGCCACTGAATTGGACATTGTAGATCTGAAACATTTCCATCATCACTGAATGTTCTCATAGATAGCCTTAAAGAACCCACTAAAAAACCCAGAAAGATATAAGTAATCAACAAATAGATAAAATGACTACTGAGAAATACTAAATCCAAAAGATGGCAGGAAAAAGGAAAAGATAAAAGAGAAATGAGATTAACAAAAAACAGTTATCAAGATGTTACAACAAAACCCCATAATCATATCTGTATCTACACTAATACATATTGCAAACAAATGTAAACATTTACATATAAATGTCAACAATATTAAATTACACATACTATATTCTTTGATCACAATAGAATTATATTAATAATCAATAAAAGTATATTAAAATTGTACATATCTAGGAATGTACAGATACATCTATTTACATTAGTCAATGGAGATATAAATATACAAATGAGAAAATATTTGTATTATATTAATTAAAACCCAGTATACCAAACTTTGCATGGTACAATTAAAGCACTTCTAGAAGGATGCTTACAGCTTTAAATGTCTATAATACAAAACAAGAAAAGTCTAAAATCAGTAACCTAAGCCTCTACCATATAAAGCTAGAAAAGTAAAGAAATGTATATCCAAACTGAGTAGAACAAAGGAAGTATTAAAAAGAAGAGAGAAATCAGTGAAACAGAAAGTTGACAATCAATAGAGAAAATTGATGAAACCAAAGTGATTAACAAGATCAATAAAGTTTACAAATCTTTAGTCTGATTGATCAATCTAAAAAGGGACAAAAGACAAATTACCCAAATCAGAAAAAAAGAAGTGGCTTCCTCAAGATATTATAGCCATCAAAAGGCTAACAGGGAGATAATATTTCTGTCTATAAATCTGACAATCTAGATAACATCGACAAATAACTTGAAACCACAAATTATCAAAACTGATGAATGACTCATTAGAAAATTCTGAACAGTCATAAGGGAACATCTGAGACACAAAATGGAATACAAACATAGTACCTGGTCTTAGTTTTACTGGTCAGCTTATTACACAAAGTTTCAATAGGACATGTGCTCACTTAGATAGAAAACACCATTTGAATGAAGAAATCACCAGCACTAGTAAGAGTGGTCAAAAAGTTTGCCAAATATGAGATTCTTTCTGAAAAATAAAGTAAAATAGTTTGGGCACATTGGCAATAAAAACTAGAAAATGTAGAAGTAATTTCAGGTACCAACTAATTAACTTGAATAAACATATATGAGATATTTTTATATAAGATTTCTAAACTCTTAAAGGCACATTTTAAAGGATGTGTGTAAATAGGGAGACGTGTCAAATTCACATATGGGAAAACTTAACTTTTTAATATATGTTAACTTTCCTCAAACTGAACTATAAATTCAGTGCAATTCCGATTAGAATTTCAAAGGTTTACTTTCATTTTTCCTGAAACTGATACTAAAATTCATACAAAAGAATAAATGTCAACAAATACCAAAGAAAATATGAAAAGAAGATCAAAGATGGAGTAAATTCCCTATGTATCCTGCATTTTGCCCTGCATAAATGTACTACTAATTATATATGTAAAAACAGGCAAATAAACTAATTAACAAAAATGCAGAGTTCAGAAATATGCTCACCTTCTTTTATATTTTTATCGTGCTGGTCATTATCTGAATTTTTTTTCATTTGGTTACTGTCTCACTCCTCCACTAAAAAAATATGTTAATTAGAGCAGAGACTTTGACCCTTGCTGTATGCCCAGCACCTGTAAGACTGCTTAAAAGCACTGTTTTCATTTGTTGAATGAAAGAAAAGGTATTCAAAGGCATATGATTAGAGGTTGAGTTGTAGTTCAACTGGGGAAGCTACTCGTCATATGTAAAAAACATAAAGTCAACTAAACAGTTTATAACATACACTAAAGTGAATAGTTGATGGATTTAAGACCTAAATATCAAAGGTAAAAATTAACAAACTAAGAGAAAAAAAAGAATGAGATAGTACCTTTATTATCTTGAGATGAGCAAAGACTAATTCTTAGAGAATAATCCAAAAAAGAAAACACTTCAAATTACAAAATCATCTGTATGACTGGATAGATGTTTTGAGAAAATAAGATGCAATGATTCCTGTTAAAGATATACATTGAAAAATTAATATGTCTCAATTTGTTTCACATCTTTTGTTAGGATCCATTCATTTTGGGGAATTGAAAACAAACTTAAAATTCAATATATGCAGCTTTTCAAAGCAGAATATCTATTATGACATTTCTGAATGAGACTACCGAGTGAGTGCTTCATTGTCTCTTAATATTTATTCTCAATTCTATTTTATTGTACTAAAATCCCTAATTTTTGTTCAACCATCTCCCCAAATAAAAGAGTAGAAGAAGGACAAAGAAGAGAAGAGGAGAAGGGGAGAAGGAAGGATCTTTCTTCTAACTATATAGTATATAACCATGGGGATACATTTCAGCCAATGGAGTGTGAAAGGATGTGACATGAGCAACTTCTGGGTCAAGCCCTTAAATAGAAAGTTAATGTTCCTCTGAAACTTATTTCTTCTTCCATGCTGCAGACTTGTCAGACTATGAGCTCTTTGCATCATCTGTATGGGAAACATATTCCACGGAGGGGAAATATACACAGTCTAGAAAGACCATAGCCACCACACCAGTTGGAACTTTAAAGTAATGAACAAATAAAGCTCCATGTTGTTTATGATGAATAGAATAACATGCAATCAACTACGTAGACTTAGTTTATACACAGATTACATTAAACGGATAGTGTTGGCTAAAACAATTGCTTGACTTTTAGAAATAAGAAAAATAATGTATTGCTCCTTCTGATTATATTTTTTTGACTTAATGAGCTATTATGACTGGTAATATTGCCGTAGATGCTTTCCATTAAATATTGTAAGAATTGAACATACTAAGGTTTTAACTTAGAGCTTTCATGAGGAATCTTAGGATTGTAAAGATGCTTATTTGTTAATCTAATTTTAGTAAGTCTCCTAAATTGCTTTGGTTGCAAAAGAAGCCAGCATGACAGCTAAAAAAGGTGAAACATAATAACCCTGACTTCTTTCATGCCTTTATGGAGACAAAGAAAATCAGGGGGTAGAGAAAAAGCATGCACAAGTTTTCCAAAGAAAATAGGATAAAGTGTGCTTTTAACTATAATTTAGAAAATCTGATTATCGTGTAGGTTTTCTACTAAGCAATATTCTAATGAATAGCAAAGTCAGGGTAACGTAATCCTGTTACTGTAAACTAAAGAAATTGTCTGTATTAGACTATATGTTAGGAAATAAGTTAATGTTCAAATTCTGGAGAAGTGTTTTCAAAGACGGAAGTTTAAATGGGCACAGGGTAAAACCTCGCATAGCAGTCATAACAATATATTCTCTTTCGACTGTCAAGTGAATAGCGTACTACTTTGAATTTCTCTTTTTTTCTTAGAAAAAAATAATTACATTGAAATAAAGATTTATATTTTTAATATATGCTTATTTAACAGATAAATAATGCATAGAAGTATGAATGGCAGTATCTCAATTGCACACTTATTTTTTTTTACTTGATAAGACTTAAAGTTTATGCCTTTGAATGTGTTTATGATAAATTTGACATCCCAAGTCTGAATATTTTTATTTCCATTCTAAGTAAAGATGGGGAGGGCTGTAATTTAGAATGGACTAGTAAATGAAATTTTCACACCATCAATAACATAGTAGTTACTAAAGGACAGATTTTGAAATAAGAGCAGTTAGCAAATTTGTAAACACAAACACAAAAGATTAGAAGAAAAAATATATGTGAAAACATAAAAAAGAAAAATTATTCACCAACCCAATTATTATTTATACCCCCCTGCTGTATGTTTGCACTTATATTTTACAAATTAATATTATAATAAATAGTGTCTAAGGAATTGATTTTTTTCAATAAAGCTTAAGTTACATTCAAAATAATAGATTCAAGTCTTATCTCTTCAAGTAATAATGATTTATTTTCATCACATAGAGGTGGGGAATTGGGAAGCTATTCATTTAAAACACTTACTTATTATTACATTCTTTCTACTTTGAAAAAAATCAGAAAGAATAATTTCTAGGAAATAAACATAATATAAAACAAAATGTATCAGACCAAAAATTTGAGAATATGATCTCTTATGTGAGATAAAGTTGAGAATGTTCTTTTTCTCATCTCGATGAAGGGTCTGGAAAGGCGACTTGGACTTAGATTCATTACTTACTGAGGTATAGTCAATCTGAGCAGTTATCATGCTTGTGAAGAAGCAAAATGATTGCATCTCGAGTCTTGATTTACAAGGCTTGAAGAAATTCCTCATTTAGAGGAAAGAAGGGGGGCTGGATAGAGGGTTTATTAATGTAAACAGTGTCTTCTGGATTTAGAGTCCGATCATGGAGACAAACAAAGCAAAACTCCTCAGATTGCCTGTGTGACCCGGCGTCACAACCCTCTCTCCCAGCCTCTTCGTGTTCAACCCGTGCTCCTCTTTCTGTTCTTCAGACTTACCGGGCAGATTCCTGACTTAAAGCATCGGCACTTGTGATTTTTCTAACTTGAGTCCTTGTCCTCCAGATAACCAGGTGGCTCCCTCTCTCACTTCATTTAATGTCACCTCTCACCTAGTGAGTGAGGCAAGCACAAAGATCATACTTTGTACTGTTTTTGCCCCAAACCCTAATGTAGTACTTACTATATCTGACATCATCAGAGGGTGTGCAGAGAGGAGGCAGGAAAACTAGAAGCAAATGAAATTGCTCCTTTCCCAGAAACCGTCTCCTAAATTTGGGCTTTCACTACCTTGATGATGAAAAAATGCAAGTCCACTGTTCTTCGATTTAATAAATCCATGGCAGCATTCATCCTCCTTGCGGCTGAGTTGAGGAGTAGAAGGTAAAGAGAGCCGGGAACTTAATCCCTTTAATTCTGACATTAATTTTCAATAACTTTCCAGCTTTTTGATAACTGGACAATAATATATAGCTATGGGAATACTGTGGGGTTATGATTACCTCCACATAATATGAGATGCCAAGTAATGTGTATCATGAAGCAAGTGCCTTAGGATTGTGATGCTCCCATCAAAATGTTCAGGCAATTTGTTGATTCTAATCATCTATTTTTGAATAAGGAAATTAAGAATCACAAACTTAGAAAGAATAAAAGATCAAGAAGTGTTTACTGAAGCTATTTATATCTGACCTTAAGTAAACATTTAGAAACCTCATACGTTTCTTTAGATATAAGGGTCTTGCTTGCTTGAGAAAGATGAAGTAAAAAGGGAAAGAAATACATAAGAGAAAGAAAAATTATAAAGTATATCATCTTATCTTTAATACTGTCCCAGTTAATGTGTGTAAGCCAATAGATTCACTATGTGTTTTGCGTTATAATTTCCTTAATGGTTACTACATTACATCAAGAATAAAATGGCAATGGATTTTGCTGAAAAACTACTCAAATATTATAAGCTGACTAAAGAAATTTTCATCTCTTACCATTCTGAGCAATTCACAGGCTCTTGAGGTATCAGCAATTTACATAATTACTCTGAACTATTCTGTATATGCACTAATAGAGAGCAAATACGTTCTTTCTTATTGCACATTCACAGTGAGAAAAAGGTTCTGAACAAATGCTGACTCAGCAGTTTGTCTCTGTCAGTCTCAACTCACCCACAACTTAAATCTTCCTTTATAATGATGTGCTTATTCCATGTGTATTAGCGTGAAAAGACAATGGAAGTTAAAATAGTATGTATTAAATGTTTATGGTTAAATCATACTGTTTTTCTAGTCAGAGATTCACTCCTATGGAGTATGACCTATACACTAAAGAAGGAATCTTCTCAGTAATCCAGAGTCCAATCCACATTCACCCTGTCATAGTAATAAATAAATGCGTGACCATTTCAGAACACAAAACAGCAATATCTAGACTTGATAAGAGTGATACAGCTGCAATTGGATTTTAGAAATCACCTATCTCAATAGCCTCATTCTACAAACAAGGAAATTGAGATAGCAAGGTCAGAGAGCTCATTAGTGACATAACTCAAAATCCATGTTCTCAAATTATCCCTTAATTGCCGTATGTCCTTTGCCTGCAGTTTCTTCTCTGCCTGCTGACTCCCCTTTCCCCCTGCTTTGCCTGGTGAGTTCCTTTTCATCATTCAATATTCAAATAAAATATCACTTTGGTGGGGGGGAGGGAATTCCCTCTTCCATGCCTGCCCTACTCATTGCCACCATCACATTTGTCTTTGCCATGTACCTGTAAGACCATAATTTCTAATATAAAAACATTTAAGCCTATTTCAATTAATTTTTTAAATCTGTCTGTAATTGTGACATCTGCTTGGATAGGAACACTATCTTATATATAGGTGAATCTCTGTGCCTGACTGAGCTTCTGTCACAGAGGGGACATACAAGAAATGCTCCTTGGTGACTGAAAGAGAAGCATATGTCACCGAGCGTGATGGCTTAAATACAAAATTCCATACTTCACTGGACAAGGACAGCTTTTGGTGGAATGACATAAAATGTAGCATAGATACTATGACGTTGTGCGTAAATTGTATGCCAATCCTGTTCTCTTTACAGGCCTGTGTGAAACACAAAACCTGTTTTTCCAGGGTTTCAAATAAAGGCAGCTTTCTTGGCAACTGCACAGGTATAAGCAGAACCAAAGTAGAAAGAAAGCCAAATCTAATTAGCATCTGATATCTGAACAGACAATGTACAGTAGAAAGAGGGAGCAAAATAAATACATAGATATTAAAATCATCAACAAAGATTGACATATGAGAAATCAGATGTTGACACTTCTATTAGTTAGGATTTATCCCTGTTATAAAAATGACCAGCTTGGTAAAAAGTAGCATGGACAAAAAGTGCATTAGGGAGCAATTAGTATCAGGGAAAAAAGGAGTCTGACCACAAATAGAACAATTTCCACTAGGCACACTTGCCTAAATTGTTCATCGGCACCATCCTGTTGCCCTATGGAACATCACTGTCGGATCTTCACATATGTACAGATCTTACTTGACTTACAATGATGTTACATCTGGACAAACCCGTCATAAGTTGAAAATATTGTAAGTCAAAATGTGTTTAATGCGCCTAACTACTGAACATCAGAGTTTAGCCTATCCTACCTTAAACGTGCTCAGAACGCTTACATAGCCTACAGTTGGGCAAAATCATGTAACACAAAGCCTATTGTACAATAAAGTGTTGAAGATCTCTTAAAATTTATTGAATACTGCACTGAAAGTGAAAAACAGAATGGTTGTGTGGGTACAGAATGGTTGTAAGTGTATCGGTTGTTCACCACTGTGATCACATGGCTGATTGGGAGCTGTGGCTTGCTGCGCCGCCTAGAATCGTGAGTATCTACTGCACATCACCAGCCTGGGAAAAGATCAAAATTCAAACTACGGTTTCTACTGAACGTATGTCACTTTCACACCATCGTTAGCTTGAAAAATTGTTGGTCAAACCATTGTAAGATGGGGACCATCTGGAGTCACCTTTTCCAGGGACACCACCCATGAAGTCCTCCCTATTTGGCTTAACTTCCTCTGCTGATCCTTCTGATTCTCATCTAGATTTTACTATCACCCCCTACACCAAATAGTTACACAATTAGGCTGACTTTTAGTCAAATGAGAAATATTGAATTCCTATTATTGTTGGGAAACCAATAACCATGGATTTCCTATTTCTGCACTTCTTCTGAACAGAGGTATTGCCAGCCTTTGTTCTGGATTATCTTTTTAAGGATGTCTAGAATGCAAAAAACATTGTTATATGGAGATAGTATCTCACTCAGGAGAAGAGAGTAGATTTGTTAGCTGTCTAGGATAATAAAAAATGCCTCCCTCTGGAACAAAGGGTAAACAGGTTCGCTTGAAGAGCTTTTAAGGATTATAGCTCCCTAAGATCAGAGTTCCTCAGCTGTGACACAGACCCACTGTATGTGCACAATTCAACTAGGTTGATCCAGAGCGCCTCCACGGGCTTTGAGAGGCAGGTAGAACTGGTGCAAATTTGAAGCACGTGCTCCTCAGTATACTGTGTGTAATAAAGTCCTATGTCTCTGCCCCAGAAATCTCATGTCTTCTGCTAGCATCTATGACGAGGAGGCACACTAACTTGTAAGCTTTCAAACAGGGTAAAATCTCTGACTCTTCACAGTTCTTGACAATTATATGTTTAACATGATTCTGGTGCTATAAATACAATGATGAATGACAACTATGACGCTGCCCTAATAGAGTTTGTATTTTATTAAGGGAGAAAAACAAAAATCCATGTGAATAATAAAGACCCTGATAGCCATAGCTCCACATAAGTGCTATAATGGAAGGCAACAGGGAGCTGTGAGAGCATAATTGTGGACAGAGAGGGTGGGACAGTGAAAGCAAATTACCTCCTAATAAATGACAGTTAAACTGGGACACGAATTATAAGAAAGGTTCTTCCACTAGAAGTATGAGAGAGGAGTGTTCCAGGTATACAATATATCAAAACCAAGAGTTCTAAGGTGAGAAAGAGTTTGACTATCAGAAGACCAATATGCCTAGAATGAAGAGAGAGCAAGAGTAAAATTGTTTGGAAATTACGTAGGAGAGGTTAGTAGCGTCCATAGCATACAATAAGTTCTTGAAGAACTTGGTAAGAAATTTGGATTTTCTAAGAAAAGCTGAATTCTTTTAAGAGGAGGAAAATCACTGGTCATGGGAAGTGATGATACTTTATTTCTGTTTTAAAAAGCTGTCTCAGGGGCCGGCCCGGTGGCGCAGCAGTTAAGTTCGCACATTCTGATTCTCAGCGGCCTGGGGTTCTCCAGTTCAGATCCTGGGTGCGAACACTGCATCGCTTGGCACGCCATGCTGTGGCAGGCATCCCACATATAAAGTAGAGGAAGATTGGCACGGATGTTAGCTCAGGGCCAGCCTTCCTCAGCAAAAAGAGGAGGATTGGCAGTAGTTAGCTCAGGGCTAATCTTCCTCAAAAAAAAAAAAAAAGGCTGTCAGATTCTAGTAAGTAAATATATTTGAAGAGGTTAAGTAGAATCAGAGAAATAGGGTAGACAGGATAGAATTCAAGGGACTATTATTAAGCTCTAGACAATAGATGTAAGTACACTGGAGTAGGGCTATGGCAATGGAGATACAGACGATGACAAAGAATCAAAATATATTTTAGATATAAAATTGACAGGATTAGGGTTCAGTGTTGATGGTGAGTGAAAGGTAAGAAGGAAGACTAATGTCTAGATTATTGTCAAAAACAACTGTATTTATTCATTTCCTTCCCTCCTTCACACTTCTTGAGGACCATATGGATGTCAGGTACTCTTTTAGGACATGAGAACACTACAGTGAACAAAATAAAGTCCCTGCCCTTAAGCAATTTGGATTTCAATGGGAGGTAGAAACAATTAATAAATAAAACTAGGAAAATTATGCAATGTTAAGAAGTGATAATCAATACTGGAGAGACAGGAAATAGGGTCACATGGCAGAAGATGAAGAGGGTGCTCTTTATTATTATTTTTTTTTTTCCTGAGGAAGATTAGCTCTGAGCTAACATCTGTGCCAATCCTCCTCCACTTTATATGTGAGTCACTGCCTCAGCATGGCTGATGAGTGGTGTAAGTCTGCACCCGGGATCTGAACCGAGGAATCCGGGCTACCAAAGCAGAGTGCACCAAACCTAACCACTACAACACGGGGCCAGCCCTGAAGAGGATGCTTTTTAAATAGGGTAGTTAGGAATGGTTTCACTGAAGAGGTGACGTCTAAGAGGAGACCTACATGAAGGGGATGAGTGAGCCAGGCAGATATTGGCATGGTATTTAGGCAGAGTAGTATTTCAGGCAGAAGGGCAAATATAAAGCTCTTGGGGTAGGGGCCTTAAGGATTATGGCTTCATTTACATTAGCGTTTCTGGCTACAGGTCCTGACTGAGGCTTGCCTTTTCCTTCAAAACTCTAAATAAGTAATTAAACAAACACAGTCAAGCCCATCTTGTTATTCGTCGTATTCCTCCTAGCGGAGCACATGGCAGAGATTTGACTCCCAACCATCAGTTGCTCCCAAATGAACACCTCTTTCTCTGGCAGAAGCAGTGCTTTCTTTGAAAAAGAAACACTCACAGAATCCTGTTTATTTTAACTTAGACTCACTCATAAATAATTTATTTCCCCTGGCCTCTGTCCACTCTCCTGTGAACCACTGCTTCCCTTGACCTCTCTGGGGATTCAGTATATTCTTGTTCAGCTGGATCTTTGCCACCTGCATACAAACTTGCCTTAACTTAGCCCATCCTAAAAAAACAAGGACAGCTTGAAAACCCCACTTGGCTCCAACATGCCTCCTCCAGATATTGCCCCATTCTGTATGACAGTCTTCAGAGTAAAGCTGTCAAAAGAGTTGTGTACAGTCACTCTTTCCTCATGTTCTGTTTGTTCTGTATGAACATGGTCAATTCAGCCTCGTCCCTCTTTTCCCAATCAGTATTGGAAGGGGTATGTGGATTTTATTACTCTTTTAAAAGAAGCAGTTTTGACTTTAAGATGTGTCTTATCTCTTCCTAATTAATTTCTTTTAATAATCAAGGCTAACCTCAAAGTACTGAGCAAAATCCTGGCGCCCTGTATCTTTTATAATTTACTTATTCAATCCTCACCACAACTCTGTGAGGCAGGCGCTGTTACTATCAACCATACATTATAAATGAGGAAATCTGACAGTTTAAGTTACTCGCCCAAGGTCAAAAACCTGGTAAGAGAGAAAGCAGAGATTCACACACAGACAGTCTGGCTTCAGAGACAGCCTCTTTATGAAGGCCCATCTTCTACCTCCTTTGGGTTTATTCTATAGCTTTTGTTTTTTAATTTTTAAAGTTGGATATTTAGCTCACTTATTTTTGCCCCTTGTTTTCTCCTAATACAAAATTTAAGGCCCTATATTCCCAACTGAGTTCCACTTCATATACATTCCACAAGTTTTGATGTGTAATATTCTTGAAAATCAGCCCTATTTTCTAATACCCATTTTGATTTTTTTTTGATATACTAATCATTCAGAACAATGTTTTTAAATTTCTAAGCTCATGGAGGCTCCCTGCTTATCTTGTTTATTGCTAGATGTCTAATTTAGCAGAACTTTTGTCAAACAATGCTGTCTCTATGATACTTATCTTGTAAAACTGGTGGAAGCTTGCTTTATAGAACAGGAGGATGTCAATTTTCATAAACATCCATGTATGTTTGAAAAAAATTGTCAAATCTCTACTGTTGGGTGTAAAATCTTTCATACACTCATTACATCTTATTTATTGATTGTGCTGTTTAAATATCCAATATTCTTATTGATTTTGGCCTGTTTGATCTATCAATTATTGAGACAGTTAAATAAACTATCCAAATGTAGGTATATATTTTCTATCTTTTTGTGTGTGGTTTTACAAACATTTATATTAGATGCTTTTGAAATTATTTTGTGTAATTTTTGTATAATCTGGATATGAATTTTTTATCATCAATCAGTGACACTTTATCTTCAATAATGCTTTATTCTATTAGAGTCTATTTTGTCTCATATTAATATAATTACACAGCTTTTCTTTTGGTTAATATTTTCTTTTTTTATTTTTAATCATCATTTGTATATTTTTGTGATTTAAAAATTGTCTTTTGTAAAGAGTGCATAGCTGAATTTGACTATAAAGTGGAAAAATTTTCACTTTATTGAAACATTTAATCCAATTATATTTATTGTCTTAACTGGGGGCTTATTTTTACCATCTCATTTTATGCTTTTATTCATGTCAGTCATTGTGTGTTTCTCTTTTCCTCTCATTTCTTTACCTCATCTGAATGGAGCATTTAATTTTTTTCATTTTTTTCCCTGTACTATTTGGATAGCTATCAACTCCATTTTTATTTTATTTTGTTATCCTAGAAATAATAAACAGGTATAGTTAACATAGCATGTGTTCAAGTCCATTGGTATATCAGTCTCCCAGATAATACATGGACTTGAAAAAGCCTTAACATCCATAGCCTCTTCCTGATTTAGATAGTGTTGTTGAGGAGTTTTTTGCTTCTTTCTTTTTAAATTCCACAGGACATTCTTATTATTATGTTTCACATATGTTCACATATGCACCACTTTCTTTGCTTTTCATTCCTCCTTGCAAGTAAAAATTTCCATTTGTGATCACTTTCATTCTGCCTAAATGAATTCTTTAAGAATGCTTTTTACTAGGCTGTGCTGGTGATAAAATCTCTAACATGTCTCACATGCCTTTCATGAAATGTTCTTTTTGAATCTTTCTTCACTGGGTATAGTATTCTAGCTTCTGTTCAAAAGTTAACTAATCAGAGAGTTTTTCCCAGACCTCCACACTTACTCTGTATCCTGTTTATTTTCTTCACCAATCCTCCCCATCTCATATGCTTTGATTTGGGTATTTTCTCTCCCTCCCCATCCCTACTAGAATCTAAACTCCAAGAGGGAAGGAACAGTGTGTTTTGTTCACTAGGAATTTTCCAGGCACTGATAGAACAGAGGACTATGATAAGCCCTTCATGAATATTTGTTTTAAGATTAAATCTTGAATTAGGAGTCTTTAGGACCAAAATCATGTTAATAATTTGCCATGAATACAGGAGTCTTTCCTGCCCAGTTACCTTGTATTACCTAGACTGCGTTCATAGATAAGTCATTAAGAAGTAATTGTGGATTAATAAACAAATGAATGAAGAAACCTCAAATACTTTATTTTCCATAAACAATGTAAAGGGAACCATAAAGAATATTGGAGGTGATAGAAAATCGTGAGGTATTAGCCCCAAACTCTAGCCCCAAATTCTTCCATTTGCATTCTCTGATAGGGAATAGGCTAGTTCACCCAAGCATTCTTGGACTCTACCTAAGATGTAGCAGCATTAGTAAAGTTTTTTTATAATCAACTCGCTCTTTAAAAACAAAGCGCTGGGGGGGGGCTGGCCCCATGGCCGAGTGGTTAAGTTCGCGCGCTCCACTGCAGGCAGCCCAGTGTTTCGTTGGTTCGAATCCTGGGCGCGGACATGGCACTGCTCATCAGACCACGCTGAGGCAGCGTCCCACATGCCACAACTAGAAGAACCCACAACGAAGAATATACAACTATGTACCGGGGGACTTTGGGGAGAAAAAGGAAATAATAAAATCTTAAAAAAAAAAAAAAAAAAAAAAGAAGAGTTTGAACATACTCTTTAAAAAAAAAAAAAAACAAAGCGCTGGGGGCCGGCTCCGTGGCCGAGTGGTTAAGTTTTCGCACTCCGCTGCGGTGGCCCAGGGTTTGGATCCTGGGTGCGGACATGGCACCGCTCGTCAGGCCACTGAGGCAGAGTCCCACATCCCACAACTAGAAGGACCTGCAACTAAGATATATAACTGTGGCGGGGGGGGAGGGGGAGAGCGGGGTGGGGGGCGGGGGGTTGGGAAATAAAGCAGAAAAGAAAAAAAAAAAGATTGGCAACAGTTGTTAGCCCAGGTGCCAATCCTTAAAAAAAAAAGGAAGATTGGCAACAGTTAGCCTAGGTGCCAATCTTTAAAAAAAAAAAAAAAAAAAAAAACCCAAAAGCGCTTTCCTTACCTTTATAGCCAATCAGCTCATACCACAAGGAGATCCATATCTATACAGTAATCTAGTAATAAAAAGTCAAATTAAGTGGTAAAAGGCAAATATATGCACTCAAATTTTGTAGGTTAGTTTTGCATTACATTGTGTGGTGGGTCTTCTAAATCTAATGAAATGAGAAATAATCAGTAAACAATATTTGGGACAAGGGAATAAAATAATTGTTAAATTAGCTTAAAAATAGTCTCATCAATAACAACAATGACCTTGAAATTGTGGATTTCAAAGGCAAGTTAAAATTTGCACACACTCCCGTATATCAGTAGGGCGTACAGAGTTAGCTTAAAAATTTTTTGCCATCATGGATATAAAAGTATACCAAAGTACCACAATATTTTCACATTAAAAATCTTTATAATATTAAAAATGTAGGGAGGGAATAATTTCCAAATAAAATACTTCAATTTAAATTGAATAAATCTAGCTTTATGAAAACTTCACTAGTTTATCTTCCTTATTGCCATTTTGTCTTTGTCAAGAGAAAATTTTATCATAGAATCTAGCAAGCCATAGAGAGTATTGGCAAACAAGAATTGAAACGTATTTTAATGTCTATTTTCTGGTCTAGCAATTCCTGAAATGCTTCATCAAACACTTCTTTGTTCACCCGCTCTATGAATAGTGCAATGAGATCTAATAATAACTGATAAATAGTAAGTTGAATAGGTGAATTGTTTGTTATTTTTATTATTACCCGATTTTTGAAATCATATATTTTCCTCTTATTTTTCCAAAGAAATATTATTCATATATTAATTAAGGAACCACGGGCAAAATTTTTAAGTGAAGACAGAAGATGGTAGGGGAGGAAAGAGCTAATGGAGGAACACTTAGATAGGCATTTGGCGCCACCAAAGAGGCAAGTAATAGATACATATGACGGAAGCTAAGTTATTCCACTGTAACACACTGAAAAGGTTTATGATCCGTGCTGCGTTTCCCCTTTAGCTTCTTCATGAATACTTCCTCTACCCAGCTGTTCATTTCTTCAGTCTTTGAATTCGAGTCACATGTAGTTAACCAATCACAATAAAATCCAGAATAGAACTGAGCAGTTAACTTGGTTGAAAGAATCCCCGCCATTAGTAACTGTTCCCTTCCTTTGGCCAGGTTTCTTTCCATTCTATGTTGATTAAGTTGTCCCCGAACCAGAATTAACCCAATTCTGATCAGGAGCCACACAGAAATATGTAAACCATAGACTCAGTTTAGCTCATACACCTCATCACTCTGTAAGTGAACTACATTTTCTAGAGATATAAATAGTACAAGACAAAGACTCTGACAGTGCCAATAAAATGAGGAAATATTTGGTTCTTAAACATATATTTTCAATAGTCTAAATGAAACAGCTAATTGCTAACTATGCATTAATCAAGGTAATTTTGTATTAAATGTACTATACAAAGGTAATGAGGACTTGTATTTTCTCTGTGCAATGTATTAGGTAAAAAGATAATAACTGGGGCTGGCCTAGTGGCATAGTGGTTAAGTACTTAGCGGCCCAGGGTTCACAGGTTTGGATCCCAGGTACGTACAAGCCATGCTGTGGCAGGAGTCCCATACATAAAATAGAGGAAGATGGGCACAGATGTCAGCTCAGGGCCAATCTTCCTCAGCAAAAAGAGGAGGATTGGTGGCAGATGTTAGCTCAGGGCTAATCTTCCTCACCCCCCCAAAAAAGTAAAAAGATAACAAAAGAAAGCAAGAGATTTCTGATCAGATGACTTCCCCAAGCGTAATATTTATGAAGATTCAATCCTTTATTTTGTATATTTGTAAAACTTTTTGAAGGCAAATTCGTCTAGTGGGAGACACTATACCTATTTGAGTTTTGTCCCTGGTTCTCTGAGAGACAAGAAATGGAAAAGAATGAAACAGCATCTATTATTATGGTATTTTTAAGTTTGATTGGCATAAATCAGAAACAAATTGCATGTACTGTTAACAAAAGGATATAGCAAGTCTAGAAAATATCATGCATTAATTTATTCAAAAACTATTTTCAAGCACCTCTTCTATAATTGGCACTATTAAGAATGCTAAAGATAATTCAATAAATGAATAAGTTCAATAAACTTAAAAATCATCCTGATTACCTAATTCAAGAAAATTTTGCAACAGATTCTAAAATAGCCATATATAATGGAATCTATGCTTTTATAGATAAGCAATTGATAAACTGTCTCCTAAATTTTTCCAGTATATCTAGTATGTCATTGATTAAATATGTAACAATGTCAGAAAAATCGCTAAAATTCTTTCATAAATGTATTTTAATGTATGCTCATGGAGGTATCATTGGAAGCAGCAGTGTAAGAGCAAACTAAAAGAAAAGTCAATGAGAGAACTTACTGAATCAAAATATCATATTATGCTGTCATTTTAAATTAAAAAATATATACTTAACATTCTGATACCATTTTTCTTAATACTGTAGTAAATATTTAAAACTTAAATTTAATTATCAGATACTAACAGAGATATAGATGCCTTATAATTTTTTTAAAAGTCTTCATGACTATCAAATGACTTACAAATAAATATAAGTCTCTTCTGGAACATAAATAATTGAGATAATTAAATCCTAATATATCAGATTAATCTGGTCGCCTTTCAAGATAATAAAAACATGTTCTTTGAGACTGCACTAATTAACCATTTGCCTCAATTATCCACTCCATTGCACAGAACAAAATTACAGGACTTTTGATCCAAGCTTCAGCACATAAATTCTCAGATTTAGAAATAATAACATCAAAAAACAATTTATTTCTTTAATTTGATAACTCCGTTCTCCAGTTAGGTCCCTAAGATTTCTATGGCTGTAGCTAAGTGGAGTGTTTAAGGCATCAGAATGTGTGTTATTTAAAAACACAGTTATCTACAAGTTGTATATGTTACTGCTTATAAGTTATTTCTTAGTTAACTCTTTCCTAACATCCCAAGGATGAGTTAATTGGATGCTTACAAAAAGCAGATGGGTCTCCAGAAATGTCCAAACAATAGTATTTACCTTTTATTGTTTGGCTGCTAAGATAGTGCCTACTGAACTCCTGAAAAAGCAACTCTCCCATCCACCTTATAATTAAGTCTGAATTCTGTTTAACTGAGCCTTACTTTAAAGTATTTGGGGATTGGATTATATGCATTGAATATGGAGTCTATACTGTTTTATTATTTCGCTTGATTATAATCACAATGAAATAACAGTATCAGTATACAGTACTGTATAGATACAGTAATGCAGTATTGCAATAACAATACAAAATTCATAAACCTGATTAGTTGTGGTCCTATCTTTCCTTCTATGCCTATTCCTCCTATTGTGATCCTTGGGCCCGTGGGGATTTGTAGACACTTTCCCAGGAGCCCAAGAGATTTTCTATAATAGATATACTTATAATTTGTATTTCATTTTCTATGACAATATATGATTTTTTTGTTGACTATTTGTATGGTTCTTTTATCTGAGTACTACACACAATTTTCTGACTTTTCAGTTTTACTGTTTATAGTATATTGTACTGCAAATGTGTTTCTAATGTCCCAAATATAACGACATCCAAAGGGAAATACTAGAGGTTGTTAAATCTGTGACTGACTAGTAATTTTATTTAAACTATAATTAGCATTATCCAGAGGCTCAGTCAGGACCAAGAACCACCACAGAATACCGGAGACCTAAGTCAGACCCAGCTTCAAATATTGTGGCAAGAGTGCTATACGAAGTGTAGTTAAGCACAGGTCAGATTTTGTGAAAAGCCAATGCACGTGATTTAAAGAGTTAGCCTTTTTTCTTTCTTGCATAGAAAGAATGTACTGAAAACTATAAGTATGATAAAGATATTGTAATACGTTCTTAGAAATTACTGATAATGGAATAAATTACCAAAATATGTATATAACCATACATATATCCCTACTAAATAATGACTCTCATTTAAGTATAAAACTTCTTCAAAACTAAAGGAATGCAGAGATTTATACAGTTATGTTGTTAATATTGAGAAAAAAAGAGTAGTAATACTTCACTTGGGGGATGTGAATTATTTATAATGTGACTTTACTACATGGATACATCGACAATTCTCAACCTTCTGCGTTGATTAATCTCGCAAAAATAGCTATAAAATTTAGTAAAGTTTAGAATGGAAGTTTGGAAGTTCTGATTAACTTCGTAGCAATGAAGAACCAAGCAGAGACCAGATCATACATTCAGCTGGGACTTTTTTTTTATAAAGAGACTTTTTAATAAAGAGACTATTTACAGAAGTGTGAGCAGTATTGAGGGAACCAACAGGCAACATTGCGTCACCCATTGACTAACAACAGCAGGAAGACAATATCGCACGTAATTCCCACGGGCAGGTACCGGAAATGGCGTACTTGGATTTTGTTCAGAGCTGGAACCTCAGAAGACGCGCTGCCTGACAGAAGCTGTAGACAGAATAGAATTTCGGCAAAAACTGTGAGGCAGCAGGGAAGGAACAAAAGGATTAATTATCCCCAGTCCTCTTTCCTCCCACACTCTGATCTCTTGTGGATAACTTCAATTGGTCAAACCCCACCGGGAAGCAGCCTGCCCGGGAGGCTGGGGCAGGCAATCCAAGAAGAAAAATCTGTCGGGGCACACGGTAGGGTAGAGGAGTCAGAGAAGAGACGGGGAGGAAAAGAGGATAGCCAACAGAATGCCCTTTGTAAAATCTGATTTATTAAAATAAAATAAATAAAAGAGACTTTTGCAATGAGAAAAAACTCAACAGATGGATGAATCACTTTGGGAGCTCAACAATTATGTGATCCTATTGCTTTTATAGCCTAAATTATTTCTCATTAGAACTGCAGCAATGAACCCTGAAGGACCACCCAGATGTGTTAGATAAGCAGGTGTTTTGAAAAGAGTGATGCAGAAGCCTCTTCTGTGCCCTTCCATCACATATCCTTCCCTCCTTCTTGAAAATAGCCATTATCCTGATTTCCTGGTAAATAAGTCCTTGATCTCTTTTTACTTTTACCACGTCTGTATACAACACTGCCTATTTTATAGCTTCGTAGGAATGGTACATTTTGTATATTTTCTTTTGCTGTTCCATTTCTTCATAACATCTTTATTTAGATATTATTTAAACTTCATAAAATTCACCATTTTAAAGTGTACAATTCAGTGTTTTTTATAACATAGTCACTGAGCTGTGCAGTCATCACCTCTTTCTAATTTTAGAATATTAGAATATTTTCAACATGCCGAAAAGAACACCTATGCCCAAGAACAACTATTCTCCAGTCCCGCCTTCCCCCAGGCCCTGGTAACCCCTAACCTACTGTCTGTCTCTAAGATTTTACCCATTTTGGACATTTCATGTAAGCATCATACCACATGTGTCTTTTGGAGTCTGGCTTCTTTTATTTAGCATAATGTTTACAAGATTCATCCATGCTGTAGGATGTATCAGTATTTTATGTCTTTTTATGGCAAATAATATTTCATTGCATGGATACACTACATTTTTTCAACGCATTCATTGGTTGATGGACAATTGGGTTCTTTCTAGTTTTTGGCTTCTACGAATAATGCTGCTAAGAACATTCAAGTACAAGTTTTATGGGGACTTCACATGCAGTTTCTAGTGGGTGTGCACTTTGTCTCATGGTTTTCATTTGCATTTACCTGATGACTGATATTGACTATCTTTTCATGTGCATATTGGTTATTCATATAACTTCTTTGGAAAAATATCTATTCAAATAATTTGCCCATTTAAAAAAAATAACAGCTGTCTTTAATTCACATACATGTTTTAGTCTGCTAGAACTGCCATAACAAGTAGCATAACATGGGTGGTTTAAACAACAGACATTTATTTCTCATAGTTCTGGAGACTAGAAATCTGAGATCATGGTGCTGACAAAGTAGGTTGCATTCTGAGGCCTCTTTTCTTGGCTTGTAGGCAGCCACCATTTCACTCTGACCTCTTCTTGTGTATGCGTGAGAAGAGCATGAGCTTGCTTAGTGTCTCTTCTTATAAGGACACTAATCCTATTATCATTTCACCCCATCTTATTTACTTCCTGAGAGGTCCCATCTCCAAATATAGCCACATTGGAGGTTAGGGTTTCAGTATATGAATTTCGGGAGACACAAACATTCAGTCCATAGCAATACAGTTCACTCATTTAAAGAGTAAAGTTCAATTATTGTTAGTATGTTCACAAGGTAGTGGACCATTATCAAAATCAATTTTAGAACATGTTCATACTTCCAAAGGAAAAACCCATACCCACTAACAGTCACTCACCATTTTCCCTCAATACTCCTCCCACAGTTCCTGGAAACCATGCATATATTTTCTATGTCTATGGTTCTGCCTATTCTGGAAACTTTGTATAAAGAATGTCATGTAATATGTGGTCTCTTGTTGCTTTCTTTATTCACTTAGCGTGATGTTTTTAAGGTTCACTCATAATGTAGCACATATCAGCATCTCATTTTTATGAACAAATAATGTTCCATTGTATAACACACCACATTTTGTGTTTTCATTCATCAGTTGACGAACATTGGGGCTGTTTCCACTTTTTGGCTATTATGAATAATGCTGCTATGAACTTTCATGTACACGTTTTTGTGCAGACAAAATATCATTTCTCTTGGCTAGATACCTAGGATCAAAGTGGAACTGTAGGTCATACGGTAACTCTAGCTTTAGCTGTTGGAGAATTCATCAGTGAAGCCCTGTGGGCCTGAGCTTTATTTAATGGACATTTTTAAAATTGCTAATTCAGTCTCTTTTCTTGATAAAGGTCTGTTCAAATTTTCTATTACCTCTAGAGTCAGTTTCAATAATTTGTATCTTTTCAGGAATTATTTCATTTCAACTACATTACTTAATTTGTGCCACACAATTATTTATAGTATTCCATTACCATTTTTATTTCTGTAAAATTCATATCAGTTGTGCCCTGTTCATATCTGATCTTAGTGATTTGAGCCTTCTCTCTTTCTCTTGTTCAGTCTAGCTAGTTGGTCAATTTTTTTGATCTTTTTCAAAAAACCAACTTTTGGTTTTGTTGAGTCTTTATATTCTAAATTTCATAAATCTTCACTTTAGTCTTTATTGTACTCTTCCTTTACTCGCTTAAATTTATTTTACACTTATTTTTCCATTATCTTAAGATGAAAGGTTAGATTATTGATTTGAGATCTTTCTTCTTTTTTTAAAAGTTTAAGCATTAAGGCTACAAATTTCCCTCCAAGCACTGAACTATATGGTCTCACATGTTTTGATACATGTTTTGATACATAGTGTATTCATTTCAAAATATTTCTTAATTTCTCCTGTGCTTTCATCTTTAACCCATTGGTTATGCAGGAATTTGGTGGTTAATTTCCACATTTTTCTAAATTTGCCTAATTTCCTTCTGTTATTGACTTTTAATTTTATCCATTGGAGTCAGAGGACATAATTTATATGATTCCATTCTTTGTAAGTTTATTGAGACTTGGTTTATGGCTTATCATGTGGTCTATCTTGGAGAATGTTCTATGTGCATGTGAGGGGAATGTATATTCTCCTCTTATTGGGTAGAATGTTATATAGATCTGTTAGGTCTTGTTGGTTTATAGCTTCTTCAAGTCTTATATTTCCTTATTGATCTTTTGCCTGCTTGTTCTCTCCATTAGTGAAAGTGAAGTATTGAAGTCTCAAACTATTATTGTTGAATTGTCCATGTCTCCCTTCAATTCGGTCAGTTTCTGCTGTATATGTACTAGAGCTCATTGTTAGATATATTTATAAGTGTTATATCTCTCTGATAGATTGAACATTTAATCAATGTCCTTCTTTAGCTCCAGTCACATTTTTGGTTTTAAAGTCAACTTTTGTCTGATATTTATATTGCCACTCCAGCTTTCTCATAGCTACTTTTGCATAATACATCTTTTTCCCTCTTTTAACCCTTAATATATTTGTATCTTTGTCTCTAAAGTTTGTCTCCCATGAACAGCATGCAGTTGGTCTTGGGTTTTGTTTTTTTTTTTAATTCAGTCTGACAATCTCTGCTTTTTTGTTAGATTGCTTAATTCACTTACATTTAAGGTCATTGATATAGTTGAATTTAATCTGCCATTTAACCTGTATGTTTCATGATGTTCATTTCTCTATCCTTCCTTTATTGCTTTCTTTTGAATTAAATAGATATTTTCTAATATAGTAATTCATTTAATGACTTTTTTATAGTATATTTATTTATTTTTTTAGTGGCTATTCTAGGGCTTACCTTATACATTTTGTCAGACTCCACTTCAGTGTATACTGACTTAATTTCAGTGAGATTCAGTCCTAACCAGTGCTATTCCCTTTTTCTCCTTTGTGCAATTATTGTTATATGTATTTCATCTATATATATTATAAAACCAACAACACAGTGTTATAATTATTGCCTTATATAGTGTTATGTCTTTCAAAGAATCTGAGAGAACAAAAGGAGAGAGGTATATATTTATAGAGTTTGTTACATTATCCTTCTTATTTATCATGTCCAGATTTCTTTATTTGTTCCTGTGCATTCGAGTTACTATCTGGTGTCATTCCTTGCTCCAATACAGCTTTTCTCCCACCTACATGCTCTGTCCTGTTATTGTCAAATACATTCCATTTCTAAATGTGATAGTCCCCATCATCTAATTATATATATGTAACTATATATTATATATAAATAACATAAAACTATATATATCTTGTTTTATACAATTGCTTTTTAAATCAGGTAAGACGAGAAACAATATGGATTTTTACTGGCTGCTAAATTTTTTTAATTAGCTTTGCTAGTGCTCTTATTTTTTGGCATGAGTTTGAATTACTGTCTGGGGTAATTTTCTTTCACCTGAAAAACCTCTTTTAGCTCTTGTTTTTGTTTATCTTGGAATGTCCTTTATTTCATATTCATTTTTCAAAGATAATTTTGATGAATATGAGTCCTGATTGACTTTGTGTGTGTGTTTGTTTGTTTTCAGCACTTTGAATATGTCATCACTCTGCCTTCTGGCCTCCACTGTTTTTGACAGTCAATCTTATTGGAGTTCCCTTGTACATGATTAGTACAAGGAATCATTGCTTTCAAGATGGGCTTGAAAATCTTTATCTTTCATTAGTTTTACTATGATGTATCTGAGTGTGGATTTATTTCCTTTTATCCTACTTGGAATTGGTTACGATTCTTGGATATGTTGATTAAGGTTTTTCCTCAATTTTGGGAAGTATTTGGTCATTATGTTCCAATTTTTTTATTCTTTTCTCTCTCTCATCTCACTGCCAGAGGGTATAGCCTTGGGCATATGACAGTCACCCAAGGATGACAGTGGTTTTAGCAGGGCTATCGTTGGCTGCCCATTTTTGATATCTCTGTTAAGCTGTAGGCCTTTCTTGGTATCACACCAACGTTAGGCTCCACTAATTGCTGGCTCATTGCTCTATCGTTTTTGACAATGTCCTGGGGCATAAATTGTTACACACTATGATCCAATTAAATTAAGGCTCTTTTTCAGGGGTAGTTTTTGAGGCAAATCTTTGAAGTTTGTCCTAACTACAGGAGGGCTCTTCTTAACTATATCATTCCCTGATTCTTTCTAGTCTGTTAACTGGTCTGTAGCTTAGCTTGTTGCTCTCTTGAAACTACCAGCTTCCTGTTAACTGTGTAACAGCTCTCCTGAGGAGACCTTCAGAGCTGTCTGTTCTTATAACCAGCCTCTCCCCATTGGCTAAATTTCTGCACCACTGCTCCGGAGCTGGGGGTGTGGACAGTCAGCTGCTTCTCTTGGAGTGACTTTAAGAGCATGTTGCTGCATGGAGGTAGAAGTGGTAACCTCTAGTCTCCTCAATTTATCCCTTCTGGTGTGGAACCTCTGCCATACAAACAAACTAAGGCAAGGATGATTGGCATCTCAGGATTCTCAATCTCTCACACCTGGGGTAGAACTTCCAATCAATATGTGTGGACTAGGTGGACAAAGAAAGCCCCTGAACTCTTGGGGTTGAGGGGAGGAAGGAATGAAAAATGCTAACAGTCTGTCTCTCTTCTCTCTTGGAGAAATAGCATAGACCTTGACAGAGCTGGGGAAGAGAAAGCCCTATATTCTTCATCATAGACATCCAGAGTGGAGCTTCCATTACCCTGAGCTGGGAAGGTGACGTGTAGAGGGGGGGTGGTTGTGACAAGTGCCACACACTTGCTATTCTTCCTGAGATTTAGAAGATGTTCTTGAATAAATGTTCCTACATTTACCATATGCCCGGAGGACTATTTCCAGAGACTTTAGATAATTGTTTATTTGTTCAATTTTAATAAGTTATGGTTGTTTTACTGGGGAGTCCATGGAGCTCCTCACAATGCCATTCAGACAATTGTTCATCTATAAGTTTTATTTCATGACTTCCTTTCCTCTACAATGATTGTATTCACCCATACTGACAAATGTGGTATGCAGTGTTCATCAATTGTTTATTGCCTTACATTATTCCATTTTATGACTATGTCACAATCCTTTTATCCCAATCTAATATTGATGGGCTTTTATAACACAACAAATGCTGCTATGAATATTACTGTAAATGTCTGTTCACACACAACTAGAAGACTTTCTCCACATTAAACGCCTAGGATTGCAATACCTGGATTATATAGAATGAGAATTGACAACTATTATTACCTAATGCCAAATTCTTTTCAAAATATACTTTCACTAGCAGTGTTTAAGAGAGTTCAGGGTATATCTTTGACATAATATTTGTGTGTTTATTAGTGATTTGAGAAGTTTTTAATAGTCTGGAAACCACTCGTACTTTGTCTAATACTGACATTCACTTTTTGAAAAGTTTGCTAATATTTAAGTTTTTGGCTCGTCATTTGCCAAGTATATATTGATGGATAGCAGATCTTAAGCTCAGGGTTTTTTTTTTTTTTATCATTTTTCATTTTTCCATGAGAGTCTGTGTCCTATCCACAGTGCTCTTCCATTCCTCACCATAGGTAGTGCTTTGCCCATTGTGCTCATTGAAGGCAAAGTATAGAACTTAGGGCTCTTCCATTCTTCCTTATAGGCTCTGCTTCATGTCACTCTTCCATTCTTCATCACAGGCAGTGGTCCATCTATAGTGCTTTTCCATATATTTCCACCACCACCTTTTACTCTGTAGTGCTTTGGTGCTCATTACCACAAGCTCCATCTCTAAAGGTCTCCCACTGTTCACCACAGGCTCTGGTCCTTCTGTTGTGCCCTTCTATTCTGCATCACTGGTCCACTGGTTCTGGTCTATCTGTGGAGCTTTCTTGCTCTTCACCGTGGTCAGTGTTTCATCTTAGTGCTCTTTCTTTCATTACCATCTATAGTGTCTTTCGATTCTTTACCAAAGGCTGTGCTCCATTCCTGGTGTTCTTCTCTTGTTCTCTTTAGTCAATGCTTTTCCATTCCTTACAATGGGCAGTAGTTCATCTGTGGTGTTTGTCTATTCTTCTTCATGGGCAGTGTTCCTTTTGTAGAACTCCCAATCTTCATCTCAGCACCACTCTCTATATAAAGCTCTTTTTCCAGTTCCACTAATGTCCTAAGTTTTCTCCGCATTCAGAGCCTTCCCATCTGTTATTTTCTCAGCTTCTTTTCTCCATTATTTTATTATCTAATACCTAGAAATTCTTTGGTCTCAAATGTAATGATCATTCTTATGAAAGACCATTTGACCCCACAATGTAAACCGCACCATCCATTTATATTTTCCTTTGTTATTCTATATTATTTTTTAAAAACTCTAGTTTTGATTTGTTTTTATATCCTTTAATTTTTCTAAATTAAACTGTGTTTCATATGAATGTTGGCTAGGCTAACAGAATTTTTTCTAATGTTGAACACAGTGCCATATAATAGATAATGAGTAATATTTACTTTAAAAAAGGGTGGGCAAATGAATGAGAGAATAAATAAGTATTAATTATTTTAAGCATGTCTCCATATTTAACTTTTGTTTAAACAGGGCAAGAATTTTTAACAGTTTGAACTTATACTACTTAAATGTATTTTCACTTACCAATATTTTAATACAGGTAAGTCCTTTTAGTCGATAACTATTTGCATTCTATATCTTTTTTTTAGTCCTCTTATGATTTCCCAGTTTCTTTTCTTTAAGACTAATCTGTAACGTGAATATATTTTCTTAGCATTCTTATAACAGAATTATTCTAAAATTTACAAGGTATTTTCTAATTTATTATAATCTTATCCACACTAAATTTGAAATTATTTCTGGTGGCTTGCTTGTATTCTAATCATCACCTTCATTGCAAATCTTAGGGGTATATAATATTTAATTAATTTGTATAACACTATAACAAATTCAGTTGCATGAACTCACTTGGGAACAAACAAGATAGGCCCTTGGTAAGCATTCAACTCAGCAGGTAAAGTGTGTGGGTATAGTAGAGCATCACCACCAGCCCATGTACATGCACATCATGCCCTGGGAATCAGTAGTTTTTACAGACTGTGAAGAGTAACAGTGAACTGGTAATTCGGTTAATTGTAGGTCACTTAACAAAGTTCTACTGTTTCTCTCAGAAGATATTTTATTCCATAGACTACAGAGACATTTCAAACTTATAAAGATACAAGGCAGGAAAATATATCATAAGTAGTTATATAAGTGTGTCCGCCTTTAATGACACTACTCTGAATTTTTGTCAGTGTATAATATATAACAGTATATTAATTGTAGAGGACTACAATTATCTGAAATATTTGTGATTTTAGTCAAAATGCTATTTATATCATTTATATGTATCATAATATGTGAAAAGTTTCCATTGGAACAAAGTTATCTTTGAAAATAAGTGTCCCTTAACCAAGTGATACATCACCATGAATAAGTCATATATACCTTCAGATAAGATGCCATGAGAGGAGCACATCAGTTTAGTGGTGCTCTTGTCCAAAATGCATAACCCTAGTCTAACCATGACAAAACATCAAACAAACACAAACTGGTGGACATCTGAAAAAATATCTACCAGAGTTCTTCCAAAAGTGCCAAAGTCATGAAGCACAAGAAATAAAGTGAAAAATGGTCACAAATCATAGGAGAATGAGTCATGACAACTAAATGCAACATAGTATCAGGGATTAGATACTAGAATAGACAAAGGACATTATTGGCAAAACTGGTAAACTCTGAGAATAGTCTATAATTTCCTTAATAGCATTGCAGCAATGTTAATATCTTAGTTTCAATAAATGTACCGTGGTTATGCAAGGTGTTAACATTGGATGATTCTAAGTGAAGGATATATGGGAAATCTGTACTATCTATGCAAACCTTCTATAAATACAAAAGTATTTCAAAATTAAAAAATGTTTAAAACAAAGCTTTTTTCCTCTGTGAAGGTATTATAATATGTAGCTCTTTAAATGTATTAAATATCTTTTGCCCTAAGAGGCTATAACTGACAATTTCTTGTAAGAGATCAAATTCCATTCCATGTTATGTATGCTGTTGTCTCAGAATACAATTGTTTATACCATTTCCCGATGTCAATAACACCTATGGGGAAAAATGACAAACTGTGGTTCCTCAAACCTATTTCTGGTTAGCCATGAGTAAAATTAGAAAGAGTCATAGAAGTTCCAGCTTTAGTATAGTTATGGCTTAATTTTTCTAAAATGATTTTATCCAGTTTAGCCTCCTGCCATCTGAAGATCATTCACTATCTAGAACCATGGCCCTTGTTAGACCTGTATGCCCTCTAATACCAAAGGGAAGTCCCTGTGGAGTGTATTAGCCTGATTCATCTCATCTGTTTCATGTTTTATCACAGTGCATAGCATCCAGCTAGGTGAACCAGTTGGACTTCAGAATATTGAACAAAAACCTTGCTGTGAACTTGTTTGCTCAGTTAAACTTGTAATACATCTTGCACTCCCAACTCTGAAAATGTATGATGCAATATCATTTGAAAACAAGTGAAGTGTTCAAATTAGTTGACCCTGATATCCCACATCTTGGAACACCAAAGTAGTGATAGCACACCAATAGTTATTAGCTGTATTCAAGAAGATAGTCATCACAATCTTACCAATGAATGAAAAATATTCTAATAGCTTACACATCCAAAGAAAGAGAATGGTTTAGTAAATTATGTATAGATATAGATACATAATGAAATAACACACAAACATTAAAAAAAAACTAGTAAAGACTATAACTTTATCTGACATTAAAAGTAAAAAAGTTATAAATTACTACCTCAACTCTCTGAAATTACAAAATAAAAGTTAAAGCAAAGTTAAATGAAGTGTAAATAAACACAGTCTTGCTATTGCGTTATCTTGATATAAAATCAAACTCACAGACAAGTTTGGCTCCCATTGTTTTAAAAATATGAATTAATTTTAAACTCAACTTGTAGAATTTCCATAAGTCCAGATATGAAACACTTTCTTATACATTAATTCTAAATATGAATAAATTTTGGCATGAACCAAATCATGTTAGATTTGTATCTACTTTTTATATATAGCCCTTACGAAAAATAATTTACCTACATCATTCAGATATGTTGAATAAATATAAATGTGTTTACTTATTATATAGGCAAAAAATAGTTATTCATATAAAACAAATTTTGAAATTTAGGATTTAGGTTTATTCAGACATGAACCAATATATTTTATTATTAGACCTTTTCTCTTAACGTTATATCTTTTTCTATCCTTGCCGAGCAAAACGTATGTTGTTTAATTTTAATTCACTCCCCAAAATAAATCATTTTACTTGGTTCTCTGTTATTACCGATAGATTAACCTTACTTTAGGGGACTTTGTGAGACACCCTGGTTAAGGTGAAGATAATTTGTTACCATGGAGTTGCAGAAGTAAAAATAGCACGTGGGGAGCTGGTGCACTTAGCCATCGTCTCAGAGAGAAAGATTTCAAGCAAAGTAGCATTAGAGTCAGGGATTTCATTTCATTGTTTAAATCCCATTAGTTGGAAGATAGTTGTGCTTTTCAAACTGTAATGCAGCTAAAAGTTTAGATAAAATAAAATAGAACTGCTGCTAATACACATGAGAACTGCTGCTCATACAGCTGAGAAATTGCAGCAATGACAACAATTAGGAAAACAGCCACACCCACGCATCATGCCTCTAAAATGCTAGGATTTAATAATTGTTATTAAAATATTCACAATAAAAATTGATTATTTAAAATTGAAATTGCCCATTAGCTGCAGTTTTAATTTAGTTTTTCATAAGAGTGATTGATGCATCATGTAATTTCATATAATATTTTGGGATTGCCAAATCATAGCTCTATTTAATAGCTTATTTAAGTATTTACAGCACAAGAAAAATTTCACAAGAACCTGAATATATTACCATTCTTTTGAAGGTAAGATATCATTAAACTTTGAACCTATTCATTACTATCATTAGATAGTAAACTAATTAGGACCTATGTATTAATCATCAACTTATATCTATCAATCAGGACAAGTAGAAAAAATAAAGTAAAAATCTTTCAAATAACATCTTATGAAAAAAATTTATTTTCATGTCTAAATATCATTGTACCCAGAAATGAAAAATCTTCTACTATAGAAAAAAAAGAAAATAAAAATATTTTCTAGGTACTTTTGTCACAATTTTCCCTGTCATTTTTAATTCTTTAATCAGATTTGTATTCCATTTACATTTTGTTTTCAAATTTTCAATGTTTCCATTCATAGAGGTGTTTGAATCTTTTTTATTTTAACTTCAGAGCTAGAAATTTGAAATTATTCTGGAGAAAGAAATTTCCTGAGGAATTCTTCAATGGCCTACATAAAAGATTAAACATTTGAGATATTTCAGAAAAGTTGGAGACTTTTTATTAAGTTTAAAAAATGTTTTTAAATCCTACTTTTGATTTTACACCTGGTCTTGAGAACCATTGCCTGTGACGCTTATTTTTATTCTTATATTCAATATAATCATCTAAACGGTAGGAGTCACATCAGTTTCTTCTATTTCCTTTTTAATTTAATTAATTTACTTCTTATGAGATATGATTGACATACATTGTATTAGTTTTAGGTGTAAACATAATGATTTGATATAAGTTATATGTTGCAAAATGATTACCACAATAAGTTTAGCTAACATTCATCACCTCCCATAATTACAATCTTCTTTTTCCTTTTGATGAGAACTTTTACGAGCTACTTCTCACAGCACCTTTCAAATATACCACAAGGCATTGTTAACTATAGCGGCCATGCTATAGATTCTATCCCTAGAAGTCATCTTATTATTGAAGGCTGTACCTTTTGACCAGCTTTACCCATTCACCTACCCACCACCAGCTACCTCTGACAACCACCAACCTGTTCTCCATATCTGAGTTCGATTTTTTTGGGGGGGGATTCCACATCTTTTATTTTCAGTTTGGCACTTTTTTTTAACATCTGTTACTTGATCTTTTTAACTGTTAAGCAGCGTCTTAACTATTGTGTTTCATTTCTTCTGTCCCCATGTTATCATCAATTGCACAAAATTTCTCAAAAGTAATCTGTTTTTCACCAAGGTGACCGCTTATAGATGGCTCACTGTCACAAAACCTAGAGGGCCTGTGCAGAATTATCCTGCTGATATATCACATGAGATAAAATAAACGATACCACATTTTATAAGGGATGTACTGGTTATTTTTCCAATAACGATCTGCATGACATTTTAAGGATAAAACGGGACATATATTTTGAAATAAACAGCATGTACAATGGATGGCCTAAAATTTGGGAAACTGGGGAGCTAAAAAAGGGTGTTACTGATTTGTTACGAAATAATTAATTGCTTTCCCCTAGGTTTTCATCGAGTCTACAGAGAGCAGCTTTAGTAAATCTGTTTAGTTCTTTTATTTCTCATAAAGAACCACCTGGAATTATTTGCTATTCAAAGTTCTGATACTAAATTTCTAAATTCCCATATTTTCTTGGGAAATTCTGCAGAAAACTTGAAAAATTTCCACTCACCAAAGGACACAGGAGAATAAAAACATAGAGAAAAAGACATAGGGTGGAAGAAGATAGATAAGAAGCAAAGAAGATTGTAGGGAAAAAAGAGAGGGAGAGAGCAGAACAGTAGGCATGACATGGCAGAGAATATAGGGTAATCCCTGCTTTCCACCAGTACAATCTCTATCTAAATTACTGTAGTTCATCTATGAAATTGAAGTTACGGGCTTACTTTTACAGTGAGTCAGTTTAATTTCCATATACAGGTTAACATCTTCACAAGGATTTTTCTCTTCAGTTGTAAGAAATTACCATGAATTTATAAATGGAAGAGAGTAGAACTCAATTTGTGCCACCTGGCTGTGTGTCAGAATTACCTGGAGTAGTTTAAAAATTATTTTGCTGTTTAAAAATAATTTTTAATTCAAAAAGCAAAAATGGTTTAAAATGTGTGAATTTTTAAAACTTTGACATTGTAATTAGATCTGTAATGTGAGTATAATATATCTGTATTTTTAATAGGGTCCACTAGTGATCCTTCCGCAACAACATCAAACATTTTCTTTATGCATTTAACACACGTATGCTATTTGAAAAGTTGATTTATTTTATGTAGTAACGTAACTAATCTGTAGAACCAGACAATTTTCTTTGCTAACATATCATTACATAAACTTCATTGAATCTATATACTGTAGGTAATTCTGGGCCTACTATGAACTTTTATTCATGTAGGTAGAATCTATTTGCTCTTTCATTTTCTCAAGGCTCTAATTGAATATTTCCCTTATAATCTGTTTGAAGGGTAGGGCTTTGATGGTATTTATTTTAGCTTTATAACTCAACTCCCTGAGGGTGTTGAAGGAACTTGGAATGCGAAGCTATAACCTGGGAATATTTTTGTGCATGTGAATTTATTTCTGCACCTTGTGCCAAGTCTACTATGTAAATGTCTGTTTGTTCACTGCTTCTGGGTGAGTAAGTCACTTTGATTAGAAGTCGGGTTAAAATAAATCCTTTAACTCACAGGCTTTTTCTTTTCCTTGTATTTCTAGGTCAATCCTTATTTTTCTGCAGATGCTCACCACTGCTCTACAGCTGCCAAATAGGCTTGCCTCCAGGACTCATCTCTCCTAACTAAGAAGCTGAGTCAGAGAAAAAGAGAGGGGGCCACTTCCCATCACAATTTCTCTTCCAGCCTCTCTGCTCCTGAGGATCTCTGGGAACTCTTCAAGGTGCAGGCCAGGGAGTCTTGTAAAATATCTTCCACGTATTTACCAAAGCTTACAGTATACTCGTGAGTGAAATCTCCGGAGAATATCTTGCCTTTCTTGATTACTTTTGTTCAAATTATATTTTATTTTGTGAATATCATATAGAGCTTGTCAAATGGTGATTAGGTCATTCTCTAGTTGAAATTTAAATGAAGTTTTCTTTGATAGATGTACACGCACTCTCTTTGCCATTTCTCGTAGAAGATTTCTCTAACATTAAAGAAGATTTGATGTAAGTTTGCACAACTTGGATTAAATTATCCTGAGTTTTCGTTTTGTTTTATTTTGCATATGGTTGTACATGGCTCCACATGCACAGAAGTAGCCGGCATTATTAAGCAAGACACGTAAAACAAGCATAGGTAAAACAACGCAGTTGACAGAAAACCATTCAGTCAGTTACAACCAATCTAAATTTATTGAACCAGAATATATACATCTCTCTAAGTATTTTATTACTACTGTAGTGGGCAATAGAGATGAAAACTGAGTTCATAGGCAGTTTTGTATTACATTAAATACAAGAACTTTTCCAATTTTGTAAAGTTTATGAGAAATTACAAATTACTCCAAATAACTTCAAAAAATAGTTTATACTTCTTTCATGACAAAATTCTTGTAGAATGAGATTCTTAAAACCTTTGGGAGCCTCATTTAGATACATTATCACAGTATACTACTTTCTAGAATAGTCAACACTCATCACAATGAGGACCCTAGAGCAAAAAGTACTGAGTTTTTGAAATTTTCTTATTCATTGAAAATATTTACTAAGTACATTAGGCTATTTCTCCAGCAATTTCTGAAATGCTTTTTTAAATGTATTTGGTCTCACATATTTAAAGGTAAGAAAATATCCTATTTCTTCTTACTTGGTAAGGAGATAACACACAAACCTTCTCTTTACTCTAATGTAGGTATGCTAGTTGAACAAATTGATTTTTATATATTAACATAACCAATCTGTAGAACTAGATAATTTTCTGTATTATGTAGCATTACATAAACTTTACTGAATCTATCTTTTACTATAGGTAATTCTAATAAAATAAATTTGACACGTGCTTTAAAAGAATGAAGAGGCAAATTTAACTTAATCATTCTGGGCGTATATACAAAGTGGAAAATTCAGAGCAACCAAATTTCAACATTAGGCAGAAGCAGAGAAAGCCCCCAGAAATAAGTGTGACTCTATCTGGCCAAATTATATTCAGTATTTTCTCAAATCTATATTTTTAGCCTGTGGAGAATCCTTAGGGATCCAGGGGCAACTAGACCATTCATAAGACGCTGTCAGGTATTTAAAAACTCTCAATACGTAGAAACCCTCAATTAAAATTTCTGCCCCATTCCCTGACGAACATTTTATTTCAATTTTAACTAAGTAAATTTATATTCGAAATTTAACTAATTTATTTTAATGACTCTTACTCGGCTATTTTCTTTGTTCCAAACATTTCTATGTGTCCATGACATTTTTGTTTTATATAGCTTATGATTAAAGATATTAGGGACATTTAAAACACTTGTGATATCGAACAAAATCTAAGTGCCACAGAGAGCTGTGAATGTCGCCTTCTGGCTGAGATGATGTAAGGTGGCTTTAGAGGAAAAGGAGCCGTAGACTTGAGTTTGGAAGACTAGGTAAACTTTGTAAAAACACAGATGGAAAGAAAGAACACTTTCAATAATAATCATTTATTAAAAAGACATGATGTAGGAAAGTTAAGCACCTCTTGAGGAACAGAATGTAGTCGTACGGTTTGAAGACAGTGAACATTTTTTGTAAAAGGGTTGTAAACAAGGCAAAAAAGTACATATGTAAGGGGAACGTATTGGGAAGGGTCCTGAATGGGAGAGTAGAGGATGATACAACTAAAGTTTCTGTGGTGGTTTGGTTTTATTTGTTTTTAATTGATCAACTCAATAACTTTCATGCAGAGATTTTATTTTATTATTAACTTAGCTCACTCAACACCAGAATTTTAATGACAATAGGAGTAGTTGCTCCCAAAAGAGTATTTCCCTAATTTTTACTGTTCATTTTAGAATAACTTTTTATTAAAATACATTTCAATATGGATTCAAAATCGTCCAAAAATCATGAGCGTATAAGTGAATGAATGTTTACCAAGTGAATACACCTGTGTAACCACAGCACAGATGAAGAAATAGAACATTCCAACACCCGGGACTGTCCTCATTCTCCTTTAGTTGCTGAATCCCTTGCAAAGGCGATTGGTATCCTGACTTCCGTCATCATAGATTATTTTTGTCTGTTTATGAACATTATATAAATAGAATCATACAGTGTGTACTACTTCATATCTGGCTTCTTTAACAGAAGGCTTGTAATATTCATGCCATGTGTAGCAAAATTTCTTTCTTATTTATTGCCAAACAGTATTCCATACGTTATGCTAAGAATAAACGACCATACAATTATCCATTTTACTGTTGGTAGTTATTTAAACTGTCTCCTAGCTTTTGTTGTATTTTGAAGCCCTAACCCCCCATGTGACTATATTTGGAGATGGGGCTTTAAGGGAAATAATCAAGGTTAAATGAGACTATAAGAGTGAGTCTCTAATCCCATGGGGCTGGTGTCGTTCTAAGAAGTGAAAGAGACACCAGAGATCTCTTTCTCTCTGCCTCTCTGCAAACCCAGAGGAAAGGTCATGTGAGGACACAGCAAGAAGGCGGTCATCTCCAAGCTCGGAAGAGAGGTCTCACCAGAAACCAAACCCAACACCTTGACCTTGCACTCTGGCTTCTAGAACTGTGAGAAAAATATCCGTTGTTTAAGCCAGCCAGTCTGTGGCATTTTGTTACAGCAACCCAAATAGCCTAATAAACTCTCATACATAAAGATCACACAATTCTTGTATTTGTGTTAATGTAGAGGTTTTGCACATTTTTCATTAGTCTTACTCCTAGGTAACTGAAGTTTTCTGCAACTACTAAAATGCTATCAATCCTTAAATTTCACTTTCTAATTTTCATTGTCAACATATAAAATATATTTTAATTGGCCTTGCATACAGTTCCCTGGAAAATTTATCTATCTTTTCAACAGTAATAGCTTATTCTAGATTATCTTGGATTTTCCAAATACGCCATAAGTCTAAATAAGTACTGTTTCATTTCTTTTTTTCCAATTCTTATAATGTATATTTTCTTGCCTTATGACTCAAGCTAGGATTTCTAGCAATATGATAAATAGAAGTGGTAATAATGAGCACACTTGTTTTATTCCTGATCTCAAGATGAGTACTTTCAATCTTTCATTAAGTATGATGTTAGTGGAAATATTTTAGAAATTCTCTTTAAGAAATTAAGGTAATCTTTTACCATTTCTAGTTTATTAAGATGTTTTTCATATATTTATCAAATGATAAAATGCATCTACTAAGAGTATCATTTTTTTCTCTTCCTTTGTATCAGTCAGGATTTGATTAGAGAAGCAGACCACTAGAAGTGATGTCAAATAAGGGGATTGTTTTATTTGACCTTAGATAACTGTGGTAATTAGATAAACAGTTTATGTAACTCTGTTGACTTGGAATCTGGTACAGTGCGGGGTAGCATCTGCATCAGCAGTGTGGGAATCCAGGAAGTAAGATGGATGGGAAGAGGAGAAGATTGAGGACAAACTGGAATCCATGAAGACAAGAGGAACTCACAAAAACAAACTGAAAGCCAAGTTAGTCTCTCACCATATTTAAGCTTCCAACTTCAACCATCTGAGTGACATCTAGGAGAAAATAGTGCCATTTCAACTGACGCATAGTCAGAGAAGCAGAAAATAGTCTAGAGGAAGCTCGAGGACCTGCTACCATATAGCAACAATGTGATCCAGTTGATTGATGACGACATGCATGAACTGCAATAGTACCTAACCTTACTCTGACTCCCAAGAATAAAAATGGAAGCTATTTAATTTTCACCTTCCAAATATTGTGCAGATTTCTCTTGTAACCAATCTTAGACAAGCAACATATAAGGAAGGAAATTCTGTTCTAGTTGAGTTCTGTTGACACAGAACAAATCCAACTTGGCATCCATACATACACAGCTGTCCATAAGTAACTTCCAAATAAAGACAGAAGCAAAAGCCTCATTCCACATAACATGATAGTATCAAAGCTGGTATAACTGAAAACATCCTAACTGTAAACCTCGGCCTCACCCCTGAGCATCTTGCTCTCTAAAGTAGCAGATATCAAGTAGGAGGAAGGGGGTTTGTTATCATAACAACAGGAAAGCAAGTCCTGCAGCCCCAGATTAAGGATAACGTGGCTATAGCTATTGAAGCAAGAAGTCCCCAAAGCTAAAATATATGGTGTTAGGAAAAAGGACATAAAGCTTTGGGTGCATGGAAAACATTAGAGGTTTGTTTGAGCTCTTTGGGCAGCTTCTCACAACAGAAATTAAATGCAATGCCTGGTTTACTGGCATGAAGCAGCCTTCTCACTCCATACATCCATCCCTTATGCCCTCTCTACCCTGAAGTAGAGTGAGCAACAATCAAGGTAGCAATCCTACCTCTCACTGTTCACCCTTTAAATGTTCACTAATAGGTAGAGAAGTGGGGGACCTGTACCACCATCCCACTCACTCACCGCTTGGATGAGAACATTTGCTAACAGCTCTAAATGAGAGTTTTCATATCCCTCACATCAGTCCACAAGATTTTCATCCTTTCTCTTCCAGAAAGCCATGTCTCTGTTAGCACTTCATCCTCTTTGACAAAACTCTCAATACTATGATAATCTGAAATTTTACTCTATTTGCAACCTAGCAAGTTAGTCTGCCACAGTTTGACGGATACTGAAGAGAAACATGAGTGTGCTGGGTCAAAGATAAAGGGGTTAGTAGTCACAAAAATAGTAGTAGCCAGAATATCAGCATTTGTGCTGGTTCCCTGAGCCCCGATTCCAACAGAGTGATTTAAAGGGGATTAGAGAATACCTGTACATGCTGTAGGTTGTATTACAGTAAAGAAAAAACCAAGCCTAGGAAACCCAAGCTTTCATAATGGCTAGTAGGCCAGCCTATTCTTTGCCCTGGAGGAAGACACTATCTTTATTATATTGGCTTGTAATCAAGTTTGCCATTTGCTCCAGAGGGAGATGCTATCTTTATCTTCCAAGGCTCTGTGCTCTACAAACATCCTTCAAAAGATAGGGGAGAACAAAACCAGTCTGTGCCTTTGCGCAGAAGACATGCAGAAATGTGACAGAACAATGGAGAATTGCACCTCAGTATTCAACTGAACTCCACTGAGGTCACAGGTGCAGATTGACAAGAAAGAGGCAAGATAGTAGAATAAGCCATGGACCTCTGGGCCACAGGTCATGTAATTACTTATGACTTTTGGACCTACCCAAGCCCAATCTCGTATATACCACTTCTGTCTGATGATGGAGTATTACTGGGCATATCTACTTTAAGGTTTAGTAGGTCACAGAACACGAAATTCATGATGGACAGCTCAGGTCACATGGTAATTTTAGGCTGAATGGTAAAGTATTCTGCCTCTCCTAGGGCCCTGAAGAAAGTCGGAAAATGTTCCTTAAAAAGAGAATTGTTATCTGCTGAGTAAAGAATCATATTACTACAAAGCTCCAAGGAGAAGACCAAGAGTCTAAGCAGCGTCCCTATTTTGCCAAAGATACTTCAAGCAGAATTGGATCTTCTGGGCCATATGGATCAAGAGGCAGAGTAGTGTTTTACGGAACAATGTACCTGTTGCAGAGATTTTTATTGTCCTATGTCCTATTCAAAACTGGCAATTTTTAGGATTACTCGGTAAATAGGGCAGAGATGCTCACCCAAATGGGGTATATGTTGCCTCCAACATCCAAAAAGACTCACTAATAATTGTGTCTCTTTTTCTAGTAGTACGAGGTATCAGATGCAGAAACGTGTCCACGGAAGAAATGTATCTCCATGTCTTGAACAACTGGACACCAAGAGATTTCACCTAGGTGAAAGACCTCTAAACTTTTGTGGGATTTATTTCTCATTCTCTCGCATACATGAGTCTTACAAAAGATTCTAGAGTGTTTGCTACTTTCTGCTACTAGGTCAAAAGAATGTGTTATAATCAAAGTAATGAAGGAGAATGATGTCCTGTGGAACAGAGAAGGAATCAAAGAAGGAGAGTTAAGATAGCCCTGAGGGAGGACAGAGAAGTTGTGTTGCTGGTCCTAGCAGTTGGAAGAAAATGGCTTCTGATGATCTTTAACTAATAAGTATAGAGAAAAAATATTCACCAGATCAATAATTACTTACCAGATCCCACCAGATGTGTTGATTTGTTCCAGCAATGAAATCACATCTGAAACTGCAAGTGTAGTTAGAATAAATACCTAATTAAGCTTGCAATAATCCACTGTTGGTATCTAAAATTCATCCATGTACTGCACAGACCAAGTAGGTAAGTTGTATGGGTATGTGATAGTAATCACTATCCCTGGATCTTTCAAGTTTTTAATGGTGGCATTAATCTCTGCAGTCCCAGTAAAGTGGTATATATTTTGTTTTAATATTTTAGTTGATAGGAAGTTCTAGTGGCTCCATTTGGCTTATTCTAACATCATGTTTCTCACTTCATATGTTCTGGAATACATGGGACATTTTGCAAGTTACTAATATCTCTATCCCTATTAGGCATTCTGGACTGGAAATGTAATCACAGAGAGGATTCATGGCCCACTGGGTCCGCTCCATTCATCACATAACCTCCATAAGTCCCTAGTATGACGGCGGACCACAGTAGTATTTTGGGTCACCAGTAATTGTCAGTTCAAAGCAATATCCAGCAATATCCAAAACGTCCAATTATTTCCCTTTCTCTAGTGCGTACGCACCCTAGTAATGGTCATATGTCCTTTTGTAGAAGGCTGGGGAGATAGAGAGCAGAAAGCTTCTGGCTAGATAGCAGCATCCTTCCTCCAGGGGTACCATCATTCCTTTAATTCAAGGTGCTCTTGGGTTGTGAACTAGCTCAAGTCTAGAATTATTTGTGGGGCTGTAACTCATTATTGTGGTGAATCAAGTCAGATTTCTGTTCATCCTATCTAGAGATTTTCAGCTAAGACTTTAGTAAGTAAGATTTTAGCAGTCCACCTGTGCATTTCTGTTCTTGGGACACCATAATCAGCTAGCAAAAGCCAAAGACTTCTGAGGGTCAGAATATTCTGATCACTGCTTCCTCCCTGCTGCGCAGCGTGGTGAGCAGGCTTATTGTGCCTTTTTTGAGTATGAGCCGTTCCTTTGAATCCCTATAGCTTTTTTTTCAATTCTTTTAGTCCTAAATTTATTCTTTAGTACTAATTTCTTCCTTTCTCCTAATTTTTTGTGTCCCTGACTATTATGTACCATGAAAAAACCACACACACTTATAGATATAACTGTTGAACTGACGTTAAAAAAATATGTGCCATTATGCCTAGAAGAGGACTTTCCACATAGTAGAGTCTCCTTAATACATTTTAACTTAAATCCCCACAAAATTATAGATGGCTTTGAAAAGCAAATCAATTCCCAACAAAAATTGTCATTGAAAACCAGCTCTACACAGCTTAAGGATAGAGGAGAATATATTGCTTCCTGAAGCTGATCCATAAGAAGGACAGGTATACAACCTAACCTTAAGTACATTGAGAACTGTAATTTACACCACAATCCAGGCCTTTATCTCTGCTGCATGTTTTTATTTCTCTCTATGTTTCGGCTTAATTCTTCCTGATTAGCTTTCTCAATTTTGGTCATTAGTATGGCCATCAGCATACATTAGAATCGTATATTTGCACTTTTATCATTGGAGAGTATAAGCAGGGCCAAGTGAGCAAGCTAATAAGATAAACAGCCCATTCCTGGAATATGTCATAGACACAGAATTGAGAATATTTTCCCCAAAGTAAGTATGCTGTTCTGTAACAGAGAAGTACTAGACAGACAAAATAATGATTAAACATCACTGATAAGAAAGACCTAATATTCATTATCTAAAAATTTCATGTACATCATCAAAATGAGATTGGACAAATAAAGACATGATTTATGCTCATGGAAAGATGCATAGGAACTTCAAATTAAATGTATGCATAAGTGTATAAATATAAACATGCATATGGGTGCATACATATATATGCATAAATGCATGCATGGAGATAGATTGATAGTTGTATTTAAATTTATTAAAGGAAACAATCTTATACAAAGAAATTGCAAAACACCTTAGAAAGGATATAAACATTTGTTACCTTTGTTTTATTCAATTAACTAAGGGAAAATCACCAAGCAAAATAAATGATTCAAATTTGAAATCTTATAAGCTTTAAATGCCATCTGGGCTTTCGTTACATCAGATGATTAAGTTGCCTTGGCAACTAACTTGGGAAATTTCACGACAATATCAAAAGATAGAATAGATAAAATTGTAAACTCATGTTAAATATGTGTGTGTGTGTGCATACAGACATTATAAAGAGATGATAGAAGATAGATAGAGAGAAGATGGATGGATGGATGGATGGATACATAGATAGATAGATAGATAGATGATGGAAAGATAGAAGGGAACAACATTACTTAAAGGGGAAAAAGGAAATCAAATAGCATTTGTATTTGCAATAGTTTAATAGATGATGATTAAATAGATGAGTAGATATATTTTTATCCTAAATCTACAGGTCTATACAACACTCTGGCAGTATAACAGTGTGCTGTGTATTAGAACTTGTGTTGAATCTAGCAATCAATTCAAGCTGCCCTACTTCAATTGGGTTAAGAAGGGTCTATGGATTTTGACCTGACTACTCCTTCTACTGATTAAAAAGCTGTGTCACAGTGATCTGATGCACAAAAAGATGACTATGAGATGAATTGGCTGAGGACTATGGCATTTTATGAGTAGATCTATTTCAGCTCCAAATAACCAGTACCCATTCAGTGGGATATTTTGGATCTTCGTCACCCAAAGATACAATTGATTAGGGAATATGTAATTAGAGAAATATTAAATTTATTGAAAATAAAACTACTTGACTTTTCCTAAATGAAAATAATCTAGATTTTATAACTAAATTATACCACTCATATTAGCTATACAGTATAGAAGGATGGATGATCAATTTCATGATTTGGACATGAATGTTGCTTTTCTCTCTGTTCAGATATGCTTATGAGGCTCTTCTGTTTTTTGTCTTGATCCATCACAGTCACAGAGTTGCCTGGTCTGACATTAGTGTCCTACAAAATTGTGTTCAACAGGGGCTGGCCCCGTGGCCGAGTGGTTAAGTTCGCGCGCTCCGCTGCAGGCGGCCCAGTGTTTCGTTGGTTCGAATCCTGGGCGCAGACATGGCACTGCTCGTCAGACCACGCTGAGGCAGCGTCCCGCATGCCACAACTAGAAGAACCCACAACGAAGAATACACAACTATGTATCGGGGGGCTTTGGGGAGAAAAAGGAAAAAATAAAATCTTTAAAAAAAAAAAAAAATTGTGTTCAACAGAAGAACATGACAGCCTAGCAGTTGGAGCCGGATCACCTGCTGACAACTCCAAGGCGAAGCTGATAGTGTCCACCAGCTTTCAGTTGTCAGGGGGTGTTTAATATCATAATATCTATAATGTCATAAAAGCAGAATAAAAAGTAAAGGTGGCAGTTGAGTGAGCTGTAGCTCTAGCACATGAGCTGGATTCATTTGAAGCATTTACCTTATCAACTAAAGCACATATCTAGCACAGAAATTCACAAAAGTATTATTGAATTCTCAAAATATTTGTGAGATCTTCTCAGGTTATGACAGCCACTTCAATTGTACTACTAAGTGAATATTTGCCTGAAATAATTATGTGCTGAAGAATATTGTTTTTAAATTGTTTTATTATGTATTAGTCATACCTCCTACTCAATATTTTTAGTTTTTCAAAGACAGTGACTGTGCCACATACCTCTTTCTATTCGCTATATATCACCTACTCAGTGATAATCTTACCTTGGATGCTAATGAACACTTAAGTGGTTGGCTATAGAGTGCAAAACAGAAATGCATTAAAAGTACAAGGGGCTTCTTCAAACTACTATAATTCATTATATTAGTGTCACTAGCTTCAGGAAATCATTTTCTTCTGAAATAGATTTAAAATGCAATGTGTAGAATATATTATTTTTATCTCTCTCCTCTTTGAAAGCCTACCTTCAATGACTTTCTAAGCTGCAACTGGAGACAATGACTTTTTCATTTGCCTCTAACTGGCTCTGAAAATTTAATGATAACGGGGATACTCAGGCATTGAGCCTTAATGAGCACTTACATGTTGACCTTCTTCTGATTCCTAGGATTGTTATCCAGTTGCAGTGCTTCCTATTGAAGAGTAATTGGATTACCTCAAACTCAGATATAGTTACCTCCTGGAAGTTTGCTAAGTATAAGAACAGTTTAGGATGTTCCCATACTTTACTGTATGTTAGACACACCTGGAAGGCTTATAAACACATAGTTTGCGGGGTCCCACCTCCAGAGTTCCTGATCCACTAGGGTCCCAAGTGATGTAACCCTACTACTGGTCTGGGTACCGCATTTTGAGAAATATTAATTTAGATATTAACAAATTTGAGAACTTCTGATTTAGATATTGTGGTAGGCAGAATAATGGTCCCCAAAAGGTGTGCACATGATAATCTCCTGAAGCCCTGAATATGTCACAATACATGGCAGAAGAGACTCTTCAGGTGTGATTAAGGTTAAGGACCTCCAGGAGGGAAGATGACTCTGGGGTAGGAAGGTGAACCCAATGTAATCATACGGGTCTCTAAAAGTGGAGAACCTTCCAACTGTATTAGCGGGAAGGAGATGTGACTACAAAAGAATAGTCAGAAAGACAAAATGACATTGGCTTACAAGGGGAGGGGAGGGTGCCATGAGCCAAGGAATGCAGGCAGCCGCTAGAAGCTGGAAAAAAAACAGGTAAATAGATTTTCGTATAGAGCCTCCAAAAGGAAACTCAGCCCTACTGACACCTGGAGCTTAGCCCACTGGGACTCATGTTAGACAGACCCATGGAACTATAAGATAATAAATTTGTCTTTCTAAGCCACTAATTTTTCAGTAATTTGTTATAACAACAATAGAACACGAATATAGGTACTGAAAAATTTTATCATCCAGAATTATACATCCCTATCTGTTCTTTGCTGACCCTTCACATGCCACAAATCCAAAATATAGACAGCCATCATAGCAGCAACAGCCCTGAATCTGATATCAAAAAGTCAGCATTTGAAACATCTGTCTACCACTTACTATCTGTATTATTTTAGACAGGTACATTTCTTCATTTAATTGACAATTACTTGAGACACTCCTATGTAAAAGTCGTTTACTATCTGTTGGGACAGAAAATCAAATCAGGTATAGCTGATATCTTGAAGTGGCTTTAATGTTGGAGACAGAGCAGGAAATCAAGACACAGAGCCATATGAAACAATCTAGATACCAAAATGATCCAGATGTCAGTGTGCAAAATTTGGTATGCAAGTTCAGAAGAGAGGTGTTTCAACTCAACGTTTCTGATTCCAATGTTTTCTCATATAAAATTATAGTTTTCACAAAAAAGGGGACCTAACATTTATTGTGGTCTGTCACAACTGCCAGATGTCTAGGCAGTCAATTAGGATAATGAGCCCAACCGAGAGTAATGGTCAAGCCTTTATGCACTAACTTCAATAGTATAAGCAGGAGGCCAAACAAGAATATAACACTGGCTTCTTCTGGTTGCATTTTCCCCCACAGATTGGCAACAGTGAGGAAGGGAGGATGTGAAGTGCAGGTGAGGGAAATTGTCTTGGTGCTGAGGGACCGTGCACAAAAGGCTCCAAACATTTTATGGACCCAGAGGACTTGGAAGGAGAAGGAAAGGCTAGCAGTGGAAAAGTACTGCGTCAGCTTAGTCAAGGCCCCAGATAAGGATGTCTCTGTGGGAGGCCCTGAAAAGTGCCTCAGCAGAGCCCCCTCCCCTGCCTCCAATAAGGAGACCTCCAAATAGAGTCATCTGGGCTAGTAATGCACTTATGCAAAGAGCATGGCTGGTCCAGGTTGAGGAGGGCTGAATCCTGGAATACAACTCCCTCCAAAGACTGCAGTGCACTGGCTGTGTACCAAGTCACCCAGGAAGGCAGGTGGAAGGCAGCTTCCCCCATTGTAATTGCCAGTGGTTAAGACTTAAAGATCACACATAGCCTGACAGGACCTGTCTGTATAGACCAGCGCTGTCCAAAAGAAATATAACGCGAGCCACTCACGTAATTTAAAATTTATACAGTCCACATTAAAAAAGTAAGAAAAAACAGATAAAATCAATTTTAATAATATAGTTTATGTAAATCAAAGTAGCCAAAATATTATTTGAAAGTATATTTTAAAACTATTATTTAATTATTGAAAAATTATTAATAGGATATATTACATTCCTTTACTCATGCTAAGTTTTCAAAATCTGGTGTGTATATACACATATAGAACATCTCGGTTAGGTCTAGTCATACTTCAAGTGCTTAATAGTCACATGTGGCCAGTGTCTATCATAAATATAGGGCCTTTTCAAAGTATTTTGAAAGAAGGCACAAAGGTATAGTCTAAAATCATACAATCTGGTTTTCAATTTCAACATCCAGATTCTTTGTTAGTTATGTGTCCATAGGCAAAATTCTGAACTTCCTTGGGATAAGATATTTGAAGTACCAAGTAAAGTGTCTAATGCACATTGGGGACTCAGAACACATAAGTTTTGTTCACCTCAAATTTTTCATCCTTTACACAAAGAATCTCAATTGAAGAGGATCATTATGAGGCTTTAATGAGATAAAATATATTAAGATTTTGGTGGGTGCACAGAAAAGAATTAACTTAGCAGACATGACACTGCTATCTTTAAAAGGGTCTGTTTGCAAGGTTGACCCCTGGCTGGTTCTAGGAACTTAGCCCTTGATCTGTTCCCCAGTTGATTAAAGGTAAATCACTGTGTGTAGACTGTTTGTACAAATAATGTGATTTATGGTAAACATCTGTTTTCCTTCTTGGAATCTGAAATTTTGAACATGCTAGAGAGAGGGAGCCCATATGAGAAGCCCAATAAACTTTGGGCGCTGAGCATCTAATGGGCTTCCCTGGGAAAACATTGCACATATTTTATTTCCTTTTTCATTGATGAAAAGAGGATCATGCTTAATTTGCCCCATCATAGGAAGAAGAGAGCATAAGGAGACCTACATATGGATTTCTACAGATACTAACTGTCCTGTGTCTTTTTTCCTTACTAACTCTGTCACATATCTTTTCACTATAATAAACTTTAGCTCTGAGTCCATCTAGTGAATCACTAACCATGAAGGTGGTCTTGGGGACCGCTGAGACACGGGACATTCTAAATAGTCAAAAAATTGAGTTTAAATCTCTCTAATCAAACTATTTCCACGTAAGTAATGAATTAGAGCTTGGAAGACAAGCAAAATTAAATACATAAAATACCATTTCCATGGAGACAAATTCAGAAGACGGGATTTAAGAAGTGCTTCTGGCAGAACTGCTGGGAGCCTCGGGAGCTCCCACCGTGGATCCCCCAGCAGAGACTAATTTGGTGCAATATTTTCAAAACTATTCAGGGCCACAGCTAAGAAGGAAACCAAATACTTCCCTCTGGACTCTGATACTAGTTTCATGAGGGTGTATTAAAATAGCTGAACTCAGGTCATCACAATAAGTTTACATTTAAAAGTCTCATAAAAGTAGAAGCAGCAAATGACAAGGTGTTGGATATGGATAACTGCCCTCCAAAAATTGCTTGCCCTAGTGGCATTTGTTGATGGGAACTGCCTAAAACTAAAACTATTCATCCTAGTTTCCTTTTTATCCTGGCAAGATCATACAACTACTAATAGAACATGAATGGAAGTGATCTATCACTTCCAGGTTTGATTTTCTAAGGAGTAAATGTCCTTTTCCATTGCCTCCTCCCTGTCAGCAGGTAGAAGATCAGAAGCAGAAGACTCCAAGAGCATAGTGGATAGCAAAACCAAAAATGGAAAGAGCCCATGCTTTGAATCATGTCACAGGACAACCAGCTGACCAAAAACATCCACATTGGGCTGTTACAGGAATAAAGAATAAACATTCATTGTTTAAAGATTCTAAAACTTTAGGGTTATTTCTATAGTGCTTGTTACTCTAACACCAAAAAGTCTCAGAATATAGAAAAATAACTATCTTACAATCTCCTTCTGGTTGACCTCAACATTCCAATACACCTTGACAAAGTTTTACCTCCAGAAGATCCTGTCACCTATGGCTACGTTACTCTCTTGAAAGACAATAAGGAGAGCACTCTTTCTGGTGATCATCTTTACTAAAGGGTGAAATGCTGTGCAGTTCAGTCCTAGGTCAGAGCTGCTTTTAATGAATCTCAGGCCAAACAGGAATATACAAAATTTAATCTAAAGTCTTTCATAAACATTTAAGGGGGTTTTACAACAGATCCACCTATGAGTCTTAGACAGTATCCATCTCTCACCTAATTGCTAGCCCCACACAATCTCTAAAGCCTCACATTCTTACTCATACTCTCAAAGAATTGTCTCTCATGTTCTCTTGGTTTTCCGTCCTCAACATCTTGATTCCTTCATCCACTCTCTCCTTTACCAATGTGTGGGCTGCAGTCAGAAATGTGAACCCCATGAGCATTAAAATCTCAAAAAGACATCTGTTAAATAGAATACATAATGTCATCACAGATTTTTTATACATGCAATGAATTACATTCCAGTTGCCAAATTGACATATATTTATTTCCATATTTCCAAAACAGGAATTTTAGTCATTTTTATGACTCTTCTGAAGAGTTTGAAAAACAAAACAGTTTCCATCTGTGGATGCCACAAAATATTAATAATGTATGATATTCTACATTAAAAGTTTCAATATATTCTTAGTCTTTTTCCAGTAAGAAGAGATCATTTGCCTTTAGGTATCTGCTAACTGATGGTACAATATTACTTACTAAATGGACTACTGTGAATTGTACTCAACATATCAACTCATCGGATTACTAATAAGATATGATCTAAGTTTTATTTCTTTTGTTAACTTTACTAAAAGCATACAGTTTAAATTTTGTTAGCAGCTAAATACTGATGATACGAAATGATATGATATATGACGATATGTATTTCTTATTACCTGCTAAGAAAATTTCTGCCAGGTAAAATTATTTTTACCCACTGGAATTTTGTTTAATGCCTATTGATGACGTTTTAAAGAACATCGCTGAATGATTAAAAAAAAAAAAAGAAAGAAAAATTGCAATTCCAAAGAGACAAAATGGGCAATATTCAGACTGGGTTGATTTTTATTTTGTGAATATGTAAATCTATAAAAGCTTTAGAAAGACAACACTAGAATCATGTGAAATTTATCTATAGCAGGCTTGAAATTCTTGTGCCAGATGCTTCTAAATCTCCTTTTGCTTTTTTTTCCAAAATTTCCTCCAATATATGAAAAGTATGTAGGATGGAATAAACAACTATTAAAGAAATTTTTTTCTATTTGAAATAAAAAAATAGAAAAACATCTTGACAGCTTTTGGAAAACGTAATTTTTTTACATTTATTCTTCACTTTTATTATATTAAAATGAGAAACATAATACATGATTTACAGTAGCAAAGATTATGTATTGGGAGATTTGAGTTTCCAGGATAATTTCTAGGTTGAAAGGTCTAAGAACTTCCAATTTTAAAAACAATATAATAAAATGTTTCCAGAATTTAGATGAAATGTGCAGTGTAAATTTCTAAATAAAATCAAACCACCCTACTATGATTTATATTGCTCTCAATGATAAATTTGAATTTTTTTTGGTTTTAAAGTAGAACCAACCTGCCAGAAGTTTTTTAATAACTGCTAGCAGTTTTATTCTATTGCATGACTAATCCTTCCAGTTTCTTTTTAATTATTATTATAATCCTTATATAAACTTTGTTTTTCTTTTTGCATAACAAAATCAAGTTTTGAATTCCAAAATGAGCAACTGTCAAGCCAGGCAGAATAATTTGTGTTGTTTTCCACTTTTGACCTTTGTTACAGGACAGAATCCAGAAATAGTTGGTGAAACACTGTAGTATGTGTACCTCAGGGCTCTTTCCGTAAATCATCATGATTTGGGAGTAATTTGCTCAGGAAAATCACAAAAAAGTACTACAGAGAGGATAACAAATTTATCACTTAGCTTTTGTCACACAAAATAACTCTGGATTGAAGGTGGAGTGGGGAGAAAATCTACCTCAACAGTAAGGTGATGCATAACAGGGAGGCCTGGTTTTTATTTGTGGAATGGATTCATTTCTTTCAGGGTCAACATGCTCACTCTCATTTACAAAGGAATTTGTAAGTGTATGTGCAAAATCTTGATCTTTAAAATAAGTTTCTTTAAGAACTGTAGAGGAATACCCAAGAAAATGTCACACTCTTAAACCAGTTTAAATGATAGTAATGTTTTATAGGAAAATACTCTGAGAGGGTCACAATAAAACCTAGAGCAGAAAAAAAAAATAAAATAGTGATGGGGGCCAGCCTGTTGGCATAATGGTTAAGTTTGCATGCTCCATTTTGGTGGCCTGCGGTTCACGGGTTTTGATCCCAGGCATGTACCTACGCACCACTCATCAAGCCATGATGTGGCAGCATCCTACATACAAAATAGAGGAAGATTGGCATAGATGATGGCTCAGGGCCACTCTTCCTCACCAAAAAATAAAAATTTTTAAAATAATGGTGGTACCAGGGCCGGCCCCGTGGCCGAGTGGTTAAGTTCGTGCGCTCCGCTGCAGGCGGCCCAGTGTTTCATTGGTTCGAATCCTGGGCGCGGACATGGCACTGCTCATCAAACCAAGCTGAGGCGGTGTCCCACATGCTGCAACTAGAAGGACCTACAACGAAGAATATACAACTATGTACTGGGGGACTTTGGGGAGAAAAAGGAAAAAAAATAAAATCTTTAAAAAAAAAATAATGGTGGGACCTAGTAAATTTACTTGAATAAATTAGAAATAGATGATGAATGAATAAGGTAATGAATGGATTAATGATTATTAAACCAATACCGAAGAAGTTAAAAAAAATCTTCCCTAAAGCAAAAAACCTTGAAATAAGCTTTGCTAACTGCAGCTGTGCATACTCAGCACAATCAACTGTTGTTTAAAATTAACCAGGTCTTTTTGTCCTTCCCTAGTATAGGAGTGAGCTGTCTTTCTGAGGAAGCCAATGTCCAGACACCAAGATTCAGCCTCACAAGGCCAAATGCAGGTGGAAGATGAAAACTAACCAGAAAAGTCCAGAGAGTCAAGGTAAAAGAAATTCAGCCTTCAAGGCCAAACGCAGATCGGTGGGAAGGCACCAACCAGCAAGGCTACATGCTCCTTCTCCCCTACCCAAAACCCCAGCACATGCTCTCCCTCTCCTAGCCACTTTAGTTGGCTCACAGATATTTTCCAGGAGCAAGTATTTACCGGATTAAGAAGCTAAGATTTTGATGCCTTGCATATTGTTTACCATGGGACCAGAAATGTGCCAGCATTGTTTAATGTAGAAAGAGGAAAATGTTTGATATAAATTCTTAGTCGTTGGTCCATAGTCAAATACTAGTAAATGGAATGATAGAGCCAGGATGAGAACTCAGTACTGATAACTCATGCTGTTCCAGATATTAGGAGCTAGTCATCAGGACCAGTTCATATTTTGCTGGAAAATGTATAGTTCATTCCACTTTTCAAGGCATGGAAAAAAAAGTCCAGAGTCTCAGGAAATAACAAAGTCAATACACAAACTTTTACTACAGATAAACTGTTGAAAACAGTAGTGATTGCTATGGAAATTTTTAACCTTGCCCTTTAATATATGCAGAATATAGTGAAAAGAAAACAGAGCATGCATTCATCCAGCATTCATGAAAATAAGAAAATATTACAGTCAAAACTAGTAAATCTGTCTATCTATTCATGTATGCATGAGAGGAAAATAAAGAATTAACATCCATGCACATTTATAAAAATTAACTTTCAAGCTAATTTATCTTTAAAATACAATCTTTGTAAAACTTCATCAGTATGGTTCTCTATTTATACACATATTGTTTTGCACTGTGCCCTGACATTACTAAAACCAAGTAAGATACACAGAAGTTACATTGCTTTCAACCTTTGTGCATTTTCCCATTCCTAAGGACAAAACATGCCTTTGACAGACACCATATAAACATCACTGCAATTTTAAGACAAGTAAGGGCATGCCATGAAAGCTGGTCTTCAACATAAGAAAATGATGAAAGAAATAGCTTCCTATTGCCTCTACAAGCCAAACTCATCCCTGCTAAGGAGTTCTGTTTTGCCAAAGCAGTATTTTTGTTTTGCTTTGCTTGGGTTGGGTTTGTCGTTATTGAATTGTAGCATCTTTGGTGAAGTAGGGGTAAGGGCCGTGTTCTTCCATGTTTGCTGAGGGCAACACCATTCCATTCTCTCACACCGTCCACATTCCGTGTCTGAAATGGAAGATCTGTGACTTTGTGACTGCTGTTTTATATTAAGGGACTCAGATCTATTTGGCATAGACTTTCAAAAGCAGATTAGAAAACAGGTGAGTAGAGGAGCTCAGGACATTTCAGTTGAAGAATATGAGACAATAATGACTAGAATTCTGATGTGTACAGGAATTGCTAAATAAAAAATGTAGGTTAAAGTCAGATTACAGAACATGTTAAATTACAACTAAGTCATTGGGGTTAATACCCAATGCCAGCAGGAATTTATCAACTGATCTTAAAGGGTTATACAACTTGATTAAAGTCTTGCTTTAGAAAATTAGTTTGTGCTGGAACATAGGTTGATTGAAATAGAGAGAGTGGAAAGGAAAGGATAGTATGTAGAGACAGTTATTACCGAAAAGGAATAGGAAGATGAGAAATAGTTCTAAGGCTACTTTGGCCAAGAAAAAATAAAACAAAAAAAGAAAAAGAAAAAAGCCAATAAGATATAGAACTTATAGGACCAGGAGAATGACAATGTTATTAACTGTAATAGAGCACATACGATTAGAGATCATTATTCTAAAATATGGTGAATTTTGTTTTAAATACGTTAAGCATGATCTCACTTTTTAATAGCAGAGAAGAAATTCCCAATACACAGCCAGAAATACAAAATTCATTAATTATTTATATAATGCCAAAAATAATTATGTAAAAATTGAGCGAATTAACAATCATTTTCTGTAAAAAAAACCTCATTTTCTGTACCGCAGAGTCATAGCCATGGATATTCAAGAATAGCAAGAAATCAGTGAGATAGTTTTTTAAAAAAGAAAATGTGGAAAATGATAGGTCATATGAAAATATCTCTATGCAAAAAAAGTGTATATGTGGGCCGCCTGGTGGCGCAGCGGTTGAGTGCGCACGTTCTGCTTTGGCGCTCTGGGGTTTGCCGGTTTAGGTGCAGACATGGCGTCAACTGGCAAGCCATGCTGTGGTAGGCATCCTACGTATAAAGCAGAGGAAGATGGGCAGGAATATTAGCTCAGGGCCAGTCTTCCTCAGTAAAAAGAGGAGGATTGGCAGTAGTTAGCTCAGGGCTAATCTCCCCCCGCCCAAAAAAAATACCTAATCCTCTCTTTACTATTTCTCTGACCCCAAATCTCCCACCTGGTGAATTTAAGACCATCACGTATCCCAAAAAGTGATATTTTTATGATCCACTAGAAAAATATACAAATTATCAAAAATTATTATAAAAGTAGTTCTTATAACAATCTGATCATATGAATTTGAAGAGTTCATACTCATCTTTACCACGAGGGCAGGTTGAGGGATTGACCCAAGCTGTGGCCAAAAGCTATAGTTCCTCAATTTTCACTCAAAAACTCCACTTAGACTTTTCAGAGGTTATGGCTCAGAGAAGTACATATGCAACATTTTTGCATCCACCTTCCATGTTATTCATAAATTTCCTGAAGCTTATTCGTGGACCCCAGTTTTAGAATCTCTGCTTAATATGTGGCCCATATGCAAACTCTATTTTTCCTTTCCATTAAAAATTGAATTGCTAAGCACCACCAATACCCTGCTCTTTTTTCTCAAACTCAACTCTGTACATTAAATTGTCAAAAATCTGAAAAATGTTTAGAAACTTGAATTTTAAACAAAATTTAATTTTTGAAAATTTCCCTCTCACTTTTGTCTAGTATCCAATACCATGCCATTTATGGTTTTCAAGTAGCTAAACAACCTTAAAAAAAGAAATTTTGAGTACTTTGATTTAAAAAATGACTTTTTCGAGTTTAAAAGAAAATCTTCAGAACTTTAATACAATAACATCGAAACAGCATTTAACACTACTTGTAGATTGCCAACGTCAGCAAAATGCTGACATGGGAATTTCTACGGCTCTTCCCCACCACCTCCGCTCAAAACATCAATTGAACAACTATCCGCGCAGGAAAATACTTTCACAAGAGTCAAGGATTACAGGTGAGGTATTACAGCACCTGGGTAAAGCACAGACCTAAGAAAAGACGCTATTAGGAGTGCAGGAAAGACAGATTCACACTACCCTATCAGCCCTCGCCTAAACCCGGGCAGCCCAGCGTGGAGAGAGACATGCTCTTCTTCCGTGGAAGGACGACAGCTTCCATGAGCGAACATCTGACTTCAACATGGAACCCCGAGTCTCTCCCTCCGCCCCTGATGACTCCCTGCCAGCTCCCAGGAGCTCAGGTCCCTGGCTCAGCCCCAACCTGCCGGCTCCAGTGGCCCCACATGGCATCTTTGGCACCAGCTCCCTGCAGGCTCCGGCGAACCCAAAGCCCAGGTCACCCCAGTGCCTGTCCACTCCAGCGGCTCCGGGCACCTCCCACGGTGCCAGGCGGCCTCCAGAGCAGGGCACCCAGCAGGCTTCCTAGCACCCAGGCGTCAGATTTATCCAAGCACTTGCTGGCTCCAGCAACCCCAAGCAGGTCCCTGGCTCCAGGCTCCTGGCGAGTTCCCGGTAAACTCAGCCCCCAGGACACCCTGGTGCCTGCCTGCTCCAACAGCCCCACGCAGCGTCCTTGCACCAGTTCCTGGCGGGCTCCTGTGACCCCAGGCCCTCCTCCCTCAGCCTGCCTCATGTCGGTGCCAGCTGCCCAGGTAGCCCACCTGCCCCAGGCAGCTCCCATGGCACCAGGCGGCTCCTACAGCCCTTGTGCCCTGATGGTGGGAACATAAATTGGTGCAACTACTATGGAAAACAGTATGGAGGTTTCTCAAAAAATTTAAAGTAGAACCGCCATAGCATCCGAAATTCCACTACTAGGTATTTATCAGAAAGAAACGAAATCATTGTATCAAACAGCTATCTGAACCCCCATGTACATTGCTGCATTATTTACAATAGCCAAGCCACGGAAATAACCTGTGTCCAGGGAGGGACCAATAGATAAAGAAAATGTGGTATGTATATGCAATGGAATATTATTGACATAGAAAAGAAGGAAATCTTGCCTTTTGCAGAAACATGGATAGAACTTGAGGGTATTAGGCTAAGTAAGATGAGTCAGAGAGAAAGACAAATACTATATGCTCGCACTCACATGTGGAATCTAAAAAACCCGAATTCAAAGAAATGGAGATTAGAATGATAGTTGTCAAGGGCTGGGGGAGGTGGGTAGAATTGGGAGATGCTGGTCAAAGGGTGCGAACTTCCAGTTATAAAATGAATAAGTTGTGGGGATCTGACATACAGTGTGGTGGCTATAATTAACAACACTGGATTAGGTACTTGCAAGTTAACAGAGTATATCTTAAAAGTTATTACGACAAAATAATGATAATTATGTGAGGGAATGGAGATAACTAACCTATTGTGGCAATCATTTCACAATGTATAAGTGTATCAAATCGTCACTTTGTACACCTAAAATTTACATATTATGTCAATAATACTTTAATAAAGGTGGAAAAAGAACTTTTTAAAAAATCAATGAATTAATTCAAAAAAGCATTGCCCTAATTAATGTTTGTACTAATTTATATTTCTAACAGCAACATATATGGGAGACCGTTTCCTCACAATTGTGTTAACCGTGTGCATTATTTAACTTTTGCATTATTCTAATCTAAGAAAATAAAACTCTTTCTGGGGGCACCTGGAAATGTTTTAATAACAAGTACTTAATCTGAAACAATCAATTATTTTTCATATCTTCTAATATGGAGTATAACTGGCCAAGTAATGTAATCTCAAATTTATTTTCCTTCCTTCATTATATTACTAAACCTTTCTACTTATATTTCAAAATATTAATCTTCCATGTCTGGAGTCTGTCTGAGCTCTTGGTTTACTTTCATTGAAATAATTGTCCCTCACTCTTTACCTTCATACTCAGCCTTCCATTATAACTGCCTATTTGGGAATTCAAAGCCATGCTGCTAAGATAAATGTAAATTTAACTATTTATCCTTTTTTTAAGTTTTTCAATTAATTTTAAAAATTAGCCTTAAATTTAATAATTAACCTTATCCTGATTGTATGATGAAATATCATTTTCTGCTTTCTAAATTTAAAGCATTTCTGCCTAGGCTTGGTTTTCAAAACATGGCTGCCTCAACCACATGATTCTAGTTTCCTCTCCTAACTTTCTTCTATTTTTGTATACACCAAATTTATACCTAAAACAAAAACATTTAACAAGAAAATTTTTTTTTAAATTACCCACACTAAAGAGTGATTGCATTTTATTCTATTCCCCTCAAGTGTCTTGCAGCCACTTAACGATGAAAAGATCAAGTTTCAAGCTCAATCTTTTCCTGAAATGCTGCTCAAGCTCAATCTTTTCCTGAAATGCTGCTCTAGGAGTAACTTTCCCACCTTTTTAGGAAGTGCAACTGAGATAACTTTGATTTCTGTCTTTTATTTCTGTTCTAGTTTTGCTCCCCCCATCCAATTCAATGTAGCTTTAAGTCCTACTCTCGTTTCTAATGTGGCCATTGCTCCTGAGCACCCTGGAATCTGTCTGAATTCTTCATTTCCCTCCACATACAAGACTGCAGTTCTTTAATTATACCTTATTTCTTCACTGTATCAGTATCTGTATTTCAACTCAAAACTATACGAAGGGACTTTGTGAGCCAAAGTCACTGCACACTCTTAAATGCCGTGTTTCCTTTTATAGTAAATTCAAATAGAAATAGGACCAATAGTCATGATTATAAGATTGCCCCTAGGCCAAATTCTTTAAGTGTCATGGATAAAAGCTTGCACCTGCCTTCCCACCTGCCCCTGAGATGGATTTTTCATACTCTTAAATACTAAATTATGAGACTTCAGTTCCTCCAAAATTCCCAAATTAGTCCAGAATTCTCCAGAGAATTCTCTACTCAGGAGATCACCACGTTGTTTCTCTCTGAACTTGGGCCAGATCATAGTGAATGGTCTAGACAAGAAGTACCTTAATGCCTCAAACAAAACAGCTGACTGGTACTTGGGGCTGATTGTTACAAGAATCTGGATACACCAAGAAAACGATGAACTGAAACATCTCACTTAGAAATTCTCACTCGATTAGCTCAGCTTTCTCTGTCATTCTTGTACGGTAAATTAAACTGTGTAAAAATTATGTTGCTATAGAGCTATTGACCATACTAATTTCATGTGAAGATCAAATATTAAAACAACATTCTTTTTAAATTTTAGATAAAAGAATTAAAGCCAGAGTAAAACTAAAACTCTAAAGTTATATTATCTGATATGGTAGGCAATTTTCACATATGGCTATTTAAATATAAAATTTAAGTTAATTAAAATCAAATAAAACTTAAAACTCAGTTCTTTGGTTACACTAACCCCTTTTCAAGTGCTCAACACACTCACGCATTTCCATCATGGCAGAAAGTTAGACAGGGCAGTGCTGCTAAAGGATAAGGAATTAGTTTTAATTTAAATTTCATTTCATATTGAAAACACGGAAACACCTTGGTTATATATTTACTCCCCAAATTGGAAACCAGCATGAATGCCTTTGAAAGAACAAGGACAAAGATAATGATTAGATTAATCACGATAAATATGTAACAAGAGCCAGCTAATTTTGTACCTATAAATTTCCACTTTTTGGTAATATTTGATTTAACAATGATAAATTGCTGCTCCCCGGCCACCTCTGCAGAAGTTCCTATCTCCAAGATTGTGAGTTGTCTTCGTTTTTAAAAACGTGGAGGAAAAATAAAAAAATGAAATGCCAAAATCAAATTGGCATATCCATGAACTAAATATTTTTCATAACTACTAAGAGAAATATAATTATCTTGTTCTGCTATAGTTCTCTGTAGAATAGAAAGACAGAAAGAAATTATTCTTTTTGGTTTTACATTTCTTTTTCAAAAGTACAAATCCACATTTAAATTTCAAGCAAATTATTTTAAATCCTAGCTATCTTTCAGATTATAAACTACAGAGCTTACTTTTTAAACCTACAGAAAATAATTTTTAAACCACCAGAAACAGAATAAAGCAGGGTATCTATAAAAGGAAATATTAATATAAACCTTAATAAAGAACATTTAGATTGAAGTGCTGAAGCAATCTATTATTCTCCACAGTGAAGCAAGAAAATAATTCATCTGTTTCCTCAATGTCACTACACACACGTGTGTGTACACACATATTTAAGAAACTATTATAATTTTAAATTATTAAATAGGGTATGGAACTGAGCTTTCTCCTCTAAACCAGATTATCATTAAAAATTAATAAGTAGTTGTTAAGATACTTAAATTCACATTTCTTCTGTAAACAGATAATTTTTCTTTCTGTTGGTAATGAAATTTTTCACAGTTGTAGTTTGGTTTCTCCTCTCTTTTTTCTGTTTCTTTTTTTTTTGTTTTTTTGCCTTTTTATACTTTTAATTACCTAAAGATCATATTACAGTTTCCTGGAGTAAAACTAAAAATCACAAATAATATAAACAATGCTACACATCTATGGAAACATAATTATCTTGCTGGTATTTTCAAAATATATCATTATTCTTTAATAACGCATAGTAAATTTTTTTCTAAATTAATGTGATTAATATTATTTAATGTAATGTAATGAAATTTAACATCATTTCTAAGTATTTTAATAATTCTATGTACAAATAATAAGGAGAATAAGTGATGGAGAGGATGAAGTATAATATATAACTGAAAATCAATGTGGATAGAGATGGTTTTCATTAAACCTACTTATTGCTACATGTCAATATATGATAACAAATTTGTGAGAATCCCCCAGTACCAACTACTATGAAAGAATACGATATATTGTCATTTATTTTGTAAATTAACCAATTCTATCATTGTTAAATTTCTCTTCCAGACAACAACATCCCTTTCACTTAAAAATTTACTCAACAGTAACCCCCATTAGTGAGTATAATAATTTTCAACTTTTAAAATATACACATGTGGCCCATTCTTAGCAATGTCCCCAATTTAATGCATTTAAATCTATATTTTAATGAATAGCCTTTTTATTTTGATTTTCAAATTAAGTAACGATTAAATAGTGTTTAATCTTTTTAACTCAGAAAACTTAGATTAGCTATTTGTAGCTCATAAAACAAATGATGATCACAAAGTAGAACTACAAAAGCCCTGTTTTGTGCTGGATATGATGCAAGAAAATGCATATTCATTCATATATTAATAACATCAGTGGTTTCTATTTCCGTGGGCAATTTACACCCTAATTATCTACCAATGTGCTATTTATCCTCAATAGATGGACAAGTACTTGCATTTGGTTTTTGATATTCAACACAGTTTTAACTCTTGGCAAATTTAAGCAATCTTTTTGAAAATTTGAAATATATGTGCATATTAAGTTATACTGTTGATTGAATAATCTTGAGTTTTCTAAAATATTATACTTGTCAAGACACAAAATGTCAGTTATTGTCTGTTTTAATCTCCCTATAATATATTTAATATTTATAGTCATGTTTTAACTAAAATATTATGCATGTAAACTTGGAATCCTTCAAGAAGTAGAATAAGGTAGGTCCTCCTTTAAGTGAAAAATATTTCTTCTAAGATACTTAACTTATTTAATAAAATATGCTATTATCCATATAGTTTTCTTATTTATATTCACTCACTTCTGTGATATATTTAATTATTGAATATGCATGTCCCTATAAAATAATAAAAGTCATCCATCCACCTCTTAAATTTATGAAATTGTCTTTTCTATAGTTTAGAAAAAATTATAAAAGCTGTCTTTTTGCATTATATAAGCTAATTGGGAAAATATGCATTATGTTGCCGGATAAATATTGAAATTAATACATCACCAAACTTCAAATATAACAATTTTAATCTAATAAAAGTATCTACCAGGGGGCCGGCCTGGTGGTGTAGTGGTTAAATTCATATGCTCTGCTCTGGTGGCCCAGGATTTGTGGGTTTCAGATCCCAGGTGCAGACCTACACACAGCTCATCAAGTCATGCTGTGGTGGCATCCCATATACAGAGTAGAGGAAGATTGGCACAGATGTTAGCTCAGCGACTGTCTTCCTCAAACAAAAAGAGGAAGATTGGCAACAGATGTTAGCTCAGGGCCAGTCTTCCTCACAGACACAAAAAGTGTCTATCAGATAAAAACAGAAGTCTGATTTGTTCCTAAATCAAAAATTTTAGTAGGTCAATGATGCTAAAATTAACTCAAGGCATAATGTTTCAAGTACATTATATATTTTAATTCACAGGGAATCATCTTACTCATTGTACAGAAAAAAATACTGAGGCATAGAAGGGTTTAGCAATTTATCCAAATTCACACTGCAAGTAACTGGCAGGGCAGGGGGTAGAATTCAGAAGTCTAACCAAAGGGACCACATTTGTCATTACTGTAATTTTTTGTGTGTGGTTATTTTAAGAATGTACTTTATACAAAATAACCAGTTTATATGGAAATAAATCTATAGATCTCCGAGGATGAAAAAAGTTTTTAGCTCTTTTAAAAAGTTATCTAATGGGGCCAGCCCCATGGCCGAGTGGTTAAGTTGGGTGCACTCGACTTCAGTGGCCTGGGTTCAGTTCTTGGGTGTGTACCTACACCACTCATCAGCAGCCATGCTGTGGCAGGGACCCACATACAAAATAGAGGACTATTGGCATAGATGTTAGCTCAGGGTGAATCTTCCTCAAGCAAAGAAAAGAAAAAAAAATTATCACACAGTGTTAAACAAATCATTGAGGTAAGTGTCACTCTCAGTGAAACAGGGACTCAGTAGACCATGACAAAATATACACAATATCAAAATAAATAGGGGGCCCGCCCAGTGGTGCAGCAGTTAAGTTCCCATGTTCCGCTTCTTGGCGGCCCAGGGTTTGCCGGTTCGGATCCCAGTGCAGACATGGCACCACTAGGCACGCCATGCTGTGGTAGGCATCCCACATATAAAGTAGAGGAAGATGGGCATGGATGTCAGCTCAGGGCCAGTCTTTCTCAGCAAAAAGTGGAGGATTGGCAGTAGTTAGCTCAGGGTTAATCTTCCTCAAAAAAATAAATTAAATAAATAAATAAATAGCATTCCCCTTTCCAGTACAGGCCGGGAAAGTTCACACAGCTTTTGCAGCAGGAGCAAAGAATCCCTGACACTATGTCCCTTAGGCTGGCTTCCCAGGAGCTGTGTGCAAGCCAGGAGAGGGAGATAGCAGAGTCCCAGTCCATTAAGAAAGACTTAACACCTTTGCAGTTTCTTTTCAAAACACAAGTTAATTCATTGGCTCTCTTAGGCAAAGGCCAGTTTGGGAAGAAGAATCACCCACAATTGGCAAATGTGACGTAGGAGGTAGAGAAAGGGGAAAGACTTCAAGAGGAAAGGATGTGGGATTTGGAATTTCAGAATACAGAGCATGTGTATTTTCTTTTTTTTCTAAGGGAATTCATAAATTTTGGAGATCTCAAAATTTAGCTTCTTTAAATTAGGAGAGAACAGAGTTCTCATTATTGGTCCCCATCCTTCTATTTCCTCCAAGATGTGGCCTATCTGATCACTGTGGTAGTCACTGGTGCTATAAGCCACCTATTTCCTGGTGTCTCTTCTGGAAACATGGCAGGAGTGTACTTCCCTGTGCCTTTGGAAGATACATGAAAGGAGAGAAGAAACAGCATGTATAACTTCTTCGTGGAAGAGCCAGGGTGCAATCAACCACCTTCCCTTCTCTCTGCTATGGTGATGCTAGAAGCAGGTGTCAAGTGAAGTCTCCATTGGCATGGGTCCCCAGAAAGACTGCAATGAACTGAGCTCTCCTGAAGACCCCCATGGATCATATAACACTGGTGATAAATAAACTTTCATTCTAACAAACCACTGAGATTTAAGGTGGTTAATTAAATCTTGTTATAGCAGCCTAACTCAGCCTATCCTAAACGATACACTCTCAAAACACCATAGAGTGTCTGGGAAATAAATGTCTATCTTATGCAAAAACTTGGTCATAAAATTGTAAGGAGGTTTTTATTATTAATAAGCCTAAAGTTAACTTCATAATAATTACAAGAGACAATTTTTCCAAAAACTAACTTTGAAAGTAGGTTATAAAATAGCAACAAAAACAGTAAAATCCTATATCTAATTAACTTCATATTTTCATTAGTGAAAATGTCCAGGTACATAACTCATGATACATCGCCTAGTCAGATGGTTACATTAATAGCATATCCCAAACAAATTTACGAGCGAAAAACGATGTTATCTTCCATTAGTACTGTTATCCATACTGTAGATCTCTTCCATTTAATCCTGCATAATCCTGGAGTGACTTTTTCCCATTGTTAGTAAAAACAGTCTCTTTCTTCTAACAATATCTATGAGTTTCCTGATTTGACTGAAGTTATTTAGATAGAAAAGACAGAGGGGAGAAGAGGATGAGTCTTCTAAAGAAAGTAAAAGTAGGAGCGTAGAATAAAAGTAGTCTTGCTAAGCATTTAGTATTGAGTGGCCATTTTGCCGTCACCAGGATTTTTAGCTGTCACTACTTTTCTTCACACTGAAAAAGTTATCACAATAAAAATTTAGTTGTAAGATTAACTTTTTGTTTTCTTAGCAACATCTGCATATGGGGCACTGCATTTCATTGGGAGATTTTGGGTCAAAATTTAATTGACATGTTAATTGATTGGCTCTTTCAACATATTCTAAATAGAATTATATTAAAAGTACAGATTTAATTTCCAAGTTAGCTTCAAAAATCTGTGCAAACTATGTGTGTGTCTGTATGTGTGTGTGTGTGTTTATATATCTTACACATTTATTTATGTTTTGTGGTTCAATTTGCTTCAAATTAGACTAGCAAAAAGCCCGTTCTAATATTCCAAGTTTGATGATTTCTATATTGATGAAAGAGTACTTTTATAGCATTACTTGGAAAACACTTCCTCATGTTCTTATCTTATTTTTATGAAGAAAAGCATTTTGAATTTTAACTTGTGAAATAAAGCCTCAGATTGACCCTCTCCAGGGCAATCAAAACAGATCAAGGTCAGGGGCTGGCCTGGTGGCAGAGTGGTTAAGTTCGCACTCCATTTCGGTGGCCCAGGGTTCACTGGCCCAGATCCCGGGTATGGACCTATGCACCACTTATCAAGCCATGCTGTGGCAGGCGCCCCACATATAAAGAAATGGAAGATGGGCACAGATGTTAGCTTAGGGCTAATATTCCTCAAAAAAAAAAAAAAGGTCAACAGCAATAGTTATAAATCATGCTTATAGCATGATATAATGTGATGGAAATGGTGCTTTATGTCTGTGTTCTTCCCCTGAAAAAACATAAACAACTGAAAAATCCCAATAGATGGGCATCCTATAAGCTATCTATCCAGTAGTCCTCAAAACTCTCGAGGTCATGTAAAACAAAAAAAGTGTCACAGCCAAGAGGAGCCTAAAGGAACATGACAGCTAAAGATAACGTGATATTCTGGATGGAAACCTGGAACAGAAAAGAAAAAAATAAATAAAGCCTTAGGTAGGAAGCAAGGAAATACAAATAAACTATGGACTTTAGTTAATCAAAATGTATCAATATTGGTTCATTAATTGCAACAAAGGTATCATACTAATGTAAGACGTTAATAATAGAGGAGGCTGGGTGCTAGGTTATGAGAATGTTCTTCCCAATCTGTTCAATTTCCATGGAAAGCTAAAACTCTTCTAAAAATAAAGTCTATTAATAACAGTTAAAAAGGAAATCTTGTGCTCTAATGATACCATGAAACCATCTTACCCAGGATGAGAGATGGATTGCTAGCATTTTAAACTTTAATTGGTGGTGGATTTTGATTTCATATGAATCAAAATGATGCATATGTTGACTATGTGTAGTCGAAATTATTTTTAGTTCTATACTTCTGAGTTTTAATTTGTTCTTAATGAAGATTGCATGAACCTCTTTTTGAGGTGTAATGATAATTTGTTGAGTAAATGTAATGGTTTTCACCAATTTTCTAGGAATTAAGTTTTGCAATGTCAACCAATTTAAAAATGCCTCTATCTGCATACTTTTATAGTATAGGGAAACAATCTAGTGTGCATAAATATAAATTAGAGTGTGAATTATTTGAATTTCTTTCAGATAAAGAAATTCTCTTATAGTGTAAGTGCTCTAATTCTTTGTATAATCCTATTAAAATAATTCAGATTGTTATAAAAACAGGAAGAGCCTGCTTCGATAGCAAGTAAACTGTTCTCAATTACCACATGAATGTTGGATAAAACTTTAGGACCTCAGAATTGATGTTATGTAGCAGGATGAGCTAATTCATTTTACTTGAGCAAAGATTTTATTCAAAAGATTCAGATTATTTCTTGGAAAATTGTGTCTAATATTTTAATTGTTTTCTCCTTTAATTTCCATCTCCCACCTGAATAGTTAAACATCTCGGTTTCACTATTTTATTTTTACGATGTTACTGTAATTAATCATTATTCCATTGAATGAAAAAATATACCAGAGGGTGGTCTAGAATAAATAATTCTGTAGTCTGTACCTGGAAGCATTGTCGTATGAGTCTCTGAATTTTCCTTTCTTGTTTTTAAATTGTCTTCATCCATGGAATTCTTCATTTTGCAAATATCTATAATATATTCTTATTGCATTCTGCTTAATCTTGTGTGTGTATTATTCCTTTTGATTCCATTAATATTTTAAAGTAAGACACATCAAATTTTAATATCGAATACTCTACAAGAAGAGAGGTTTTATGATCCTGTCCTCTTTCTTCTCTCTCTTCCTTCTGAGTCTCTTCTCTGCCTCTTGTTCACTTCCTTTCTGCTGGATTGTTCATTATAAAAGCAGGAATGGAATAGTTAATTATAGAAATACTAAGGTTATAAAGAAGTGATTTTTTCAAATTCCTTAATTTCTTTTTAAAATAAACTAAAATGTCAATATAAATATGTTAGAACAATAAACCAAAACCCTAAAAGTAATCAGAAGATAATATTTTTAGTTTCTTGATATTAAGAAAAAAAGGATAAGTGATCATAAAGGCAATGAACTTGTGAATTATGTTTATGACTTTCAACATATTATATAAAAATATAAAAATTAAGGTATTAGTCTGATATATGTTTACGTATTTATTTTATGTAACTTGAGGGGAGATTCACTTATACTTCCTGTCAGGAAAAAAAGGTCAAAGAGTTGTAAATGGGCAAAAGAAATTACTGCATCCTTTAAGTGGCGTCCAGGGATTGTCCAGTGCACCCTCTGAGCATTCCTAATATTTTTGATTGACTTTGATTGACTAGTCCATTTTACAACTCTCTAGGAATAGAAATTAATTTATAGAAAACTGATTGTAATGCAAATGTTTTCACCTGTAGTAATGCAAACGAATTTTGTCCAGTAGAGAAAATAAATCTTGGAAGGTCAAATTCTCATTGGACTTGATTTTAAGTCTTTATGATTTCCCTCATTAAAAAATAAGTTTAATAAAATTTTTTACACCTGTTCACTTAACTGTGTATGAAAGTCATGTTTTGACGTTTTTTGTAATTATAATGTAAAATTCCTAACTGAAAGAAGTTGACTATAGAGGATACTATTCTCTCTTAGAAGAAAAGAAGAGGAGATGAAACAGAATTTGTGATCTCTTATCATATATGACTATTTGACGTCCAAATTTCGTGTATTGCCAAAAACCTTCTAGAGCAGTGTTTTTGATTTTGGACGTGCTGTAGGAAATTTGTCTTCAAAAACGTGGAAACCCAAACACTGCTCTGTCTGAAGTTAGGTGAGGGTCTGCCTAAGCCGCTCCCCACTGAGGACTCCCTGAGGAGCTTCCTATGGCCTGGAGCAGTTCAATATCTTTGCAATTTCTGAAGCTATCTAAAATTATGGGAGTATACCGAATTGAAGAATGTGAGCGTGGTTGGTATTAGGCCCATCTAAGAATTTTCTTCAAAGATACCATCACTTCAATTGAAATATTTATCATATGATAAAAGAAATACTTCTATTTAATTTTTTCCCTCATATTTTAAACAAATATGTAACTAGAAGGCAACATCAAATTTGTTTCCAGAGAGTCAATGATGTTCAAATTATCATATCATAAAGCTTATTTTATCTTCAAGAACTTTTTGAGAATTGTTCAGAATTTTTAACTCTCCTGACAGTAATATATTACTTTACAGCTGTGCTTTCTGTTAGAAAGTGTTGTAAAAAAATACCATTTGTGACTTCAATCAAGACACTTCTTTCACGGCGATGTGTAAATATTTCTGAATAGGCGTCATTGAAAGCTTTCACAGATAAAGCCATCTTGTGTTTTTGGTGACATATTTAAAGCTTTGAATATGATCAAGAGGACTACAAAACTGACTCAAATAAAATACACATAAAACTTAAAAAGAATGCTAAATTAGGAGGCATGATCTAAAATTAGGAAACTAGTAATAAGTATAAGCTAATGGAAAACATAAAGTATCCAAAAATCAAATTAGATAATTGTCTGTGTAGTTTGCACTGAGAAGTAGAGTGGAAATATGCTAATACAGATATTGGCATTTAAAATAAAGAGGCATTTTCTTAATATCTGGAACATTTCATCTAAATAGGTGAAGTAATGGAAACTTAGAGTAGATTCAGAGTCAAAGGCAGAATATAAGTAACCTTTAGCATAATGGGCTTAAACACATCTTCTTCTATAAGTATTGATGGCATTTTTTCTTTGTCCGTAAATTTTCATCTGATCTTGCCTCTCTCTCTGATATATGCTAATACTTGCAAAAGAACTTATCTAAGCAAGTTTTAGACAATTTTAGTTTAACTCTATCACATCTTCAGAAATGTAAAGAAAATATGTCCACTTGCAAGCAGACATAGCGTTTTTCATAAGGCGCATTCTTATTTTTCACTAAACATAAAAACATGTTGTGTTTTCTTCATCAAGCACCAGGGCAATATTGTAACATAACATGAAATGGCTCCAAATGTTCACATAATTTCTTTCCACCCAGGTCTAATAGTCATGCATCCTCCTCAGAGTTTCTGAGTGGCTTAAACAAAGTAGAAAAAGAAAAATCAAAAGACAATACATTACTTGGAAAGAGGAGAATTTCATATATATTTTGAGGAGAGAGAAACAGACTGAAGCCACACTTTGAGCAACACAAAGAGAAATGTCACAACTCTTAATTCTACACAATTTCCTTTATTTCTGAAAAATAAATTTTCATTTTAACGTTTTATAACCTTCAATATAAAATGTATCTGGCTATAAATTCTCCATATAACCACTCCCACCATCTCTTTAAAATCTTTATAATGAATAGATAGCGGTTAAAGCATGCAATAACACAGATAATTAAAACAAATGTCAGCTGGAGCCATTTCCCACTTTATAGCCTTTCAGTGACTTCCCACTGTACTTAGAATAAATCCCAGTTTCAAGTAGGGCCAGGAATGTCGATTAAAATCTGGTCTCCATTCCACCCTTCTCCTCATCTCGTGAAACTCTTTTACCTTCATCCACTAGTTCATAAGCTCTTACTCATCTCCCAGCCTTTTGCTTTTGCAGCGCTTTCTCCTCTGATTTCCTATTTCTTTACATGTTTGGCCTTTTTGTTGTTGTTGTATTTTTAGTCCTAGAATAATAGTCAACTTCTTAAGAAGCATTCTATAACCACTGCGTTTTAATTAGGCATACTTGGTACTGCCTTCTGTTTCTCTATTCAAAGATGTGTATCTTGATGTGCTATGGTGTTATATGCTTATGTGTTTTTAAAATGTTGCAGACCTTTATGACAAATATGGCCATAAGATGAGTTGTCTTAGGCCACAATCAATGTTAGCTAGCACTGCATTTATTTATTTACCTTAAATCACTTTTACTGACAATATTTTAAGGTTAGGAAATTTCACATCATAATAGTAATAATCACATATTGATAATCTTGATATCTGACCTCATTTAAATTCCAGAAAATCTGACACCACTGGCGTGTCACTCTTCAAAGACTAACTTGATGGAATTGTGTAGCAGCTGTCTCTGTGAAGGTACATCCGTAATAGATCCTCCACTCTTTCTTCTATCTCTAAAATTGTTGACTTCACTCCTCTGTGGTCTCTTTATCTGACTGAAAACTTGCACTGCTCACCTTTGGTTTATCCATTCATTGTCTCTATCACCACGATCTCCCTGAAAGCAGGAAACACGTTTGTCTTTTTCACCATTGTAATTCTACATATTATTCAGTGGCTTGCACGCACTCTATAAATATATGTTCAGTGAACAAATGAGTGATAGAATTAATATGCTGCCAGAATCTGAGACTAATTTGCACTAAATTCTGGTCTGGTAGGTCTGGCCTGAAAAAGCTCATGATTAAAGTGGTTTATGCTGATAAAAACTAACCAAACTTGCCCTTCTAAAACTGTTTAGAATTATTACTGATCCCTTCCCCAGCTATGGTCTTCCTCTTCCCTTGTCTATAAATTGCTTTTTAAACAAATAAAATATCGAATATCCATTCCTTTAGTTCACAATCTGTTTATTTTTTTAATTTTTTAAAAAACAAATGAAATTCCCTTATGCTGCTTCCATCCTTAATCCCAGCAGTATTCCTCTTCCTATATTGTGAGCCTGCAAATCACAAAAACAAATGGACAAGAAGGGAAAGGGGCCACATTGTCAGAGGGGCAGAGTATACAGGATTTTTTTTTTCTTTTATGTGTTATCCCTTCAGACTGTTAGGAAACTAGATTTTGTTAAAAAAAAAGTAGATCGAGGGTCTGGCCTGGTGGTGTAATGGCTAAGTTCATGCTCTCCACTTTGATGGCCTTGGAGTTCACAGGGATCCTCGGAGAGGACCTACATCACTCATCAAGCCACCCTGTGGCAGCATCCCACACAAAATAGAGGAAGATTGGCAACAGATGTTAGCTCAGGGCCAATCCTCCACACACCCCACAAATAAAAGGTCAGATTGAGCTCAGCATTAGGCAAAGACTGTGAAACATGGAGAATCAGTTAGAAAATTTCCACCTAAATTACCCTACGTTGTAGTATTGATATGAAGTTGCCCACAAGAAAAATGGTACCAAGATCAACAGACAAGCTCTGTCTCTTGATAAAACCAACAAGAGCTAGAGATACTTCTCTTCATTCAAGGATGATAAGAGAGAAAAATAAATTAAAATATTTCATTCATGCAACAAATATTTGATTAGCATCTATCTGTGCCAGGCACTGTCTTAACACATTTAGGAAGCAAAGGTGAACAAGGAATACATTCTTCAATCTTATGCATCTTAAAAAGCAATAGATGCTTTATGAAAAATGATCCCCTAACAAGAGATGAGAAAAGCCATCCTTAAGCCTCATTTTAAACAAGAGCATGAACATGGATGTGATTATGAACATGACTGAAGTAGATGAGCCAGAAAAAAATGTTACTGTTGTATTTTGCATCTTTAATATGGTACAAGAAGACACAAATGTCCCTGATGACAATAGCAAAAACTAATAAGGAAATGTAAAGGCAGTACATTATGGTGATAATAGAAAAAATAGAAGCAAAACCAAAATAATAGTAATAATGATTGAAGAGTAATTTAAAGCCAGTAAATAACAGCCTTGGAACTATAGATATAATATAGCATCAATCTGGAAAATAAAATAGAATTGAAGAGCCTAGAGTTGTAGAGATCAGTTAAGATGTCATTTGTATTACTTGGACGAGAATTAGGGAAGGCGCAGATTGACAGTGATGGGAAATCAGAGGACACCAATTCATAAGTCGGGAAGGAGAAAATGGGCAGAACAGATAAAAAGGCATTGAGACACAATGAATCTATCTTCTTGTTTGAGAATGAGGTGACTGGAAATGTCCTTAACTGAGATGGATATCAGTGCAAAGGAGGGTGGTAAGTAGAGAATTATTGGCATTTTTTTCCATAAAATGTACATGTTTGACAAATTTAGGGGTCAGTATTCTAGCTGTAATTTGGAAAATACAGTTCTAAAGCTCAGGAGAGAACTAAAAATTGTATATTAAAATTTTTGTTACTTTTCATAAAATAATATTGGATAAACAGAGGGAACAGATGCTGAGAAAGCACTAAAATGAGAATTTCTGTCTCTAAAATGTTATTTTCCATAACAGACTACAATTCAATTATTTTTGCGTAATTTAAATAGTCACTATTACCCTGACTTAAGGTATCTCTCCAGTCTTATTCCCCATCTGTCACTGACTCTGTTTTCAATTTTTAATAAGCAGTTTCCCATATTCTACACATGCCCTCTGTTGCATGGCTCTTGTGTGTTCTTTGCTTGTTTTTTCAGCCTGGAATGATTTACCTACACTGCACCCCTGTGAACTCTGATTGAACCTTTAAATTTTAACTCAGATATCGTTCCCCAAAAAATATTTTCCTGAGTTCCTGGGCTAGACGAAGGCCTGTTCATCAGAGTTCCAATAGCACGTGTGATTAATTTTCTCTTAGCACCTGTCATGATATATTTATAAGTACACACATATAAGAACTATATCTTATTTATTGTTTTGCCATAAGTAATTATTGTAGTGCCTGGTACATAAAAGGTACTCAAATGATTCTTAAACTTCACTTTAGAAAGAATATGAGAAGGAAACCGTGAAATGAAACAATGTTTAATATCCATGGATACATTTTAGCATATTTCCAAATAATTCATGTTCATTATAGAGAATTTGAAATATCAGATAGGCATAAAGAAGAAAGTGCAAATCACTTGTTAATTCTCTTTTTACAGAAGATCAGTGTTAATGATTTCATGTACAGGCATTTTGTCTCTGTACATTCAAGCACTTACAAATATTGTTAAATTAAGAAAATATTGTATCTTTTGCTTTTAAAAATACTTCTCAGGTTGCAATATATCATAAATATTTCTTCTAAAAAATGTTACAACTAATATATTGTATTCCACTGTAATATGATGCCATATTTTATTTAACTAATTACTTGTTTTTAGACATTAGATTTGTTTAATTTTTATTATTATTTGGAATTCTGGATAGCCTCAAAATTAAATTTCATCATATAATTGTGATGGTTTAATAACAATAAATTGATAGAAGAGTAATTTGTCCAATTAGAATGCACATTTTAAGACTTAATAAACCTTGAAAATTACTCACCCGAAGAGAGGTACCAATTTAGACTCTGAAGCATTGCATGGAAGGTGCATCTAAGAGTTCCTGTCCTCTGCAAATATGAATACCATGGATTTTGTTTTATTCTTTTCCTCATTGATAGGCAAAATATGACATCTAATAGCATCAGTTTAATAGTTATGTTGATAACTAGAGTGATAGGATAGTTTAAAGTATTCTATTTGAGTTGGGCAATTTGTATACTTTTTGACCACTCTCTACTAGAGTTTACAAATGTTTACTTTTAAAGATGACTGTGTGAAGTAACTGTATTAACTTATTTAAGATGTATTGAACTTCTCTCAGCTTATTATTTTACTTAGAAGTGCATCTTTTGATGATTCAAAAGTGTCAAAATCTGTGAGAGGCCCTACAATAGAGAATTTCATGTAAGTTGACTTAAACATGCTATTTCGAAGTTTATTTCACTGTTGAACTCTTAATTTTTTACAGCAACATAGATAATATTCGATGGAACTAGTATAAGAAGTAACATGATACAATTTTTTATATCTGTAGAAATCTTATGTATAAAATATGAGAAATTTTAAGAATACTCATAAAAATAATTGAGAGAGACATAGAATAAAATAGAAGATTGTAGTCTCTGGAAATAAGCAAAGGAGATAATTTCCAGCAAAACGTATGGACAGAGGATCAAATACTGTAGAGTGGTGAGATAGGATGAAAATGGAATGAGGTCACTGGATTTGAAACAGAGAGAGCCCTCATTTTATATTTATTAATAATAAATTATAAAGAATTATGAGGGTCTTTCATTAAAATGCCTACTAGCAAAATAAGTGCAGTAGAGATTTCAAATCCACATAGATCATTTTTTGTTTTCATTCAAAAATATGTATTAAAAATATATTTGAAAAGCTTCCCTGAAGATATCTTGATGACGACGATAAATACTTCACAGTGTGAATAATATTTTACCTCTCCTGAAAAGGATGCTTTGCTATCATGCACTACTGACAAGCTTTCTTTTTTTTTTTTAATTCTTTGGGCAGTTCCTCTGGGTGATGTATTGCTATATATTAGAATGCAACTTAACTAAAGTGTTTAAGTGTTTGAATAAATCATAGACTTCTAATGCTGTATCCTTTAAATGAAAATTCAGTGGAATAGCAGAAAGATAATCAAGAATTTTCCTAAAGTATTTTGCACTTTAGAAGGCTGTTTTTTTGTTGTTTTCTTACTTGATATAGAGATTGGATTAATAATATGAGGCTAAAAAACTCAAAATGTAAATTTGGAAAAAATGCATTTTAAAACATATTTCTCTAGGTATCTACACTGAATAATAATCAGATATTATAGCACCACAGGAAAACCTTATTGGTTTCTTTGAAATGTAAAAGTAGCACTTGGGGACAAGAAGCAATGGGAAACAGAGTCCTGTGCATTTGAGCTTGGCAGGGCAGTTGGCTACAAGGCAACAGTCAGTTTTCTAATATTTCAGGATCTTTTTAGTCATGGTTTCTATACACCCACATATAAATATTTCAGTGTATTTTAAAAACAAAGGAAGTTTAGAACTTTTTATATGATCTTAAATCAGTGTAAATAATACCAGTGTTGATCTATTTTTTCATCTGGTTGGTTCTCTAAGAACAACAATATTGTCTGATAGCAGAGTATTTTAGGTGTTACACTGTACGTCTAATAGTAGAGTACTGTAGGTGTTACACTGTACCGTCTAATAGTAGAGTACTGTAGGTGTTACACTGTACCGTCTAATAGTAGAGTACTGTAGGTGTTACACTGTACCGTCTAATAGTAGAGTACTGTAGGTGTTACACTGTACCGTCTAATAGTAGAGTACTGTAGGTGTTACACTGTACCGTCTAATAGTAGAGTACTGTAGGTGTTACACTGTACCGTCTAATAGTAGAGTACTGTAGGTGTTACACTGTACCGTCTAATAGTAGAGTACTGTAGGTGTTACACTGTACCGTCTAATAGTAGAGTACTGTAGGTGTTACACTGTACCGTCTAATAGTAGAGTACTGTAGGTGTTACACTGTACCGTCTAATAGTAGAGTACTGTAGGTGTTACACTGCACCATAATATGTAAAAACCCAAACTAGTAGATACATGGTAGTTAGTGTGTGTGTGTGTGTGCCCGCCTGCATGTGTGTGTTCCCACCCGAATGTGTATGTGTGTTTGTGTGTGAGACAGAGAGGCAGAGAGAGAGATACAAATAAATACAAATGCTATTGAAGAGGAAGAACTGGATATGCCTATGTAAAACTTTTATTGTTTATGATTTAATAAAAGAATTAAGTTTATCATAATCACATTTACAAAGTGCAATTTTAATTTATTTTCTGTAAACTCAAAACGCAAAAACCAAGCATTAAAATTTGAATATAATTTTGCAGTCTTATTTAAGAATCCAGCAGACAATAGACGAACATCCTGACATTTGTTGCATGCCTCTCGGGCATGTCGGGACCATACCCACACCTCATTTCAATTTCTAAAACATCTTCGCTGTGTTCTAGGAGAGCAGGACACTTAGAATATATGCCTGCCTGATACTTTGTGCTACTTTTTATTTGATTTTAATATTTATCTAATTAAAGAACAAATAAAGTTAAAAAGTCAAAAGGTTGAAATATCTGTAAGAGAAATAGTGCTTCAGTTCTAATCTTTTTCACTCCTGATTCTCATTTCTCAGAGCGAGATTCTTTCCATTATTTTAGCTTTTTATACCTGGTGTATATTTCAACATTTCTAAATGATACGCTTCTCTGGACATTTCTTAGTTTTTTAGTTGTTTGTATTATGCACTGATGTCTATGTTAAGCCACGTCCAGGTACATAATTTTCAATGGTTCAGTCTCATTTCCTTATTCAGCTTGAGATAACTTACTATCATGATCAGGTTTTTTTATAATAGGTTCTAATTTCACCTGCCATTTTCTTCTTAGCTTCTACTCAATTATTCATAAATTATTATTCATCATTCCTCTATGAATTTATTATTATTAAATCATCACAATTAGGTGATGAGATTTAATTTTGATGCTGTTTACCCAGCATTCTTAATAATAAGAAAATTAAACAAATCTAATGTCCAAAAACAGTTGCTGGCAAAATAAATTATGGCAAAATATTATATTAGAATATAATACATTTGTTGAGATTTATTTTTAGAAAAATATCTATAATATATTGTAATAGGAAAGAAGCATTCTAAGTGAAAGTTACAGTGTTCACAATATTCTCTGTTCCTCTACCAACTAAGAAAAAGAAAAATACATTTCATCTGATTTCTCCAAACTTGCTCAAACTGTTTAATGCACACTTAGTTGGACCAAACACCTTGAGAAAGAAGAGACGATTGAAAGAAGTAGTTGAGGACACAATTAAAGTACACAATTTTAGCTTTTCCCTCCCACCCCCACATGGTATTGGCAGGTATGCGATCACCCCACAGTTCGTCTTAGTGGTTTTAGGTAGAATCTTATGATGCTAATAAATGAATTCTCTCAGAGAAATATGACAAGAACCATTGGCTTTTGCTTTTTCTGTGGACCTTCCGGTGATATTGGCTGCAATTCTTCTTCCTGAGTGTCCTCCAGAGTCACCAGAACCTCAACGCCAGTGCCCACCTGTTTCAGGCCAAGGTGTTATCTTCTGATGCTCCTAAAGTCACCATCTTGTCTCCTGCTCTTTGTTCTGTATCCTTTTCCACAAAGCCATTGAACAACCATGGTTTATGTCATTTCTTAGGTAACTGCTATCCACCGTGGTTGGCACATTGGTACTGTTAACTTACTATTCTAAACAGAACAATATTGTGCTGGAATTTTCATCACAACAAATCCACTCTTCATTTTAGGATTAAACAGAAAGACTGCCTCTCTCTCTCTCTTCTATGTTTGTTCAGGTGGGTAAGTAGCAAATAAAATATCAAATTTGTTTTGTTTGTCTTGTTTCCCTGCTGCATTGTTCTGTTAATTTAAGTTTCTTTTTTGTTTTTAAAGATTGTCACCTGAGCTAACATCTGTTGCCAATCTTATTTTTTTTCTTCTTCTCTCCAAAGCCCCCCAGTACATAGTTGTATATTCTAGTTGTATGTCCTGGTTGTGCTATGCGAGACACTACCTCAGCATGGCTTGATGAGTGGTGCCATGTCTGTGCCCAGGATCCGAACCAGCCAAACCCTGGGCCACCGAAGTGGAGTGCACAAACTTAACCACTCAGCCCCAGGGCTGGCACAATTTAACTGTTTCTGAGTGGACTTTTTTTAATGCTACTAGGCATGTGGTGAACTTTCACCATGCATATTGTATTTTCTTAATACTAGAAATCTCCCAATGACTATATATTTATCGCTTTTTTCTTTTATTCTTATTTTTAGAAATCTATTTCAGAATCACTTGGAGCCTCTTAATTTAACTTTGTTTCCTCAAAACTTAACTTTCATATTCTTCATATGTTTATCTCGGTGCTGCTTTCTTTACTAAATATTCAATATTAATTTCTGTCAGTAATTATTTTATTTATTCTGTCCAGTGTAGAAAATACGCCATGTATTCAGTCATTAAGTTTTAATAAATCAATTATTATGAAAAAATACACACACATGCAATCTGTAATAAGTTAGTTTTCAGGTATATATGTTCTTAATGTATATGTGCATTTTTTCATAAGTTCTTATCTTTTTACAGATAGTACTTTTCTTTATATATTGAGTGTTTTAAAAATATATACACAGGGGCCAGCCTGGTGGTGTAGTGCTTAAGTTGCGTGCTCCACTTTGGTGGCCCAGGGTTTGTGGGTTTGGATCCCAGGTACACCACTCATCAAGCCATACTGTAGTGGCATCCCACATACCAAATAAGGGAGGATTGGCACAGATGTTACCTCAGGGCCACTCTTCCTCAAGCAAAAAGAGGAAGATTGGCAACAGACATTAGCTTAGGGCAATATTCCTCACCAATAAATAAACAAAGAAAGAAAGAAAGAAAAATAAAAATGTATATATATATTTAATGTGCTATTATTTTGTGGCTGTTCTAGTTTTCCTGGGTATTTATCTCCTGATAATTAATTTTAAAAAATCTTTCTTAGTAATAATTTTCCCCATGCTCTTTGACTTCTTAGTTTTTAGGCTCATCTTGATAAGAGGTTTTGTATTTTTTCCTTTCTGTTTATCGTCTTTCTATCTTTTAGGGTTTTTTTTTTTTTTTGAGTAAGATTAGCCCTGAGCTAACATACGTGCCCATCTTCCTCTACTTTATATGTTGGACACCTGCCACAGCATAGCTTGACAAGCTGTGTGTGGGTCCACACCCGGGATCTGAACTGGTGAACCCCAGGGTGCTGCAGCAGAACGTGTGAACTTAACCACTGTGCCATGGGCCCAGGGTCTATTTATTGTCCTTCTTTCCTGGTGGTCTTGTGGAAACTCTACCTAGATTCCTAAAATGTCCATCCTAAAACTGTTCTTAAAGTGTGGTTCAGGACCCTTGCCCCAGGGTAAATTTGGATTCACTGAGCCTTAAACCAGATCCTGAAAGGGCACTGTCTCTATCCTTTCAACCATTGCGAATATGCAGCATTACAGCAATGGCATCTCCTTAGAGTTGTCAGTCAATGCCTCGTTCAGTCTCATTTCACAGGTGATAGAACTCTATCCCAGTCCCTGGTTTTATGAAGTGAATCTATCTCAGGTCCCTGGTATGCATGCAAATTTTGGTCTCCATTATTCTGCACAAGTCAAAGGCCTGCCTCTTTCTGTCCTGTAGGATCCTAACTCTAGTTTCTGCCTACTGTTGCAGGTTTCAGCCCATGATAAATACATGATTTTCTATTCCTACATGTTAAGATAACTGGTTAGAATTTAAAGCATGGCTTTACAATCCTCTTAACCTAAAGTTTTAAGTGTTTTTCTCTATTTATGTTAACAGACTCAAATTTTGTATTTTCCTCTTTACCTTTAAGTAACATCTGTCTCCTAAAGTATTAACCATAGATGTATATACAGAAGCAGGAGCCTTTTAAAAAATATCTTCTATTTCCTATATTTTGTTTCAAAATAATCTAGGTTTACACCCAAAAGAAGTGAATGCTGATGATGACCAAAGACTAGTGTAAGAAGGTGCATGTTAGCTTTATTTGTAAAAGCTAAAAGCTGGTAAAGGGGTTCTGTTATCAATTCCAAAGTAGTGGCAGGGATGGGGGTTCCCACATACCACCAAGTAATTGCCAGGTACCTGCTGGGTGTCCTGCAATTAAACTCAATTCTGACACTGTTTACCCAGAGAGGGTCAGATTCCATAGGTTAAGAGTTCAGTCCTACGAGACTGCCCCCCACCACTGACACACACACACACACACACACACACACACACACACACTTCAGATGCCAGCTGCAAGCCCACGTTGTTGTCTGTACTTCTGACCAACCTGCTGTAATCAGAGGTTCCCATGGCCCCCTCCTTGGGTTCAATTAATTTGCTGGAGCAGCTCACAGAACTCAGGAAACCCCATTTAATTACTAGATTACTGGCTTATTATAAAAGGATATAATTCAGGGACAGCCAGATAGAAGAGATGCATAGGGCAGGGTGTGGGGAAAGGGTATAGAGCTTTCCACACTCCTGGAGTCTTCACATGTTCACCAACCCAGCAGCTCTCTGAACCCTGTCCTTTTGGGTTTTTACAGAGGCTTCCTTACATAGTTATGATTGATGAAATCATTGGCCATTGATTCAACCTCCAGCCCCTCTCTCTTCCCCAGAGGTGAGGGGGCTGGTGGGGTGGGACTGAAATCACAGGGTTAGTTCGGCTGACAACTAGCTCCTATCCTTAGGCTGGGTCCAAAAGTCAAATCATTAACATAAAAAGACAGCTTTACTTAAGAAATTCCAGGGATTTTGGAGCTCTGTGCCAGAAATGGGGAATAAGACCAAATATATCGTTTTTATTGTAAATCACAATGTTATACCTGGAAACAACCCCTCAAAAATAGCCATCAATTTTCAATTCAGTAGTATTGTATGACAGTTTTTAAAATTATATCATGCTTATCTTATAGGTCTCACACTTTATTTAATGAAAAAATTTGAAGAACACTCTTATGAAAGAAATCAATATGATTACGTGATCTTCAATCTCTCCAGAAGAACTGCTAAAATTTTAAGAAAATTAGAGAAATAAATCTCTGAGTTCCATGATAATTAAGATTCAATAAAAATATATTATTGTTGAATTACAAATGAAAGAATAATTATGTTATTTGTTTACTCATAATTTTTCTGCTTCCGTGGTCACAACTGTATGAGGAATGACCTACTGGTCCTACTGATATCAGATCAACACAAGGTTGACATAAGGGAAGCCATATTGTAGAAAAGAAACCATATTGTAACTTTGAATGATCTCTGACTAACTCAGGTGTATAAGCACCCTCCAGAAGATCCACAGGCTCTGTAGATTTTATGACCCTTGCTTGGGTATGTACCTCACAGCTGTGATAAGATGATAACTTTGTTCTTTTGAGTTCCTTAGGAATGTAATGATCCCCAGACAGAGTCTATACTGATAGTCATCATCAATGACAACTGAAAGATCTGATGTGGCAACTCCCAGTCTGTAACACCAGAGAGTCAACATTCCTAAACCCCTCCCCATAACCCACTGACTATATAACTACTTCAAGATTCTGTGCCTCCTTAAGATGTTTCTTTAGCACGCTAGTCCACCATCTTCCTATCTCCTAGCTTATCACTGAATAAAATGCCCTTTCTCTGCCAATGTCTTGCCTCTTGATGATTGCCTTTTGTCTTGCATCCAGCAGATCGTGCCCCTTTGCATGCTAACACTATTGTCATTAATGGATAAATCTGTATATTTATTACTAGTTTATTCATATTTATTAGAAAAGAATGGGGTCAGCCCAGTGGCATAGTGGTTAAGTTCACATGCTCTGCTTTGGCAGCCCGGGTTTCACCAGTTAGGATCCTGGGTGTAGACCTGCACACCACTCATCAAGCCATGCTGTGGCATCCCACATAGAAGAACTAGAAGGACTTACAGCTAGGATATACAACTAGTTACTGGGACTTTGGAGAGAAAAATAACGAGGAAGATTGGCAACCGATGTTAGCTCAGGGCCAATCTCCCTCACCGAAAAGCCTTAAAAAATATATTTATCATCCACAAATTTGATAATAATAATGGAAAAATCCAAAACCTGCTTCATACAAGCAGTCCTTTTTGCACAAAGTAATATCTCATGTATTTGCGGAAGGTTGCTGCATATTATTCAAATAGAAATTACATTTTGATTTTTTTATTCCTTTCCATTTTTCTTCTTCTGTACAAACTTGAAAATTAAGATAGCATCTTTATGTCCTCAATTACATATTATTTCTATATGAATTATTATAACAAATATATTAAACATGGTGCTATAATGTTGATTTTATCTTCTTGACTTTCAGAATTACCTTCTGTATTTGCTATTTATATAGAATATAACATATAAGGTACAAAATTACCTTTTTATCATTATCTTTTTATAGAAGTTTGGTATGTAACTCTGCTTGTATTAATCTAGAGTTTGTATAGTTAAGTATTGAAAAACGGAAATGATTTTCTCAATTATTTCAGACAATAATTTTAGATAATTTTAATATTTAGATATTTGCTAGAATGAACTGCATGTTTTGTGTGCTATTAAATGAATGAGTAGAAGCAGCCTTGCCTTTTTCAATTAAGAAAATAAGATAATGAGGTTAAAAAAAAAAAAGCCCTCAATCTCTTTAAGGGTCCAGGCAGTGAGAAGAATGATGAAGAAAGACTGTCTTTATGTTTCCTGTTCCTTGAAGTATACTACCCAACAGTCTAATCCCCTTGTCCCTACAGTGGCATAACTTCTTGTTCAATGTTTTAGATCCTTTTAGAAATAAAAGGGTATAATTGCTATGAGTGAGGTATACGCAATTTCTCAAAAGAATTCCAGTGGCAACTCATTGATTCAAATTCAGTTCCTCCCACTTACTTGTTAGAATCTCAGCAGTGGTGATCCTCATCCAAATATATATTCCACTGATTTATTCTGTAGAGCATCGTGGAAGAAACAGCAGATTTTGCAATCACACCAAGACACTTGCATAGTAATTCTCATCAACACCACCACATTCAGCGATACAGGAAATAATTGTATACTCCATATCCCACAGTTAATTACTTTAGAAAAAGGCAGAGAAATAATTATTTCAGAAAATCTTAATGATATTCAATTTTTGCTAATTCATATTTGGTGACAGTTGAATTATCCCATGTCTTGAAATTTATGTCTGTCTAAGTTATTCTTTTATTTACAGAGCTAATTTATAGTGTAAATGAGTTTGCAATGGTAATAATTGTTACTTAAAATGAAACAAAATTAAAATAACCTTTTTACAACACTCAAGTCTTTGAGACACTCACAGGCATGTAATTGGAAAGACAATAAAGATATATTATTAACATTTCATTAACTTAGATCCACTCAGGACAACTATACAGCCATACTTTAAAAAAAATAGTAATTCTCTATTTCTAGATAAGGTAATTAATTAAGATTGGGATTGATTTCGTATAAGTGAAAAGCCAAATAATTGGCTTAAATAAGAGAAAGGTTTATTTAGACCTCCCATCAAATGTGCCTGGAGATTGGGCTGTTTACAATTTGTAAGTAAGCTCCAAAGCCATTAGGGACACAGGCTTTCAATTCTCTGCACTGTCAACTGAGGCATGGCCCTTTTCCACGTGGTCCAAGATGGCTGGTACTCTTCCAACATCACATCCAATTCCAAGCAGTGGAGTGAGGGGAGGAAGCACATGTCCTCTCCCTTTTACAGAGACTATTCCAAATCCACATATTGCCTGTGTACTCATAAGTGATGTCATCCAGCTTTTATGTACACTGAAAATGATAAAGGATGTCGAGGTAGGCAATTGTTACTTTTTAGGGTAGTGAAATACCAGAACTACATTTTTAACAGCTTAGTAGGTCATGTAAACTACTATTTTGTTTCTAAAATAGAAGCTTATTACAACTGTACAATATCCTAACATTGAGGGTTCATTTTTCTTTTAAATAAAGCAAACTTTAAAACAGAATCTTGATAAGCATAACATTTTTCTCAAATTTCTTTGCTAAAGATTCAGAAAAAAAAGAAATATTGCTATTTTTAATTCCATCTGTTTTTCTTTGTTTTATTATGTATCTTTGTGGGAGGCAGGAGGATGGTGGGAAGGATGCTATTCTGTATGAGACTTGGGAGTGTGCCCTGGGGCAGCAATCTTGCTTTAGTTTTCCACATCTTCGTTGCCTGGCATCTTCCTCCCACTATACAGCTCCAAGAATCCATCTCCACCAGAGGCTAATCTCATGCCACTTCACATGAGGAAGGGCTCAGTCTTCTGTCTAACTCTCGCACATCAAGCCTTAACTAGATATTAGTGGAGAGGCTATTTTGCCCAGAATTCATTGAAAACAAGATGGAAGAGAGGAAACTGATCCAATGAGAGCTGGGGAAATGGTGAAAGCTGTATCTGTTTTCTTTATGAATTACCAAAGAACAAAGAGCACTCATAAATGTATTGATTTTTCTCCAAAGTCTACCCACTGTCATCTCACAGGAAGAAATATCTATTTTTTTTGTTTAAACTACTTAGACCCAACTCCAAAATGTCTAGTATATCTTTCCTGTGTTTTGGAGCATTTGACTGCCTCCTGAGACCAATTCTCAATCTTAAGGAAGGCCATGTGGTCTGGGATATAGAGAGACGCTAGCACCAACATAAATAAATTCTTTTTGATCCCATAATGTCTTCTCTGATTCAAAGGGAAAAGAAAGTGCATGATTTGATTGCTTCAAAAAAATAGTATTCATTCCTTGTAATAAATTTTAAATATATAATATAATACATTTTTTAAATTTACTGGTAGTTTGGAGGAAAATATTATAGCAATGTCTTTTAAAAATACTGTTATTTACTTATTAGCTACAGGGTTGATAAGGGATTTTTAATGAAATGGTTCAAAGTTGAGACAAATCATGAAATTCTCCAAGAAGATCTTGAATTACTTTCTATAAGTAAAGCTTGTGATGTAGTCTTCTCTGTTGTACTATTTTATAATGGAAATTAGTTTAAAAACCCTGATATTTCAAAATTCTTTGTGAGCAATTTGAGCTGAGCCAGAGAGTAGCTCATGCTTTATTTAGTTTATTTCTTCAACCACATTTGTAAGCATCCTAGACATAACTTTTCAAAAACTGCATTTAGAAATGCCATTTGCATACCCTCAGGGTGATTATAAGTACTAAATGAGAAAAAAAGACAAAGTTCTTTGTAAAGCACTTTAGATAAGTTAACTTACTGTATTATATGAAGTCTTAGTAATATATTTAATATTGTTTTAAGAAAGATAGTAAACTCCCTATAACTTTAATTAATCTTCAAAAGTGTGTTTTTTGATTAAAAAATTGTGTTTCTTGGTGTTATGAAGAAAATATCTAATTGAAGATAGTAAAGTATGGTTGAAATGTGTTATTTAAATTCCAAATTATATCTTTCTTTGTTCTCTTTACTCAAAGGATCAAAAGTGCTTTATCATAAGATAGCATAAATGGATTTGATGGATAACTTTATGATGCAATGCATAATCAATTCAATCATAAATATGTGAATTAATAAAAACAGGAAACTCCAAGAATGTATAGATGCATTTTATATACAGTTTCTATTTAATAGACTTAATTTAACCTCTATTTAAATATTCTAATTCTATTTCATTTTAATGTGAGGAATTCAAAAAAGACAAAATATATAAGCCTGGAAAATAAATATTACAGCATTTCTCAAAGTAAGGGGTTGGCATTTGTTGTTTCGATATAATATTCATTTCCTCTTTTTCAGCAATAATACTTGAATATTTCTCTATAGAACAATCTTTTGCTATGTGAAATTTTGCTGACTCAACTCACAGAGGTAAGTGTGTAACTCAAAGCTAGCTTGTCACAGAATAACTACAGTGAGTGGATCATAATGAATATATGACCATATGCATTGTAGATTGGTACTCTTACATTCAATAAATTAGAAAACAGAAGAAACAATATTGGGGGAATCTAAATAACACACTCCAGCTCTGATGTATAAGGAGGGTCTGGACAAGAGTAAATGGCAATGTATATCTAAGGGAGGGTTCAGTGGGCTCACATAACCTTATGGATTAACAGACAATCTAAAGTTGTATCTAACTGAGGCATAAACAAATAGAGTACAACACTTTTTCCTTTAGCCTTCTACCCATATTATGTTAATTAGAAGTAATGTACAAAAATATGTAAAATAGAAAGAGATGCTTGTTATAGTCTGCAAGATTTCTAGATACCTGCAATAGTCAGTTTTGTTCATATACATTTGTTACAATGGTGTAATTGAACCAAGCAGCGACAGTAATTTGCTGTCTCAACTGAAGCTTTGACTCAATGACTTGAGGTTTCCTTTAGGGAATTGAACAAAGCTGACTTTGATTTTACTGTGACAATTAAATATTTGTGGAATGATAAAAGTTCCTCTTTTTAATTATAAGATGTATACTTATTAGCATAAAGCAAAAGGCTTCACTGTGAAGCTTTTTAAATGGTCTACTGATCTCATCCTAGGCTAAAAAAAGTAGACATTGGTCAACCTGCTCTAAGAATAGAAAACAAACATCATTTCTCTGGATTACACTTTTCAACTGAGTTGATTTTATTAAACCTTTCATTAGCTTCATCAAGACATGTTGTAATCAAACCCACAGTCACAGAGATCAAGGGAGAATGTCAACGTTAAGTGGAACATGTTTATCACAAGCAGTTTTTAACAAATGCTTCATAGTGCAAATGCTTAACATCTATATACATTTTCTGTAAAAGGGCATCTTTGTGTCTAATTATGGCTTAATTTATTTCTCTTTTCAACACATTATGATCAAAAGATCAATGCTGCTTCTTGAATAGCTGAGGACATTTTGGTTATTTTTGTGTGAATTTTGTAATGGTTCCAGCTTGTGGGAGATCAAGAAAATTTAAAATATAAAATTTAAAATATTATAGCTATAGAAAACACTTTTGAGATATTTTTAACATCTTTATGTGATGAGTTAGGGCACAACTATGCTATTTACTCTTCCCCAAAGTAGGTCTTTTTTTCTACCATCATTTTCTTTTTATTAACTTTTACTCACTCACTTATTGAAGTCAACTCGATGAATGTTTATACAGCCCTTAATATGCGAACTGCTGAAAGAGATAAAAAGGATGAACTAGATGTGTTCAACATAATTTTCTTATAATGCTGAGTGAAGAATGTGTTATTATGAGATATGAGGAGCATGTTATACGTGAGCAAAAATAGAAAACGGAAAACAAACTTCCCCAAATGGAGAGATTAATCCTTTCTGGTGACATTGAGGAGGATTTCATAGAAGAATAGGAGAGGGATCATTTGTTTTGAACATTGAAAGATGTTCAAGTCTCATCCATCTCTAAATATATTCAGGGAAAAATATTTAGTGGTATCTTTGAAATGGTAAAAGTTACTTTTTATGAATAACAATTCTATATCTAGAAGTTAATTCCTAAGAAATTTGTTTTATTCCTAAGTTCAAGATTGCCTCATTGAGTATATTATTAAAAAAATAAGAAATAATATATTTCCTGTCTTAGCCACTTACTGTCTTTGTACTACTTGCTGTGATATTCATTAATCACTTAATCTTAACTTCCTTATCTGTAAAATGAAAATGACTGTAATAACATATTATAAAGGGTTGTGGCATAAATTTAAAAGGTTAATAAATGTAAAACACTCATAACAGTACACAGCACATGAATAGTACTTGATAAATATCAGCCATGATTATTTATTTACTTCTTGATGTTTATTCTCCTTACTTCAGTGTTAAACAATAAGTTTAAACATCTCCGCTTGTGTTAGTTCAAGCCCTCACCATTTCTCAGCTGAATTACAGAACTATACTTTTCCCATATCCTCAATTACCTTCAACCCATTCTCATGTTCTGAGAGGTCTCACTCAATTCTTGCTTCTGTTGTGAGCTTCCTTGACAAAATATCTTCACATAATCACCAGCATGGACTCTTTCCATGACTCCCACTGCCAATGGCATAAAATCTAAGCTCTGTAGCTCCACGTGCAATGCCCTGCCACTCTTCCACAGGATCTTCCCTACTTTTACTTTCTCAGAAGCATTAGACTCTCTCAAACCCCCAGGCATTGGTAGGTGCCATTCCAGGTGACTAGAGAACATTTCTCCCTTTTCCATATGATTGTCCCACATTTATTTTTCAGGATCAGTCAGGTTACCACTTACTCGAGGCATTCTTTGTCTCTTCACCACTTACTAGACACTTACGCCCTGTGCATACTTGTATCTCTAGCATATCATTTTTCCTATATTGCAAACATTTGTTTCTGTGTAATGACTGGGTTTTTTTCTTGTTTTTCTGAGGACATAAGCTATGTGGAGCTGGATATTGTGACTTTTATCTCTGTATCCATAGGACCTACCATATTGATGGCCATATGACAACCATTCAATAAATGTATTAAAACAAGAAATTAATGAATTATGCCTACCCCTCATTTATAGCTATCCAAAATCTGCTGGCCTAAAATCTAACACATTTCAAATATCACCACACTAACCCATGGTAATCTCTCTCTCCTTGGAATCTATGTAATTAAGTAGGCAATTAATTTAAATGTATCTATGAAAATCTCCTATTTATCATATGAATTCATTCATTAAGTTCATTCATGAAATATTTATTGAATGGCTACTATGTGCCAGACTCTGCTGTAGAAAGTAAGGACACATTAATGAACAAAAATGACAAAAACTTCTCAAAGCAGTTTTTCTATCATATAGTGACGAAATCTTTTACTACTATCTGTAGCTCCAATTTTATCTTGTCTTCCCAAGAATATTATAATCTCCATAATATCTGGAACTTTTTCTCACACTGTAGTCTCCAAAATGCTCATATTGTCCCTTAAATGTAAATGTTCTCTTTCTCAACCACTATTTCCTGTCTCTTTCATTCTCACTTCTCTTTCTTTTTCTTCTTTGCTTTTTTCTCATTTTCTCTCATTCTTCCTCAAAAGTATACATGTATCCTATTATATATAATTAAACTATATAGTGTCTTTCAAATTTCACCTATTCCATGCTGTCTTTCAGACATTTGAGAATTTTGTAGTTTAATACTAAGAAATTGGGAATAAGCACTGAGAATGAGCATATAAAATTTCACCATAGTAGTCTGTTTTCTCTAATCATGTGCTGCTTTCTTCTGAAATTTGACCTGATGAGGTTCCCTTGAGTCCAATACTGATGACTCCTGTGTTACAGAGGCTGCTTAGGTGTGATTGGTAAAGTAGGCAAATATGCTTACCTGGGTTTTTCCTGTTGAGTCAAAAATGAAAGTGAAGTACTTACTGCCTTTCTCATGAGGGATACATACCTCAACCGCAAAATTCACGTACAGGATCAAGGCTGCACTTCTCCATTTTGTTGGGGACTGCGACAATCAAAAACAAGTTCTTCAGTTTGTCGGTTTTAATTTTAACTGATTCTGTGATACGAAGATTATTAAGATTACCACTTTACAGTTTTGTTTCTAAGTGCTTCCTACTCTCTTAAGTGCATGTGTGTTCTATGACACGCATTTCCCCTTAAATAAATTAAGAAAATCTATAATTCTTATTTGCTAACTTCATGACCTATAGATTAAAATCTGCTAAGAAGGATCACTATAAGTGGGTGCTTTAGAGTACTCCTTGATGGTTATATGACTAACATTGAACTGCTCTTCTTGTTTAATAAATTACATTGATCCAGATAATCCCAGGGAAGAAATTAGAATTTCAATTTATGTATAAAGTTACTTGAGAGTGGCTTGACAGAACATTACTAGATTCTATTTTTGAAGTCAGGCAAGGTGTATGTAAATTCTAAAGTTATACTGAGATAATGTTTCTTAAGGTTTTTGAACTTCTTGTTTTTTAATGTTCTAATACTAAAAGCAATACAAATTGAATTATTGAAAGGAGTATTAGTATTCTGCAAATAAAATGACATTACTTGAGGATATTTCACATTGACTCTTAAATAAAGCACAGTTAAGGACAATTACAAAATTAGAAATTATGCCAAATTTCCCTAGGGAATGCTGCACAAATTCCCAGAGGATGAGAAGTTCAAGTATCAAAACAAATCAAGAATAGTAGATCTATTCCCTCAAAAGGATCTCACATTTCTCAAAAAAAGTCTTTAGTAAATGATAAAATATGAACAGCAATATAATTAGTATTTAAATAATCAATTTATTTTCTCCTACCACATAATCTCACTGAACAACGAACAGGGTATAAGATGAGAATAACAAAATCATTCTTTGAAGATTTTCTCAAATATGTTTGCAGTAATATATTGTAAAATCTATATATAAAGAGGGATCATAGGCTTCTAATTTACCAATGTAATTAAAATCAAATATTTTATTATCCCAGGGATAAATATCATTAATGACAGAAGCCAGAAAATAAAGTACTTGGTGACTCATTTTTTGATGATCTTTAAACCAAGCTTCCCTAGTCTAATATCTTGGCACATTTGTTTTCACTCAATAAACCAGCAAATAGTTAGGGAGTAGCGTCAGGCACCATAATAGGCTCAGGGGACTCAGCAGTGAATAAAACAGTATGTTCTGTTCACTTCTTGACTTTACATTCTGTGGAAAAGGAAAGACACTAAAGAAACACATATGGTATGTAGTAGTTGATTGTGAATGTTGTGGAGAAAAATGAAGATTACAAGTAATCTTAAGCTTATGAATAATTATAAGATAGGGTATTTTCATATTAAAAATACCATCTTTTTGTTCTATGATTAAGTGTCCAATTTTTATAGTGAGAGGCCATTTTTAGATTATACGAAAACTTTCTGAGGTACTCGAAGGCAGTAGAATTGAGAGAAGGAAAACTAGTTCATGTCTATCAGGGCTTCATGAGCATGCTGGAAAACAATGGAAGATACAACTGAAGTAAAAAGACTCACCTGGTCAGGATGCCTTGTAGCAGAAGTGGGATGCCAAATGCACTGTGAATAAAAGTAGAATATATATAAGTGTACACCATGAACATGGGTCAACATGTCCAGCGTATGCAAAGTACAAGTCTGAGTGAGAGAGGGCACATCACAAGATGATTAAGTAGGATGGAGAAGTTTTCATTGAATTATGGAAAGTTTGGACCATACCATATTAGATTTCATAATTTATAATCTATTAATTGTTTGTTTATACTGTTACAAATGGAAAACTGTGCTGCCTTCCCTTGAGGTGCTTAAGCTGGAGCAAGAATTGGAGATTTCTAGACAAATCTATTGTGTCCTGGGCAATGACTTTAGTTTTATTTAATTAGGAGAGACAGCTTGCTCTGTAAAACAAATGTGGGAGGAATAACCTAGTTTATATTTTGGATTTTTTCACTGCATCCTTCAGCGTAAGTTATTGGGCTTCTTCTGCTTTAACATATGTGGCTTAATAGGAATCTGCACCAAAGCCCAGGTGCCATAGTACCTGAAGAAACAACTTGTGAAGCTCAATATCAATGAAAATGCTTTTATTTAAAAAGAAGCCTTAGAAGCATTTCCCTAACTCAGCTTTCCAGGACATAATCAATGCTTCATCTAGTTTATTCTAAATTCTTTACTGCATTAATTGATATTCTTGTATAATCTGTTATGCCTCTATATGAAGAGATATCATATGAGAAATAATGTGACTTTGAATAAAAATTGAAACAGTAAATGTAGAAAAATAGTGAAGAAGATTATCCCACAGAGTTAAGCTTACATGCCCTTCAAACAGAGAAGAATTGACCCCATTATTTAGCAGCTTAAAGACAGTCCCAAGGAACAAAAGTTGCACTGTGTTGAGCCTTCATTTGTAAATGACAAATTTTCAGATTTTATTTTTTGACCCTGATACATACTCAAGTTGAAGTCATTTTAATCAAATAGTTGTGGTTCTGTAAAACAGAACACAATTTGTAAAGATAGAAGGAACACTTTGAAATCTCCCACATTTAAAGCCTTTATTAAATCCGGTTCTGGACTAACCAGGGGAACTCATTATAAAGTAATGAGAGACATAGTACTGCCTCCTACACTTGGAACACTTGTTTATTTTATTATATAATAAAACCAAAGTCACTATTTAAAATTCACTGGAATGTTCAATTTTAAAACTTTCTTTCAAAATATATCATAATGTGTTGATCAGTATAGGGATGTGCGATGTATTTTTTTAAATTAATTACTATGATAAACCAAAAATCCTATATCAAAAACAACTTATTTATTTCCATTGTAAATGGAAGCACTTAATTATTTTCTTATCAATAGCAATTTATTCACTTATATCTCAAAAAGTCAACAGGTGCCACATTAGACAAGCAATGACAGTGAAAAAAATACCGTACAAGGAGAACTAATTATAACGGGGAAACTTCAAACTGCCCATGTCTCTGTAATCAGCAGTGCTAAGAAATAGCCAGCACTCCTAGAAATATAATCAGTAGTGATAGAAACACAGAAATGTAATCATCAGTGACAGACATAAAAACATCATCACCAGCAGAAGTTCAGAACAATCATGTAACTCTTTAATGCTGTGTTGGTACAGTTTATATGTATTTTAAGTCCATAAAGAGAATTGGAAGACTGTCAAACCAATTTACAAATAGTTCTTAAACACAAAAAAATTATGCTTTTTATCCAAATTCCATGATGGTGAGTATTGGGGATGGAAATGAAGTTTGCAAATCCTCATAAAAGCTGAATATTATCTTAGTCAAATGTCTTCACTTGATAAATCTTTCTCTCTCTCTTTTTTTTAATATGGGGAAAGACTGCAGCCACAGCATCTCTGTGTGACACCTGAGTGTCTAGTCATGTCATACGACTCTCTTAGGCCTTGTAAGTGGCTCTTTTGTGAGTTCCAGCCAATTTTTGAAGTGAGTAACAGCTGGTAATTACCTAATTTAATCCATTCAGCTGCTCTCAACTTCTATAATAAACATTGTTAACTCTTCATTACAACCATGTGTAGAAATATCTGAACTGAAGATAATTATACCACTTATCTCAAGAAGGTATCAGTTAATCTTGATTGTATGAGCATAACAGTTTGCCCAATTTACATTTCCTTCTACCTAAAGTGACCATGATAGTGTCTGTCTGGTGATGAAATGACACTTATGTGAGTATTTTAGGGAACTCTAGTACTCCCTAAAAATTCAGGGATGACCATATAATTTATTGATCCACTGTATCTCTTTATTATAACGAGAGTGGACTCTACTAATAACTACATGAAGATTTTAGGCACACTCAATCTGCACATTCCAAATTCCTAGTTATCAAAAAATTACAAGACTTATGGAAAGGAACTAAGAATTTAAGAAATGGAAATAGCTTCACTCTTCATGTTCTCATCTGCACATAGACAGGAAAAAAACGTATCTTCAAAGTTTGACAAACCAAAATTTTTGTGTCACAGAGCTTTCAAGTACTTGAGAATTTGGAAGAAACTGTCAAAAGCTACCTCATAATTCTCTACTCCATAGTTGAGGAATGTTTCAAATCTAGAAGCAGATTTTCTTGGAACTAAACAAGTTTTCCTTCCTATGATCAATAAGACAAATGTTCCCGCCTCTTCTGAGGATTGGGGAAAGGAGAGGGTGGGGGAAGGGAGACCTGACTGGATTTTTCTGCACCTGAGAATTCAGCATTAGTAAAATAAGTATAAAGCCATTTATAGTAATAACATTTTTGTGGAGAAAAAAAAGCACAGAGCAGGGTAGAAGGTAAACCTATAATTTGATGATCACTGACCACAACTGAACAATCTTGTATTGTTTTTACTCTGCCTTTCATCACAATGGCTATTAAAAATATACCATACTTTCCTCATAAACCACTGACCTTCATTCCCCATTCTTATTTCTCAGAGAAAATAAAAAGCAGAAGAAAGGAAAATCCCTCCTTTTTACTCATTTGAGAAAATTCATTTAGAATAGCATTATATGAAGACTAGTAAAATACAATCAATATCATCTTCATTACTAGAATCTGAGTGCTGCTAAGAGTCTCTGAATTTATCTAATGATTGTGAAGTTCCTTCTTTTGTAATTTTTTTCTCATTAACATCATGAGCAGAAAAATCTTCAGAAATTTGAATTATCAACAGTTTAACAAATGTAAGAAAAGTTTTTAAAACTTACAAATATGCTGTCTCCAGGTGTTACTTACATCTTCTTGAAAGATAATGCAATAATTTGGTAACACAATAAGAAAACTTATGGGTGATACAACAGTGATGATTTATTTTGTTATTGCATGCTCCTTCTGTGCAATTCTGTTCTTTATTCGTTTCCTTATTATTTTAGTCATTTTTTTCTTTTATCTTTTTTTTTTTTTAAGGAAGATCAGCCCTGAGCTAACATCTGCTGCCAATCCTCCTCTTTTTGCTCAGGAAGACGAGCCCTGAGCTAACATCTGAGCCCACCTTCCTCTACTTTATATGCGGGATGCCAGCCACAGCATTGCTTGCCAAGTGGTGCCATGTCCGCACCCGGGAACTGAACTGGCGAACCCCGGGCTGCCAAGAAGCGGAACATGCAAACTTAACTGCTGCGCCACTGGGCTGGCCCCTATTTTAGTTATTTTTAGCATGGGTTGATAATTGATGAGTGACAGTGAAATAATTTCTAGAATAATGAAATTGCAAAATATCTCAAAATTCCTTTGTTTTTTGGAAGACTTTTAATAAAGTGTAAAAGTTGCACAAAATCAATCCTTACAAATTGTTAGAATTGTTCAATTAAAAAAAGACACTCAAAATTACATTGGGTCCAACGAACCTTAATGATACAAGAAGCATTAAAGATGAAAATTTGAGGTCACCCTGCTTGGAAAAGAAACCTACAAACTGAGAATATGACAATATTAAAGACATAGTAATATGTATGAAAGAGGAATGAAGTCATAAACTCAAGCTCTGTACTTACGACCATTATATAAAATATAACTGGAGCTTCTCTTGCATTTCCCAGCTTGTTGTATCAAATACCTTATTTTGATCTTTCTTCTTCATTTCTCTACTGTGTATGTAGGTTATTTGGGGGTCGTTGCACTTACCATTTCATTCACAAGATGCAGAATACCAACGTAGCATTGCTGTAGACCTGAAGAGAATAAACATCAACTTAATTCCAGTCTTGAAGTTTATTCAATAACTGGGCGTGACTTTGTGTTGTCTTCACTGGGGATGAGGTTAAATACTCTCAATTGTTTGTGAGAGGGAAAGAAGGAGCAGAGGTTAATATTGGAGAAGTCTTCTCAGAAAGAATTGTCCTGATATGAGGGAAGCTACAAACTTAAATAACCATAGATTTAATTGCTAAGCCCAACAAGCTTAAGAAAACAAAAAGATAGAGAACAGTAGTGGAGAGGAACACTTCTACCTAACTTCTGAGGTTACATTCCACATGACAAAGGGGCAGGATGAGGGGGACAGAAGGGGAATAAATATTCCAGGTAGACAGAAGCACTTGAAAGGCCTACAGAGCTTAGAACATTCAAGGAATTTAAAGAATATTAAAATTACTGAAGAGTCAAGTGTGTGAGGAAAGGTGGCAATACACAAGACCAAAGAAGTAAGGGCGGACTTTATCAGCTGTGATAAGGAACTTAAACCTGGAGGAAAATAGAAATAAATAGATTTGATAGATATTTAGAAAATTGAAGTTAGTTTACTTGGTGATTGAATCTGAGAAGATACTGAAAAAAGAAATTAACAAGAATAATTTCCAGGTTTCTAGGTTGGCTGATTGGATGGATGGCAGTGCTATCAAATGTGAAAGGAAAAAGAAAAAGATTTGGAGATAAAGAGGATAAATTCTCCTTAAATATATATATTCAAAGATGTTTTCATTTGAAAATGTTCAAGTAAATATTCTGAGTAAATAGTTGGATATACATATTTAGAAATCAGGAGTGAAATCTAAACTCTACATATTTATTTGGAAATCAACTTTAAAAAGATAGTAATTAATATCGTTGTTCTATATAACATCACACAGGATTTATATATGCATGGAGAAGAGAAGGAAAAAACTAAAACAAGAATGAACGTCTCTGATGTAATAAATACTGAGGGGAGAGTAAGAATAAAATCTGGGAGAGTGGTAAGAAAAATCAAGACAGCAGGCTTTTGGAAAAGGTCAGGGAAGACAGTGTTTATGGAAAGAGGGAATGATTAGTAATGTTTAAAAAGTGAGGAAGTAAAGCAAAATAAAGGGTAGAATAATGTTCACTGGATTTGTTGGGAAATAGTTCCCTGGAGAAATCAGTAAGGACAATTTTAATGATTTGATGGTGTTGGAACACGTCATAGTTGGACCTGAGGAAGGAGAGGGAGTGGTAAAGATAGGCAATTTTCAAGAAATTGAATGTATTGAAAGTCGAATGACAGTATAACGGCCTGGAGGAGGACTAGTTTTTGTGGGACGTTAAGCTTGTACAATCAGTAGGTCATGTGGATATATTTGTTAAAAGAATATAAAATTAAAAGTATAAATTTAGGTATAAGACTTTAGAAAGGTCTGTGCGTGTGAAAGGCCCTGGACTTAATAGCTTTATGGTAACTTAACCTGTGGTAATAGTTAGATGAGGCTATAAAACAGAGGAGGAATTTATTACATTCCAGAGATTTAAATCTGTTTACCTGCATCAGCAGAAAGGATCACCTAGAAAGCAGATCCTGAGGCAAAGGCTTATATGCTATTACTTTGTGAGGGATTAAAGTCCCAGGGAAGGAAAGGGAGAGAAAAATAAGTGAATCAGGAAAGAAAGGAAAACCCATTAAAATCCCTATCACTAGGCTGACCACTGCTTGCTATCAAGCATGACTGGTTGCTTATTTTCAAGGGCCCAACCTAGTATATCTCAGGGAGTCCTTCTGAAAAAAAAAAAGGGAGAAAAATTGATCCAGTGGTCCCATTGGTCAAAGCTTCACCCAATAGACTGAACTCCAGGTTGTGCATAAAAGTTGCCCCCGGGGTCTCAAGCCTCAGCATCAGTAGGAAGTTCTGGAGCATATGAGAGATGTACCTGCTCGGGAATGTTGGTACCCATGAAAGCCAGCCAGAGCTCAAACAGTTGATTAGCACCTGGCTTGGAATAAATGGGCAAAAAGCCTTGGAGACAGGACAGATCTAGAGGATCTGATATGGTGCATAAGAGGCGTCTGATACACAGGGGTTAGAATTATAGAAGAGATTAAGGATAATCAATAGAACATTTAAGATAAGGAATCCAGAACAGAATTGAAAGAACACATTCTAGAATCTGTAGTTCACCCCAAATCAAAGAGCAAGGGTGTGGTTGCAAAGTCACAAAATTCTAATTTATATATCTGAATAACTGCCTTCATCTAGCTGAGGAGCTATCTGGACCTGTATTGGGTCCAGTTGCATAGGACTATATTTGGAGTTGAGAAGAAGAGAAAAGTAGAAGTCACAGCATAGGTAACTTCATATTATATCCTAATTGTAGCAGAGTGCCTGAAATAGAGTATGTCCCCAATAAATGGTTCTGAAAAGAACAAAGGCAAACACAGCATAAAAAATATATTATTTGCTTTTATATTTACTTACAACTTTGAAATGAGGAGAAACAATAAAACCTTCCATCTCCCTTTCCTGCAACATATCAAGTTTATCCTGTAGGCTCAATATATTGTTGACCGATAGAATATAATCATTCAAAGACAGTGATGGAGAATTATATCTATTCATTCACTACAAAATCTGCCTCATGTTTGCAAAAATTTTGCTTCTTTCATTCCTTCAAATGCATGCCTTAAAAAATGTCTTTCTTTTGTGGGAGAACATCTTCCAAAACCATAAAAATAGTTTGAACTGAGATAAACGAAAGTGTTCATGACATTTTCCACTTGAAAATAAAATAAACCATTAGCTAATATTATGACAGTTGGTATTATATTGTCACTGAGAATATGTTATGATTCAATAGACATACAATTTTAGGTCATATTTTAAGATTTCCTAATGTCTGCCATTACCCTTTTATTCCCCATATTATACAGTTATGCTTTATTCTCTACCTTTCTCCTTTTGTTTAATAATAAACGTTAGATGGACTCTATTTTATAGATCGTTTCAAAGAAACAAATGTAATTTAGTTGATACATCCCATTTTTCTTGAATTTTCTTTATTTCTGTTTCATGCACTTGTTCTCTTAGGTTTATGAAACCTAGGTTTATTTACCTAGATTCCTCTCCTTCTTTCAATTTCTATTGACTTTCTAGATAACCAGTAAAGCAAACAAGCAAACAAACTACACCAAATCTCAGTGGTTTAACACAAATACAAATGTATTTCTTGCATATATCTCAGTTTGATGTCTGTCAGTAGGACTTGTCTCTATGTAGCAATTTAGGCACCTAGTTCCTTTCTTCTAATGACACTGTCATATTCTAGGTCTTAAGAGCACTCTTCAAGGCCTGTTACATCTAGCCAGCAAATAAACAAGGAGATAAAAGCTGAAAAAAGGCATACTCACTCTTAACTACTTCGTCTTGGACATGATGCATACCACACTCCAATGACAAGAGCTAGCTATATCCCCCACCTAGATGAAATAAGTGGGCAAATGTGCTCTTGCTGTGTGCCCAGGAAAAGGTGACAACATCAGAATCGGTGAATACCAGCATTCTTTGCCAGTCTGTTTTGGTGGTCACTATATATCCTTTTACCCTCTTCTTCTCACACATAGAACATACTTATCCTTCCCCCAAGGGAAAAAAAGTTCAAAGTCTCCCCCAACCACTGAATCCAGCTTAATATTTATACTCTCTGGAAGATGGGCAGTCTTCTCCATCAGATTCATCATGACACCCCATCTTTTCATAATCTATGAACTAAAAGATAAATTATCTACCAACTGTTTAATGGTGCTAAGAACAGGATAACTCCAACAGACCCTTCCATTTGGTAAAGGAAAGATTAGAGATGCACATATTTAACAAATTTTTAATCCCTTCGGGCAGATAATATAAGGACCCACTTCTATAGACATGAGAGAGGTTCCTTGATTGAACTGTGATTCTGCCCTCTGGAAGAATACTCTTGAGTGAGTTTTGGTCATGCATGCATGTGGCCCCTAGTTCTACCATCAGGCAGAGTTTCTATATCCATTATTCTTAGTGGTAATATCTGAAGTGGGTTTTGTTGAGTGTGATTCACTCAATTTAAGAGATGGAGAAAGGCAGAGCCCTGATGAAATTATTTTATCCACTGAACTTAGCCTTGCCTGAAGCCATAATAAACCATGACATATTATAGTTATACAGAATAAGTCCTTGATTGTTTGCTATTTCAAATGGATTTCCAGCACTTGTAAAACAAAAACAAGAAGACAAAAAAGATCCTAACTAATGCAAGAAGAAAATTATATTTCATCTTTATAGTTTCCATTTTGAATAGAAATTAAGTAATAATTATTATTTGAATAGAGTGGCTTTGATAGAAAATAAAAAAAAATGTATTGACTGATGAGACATTCGATTTCCTTCCTTTTTCTACTCCCTAGTTTAGACTGACAATAATGATCATCAGTTTATATGAAATAAAAACTGGTCACAGAGAAATGAGACACAGGGGAAAATTCTACAGGAGAAAGAGAGCAGTGGAAATTGTCAAAAATCATGAACAAATATTATTGGAACATAATTTACCATTAGAGAAAATAATAAACTAAATCAAGCAACTGAACAATTTTTCCCACAAAGGGATTTATTTGCATTTATACTTACTGACTGCTCTCTTGATATGTTTTGCAAAAATATAATAAAAGAAAATTTGGAGTGTAAGGAACATTATAATAGGTTTTCGTGCCAAATATCAAACACCAGAAATAGTTCCCTATTACAGGTGAACCCTATTTTTAAAAGATGTGGTAAGTATGTTATAGAAGAAGAGTACATTTTATCTTTCACAGGATTTACCAACATTAAAAAAAATTCACATAACATAAAAATTAGTGGAATTTCAATGGCTAAGTTTTAAGATTCTAATTAAACATGTAGAAGAGAATTACCAGTTATTATCAAAAAAATTGTATCACTAAACTTTTATATTTATACTTATCCTGAGACATAATTATCTCAAAAAAATTGACAAAATTTGGAGATATTTGGAAATTATGAGAAGAACATATAGCAAGCAATAAAATTATTGAAGAAATCATCAGGTTAACTCACTCTTTTCTGAAAAACAATGAAATGAAAAACAAACACACAACTTTAGAATCTTTTATTGGAATTGAAAAAAATTATTGCATAGCCCATTTAAATCAAATATAAAATTGACAGTGGTGATCTACAGAGCTGACTTACAGTCTGAGGACAGAAAACAATAGTTTTAGCTTGGAAATCATGGGATTAATGGAAATGAAGAATAATATCAAATAAGATTCAAAGACTTCTTGCCAGAGAAATTTCACTTACCTATATTCTAAAATGTATAAGTATTTGAGCCCTTCTCAACTTCAATTTTGAAATGCCGAAGGACATTCTCATTATGTAGCTGTGATATCTAAAGATACTGTTGAACAAGCAAAATGGAGTGTGAGAATCTTTAAAGTGAGGCTAACTTTTGGGAATACTACTGGCTACTCTCTTTTATAATGAAGGAAAAAATAGCCTCAAAGGCAAAACTGTAAATAAAGTAATTTCAATCTTAGGTGATAGGTTGGAAAAATATTTACAATGAAATCCTTTAATAAGTTTGCCCTTTTTCAAGCTGCCTGGCAGTATAACTAAAATTAGGCAACATCCTAAAGGAAATTTTGAATAATACTGGGGTTTTTTGGTCCTATTAAAAGGTATTACCATATTTTGCCATGGAGGTTTTGTAGTATTTCAACATAATGCCCACAAACTCAATTTTATGATTAGTGAATAGAAATAACAGGCATTAAGCAAAACAGGAAGGATTTGAATTTCTGTTCATTTTAACTGTTATGAAACTTTAATTAATGCTTTGTTGAGTATTTATACATATTTATATTCACACATGGTTATACATATATATAACACACATATATATGTATATCTATGGCAAGAGAGGGAGAGAGACCTGATACGCAATCACAAAATGTGATACTTTCAAATAAGGATAATATATTTGTTAGTCAGAATTCAAAACCATGATATAAATCTGGATAATATCAGAATTCCATAACAGACCAATACTTCTGCCAAGTTCTCTCTATAAATTACAATATCTTTAATAAACGTGAATTAATGTGTAGGTGTTTATTTAATGAACTATAAAAGTTGTATTCTAATCTTTTGTTGTTTGGAGAAAAAAAATCTCAGCAAAATTAGTTTCCTTAGGGTTAAAAATATCTCTCTCAGTTTAGACATCATGATGAGTATTTGACTATTATCATGACATTGTGGGTAGATCATTACACATAAGCGAAAGAAAAAAAAACAATTAAAAAGAAACCAAGAAAGCAGATGCTGAGTTTCATTCAGTACTAAATCCACTTTACATTACATTTCAAAAGCAATCTAAATGTCAAAGTTCTGACACCAAAATTGGTAGCAAGTAAATCACATAGCACTAAACTGCAAAGTGGCATGCAAAATTTAGAACAGTAGGTTGTATATAATTAGGAAGGAGTTTGTGCTTCTAAATATAAAAGCCCTACATTCAGCATGAGAAAATAAAACCCTTTGGAAGAAGGCAGTCTGGCTGTTCTCTTTAAAGACTCTTAAGACAAACATAAGGGCAACAGACAAAACATGAATGCTCAGTTAGAAGCAGGCTTTCACCAGCAAATGTGTAAGATGATTAGTGGAACAAATCAGAGAACCTGTTACTTCTGCCTTCCTTTATCCTTAAGTATTTTGCCTACATTCCTTCCATAGAGCTGTAAAGGTTTAAGGTAGAGTCATGTCCCATCATAAAAGACTTGCATTTCTAAAGCCTTTCAATGCTCCATTCAGTCACCAAAAAAGTAATTCAAAATATTTATAGCCAGGTAGGATTTTAAGTTCTTGGGATAGAGAAGTGGAGAAGGAAAAGTCTCTACCTTCATGGCAATTAAATACTAGTGAGGGAGGCAGCTGATAAACAAATAAAAACATAAAAAATCTTTTATAAAATGTCAGTACTGTGATGAAAAGTAAAGCAGAAGCAGCAGATAAAAAGTGATAGGGTGGGGGATAATTTACAAAGCGCAATCATTCAAGCCCCTTCTGAAGTGGTGTCATTTAATCAGAGACCTGAATTAAACGAGGGCATGAGCCATGTAAAGACGTGAGGAAGAAACATATCATGCAGCTAGAAAAACAAGGTCAAAGATCCCGAAGAAAAAATGAACTGGGTTATGTTAACAGGAGATAGGTAGAAAAGAGAAGAGGTGATCCCCGTTAGAAGGCTATTACCAATTCCTTGCAAGAGATGAAGGATTAGGGTTGTAGCAGTGGAAATGGTAGTAATTAATTAAATTGAGACTATAGTTTGAATGTTGAGGCAATAGTCAAGGTAGATTGGTTCCACGTGGGCTGAGAGGAAAAGAGACAAATCAAAGATGCTGTCGTATGTTGGCTAGAGCGAAAGGTTAAATGATGAGGCTATTATTGATATTGGAGAATTTTGGTGGGGATAGTAGAATCAAGAGGTAGGTGTTGGATATATTTAACCTGAGATGCCTGCTAGATATTCACAGAGTGATATTAAGAAAGAAGTTGGCAATAGGAGCCTGGAACTTGGAGGAGTGGTGCACGTTGAGGGCTGAGGCATGGGCTACACTTTTGGAAGTCATCACCATATAGAGGTTATTTAAAGCCATGGGGATACAGAATATCACATAGTGAGAGAGTAGCCACAGGAGAGAAATTACCATTTGGGAAGGGAAAGAGGTGACAGGCAGGGTTTCTGAGATGGTGTGGCCAGGGGCCAGAAATCTGGAAGAGGGAATGTGTGCTGCGTGCGGAGTAAAAAGAATGATGAATGCGAATAAAGTGGCAACAATATGTCCATTAGAATGCTATTCTCTGCCTTCACTGCAATTTTGCCGGTGGTTAGGCTGGAATATTTCCTGACACTTATCAGAACAGGTTACGTTGCCTCACGGAGTAGCCAAATTTCATCATAGTATAATTTGAGAGTTGCTAACAAGAGCTATGAGCAGAACTATGCTCTTTGCCCATCCACCAGAGAATAAAATACCCAAGAGTAGACATTCCTTGGTGCATAATTAACTAGATTAAAGCATTTTTGTTACCAGGGAAGGGTCACATAAACTAATATGCAATTTAGTAATGATTAGTAGAAGCAGCCTAATGTCATCTGTTGTTCTTTTTGGGGACATGAGAAGTATGTGCTTGTAAGTGAAAGATAGGAGGTGAGTTGCTTAGTGCTAATAAAGCAATATTATGTTGACCGTCAGCATCCTGGGGGAGAAGGTGTACCTGGCAAGAAATAACAAGTGACACAAAGAGAGACTGGGAAGGAGAACTCCTAATAGGTTGTAATTTTTAGGACTCCCAACCAGGCTCTCTTCTCTTCTCCTACCAGCCATTTTTCCTTTGCATTCACATCCATTTCTGCCACTTCAAATGTCACTAGAATGCTTATCATGCGTGCATGTATATTTCAAGCCCAGATTTTTTTCCCTGAACTTGAATATCTGTGTTTACTTACCGTCCAGAGATATCTCACCCTTAACGTGTCAGAGATAGAATTCAGTATTTCCCTGCCTCTGTCCTGCTCCTTTGACTATCTCCAGAAGGGCGCCAGCTTCAATTCAATTTCTAGAGCTCAGAACCAGGAGTCATCCATAACTTTTGCATTCCTACTTCTCTATGATCATAAATCATATCTTATATTCACTCTACTTCCCATGTATCTTCTCTCCAGTTATCTCTGTCTTACCTGCTCTCTCTTACCTGACAGCATCATCATATTGAGTCTCCCTGCTCTAAATATGACCCACTCTCTCTCAGCGTTTTTAGATTTTTTACCTTAATGATACAACCCCACATGATCTGACCTCTGTTTACCACTCTAACCTTATTTTGCACTGCCGCATACGTATATAAACCAAAAAAGACTGTTACAGAATTTTTCATGTGCTTAGAGATGATGAGAAGGCAAAGAGAGATAATTTACTAATAACACTACAGCAAAAAGCAAATGCTTATGCTACAGGAAACTAACATCAAAAGTGCCTACTTTTAGAACTTATTATTATTTTACTATAAGCTTACTGAGATAGGTAAAGAAATGGCATAGATTCTCAAAGTTAAATATAGGGGTTATGACAATTTATCTGAATTTATCCTGTCATATGATCAGATTATGACAAACTATGATCTCATATTTTTATTGAAAGTTTATGTAAAACAAAATGCATTATCAGAAATTAAATTTAACTGACTATAAGAAAGCCTGGTAGTGCATCTTGATAACTTTGTTCTTCGGTTGGGGAAATCTTCCTAATTCTTCAAAACTTAGCTCAAAAGCCATTTATTGATGACTGTTTTAAAACCAGTCAGATACAATCGCTCCATCTTCTTATTGTATTTTACTTCTAACTCTAAGACATGCTTTACTCTGCTTTGTATTAAAATAGGTTTGTTGACAATATACTACAACAAATTATAACTTTTTTGAAGGCAAGTAATATTTGTTTAACATATATTAAACATATTTGTTTTCACTGAAATACAACCATCTCTCTTTTAATGAAGATTATGGTTTTTGTAATAGCATCTTAAAATAATTTCTGTATTTTCCTTTTTTAGTTAAAATGTATGAATCAACAAACAAAAATCTAACTCAGTATGTACCACAAACCTTACCTCTCTGCTAATTCAGAATATGGTTTCTCACAAAGGAATAAATAACTGTAACACAAGTGCTCAGCATCACTTATTGTAAACTTATGCTTTCTATAAAGTTTACAAATACTTGTAGCCATTTTAAGGGAAGAGATATATATATATAGACACACACAGACATGCATATCAAAAATATATCAGACATATATGTACCATATATATACATAGTCCATGATGTATACACACACGCTCACAAATATAAATCAGAGACTATTTGTGAAATTCTTCACGGAAATAGATCTCAAAGGGAATTAAAAATGTAGCTGGTGTCACATTTAAGAAACTGATTAAGACGTTATCATAAATGTGCTAAGAAGGAGACTCAGAACAGATTTTTTAATTCCAAATAGGACATAACTTGTAATGAACCTCAATAGAGCAACTTTTTCTAAGTTTATTCGGAACACTTTGGTATCATAATAATGAACCATTGAGTTTAATACCTTTCATCCCGCATCTTATTATGAAAACAAATTAAGGACGTCAATGATCCTGGTTTACCTTGCACTTAGATACTTCCTCATTCACTTCAATCATAGTAAACTGGATACACTGGAAGGTTGGAAATGTTTTTTCTAAGGATATCTTAAATTTTTTCTGCTTACGTGGCATGATTTAGTTAGAATGTTGCCTAGAGAGGTCATGAGGGCAAGATTATCTCCCCAGGTTTTCTTCAACCCTTTTTAAAAGATGGTTTTCTGGAAAGAGTAGATTACAATACACAGGCTCTGGGTCCTCTGTGGAAACCTGTCTTGCTGAATACAGCATGCCTAATTTATCATATCCTTCAGCTGTCATAGTCCTGATCAAAAGGACTTGATCCCAACGTGAAGAATTACTAAAATATCATTAGACACCAAAAATCAACAAATTTAGAAAGAAATGGAAAACATCATTACCTCAGTGAAGGCTTTGAAAGTTTTTTCCAATGATTTTGAAATACAAAATAATGACAGAACTTGATTTTACTTAATGCTACTTAGATCACATGGGAATTTGAGCTACTTCTTTTATTGATCTTTGGTGATTCTTTACATGTAGGGACCAAACACAACTTGCTTAAAGGGGATTTCTCGACCTTGGCAATATTAGCATTTGGGTTGAATACTTGTTGTGGGAGGATGTCCTGTGCATTGTAGCATGTTCAGCAGCACCCTTGGCCTCTACCCACTAGATGTCAGTAGCAGCCCCTCCCCAAGTTGTGACAACCAAAAGAGACATTGTTAAATGTCTGCTCAAGGGTAAAACCACCTCCGTTTGGAAACCACTGGTTTAAATAAAATTAGAAGGTTTTGCATAATTAGCTCAAAGCAACTTTAAGCTATTGGTCAAGATAGAAGTTATTTACATTGACTTGCAAAATGTGAGCCTGAGGGAAACATCCAGAAATTGAGGAGGAATGCTTGAATTAAAATAATTAAAGAGACAGTATCATACATGACAATAGTTGCAAACCATAGTATAAGTATCTTTAAGGGTTAATTTAGTAACATTTTCACAATATGATGTATTTTAATACATAAAAATTATGAAAAAGTGTTAGGTATATTTATGAAAAATTCTATATATCTACTTGTCTATATCTGGTTTTGTCTTTACAATCGATTAAGTACTGCCTTCATTATGGTTTAATTAACTTGTCAATTTCCACATTTATAATCTCTATGTTATTATATCCAGAATATTATTTTTCTATAGCTTATTCATTTGAATATAGCTAGTCCTCGTAAGTTTATTGGAATGACAAGTAATGTAAATATAAATATATAAACTCATTTATATACATATACAATACACATATGTGTTTGCATGTATGATGAGTGTATATATTATATATATGTATGTGTTTATAATATATATATTTTATATATATAACATATTATATATATGACCATCTTATCCTGTCGCTCCTGGCTTGGTGAACTTGAGCCAAAATACGCAATAATTAGCAAATCAGAGGGATATTTACATATTTGAAAATGTATAAGCTTGAAAATATAAATACGCAGCTCTAGGGCCAGTCTAAAGAGAATCTTCCTATGTGTAAGAGATTAAATAGAGGTGTAAACAAACATCCTGTATTCTAAATCAATCATGTCCAAACTTACCAGTGGCAATCAGGTTAAGAGTTAAATACTTAGTTCATTTAATGTCAGTCATTCTATCTTTTTACACTGACTGAGTGCAATATTATTCTAATAAGCTAGAGATGCAAAGATTTACAGATGTTCCCAGTTAAGTATAGATCAGATATTATCACACTATTAATAAAATAAAGATAGATTGATACCAACTAGGCGACACATACAGATGTCAATAGAACAGAGGAAGAAAACAAAAAGCAGCATTTTGAGTTGAATCTTGAAGAGTATAAGAGTTTTCTACAATAACAAGGTGCAAGACATGGAAACGTGAAATTGCATGGCTTCATGGGGACCCACTAGTAGCCCAATGTGACTGACGTGCAAAGCATATGATGAACAAATATTCAAAGAAAAGGCTAGAAAGACAGGCAGGACCAGACCGAAGAGAGCTTTTCATGCCATGCAAAGCATTAGATTTGGTACCTTATATGCCCTGGGGAACCACTGAAGGATGCTAAACAGTGGAGTGACATGGTTTGGTTTGTGCTTAAGAAAAGATAAATTACATTAAAATGTGACAGCATGCAGAGACTTGGTAGGTTTGCATAGAAAAAAAAATGTGAAAAAAAGAAGATGCTAAACAATAGTAGGGACTCCCAAAGAATGCTAATACGTAAAGAGACAGAAAAGAAAAAAGGAAGAAAAGAAAGCTTTCCTTTTGGGTATCTATTCACACTGAGCTCTATTCTTGCCAATAACACCTTAAAAACTGAACTGTTTTAAGGTTAAGTGATGCATAATTTTGTAATCCTAGTCACAAATGACATGACACATAGGCATTGCTCTAAAATTATTGTTTACAAAGTATGGGCATGAGCAATATACTATCTGTGGGATAAGGAATTCCTTAGATATAAAAGCTCTTCATAAAATGTTTCCTGATACTGAAAATATAGTTTTCTTTCATCAAACATCTAAGATATTTATCATGGGTATTTGAGCGCTGGTTAATAATATATACACACAAATTATAGGGACATGATTATCTGTTATAAATTACTTAAAAAAGAATAATTAGAGAAGGAGAAAATAAATTTTCTGGAAGATAAATCATAACTGTATGAATTATTTCTATAACTATAAATTTTTGAATATTTATCTTTCAAAAATGCTATCTCTCATTTATTATTGGTATCATGGGCTACTTATAGGCTAACAATCTAAAGAAAAATTTTATATGTACCTCTGTGTATATTTATGTGTGTGTGCCTAGGAACGTTCTTGGTTTACTCACATTCAGTTATGTGAGCTTGTAAAAACTTCAGTCTCATATTTGGAGAACATTTTTAACCTTTGACATGTGTATTAGGGTAGACATGAATGCTCCTATTTCAAAAAATCATGTTATTTTAATTACAGAAAATCTCTATTGATTTTTATAGTAAAATAAACTCTTCTTGCACTTCAATTAAAAATGTATAAAACTAAAAGAGTATTATAATTTTGGGGGGTTTAAGACTGTATTTAATATCATTTCACTTAATGTAATAGTTTGTCGTACTCATTCAAGGGGTAGGAACAAGACTTATATGATTCAACAACAACAAAAAATCTCTAACATTTATCGTAGTGGGTAAATATATTGGAACAAAAGAAACAAAGAGAAAAATGATGGCCACAGCTCTCTGATGCCTTAATTAACTTTAAATTACAAAATTTGACAGTCATTTCTTTTAAATACAACTAAGTTGGATACGCAACCTTTACTTTGCTTTTAACATTACACATTAGTAGATCTCTACTAATGTCCTTTATGTCCACTAATGTCTGATCATAAAACTCTAAGCATACTATTAAAAAGAAAGACACACACACACACACAACTGGTCTGTTTGGATAAAGAACTATAAAGAAATAGCTTATGGGCTCAGCCCCGTGGCATAGTGCTTAAGTTCACACATTCTACGTCTTTGGCCCAGGGTTTGCCAGTTCAGATCCCAGGTGTGGACCTATACACCACTTGTCAAGCCATACTGTGGCAAGCATCCCACATATAAAGTAGAGGAAGATGAGCCTGGATGTTAGCGCAGGGCTAGTCTTCCTCAGCAAAAAGGAAAAGATTGGCCACAGATGTTAGCTCAGGGTTAATCTTCCTCAAAAAAATAAAAAAAAATAAAGAAAGAAATAGCTTATAATATCAGCCTTCATTCAGAAAAGAATTTATTGAATTTTTCCTGTGCCTGGGAAACACAGTGGTGAAGATGAATAAAACAGCACACAAGCCCTAATGGAGCTCACAAACTAGTTACTTGACATAAGGTTACTACATTCTGTTTTTGAAGTCAGGCAGGGTGTATGAAAGTTACAAATATTTGTCACCATTTTAAGTAAATGCAAATATGTATACACACACATATGTATATACATATACATACACACACATAGCAAACACATATCAGACATATGTGTAACATATATATGCATAATCCGTGATACATACACACAAGTTCATAAATATAAAGCAGAGACTACTGTGAAATTCTTTACAGAAATAGATCTTCATGTTTTTAGAAATTGAAGACTTCAGAAACTCACTACATAGGCCAGCCCTGACGGTGTAGTGGTTAAAGTTCAGCACTCTCACTGCTTTGGTGGCTCGGGTTCGGCTCCCAGTCACAGAACCACACCACTCCTCTGTCAGTCGCCATGCTGTGGCGGCAGCTCACATAGAAGAATTGGAAGGACTTACAACTAGAACATATAACTATGTACTTGGGCTTTGAAGAGGGGAAAAAAAGAGGAAGATTGGCTCAGGGTGAATCTGTCCCAGCAAAAAAAAGAAAAAGAAATTCACTATGCAATGTGTAAAGGAGACTTCTTTAATCCTGAGTTCTAAATCTCAATCTACCCCAAACTTCCATTTGACACCTCATTGAATTAATATGTCTTCAAATCCTTGTCTGGAAAATAAATAGAATCACCTCTCAATCTCACTATTTTAACAAACTATGATTATGAATTTAATGTATGATAATCAGTGGGTCTCATCCTGTGGAATTTCAGAATGGTTATAATTATTGTAAAATACAAGCAGTTCTAACTTGCAAGCAAGTTGTATTATAAAGTTCATTTACAAATCACAAAATATAAAGGTCAAAAAAGACCTTAGAGGCCATCAACTTCCCACTCCGTTGTTTGTGTAAACCCTTCTGGAACATCCTTATCACTGGCAGATGGTCATTCATCCTCTGGTTAAAAATGCCAAGTGATCACAAGCTCAGTAATTTAAAGGCAGTCCATTTTGCATCTGGACAGCTGGAGTCTTTATGAAGCTTTAATTCTATATTTCCCTATATTCATGCATTCTTGCTACAAGTATTTATTTAATGCCAGATATGTAAAATTGGAGTCACAGAACTTAGTCTAATAGAAAAGACATAGAATAACCAAGTAATAGCACAAATATATTATGATAAATTGAGATAAGCGTAGAGAAGGGAAAAAAAGTCACTGCTAATGTTCAGCTAGGAAACCTGAAGTCCTCCAGGGGCTTGCAAAAAACATGCCTATAAAAAGTGCTGTTGCATGAGCTGAGGGAAAAGGAGTTAAATGGAGGTTGAGGAGGACAGGAATGGAGGGTGCCCAGAGGAGGGAAGGAGAGGAAAGATTGTTTCACTTTACAGGTCAGAATCAGGAAAATGGGCTGCATAGATGCTGAAGAGGGAGATAGATAGTTGCAGTCAAGCAACCAAAAAAGGGACAAAGTGACTGAAGCAAGCTGCACAAGAGAGAAAATACTTCAAAGGAAGATCAGAGAGGTAGAAGGGTCAGGCACAATTAGGGCCCTAAAGGTCCTGTCTTCTAAATTCGCTGCTATTTCCTCTCTAACGTGATACCCAATACATTTACATCCTGTTCTACCTTACAATATACTTGAGTAGTTCCATCTCCATCTCTCACCTCTCGGCTGAACCAGTACGTCCAGTTTCATCCACTATCCTTCACACCATCCAGAAACGTCACTGTTCCAAGTGGCTTCTTCTGATGTCAAAGCTGCAAGTTTTGGTTTGTAATAACTTTAAAAATGAATTGCTAGAACTAATTGCAATATTATACTTGTCATCTCACTATTGTTAAACAATGATGTGGGCTACTATTGATATATGCTGTGATCATACAATCGATGTCCAAATTCATGTCCAATTCATGTCCAGAACATACAATTTCTGGCTAATATTTGAAGGTCAAAGTGGGATCTATCATTAGCTGTATGAAGACAGTAAATGTAAACTAGTCCTTGTAGGGGCAAACCAGGGCTTATAGTCACCCTAATTATCATGTATCTTCCATTGTACACCTCCTACTTTCCTTTGACCTATAGGATTGCCAGATAAAATATAAGATGCACAGTTAAATTTGAAGGTCAGATAGACAATGAATAATTTTTTAGTATAGGTATGTCCCATGCAATATTTAAGACGTACTTATACTAAAAATTATTCATTGTTTATTTGACTTTCAAATTTGACTGGAGGTCCTTCATTTTTATTTGCTAAATCTGGCAGACTTATCTGCATCCATAGCACCCTCAATGGCCTAATGAAAACTTCCCATCATCTGTGGTTCCAAATGATGACTACTTCCACGACTGGCATGGCACAGAGACCATTATTACATTGAAGTCTTTTATAAATCATAGGATTTTCATAATGTTTGTATAAAGAACAGAAAAAGAAAATATAAAAACTATTGAGCAGCTTCAATATTTCAAGCACTCTGCCATTCTGTGGAAATTCAAAGATAAATAAGAAATGACTCATTCTCTTGGGCTCCCACCATAGGAAACAAAGGCAAACATCTAAAATGCAAAGTTCTAAGTGATATATTAAAAGCAGATAGAAAGCTTGATGGGAATATGATCAGGGAGTTGTTAGTTCAATATGAGTGGAAGTCAGAGAAATTTATGTAGACTGGAATTTTATGAGTAGGAGGTAGAAAAATTGAGAGAGGTCAGTCCTAATAGAGCTCCTAGTCTGTGCAAATCTCTATTTGAAAGTACGTGTTTAGTAAACACTGTACACTCCAGTGAGCATGAGAAGATACAGCTAAAAATGAGATTAGGAAAGTGGACTGTAGCAAAGGGCCTTGCTAAGGAGTGCACATGAACAATTCTCATGTATTGAATGCATATGATGTGCCAGGCACAGAGGAAATGGAAGTTAAAAATATAAAGATAATTTGGAAGTTATTTGAACTTGGATATGTGAGAGAAAAGCAAAGATGATGGTGATATACTCAGCTTATTGCAGTGGGGTAGACAGTGATGCCATTTACTGAGAGAGAAAAAATCAGAGGAAGAGTTTTTCAGTAGGAGGTGGAGAGAAGAGGAGGCAGAGTAGAGCCTGAGCATGTTAAATCCAAACAGTGTTTCCCTGTTTTTCTCTAGTAAGATCATGACAAGATCATTTTGCTTGATGACCAATGGAGTATGAAGTTGGAAGAGTGTTAGTTTTCTGTGGGTATTTGGGTACTTTTACCTTATCCATTGCCAAAGTGAAGGTTTGTGCAATAAAGAGATATGTGAGTGGCAATAACGCAAGTTTCTCTGGACAAAATCTCTAGACCAATGAAGCCCCAGTCTCATTTCTCAGAGTAAAGTTCTCACTGTTCTGAGACAGGGCTGCCCTTCATAGGAGGAGTGGCGGCTTCTCAGACTGTGATATAGAAGGGGACTGATGAGAAAGTTAGTAAGGAGGTTGCTATTTCCTGATTGAATCACATAATTAAACAGTTAGCTCTGCGTTCTGCTTTTAGAGACCGAAGTTAACATTTACTTCCTAGGAATGGAGGTGACATTTAGGAAAAGAGAGAAGCATAAATCTGCAATGCATTTACTTTTGATAAACCAAAGGTATTTTCTGAGAACCTCAGGAAGTTTGCTGGAATTCTGCTCACTCCATTTACTCTTTAGATCTCTTAGTGAGTTTTTAAAAATGAAACTTATATTTGTAGAATACATTTTTAATATTTGATGTTTCAATTTCCACTCCTTTCTTCCTCTGCTTCTTTTATTTAAATGACATTTAAAGAGATAAGGAAACATCCGCGTATTCCCCAATGCTTTGCCCCAAGTAAGCACTCAGTAAATGGTTTTGACTGACTGCCCAATGTGTATTATAGTAGCGGATAGTGGGAAATTCTTTCTTGCTAAAGAGAAAACTTAACTTCATTTATTTGTTTTTGGCATATAAACTAAGTGTTGTCTGTTATCCTTGGTTCAACAATTCTTCTGTAAAAACTGCAGAGATGCAACTTTTAGAAATGTAAAATAGAAAGTTTTAAAGTAGCTGATAATTGATTTTCTAAAACATAGCAAAATTATTTTGCTCAATCATCTATTTTTACGTATTTATTTTGCCTTTCATTTGGTAAGCTCTAATTTTTCTATATTTTATAATTATTTTGAGTCTGTAACATTGATGTTTTTCATAATATTTGGAGTTTTATACGTTCTTACAGTCACATGCTGCATAACAACATTTCAGTCAACAATGGACTGCATATAGGATGGTGATCTCATAAGATTGCACCATATAGCCTAGGTGTGTAGTAGGTTATACCATCTAGATTTGTGTAAGTACACCCTTTGATGTTCCTAAAATGACAAAATTACCTAAGGATGCATTTCTCAGAATGTATCCCCGTCAGTAAGTGAAACATGACTGTATTGAGGCATTCTTTCTATTGTAAAAACATAACTAAATATCATATCAAGATTGTAAGCTATTATGCCACGTGATAAACTATGGCAGAATATTTTGATTTAAATCACATATGCTTTACTACTTCCAAATTCCCTCTTTATTTTTTAGCATAGGCCATTCAAAGAACGGACCACATTCCCCAGGTATTCCAATAATACTAAGATATGGAGCATATCTACCCCACATTCCAAAATTCTGGCAGCCCTAGGCTGTATATCAAGTCAATTAATATGTATTAAGTATCCATTTTGCAATCAGAAGAGGTGTATATGCAGTGCCTGGAGGCAGGCATCTGTGACTTTAACCAACTTTAAATCTCTTTCAAAGTAGGAATAGAGCCCCACATCAGTTTCTGAGCATATGCAAAGGCCTTTGTGTCAGCCGACTATTGCTGACTGTAACAGACCACCCCAATTCTAAGTGGCTTAGAACAACAAATGTTTATTCTCAGGGGCCTGTGAATAGACAAGGGGAGCTCTGCTCCTGGCTAGAGCTCAGGGGGTCTGGGGCTGCTCCACATGTTTCTCATCCTCCTCCATCATGTCTCAAGAGGGCATTATAAAATGAGTCCTTTTTAGCAATAGAGCAGCTTTCCCTTTCTCAATCTGCTTTCTGTATCTAGAAAGTTGGGGGCCCAGAAGCATTTTTAGTTTTGTTTGTGCTTTTGTTTTTGCTATTTAAAACAGCATAAGTACCTTTTAGTACAGACATATGGCACTTTTGCTAAGATATCTCTTTCAAATATCTTTTGGGCATTCTATGTATTTGAGACCAAAATTCTTTGGGGTAAAAATCTTTCTCTCTAGGCTTAATTTATTTGTGTTTTGGACATATCTGGCCTATATGTTTTCTAGGAGACCTATTGCCTGGCTGAAAGTGTCCACTAGAGACCACCTCCTCACTTCTAGAGTATTTAACAAAGTGGTATTAGAGCCATATCTTTGATGTGGTTTTACCTTGAGGCTATCTCTTACTGTCCACATCCTGTTTTTGAAATTTTGCTGGCTAGCAAGACTGAAGATGAGAAAAAAGTTTCAGTTTCCAACCAACAATTCTGCTGTAAACTGGAAAATTCTTTCCTGAGCTCCTTGTGTTGCAGAATGGTATTGTATGTAGCCCAAAGCATCAAGCACATAATTTTGTTATCTGTCTGGCTACCATCTTACCCAAGTGGACAAGTTCTTAAGGCACATTTACTACAGTGCACGTTATGGCAGGAAAAAACACTACCAAATGTTTCAATATTTCATAGGGTGGTCAGCTCATCTTGATTTGCCCAGGACTTTCCCAGTTTTTGCACTGGAAGTCCCATATTCCAAGGATCTTTTCCATTCCAGATAAACTGTGATAGCCACCATACTACTACATAACACACAACATGGTTTGCAAATTTTAAAGCATCCTATAACAATTTCCTTATATTTTTTAACAGGTTTCTCATCTACCACTTCCCAATCTTAAAGCCAATAACATATACATATATACACATGTGTGTGTGTGTGTGTGTGTGCGTGTATGGTCATGGGCTATATAATGACCTTTCAGTCAACGATGAACTGCATATATGACAGTGATCCCATAAGATTAGTACCATATAGCCTAGGTGTGTAGTAGGCCATACAATTTATGTTTGTGTAAGTACATTCTATGATGTTTGCACAATGAGGAAACCACCTAATGACAAATTTCTCAGAAAGTATCCCCATTGTTTGTGATGTATGATTGTATAGATATATATATATATAATATGCACATACATAATTGCGGCACCCCACTTAGTATTGATTTCTGTATCAGTATAACAATGCATTTCTAAACTGAGTCGTTTAAAATAACGATTTATTATTGCTCACATGCCTGGATACTTGACTGATTGAAGCAGGGCTCATATGGGGCCAGTTCTGCTCCACATGTCTCTTATCCTCCTTAGATCCACGAGGTAGCCTTGCTAAATTCCTTTTATGGCAATGGCTAAGACATAAGAACAACTTAATTATACAAGCAGTGCTCAAGCTTCTACTTTCTTCGTATCTACTAATATTTCATTGGCCAAAACAAATCAAATGGCCAAGACCAAAGTCAACAAGCAGGGAAATACACTCTACTTCTGCTCAGGGAAAGCATGGAAGACTACTACAGCAAATAGATTATATTACATTTTAGGTATTGCTTTTTATTATAAGTTATACTATATTTAGGCATTTGCTGCCCATGAGGTTTAAGTTCTCTTAAATAAGTTCATACTATCTAATGAGGTCAAGCCACCCAGCCTTCAAGATCTTGTTTACATTGTGAGAGTGCTATCAGATAGTAAAGAGCATAAAGAAATATCACAAATTCACTAATCATCTTAGAAGGAGAGATCCAACTATAAAAATGAGACAGAATCAAGAAAAAATGTGGATGGAGTTATAACTGTGGTGATCAAGAATGCAAGCATCATGAAAAGAGGAGGAAGCGGAAAAGGAACCAATTGATATCTGCCCACCCTGTGCAACTACTGACTTTGATTATTTTTGCTATCACATACAATCTTTCTGCTAAGTTGATAGCGCCAAGAAATTTTTTTAGTGCTTCTTTTCCTATTTTTCCCCAACAATATTCACTGTCTTATTAAGTCTTTTTTAAATTAATATAGATATTTCCTATCAGAAAAGTAGTTTAGAGTCACAATGGAAACTAAAAAAAAGTTAGAGGTAAAAAGAAGAAATCGAAGCCTACAGCCCAGATAGAGTCATCCTTAACATTATACAGCATATTCTTATATTCTTTTTGCTGTGTGTGTTTTCCATAAATGTGATAAAAATAGTATGTAAAATTGAATATATTATTTGACTTCACTCTATGCAAAAATAGTTTCTACTCAAATTACCCGTTCATTTTACAGCTTGCAGGCATGTTCATATGCATTACTTCCATCTCACATCCTTGTATCAAACAGACATATTTTTTTAATACTGTTTTCCTGAATTGAAACAGGATATTCTTTTCCTGTATGCTAGGTTTTCTGATATTCAAAAGAGAAGGGGTTCATAGAAAACGAAATTGTAGGATACAATTCTATACAAACTAAATGCAAAATACAGTACAAAAATGCAAATCTATTTGGACTGTTACTAGGGCTTCTTTCCTGGCTTGGCCGTATCTAAAGTACTTTGATTATTGGGACTCTTTTGCAAAATGTAATGCACCACTGATGATCATCACCTCCCCCAGCCCACACTTCACCCACAACCACAAAGATTTGCCAAACTCTTGTTGTTGCCATCTAGGAATGGATTCAGGAAGATTCTCAGTCCAAAGGCTCTTCCTCCGGCTGTTCTGGTGTGGCACCTAGCCATCATGTCAGAAGGCATATCTGCCCAGCTTTCAGGTTGAATTTCTGAGTGCACTTGAATTTCTGAGCCAGAGAGCAGACGTTCAGAAAGAGGATTTATTTGGGGTGAAAAGGCACAGTATGTGTCTTTTTAAAAGAAGAATCTCCTCAGCCTTATAATTAAAAAAACTTCCTCCTGGAATCTGGCAATAGGCTGAGTTTGACTCCTAGTTTATTGTGTGTAGAGAGGTTTTCTTATTCCATGTCTTCTTAGATACACTAGTTAGAGCTTGTTGTAGAGAGGCTAATCAAGTGGTATTTTAAGCAGGAAATCATCAAATTAATTATTTTTTTGTTTATGTATGTGAGTATCATTTGGTTTTGGTTTCTCCTAAAATTTTAATCATAATAACTCTTCTGCACATATTACAAAATTGACAAAAGACTCATACCGAAAAGCAGGAATTCCTGACTTTTCCAGTCCACAAATTACACCACACTGGCAACAATTTTCAATTCTTCAAGTATTTACTCCAATTTTAAAAAACAATGTAGAATGCTACTTTGCCTTAATATATATTGATTTTATAAATTATCTGTTGATATTTTGTGATGTTACATGAGCATTTAGCCTTGCCAGTTATCACACTCTCTTTACTCAAATTGATAAATAGTATTCACATTATTATGATGATCATGTAAATATTGTTCAGAGCCAAGTAGTGGTCCATGATTACTCTTTATTTTACATTTTCTTATTTTATCTTCATTTATGATTCTGTTTGTTTGTTTTACTTAAATGGCTGATGGTTACAATGAAGTCCCAATGAAGCATGCCTCTTTTTTTCCATGCACCTTGCAATGCGACTTAGCCATTCCTCCCATTAAAAGGCAGAGTCTATTTCTCTGCCTCCTGAATCAGGCTGGACTCTGACTTGGTTTGACCAATGAAAGAAATGCTATTGTTATACTTCCTAGACTAGGTTTTAAGAGAGTCATTGCAGTTTCTGCTTTTGCTCTCTAGAAATGATGAAACAACATGATGTGAAGAAGCCCAGACAAAAGACCACAGGGAGAGAGAGGCTAAGCCATCCCAGCTGCCCCAGCCCTTAAAAGACCTTACATCCAAATGCAAAGACATGAGTAAGACCATGTACAACCCTAGAACTACCCTAGAAGGAAGAGAAATAATAACCCATTGTTGCTTCATGTAAATTATGCATCCCACAGAAACAATGGAGCTAAGATAAACAGAACAACATGGAGCAACCCTAAAACATAGTATACTTAATGGAAAGAAAAAAGAAGCATTGGTATCGCTAATTGGCATTTCCATTAATTAAATACACATATTCCAAGCAATATCCATTTTTGCATAGTTATTACAGATACAAACAATGAATAACAGATATATCAAAATGGTTTTCTATGGTGGGAGAAGAAATGAAGTGTGGCATAGCAATAAAAGGAAATATGAAAAAATTAGGAATAGGATCTTGCAAGGACCAATGACAGTAACAGTAATGGCTATGAAATCAGAATGATGAACTCAGCTCTCTACCCTTCTGCCCCAAACTTAACACATCCACTGCTTACCCCACTCAGACTCATTAGATCAAAAACTCTTTAATGGTGCCCAGCCATTGCTATCATTTTAAAGCTCCCCAGCCTATGCTAACAGGATAGGTAATCATGGTTGATAACCGTTAAAACTGGTATAGTAAGTTTATTTTCAAAATTATAATTTATTTATTAATTTACTCTGTGTGTTTGCTCGTTTTCCTGGACTTCTCCTCCTAGAATCTTATACTTTCAATCTGCTCTCATCTGCAGATTTACAGTGCATCCTGGGACTCTGTTGCTACTCTCTTCAGTCAGTTACACTGTTTTTTATATCTCAGCTTTTTACCTTAACTGGTGTACTAACTTATTTTTATGGAGCACATTCTTCAGTATCTCAGTAATAAAGCATACATGGGAGATAAATTTTATGAATTTTTCCTGCTTATAAATGCCTTACTTTGCCTTTACATTCACTTCATAGTTTTGCTGGAAATAAATTAATGAGTAGAAAATCAATCCATGCTCTTTGGGCTCTCATTTTTTCCTTTATATGCAATTGAATTTTCTTTCCTTATTTGTTTTCTCCCTTACATCTACTCCTATCAACCCAAACACAGAAACTTTTAGATTTTAGCACTTAGCATTTAGGTGGGTCATGTAGATTTCCATGTCTTAGTTCCCACATACATGAGAGCTTTTAATTATCTTTTGTTATTGATGTCTAGACTAAGGTATTGTTGTCAAAGAATGCATTCTGAAAGATTTGAATCATCTGAAGTTAATTGAGACTTGATTTATGGACTAGCACATGGTTAATGTTTGTAATTGCATTACCCGTACTCAAAATAAGGTATATTTTACAGTTGTTGGGTGAAATATTCTATACGTGACATTAGGTCAAAACTGTTAAAATGTTTCCTAGATCTTCTATACACTTACTAATTTTTTGGCTTATTTCACTAATTACTAATAGAGATGAGTCTAAAAAGAGTTAAACAATCCTAAAACTCCTGTAGTACTACAAAAGACCCTGAATAGCTAAAGCAATTCTGAGCAAGGAGAATGAACCTAGAGACATCACATTTCCTGATTTCAAACTATATCACGAAGCTATAGTAATCAAAACGTTATGGTGTTGGCATAAAAACAGACATATAATTCAATGGAAAAGAATAGAGAACCCAGGCAAATATGTCAAAAAATTATAGACAAAAGTCACCAAGAATACAGAATGGAGAAAGGATAGTCTCTTCAATAAATCGTACTGGGAAAACTGGATATATACAAGCAAAAGAATGGAATTGGACCCTTACTTTACACTATACAAAAAAATCAACACAAATGCATTAAAGACTTAAGCATAAGACCTGAAACCATAAAACTCCTAGGAGAAAACTTAATGAAAAAGTTCCTTGACATTGGTCTTGGCAATGATTTTTTGGATCTGACACCAAAAGCACAGGCAATAAAAGCAGAAATAAATAAGACTACATCAAAATAAAAAGCTTCTGCATAGCAAAGGAAACAATCAACAAAATAAAAAGGCAACACACAGAATGAAAGAAAATATCTGATTATCATATATCCAATAAGCAGTTAATATCCAAAATATATAAGGAACCCTTACAACTCAATAGCAAAAACTCCCAAATACCCCAATTAAAAAATGGACAAAGAATTGAATAAACAATTTTCCAAAGAAGATATGCAAATGGCCAACAGAATATGAAAAGATGCTCAACATCACTAATCATCAACAATGAGATATCACCTCATACCAGTTAGGATGGCTGTCATCAAAAAGACAAAAGAGAACAAATGTTAGCGAGGATGTGGAGAAAAGGCAACACTTGTGCACTGTCGGTGGGATTGTACATTAGCACAGGCATTATGGAAACAATATTGAGATTCCTCAAAAAATTAAAAATATAACTAGTATATGATCCAACCATCTTACTTCTGGGGATATATCTGAAGGAAATGAAATCACTGTCTCAAAGAGATATTAGCAGTCCCATGTTCATTGCAGCATTATTCACAATAGACAAGATATGGAAAGAACCCAAGTGTCCTTTGATGGATAAATCAATAAAGAAAATGAGGAATATATACACAATGAAATATTATTCATCCATAAAAAAGAAGGAAAGCTTGCCATTTGCAGAGATTAATGGATTAACTTCGAGGGCATTATGCTAAGTGATAGAAATCAGATAGAGAAACACAAATACTGTATGATATCACTTATATGGGGCATCTACTAAAAAAAAGTGTTGAATTGACAGAAAGACAGAGTAGAATGGTGGTTTCCAGGGTCTGGGAGATGAGAGAAAAGAGGAGATGCTGGTCAAAAGGTACAAACTTTCCATTTTAAGATGAGTAAGTTCTGGAGACCTAATGTACAGCATGGTGACTACAGTTAATAATAATGTATCATATATTTGAAATTTTCTAAAAAGGTAGATCTTAGGTATCCTCACCACAGACAAAAAAAGGTAACTATGTAAGGTGATCAATATGTTAATTAGCTTGATTGGGATAATCATTTCATGATGTATATGTACATCAAATCATCACAATGTACACTTTTAAATATATTATAATTTTATTTGTCAATTATATCTCAATAATGCTGTGGAAAAATGGTTCTTGATACACAGCAGGCACTGAACAATATTTTGTTAATGAATGAATGCCTAACCCAGAATAGCGACAAAAAATAAATAACAAAATCAACCACCTTGATTATGGATTTAATTATTTCAATTGTTTTATGGAATTTAAGAACATTATTGAGACATCAATTAAAAGATAAATAGACTAATAATATTTTCTAGAAGGTAAGTCTTTATCTATGGAATGCTTTACACAGGAACTCCAGGCTAGAGAATTACTTACAGTAATAAACCTTCTAGAATCGATGGATTTATGAAGCATTGTTTTCTAAAAATGCATCATGTAAGCTGGGAGTATGAAATGGATATATTTCAAAGAAAGAATGCTCCCAGCTGTGTGAGGTAATAAATCATGTAGTTCACTTGGGGACATCTTCCAACATGGGCCAGAGATTGGGTGTCCCATCAAAGAAGACTTGGGGAGTTAGCTCAATGCCCAGATGTTTTTCTACTTTGTCAGAGCCTCTTGATCACCTGTATTCTTGAAATTAATTGTAAAGCTTGACTAGGTGTGTGAGTTTGATTTGAAAATCAGATTTTTGCTTTCACTCATCTGGATTTTAAAATGCATCCACTATTTACCAAAGTCTAACTTTAATCAAAATCTTTGTTCATCTACTCAATAAAATAATTACTTTAAAATGCTAAAATAGTTTATTTTCCATCAATTTACATATTATTTCTGTACTTATTTTAATTCTCTAGTTTATAATCCAAAATGTTTGCTTGCTTATCTTTTGGGTAGTTTTATACAGTTAATGTTTATTTTTTGGAGATTTTTCCCTCATATATTTAACCCATTGTTTTGGCTCTTCAAGTCTTCTTACCCCTCAGATCTTGTATTTGGGATCACTTCTCTTTACACTGATATACATCCTTTATAGTTTCCTTTAGTGTATTCCTCTGGGTGGTGAACTATATGTTTATATTTGTTTGAAAATGATTTTTAAATATGTAATTCATTGGGCATAGTATTCCAGGATAGACTTTTTTTTTAAGTCAAAGTCTCATTCTACTAGCTTCTGTAAAAATATATTATAGAAGATAGTAATAGATATATACTACAACCTTTCACAATATCCTCTATGTCTCTTATTTTCTATTCTGCATTTTTCTCTCTATATTCTCCAATAATTCTGCTCAATAAATCTCATTTATTTGTGTTTAATCTGTAGTTTTTAATATCTGGGTTTTTTTTCTACTTCTAGAATTTCTATTTGATTATTTTCCAAATTGGTATTTCACTTTTTTGTAGTTTCTTGCTCATTGTAAATATTTTCAAGATTTTCCCCATCTCTTTGAAAGTCTGGTTAGTTCATAGCCTGTGTCTGATAATTTTAATATCTCAAGTTTTTGCACTGTTTCTTTTATCAGGTTTTTTTTTTTTTACTGGTTTTTACTCATTGTGTCTTATTTCTTTGTGTGTCTGGTTATTTTAGGCTATAGCTTTAATATTGTGTGAAAATTAATTTTGGGGATAATTTGAGGCCTAGCTTAGCACAACTTTTTCCCAGAGAGGATTTTCATTAGCTTCACTTAAAATCCCATGGGCACTACATTTCCAGGAAATACTGAGTCTGATTATAACATGTGAAGTTCACTGAACCATCCAAGTGACAGAACACTGGATTGCAATTATTGGTGAGGTCCTGATAATTACAGTTACTTTCACCATGAAGTTGTAGCTGATCAGAGTTCCAGCTTAAGGTTGGAAAGGTTATCAGACTCTCCACCTTGTGCAAAACCTGGGTCTTGGTTCTTATCATTTTTTCCATTGATGTTGCCGAAAACATCACTCAGTTTCACAGCTGTTTGCTCTATATAGGCAAATGTCCACAAAGCGAAGGCAGCTTACAGTACTGGGTTTTAAAATCTGGGTTCTTATCTTTTCCTAAAATTTGGATGAATTAATACTGATATTTTGTTAGTAATTCCATTGCTTTTCTGAAGTGTTTTTTTTAATAATTGCTATATAGCTTGTAGAATGTTTTATAAAGAGAAATGGAAAACATTAATGTCATGTAGCTTTTGTTTTTTTCTATCATTTCTCTTGGTAATTCTTGTCTGATGGCACTACATTGCTGCTGCTTTATTTAAAGCAAAACATAAGAATATACTACTAGCAAGAATTAGTGACAAAATTCCCCATTTGTAAGTCATTTTACACACAGAAAAGTCATGATACCACATAAACAATCACTACTAATTCAGTTCTAAAAATGACCAAAGTAAACAAATTCATAACTTGGTTGCTAATAACTCTGAGACTAAATAGAAAATTATGCCTAAACATTTTTATATAGCAAACTTCATATTTGTAAAAAACTGTTAATACCCACAGATATATAATCCCTTCCTTAAAATACATGATTGTTTTCCCTGAAGAAAAATGTGATATGAAGGATTAAGAATGAATTAACTTCATCATTTTATCAAATATATTTTAAATAGCATATCCAAGTGGCTTTGAGTTCTCTCTCTCTCCTCCCTCTGCCCTCTCCCACCACCTTGGCTATCTCCTGAGTTTGTGATATTCAAAAGTACATGGTTATTTGAGTGAGATTGATAATCAAGGAGGATTCAAAGTATATAACTCAACTTTCATTTTTCGACATTCTAATCTACTGCTTAAGCAAATGATTATGTGAACTAAACCAACAAATTGATTTGTCAAGGATCAACTTGTTACCAGCAAAATTATGCTTCTCTTATTTGAATTGAGTTATATTGGATATGTCTGAATATTCTGAATAGTCTTGAAATAAACTTGTAAAGTTTATATCTAGAAAGTTAATAAACTTACAAGTTAATATTCTAGAATAATAAAATTTAAACAATTATGATCATTATCCAATTTTATTAATTCTTAACAAGCTGGCATATGTCCTTAATTCAATAAGCATATTCAAATGCTAATGACTCATAAATAAGAGCTCATAAATCTTATCTTAATGAAGAAGTAGCTCGCATCTATTTTAGCAGACTTATCATGACTAGAAAAGTTCCATGCTTTACTTGGTTCTAAAATAACTTTCTAAAGGGACATTAACCTCTGCAACTCTGTCCTGCAATACTATATATCCATAAGATATTTTTATGTCACAAAATTGTATCTTTCTTTATAATCATCCCCATTTTTTATCACTTTCTTAATACAATTAAAGCTTTTCCCTGTCATAGTTTTCAGAAGCAAAAGCCAGTCACTCTTACAGTATAGCCGAGAGTTGAGTATATTCTTGTAGGGGAGGGGATGCATAAAAGTAGCTTTAGATGTATAAAAGGAGTAAATGTACAGCTTTCTAAATGACTGGTGGGTTTAAAGTGTGTCACCCTAGTGCCCTATATTCCTGCATCTATTTTTCTACCTTTTGTAATGGAGATAGATTAATTAAATCCAATATGTTTAATAGACTAATAAATATTTCCAGAGAAGAGTAAATCATATTCAGTATAACAGTGTTTGCCATAATTCATATTATTCTGAGACAAAAATAAGAACTAAAATCCTTAAGGGTAAACTATATACATGTGAATTAAAAACAAAATTTCACAAACGGAATGATTAGAATTATAGAAAATGGTTAACGAGTTTAAGTTATTCTAAATTACTCCAATATTTTTATGAATAGATATATTTTTCATTTTTATTGTATTAAAAATGCATGACATAAAATTTATGTTGTTAACCATTTCTAAATGTAGAATTCAGTAGTGCTAATTATATTCACATTGTTGTATAACTGTGCTAAGTATATTCACATTGTTGTATAACCAATCTCCAGAACATTTTCATCTTGCAAAACTGAAACTCTATACCCATTAAATGACAACTACCCATGTCCCCCTCCCAAGTAAAATTAAAAAAATATATAAATAAAGAAAATATTTAAAATAAGACATAGCAACAATGATTCTTGCCCGCTCAGGATTCATTTCTCTCTTCTGTTTTTTCATCAGAACCCAAATTTAACTCAAGTAGTCTCCCCATTGCCAACTCTAGAGTAAACATAAATGAATTAAAAAATCTCTTTTTCCAATGATTGGCTGAGAAACCCAGGCTTGGGCCAATCACCATATGACATTCTCTTTTTAATCATGATTGCTCTTTAGGGGTGAGCATGTGTACTAAGTTTATTAACAGCCCAAAATGAAGAATTTATAATCCATAGTTCGAAGATAGGTTGTCTTTCTCTCTCCAGCTAAACTTAAAGAAGAAACAGCCTGCCTTGATTGCTACTGGAAACCACATTATAACTGATCAAGACAGCCTCAATGTTCACCTCCCCTTGACTAAACTTTAGACAGGCTTCTGCCTGACTCTTGGCGCCTGACTTCTCTTTTCTTAGTGCATTTACTTTAGAATACTTGTAATTGTAAATCTTTTCTCTGCTCTTTTGAGATGTAAAGCTTTTTAAAAGACTCTTGCCAGTTCTACAAACAAGGATTGTCTTTCTCAGGGACTTGTGAGCCATCTCTTTGAAATGTAATCAAGGAAGATAGAGTCCCTCTCTCCCAATTCCCATGCTAGAGTAGGAGCCTAACTTATGTTGCTGTCTCCTTGCTCCAAGTTGTAAAACTACTTCCTGTTCTGGAGGTACAAGAAAGCTTAGTTCTTTAGGTAAAGCCAATTGCAAACGCAGGTATATGGTACATCGCCCTACCTCTTAAAATTCCTCCCTCCTTTCACCATAGTTGTATTCAGACCTAATTCTGGCCTCTCTCCCCTATTGCAATAGCTTTAAATAAAGTCTTCTTTGCTTGCTTAACTTTGTTTAGTGCAAATTTTGCTTTGACATAATCATGAGATCTGTTAGGCTGGGGACAAAAGTGTTGATGTAAGGAGGAGGGTATAGACAAGAAAATTCAAAGGAATGGAACCAGAGCCCTGGTGATGCCATGTCTAGGATCCACCTTATCTCTAGGCCTCTTATTATATGAGATAATAAATGTCATAAATGTGTAAGCCACCTTGACTGAGAATTTTGTTATGGATACTTACATCTTTCATAATAATCATATTTTAAGATGATCTAATGAATATTAAACTACTATTGACCTATAACAAATAATAACTAAAATTAGAAGTTGAAGTAATTCTCACTACTTACTTCTTAAACTAGATTTAGATTGACTAAAGATTCACATTGTGAAAATTATAAGAAAAATATTATTTCAAAATTTAAAAATTTTTTTCAGTAAGGCTAGCATGTATGAGTTTTATATATCCAAAATGGAAAGACGTAAATTAATAAAGTTTAAAAACATTGATTTTATTGTGCTTAGTGCTTAAGACTGTGTCCAAAGTCTGTGATCATCAAATAAATGTGAATTAATTGAATGACCATTGCCATGCTGAGTCCACTTACACCTAATAGATAATAATTTTATCTAAATCACATTAAAGACAAAAGAGATTATTCTAAAAGAAAAGGCATTTTCATAAGAAATTACGTATCTTCTTCTAGATGACTATCAGCACCATTTCATACGTATTAAATGAATATCTTACCTGTCCACTTTACAAAACTAGTCTCCTGGGACTGTTACAAAAAGAAACACGAATTAGAAGCCACGATGGAATCCAGTTTTGGTTCACTGCTATTTTTTTTCTTTCAGGGGAAAGGAATCAGGTATACACAGAATCACACAGGCAAATACATGAAATGGCCTAGTGCCTATGCAAAGTACTTATGGAAAACTATCAGCTTTAGAGGGATAAAGAGTAAACTGTTAAATTGCTACATCCGCATCTGCAAGAAAGTCAGCAACCAGCATGACAATGAAGAAATGGAAAACTCTCTGAACATACACACCTCTCCTTTTGAGGCCTACATGGTGGAGTTGCTGCCTGCAACCCACTGGCTCTGTGCAGTCAACTGGATGACAGAGAACAATATCAGAGAATTCTCACTCACGTGTTCTGCGAAGTACCTGCCAAGGCCTACCCTTTCCTCTCAGGTGTACTCCACTGCAGGTGATAGAATCTCCCTTGGGGAGGTCCAACTATTCAAAAAAATTTTTTAAAAAAGCCAACCTCACCTCTTGAGCTACAGCATTGAGTCAACAAGAGCTTTATTTTCACAAATTCTAAATATTCATGACTCTTCAACAGTTGCGGGCAAGGGGAGACTAAGCCGGCCAGGAGAGGAATGCTGTGCCTGTGTTAATGTGATAAGAAATGGTATGAAAGAATTATGGTATTAAGCATTTCAACTGTATCATATTAGCACTGTATCATAGGCCTTACTTTCCCCCAGCACAATGTGGAAATCATTATCATGTTAAGACTTTCTTTCTAAGAAATAATTGGAAAAAGAACTAATGGGATAGGAGTTCTAAAATGCATTGTGATTTCAGCATTTTTCTTTAAAAAAAGTACATCTTTAAAACTCTTCCCAAAATCAGAACATGTCTGAAAACATTTGGTTTACAGTATCTTCTGGAAATGTAATAAAATAATTTTGTTAGAAAATTTTTATTACTTCTTATTCTTATCATTATCTATTGGCAGAAATGTGGGTGGATGCGCACGTGAATGAGTTTGGTGTGTGTGTTTGACTGCATATGTGTGAAGCTCTATATGGGATGCCGGGGGCATGTGTGCATGTGCTCATAGAGCACTTGGTAATGAGACTCTATTCTAATTCTAACCATAGAATTAGAAGTGTAAAGGTCTGTGAAATCGTATAAGATGTTAACCTTCAACTTTTCCACAACTTATGAAGAAACATACATGTCAATATATGTATTGTAGAATTCCTATTCTTTAGAAAAGTGGATAAATTTTAAAATAAAAGTTCATTAGTAAATCAGCATTTAATATCCATAAGCAAAATTATCTGAAATATTTCATCCATAAAATGGTTCAGATAACTCATTTGAACATGTAGATTAAAAGAATTACTTCTATTAACTTATTTAATTTTGGAAGAAAATAAATTATGTTTACTCAGAATTTGGAGGCATAGATGAAGTTTTAGATATGCCTTCTGTAATTATAAAGACAGTGTTAAAGACACTGACTGACTTCATTTAATTGCGTGTTGACTGCCTTGGTCAAGATTATAGTAGCGCTCTCCAGAAGGTTTTGTCTACATCCCAACTAAATTGGATGCATATTTAGCATCATTTTTATGCTTTTCTCTTCAGTGGCAATCTTAGAATCTTGCTAGTAGTAGACACAGGAAATGTTTTATGAATTAATAATGATTAAACATTGAAAATTGACCTGATGGTATAGTCTCCTGGAAGTGAAGCCTAAATCCAGTTTGTTGAACGAGTTTGCCTAGACATTGTTATACACAGATTGCAAAAATGTTTAGTAGATTTTTAAATTAAATAATTCTGAGTTTTACAGTTGACTTTAAAAGGTAAAATATTTTATTTTAAAAGGTGAATATTGAGAGAATTTAGATACTAACTTTCCTGCTTTTTTTCTTTTTTTGAGGAAGATTAGCCCTGAGCTAACATCTGCCACCAATCCTCCTCTGTTTTGCTGAGAAGACTGGCCCTGAGCTAACATCCGTGCCCATCTTCCTCTACTTTATATGTGGAACAACTGCCATAGCATGGCTTGATAAGCAGTGCATAGGTCAGCACTGGGATCTGAACCAGAAAACCCCGGGCCATCAAAGCAGAACATGCGAACCTAACCGCTGCGCCACAGGGCTGGCCGGACTTTTCTGCTTTTTTAAAAAATAAATCTTAGATTTGCAAAGCATCGAAACATGAAAGTCAATGATATGCCTAGTTTTCAGTGTTTTGCATTTGTTAAATGTACTTCATCCAATATTATTTACATTATTTCCTATTTGAAAAATTTTCCATGTTATTTGTATCTAAATCAAATTCCCACAAAAGCAGTGAATAATGGAGAGGACAAGAGCAGTCAAAAGGACATAGCATTTCTTGTTGGTTGGGAAGAAAGGCAGGAAGTCAGGAAAGCAGGAAGGAAGGAAGCAAGGAAAAAGTGAGAGAGACAGAGAAGGAGGGAAGAAAGAAATGAGAATGAGAGCTCTGATCCTGATATATACACAATTAGCCCGTAAACATCTGGGCTTACCTAGGCAAAGTATTGAAAGTTCCCCTCCCTAACCACTTTCACACACCCTCAGGCTGCCTTCTGTGAATTTTTTTTTTTTTTATTTCCCAAAGTTTGGGATTAGTGTTAGGTTAAGAACAAAGAAAAAGACAACAAGTAGCAAATTCAAGAAGAATCTGTTTTAGACACAGTCAGAGCTAAAGTCAGAATAACAGGAAAGGATTTCAGGGATTCTCTAGTCCAACTGCCTCTATACAAACAGATAAACTAAGTCCTGAGACACGGTTTCAGTCGGTTTGAGCTGCTGGAATGGATACCATAGACTAAGCAGGTGGCTTAAACAATGAAAATCTATTTCTCACGATTCTGGAGGCTGGAAGTCTGAGATCAAGATGCCCACGTGGGCAGTTCTCCGTCAGGGCTCTTTTCCTGGTTACGTCCTCACACGGCCTTTCCTTTGTGTGCACATAGAGAGAGGGATCCTGTCTCCTCCTCTTTTTATAAGGGTATTAATCCTTTCATGAGGGCCCCACTCTCCTGATCTAATTTAATCCTAATTAACTCCTAAAGGCCTCCACTTCCAAATGGCATCACACTGCGGGCTAAGTTTCAACATATGAATTTTGGGGAGACACAAACATTCAGTCTATAGCAAATGCTGAGTGACGCGCCCAGAGTCACACTGCTAGTCAGAAGTAGACCGTGGTTCAGATATTCAGAAAACTGATCTGATATCACTTCCAGTGCAAGATGACCCCATATCTGTTCTTCATGGAGGTTAAAAAGAAGGAAAGAAACAAAATATCAAGGGACTCACTCAAATCCAATCCTTTTCAGGGATATGATTCAACTTCCTCCTTTATCAGGCCTCCTTTAAGGCATTGCTCCATTTTTTCCATCTTCAGTTTCTCTCTATATATATTCCATAAACATTTTTCCTTCTTTAATTCCTATCATCCCATGCAACTTCATCCTTAGTACAATTCTTTTCACTGTTAAACGTTAAGAAAATTATTCTCCATTAATTATCTCCACTATCATATTTCTCATCTACTCCTTAACATATTGCAGTCTGGTTTCTGTTCTCACTGTTCAAAAGTTGAACTGAGCAAAAGTATACATTAGTGGATAGCAAATATTATTCTTATTTCAACTTCTATTATGCACTACATAGTGACCGGAGACTATATATATTACTCACTTTATCCATCAAAAATAATTGGAGGATTATCTGCATTTCAGAGAGGAGAAAACTGATAATGACATATTAGGTAACTTGTCCATTATTGTTCAAAGTTTCTCTAACTATACAGATCATTGCTGACTATGATCTTTGCCTTACAAATTCCTTTGTAATCTTCTTACCAAGTTAAATTTAAAAAAAATATTTTTCCATAAATTCCCCAAGATTTAATTTATTTCTCATTCTAATATACCAAACTTTCTCTTACTAACTGCTAAATCTAATGACCCCCTTTTCAATCGTGTTTTCTAATTAATTTCCACTTGATTACCTTCTGGCTTTGGGCATTATCAACTCTATTCTGGTACAGAGGGGCTTCTAAGAGTTTGAGCTGCAGTCAGACTGACCAGAGTTTGAATTTCATCTCTAATGCTTACTAGATATGTGTGGCATTAAGCAAATTTAACTATGCTCTGCTTCATTCACTTCATTTGTAAAATTAGGTGTTAATTTTCACCAGTTCAGCATATTACTTCATGACACTGTAGGGAGGATGACATGAGATAAAGTATGTAAAGAGCTCAGTCCAGTGTCTAATACCTAAGTGCTCTAGTAAGGGGACCCTTTATTTCCTACTGAAATATTTACTTCTTTTGTCTTCTTTTCTGGTTTTAAAGCCCTAACTCTCTGATTTCTCTTTCTCAGTCTCTTATGGCTATCTCTTGATGTTTGTACCTGGATTTCTGCCTTTGATTCTTTCTCTCATCCCTCTAACCATTAATTCTAGATGATTTTACCAAGTTCATGGTTTCACCTGCTGATTTTTTTAAAATGTAATTACGTCTCTAATTCTCACCTCTCTCCAGAAATTGGCCTGTATGTCTAAGTACTCTTGTAATTCTTTCTCAAATAATGAATATGAAATCTAACAAGTTCAACAGATTACTTGTCACCTTTCCCCCATTAAAATATGCTGCCAGTTATCAAAGACAGAAATCATAGTCATCCAGAAATTTTCTCAATTCCTTACCAGTTACCATCCAAATGTATTAACATGGAAGACACAGTCCTCACATCTTGGTTTTCTCTTCTGCTATTAACACTTTCCTACCATTTTACTATATGGCCTCAAAATATCACCCTCACTGGGCAACTGTACTCCCCAAATTGTTTTGCTTTACTATTCCTGGATGTTTTTAACCATGCTGCTCGCTCTACCTCTTTTCCTGTCTAATAAATTCCTCTATAATTTTCTTAACTTGAAATGCTATTTTTTGTTTTCCTCCATAAACTCCCTAGGATTTAATGAATTTCTTTTATGTGCTTCCATTAACACTCTGCAAGTACTTCTCACATGACATGGTGTTATGACCTTTTTTTTAAGGCTTGAAATTTTTTTTTTTTTTTGCTAGGATAGATTTGCCTTGAGCCAACATCTGTTACCAATCTTCCTCTCTCTCTCTCTTTTCTTTTTGGTCTCCCCAAGGCCCTGGTGCATGGTTGTATATTCTAGTTGTAAGTCCTTCTAGTTTATCTATGTGAGTCACCACCATAGCATGACTACTAACAGATGAGTGGTGTGGTTCCATGCCCGGGAACCAAACCATGGCCGCTGAACTGGAGTGCACTAAAGTTTAACCACTAGGCCATCAAGGCCGACTCTGTCGTAGTCATTTTGATGTCCACCTGCTTTCAGAAAAGAAGTCTGAATACTATTCACTTGTGAATGCAACTAGATCTCAAAGTTCTTTAATACCAAGTCATTGACTTTCAATTTATCCCTCGGTTATAATATTTCTTTTTACTTTTGGAAAAAATAAATTCACTCTTATACAAAATTTCTTATAATATGGTTTCCAGAAGAAAATTTGGCAAGAAGTTGAGAGCCAGTCTATAAAAGTACATATTAATTATAATTACTCGTTAAAGCCTACATTGTATGACATTTGATACAAACAAAAGAATACGTCACATATAAATAAACTCTGAATAAAAATAATAAATTAACCCATCACCCAACTTAAGACTTAGACTAAAAAACCACTATTCTTGAATCTCTCTTTGTTCCTTCCTTATGCCATCCTCTGCCTTCCTCTCAGATGTCACTGTTGTCTGAACTGTATGTTTATAATTCCTTTCTTTTCTAAAAAAGTATGGCTCTTTTACATATGTAAATAACCCTAAACAGTGATAAATTGTTTTCCAAAGCAGGAGGATCAACTTGACTACCACCCAAGACCAACAACATATAAAAATTCTTACTGATTCACATGTTCATTCACTCCTGGTTTTGATAGACTTCTTAATTTTCACCAGTTCAGCAAGTATAAACATGCCTCAGTAAAGTCATAATTTTAATTTCCCTACTTACTAACAAAATTTATTATATTTCTTTTTTCTCCCTTTGATTAAAACAAGAACTGATATGTTCTGCCTGCTGCTTCTTGCTACCCAATGTGGGCTTCCAACACAGGATTATGGCTTTGGTACACTATGATGGGATTAGTTTGGCCAAATAATTCCAAAGGCCATGAGAATTTAAGAATCAATTGTCCTTTAACTAGTGGAATATAAGGAAAAGGGAATAGATTCATAAAGCAAAGTTGTTCTATTTTTCACTGTTGTCCAATATTTAAGTCATAAAAGAGGTGTTATATAGACTCTCAGATTCAGAATTTTCAAAATAAGTAATGAAAGTTAGACATTACCCAATCCAACACTTTTTAAAATAAATTATAAAATTGAGGCACAGAATAAAGCCACATTATCTGATCAAAGTCGCAGAAATGGTTAGAGACAATCACACTTAAAATCTATATCTTGCTCTTATTAGTTCAGGATTCTATGCCATCCTACAGAATTCTATGCCAGACTAAACTGAGAATAGTTTATAACAGACTTGAAGAAAGAAGATTAGAAATATGTGCATAGGTAGAGGTAAAGTTCAAGATGATATTAATATTTTAGATCTAATTTTAGATATTGTTATATGTTAATTGTTGACCAATAAAAACAGAAAGACTTCCTACTATAGAGTGTTGCTTTGGAACAATACTAATAATTTCTCTGAAGGCATGTAGTACTACCAGATACTGGAATAAATATCAAAAAAACAACTCTAGATCGGCCATTAAAAATTACTTTGTTACCAAAAAAGTACAAGCTTATAATTACAATATAGCTTTGCAATAAAAAGCTATTTTATGTAATTCTTCATGTCATAATCTTGTAGATCCCAAAGAAGTATTTCTTCTTTAAGATGACTAAAATGGCATTGTAATAAGTGAAATAAGAAGGTGAGAAGCCAATTGCGTCTTCTAAAATTACAACTAAATTCATCATATTAATCAGTCCCTCATTTATTATATGCCTCTATAAATTTACTTTTGCATTGCTTCAAAGCTGTTGTTGCTTATTCTATTAAATTTAGGGCATTTATAGCAGGCATCTTCATCTTTAATTATAAACAGATCATAATATCCAAAATTGAAAGTTTATCAGAAGTAATTCAATGAAAGATAAAGGAGAAATATGTAGCATTATATGACAACAGTATATAGAGTTAACTTGTCCTACTCAGCCATTAGTTAGACATTTAGTGGCATGACCTTCACTTCTCTAAGCCTACTTTCCCCGTATATATATATATAATGGGAAGTTTATAACATGAATTGTACCCAAAGGCATCTTACCACTCTAAATGTATATAAATCTAATAGATAATTCTAACTTTACAAGTCGTGCAAGCCAACCAAATCTTTTACCTAGATTCATTCTATTTTGTATCCTTAACGAGTTTTATTAAACTCTTAATATATGGCATTACATTGTTGACAATGGTTTCAATATTTTTTCTGACAGTGTAATAAAATAATTGACTAAAATGAGTTGACACTTAATCCAAATAAAAAGAAAGACACGGATATCTAAGCACAAAAACCAGGACCTTCAATATCCTAATTTATTTATTTCATTGTTGCAGATACTTTGTCTAGCAGGTCCATACAAATTTGTAACCTTAGGTACACATGAAATTCCTTTGGCAATAAAATGTCTTTCTTTCCCTAGTAAGCATTCTTTGGAATGAGTTTAACACACCAGAGAGCACTTCTATCCATTCCCAGAAGAAATTCAGCATCTTCTTCAAGACTTTATGATCCTCATATTATTTGCTATTGAGCAGGTAATAACAGCAAGATATTCTGATATGTAATGTGTGTTTTCCTTTTTTGTTTTCCCTGACTAGACTAAAACTATGGATAGGAAGATCAAACTTCTGTATTTATGGCTATTGCATAATGTATTTAAATTATAATATAGAAAACCTGAAATCCATCTTCTTTTTACTTAGGTCTAGATAAAGAATTTGTCCATGCTTAGAGTTACTAAAATATTAAGTTTTCTTGTAGGCTGAGGAAAAGGAATTTCTACAACCCCAGGATATGGGTAGAATATCCTGAATGCTTTGTCCTCCTTCTTGACTAGTAACCTTATAAATTAACAGATATAATGTGACATTTAAGAATTTGAAGAAGATGAGCAATTAAGATGCACTTCTTTAAAACATCGGGTAAAACAGACAAACTTTGGAACAGTCTCAGTTACTGCTGTTTGTTGTAAATATCATATATATTTACATGTTAATTATATAAATATTTATATATAATACACATGTAATATTACTGAGAACACGCTCAATAGCTGTACTCTTGGAAGTATATTAGATGAGAGAAAAGCTATGATTTTTTAAGAAACCACTTCTTTATTGGTTTTTAATGCAATGGATATTTGGAATAAGTGATTCCAAAACCACTTAAGAAGATTATAATTTGGAACAAGAAGTCGAGGTCATAAAATGACATCAGATGTTATTTTATCCATATTAATGATAGTGAGGTTGTCAGGAGTGCTGGCTCTGGATTTGTCTGGATTTAAATCCTAGTTCCACTATTTACCAGCTACTCGAACTTGGACAAGCTACTTAAACTTTGTTGAAATTATTCTAAGTGTTCGCATCTGATTCCCTTCTCCTTCCTAAGCATAAGGGAGGACTATACTTCTCTATCTCTTACAGATGGGCAAGAGATGTGATGAATTCTGGCCAATGAACTATGGGCTAAAAAGACGTGTGTACAGTTGGGCAAAGATTGGTATAGGTTCTCCATTTTTCTCCTTCCCACTATAGTGACTCTGAAAGCTAAGAGGCCGGGTGGAGGAGTCACAAACAATGGAAACTCCATCAACCTGGTCTTTGAATGACAGTACATGGAGACCAACAATTGATAAGTAATATAAGCAAGGAATAAGCCTCGGTTGTGTTAAGCTGCTGGGGGTTTGGAATTAATTTGTTATTGCAGCACAACCCTGCCTAATATGGCTAATATCACTGTGTCTCAGTTTCCCCACCTATAACTGGGATAACAACAGTATCTAGTTATTTTTATGGTTGTCAATAAGATTTTACTGAAGTAAGGGATCAATATAGTTTTGTAATTTCTATTAATAGTAGGATATATACCCCCTCACTTAATAGATTTTAAATTCTAGAGCATTCCATTTGAATAAAGCCCAGGTTTAACCAGCAATGAGTTCACATTTATGCAATGCCTACTAGCTCAAATTAAAAAACAACATCTCAAATTATGCTTTAATATAAAAACGCTCTACTAGGATATATAATATTTTTGTTATATGAACTATTTGCATGTTGACAGAAATATCCCAGTTGCTGACTTATTAACGATACCTTTGAATTTTAGAAACAATACGTTTTTTTCTATTATACAGAAGGAAATATTAGCTAGGTAACAGGAAGAAGTGGGGAGGGTAGAGAGAGACAATAGAGAAGAGTGGTAGACATTGGAGTACAAAAGATTAGCACAGGATTCTTCTGTAATGCTCTAATTATGGCTTTATCTATCAAGTTTTGGAAATGAAGTCTACTTGAATTCATCTCCAACCCTAGGAGTGAAATAAGAATTTCCTTTTTTGCTTCAGAAATGTAAGCTCTTTACAGAGACACTTTTTACTTAATCCGCATGACATCAGAGAAAGGTATTATTTCTTGTACTTTGCAGATAAGAAAACTATACCGTAAACCACAGGAAGAATAAAAGAGAGTCACTCCTTACCCAAAGGCATTTACTCTATGGGAAAAGCAACTCTAAGTTTTTCATTTCCATTCAGTTGTTCATTTATTGCTCTCTCTCATGTTTTAAACTAGAGCCAAAAATGAAAAAGAACAGTTTCTCAAAGTAAAAAAAGAGAAAGATTTCCCCTGGAGGAGCAAAGTATTTTTACATTATTGTCATTTTGGTGAACTCTAGGGAAGAATTTACTGACCAAGGAAAGAAACAAATAGATTAGCAGATCTCGTGGGACCAACAGTCTCTAGACACTAGGAGGTCCATCCAGCAAAGAAGAAAGCGAGAATATGAGGTTTCCAATATATTTCATTTGGAGAAAAAGAATTTCATATTTCTTGAATAAAGTTAGCCCCATTATATTTTAACTCTGGATAAAGAAATATTAATTAAACTGTTTATGCTCACATTCGAGAACTATGTAACACATTTTACAGTCAAAGAACACTTGTTCAGACACATTGTTATATTCATTAAAAATAAACAGTGCCATGGCAAATACTGCATAAATAGGCAGAATCTCCTGTATCTAGAAACTTATTATCTACGTTGCTAGTGAAACTTAAAGGCACTTTAGAATAGTTAATAAATAATTAAAATCTAAGAGATGAATGCTTTCAGCCATTTAAAAATTATTCATTGAACATTGACTATCTGCCCAGTCTTTGTTAACCATTATCCATAAAGAGCTTGTTATTTAGTTGGGGAAATACAAGTCAAGATGGGTAAATAATTAAGAAATGTACCAAACATTTGAAAGAAAACATGACACTCCTACCCCTCTTGTATAACAAACTTTATAAAGTCATAAGAAAAACTCTCCATTTCCCCCCAAATATGAAAAACATGAAAGAAATTTTCCATTTTCCAAAATTATTGCTATCTCAATAAAAACAATAGTAACTGCTATTTGCACCTATCATATTAGAAATAAAGAATATATATTTTCTAGTAAGGATAACAATGTAGAGAAATGAGTACCCTCATACACTGCAAGTGTTACTGTAAATTACTAAAAAATTCTTGAGATACATTGGTTTTTGAGACATTATATTTATTGAGATATATTACATATTTATTATATTTATATATTATTAATATAGTATCTTGAGATATCATGATATTTATATGGAATATATTATATTCTATACCAAGAAACCCTGCATTTTTATATCCTATTTTAAACACACATTCAACATTTAGTAACTCGTACTAAATAATCATGAATGTTTACAAAGATGTGGATAAAGAAAGCTTCACTGGAAGTATATTTATATGAAATATTGAAATACGTAAAATGTTTACATCCACATGGCAAACCTATAGGTGTAAATTCTATTCTGTCCAAAAATGATGCAGAAGAATGTGCAAAGACATGCAAAATGTTCATAATTTATTACAAAACCTAGATGAAGTAATTTGAGAAATTTCTAAGTTCAATAAAACTCATAGGAATCAAAATTGATTTAGATGAAGTCACCCAAAAAATGAAATGAAGAAAGTCACATACAATGGACTGTGAAAAATAGACATGTTTTGAAAAACTTAGCACACAATATTGGAATTTCTAATTGAAGAAAAATGCATTGGCAAAGGCACAGAAAAGGCCACAATTATGCAGTGTGCCAGAACTAAAAAGAACCATGGTCTAACCTGAGTGAAAATGAATCATGGGAAGGAGAAAGATGGGAGAGAATGGAACTAGTATTTTTACAGCTAACATTTTATTGAAGCTTACCCTATGCCAAGAACTGTGATACAAGCTTTAAATGCATTCTCTTATTTAAATACTTGTCACTAGTATGTAAACACTCGTAATCCTGTTTTACAGGACAATGAGTAAAGGGGAGTTGGTGAGAGAAGGTTCTGGAGGCACACTGCCTCTCTTCCTATCTCTGCTCCTCCACTACTGGCTGTGTGACCTGGGGCAGATTACAGAGCCTCTTTATGTGTCATATTAAAATAATGATAGTATAACAGTACCCAGCTCATATAATTGTTAGGAAGATTAAATGTCTGAATATGGGCAATGCTCTTATGACAGTGCTTGGCAAATGGCAAGTGCTAAAAATTTTAAGCTATTTTTATTAAATGGAAAAATTGAGTTTTCAAAATTCTAAGTAACGCTCAAGGTAACACCACTAGTAACTTGCAGAATGGGGAACTGAAAAGCCAGGTCTGTCTGACCACAAAATCTAGGCTCATAAGCACAATGCTGTTCCCTTGTCCATATCCACAGGTGACAGTGAAATATCCTCCCAAACCTTGGCAATAAGGACAAATGCCTTCCCCCCGATTTAATACACAGTCAGAGCAGAAGCATGAAATTTCTCTTCAATGAAAGAACGGTGCCCAGACCTCAAATTTCCCCATACCTTGAGAAAGGCCTCCACATTTTTAAAGAAATCACGTGTTCATCAGCAGAGAGATTGGCCAGCTTTGGAAACAAATAAAAAGAAGCATCCCAGAGGAAGTGTGCACGGAAGCACTGAGCAATGGAGAGGAAATCAAAGCCAAATGGCTGTGAGTATTCCATTTCCATTGGCTGGACAGTCCCAGGTGAGGCCTGCTGTGAATACACATTGGATTTATTTTACAATTTGATTCTCCTAGTTCTTTGGCTTGCCACTTAGATCCGTCTTCAGAAAAGAATGCACTGAGCATGCCACGGAGTATGAAAGTCTTTGTAACAGTTATATTTTCATTGCACATTGATTCTCTGCATTAATCTTGTAAATATGGTTAATTTAAGTTGGCCTCATATTTCATTACCTAATCCCCATTATTTTAAGAGTGAAAGAGGGTGCTATCAATGCCCTAGGACAACATGCTGAAAACAGACTGTGCTGGGGAAATTGGGATATATGGTCAGGCTAGGTCAATATGAGTTAAGGCCTGAGATTTAAAAATACTCTATCTCCTCTCCTTCCCCAAATTAGACTTTTTCAGCCTGTATGACTATACAGCCTAGTACACTCGGATAATAGTGACTGAATTAAATTAATGATTAGAAGTTTTAAATTATGGCTCTGTGATCTTGGATAATGTACACAATGCTTTAAGCTTCAATTTCTCTATTTTTAAGTTGGAAATAATAATTTCTATCTGAAACAGCTATTGTGAGAATTTATATACAACGCAAACATATACATACACACATATATGTTTGTATGTCTACATATACATGAATACATATACACATGTATATCATCAGCCCAGCGAATGCTCAAAAACTGGTAGCTGCTATTATTTTTTCACTACTCTAACGCAACTCTCTGAGGTCTCCTGTGAGGCAGCCAGCTGACTTTTCTCAGGCAACAGCGCTCTGTTCTGCCTCATGATTTCTTCAAACTTCTGTATCTGTTATGTTTGAGGAACAGTCAGTCTCTTATGTATTAATACGGTGAAAACAAAACTATGTACATCAGTTCTGCCTTCCTCCAACAGATGGCAATAGTAGTTACTGGTTTCATAATATTTATGAACTACCATTCAGTAGTTAACATGTTTATAAGTATGAACGTGTCTGTTTTATGCTAGAAGCGTTGTCATATGTGAGATGATTTGACCTAGAAGAGGCCATTTTGACTTAGAAGGAGCAAGTATGCTTACGCGGAGGACTTTTCAGCGTCACCTGGGAGAAAGGCATTTTCAACCCCAGATGACTTCCCCTGGTGATAAGAAAAGATCTGGTCATATAGAATCTGAGGACTTTAGGATTGAAACTGGGACGCCCAAATATAGAAAAGAATGACTAGAATTATAATGACAGGGCTCCCCAGTGAGTGATTAGAAGGAAACAGAAGAGGCCTTTGGAGGAACCTATAGTTAAAAGGCGAGAAGAGGAACAAGAAAACCTAGCAAAGCCAAAATAGGTCAGAAATATAAGGTACAAAACACATTTAAGTGCAGTGTCACAGAGTCATGAAAAGTGGTCTGTGAACACGTTAAAGGACTTATGAGGAAAGCCACAGCAACAACAATAATACGAGTCTAGCACTTTCTACATTGTTTCTGCCATTCTTCAGTGTCTGATAACGCCTAAGGAATATGCCATTTACCTGCCAAAATCTGTTGGAGGGAAAATATAAAGGTTACTCAGGATTTCTAATGTTTTTTTGATAGTTGGTAAGTGGTAAGTAAAAACCTCTCCTTTTGCCAAAAAAACGGTCACTGTTGTTTTGATTATGGTGTTAAGGAGGTTAACTGCAGGCTGTGGTGTAACACCTCTGAAAGCCTTTGACTGTGATGCAGATTCAAAGGATCCATGTCTAGCCTAGAAAGGCTTCTCTTACATATAAATAGATATGTGGAGATGGTACCTGGAATCAATCGTGATTCAGAAATCCCACAGAAATGCTAAAATATTCATGCTCACAGCTAGAAAGGATATCTGAGGTTTCTCAGCTTTATGACTAGTGTATGTAGTGTGTAAAATGTCTTTTATGATCATTACTGAATAGTTTAACAAGCTCTTGCAGGACCCGAATAGATTCAGGATTTTTTTAAAAGAGGTATTGGAATATGGAAGTGGCAGTAACTGTGTTTTAATCCTTTTCTTTTCAAGAAAGCATACCATATATTTCCACATTTGGAATAAGGAAAATTGCTACAATGGAGAATATATGTTGTGCTTATGGCACATTCTAGGAATTTTTCATCTTTTCATTTAGAGAAAAATACTATAAAAAATGTTTGCTTCCCACATAGATCTCTCAAGCTCTTTTTTCTTTCCAGCTTTCTTTTCTCCTTTGTCTATCTGAGTGTTAAATTTCACAAAATCTAAATTCTGGGTAATGACAAATATTAGTCCAGTAATGTTCGTCTAATCTACATTTGTTTGTCTTATTTTAAATCCTAGAAGAATATGAATATTTAAAATAAAGTTAGTTATACAATTTTGTCATTAAAAGCCAATTATTAGTGACGTTTGACTTAAATCTAGGTAATGAAGAATTTATTTATCCATAAAGAGCAGAAATCTACAAAAAACCATAATTATTATCATTGTATTCTAAACAAAGGTGATATCAATTTGACCAGATTTAAATATTATCCATGATTAAGAGTTGGTGGGCATTTAGGATATTTATCAAGCAGCACATTGCTTTCACCAAATAAATGTTTTCTTGTGATGTAATTCCAAACCGTTAATGAAAATTCATTTACAAAATCCACTTCCTTTTCTTGATAATCCAAACAAGGAAAGAAGAAAATATTTATAATTTCATAAATATGATATTTACATTTTATTTAAGTCCATAATTATTCAATTTTCCCACAAGTTTATTTTTTGAAATGACTTGGTTGCTGTCAGATTCTATGCATTGTTCATAAAATGTGCATATTCAATATTCAACATATGTGCTTACTTCAGTGAATATTAGAATATCTCCAATATAGAGAACAAAGATTCACAAACATTAAAATAAACTACCTCAAATTTTCCTTGTTCAGTCCTAACTTGACCACTTTCCAGCTGCCTGACTTCAGGCAACCTACTCACCCTCTGAAAGTGTCGGATTCCTCATCTTTAAAGTGGGGTCATCATTAACTTGCAGGGTCCTTGTGAAGATTAGAGATAACGCTCACCAGGCATCTGGCAAAAGTTAGGTGTTCAGTAATTGGTACTGTTAGCAGTAAATGACATTGAGGTCAGCAACCTCCATGCTCTTGGTAAAAAGATAGACAGAAAGAAGAAGCTAGTGATCTTAGCTCTACCAGCATGAAAATGTTGATGTTGCACACATTATTGACAGAGCCTTTCATTGACCCTATAATTCTAGTTCAGTGCTTTTATATACCACACATGCTGAGATCAGAACAGTCATGCAGTTTTTAACAATCCCACCTTAGATTCAAAGAATCAGATAAAAAGAGATTTTATAAAGCCAGGAGAAAGATCTGTCGATCTGTATAAAAACATTACCTGAGCACCAATTTTCATTAAGCCTTTCCAAATGTAACACTTCAGGTTGTGAGAGTAAAGAATAGGTATCTGAAGGATACAGGGCACAGGATCAGTGCCCTAAAATGAAATTTAAAATGATTTCTCTCCTTCAATGGATTTGTTTTGCCCCTGACCTAATTTCTATGCTAATTTATAGGGTTTACGATTGCTTTATACTCTGCACAGCCCATACCTCTCCCTTCTTTCAAGTCTCCCAGGAACTGACTTCGGGGAGCAAGGCATATATATCATCAATAAACTGCATTCAGTTAACTGTTCGTTATTCAGAGACTGCTGATCCACTTTGTGGATTTTCCATGCCCTTCATTTCCTCTCCTCCTCAATCCTACTACCTTTCTTTTGATGATTTCACTGCTCATTATCACCTCTACCAGAAGTGAGAAGGAAGAATGTGAAATTTAAATGAGTTGAAAATGACTTTTAAAGTTTATTTTGAGGATAAGGAGAGAAAGTTGAAAATGTGAGCTAAAACTAGGCCTAGGGTTTTCTGGTGACTTCACCCTCTATACTTATTCTTGGTTAAAGTGATGCTAATTGAGTTCTGAAAATAAAAGGACTGTCAACCCTATCGCATCTCTTCCTCTTGTAATAATGGGGAAAGAGGAGAGACGTGAACTCTTTACACAGTTTTCCAAAACAAAAAGAAAGTACTAGGTAGGATAGACTCATGTTTACAAAAGTCACATAAATTGCACAGTACAGTAGTAAATGTTTTAGAATACAAGTTTATATTACCGTAAATCAGCTTATTTACATCCTTTTCATACAAGTAGTATAAATGTGTATTTATTTACTAAAGTAACTATCGAACTTTTTTAGCAAAACCACCAATATGCTAATTTCCTATCAGTCTCACAATTAATTTCTGAGTTTTGTAGGGAAAATGCAATAGGCTTTTTCTTTTAAGTTTGTCTGATATACTTGAACAATAATCTACCCAAACTAATATTGTTTCTTAAAAATATTTTTAAATTTGAAAAATTAATAAAATCGTATAAAATAAACTTATTGGTACTTATGTCAACGTTTAACATCAAGGCTTTTGGAAATATTAGATAGTAAAAAAATAAACACTGTTTATTCAAGTTATCTTTTAATATCAGAGACAATCCTGAGGCCAAAATCTACTACTATTCTAAGAAATAGGAGTGTTTTGAGAATTTGAATTCGCTATGGGCCATCTCTCTTGCTCTCAACTAATAAGTAAAATATGGGCTAACTAGGTGATCCATAGAATTACTTAGAAATTTACTTTCAAATAATATATTTTAAATCTACAAGTTTGGAGAAGATCTAAGCTAGCCGAACATTGTCTCTGTGTGTGTATCTGTTAAGGAAATTGTAATTGGCTAAAGAAGTTTTTACTTCAAAATGCATCAAGTAGCAAATCTATGCCTACAATAATGTTTTTCTTATTGTCAGTGAGTGATAAATGTTTGTTGACATGAAATATATTCAAACGTATACAGGCCCTAGATTTACCCTTTCAGGTGAGACGGGTGTACCAGAGCAGAAAGGTCCCAGGCTTTGGAGGCCACAGATGAGGCCCAGTTGTCAGAGACACTGATAAACATGTAATTTATGGCTGTAAAATTGATATAATAATACCTATATTATAAAATTGTCATGAGGATTAAGTAAATATGTAAAACACTCAGAAGCATGTTTAGAATATAACTGATACTCAATAAATGGTCAATTTTATCATTTCTCAAATATTGTATTGGTTTTACAAATGTGATCATCGTTCAACTTTGATTATTGGATCAGAAAAAGAATGTATATATACATTTATAAACATATTTATAGCCCTATTATAAAGATATATATGTACATTTATAAATTACATATTTACAAAAGAATATATTCTTATAATTATGTATTATACCACATTTACATGTCCTATATTTTTACTATTTACATTTAAATATGTACATATATAATATAAACATTATGTATACACATACATATATTCTGTTATCTAAAAAGACTAACTTCATATTTTAAAAAGCAAAACATGAAGTATTCTTAAAATAAGGTAATATTTTAAATTTATACTTATTTGCAATATCGAATTAACCATAACATTTATAGGACTGTGACTCAAAATAGGTTTAAATTTCTATGTATGTGTTAATTACATGAAACTTTGTAGACACCACACTGTTATTAAAATGCTTTAAATGGCATAATCAGAATTAATTGAAAAATACAAATAAAAGCTACCTGGAAAATGTAGTACTTCAATAATTGAAAAGTTTTAGGGTATAGCTGCTAAATGTACAAAGTTTAAAGATGGTATCCTGGTATACATTTATAAGCATGCTCACAGTTTTATAAAGAGGTACAACTGCAAGGAGAGAAGGCTTGCAGTAAATTAAAAATATTAACCTTCAGTGATATATTGCAGTAAATAATAATCAGATTAATCTGTGTACCAGCATTTGGCGTCTGTTAATGACACAGTAGGTAAGCCATTTCATGCATATGTCCATGTAGTGTGTGTGGATGTTTTTTATAGGAAATTGGAACAGAGAAGTGTGAGGACTTGTCTGGAAGCAGCAACCCAGTGAATGGGATTCAAATCCCCTGGCTCGGCTCAGTGCACCATCTATTGTATCAAGTTGTTTTACTTGTCTATAGAAAAAATGGGCTCGAGAAGCATATAATATAACTATTCTTCTAGAACCATTTTTATAAAACACCTGGGAAGCAGGCCCAGAGCAACTGAGACATCTGAGAAGTTCATAAGTATTATTTTCAAGGGACTAATAGCATAGAAGCCCTTTAAGTCACCTTTAGAAAGAAATATGTGACACCAGATGGTAGGTCACAGGGCTGGCGTCATAAGGAACAGGAGTTTGGGAACGCTTTCACAGAGCCCAGAAAGAAGGTAGAGGAGAAGAAAGAAGGGTATTTGGTCTTTCTCTTTCCTTTTTTTTTAAACCCAATTACAATGTAAACTTGCATGAAACTTCTGCTTAGATCTTCAAAGAGGAAAGATAATAACAAGTAGCTCAGTTAACAGTTTGGCATGTGACATGTAAGGTATTACCCAAAATTGTGCCCAGGTCTCCCAATCTTGATGACAAATGTCCATGCAGGAACTTTGCAATCACCACAGTAATTTAAATCAAAGGAGATTATTACTGTCATGTCAAACGTTACCTCCAGAAGATGTTTAATACCTGAGTTTCAGCTTACATTATAGTCCACATGTTCACGCTTTTTAGAAATACTCTAGAAAAATTATTGCTGAATAGGCAGATTTAATTTCTTGACAACTTAACCAAGGGCATGAGGAGTAAAAACCCTTTCCATAGCGAGCAGCTGGATGATATGGCTGGCAGACCAAGATTCTGTGGGGATGGGGTATGAGATACTCGAAAAAGGCATCTTTGCCAAAAGCATCCACTGCAAAGTAGAGAAAAAAAAGAGCTTAAGTATTCAGGGAAAAATTAAAGACAGTTGAGAAAATAATAAGGAAGTGATGTTGCTCCAACTGGACTGTCTTCATAAACGAGAGGTTCCTGTGTAGGGTCCCTGTAAACAAAAGAAAAACTAAGAAAAGAGATCCCTACATTTTCACCCAAATAAAAGGCAAGGGATCTTAAACTGTTAGAAAGGGCATGAGCTGTGAGGAGCTAGACAGTCAACTGCTGTTGCTATCTGTATAGATGTTGAAGTAACTCAGATTGTGGATCCAGCCAGAGTGTACTCTGACCACTGATGGTTTGCCTAATTCTGGCCATGTGCCCCAGACTTCCAGAAGCTGTGGGTATCGTGTGAAGACATGAATTAAACAATTTCAGAAGGAGCTTGGTACATACTGATTTTTGGAGTCATGTATGTTTCAGCTACAGACCCTAAAGTAAATATTTACCAATTATGGTAAAAATTCAGCTATAGGGCAGAACCAGCAGCTAAAGAAGCAAGGAGAGGCAACTCGTACCTCCTTTATAGTGTTTTATGTACTAGCTGTACAACAGCCTTACACCCACTTACACATGTTCCTGTGTGTGTGTTTACCACTTCATCAGCACTCCAATTTCACTCTAAAGAGCTTAAAGGAGCTCATTTTATAAGCAGATTCATGTTATATGCCAGATTTGTATTCTAAGGAATTTTGTTTGTGAACTCCATGTACAGCCCCATTTGTGCAATAAGAAGCTGTTACACACACCAGGTGTTTGGATGTATGTAGTATGTTATCAATATTTAGGACTCTCTGTCTCTAGGACTAGTGGAGATGAGGAGAAAAGAGGAAGGGTCAGAAGCAAAACTATTAGCTCAACCAAGCAATTTACATTCTAGCTAGCAGAAGTAGAAGAAGAAATTGAAGTGGTTCCCACCAGAAACACAGGGATGTCAGATCTCCCTCTGACCCCAGAGGAAGACTTCTGCTTTTCTATGAGCAGTCCCTAGTTATTCAGGTGGGAGGGTTCTAGGGCAGGGCAGTGCGCAGGATATCTGGGAACCTAGTGATGAAGCGAAATGTCCACTCAGGGAAAGGCCAATGCTCTTTTCCATTACTTATATGGCACCCTACAGATCAAAAGGGTTTCACAGACTTAATGCACTGGTCCCTCAGCAGTCCTGATTTTACAAACGAGGAAACAGGTCATACCGATATTTAATGTCAGAGCCTTCCGGGATATCCAAGCATTTTTGCACCACACCCCACCAGGATTGCTTTTAAAGGACCACTTTCCTGGTAAGCATTCCAAGAAAAAAAAGTAATAATTTGAAAAGTAACCAATTTTTTACCTAGGCTTCAGTGAGTGCCCTCAAAAAAAAAAAAAAAATCACCCCTTAGAGAAATATGTTGAAACTGCACAATTGTTTCCATTTTTCCCCTTGGCTCTTTCCCTTGGCCAGAAGCCTTGGCTGCCTCTAAAGTAAGACCACAAGGCAGACACTCAGAAACACTTGCGGCCCCGACTAGGAGACTAGTAGAAGCTCTGCCTCCATCGACAGCGAAGCTTCAAAATTAGAGCAGGTCGAAACCTTCACCGAATTCATCTATTTGCTTTTCCGGTTCAGACCGCCTTAGAAAGAATTTGAAATTCCTTCCTTCCGCAGAGAAAAGTGGATTTTCCTTCTCTGTGCAAACCCTGCTGGATCCAAGCGTCTCGGAAGAACTGGAGGCAAAGCAGGCGTTTTGGGATCGCGCCTCTGATTGCTCTGTAGAGCCTACTTCCTCTCTCTATTCAGATATAAATGCAGGCTTATTTGTTTATTCTAATTCTCTCTTTCCTGCTGGCAACCTGTGGACTTGGGTTCTGACTGGTGCGGCGAGGAGGGAGGTTGGTGGGCACGCGCTCCGTGCCCGACCGGGTGGCGCCTCGTCGCAGTCTTCAGGGGCAAGTCCCGTATTCCGGCTCCTCTGGCTGGGTCTGGACTTACCCGCGTCCAGGGCAGGAAACCATGACCGTGCCCTTCTGCCCCTCGCCCTTCTGCCCCTCTTTAGCTCCAGTCCTTAATTGACGAGCCAGCGACTATTGGCTGAAGTTCCCCAGAGATTTGCATGAACAGGGAGGGAGTGTCTTGGGCCGCCCTCCCGTCAGGAGCGCGCTGACTGCAGCCTCTCGGGGAATGCGCGGCCGAGGGAATGCGCGCAGCTCCCGGGCCCTGGCAGTGAGCTGGCGCCCGGCGACCTGGCACCCGCGCTTGGATATGGGGCATCTAAGTCGTCCCAGGAGCAGCAGCAGCCACAGAACCCTGCCGGTAAGGTTTGGGGTCCAGGTGCCCCGCAGCCCCGACAAGTTGCGGGACTGTGAGGCAGTTTCTACTCCTTGATGGTTTTGCAAACCTTTTACCTTAATTCAAACTTCACGGGAAGGTTGGGGGAGGGAAAGGGAGTTTGGGATAATGTCTTCATTTTAGCAAGAAAGTGTCAAGTCCTTGGGCCGTGAGAGGAAGTTTCTGAAGCAGAAATATAGGCAGATGAGGTGGGGGTGGGGGGTCAATCCATTTTAGATTCGGGGGTTCAGAGACTGTTTCTTGCTGCCGGCATCTGGCTGACTGGCTTCTGCAATTGACAAATTGCTTTTGCATAATCGTTTTCCGCGTTTACTTCTTTTCCCCTAGGGGAGGGGGATTAGTGAGGGCTTGATAGGAGGCGGAGATCCAGATCCTTTCGATCAGATTTTAGATAGGTGCTAAAATGAAAATCCCTTCTTCTGACCTAAAATTTTTATTTAATGTGGGGGGGGGGGCTCTGAGGGGAAACTGTTACAATGTTTTCCATATTATTATTATTGGTATTGTTATCGTTATTGGTCTCATAATAAGAAATGTAACACATTTCGCGTTCCGGGGACCTTAGTGGTATAAATATTTCAATGAGAAATAAAATGATAAATTGCCACCTCTCGGTCTCTCCACTACCGGCCCCCACCCGCCTCCGTAACCTACCCCGGTGGTTTCCTGTCGCGTTGCGCAGTCCCTGAGTGAGTCCTCTCCACTCCAGCGTTCGTTTCCAGGGATGCTTTACCGTTTGGGATCCGAATGTTAACTGGATGAGGGTGGCGATGGCGAGCTAGGGGGTAGAAAGTGAATGCAAAAATTAAGTTTTGGAGACTACGTTGCCCCATAGATTTCTTCCTGCAGCAAGTTTCTTCTTCACTCTGCTTTGATCACAGGGTTTGACTCTAGGAATGGGGATTGGAACAGCCGTGACCCCCGGGCACTGGTTTCTGACACCATTCGCTGTGTTTCCGCATGTGTGTAACGAGCCTTCTCCCCTCCCCCCACTTTCAGCATCTCTTTCTGTTTTTTCTCTTCGTGGGACCCTTCAACTGCCTCGCGAGTTACAGCCGGGCCACGGAGCTTCTGTACAGCCTGAACGAGGGACTGCCCGCGGGGGTGCTCATCGGCAGCCTGGCTGAGGACCTGCGGCTGGTGCCTCGGGCAGCGGGGAGGCAGGACCAGCAGTCGCAGTCGCCAGAGGGCCCCGGCGCTGAGTGGAACCCTCCCCTCTCCTTCAGCCTGGCCTCCCGGGGACTGAGTGGCCAGTACGTGACTCTAGACAACCGCTCCGGGGAGCTGCACACTTCTGCCCAGGAGATCGACCGGGAGGCCTTGTGTCTGGAGGGAAGTGGTGGGGCTGCCTGGGGCGGCAGCATTTCCATCTCTTCCTCTCCTTCCTCGGATGCTTGTCTTTTGCTTCTGGATGTTCTGGTCCTGCCTCAGGAATACTTCAGGTTTGTGAAGGTGAAAATCGCTATCCGGGACATCAATGACAATGCCCCGCAATTCCCGGTTTCCCAGATCTCAGTTTGGGTCCCAGAAAATGCACCTGTAAACACCCGGCTGGCCATAGAGCATCCTGCTATGGACCCAGATATAGGCACAAACGGGGTGCAGACCTACCGCCTGTTGGACTACCACAGTATGTTCACCCTGGACGTAGAGGAGAATGAGAATGGGGAGCGCACCCCCTACCTAATTGTCATGGGACTGTTGGACAGGGAGACCCAGGACCAGTATGTGAGCATCATCATAGCTGAGGATGGTGGGTCTCCACCACTGTTGGGCAGCGCCACCCTCACCATTAGCATAAGTGACATTAATGACAATTGCCCTCTCTTCACAGAATCACAAATCAATGTCACTGTGTATGGGAATGCTACAGTGGGCACACCAATTGCAACTGTCCAGGCTGTGGATAGAGACCTCGGAACCAATGCTCAGATCACCTACTCTTACAGCCAGAAAGTTCCACAAGCATCCAAGGATTTATTCCATCTGGATGAAACCACTGGAGTCATTAAACTTTTCAGTAAGATTGGGGGAACTGTTCTGCAAACACACAAGCTCACCATCCTTGCTAACGGGCCAGGCTGCATCCCTGCTGTGATCACTGCCCTCGTGTCCATTATCAAAGTCATTTTCAGACCACCTGAAATTGTTCCTCGTTATATAGCAAATGAGATAGATGGTATTGTTTACCTGAAAGAACTGGAACCTGTTAACACTCCGATTGCATTCTTCACCATAAGAGATCCAGAAGGTAAATACAAGGTGAACTGCTACCTGGATGGTGAAGGACCGTTTCGGTTGTCACCCTACAAACCATACAATAATGAATATTTGCTGGAAACCACAAAACCTATGGACTATGAGCTACAGCAGTTCTACGAAATAGCTGTGGTGGCCTGGAACTCTGAGGGATTTCACGTCAAAAAAATTGTTAAAGTTCAACTTTTAGATGACAATGATAATGATCCTATTTTCCTTCAGCCCTTGATAGAACTAACCATCGAAGAAAACAACACACCCAATGCCTTTTTGACTAAGCTGTATGCTACAGATGCTGACAGTGGAGAGAGAGGCCAAGTTTCATATTTCCTGGGACCTGATGCTCCGTCATATTTTTCTTTAGACAGTGTCACAGGAATCCTGACCGTTTCTACTCAGTTGGACCGAGAGGAGAAAGAAAAGTACAGGTACACGGTCAGAGCTGTGGACTCTGGAAAGCCACCCAGAGAATCCGTAGCTACTGTAGCTCTCACAGTGTTGGATAAAAATGACAATAGCCCTCGATTCATCAACAAGGACTTTAGCTTTTTTGTGCCAGAAAACTTTCCCGGATATGGTGAAATTGGAGTAATTAGTGTAACAGACGCTGATGCTGGGCGAAATGGATGGGTCGCTCTCTCGGTAGTGAACCAGAGTGATATTTTTGTCATAGACACAGGAAAGGGCATGCTGAGAGCTAAAGTCTCTTTGGACAGAGAGCAGCAAAGCTCCTACACTTTGTGGGTTGAAGCTGTTGATGGGGGTGAGCCCGCCCTCTCCTCTACCGCAAAAATCACAATTCTCCTTTTAGATATCAATGACAACCCTCCTCTTGTTTTATTTCCTCAGTCTAACATGTCTTACCTGTTGGTACTACCTTCTACACTCCCTGGCTCCCCTGTGACAGAGGTCTATGCTGTTGACAAAGACACAGGCATGAATGCTGTCATAGCTTACAGCATCATAGGGAGAAGAGGTCCTAGGCCTGAGTCCTTTAGGATTGACCCTAAAACTGGTAACATTACTTTGGAAGAGGCATTGCTGCAGACAGATTATGGACTTCATCGTTTACTGGTGAAAGTGAGTGATCACGGTTATCCTGAACCTCTCCATTCCACGGTCATGGTGAACCTATTTGTTAATGATACCGTCAGTAACGAGAGCTACATTGAGAGTCTTTTAAGGAAGGAACCAGAAATTAATATAGAGGAGAAAGAACCACAGATCTCAATAGAACCAACTCATAGGAAGGTTGAATCTGTGTCCTGTATGCCCACCTTAGTAGCTCTATCTGTAATAAGCTTGGGGTCTATCACACTTGTCACAGTGATGGGCATATACATCTGTTTAAGGAGAGGGAAAAAGCATCACAGGGAAGATGAAAATCTGGAAGTGCAAATTCCACTAAAAGGAAAAATTGACTTGTGTATGGGAGAGAGGAAACCGATGGATATTTCCAATATTTGACATTTCATTGTGGAATAACACAGAGATGTTTTAACTGACTTTGGGTAGTCTTCACCCCCTAAACAGGAGTGGGTGAATGGCAGTTCCAATGAAGGACGACTAATTTATAACTTGTACTATATTATAAATAGCTGTTTACAGGTTTTTAAATTCAAATTCAGAGGCTATAAAATGTGTACAGCATTTTTTAATGAAAATTAGTACTAACAGCTATAGAACTGTTATCAAAAAGCTTGGACACGATTTGCAGCTTTCATACACCAAGCAGATTGATAAAACCTGGGAGTAAGGTAAGAAAATGGTACATTGCATTTTTTGTCTAAAAAGTCCTTTAACCACAAGAGGGCATCAGCTACTCCTTTACAGGGAACTGTTTGAGGTATTGTACATGACAGTTGTTGTACATGACATTAATGAAAGAGTATATTTTAAATATATTGTTTTTAACATTTAACAAATATGAACTTAAAGTAAATTGAATTTCACCCCTACTTAAATGTATGATAAGAATGAAAAGAAAGGCATTTGTAAACAGAATGTTTATTACCTCACAAGTACATCATGTATAGTTTGAAAGAGAAGGCATTACAAAGAAGTGCAATTCCTTTTTAGCAAGGATGAAAACATTGCCATGTGTTAAAGATTTGACCTGTTGAAGACTATTTCACTTCCTGTGTACTCAAATTGCTTTCTGTTTGCTTTACCACTGCACTTGCCATGATTACAGGGGAAAATATATATATTCTTCCTTACAGAAAGTGTAACTAGAAATTGTGTCCAAGAAAAACAGCCAGAAGCAAAGAAATGTCTCCATCCTTAGTTGCTTCATAGGTGTTCACGACATTTTGGTGCTTTCACAACTTGTCAGTAGTGCTTTCTACTTGGGTTATATATTAGATTTTTATATGCTTAAACTGATCCATCACATAAGAAAATAAGAAATCATATTAAAACAGAATTATTCTAGAAGCTGGTGTACACTACTGGTTGTTTTAGTTGGGCCTTTTACGTGAAAGTTATACTTATCTTTTTGATGTTGTTTAGGTCTGTTGGCTACCATTTCTGGCTTCCTTTCTGTGGCTTTGGATTCAGTCCAACAGTTTATTTGTAAACCCAGCAGCAGATTTCTTTGATAATTTAGACTTTACCGAATCCTTTGCAATGAAGCAAGCTGGTTATCAGTGATTGATCACTGTCACTTCATCGTGTAAGCTGGCAAGTTTATTTTATATGAGAGCTATAGCAAAATTATCTGTGTAAACAAGGAATGTAAGTGTTAGCTTAAACTGGATCATTCTACTTTTTGGCATCATGTGTCTGTACTGTACCAAAAGTGTTTATATGTCTGCAAATTAAAGGTATATATTTTCATAATTTCTTTCTCATTTTTACCATTTTATATTTGTACATGGGCTTGTTCTTTCACTGAAGTGCCTGTTACTGGCATTCGTTTGCTTTTAGAGATAAATATGGGTAAACTAGATATTCTGTTATGCTAAGGTTTATATTAAACTAATTCATTACTCAATTAAATATTGGGTAAATTATTAAATATGGGTGCAGTTATAGACATATGTATAATAGAGAGTATGCCTATATGTTTGATAGAAGTTCATATGAAAATTTATACTCATGCATGTGCACATGCATATTAATTTATTGTTGATTTACTATCAATTATAAACCTTCATTTTACTACATACTTCTAGCAAATCCTCTTGTTAGCTGTGTTACAATATCTTTCAATAAATTTCAAAATAAAAATACATCGCAAAAAAAAAATTGAATGCAAACACCCAAGACCTTTTGAATTTGTATTAACTCATTTTCCTTGATTTCTTCAACTTGACAATTTGAATAAATAAAATAATAAGCATATGAGGCAGTAGTGTTTGTTACAAAAAGGAAATATATTTTTATTGGAAATTCCTTTCGTATGAGAGGCACCTAAGCTAAGATCATTTAACTCGTAAAACTTTTCATGCGTAATTGATGTACAGCAATGGGGGAAACCATCCTCTACCAGTCTTTTTTTTTTTAAATAACTTATTTCTCTCTTTTAAAGGAAGGAACTACATATGAAACAAGAAGCATCATTAATAAAAAAAAAATCCTCCATAAGTGCCTTGATTTAACCGTCAGTATAAATAACAAAATATTCTATTCGTTTCTAAATTTGGAGAAGGTTCACGTGTTTTGGGGCATGGACTTCATCTCCAGCATGAAAAACGCCTGTAACATTAATATAAAGACGTATTTCTGAATAACTTCTTGTAGCAGGATTTCCTTTACACAAACTTCTCATTCACATTAAAAACATTTATAACAAGGAAAGTTAAAGTAAATTAAGCTCAAAGATAAAAGCCCCTTTTTACTAACACCTTGTGCTAGAAGAGTTGCCAAAATGTATGCTAATCATGTCAATGTTGGTAGTTGAGCTGGCACAAAAATAAAAGTTCCATTCATTAAAAACCCTAATATCCATTTAACAGTTTGAGAACCAGTGAGTTTTCTTTGCCCAATTTAATGAAGAAGAGATTGCTCTGATATTTGCAGTGCCAAATCCCTTCTTATACTACAGAGAAAATTGTTCATTAATTTGGATTGGGAAATTTAGAACCAACATAGCAATTTCAGCTACAGAGGAAAAAACAATTTACATTATTTGACTCTTTCGAGTAGATTCGCTGACCCTATTAATAAAAAGAAAAGTTTTCTTGGCAGTTGCCTCTATCAATGGTGGTTAAAAAGGAAAAGGAAAAACAAATGTTTCTTTTAAAACAGTTTTGAAGTGTTAGAGTATTTAAAAAAGATCCAAATCCTTTGTGTTTCGGGAGCTCTGCATGTGTTTTATGAAACACGAGGCATGATCTTGCTATAAAATAACATCACTGAAGCAATATAAGGCATGGTGTATGAAGCTGACTTGATTGCCGTAAGATCTCTCATAAGGTTTCTAATTTGTGCTCCCAGAAAACGTCTCCACTGACAACTGTAAAAGGAGGAATTATGCAAGCCTCTCCCCTGGAGACTCAGGTTCCACCCTCGCCTCAGTGAAGTGAGGACTCTGTAGGTCCTGACCTTTGGCAGACAATGGACAATGTAATGCAAGGGCAGCACTGAGCATATGGTGTTCTTTGACTCAATTGGGCAGCCTCAGCTCATGGAGGCCAAAGACATAGATATCTAAGCCTTTTCTTTCTCCTAAGGTAGACTTGTTCACGGGAAGAAAGCAGTCAATTGCTGCAAAATACCCTTTTGCTAACTTGTGCAGTCTCTACTCAGCAATGTGCCTTTACAGTGTGAGTTGTCAGTAAATATTTATTGAAAGGAAGAGAATTGTCATGCAAGTATGCTCAAACCAGGGGAAAAAAATAAATCAATTAAAAAATTGGTAATTCCTGAGCAAAAAAGACCCACCATAATACTTTTTCTAGTAATTTCCATTTCTGATAAAAACGATCATGTATATTTTTCAGATAACATATACATACATACAGTCTATAATTACTTTCTAAATGTCCATCATTGTATATATTTGTTCTTAAAATGGTAGAATTTTTTCTCTGATAAATCGCTAAATTGGGAATGTATTCCTTTAAAGGTATAAAACAAAATTGGGTAAGCTTTAAGACTAAACCCACCAATGTCAGGAGGTAAGAATACTACGATAATTTAAAAAGAAATCATACAGTCTTTCATTCCATACACATTTATTTTAGTACTCTTAATTACCAGGGATTTAACTGAGAACAAGACAGAGATCCTTGATCAATTTAGATTATGGTGTGGAAGGCCAATAAGAGAACCTTCAATCTCAAAACATTGTTTGGAATAAATGCCTGTTTCCAGGATGCCATGTGAACAGGACTAAACCCAATTTTGCAAAGTGTTGGAGAAAGCTTTCCAAAGAAGGTGATTTCCAATTTGGGCCCTTTCAGAGGAGGTAGTGTCTAAGTTGAGTATAAAAAAGGAGAATTTGGCCAGGGGAAAGTGGGAAGAAGGAGAGAGAATAATATCTGAAGAAAAAGGAATAGTGTGCAAGACACACATATGAAAGTGAGCATGTCATGATTGAAGAGCCACAAATATTTTCAATCTTCGTGGCTGAAAGGATAAAGAGAATGAAAGGTATTATTAACAATGAGCTTGGAGTTGTAAGTGTAGTGCAAATAATGAAGGGACTCATGTCATACTTGGAGCTTGCAATTCTATCTCAAAGGTGATGGGAATTTTAAGGATTTTGACCTGGGAATTTGTGTTTTAAAAAGACCACTTTAGCCATGTGTGGAGTTTGTGTTAAATAAGATTATGAAGACTGGTTAGAAGATAGTTGTGACAATTTAAGTGAAATATGGGGTCTGAAATTAGTGAGTATAAAAGAGATATAGTATAGAATATTGTAGGTAAATAATTTAAAGCTGATAAAGAAACTTGTGATACCAATAAGATTTAATCCACATGTGATAGACTAGGAAGTTCACAATTTTCATAATCTGCCTTCAAGCCTATTTTACAAATTTGAAAAGGATAGGGAACTCATTTACTAAACATTAAATCAGCAATGAAGGCACTGGAGCTGTAACCCCCATTCTAATGTTGGGTTTTATGACACAGATGGAATTATAAAGACACTAATTTACTCAGTTTATTTCATATTTATGATTGTTGATTCTATTCAATTTAACAAACATTACTGTGTGCCCATGTGGTAGATATTCCAACATGAGGTTGACCTCATCAAGAATATTTTAGCTAAGGCATTTGCAATATTTTGTTTGCATTTGCACTAAAAATCTCCACATGCACAAGAGTCATGTTAAAAATTTAAGAAAAAAGACTAAACGTCACTTGGACAATATAAGATGTAAATATAATTTCAAGTGTGTGAATGTCAAGAAAGAATGATATGTCTGTTGCGGGCAATTCTGAACAAGATCCAGGAAATATGAGCAGGTGAAATAGATAGGGCTAAGAAGCACACAGGCCCTGAGGTTTAACATCACTTTTGGACGAAACAAGTCATTTAATATATCTTATGCCTCAGTTTATCTTGTGTATATGAAGAATTCAATAGTATCTAGTACCAACTGGTGGAAGTTTCAAACCCAGACTAAATAGAAACACAGTAAAAACAGTATTATATGCAGTCTGACTTTCAAGAAAAGTCATTTGTCCTCTCTTCCAAAAAGTTGCCCCTCCTAATACCGTCTATACAGAAATTATGAACTCACTCTATCTCATGGTATAATTTTGAAAATAAAATGTTAATTTATGCAAAATATTTCACACAAATGAAGTGCTCCACAAATATTAGCTATTATATTGCTATTGGAATTAAATAGTGTGCCACGAGGTTGTCTGAGCAGGTTTTTCACTCATTCTTTCATCAAATTCATTCAACCAATGTTTCTATTACAAATTCATGAAACAGTAAACCAAACTTCATAAATCTGATACTGTTTTAGATTGAAGCCTATGTGCTCAACACACTCTGATATATTTATCCTCATTAGCCATTTCTTAGGCTGACTTTCTTTTTCCTTTTTTTCTCATGATGAGTTCATAGGTCCTTTTTCATTTGGAAGTCTCGCAAGGGCCAGGACTTGATTTAAGGTATCAGACCATGGAACTTCAGAGATAATTCAGTTCAACCTCCTCGTTTTACAGTTAAGGCAACTAAGACATAGAATATTAAGAAAAAAATTGGACAACTGAGAGGATTAGAAGAGAAAACAGCAATCATGAATGTGAAAAATATTTAGAATCTTACTGAAAATAGCAGACTTACTGTTCCTTCAAATATTTCCCTTAAAACACATTTTTAATTTTGCTTTCATTCAAAAGTTAACCAAAGCGTTATACTTATAAAGACAGTATACCAAATGTTAAAAAAAAATTCTCTGAGATGAAATTTCATCTAAAAATGAGGCCAATCAAAGCTAATTATCAAAATGAATTATTAAAAATCATATATCTTCCCTGAATGCATGTGGATGAAAAAACAGATACAATTTTAAAAATAAAGTTACTTATACCTCAGAGAATAATATAGAAGACAAAAAGATAGAAATTTGTAAAATTATGTATTTGACAAATATAATATTGCAAGAAAATAGTAAGAAAACAAAACTTTAGGAGATTAGAGGATAGGTGAGAATAATCAAGGAAAATTTTAAGAGCTTTAGAGATAAATGGAATAAACTTTATTTATAATATGGGAATAAACATCTACTTAGGCAAAATTCATGTATATATTAGATATAGAAAAGGCAGTTTCAAGTGTGTATACAAGGGATGTGATTGAATTGAAACAAAGATATGTACAAAAGTTAAAGGAAGATAAACCTGGTGACTGAATGTTAGGAACTCACTAAATCACAAACTTTACAACCTCAAAGGAATGTTGGATTATTGTCCTTCTTACAGTTTTGGGTACAATACCCTGAAACTTCCACAAAGATAAAAACTATTATCATCAACTATTTATTTACTAAACAATTTACTATTAGCCTACACCTATTACAAGTAAGACATTGTGCTCAGCAAAAGGGTAAGTTTTCTTCCATCCTCAAAAAGATTACCCTTTGGTTCTTTGGTTTGGGAAAACTAATGTAAACTCCACACCCCTAGGGATGAATTTGTTCCTCCTCCCATCTATTCTTCACCTGTGCCTCTTAACTTGTGCACCTCTACTGGAGAGAGACAAGGCTCATGAAGACAGGTGAAAGAGCTACCTGGAGATGTGTGCCACATACTGGAAGCTAGTAAGGAGACTTTCAAAATTATTGGAGGAATATAATCTTCACAATGTATGTGAATTACGAAATAGGGGTTGAGTGTTTTCTACAGATAGAGTGGGTAAATTTAAAGACTTTTATAACATATATTTCTTTTACTCACTTTGAAAATTGAAATTCTCTATAACTCTCGAGTACAACTTTTTCACTTAAAAGATTAAACAAATGGATGCACTGGGCACTGTGAATCAGCTACTCACCTCAGAAAGATCATAAATTTACATTTCAGCATAATTAAAATGTAATTATGATATTGACTCTACAATGCACAAGTAACCCTGCCACTGTACATCAAAAATAGCACTGATTTCTATTTTGTAATTATACATTATATCATTTAAAATTCTCAGTTTTCTGTTAATAAGCTTTCTTAAGGAGCTTTCCTGGCAACATGAAGTTTGATTTAATGGAGTGTAAAATTTACTTTGGGAATTGTTATGTAAATCTTTCAAATAATACTATGTAACAGTATTTTTCAAAGTTATGAGATCTGGTGAAATGTATGATCAGAGGACATTTTAATGTTAATGTATAAAAATTACAGAACATACAGTCTGAATCCTCCATTTCATTATGAAGAAAAAAATACGCCAGAGAAGGGAAGTCTAGAAAATTCATAGGAAAAAACATTGTACTTTAAAGGCAGAGTGAAATGGGCAAACGAAGAAAAATAACTGAAGAATAATTTTAAAATTCGTTTAAATTTTTTCCTTTTGAAAAACATCACCCACCCAACTTCCTGCCTTACCCTCCACCGCTGCCTTCTGAAACTGGGAAACGACTTTTCTTCACATTTTTATAGTTAAATTATAAAACCTGAAACATTTTCAAAGTCAAATGAATGTGGGCAATGCTAACTATAAACCAGGTGCTAAAAAACACTACTGCTTTATGTTGAGACAGCTTTCCATTTATGATCCTTTCAATCATTTTTTTCCACAGTAAAAATTTCCATTTGATTTACAGATTTTCTTGTAAGTAGCGGTTAAAATTCACTGCAAGGAGAAGAATTTCAATAACAGGTATTTAGCCTATCCTTAAATTACTTACATTGAATCATCTAAGCATTCAAATTTAGCAAAGGCAACTATCCTGCATATGTTTGATTTCTCAATCTAGTCCTACAAAGGATTTTTTCCTACCAAAAGCACTATAGAACATAACCATTTTTTATCATCTCATTTACAAATTTATTTATCAATTGAATGTACAGATTTCTGTGAAGAATGAGGATAAATTGGCTTATAAGAGTCTTTGAAATAAGAGATTTAATACAACTTAAGTGAATCAAGTTAATTCCTTTTTTCTGCTTTATGCTTGACTTGGGACATACTGTTTGAAGCGCCATGACAGACCAATATTCCCAATCAAACCTTTTGATGGGGAATGCCAATTAGCCCAATTGGAGATGATTTCTAAAAGACCTTAGTGGTGAGTGTACATGTCTGAAGAGAAAGGTAAAATATCTATGAAAACTCACAAAACATCTCTTTCATGGAGCCAGGAGGAATCAAGACATCAATGTTTTCTTCCCCTTTGTGCTTCCTTGATTATGAGCAATCATCCTGTTGGTCTTTCATAAGGGAAGCTCAATATTCTCCGAATCCACTTAGCCTATGATAGGCAGAATAGTCGCCCAAAGATGTCCTTGCTGTAATGCATGGAACCTATGAATATATTATGTTATGTGGCAAAAGGGCCCTTGCAAATGTAATTTACAGTATACATTTTAAAATAGGGAGAGATCTAGCCTTGACAAAATAGAAAGGCATCTGGCAGCAAGGAAACAAGACTTCAGTCTTATAACCACACGGAACTGAATTCACCAACAACCTGCATGAACTTGGAAGTAGATTCATCTGCTGAGCTTCCAGAAAGCAAAACAGCTCTGCTGACACCTTGATTTCTGCATTGCAAAACATTAAGCAGAGGACCTGCTAAGCCACTCTGTACCCAGACGTCTGACTACAGATGAGATTAATAAATGGGCGTTATGAAAGCTGCTAATTTTGTGATAATTTGTTAAAGCAGTAAAAATACATTATGCAGCCTTAAAGGCTGAGTTTAGTTGACTCACTAACAAAACATGATTTTATTTGGGTAACTTTTACAACAGAGGTTTGAATTTTTCTTTACAAAACACAGGTGTTAAGTACATAACTAATTATAATTTTCTAAGGAAAGAAAAAATCTTAAAATAATCAACATAAATATACAAGGAAAATAAAATCATGTAATGTGAGCCTACTGTGTTCTAGGCAGTGTGACTCTGCCAGTTAGACTCTATGTTCATTCTACTTTTACTAAATTGCAAAAAGAAACAGAAAACCAGAGGTGTTTTTATTTCCATAAAAGACTTTTTCAGTTGACTGGAGCTGGAATGAATAGTGCTGAATTGTTGAATTCATCTTAGACCCAATTTGGGATGAGATGAAGTGAATGACTGATATTTGTAATGGAGATATACCGTGGGTGGATGTGTTGTGATTACATATGTAGAAGGTCCCTCTGATGAAAAAAGATGCGTGTTAAAATGTATTCTGTTTTTTGTCATTGCAGACAAAATAGCCTTTCTAATGGATGAGTTTCTTCAATCGATGGATCGTTTACAGTGACTTGTAATCTCTAATGCTCTGAAAACAAGCACTTTGGGAAGTTTTTTCTTTTTAAATACATTCTTATTCCAGTTTTCTACCAACTCTACTTCCTATTCAAAAGCTGCTTCACTCACAGTAAATTCACAGTAGAAGATGAAGTTCATTAGAATCATTGATTGAGTATGCACTGACTTTTTATTGGGCGTTTACTATTGGCATATCCAATACATCATACATAGGACCATATTATAGAATACATTCGGTACTGGTAAAATGATATCATTTTGCAACTGCAATCAAATGTTTTGGATTCATATCAGAACTCCTGTGACTGAGAGGCTAAAATGCAAAGTCATGTTTTTCCTCGTTGCGCAAAAAGACAGGTTTCTTTCTTAAACGTGTACATTTCTCTTTCATTTTGTATGTCAGTCCTTTTTTTTTTTTATGTCAGTCATTTTTGATCATGGTAAGGTTTTTGTTCAAAATTCTAACCTAGAAAAAAACTGGGGGCAGTGGTTCAAATAAATTTAAAATCCAAACAGGAAAAATATATCCTAAGAATAAAATTTTCACATAGTTAATCAAGAAAGAATTTGGGTGGAGAGACAGGACCATAAGTGATCACATTTTAGAAAGAAATTGGGATGAGCACTCATGGAACTAGATATCTCATTTCTACATGTTATCCAATTCTAGCTACACTTTCAGAAAAAAAAACTTATCTTTCCTATCACTTGCCTAATCACCCACTAGGTTGCAGAATAATTTGTACTTGGGTTATTTACTTATGAAACACATTTAGGATATGAAGAAGCTACAAAACTGGGGTTTCACATAGATTTGAAAAGCCTGGATTTTTCTTCACTTCCCAGAGGTTTAGTTGGTTAAACATGAGCCAAGTACTGTTGATGGTCATTCCTGAAGAACTTGAAGGAGATCAACATTCCCAAGTGCTTAGGTTGGGAGGGTTTTATTTTTTTTGACCTTGTCAGAAAAACCTACAAAATTGGAGAGTGTCTTCCTTGAACGTTTTTTGAGCAGTCCCTGTTGTGGAACACTGACTTGACTCCAGTATCCTGAATGGGATTTGGGGTAAACACTGCTCAGAAAAAGACTGGCAGCTAGCGAGAGAGCTTTTACAGTCCTGAGATGGTTAGAAGAGTTGTTTAGAGCCTTGCTACTCAAGGTGTGGTAGGCAGATCAGCAGCAGCATCTGATTGCTTGTTAGACATGAAGAATCTTGAGCCTACCACAGATCCACTAAACTAGAATCTGTATTTAATAACATCCCAGTTGATTTGTATGTACATTAAAGGTTGATAAAAAATGAGTTTGGATCACTGGCTCTCAAACTTGTCTGCATGTTGAAATAACCTAGGGAGTTAAAAACCAAAGACTGTCTCCTGGGTCCTACTCCCTGACTTTCTGATTTAATTAGGATGGAGTATTGGATGGAAGTCAGAATTTTCTGAAAGTTCCCCCAGGTGATTTGAATGTGCAGCAAAGTTTGAGAATCATCAGTTTAGAGTCCCATTATCCCTATAATTTGCCGTTTTTACTTGGTACTATAACATCCAGCCTATTTGGGATTTTTCTCATCACTGGCATCCCATCCAACCTGCAATAGAATAGAACACTAAAGCCAATATCACCTAAAGACTGAACCTATAAATAAACATGAATCACATCTTTTTTCATTCCCATCATCAACAGCACATTGTCCTCCTCCTCATCAAAAGCAGACAAAGTAATTAGAATGGTACTAGTATGTCTACCTTCCAGAAATTTCAGACTAGGATGATTACTGGAATGTAAGCCTGATGATCACAGCAACTTTGTCTTCTTTTTTTTTTTTAGGCTGTAGTTCTAGAACCAAGAATAGTGTCTGGTACATAGTAGAGACTGCATAAAAATCTTTGTGGGATGAATGCACGCATGCATGCATGCATGAATGGCATGTAGCCCTAACACATAAAGTAGAGTAGTTACGTACTTTAGAAGAAAACCATTATGTCTTGACTTTACAAGGCAGTATAGCAGACGCTTAGAGCTGAGCCTGGGAGTAGTGCTCTGAGAAGGGGCTGCACTGAGAACAGCAATGATATGCCCCACCATCTTACATACCCTTGTTGTCCAGGTACCGGGTAGGACATGCTTGAGAGGACACAAGTGAGGGAGTGGGTAGCGGGAGTATAATGTATGGCCACTGGGGCAAAAAATGTAATTATTCAGGAGGCTTTCTTTCCCAGGAGCTGTAAACTCTGTTTCAACTACCAATATGAGAATTGTCTAGTAAGGAGGAAGATTATAAAATGAAGGAGAAAAACATAGAAAAGTATATTGTAGGCATGAAAATCTGAAGTAAACAAAATAGAATTACTAGCAATTTTAATTGTTAGGAATGAAAGATGTGCTGATGAGGATCTCATAGTGATCCTCCCATTTTACGTGACCGAAAAGAAACAGGAGAATACTGCCTTGCCTGATGAAGTGAAAAAGGACCGGAAACATCAACAAGTTAAAGAAAAGATGTGTTTACATCCTGGATCATCCGACTACTGGTGTTAAAACCTTGGGGAAACTTCATAAATATCTATGAGCCACATTTTCCCTGAATGTACATACAGGGATGACCCTGGCGTTGGTTGGAGGATTAGAGACAATGCTCTCGTAAAGTGCCTAACATTATGCCTTGTGCATGGTAGTCAATGGTCAAATATCACCTCCCTTCTTACTTCCTTTTGCCTGCCCCACCTTATTTAAAGTGTGACACATCAAGGGCATAGAAATTTCCAGGGCCAATTTTTTTTGAGGAAGATTAGCCCTGAGCTAACATCTGCCAACAATCCTCCTCTGTTTGCTGAGGAAGACTGGCCCTGAGCTAACATCAGTGCCCATCTTCCTCTACTTTATATGTGGGATGCCTACCACAGCATGGCTTGACAAGCGGTGCCATGTCTGCACCCGAGATCTGAACCAGCGAACCCCAGGCCGCCGAAGTGGAACATGCTAACTTAACCACTGTGCGACCAGGCCGGCCCCTCCAGGGCCAATTTTTGTACCCTCAGGACCTAGCACTAAATGTTTGTAGAATGAACTGATAATAAAGGTAGTGGGTATTATTTTGGGTTTCAATTGCTTTGACTGGGAGGATGGTAGGGAAACACACTAAGACGTGCAAATTAGTTCATAAATTAATTTCTTAAAAATTCTCATTAAGCATCTAGTATGTAGCATGCACAGAGGCACTTTAAAAACGTGTAACTGGAACTATTCTTTGGAGCTCAGGGTTTAGTTAAGGACACTGAAAATCAAACTGCAATTTAATGAGATGAATGTCTTAATAGAGGGAGAATAAAGCCAAGAGAATCAATTCAAGCATTTGGTTTACAGTATTTTGTATGCAGCTGGTTTCAGTTTCAAAATTATTAATAATCTCAAGGCCGAGTACATTTCATGAGAGCCCACACATATTGTTACAGCAGAACAAGCAGGAAAGGCAAGCTGAAACATTTGGGGAGCTTGGACTATAGGGGCATCAGCTGTTCCTTAGTTTACAGACTTTGTCCTTCTTTTCCCTGCCTCCTGCTCCCTAATTACATCCAAATGGTTCTCTCATTTGTTTTTCTGGCCCTTCCATCTGAGACATGATGCCAGTAATATACACCGTCTTCATTTGACTCCTTTCTTTCTAATCTGCACTGCTAACCTATTGTTTTTATAAAAATGTAGAATTTCTCAATTCTCTCTTACAACTGTCACACTGCTTGAAGTAACACTCTTGATACATTTTATGATAAGAAATTGTCATAAGATAGTAAACATGTTGAGACAACTATCTCTGCCACCCTTTACTAATCAAACCATGAATGGACACAGAAGACAATTATGGATAAATCTTGCTTTGTAAAAATATACACAAAGAAATTCTCTACCAATAGAATCGTATTATCATATTGACAATACAAAGATATGTAATTTCAGGGAGTCTATGCTGCTGGAAAATTGAAACAAGTAGATTGCTGATGCAAGTAAAAACTGGGAAAGTTTTTCTGGAGGGCTCTTGGCCAATATGTATATATTTTAAAATGTGCATTATTCTTTTCCTTTGCACTTCTACTTCTAAAAATATAACCAAAGAAAATAGCTTCAAAGTTGTGTGTACAGCATACTTATTGCAGAGTTTAATAATAATGGGAAAAAACCTCTACATTTACATTAATATATAATTGGTTAAATAAATTATGATATAAACACAGTAAAGAGTACACAGTATCTGTCTGAATCATCACAAACTACATAGCACTTTGTGGTCTCCCTGTTTTATTCCTGTAATCACTAGAGCTATCTTGGCTTTCTCACATATTGATTTATAACACTCCTGACAAAGGCTCCCCATTCATCTAGAGCAGGGTTTCTTAACCTGCTATGTGCACAACTGAAATATGGATAGAAAACAGAAAATGAAGTGGGACAGGGCAACAGGGGGCATATTATCAAGAATTTTGGATTCAAGCACAGAGAGATTAGTCATAAAATGAATACACACTTTGTAATCCAATACTATGGGGATGATTTTAGCTTAGTGCTGCTGGTGGTTATTTTGGTTTCTCTGTTGTAAGAGCCTGTCTGAGGATCAGGCTAACACAGAAGACAAAAGAGAAAGTCAGGAGAGGGAGGGGAGGAAGGAAAGAGGAGAAAGAAAGAAAGGGAGAGAAAGAGAGGAGAGAAAAACAAAACAGAGAACTGATGGCATCTTTTAAATCCTCCGGTCCATCTGTGCATGAAACCAGCCACTCTGGAGATTTTCCATTGTGTGAACAATAAGTCTCCTCTGTTGTTTTTGTTCCTGCAAACTATTTTGAATTGTCACCCTGGTAATTATATTTCTCAAAGTCTTGGCTAATACTTCATTGGAATCCACATCCTGCATTTTGCAGAAGCTGGTCCCTCCATTTAGATGCCCTTTCTTCCCTTATCCACCTGAAAAGCATCTACGATCCATTAAGTCTCAGCTCAAGTGCCATTTCTTCTGAAAAGCCCACCGTTGAAGCTTATTTTCTTCTGCTTCCAGGGCATTTTGCATAGATCTATACCATAGCAATGAACTAAAAATTTTTGTGGATTATAGCTATTCTTCTGCTTGACTTTCTTATCACCAAAATGTAGCTTCCTCAATAAAAAGAAAGTTATGAAGGAAAAGAGAAAAATTTGGAGTTTTCCTTCCAAATCAGATTGATGATTGATAATTCAATATTTAGCTTATCTAGTTCCTAACAATGAGTGAGATTTTACTCTTTCAATCTTTCCCTTTATATTTTTGCATGAGTCAATTTATATTCCTTGGGAGGAACAGTCTATCTCTAACAGGTTACATGTCCTTATTTTTTTCTCAGAAATTCATTACACAAAACTTTTCTCATTAGCTTCCCCTTTCCCCCCAAATTTCTGGATTATCTTAAATTATTAAAAACTTTAGACTCTGCGGCCTCTGCTATGAATGTAGGCCATGGGAATCTATGATTTTAAGTAAAAAATAAATTGCAAATATCTGTGGAGTAATGATTAGGAGAAGATATGTGACTTTCTTTGTTTTATCATAGCAAAATATGGGAACCTGAGTCAGAGTTCCTTGGTTCAAGATCAACTTTTGCCACCTGTCATTATAAGTTTGTGACCTTGACCAAATTAGCTTTCAGAATATCAGTTTTTTTTGTCCAGAAAATATGAATAATACTTAAATTTTGGAAAATTACCAATAGAAAAGAATGTAAGTGAAAATGATTAGTGTATTCTAAAATGTCAGATTGATCTAGCAGTAAAGAGGTCACTGTGGCCTCGACAAGAGGAGTTTCAGTGAAGTGGCGGGTGTGAAGGCAAAATTACAGTAGAATTTGGAGTTAGTAGAACATGAATAAGGACACACAATTCCCTTTAGGAAATTTGGCTTTGAGAGAGAGAAAACACATAGGGCAAAGTAGAAGAGGGATGTATGGTTGGAGGATGTTTTCTTTCCATCTGCCTCCCATAAAACAAAATATTGGATGCGGTGTAATCAATAGGAAAGGAGATTTGCAAGGAGAAAAGAGAGAAGAATCAATAGCTCAAGTTGAAGATAATTCAGAAGAGCATGTTATCCAAAGAAGAGGTAGAGGTAACAGCTGTAGTCAGGATGAAAGATGCCTCACTGCAATGAGGAAGAAGCCAAAAATGGGTGCAATGGCAGATGGGTGAAACTGTAAAGTTGGTTGAAGGAACTTAAGTGAGTGATAACCTATTCTGTCTGTAAAGTAGAAAGAAGGAGAAAGATGAAATCATCTGTTGAGAATTAAGGGGAGATGAGAGAGTTAGAAATTTGTGCACAGTGAAGGATGTTTGAAATAACCACTTTCAAGTAAAGGGAAAAGGAGCTGATATGGAAAGGACACCAATGGATGCTTTGAACATGAATTGTCATGATTTTGTAATCTTCTAAATCTCTGTTCATATGCACAGATGCACACATGGAGAAAAGAGATATATGAATCCCAACCAAGGCTGAGATTTGCTAGACGTGAGTGATGAAAAGGAAACAGAACAAATGAGATGAAGATTCTAGAAACAGGGTGGTTGAAGTGGATGAAATATTGAAACTTAGGAAAGACGTAAAAAATTTCTGACTAGAGAGAGTTGCTATGAAGGAATTAGAGGATCATATACATTAAAAATATATAATAAGGTGGAACAATTGATTTATTTAAATTAACTGAGATGGTTATGGTCAGACAAAACAATTTATTTATTATTGTAGGCATGGACCAGTTCTGGCTGACCACACAGTCCAAAGTGTGACCACGGCCGAGGGGGATTTAGACAGTGGAGGTGAGACGATCACTGGAGATAAGATAATGAAATGCTAGAATGCTGGCTGGATTAACTACATGGATGGTAAAGTAACCTGTAAGAGTGGTAGGATTGGAGGAGGTAGGAAAGACTAAGAAGAATATGCCATATCTTTGGTGAATAAGTAGGAAGGACAGAGGACATTGAGGTGACAAAGAAAAGTTTAGCAGAATATAAATCATTCATTCTAAAATACTGCTCGTAGTATGAACATGTAAAACTTTTTTTTATTTCCCATTGTTCCTTAGTATTTATTCATTTACTCACTGTCTCCAAATTAAAAATCACAGAGGCCTTGTGACTTCTTCTGGTGAATCTTAAAGTAATTTTTTAAAAATTTAAAATTTAAAAAACATGTTTTGTCAACTCTAAATATCAAAACACTGTTTCAAACCAAAATACTTTTTCATTAATCCTCTCAGTCTTAACTCATCTATATCCATAAATTAAATGTGAATTTAAAGTCACATAACTGGATTTATCTAAATTGTTTGAAAATTCCCACCTTTGTTTTTGCAGTTTGAAAAGTGATATCAATTGTATCTCATTACATCAGTGTCCACTTTGAAATTCTATTATATGTGTGTCTTGCATCTTTCAGTAGCAGGAGTTTCCACACCAGGTTGGAGGGATGACAGGTGTTCCCAGCACTGTGGAATAAAGAAGACACTTTGCATCTCTTGACCCTGAGTCACATGAGGAAAACAGAGAATTTAGTGGGCTTTAGGGTAGAAGTGCTCTCTGGAAAAAGCTATGTTTCTGCTTAGTTACGAAATGAAAGAAAGAGTCAAAGAAGAGTGTGAAGATGTTAACTGAGAGTTCCAGAATAATAATCCGAGACAGTAATTGTAGAGTCTTTTTCCTGCTACCCCATGACCACAGAAATTCATAGTGCAGGACCCAGGAAGACCATTCACTGTAGAGAGAAATAGTCAGATTAAAGTCAGAGAGAAAAGACCCCACATATTCTGTTTCTAGGTATAAAATTCTAAAGTCCACATGTACTTGCTAAAGAAGTACTTCCCTGAAATCTCTGAACTAGAAAACGTTTAGAATTTGTAAAGGAAGAGAGACAGTTTTGGAAAGAAGCTAATGTGTCAGAAGTAATTCATGTGTGTGGTGGGGGGTAAGGGTGGGGGGTGAGGTGGGAGTGTAAATTCATTTCCTCCGACTCTCAGCCTAGAATCCACCTTCAAGGTTGAAATCCATGAGCAGGGACAAGCTGTGCTCCTACACTGAGTTCAGTTGAGGTAGACACAAAAACCTGGCACTGAAGGGAAGAAATCTCATTATGGAGATATGTGACATTTGAAGGCTTGTGATGCCTCGAGATCATCCACGTTGTCTGAGTCCGTGGAGTGGAGTGGTATCTGAAAGCTCTCCTTGTCTCCAAATAAGGTATAGAAGTTAACTGAGAGAAAGCTATCGGGCCTGCTGTGAGATGGCTTGTTGAACGCAGTCTGGCCCATCCCCACTGGAAATCTCGTGAAGACATAACTCATTTATTAGTGGGTCATTGGCACCAGAAGGCAAAATGGAAATGGAATAATGTACTTTAATTCCATTCAGCTTGCCATTCTTGTGCCCATGTGTAAGATTTCAGATGTTTTATATTCTGAAGAATCTAGAGAGCCCCATCTCTACACTGACCTTCTAGCAACAGGTGTGCCTGGCAGAGCTTATAATTTAAGTAGCTTCATGATGGAAGGGCAAGGAGAAAACCTCAGAAATACATTTAAACTTAACATGATTCAAGTATAAGCCGATATTAGACAGAAATAACAAATTTTACTGAGTTTACTTTGAATTGGAAAGATTAAGTTTTCCATTACAGAGTGGAATGAGGTTTAAAATAAAAGTTATATTGGATTATAGGAACATGCAGTTACGTTTTGCACACGAGTATATAAACAGTAAAATATATACCTGCTACAAACAGAACAGAGTGTGGGTCAGGAAAGTTAAAAATCTAGGAGAGAGAGAAGCAGGAAACAGGCTCAAAGGAAAAGATAATGTGGGTTGAATAGATGCGTGAATAGGCCTACATCTTCAGTGTAGACTAGGAAAAGACAGAGCGGGGCATATAAGGTTAAACAAAATAACTCCTGCTGGTGCCATAGAGAATGGGAGGTGGGAACCTGGGAGAAGGAGATAGTGAGGATACTTAGTTTATTGTAAGGAGAGTAAGTTACACAAAGGATTGAAGTCTGAATATTTTTACTCCAGTCCCTCTGAAAGGTATTAATTATGGGTTTGGCTGAATTCAAGAGCTGAAGGAAGAGGATGAAGGCTCAAGACCAGAGGTATATAATTTTAAAGCTTCATGGAGGATCCAGGGGTCGATCATAGAGGTGTTACGATCATATTTCATTAATTCTAAGATGCAAAATTTTGCATGTGTACCATCTCTGAAATAAAGATGGATTTTACACTTGCAATTAGTATTTTTTTTGCTGTCTTAGTGCTGCATGTTATAATCAATGACATCTAAGTTTAATAAAATACAATATGTATTACACAATTGGCTTTTGTACTCAAATCATCTATAATCTGGTGTAAGGACACAATTGAACAGAATGTGTTTACAAAAGACTATGTGTGGCTTGGAATGAAGCTATAAGTCAGAGTCAATTGACTCATGCACAAGACTTTGACTGCATTATAATCTTATTTGTAATAGATGGATTAATGTAAGCCTCAAGCTTATTTTTTTATTATGAGCACTACATTTCACCTAAATATTCTTCAATTTTAGAGATTTTTTAAAAGTTAGCATAAAATGACAAAATAATATTATTCATTTTTACATTTTACATTACAAATTCTGATATGAACTGTAGAGGAAGGACAGAGCAAAATTTAATAACTGTTTTTGTGTTTGTAATTATCAATTGAATCACGATCTTTTCATCATTTTACAAATCTAGATTTTTGTTTCAATTTTGAAAAGATTGTTTCTCTTTTCTTCTTAGAAAAGAAAAACATTAAGAATTTGTGGAAATTCTTCAGCTAATATTAGGTGCCTTGATGGAATGGTCTTTTAAAATTTAGGACTTTTTCTTTTCAATAAATGGTGTTGGGAAAACTGGACAACCACATGCAAAAGAACGAAAGTAGACCATTATCTAATACCATGCACAAAAATTAACTCAAAATGGATTAAAGACTTGAAGGTAAGACCTGAAACCATAAAACTCCGAGAGGAAAATATAGGCAGTACACTCTGTGACATCAGTCTTAGCAGCATCTTTTCAAATACCATGTCTAGTCAGGCAAGGGGAACAAAAGAAAAAATAAACAAATGGGACTACATCAGACTAAAGAGTTTCTGCAAGGCAAAGGAAACTATGAACAAAACAAAAAGAAAACCCACCAACTGGGAGAAAATGTTTGCAAATCATATATCTGACAAGGGGTTAATCTATAAAATATATAAAGAACTCACACAACTCAACAACAACAAAAAAACAACCTGATCAAAAAATGGACGGAGGATATGAACAAACATTTTTTCAAAGAAGATATACAGATAGCCAATAGCCACATGAAAAGATGTTCAATGTCACTAATCATTAGGGAAATGCAAATCAAAACTGCAATAAGATATCACCTTACACCTGTTAGAATGGTTATAATTACCAAGACAAAAAATAACAAATGTTGGAGAGGATGTGGAGAAAGGAGAACATTCATACACTGCTGGTGGGAATGCAAACTGGTGCAGCCACTATGGAAAACAGTATGGAGAGTCCTCAAAAAACTAAAAATAGAAATACCATATGACCCAGTTAACCCACTGCAGGATATTTATCCAAAGAACTTGAAATCAACAATTCAAAGAGATTTGTGCATCCCTATGTTTATTGCAGCATTATTCACAATAGCCAAGAGGTGGAAGCAACCCAACTGCCCATCAACTGATGAATGGATAAGGAAGACATGGAATAAAATACAACAGAATACTACTCAACCGTGAAAAAATGGAATTGCCCCATTCGCAACAACATGGAAAGACCTTGACGGTATGATGTTGAGCAAAATAACTCAGACAGAGAAGGACAAACATCACATGATTTCACTCATATGTGGAAGATAAACACATGGACAAAGAGAACAGATAAGTGGTTACCAGAGGGGAAGGAGGTTGGGTGGTGAGTGAAAGGGGTAAAAGGGTGCATATATATGGTAATGGATAAAAATTAGACTATTAGTGGTGCTCACAATGTGATCTATACAGAAACTGATAACAATGTACACCTGAAAGTTCAGAATGTTCTGAATCATTATGACCTCAATACAATAATTTTAAAAAATAAAATAAAAATAAAATTTAGGGGGCCTGCCTGGTGGTGCAGCAGTTAAGTTCACACATTCTGCTTCAGTGGCCCAGGGTTTGCTGGTTTGACTCCTGGGTGTGGACCTACTCACTGCTTGTCAAGCCATGCTGTGGCAGGCATCCCACATATAAAAAAAGTAGAGGAAGATGGCCACAGATGCCAGCTCAGGGCCAGTCTTCATCAGCAAAAAGAGGAGGATTGGCTGCAGATGTTAGCTCAGAGCAAATCTTCCTCAAAAATAGAAAATAAAAAATAAATTAAAAAAATAAAATTTAGGGCTTTTTAAGACTCAGGGGTAAATTTTTTCTTTTGCTCTAAAGATTATCTAGAGGTCTTTTTTTTAATTCATTTTTTTTCACTTGCAGTAACATTGGATTATAACATTACATAGCTTTCAGATGTACATCATAATGTATTTCGAATTCTGTGTAGATTACATCATGTTCACCATCCAAAAACTAATTATAGTCCATCCACTGACATGTGAGCTTAATCACCCCTTTTGGCCTCCCTCCCTTCCCCCATGGTAACCACCAATCCATTCTCCATTGCTATGTGTTTGTTTGTCATTCTTTTTATCTTCTACTTATGAGTGAGATCATATGGTATTTGACTTTCTCCCTCTGACTTATTCCACTCAGCATAATACCCTCAAGGTCCATCCATATTGTCATAAATGGCCAGATTTCATCATTTCTAATGGCTGAGTGGTATTCCATTGTGTATATATACCACATCTTCTTTATCCATTAGTCCCTTGATGAGCACCTAGGTTGCTTCCAAGTCTTGGCTGTTGTGTGTAATGCTGCAATGAACATAGGAGTGCAGGTATCTTTATGCTTTTGCATTTTCAAGTTCTTTGGATAAATACCCAGCAGTGGGATAGCTGGATCATATAGTAGATCTATTCTTAATTTTCTGAGGATACTCCATACTGCTTTCCATAGTGGCTGCACGAGTTCGCACTCCCACCAGCGGTGTACAAGGGTTCCCTTCTCTCCACATCCTCTCCAACACTTGTTGTTTCCTGTCTTGTTAATTATAGCCATTCTGACTGGAGTGAGGTGATACCTCATTGTAGTTTTGATTTGCATTTCCCTGATAGCTAATGATGTTGAGCATCTTTTCATATGCCTGTTAGCCATCCATATATCTTCTTTGGAGAAATCTTTGTTCAGATCTTTTGCTCATTTTTTAATTTGGGTTGTTGGTGTTTTTGTTTTTGAGCTGTATGAGTTCTTTGTATAATTTGGATATTAACCCCTTGTCTGGTTTGCAAATATCTTCTCCCAATTGTTAGGTTGTCTTTTCATTTTGTTGATGATTTCCTTTGCTGGGCAGAAGGGTTTTAGTTTGATGTAGTCCCATTTGGTCATTTTTTCTTTTGTTTCCCTTGCCCGGTCAGACATGATAGTTGAAAATATGCTGCTAAGACGGATGTCAAAGAGCATACTGCCTATGTTTTCTTCTAGAAGTTTCATGGTTTCTGGTCTTACATCCAAGTCTTTAATAGAAGTCTTTTCTTCAATTAAAAAACTAAACTACCATCCAATACCTTTACATTAAAGACTTTAAAAACTTATTTTTCCTTCAGTTTTTACATTAATTTTACAAATCTTATATTTATAAGTCTGGCAATTTTAGCAGTTATTTCTAAAGGATCTTTGAAAAGTGATAGGTCCCATTTACAAACTTTGAAGGAAGACACTAAATCCTATTGCAGTATGAGATAGTTCCATCATGTTAAGAAAGTAACCACATATTTCCAATTTAATGTCTGTTTTTGAAGAATTGATTTTGAATATTAGCAAATATGTTTTCGCACCATATTTTTAAAAAGTCTGTTGATGTTCAATGCTGAGTTTTTGACCATCATGTTGAATTATTTCCAGGCATACTAATTAGGATTCTGCACTTGCATTCATAAGTGAAATCAAACCCAATGGAGATTAATTTCTTCTTTTATATTTTTTGGGCCTTTGTTTTCTCTTTAATTACTGTGTTCTTTTAAAACTTTCACAATTTGAGGAACATGCTAAAATCATGAAATAAAACATTGCATATATTTCATTCTTTGGAACAGTTAGATAGGATTGAACTTATGGTAGCACGCCAGGTTCATTTTTGCCTGCTGCCCAGAAAGCTAAACACTGAGACAACAAGCTTGCAGCAGAGAGAGCGTTTAATCACAAGGCAGCCATGTGAGGAAGCGAGAGCAAGAGTCTCAAATCTGCTTCCTGGAAAATAAGGACTCAGGGATATTTATGGGATAGGGGGCAAGGTGATCTGAAATGTGGAGATAGGTGATTGGAGGTGAGGAGAGGTGAGGTAATTGATGATCTCTGCAAGTGTAGTCAGACTCCGTGCCTCTTCATAGGATTCATGCTCATAAAATGGCGGTGTGAGCATGATCCAAGGGTGGAGTTTTTAGCCTCTTGACATCAACAGGTCGCCTATGGGACATCTGTATGGGCCCAGTTGATGAGTTGGTGGTCTCAACCGGCCTGCAGTGGACAAAGGGGTTCCAATTCCTGAAAAACAGCTCACACACCCATTACCATGGTGATCTGGCCTCCAGGGAGATGCTCTCTATAGAAACCTAGTGGGAGTCAGATAGCATATTGCCTAAGCAGCACAGTTAATACTGGGTGAGTTAAACAGCTAAAAGCTATAATTAGTAATTGCAAAAGGGGAAAAAACCTTTAGTTCCTAGCTACTTAATCATCAATGGCTAACTCTTTGCCAGTTTCACTTAGAAAAGGTTGAGTGGAAGCATCTTGGACTGCTGTTCAAGGGGCGGTCTAAGGGACAGTTAGCCAAAGTGAGCCAACTAGGAGTCTCTCAAGAACATGTCTCCTTAGAATCTCACCAACAAAGTCATTGTCCTAGAGCAGCTTGTGTGAGGTGCAGCCTTGGCACAAACATGGTGAAGGATCTCAAAACACAGCACCTAGGACCCTTGTTCAATTACTGTCTGCAGCAGTAGAATATCCACTGCATTCTCATGACCACCATAATAACTGCCATTAAAATTACTCTACATATTTCATCGGTAAAATAGAGTAAAAATAACTTCTTCCTAGATTTGTCCTCAGATAAAACAGTGCATGACTACAGAAAAAAAAAAATGCCTGACACAAAATAAGTGCTATAAAAGTGTCTGTTAAAAACGTGCAAACCTTTCCTAGGACCACTCCCTAGATATTCTGTTTACAAATACAGAGTCTTCCTAATTCAAATAGACAATAGAATTTACAGTGTTTGCTGTTTGTAAGTTTAGACATATTTTGAAGGAAGGCAGTGTCTCCGAATCTCCAGGGACCTGGTCACCACATGTGTTTTAATGGGAGCATGTTTTTGTAGGGGTATGCTTTCTGTTGTTCAGGTGTTTTGGAGGAAATCTATGCTTGTTCGGTATTACAGCAACGTGGAAGGTAGGCTGTGTTCTATGAAAAATTGATGTGATTCTCTAACAAAATTTTTCTCCGTAGGTCTTTGGTCTAGACTGAAAGAAAATGTTATATAGAAGATACACAATACACACACACACTTCTCACAAAGATGTACCAGCACTGACAGATGGCCAGTTGAGAGATCTGGCCTCCATCTGAGCCAGGAATAGAGACAAGACTGACTCATGTTTATGGAGAGTCCTAATGCCTCTCTGATACAAATGGGCCTGAATGGTGAATCTCCTATGTTTCACTCTCTTTGCAATTAAATTTAGAACATACTCAGATAATTGTGCATTTCTTTACCAGTCTCATGAATAGACTAGAGGGAACACTGTCAACAATCACTTGAGTTTCTGTCTTTTCATGAGCGTTAACATTTCCTTTATAAAAAAATCACTTGAAATGTGTCTATAATAATTTTATAATTGCCACAAATTAAATAAATGACATGATGTCTAGATTAAAATATTGCTCTTTCTGGCCTTTTTGTACATTGAAAATAAATCATTTTTCTAATTTTACATGAAATAGAACTGGTGCCTTTTTATTAAACTATTATTATAATTATGTTTAAAATTTCATAACAGCACTTTAGAAATCTGACTTCTAATTATTTTAATGTCAGTCACTCTCCCTCCTCAAGGTAACTGGTCATTTACTTTAGCCTTTAATAAGAGAACCTGCCAGTGAACTTAGGAAGAGACGTAGGAGGTTTAAGTTTTAGATAACAAATACAATTTCAGGCAAGTATTTACCTGGCATGTTGTAGTATAAAAATTTAAGCATATTTTCCTAAAAAAGGAAAATGAACAATTTGCAAAGAGGCAGTAACTTCTATTAAGAGTAAGCAATTATTCAGTTCTATTGAGAAGCCTCTTCAATGTGTTATGACACAGTAAAATAATTGGGCTACTTTCTAATATTTTGATAGTTTAGAGTATTTATTCTCTGAAATGTTTTTTACTTCTTCATATTTGGGGTTACTCATAATAGATATAGAGCAAGTATATTTGAAATATTACCCCACAGTACTTAAATCTTATAGTCTTATAGCAAGTATTTATGTCATGGAGCTGCATTCAGCTCTGACCCTGTCAATAATCTAGATAATTTATAATAATCAATCTTCTATCTCTTTAAATCATTTTTCAGCATTTTGCTCTTTGGATGATTCCATTTTTATAATAATTTCTGATATTTGTGTTTCCGTTTTATTCCTTCCTACTTGGTACTACGACTTCATGGACTCGAGGCTTATTTCTTCGTCATTAGAATTGCTTTAAAAAAAGTCCAAGTCAACCTCTGAACAAACACATACTGTTATTCTTTCTAGCTTTATTGAGATATAATTGACATCATATTGTATACCTTTAAGGTATACAATGTGATTATTTGATATGTATATACATATGTGAAATGATCAACACAATAAGCTTAGTTAACACATCCATCACCTCACATAATTACCTCTTTTGTGGTGAGAACATTTAAGATCTACTCACTTAGCAACTTTGTAGCGTGTAATACAGTATTGTTAACTAGAATCACCATACTGTACATTATATCGCCAGAATTTATTCATCTTATAACTGAAAATTTATACTCTTTGACCAAGATCTCCCCATTTCTCCTACCCCCCAGCATCTATCAATCATCATTCTATACTCTATTAATATGAGTTGGGCTTTTTTAGATTCCATATATAAGTGTTATGATATAGTATTTGACTTTCTCTGTCTGATGTTTCACTTAGCATAATGCCCTCAATACCATACATGTTGAAGCAAAGGCCAGATTTCCATCTTTTTATGAGTAAATAATATTCCATTGTAAATATACATCCATGTAAATATATATATATACAACACATTTTCTTTATCTATTCTCCCATCAATGGAACTTAGGTTGTTTCCATGTTTTGGCTATTGTGAGTAATGCTGCAATGAATACGGTGATGTAGACTGTCTCTTCAAGATAGCAACTTCATTTCCTTTGGATACATACCTAGAAGTGGGGCTGTTAGATCATACGGTAGTTCTACTTTTAATATTTTGAGGAACTTCAATACTGTTTTCCACAGCGGCTGCACCAATTTACATGCCCACCAACAGCGCAGAAGGGTTCCTTTTTCACCACATCCTCACCAACATTTGTTATCTCTTGCCTTCTTAATAATAGCCCCTCTAACAGATGTGAGATGATATCTCATTCTGGTTTTAATTTGCTTTTCCCTGATAAGTAGTGATGTTGAGAACTTTCCATGCACTTGTTGGGCATTTGTATGTCTTCTTTGGAAAAATGTCTATTCAGGTCTTCTGGCCATTTTAAATTGGTTTGTTTTTCTCTATTATTTTGAATGATTTGTTTATTTGAATATTAACTCCTTATCAGATATATGGTTTGTAAATATTTTATCCCATTTCAGTTTCCATTTTTTGTTGTTGATCGTTCCCATTGCTGTGCAGAAGCTGTTTAGCTTGACGTGGTCCCACTTGTTTATTTTTGCATTTGTTGCCTTTGCTTTTGGTGTCATATCCAAAATATCATTGCCAAGACTAATGCCAAGGAACATTTTACATGTGTTTTTTTCTAGGAGTTTTATGGTTTCAGGTCTTACATTTCTGTCTTTAATCCATTTCAAGGTAATTTTTGTGAGTGGAGTAAGATAGGAACTCAGTTTCATTCTTTTACATGTGAATATCCAGTTATCCCACCACGATTTATTGAAGAAACTGTCTTTTCCCCATTGAGTATTCCTGGCTCCCTTGTCAAATATTGGTTGACTGAATATTCGAGGATTTATTTTTGAGCTCTCAATTCTATTCTCTTGGTCTATGTGTCTGTTTAAATGCCAGTACCATGCTGTTTTTACTTTTTTTTACTCTTGCTTTGTAGCATATTTTGAAATCAGGAAGTGTTATGCTTCGAGCTTTGTTCTTCATTCTCAGGATTACTTTATTTTTTTGTGGTTACATACAAATTTTAGGATTATTGTTTCTATTCCTGTAAAAGTTGTCACTAGAATTTTGAGAGAGATTACATTGAATCTATAGATGGGTTTGGGTAGTACAGAAATTTCAATGATATTCATTCTGACCCATGAAGGTGGGGTATCTTTCATCTTAATTGTGTCTTTTTCAATTTCATTCATCAATGTCTTATGATTTTCAATGTACAGATCTTTCATCTCCTTAGTTAAATTTATTCCTAATTATTTTATTAATTTTGATGCTATTATAAATGGCATTAATTTCCTTATTTCTTTTTCAGATAGTTTGCTGTTAGTGTATAGAAATGTAAGTCACTTTTATATGTTGATTGTATGCTACAATTTTACTGAATTCATTTATTAGTTCTAAGAGATTTTTGGTAGAGTCTTTTGGTGGAATTATATACAGTTTGCTAAAAGTTATCTTAGAAACTTATATGTTGCGATATGTTTACAATCTGATATATGCTTCCATTTCCCAATGGAGAGGAGGTGAGATAGTTTACTCAACATGACTAAGAGAAAGAGCTCCTAAAGTTCTTTGGTTTACAGTAGGTCTACATAAATTGGAATTCTTCTCCAGAGCAACACACTTTAGCTGGATGAATGACATTCTATCTAAGATCAGAAAAGGATTGCTCCTGAAGCCCTGTTAAATGTCCTCTTCACCTGTTATGGTACTTTATTATAAGTAGATTACGTTATACTTGCCAACGTATTTATCAAATACTTTGCTGAAGCCACAGGAAACGTTATCAAACGGATATCTCTTATAACAGCTCTCAAAAAATATGGAAGATAAAGTATTATTTTTGTAAGAATAAAATATGTATGGTACCTACAGAATTTTTTTATGATCAAACTGAAATAGGAAGAACTTCAGAAATAGAAAATACAAGGTACCTCGAGAGAGTCTTTAGAGACTTCTGCATTAACATGGCTTCTGAATATAATCACCTATGCAGCCTTCCTGCAGAAGTGCCTATACATACATAGAAAAATAAGCAAAATGTGTAATACCAAAAACTAAATATAAAGGGCAACCTAATAACAAAATATGGGATGCTTAGCCAATAAATAGAAGGCAAATAGAACTGAATTGAAAAAAAATAAAGGAATTTGTATCACGAAAAAGCCAGTTTTGAACACATGAAGTTGAGGCTACTTAAAATTTTAGTAGGAAGATATCATATAGTTCCATAACATTTATCACTGAACCCAAGAGATCAAGGTTTATCTCACTGAAGAAACTGGGTAGCTCTTCCTCTATCCCCAAAAGGTGACTGCTTTTCCAATATCAAATGAATTAAACAGAGTACTACTCTCTCACAGCCAACATCTCACCATCTTTCTATATTCTTCCATATAGAAAAATCCCAAGAAAATAAATATACTCAGTTATTCTCTTTCTGTCCCATACATTGTCCTGGAGACCCTTCTAATTCCATATTTAACTTGACATCTTGTCAACCTGACACTTGTTGAACTTGTTCTCTCTCTTTTTTCTTTTTTTGTAGAGGAAGATTGGCCTTGAACTAACATCTGTTGCCAGTTTTCCTCTTTTTGCTTGAGGAAGATTGTCACTGAGCTAAAATCTGCCCTAATCTTCCTCACTTTATGTGGGATGCTGCCATAGTGTGGCTTGATGAGTGGTGCTAGGTCCGCCCCCAGGATCTGAACATGCAAACTCTGGGCCGCCAGAGCGGAGTGTGTGAACTTAAACATTGCACTACCAGGTCGGCTCCAAACATGTCCTCTTTTTAAAAAACTTTTCGCCTGACTTCTATGATATCACACTTTCAGATTTATTACTAACTCCTTGATCACGCTTTATCAACTAACATTTACCATATTTATGTTAAATTTTGAGGAAAATGAAACTTAGGTTAAGCAACTAGCTTAATGTTAAGGCCAGTCTGCCTGGGTGACTCAATGTCCAACACCATTCCCTTAAGCACTATTTTTTCCTCCTTTATTGTATGATATATTCATTAATTCTTTCTCTCATTCAACCAAATGTTGTAGGGACAAGACACAGAAATTTTAAAAGAAAACAAATAAATGGGTAAGATAATGAGGAAAACTGTCCTAGGATGAATAACAAGTATGAGAAAATGAGGTATGGTATAAGGAAAATCCAAAAGGGTAAAAAATGATTGGGAATAAAGACGGATAATGGAGGAAGTAACTGTCGTGCTGACACATGAGTTAAAATAAAGAGTTGGCAATGAGAAGATGATTTGAATATTCCATTTAGAAGAAGTAAAAGCTGGAAAGGCCCTGAGGCCTTAGGGCTGTATGGAAGCTGAATTGAGAATCTCTGTGGAAAGAGTGAAGGTGAGGTGAAGGGGAATAGAATGGCATGAGATAAAAAAGGAATGGAGGGGCTAGATGAACAAGGCACCTGCAGGACATGGTAACACATTAGTTTTTATTACAAGCATGGTGAGAAGCAATAGGAGGTATTTAAGCAAAGGATTAATAGGATGTGATGTCAATAAATACAGTGGAAAGAGAGAACCTATGGAATATTTGAGAAGTTCAGGAAACAAGACTTGAGTTTTGAATATGTTGAAATGTGGATGCCTTTCAGACAACTAAGCAGAGCTGTCAGAAGATAAGTATATGATCAGGTTTAGATCTCAAGGAAGAGGTCAGAACTGTATATAAATCTGGGAGTTATCCATTCAAATAATTTTTTAAATCCATGGTAAATAAATTAACTTATGTAAAGAAAATGTAGACAGAAAAAAGGAGAAGTCTAAGATCAGAACCCTTGGGTTCACCAACATGTCAAGACCTAGAAGAAAAATAGGAGCCAGCCAAGGAGAATGGCATGGATAGAATATCCACCAAAGTGGAAGAAAAACCATAAATAAGTGGAACAAATTGTGTTCTGAAAGCCAAGTGCTAAAGATATTTCAAGACTAGATGGGAAAACAATTTTGTTAAAAGTTGCTGATATGTTGACCACTGGATAGGGAAACTGAAATATTTTTGGCCATGAAAAGAGCAATTTAAGTGGAGTGGTAAAGAGGAAAGCTTCATTGGAATGAATTAAAAAGATAATAGGTTATATGAGCAAATATAAGTTTGGAAACCTCTGTTCATTGCTGGTTCTCCAGAGACTCCACTCCAATGACAGAAAAAAGATTTTTTAAAAAGGGAAAAAACAAAAGGACAAAGAGAGTTTGAGAAGAAATAACAGATGCAGAATTTTAGACATAAGAAAAAGCTGAAAATCAGCAATTGAATGAGCAGACCTGGGACAACAGAACATTCAGCTGACTATGGGAAAAACTCTCAAACACTACATATACCAAACAGTACCAGATGTTTTTGAAAGTGGTTGAACTGGTGGGATTGAGTGCAGAAATACTGGTTGAAATAATACATAAAAAGTAAATAGCTCCCAAAATTCCCTCCCCATCTCTGCCCAGGTGGAAAACTAGTACTGTAACACAGAAGAATGGAAGATTACCTTCCAGTATGGTTGCATGAGAAGAGTTACGAAATAGGGAATATAGGACACACTAAGAATAGAGAAGCTGCACTGAAATAGGAGAGGTTAATTGAAAAACACATCCTGAACGTTAAAAATCCCAAGCTCCCTTTCCCTACTTGACACCTAGAGCACCAGAGTGGAGCTTAATATTACCATGGTGGCCTAGATTAGGAGAATAGTAGTACAGGAAATAAGAAGTCATCAGCAAGATTTAGTAAGACAAAGAAGCCAAGAAGAATTCCACAGTTTGTGACCTAGCCACATAGAAGAATAAAGTTGCTGAAACAGGGGAGAGTGTGTAGGAAGAAAAAGGTTTTGGAAGTGTGTGGAATAAGGAGTCGAGCCTTGGAAATGAAGTTGTAGATGTTGAGTTGGTAGATGTAAACAGACGGCTCTAGAGTTTAAGACGAACACTAAGCTAGACATATACGTGGAATTCATTAGTATACAGATAGCATTAAACCCCATGAGACTGGTTGTGGTTACCTAGGAATTTGGTATGTACAGAGTTCCACGGACTGAACCTAGAAAACTCCAATACAGAGAGGTCAGGGGAAGAAGAAACCAACAAAGGACCCTGGGGAGGCAATAGAAGATGAGGTTGAGGATAGAAATTAAGGGATGCATTTTTACCCTTCTTGACCACTTCTTTTTGTGCTTCGCAGAAATAAGAGGCCAGAGTGAGTCTGAAAATGAAGACTACAAATGAGTGTTGTGAGGAGAAGAGATGATACATGATAATCCTATCAGGGAAGTTTTTTAATGGCATTATTAAAATATAATTCACCAACCAAACAATTCGACTATGTTAAGTGTACAATTCAACTGTTTTTTAATTACATTAACAGAATTTTACAACCATTATCACAATCAATTTTAGAACATTTTCATCCCCTCACAAAGAATCTCAAGTCCATTCCACCCACTCCCACCTCCAGCCTTAAGCATACACTAATCTATTTCCTGTCTCTATGGATTTACCTATTCTGAATGTTTCATACAAATGGAATTATGCAATAGGTGGTCTTTTATGACTGGCTAGTTTGACTTATCCTAATATTTTCAGTTTTCATCCATGTTGTAGAATATATCGGTACTTCATTCCTTTTTATTGCTGAATTATATCCCACTATATGAGGATAACGCATTTTATTTGCCCAGTCTCAATTGATGGGTTATGAACATTCATGTACATGCTTTTGTGTGGACATATGTTTTCACTTCTCTTTAGAACATACCTAGGAGAGAAATTAATGATCATTTGGTAACTCTGTGTTTAACCTTTTGAGGAACTCCCAGACGTTTTTCCCACAGTGGCTGCACCGTTTTACATTCTCACCAGCTCTCTATGAGGGTTCTACTTTCTCCACATCCTCACCAACATTTGTTATTTTCTGGGTTTTTTTGTATCTTATTGTGGTTTTCATTTGCATTTCCGTAATGACTATTGATGTTGAGCATCAATTCATGTATTTGTTAACCAATTGTATATCTTCTTTGGAGAAACATCTACTCAAGTCCTTTGCCCATTTTTTAATTGTTTTTTTTTTGTCTTTTTCTTGTTGAATTGTAGGATTACAACTGTAGGATTGTAGGATTTGTTGTTGAATTGTATTTATATATTCTGGGTATAAGTACTTTATCGGATACATGATTTGCAAATATGTCCTCCCATTCTGTTTGTTGTCTTATTTTCTTGGCAGTGTCCTTTGAAGCACAAAAGTTCTTAATTTGGATAAAGTCCAAATTTTATCTATTTTTTTCTTTTATCCCTTGTGATTTTGGGGTCATACCTAAGAAGACGGCATAATCCAAGGTCACAGAGATTTATTCTTATATTTTCTTTTAGCTCTTACATTTTAATTTTTTGATTTGTTTTGAGTAAATTTTCATATACAAGGTGAGGAAGAGGTTCAACTTCATTCTTTTGCATGTGCGTGTCTAGTTGTCCCAGTGCAGTTTATTGAAAAGACTATTCCTTTCATATTGAATTGTCTTAGCACCACTATCAAAAATCAATTGACCACAAATGTGGAGGTTTATTTCTGGACTCTCAATTCTATTCCATTGGTCTATATGTCTAAGATTAACTAGGTCCACATTGTCTTGATTAATATAGGTTTACAGTGTGTTTTGAAATTGGGATGTGTGTGTCCTTCAACTTTGTTCTTCTTTTTCGAGATTGTTTGGTCATTCTGGATCCCTTAAATTTCTATATGAATTCTGTATTAATTTCTATATGATCAGTTTGCCAATTTATACAAAGAATCTAGCTGAGATCTGATAGGGATAGTCTTGAATCTATAGATGAATTTGGGGAGTATTGCTATCTTAACAATATTAAGTGTTCTGATCCATAAACATGTGATCACTTTTCATTTATTTGGACCTTTAATTTCAATAATTTTTTGTAGTTTTCAGTTTTGAGGTTTTTTTTTGGATTTTTGGTGAGGAAAATTAGCCCTGAGCTAACATCTATCACCAATTTTCCTCTTTTTGCTTGAGGAAGATTGTCACTGAGCTAACATCTGTGCAACTTTTCCTCTATTTTGTATGTGGGACACTGCCACAGCATGGCTTGATGAGCAACATGTAGGTCCATGCCTAGGATCTGAACCTGTGAAGCCCGGGCTGCTGAAGCAGAGCATGCCTGAAGCACAGCATGAAGTGTAGTGAGCACTACACCACTGGGCTATTCCCTGTAAGAGAATTTTAAAAGCTAGTTTACAGGAAAATATAGTGGTATAGCTGGATTCTACTGAGTGCTCAAATAAGATTTCAGAGTCGTGCGTTTAAAGATAAAAGAGTTAGCAATGTGAAGTATTTTATTCCATTTGAGTTCAGTTGCCTGTGTAGGAAGTATTAAACTGTGTTAAATTTTTGACAGTTGGATGAAATGAACAATGAAAATCGAGAAAAAATGTCTGAAGACTATTTGAAAAACCTGAAGATATCAAAACCACGAAGAATTATTTAAAACTACTTTTATCTCATAACTACCTGTACAACTTTCTATGAATGTTAATTCAAGCCAAAACAGAATAATCATCTTACTTTTATCTCTGTCAAGTCCTTAAGAATAAAACCCAAACAGTTATCACTAATTGTCAGCATCTCACAAAGTGCTTACCTGTCAGCAGGCATTCTATAAATGTATATTTAGTGAATCATGAATGAATGAATTGTGGGTTTGTCAGGATAAATTAAATAAAATTGTACTTGAATGCGCCTACTGCTTGAATTATATAATTAGGTATTGTTCATTTAAATAGTTGAGCAGTGGTTCTCAACACTCTGCACAATGGAATCACCTGAGGAGATTTTTAAAAATACTGATGCCCACACCCTCCCCTAGAGTTTTTGATTCAGTTGGTCTGAGGTGGGCCTTATGCTCTGGAGTGCTTTAAAAACTCCCAGGGTGATTCTAATATGGAGCCAAGGTTGGGGACCACAGATTAGCTTCTTCCAAATCTAATGATTTTGACATAAGTATAATTAATGTTGATATTGAGAACTATTTTTATCCCAAATAGTCATCATGTTTAGCTGCATACAAGTATACAACTTATTCCACAAAAATGAAATCTGTATGGTGAACATGACATAATGCCTGCCATACAGTAGACAATCAACACATTGTATTTACCTTTCCTTGCTGTTTGCTATGCATTAATAATATGCATTTAAATGTTCTAATAACTGTACAAAGAGCTTTGTGTACTAGTTCAAACTATATCATCTTAGGATATGATTCTTCTTCACATTCCTTTCTTTTAAAATGCTATATAGTAATATAAGGATCACACTCCCAAAAGAGTGTTAGGTTTTGGGAACAAAGAATCCTTTGAGAATTTGAAACAGCCATGAACTCTAGAAAATTGTACTTATGGTTCCTGAGGTCCATCCATTCATAAATCCCCTCATAATCCATGGATGCTGATTAAGGAGTTCCACACTGGAAGAAATTATAAGGTTATTATAAGGCAATGAGTGCATCTCCTAAATTCTCAACATGTTGCATAAATAGGGGTAAAGAAATTTCCACAGTGATACTGAATTTTAATTGTAAAAAGATACTTTGTAATTTAATTACTCTTCTTGGGAAAGTTCTTACCTAGGCAGTCAAAATTAGATATCATTATTCTCATTAAAGAGGCAGGGACAAATAAAAAGTGTTTGGGTCATTCCCAAAGCAATCCAGATGTCCCTAATTGCTCCCTCCTTCCGATAAAAATCTCTAAAATACTTCCTTGGGAATCTAGAATGCGGCGTGAACAGTAAAAGCCACCATCTATCAGATTATTCAGAAAAAACTCAATAAAATTTGGAAAATATCTAATTTTAGTAGGTTCCTTTTGTGAATTATTGGTTAGTCATTAAGCTGGAAATGGCATAAATATTTTTCACACTACTCGTAATACTTCTAGTTTTAGAAGAATTTTGCTTGATTACCACACGAAATAACTATTTCCTGGATTGTCTTTAAATCTTTTCTATTCTTGCTGGATGCAATTTAAGTTAAAAACCCATGGGCTATATAAAACCTTACAACTGTAGTGACATTCTATAACTGCACAGCACCGGGAAGCAGTGATTACCTTCCTTTACGGAATTAGATCAAAAAGTAGCAATACCCCTTACTTCATTCATACTACATAAATAGTATATTATTATATTTTCCCTCCTATTGGGCTGCTACTTATAATTTTTGTAATATCACTTTGACAACCCTGCCATATCCCCTTTAAGGAAGGGAAGGACAGATCAGAGAGTAACAGAAACAAATAATAAGGTAACTTCTCATTTCTCCTGTAGTCTTTTCTGGACTAGTTTTATTAAAGAATTTTGTCAAATTTAATATGACAGAGAAAACACATGTGAACTGATGCCGCCAATCACATTACCATATTTTGCCATGTCCCAGAAGATGGATGAGCTTTGTGGATGCATCTGGTTTTTTTAATATCTAGTTCCCTCCTGATGGCTATTATCGTGTATAATAATTCCTATTTGGTATCACTATTATAGGTCTTCATTTCATCCTACCAAATCTAGTAGATAAGGTAAATTAGCTGGATATACAGGAGTTGTCCATTCCCCAGATTAGGTTTAGTCACTACGTAATTTTCAAAATCTCTTCCTTGATTTCATCCAGATGAACACTGTCTATAAATACGAGCAATGCCATATTCTAAAGTTTTGAGAATGCAAGCTATAACGAGTGAAGAAAGACCTATGTTGGGTAACATACATCAAATAGGATCTCATGGGTAGGTTATAAAATTGTGAAACGCTTTTCCTTCTTCTTTCAAAATAAATCTTAACCTCAACCATATTAAAATATCATTCTTTGTCACATATATTCAAGTGAATGTGTTGCCACAGATAAATGGACATGCAGATGATATCATATTTTTATGTTATACATGGAAAGTATTGTATGTTATGGAACTAGAAATCTAACTGATTCATATAGAATATGATGCTAGGAAACATCATTAATCTGCAAAAAGGAAAATAAAAAAAAATCTTGAATTTCAGTTTCAATAAAACAATGCATAGGTTATTTATGCTTTTATAAATAATAAGATCTACTGCAACTGAATGACATCTCTTTTAACCAGTTTGTTGAGTATTTACAATATGATAAGCACTTTTCACCTAAATAAGACATATGCCAAGGAAAGTTGTATTATTGTTAAGGTCCACCATTTGGTGTGTAGAATGAAAAGGAGAAATCTTAATATGGTCATTTCTCCCACTTTAGTTGCAGGATTCTATATCATTGTTGAAGCTACTTAAATGGAATAAAGAGAAATAGTCACTCTAATTGGTGTTCCCAATCTTGAGAAGACCTAGATGTTTATTCACCCCACAATCAGCAGTCCTCTCACTTTTGCTCACATCACTCTCCCCTCCAGTTCACCGTCTTCATTTTATATCACATACCTATCTGTGTTCTCCACCAGATTGTAAGCTGTAACAGGAGCTGTTCTTTAAATACGCAGTTGGATCTTCTAGAAAACTTAACACTGTGCTTTTGAACATAGGTTTTTCACTTACAAAAATGATTTAAAAATTTTAATTATCAAAGAAAGTTCATAGAAAGATAATGACTAAGGTCATTGACTATCTTTAATTACATTATGAAAAGGTATTGGATGTTTGTTCCAATGCTTCATTTGTGTAAACAGTTATTAAAAATGTTTAAAAAGTTGGGGGGAAGGGGCGGCCCAGTGGTGTAGCAGTTAAGTTTGCATGCTCCACTTTGGAGGCCCAGAGCTCACTGGTTAGGATCCTGGGTGCAGATTTATGCACTGCTTATCTAGCCATGCTGTAGCAGGCATCCCACACATAAAACAGAGGAAGAGGAGCACGAATGTTAGCTCAGGGCCAATCTTCCTCAGCAAAAAGAGGAGGATTGGCGACGATGTTAGCTTAGGGCTAATCTTCCTAAAAAGAAAAAAAATTAAAAAAAGAAAATATAGCCAAGGTGGATATATTGAGTTGAAGAACCTAAGCAACTGTTACCAAGTTAGAAAGAAGACAAACAATTTTGTGATTGGTTTCCATTTTCAATTTTGCAATTCATTTTAGTTGTAACACTTCACTTGGGTATACATTAATAAATATGAAAAATCTAAAGTCTAATTAACTAGTGTCATTTAAAATTTACAACATGGATGTGTCCTCAGCATTAATAAAATTTAGAAAAAAGTTAAGTAGTCAAACTTTATCCCCACTGGTCCATGTTAGTGTGATATACAGTTAACAAACATCTTTATGCCTCGGAGCCTATGTCTTAATTCTTTCATGTGTAAAATGGAAATAATTCCTTTCTCCACTCCAACTACTTGAAATAGATTTCATAAAGATAAAGACTGGAACAGTTTGTTTAAAAGAAAAAAGGAATTTAAAGATGATGTATTTTTGTCATTATGCAATTGAAATAAATTTCCATACCATTAAGTGCTTTACTTTTCAATGATAATAGACCACTCAACTGGATCAATCATTCTGCTGGAAAAAAATTTTAAATTCTCAAGTGTATAATATATCTAAAAAAAAATCATAAAGTGACTAATTGGTAAGAATTGATAAGGAGAAAGACAGAGGCCCAGAGAGATAAGGCATGAAATTGGAGGGCCATTACCCCTGCAAAGTGAAGACAGAGACAACTGAGGGGCTTGAGATGCTGAGAGGCTGAGGGACAATTTAATAGACTAGTGTGCCTAGGAATATAGGGCGGGAATCAAAGGACTCTTTAAAAGGTCCTTGATGAACTTTCTTGCTTTAGGTTGCAAAGGACTACAATGTAGGCATAAACCTGAAAAAGAAATGATAGACAACTACAAGGACTTCAACTCAGCTTCCAGTCAACCCAATGCTTGAAACCAATTGTGATTCTGGATGGTTACTGACTACTGGCAGAAACAAGCGTAAATCCTCCTTAAAGGAATAATATCATGCTGGGTAGTAAAACATATCTGTAAACAATATTGCAAACTCAATATCTAGCAGACTATTAAAGTAATCAGAAACCCGGGTAAATGAGATAAATTAACAAAATCTAGATAAACAACGGACAATAGAAACAGATCTATGGGCACTTCCAATAGAGAGTTATTGGTCACAGACTTCAAAAAAAAAAAAAAACTATAAAACCTGCTGGAAACAGAATAAAATTGAGGTTTTGAGTATCTTTTTAAACCGATATGACAATCTTGTTTCATGAGTGGAATATTTAGTTTACTTACGTTTAATATTGTTACTCAAACGTTTTGCCTTAAAATTACTATTTTATGAAGTGCTTTCTATTTGCTTCATCTATGCTGTCTTTTTTCCTCACCTTTCTTGTCTCTTTAGGAATGATTGTGTGCATTTTATTATTTTTCTTTTTATTAGCTTGAAAATTAAATGTTGCCTAAATATTACAATACACTCCGTCTCTTTCTGTCTCTCAGTCTACATTAATTTAGGTATACATAATATTTTAATTTTTGTTTTCTGAATATATATTCATATATATTCACTTGAAAGTAAATTTTAAAGTATATTTCTAAGTTGGAAGAAAAGGAAAAATGAATCAATAAAATGCACACAATCGCTTCCAAAAGAGGCAAGAGACAGCATAGATGAAGCAAAGAGAAATCACTTAATAAAATGGGAGATTTCAACTGAAACATGTGAGTAACAATATTAAATGCAAACTAACTAAATGCCCCATTTATAAGAAAAGATTTTCAGATTAGATAAAAAATAAAACCTCAATTACAATCTGTTTACAAGAGATGCGTCTCAACATGAGCCTTCAGAAAAATGGGAAGCAAAAGACGGAAAGACATATTCCATGGAAAATCTAAGAAAAATAACCCTGATGTTGCTGTAAAGTCAAAGTAAACTATAAGGCAAAACATCACTAGAGATAAAGAGGGACAGTTTATTGTCATAAAAGGTTGAATTCAGCAATAAAATGTAACAATCTTCAGGTTAGAATAACATAACTTCAAAATATATCATATGAAAACTGACAAATTTACCAGGAAAAAATAGAGACATACATGATGTTGGTGTGAAATTTTAACACATCTATTCTCAGTGACTGGTAGTGTGAATACACAGACATACACATAAGGATATAGCCAATGGTGTGCTGGTAAATGTTTAATAACTGGTTCTCATGAAAAAAAAGCCCCAGTTTGTAGTATTTACTAATTTCTGCAGTGTAAATTCCATCCCCCTCATGACTGATTTCAAGCTCCCAACACAGTATCATTGATCCTACATTGAGAAAAGACAGGCACAATAGGCTCAGGAAAGATGATTTGAGCTATTTCATACAGTTCGATATATCATACTGAACCAAAAAGACTAGCAAATTGATCTAATAAGTACATGCAGGCCATTGCCCCTACTACTAACTAAAATACATCTCTTTCTACATAAAGAACATTTAATATAGTGATTTATATTAAAAGAAGGGATGGAAATCATACAGAAGTATGTCTATGATCTCTATTAAGCTGGAAATGGGTGAGAAAAGATAATTAGGAAATCTCGATGTGTTTGGAAACTATTAGATAATTCATTGATTAAAGAAAGAATCACAAAGTAAATTTTTTAAAAAGTATTTTGAATGAACATTAATGAAAATATATATTAAACCTTGTGGGATACAACTCAAATTAGAGGAAAATACACCATTATATGTATATAGTAAAAATGAGAGTGTTGATAATCAATAAGTTAAGCATGCATGACAAGAAGTCAGTATAAGAAGGACTCTCTGCCTCATTGATAAAAGGCTTCTCCATGCAATTTGCTTTGATCAATGAAATGTGAGTGAAAGTGTCATGTGCTACCTCTGAGCAAAAGCTTTAAGCCACGGAGTGTACCTGCCGTGTTCTCCTTTCCTTTTGGGATGAGACAACCAACGTCCAAAAAGGGGGTCCTTCAACAACTTAGGTCCCAGAGCATAGAATCTCGGGAGGAGTGAAGCCAGCTCAAGATGACCAAGTACCATGTGTGAAAAACATACCTTTGTCACTGTAAGTCACCGAGTTTTCCTTTTTTTCTTTTCATTTTTCTTCTTTCCCTTTCTTTTTCTTTTTTCATTTTGCTTGTTTCCTTTCCTTTTCTTTCTTTTATTAACCAATAGCATAATTTACAATAAACTGACTGATATGAAGATTATCCAAATGGAAAATAATTCAGGGAAGTGCTAATTAGAATCATGAGGTACCACTAAGCACTCACCGGAATGTGCAAATTTAAAAATACTGAAAATATGGAACACTCTCCAATACAATATTAATCCAGACCCAAAAATAATATATACTGATTGATTATATTTACGTAGAATACAAAAAGAAAGTAGGAAAAACTGAACTAGAGTATTTAGGGACACATGCTTAATTTTTTAAACCAAAAAGAAAAGCAAGGAAGTGATCATGGATCCTGAGGTCCAATCAATTATAGGTCCCCTTGAAGTCTATGAACCCAAGTTGAAGAACCCAAGTTGAAGAATCCTGGAGGAAATTACTAAATTACTGTAAGGCAATAAGCTTATCTTCTAAAACAAATTCTCAGCATGCTGCATAAATAGAAAGAGTAAAGAAATTGCAACAGTGATAATGAATTTCAATTATAAAAAGATACAATTAACACTTTGCAATTTTGTTACTGTTCTTGGTAAAGTTTTTACTTGGGCAGTCAGGGTTAGATATTTCTCTCATTACAAAGGAAAAGGCAGGTAAAAATATTTGGGTCATGCCCAGGGCAATCCAGATGCCCCTAATTGCTATTTCCTTTCCACTTGTCTCTAAAATACTATCTTGGGAATCTGAAATGCATCAAAATAGTAAAAGCTGCCATTTATCAAATTACTCAGAAAAAAACTCCATAAAACTTGAAAATATATCATTTTAGTAGGTTCCTTTTACAAATTATGGGTTGATCACTAGACTAGAAATGACATAACTATAATGCCTTACACATAGGAGGTAATCAATACATTTTGTTTCTATAGATCCTCATCTCCTGCTTGCTACATTTATTAGTTTTCAGTACCTAATGGTATATAAGAGATGAGGCTTTTCTGCATCCTTTTCTTTCTACAACTCCCTTTAGGATCATAACGATTACACATCCAGGGAAATGTTAGCTAATTTTGGGGGGATATGGACCCTTTTAAGAATAAGAAGTCATGAACTCTCTCTTTGCAGAAAATTTTGCAAGGAAGTAATTGTAATAAAAGTCAAGATGGTGTTTACTTTTGAGAGTAGTAATTAGGAGTTGGCACAATGTGGGTTCTGTGGTATTGGCAAAAAATAAATACAAAAATAAAAAAGGAAAGAAAGAAAAAAATTAAAATTAAAAAGCCTTATTTCTTAAGGCACCCAGATAAGGATAATTCTATTACTACCTACCTATTAAGAAAAGAGCATAAAAGTGTGAGTTACCTGGGAGACCACAAAGATAAATAGCATGCCCTGTCTTCCTATGAGTCATCAGGCCCCAGGAAACCCTAAAATAGACCACATATCTTTGGCTTGTTTACACTCATAGACTTTCTCTCATGCACAGGCCTATAATTAACTTCTCCCCAGCATCCTACTGTGGTAGACCGTAACCAGGCCTGTGGAGATGAAATCTCAAATAAAACATGAAAATAGTGAGTTTGTAAGCATTATATAACTATAATATATAGCTGTGCACTGGTAAAAACTTGGAATATGTCCACTAGGTTCAGGCAATACGGGTTACCATCGTGCCCCAATTCCCACAAAACGTATTTATGTCAGTGAGAAACTTCCTTCAAACTCTTCCTGAATCTGCTCCCTCAGTTAATACCAAACTTGTGGAGTATCTATAAGAGGAAGGAGGGAGGCATGAGGTTTTGGCATCCATCAAGTATCCTGACACTCATTTGTTTCATATGGAAACATCTGGAGAATTTGCAATGCTTATTTACGAATTTTGCGAATGTTGCCTTGAGTGAGTCCCTGTAATCTCATGAGTCCTGAAAACTGGACCACTCTATGATCTATCCTACCTCATCCAGATTCACAAATCATCTAAGAATTGGGAAAGAAACAAAAAAGCCTCATCAATTAAAATAAACAAATAAGCAAACAAGTAAATAATAAAAGTAAAAATATCAACATCAATAATGAAAATAAAAACAAACTACAGATATGAAAGAGAGGATAATACAGAAAATTTTATATAAAAATTCATGAATATACATTTTAAAACTTGAAATATAGAGTATTCTGTTTCCAGCAAAAGACAGAACATAAAACTAAAAGGCAAACTAGAAACTGGAAAAATGTTTAAAATACATAGACAAAGTTTTTATGTTACTAATACCAAAAAAAAAAAAAGACCTATACACTGAAAAGAAAGAGAAACACTGCTCAGATGGTCACAGGCAAAAAGATAGTATTTTGTTTCTTTTTCTCATTAGCTGTATTGCATTTAACCTTTAACTCTTTGAAGAGATTTTCACTGAGATGGAAACGAAAGATCTGTTTGGTATTAAGCTAATCTGAGCAAATATTACTTCTTTTGAAACTCTCAATGCCATCACTAATGAAATGGTGTGAGGTGTTAAACCACGACGCAGAACAGGTTTCTTGTTAGATTAAGAAGTGTTGGGATAAAAAGATCTAGATTCAAACTATGTTTGAACATCTATTGGCTGTGTTATCTTGGGAAAATATCATTTTTGAGCTTTGCCTTTTTCTCCAAATGGAAATGATGCATTTTAAATGATGAAAAACGCACCATTATTGTCTCTACCACTCAGAAAACACTGTTATTTTATTGTAAGATGCCATCAAGTACAAGATCCATGGTTATTTCAGAGATGATAAAAATTCTAAATTGCAAAATCAATAAAATATCATAATAAAAATGAGGCATGGATACAAAATGAGGCAATATGTGTTAAAATGGTTTATAAATTAAATCAATAGTATATTAATTCTATATCCATAATCTAGTGTTTCAGTATATACCACAATAAGTTGTTCTCTAGTTTGTTTCATAGATGGACATTATGTCTCCCCAAAGAAATTATAAACCAATTCTCTCTCTTTTCGGTACTACCATAATGCCTAACATAAATTTGCAACAACTAGGTACCATTTGTTCACTTTTTAGATTTTGTGGAAAAAGTTGAAAAGGCTAATATTTTCCTAAACCTTACTATTTGAATATCCTGTATAAATTAGAAAAGTTGCTACTCAATTTTATATTCAATTGAGGGATTATGAATGAACAGTCACTATGTTATAGTGTTAATATTTATTTCTATCTTGTGTTTGTTTTAGGGAACCTATATTGTGCATTGTACTGTTGAGAAACAATTCTCCATGGGTTTCTTATATTCCTACTAATCTAGCAAAGTCAGACACTGACTACTCTTTGATCCATGCATTATCTTTTTAAGGATGTGTGTATAGCAAAGAGCATGAAAGGACAGTCTTGCCTAAAGCCTTGAAAGATAGAGATAATGTCCCTCTGGAGCAAAGATAACACATGCTTATGGTTCAGTGTAATAAAGATAATGTCTTCCCCCCATGGTAAAGAGTACGCATGCTTTGGGTACCCTAAGTTCAGGGTTCCTCTCCTATAATGAATCTATCGTGAGTTCATGTGTCATCTGTCTCTCTTAATCTTTCTTTATAAGGATTGGAGCTTCAGAAAATGGCATGAAATGGTAATACTCTGTCTCTTACTATTGCTGTAAGTAATAAACCATCCTTTATCTTATCTCTGACCCAGGAGTCTTGTGTCTACTATCACCATCCAAGAAGCTATGGAAGGCTAAATTTTTAGCTTGCAAGTAGGGTAAAATTTTTGAATTTTCATAGTTGCTGAAATTTTTATTTTCTCTCTTTTCTTTCCACAATGAATTTGATATGATTTATGCTAATGTTTTATGCTTATAATTTCTTTCAGGATTCTTCCTTCTACAACAAGCAAAATGTTTTTCTCAAATGATATAAAAATATCTCAACAACAAAGAAATTTGCACCTAAATTAGGCAATTAAAATCATAGCTTGAGAAGATATGGCTCCAAACAAATGTTTGGAAGACTTCATTTGTAAAACTTTTTAAGAAAAGAAGCTACGACATTCTTTTTGTAATAATTAGAATTTAATTATGCCTGGAACAAGGATTTATTCTAAAAGAAGCCTAAAAATTCATTCTATTCCTAGAGAAATTATGAATTTGAGATGAGACCACAATTGATATTCTCAGATAATAAAGTAGAAAAATACCAAGTCTATAAGAATAATGTAGCAGCTTAGAATTAGCACATGTTATTCTTACAGAAACTATCATTAGATTTAACCCACGGTTTCTGATAATTGTCACTTCAGGGAAATTGCCCAAGGAAACAAAGTTAGCTCGTGTACTATGCCACTTGATAATTTGGGGTCAGTTAAAGAAATATTACCTAATTTGCTCCATATAGGGTTATTTAACATGAAAAGAGGTATGGCTCACTGGAGGCATCTGAAATTGTTGCTACTTTGTTTTACATTTGTTTTGATGGATATAGTGTCTAAAAAGAAGATTTTTGGATATTAAAGTCAGTTAGCATCACTTTTATATATTTGTGTTCATTTTAAATACAAAGCCGTATCTATATATGTTTATAAAACGTAAATCACCACAAACCTATAAATTCTTATCTTTAGGAAAAGGTAAAATAGTATTAGAATAATTTCCCTTTTCAATATTTTCTGCTAAAAGAACCCTTGATTATATTCATTATGCAAACATTTATATGATAATGATATATTTCAATCCCTGCATCAAGGAAGTAGAGAGATAGTTAAGGAGGTAAAATGATAGCATTCAAAGAGAATTGAAATAGAAAATAATAAGAGAGGAAAAAATGCTGATTTTCCGAAATCACCTATTCTGAAATGTTGGTGACCTTTCTTTGATTTTTTGCTTGGTCCACTCTCAAATTAGTATTCTTCAGAATCTATTAATCCATGGATATTTGGTGTGATAACTTTTAAATATTAAAAGAATAATTGAAATTGTCCTCACCTTTACTGAAAAAAAACATAGTAAATAGTCACAAAGCCAATGAGATCAAAATAATTAAAAAGTCACTAGGCATTTAAGTTGAAAGTTCTTATAAATTACTTTGTTAATCTATATGGATCTACCAGAGTCATAATGCAATATATTTATACTAACATGATTTAATATAATTAAACCTTTAATAGTTTAATTTAGATCAGAGATTGATGATTAGATTTAGATTGATAATTAGTTATTTGTTATTTACAGAATGTAAGTAATCCCTGTCTTCTCATAGAAAAGTATTTCATACAGGAAAATTTCATGTATGTTATACAAATTAAATTGCCAATATAAAATGATTTATCAAGGGAACAGAATGGAACTGGGAAAAATAGAACTTTTCTCATTTTAAACAAAAAGCAAGGCTGCAGTATATTACTGAAATTATTTATAAAACAAAATATTATGGGGAACTAAAATTGGCTACAAATTCTTTCAACTCCTACAATGGAGAAGTGAGGTTACTATCCTCTCCTCTTGTATGTGAGTAGGTTTGTGTCTGCTTTGACATACAGACCATAGCGGAAGCAGTGATGAAAGAGTTCCTATTCCCAGGCCTTAAGCGACTGGCAGTCCGAATTTCTTGCCTCTTGAAACTCACTCTTGGAACTCAGCTGCCTTGCTGTGAGGAGCCTAAGACATATGGAGAGACTATGAGTGTGGGGTGCTGTAGGCAGCCACATTTGAGCCCTCAGATAACAACTTGCACAAACTGTCATCATGTGAATAAGTCACCTTGAACATCTGGTCCACTTGAATCTAGCCAGCCGCTACCTGACTACACTCATGGGAGAGATCCCAAGAGAGAACCACTTAAGTGAGCGTAGTCAAGCCACAGAAGAGTTACAGAAAAAGGACAAAATGTTGTTTTTAAGCTATTACATTTTACAATGGTTCATGTTTGTTATGCAAGAACAGGTAGCAAAAATATAATTCTTAAAATTATAATGTATAAAATATACATGTATAAAGTTATACATATGTATAATAGCTTTAAAGTATTTTAGATTGGTTTACAAGAAAAAGCAAGATGAATCTTTCTTCTTTGAAAATTTTCCAGTTCTAGTTGGTTGAGACTATATGCTCCATCAGGTAAAAGGGGTGCTTTAGTGTCAACTTTTCCCAGAAGGAAAGATTTCAGAATGAGTCCTGATGCTCCAATCCAGTCTAAAGAGTTGCTGATTATGGAGTTATATGTGATCGAGGGATTTGTGACTACTACCAATAAAACTAAAACTTTTTGCTAAACCACAAGAGATTGAGTATCCAGACTCTTCACCTCATGTGCAATCAAGCAGGTCAATCTAAAACACCTGTGTTCTTTGTTGTTGAAATCAACAGATCAAGACTATTAAAGATGATCAAACTATTTCTCTTGTGAGTACATTGTTTATATATATATACATATCATTATTTATAGATCTATCTCTATACCTATATCTATCGATCTATCTATCTATCTATCTATCTATCCCATACATCTATGTGGATATATGCTATATCTATCTCATATATCCACACACCCATGCATATAGACACACATTTATTAAATATAAAATCTGTGGAAAATATGAAATATCGTCTTGTTAAGAGAACATTTTAGAAGATGACTGGTCACATGGAAAACAATCAAACATAATCAAAAATGTAACTGGTATATTTAATAGACTTCTCTCTTGGGTCATGAATCAAATTTTCCACTTAAGCAATTGTCAAAGAGTTTATGAATTTGTTTAAAATCAGCAGCTGCATTTTTTTATCCTGGAGTTATTCATGTTTCTTTATTGGTAAATACATGCTGCCGATTTTGAATTGAAATTTTAAGTGAAGTTATTTGTTAATTGTTCCATTTACAATAGACGCTGCAGCTTGGCATATCTGAAAAGTCTTCACTTATTACCCATCAATGTTATTTGTACTTTCTGGCACACCAAGGATTAAAAGAAACAACATAACCATATAAAATTAATTAAATGCAATTGTGACCTCATACACCAATGGAGTAGTGTATAGCTCCCAGAAACATATCTAATATATTTTCACTCTTGTTTAAAGTTTAAGATAATTTGGTTGTGAAATATCTATTTTTAAAATCTCCTAACTATTAAATGCATACACAATTTCTCTTAACTCTCTTAGAGAATTTATTCTGCCACTCTCCGTGCCATTACCTACTAACAATCCCTGCAAACTTGAGTAAGAGTTCCTTTTACCCTACAATCTCTTGGCAAATTTCCTCAAAGTAACATATGTATTTACATCATTGAAGGTGGCTGGGAACAACCAATAAGAAAAAGACTCCCTTGTCTATGGAGAGCTCTGAGGGGCCTAACCAACCCTAGAGAGAGAAGGATTGAATAGTAAAACTTTATATCATCACTAGAATGAAAACCAATACAGAAGACTGAGTATTCGGTTCTTGATTAGCCAACCCAGGCACAATTCTAAAGTGTGGAGAGACACACAAAAGTGAAAGAGCATGGAAAATGCAGACTTCTCTAGAGTGTGAATAACATTGTAGCGAAAATCAAGACATGTCTTAGCTTATAAAGTTAAGCTCTAAGTATTCTAATGTAACAACTTTGAAGTGCTTAAAATTAAATCAAATAGAAATTAACATTTGGCTGCCTCAAATTTCCCTTTTTTTCTCTCTCCTAATTCTTCAGCACTCATAGTTTATGCATACTTTATTCTACCAGCTGCTTTTATTTTATAATTTCCCAAGATATAAAAATTCCATCGTATGTGGATGTTCACAAATCTAGATATAACACCTCAGGCCATAACATTAAATACTTTTATCTTTTTATGGCAGTTAAGTTCACGTAAAGAAATTTGTTTTATTATTGTATACTTTTGGCCACGAATTTTCTATTGCTGATGATTCATATCTTTGAAAACACCTAAAATGTATAGGTCACAAATAAAAGAAAAGATAAACAAAACCTAAACCAAAACTCTATTGTTGTTTTTTAATGTAGGAAAAATGAGAGGTGGGGGGACTACTACCCTTTTGTCCACATATCTTATCACACACAATTGGGAAATTTATCATGGGACCAGCCCTGTGGCCTAGTGGTTAAGTTTGGCACATTCTGCTTCAGCATCCCAAGTTAGATTCCCAGGCACAGACCTATACCACTCATTGGCAGCCATGCTGTGCTGACGATCTACACACAAAATAGAGGAAGATTGGCACAGATTTTAGCTCAAGGTGAATCTTACTTAGCAAAAAACCCACAAAAAAACTAAATTTATCATTTCAAATATATTGTGTTGCTTTTTATAATGTTTGAATAGGCACAAAGCAATTTTTGAAGATAATGGGAATTATCATATATATATTTTAAATCCATTTGGAAGGTACTGTTGTTTCCTTTGACAAAGTATATGCCACACATACACGAGACAAAATTTATCCCTTTCTCTTTGTAGTAAATAATAGAATAAAATCTGCCAGCTGTCCCTTTCAGTTTTGGATAAAAATCTCCAATGACCCTCTGAGACATTTTTTTCTAGATTTGATCACCGTAAATATCTTTGCATGTTCAAGAGGTTTTTGGGGTTTTTTTTGTTTTCCAAAAGCAGCTAAATATTAAGTGGATATAAACTAACAAGAAATACATTGCTATAGAATCTTTATTATTATTATTCAGTTCACTTTTTTTTTTGTTTTTTAGCTATGAGCAGAGTAAAGGCTGCCAAGCATTCATTTTTCTGTTGTCAAGCAGTCAGCTACCAGGCTGCCTACAAGGCTCCCGCCCTTATAAACTGCCAATTTAAATTAAAGTAAATGATTCATCGTCTAAGTCACATATATTCCTATTCAAGTGAAAAACATATGATACAAAACAGGCAAATCAAAATAAATAGTGATACTGAAGTCCTCATTTCATCCAAGGAAGACATTGTAAATTGAGTTTATGAGATTTGAAATTGCACATGGGTGAAAGTAAATAACCACTAATGTCTCCTCCAAATATGAGATTCTGTGACTTATAACGTAGGTGAACACATGAAGAGTGTCACGCCTTGTATCCCCACCATGTCTAGCACAATGTGGATGTGCAGTAAACCACGTGCCAGACATTCTCAATTAATCTCCAACCTTCAATGAACTACATGCATAGGTTTTTACTTTTTACCCTGCCTCCCTGCTGCTAGAGAACTTTCCCATCACTGACTCACCCTTTTACCTCCAAAGGAAATGTCTCTACACCTTTTTAATTTCCATGCTGCTAAAGTCACCGCTATCCTCAATGCGTCCCAGCTCCATTCACTCTCGACTCAGCACTAAGACAAGGCAGCGTTGGAGGACTTACCACTCAGGACTGAAAGACATTCAAAGGGCCTGTTTGGAGTTATTGTTATCAGACTAATTTGTATAGGAAAGAGAGATCCAAATTTGCTGCCGACATTTATAAGGCAGGAAATAGACTTTTATTTGGAAATCTGAAAACCTTCTGAGAAAAAAAATGTTATGAATTTCCAGTATCCAACAGATACCTATAGGATAAAATACATAATTAAAACAGAGACTCTGATAAATAGCTAAATATTTGACAAAATCGTCTTTCATCACGGAGTTTAATTTGTCATAACAGTTTGATTGAATGTACATATCAAAATTATGGCTTCATACAAATACGTATATCACTGTTATTTGCATAATATTGTCCTTGCCTCAATCTTAGAGGGAAACTGCACTTTGAGGTACTTAGAATAGGTTATCAATCTTCCTACAAAGTCTTGTATAGTAAGAATAGAAAATAGATCCATTGGCTAAATACCTACTATGTGCCAGGTGTTTCACGTATTTTATCTCTAACTCTCACAACATTTTAAAGATGAAGAAACAGAGAATCAGAGAGATTAAATGACTGTCACAATGTTAATAGGATTTGAATCTGCCATTAACACCAGAGCTGGGGTCTTTGGAAAATAGCGCTATACTTTGCTTTTACATTCTCACTACAAACCAAAGAACTAAGTAAGTGGAATTTATTAACTGTACATTACAGATGAGGACACTAAAATAGGCACACTGATGTGCATTTGGTCACACAGTAAGATAAAAGCAGAATGTAAATAAGACTTAGGTTTACTGGATTTCAGTCTTTCAAGGAAATACTGTTTTTGTATAAAATTGAATTCTAGGGGTTTACATAGTTCCTAGTTTTAAGTTCTGCCTTTCTAATCATATTATTTTTTGCTCATCAAAGTTATATGTTAGTTATTTTTCCCTCACAGATCAGTTAGAATATTCTAGATTTGGAGAAAAGCAAGGAACAATCTTAAAGCAAATATAAAAACAAATGCTAAAATTTCAAAAATAATAAATCTAATTTGGTTAAAACATTCTAATAATTGGGTTCTAGGTAAGTACTAAAGAAAGGAGAGTTAATAAAACTTAGGAGACCAGAACCTAAATAAAATGGCCACTTAGGGTTTTTATATGATGTACACTATTTTGACTATATAATTAAATAATGTGTATATAATAAGAAATTTTTAAAAACATATATATAAAGCTCCCTAATGAATCATGATGGCTTTCTTAAGACATGGCTCAAAGCTTTTCTTGCGATGCCCTGAAATAGGTACAGCTTTTGTATACAGGTTTTATAGTTATTTTCAATGCAATCAATATGCCAATTTGTGGTGTTGTACTTGCTTTACTGCGCCTTAATATGTCAATGATATATAAGAATTCATTCAAATTTAAATTATTAATAATTAGCATGCCACATTGCAATCTACATACAGACTTCCAAACCAAGAATAAATTAATTGATATACGAGTTGCATTCTTTTTTAAAGATTGCTCCCTGGCAGATGGATTAATATTGCCTTATCTCATAACAAAGCATTCTGAAAACTAGTATAGATAAAATTACATTGAATTATTAATTGTGTAGATAGCCTGAGGTTAATAATGATTCTGAGCTGCTCACATTTCTGAAAGTACTTTATTCTTCTAGCCATGGCATTGCCAGAAACAATTACTCAGTCATGAAATGAGAAGGTAAAGTTACATGGAACTGAAATCATCATTAGTCTCTGACCCGGTTTTGATACCAATTAAGTTCTACTATTCTATTTTCTTCTAAATAATGCAGACATACCTTTCTCTTCTTTTCATAAATATGCTTTAATATTTACTATTAAATGACGTCCTGTACCACATGGCTCTAATCCAGGGGCATCACTAATGAGAACTTAATAGTTCTTAACAGTTTGTCATTAGCCAGTTCCAATGTCAACAGCGCAAAGAGGTTAAACTGAATACAAACAAATTATCCCCTTTGCCTTCTCTTTCCAGAGAGTGCACTGAAGCAATTCATTTTACCCTGGGGGTTTGATGAGCAGGAAAATTCTAATTTGTTTCTTCACTGACAGCCCCTAAGCTTATATTACAAAAGCTGTGAAATGCACAGAATCATTTTGATCTTTACAAATAGAAGAAATTAGCCAGAATTTGAGATTCAAAGGGAAAATAACCGAAACTGACCTTAGAAGAAAATTTGGTATAGAGATGTAGTGGTGAGCAGGGAAAAGGGAGATAATCCCTGGCCAGTAACATTCAATAATTTTTGAAAATCAGTGTAGCATCTTGAAAAAGCTCTGTTGGCCTAAATTTAGGTTCCACAGTTCTGGCTATGCCCCTGAAGTCGCTCTATGGCCTCAAGCTCAAAAATGAGTCAGTGGATGACTGACATCATCAATATGTTGACACAGGTTGTTCTGACTTCAGCTCCCTTCACAAGACCAACTAGCAAGTATCCATAGACAAGAAAGCATTGTGAAAATTTCAGAACCTGGGGATGAGGCTGAAGCACTCCCCTGGACCACAAAGACCTAGAAGGACCATATTAGAAAGTAAGAGGAGCAGCTTTGCTTTGATTGCATTGCACCTCCCTAAGGATGGCACAGTGCTGCACCAGGAAGGCCCGGTAGGCCTACAGTTTCTCCGGTGGCAAAAAAAGAATCCAAGGTGGACATCAACCTGCTCAGCATTGTAGAACATTTTGCAGGAGGCCCACATGGGTCTTAACTCACAGGGATAACTGGGAGAAACTGTGGAGCTTGAACACTGGAGATCAGATAGAAACAAAGAAGGAGGACAGAACTTACAGCAACCAGTGCTCAGATTTTGGTGAACTGCATTCCTGCTTACAGAGGCACCCACACAAAGATCCCAACCAATGGTTCTGCCTATCTGCAGAGCTAAGCCAGTGGCCCCGTCTGGCAAGGGAGCTTGGTTGGCTTTTCTGCCTAATTTGGGTTCCCTGCCAATGGGCCATACCAGACATGGAGACTATTCTATGGCCTCACCCAGGCATGGAGCAAATTAGCAGCCCTGCCCAAATGCTAAGCATAGTCTTCAATCCCACCACAAAGGAAGCACACCATAGATGCCTGGCAGCTATGGAACATATCCTGTGGCCTGCCTAGGCAGGAAGCCAAGCCAGCAGCTCTGCCCAACTATTGAGCACATAGCCTCTGGACACACATACTATGGAGCCTGAACAGTGATCCAGAGCAGCCTTGGAGCCCAGCCTACAGTACTGTCCAGCTCAGAGCCCGGGCTATAACTTCACCCAGTAGAGGATCCTATGGTCCTGCCTAATTGTTGAACAGAGCCTACAGCTTTGCCCAGGCAGAAAGCTCTGACATAAATCTGCCCAATTGTGGAACATAGCCTGCAGCTCCTCTCAACAAGAAAGCCTAGACAGTGACCCAGCCCAACCATGGAGCATAGTGTCCAACTCCACGCAACTGTGGGGTACAGTTGGTGGCCCTACCTTATGAAAGAGCATGACCAGTAACCTGGCACAACTAGGTCCAATGCCCAACATTGGAGCATAGCCAATGGTCTGCCTGGTCAGAAAGCCCAGCCTACTACCCTACCCAACTTCAAGGCCACAGCCTGTGGCCCTGTCTGATTGTAGAGCACAGCCTAAGGACCCATCTGACTACAAAGCACAGCCCACAGCCCCACTTGAACATGGAGTCCATCCAGTGGCACCATGCATTTGGTGAGCACAGCCTGAGGCCCCACTGACCAAAAACAATTGCAGAGCACAGCCTACAGCCCTGCCCAATTGCAGAAGACAACCAGTGGTACTGTCTTCCAGAAAACACAGCCTATCACCCCACCTGGCCAGAGGTGTTTGCAGAGCCCAGCTAGCGGCCCTACTTGACTGTGGAACATAGTCGGCATGCCTGTTCTACCAGGGAAACTACATAATGACCCCACTATAACATGGAACATAGCTAGCAGGCTCACTTAACCATACAGCCCAGTCAATGGCACCCTCCCTTACCTCAGAGCATGGGCATTGGCCTTAGACAACTAGAGATCCTGATAGCATGCCCTACCTGCCCATGGAAACTACCAGCTCACCCATCCAGTATCTCAAGCTGAACTGAATGGTGAAGATTTTTTCCTGACAAAGAGAACCTGTAAAGTCTGAAAGACTTACTCAAATGCACAGACACTAACAGAAAGATAAAAAGATCACAAAGAATCAGGTAAATATTACACCACCAAAGGATGCTAATAAAGCTCTAATAACTGACCCTGAAGAAATGGGCATCTATGAACTGTCTGACAAAGAATTGAGAGTAAAACTCTTAAATAAGCTCAATGAACTACAAGAACACAGACAGACAACTAAATGAAATAAGGAAAATTATGCATGACAAAAGAAGAAGCTCAACAAAGAAATAAAAACCATCAAAAGAAAAAAAAATCCTAGAATTGAAAAATATAATGACTGAATTGAAGAATTCAATAGAGATCTTCAATATCAGATTCAACCAAACAGAAGAAAGAATCAATGAACTAGAAGACAGATCATTTGAAATTATCTAGTCACAGGAGCAAAAAGAACAAAGAATAAAATACAATGAAGAATGCCTACAGGATGTATGAGACAGGATTGAAAGAAACAGTATATGCATTATGAGAATCCTGGAAGGAGAAGAAAAAGATAAAGGTGCAAAAAGTCTATTTATAGCAATAATAGTTGAAAACTTCCAAAAACTTGGGGAACGAAATAGTCGTCCAGATATATGAGGACCAAAAGCACCCAAATAGGTTGAACCCCAAAACTGTTATGAGACACATAAATAAACTTTCAAAAGTCAAAAAGAGGGGCTGGCTCCATGGCCAAGTGGTTAAGTTTGTGTGCTTGGCTTTGACGGCCCAGGGTTTCACTGGTTTGGATCCTGGACATGGACATGGCACTGCTCATCAGGCCATGCTGAGGCAGCATCCCACATAGCAAAACCAGTAGCACTCACAACTAGAATATACAACTATGTATTGGGGGGCTGTGGGGGGAGAAGAAGAAGAAAAAAAAAGAAGATTGGCACCAGATGTTAGCTCAGATGCCAATCTTTAAAAAATAAATAAACAAACCAGAGAAAACCTACTAAAGTAGCCTTTAAAAAAAAGTCAAAGAGAGAATTTTGAAAGCAGCAAGAAAAAGGTGACTCATCACATACAAGAGAACTCCCAAAAGACTATAAGAGAATTTCTCAGAAGAAGCTTTGCAGGTCAGGAGAGAATAAGATGATATATTCAATATATTGAAAGAAAAACTGTTGCCCAAGAATGGTACACTGCCAAAGTGGCCCTTAAGGAATGAAGGAGAGGTAAAGACTCCTAGACAAACAAAAACTGAGGGAGTTCTTCACAAGTGGACATGTCTTATGAGAAATGCTAAAGGGTGAAGTTAAAGATGAAATGAAAAGATGCTAATGGACATCATAAAAACATACAAATGTGTAAAACTTATTAGTAAAGGTAAATATACAGTCAAAGTCAAATTCTCTAATATTATAATTGTGGTGTATCAATCACAACTCTAGCTTAAAGGTTAAAAAACAGGGGGCCGGCTCCGTGGCTGAGTGATTAAGTTTGCGCGCTCTGCTGCGGCATCCCAAGGTTCGGAGCCTGGGTGCGGACATGGCACCGCTCATCAGGCCACATTGAGGCGGCGTCCCACATCCCACAACTAGAAGGACCTGCAACTAAGATATACAACTATGTACCAGGGGGGTTTGGGAAATAAAGCAGAAAAAAAAAAAGATTGGCAACAGTTGTTAGCCCAGGTGCCAATCCTTAAAAAAAACAAAAAAGGAAGATTGGCAACAGTTGTTAGCCTAGGTGCCAATCTTTAAAAAAAAAAAACACACAAATATATTAAAAATAACTATAACTACAATAATTTATTATTGCATACACATTACAAAATAGATGTAAATTGCAATACCGAAAACCTAAGTTGTGAGGGGGAAGAAGTAAAAGTATAAAGTTTCTTTATGCTATCCTAGTTATCAGCTTAAAATAGAATGTTGTAAATATATTTTATTTAAGCCTCATGGTAACCAGAAAGGAAAAGCATGTAGTAGATACACAAAAGATTATGATGAAAGAGACAAGGCATACAGCCAAAACAGTCATCAAGTCACAAAGGAAGACAGCAAGAGAGAAAGCAAGGAACAAAACAGTCAGAAAACAATTAACAAAATGGTAATAGTAAGTCATTACCTATCAATAATTACTTTAAATGTAAATGGATTAAATTCTCCAATCAAAAGACATAAAAGAGCTGAATGGATGAAAAAACAAGATCCAATGATGTGCTGCCTACAAAGGTCTCACTTTAACTTCAAAGACAGACATCAGATGAGTGTAAATGGATGGAAAAAGATATCACAAGCAACAGTAACCAGAAAAAGCAGGGGTAGCTATACTTATATCAGAAAAATATACTTTAACATAAAAATGGTCACAAGAGTCCAAAAAGGTAATTGCATAATGATAAAGGGATCAATTAATCAAAAGATGAAACAATTGTAAATATTTATGCACCTAACATTGGAGCACCTAATTATATAAAGCAAATACTAAACTAAACTAAAAGGAGAAATAAACAGCAATATAATAATAGATAGTGCTTTAATACCCCACTCTCAACAATGGATAGATCATCCAGACAGATCATCCATCTAGGCACACATAGAACATTTTCCAGGATAAATCATATGTTAGGCCACAAAACAAGTTTCAACAAATTCAAAAAGATAGAAACTATATCAAGTATCTTTTCCAGCCACAATGGTATGAAACTGAAAAATTCACAAATACATGAAAAGCAAACAACACACTGCTGAACAACCAGTGCGTCAAGGAAGAAATTAAATAGGAAATCAAAAAACATCTTGTGACAAATGAACATGAAACCATGACATACAAAAACTTACTGGATGCAGCAAAAGCAGTTCTAAGAGGAAAGTTTATAGTTATAAATGCATACATCTAGAATAAAGAAAGGTTTCAAATAAATAACCTAACTTGATACCTCAAGGAACTAGAAAAAGAAGAACAAACTAAACCCAAAGTTAGCAGAAGGAAGAAAATAATAAAGATTAGATCAGAAATAAATGAAATAGAGAATAGAAAAACAACAGAAAAGATTTACAAAACTAAATTGGTTCTTTACAAGATAAATAAAATTGACAAAACTTTAGTAAGCTAATTGAGAGAAAAAGAGAGAGGACTCAAAATTATAAATGAAAGCGGCATCATTAAAACAGCGATCACAGAAATACAAATGAGCATAAGAGACTGCTATGAACAACCATACACTGACAAATTGGACAACCTAGAAAAAATGGCTAAATTCTTAGAAACATACAATCACTGAGACTGAATCATGAAGAAAGAGAGAATCTGAACAGACCAATAATGAGTAAAGAGAGTGAATTAGTAATCAAAAATTCCCAACAAAGAAAAGACCAGAACCAGATGGTTTCACTAGTGAAGTCTCCAGAGAGTAAATTAGTGTTTGCCAGGTTTGGGGGTGAGAGGGTGGGGGTGGAGGAAATAGGTGAAGGTGGTCAAGTGGTTACAAATTTCTAGTTAAAATATGAATAGATTCTGGAGATATAACGTACAGTGTGGTGACCATAGTTAACAATTCTGTAGCATATACTTGAAAGTTGATAAGGGAGCAGATCTTAAAAGTTATTGCCACACCCACACACAAAATGATAATTACGTGAAGTGATGAATGTGTTAACCAACCTTATTGTGGAACCATTTCTCAATATATGTGTATATCAACTCATCATATTGTAAACCTTAAACTGACACAATGTTATATGTCAATTATATCTCAATCTGGAAAATTAAAAAAGGCAATGGAATAAATACTTAAAAACAAACACTTAAAATACTTAAAATTCTAAAAAAGAAAGCAGAAATCCCCAGTTGCTATTGGTGGTAAGGGATTACTACCAATTCTAAAAAATGCAAAATTCTAATTAAATGCACTTTTTTCTTCATGAAATAGGGTGTCAAATTTAGCAATTTTAAAAAAGGGAGCGTGATACAGGAGACAGAAGAAAATAATATTGTGTATTCTAAACCAGGTGCTTATTAACTGTCAAAGTCAAATGAAAAGATTAAGTAAACTTTTCCTCAGTAGCTTGCTAAAGTACAACTTTTAGTTTATACAAGCATATTTTGAGAAAAACAAGTACAGTCATATATTTGTAGTAAAAGTCAACATAGGGGGCCGGCCTGGTGGCCCAGCAGTTAAGTTTGCACTTTCTGCTTCCATGGCCTGGGGTTTGCTGGTTCGGATCCCGAGTACGAACATGGCACCGATTGGCAAGCCATGCTGTGGTAGGCATCCCACATATAAAACAGAGGAAGATGGGCATGGATATTAGCTCAGGGTCAGTCTTCCTCAGAAAAAAAGAGGAGGATTAGGCAGCGGTTAGCTCAGGGCTAATCTTCCTTAAAAAAAAAAAAAGTCAATATAATTTATAAATTGTTCATTGTATGTAGAGTACAATGTTGATGAAGAACTTTTAAGGGGATATGAAGTATGGAAGATGTGGTCTATATTCTCAAAGCACAAGCAGGGGGAAAATAAATAAATAGATTTAAACATAAGGACATGAAGTAACATAATATCAAATGTAATTATGTGTATGTAATGTGTACATGTATAACATCAGAGCAAACCATTACTTTATTCTATTACCTTATGTATTAATCTAGACGAGCAGGAGTAATAGCCTTCATTCATATCAATGGTATGGAATATGCATGTTAATCCATTTGTCCGTATTTTTTCCATGTACATTTGTAGGTCCATGGGGTATTTCAGGTAAAAGTAATGTCAAACAAGATGTCAAGAGTGTAGATAAATGAAGAAATAATTAATGAACTATTTCAGCTGAGCTGGGAGAAGACACTTTGCCTTGTGATGAAGAGAGTAGCTAAATAATTGACTTCGCTGAAGAAACACTAATATCATTATATCATCAATGACATAAAAGTATTGATCAGTTGCCACCATGCTTTGAGTAGCCTTAAGGTCAAATAAATGATTTTAAATGCATCTACTTGCTATAAGGAAAATTGCTGAGAGGAAGAAAGCAAGACATCAGCTAAAATTTCCTTATTCAACATTTTTAAGAGAATTTCCCTATTCAGCTTTTTAAAAGCCTACCTAGTTATAAGACGACAAACAGTTTAAAAGATTATAGCAAAAAATCAAGGTGAAATAAACTGGTATGAGACTACCATGAATTTGTAATTGTACTGGCACCATAAGGACATCACTATACTGTGATTGGACAGCCTAAACAGAGATACCAGCAGTCATAAATAAACCAACGTTGGACACAGAAGTCATTTAAAGTTCCACCTAATAGTGAGAACAATATTTACATACTTCTGCTTTGAGGAGAGCTGCCGCTTCCTGGCTCTCACTGCTCTTTTCTTAGCTCTGTGAATGGGGTTCTGCCATATCTATTTTCTGATCAGTTACTAATCCAAGACTTGACTCTAGTACCACCACTGATGTTGGAAACATCACTTAATATCTCTATACTTTAGTTTTCCAATCCACAAAACAATGGGCATGGGCATAATCTCTCAGAGTCTCATAGTTCTCTAAAACACTTTCCCCAAGTAACAAAAGTAAAAGGAAATGAAATGGCATTTTTTGTTCAATTTTTCTACCTTTGCTTTAATTTTAGGTTTTGAAAACATTGCCTTCTACTGTCATTCAGTTTTATTATGAGTTTAATAAAACTAACATTGGAACCTAACAAGCATGTAAAATGACATTAGATTTCCTTTTTTAATTTTGATGCCTCGGACATTCATTCTAAATTTCTAATACCCAACTGACTAAATTTAATTTTGGTTCACAACATAGTTTTAAACATATGTTTATTTAAATTACACTTGCATATACATTGTCGTTGTGCTTCATTCCCAATTTCATTAGATTCCCTCAAAAGTCATATAGACTAACACAAACATTACCCGTCAGCTCCCAGAGGAAACTCAATGCTTTCTGAGAGAAAGGCTCAAAGCAATTCAGCTCCGCTGAGTCAGGCAAGCGCAAATGATTGATTGTAGTCAGCTATCAAAACAGCTGTTAAGTTATCCCATGAAGGGTGGCAGCCCATGCTGATCACGTTAGAGTTAAAGGTCAGATTACATATTTTCAGATCCTCTCGTGTATCTGCTACTAATGTCATTGTCAGTATCATTCAGGAAAATGGAAAAAAAAAACCCAAAACTACCATTTAGTTGCTGATGCCATAGAAACAGTATCATCAACGGAAAAAATGAAATTCAAGAAATAAGTCTGTGTATTCATTGAAACCGAATGGATATATTGTAAAACAAGATGTCCAAGGAATAGGGAGAAAAAAATCTTAAAAATTAATTTTCAGAAAATTTGTTGGCTTCTTATAAGCCTAGCATTAAATACCAGTGTACAATTCATATTGAAGAATAACTTTTACTAAATACAAGGCATGTCAGACAACGATTAGTTTTTGAAACCGAAATTAGATTTGCCCTTTCATTGTTATTCTCTTTAGCTTTAATAGACATAGAACAATTGTAAAGTATATATATGATAGTCTTTGTCAAGAGGTGTAAAATTCTATACTCAAAGCACTTAACAATTTTCCATCCTGACAGCAGATCTGTAAATGGCATTTAAATTTGATATTCTTTATGTCAGATGACTTTCTTCTTAAGAATAGTAGCATGAATACAAAATCATAAAAATATTTCAGATTAAAGTTTTCTTTTATTATATCCTAAGACTGCAATATTCTGAGGCATGGATCTTGTAACATGAAATGACTCATGGTCCACAAATGTTGGGAGACAAATAACTTTCTATGAGTCTGTCAAATTTCTGTAGGTCTTGTGAGCAAGGTGCAGACTGCCCTTTGTTCAAGGATGCTTGTATAGAGAATCATCTAGAAGACAGAGTTGCATGGTGTCTTCCTCTGGAGAAAAGAGCTGGAATGCTTATTGGCTATAAAAGATGCAGAGCCCCAAAGTCCACATGTTATGCATCTCACCGAAAGTGCATATGTCATCTGATCATCTTCATATAGCTCTGTAAAAATTGGGAATCAGGAAATTGGTGCAAAAATGCTAGTACTCTGGCTGCTGCTATTGCTGTGAGCAATAAACTGCCCAGTTGCTGTGAGTGACAAATTCTCCTTTGTCTCTAATCCAGAAGTCTTGTGTCTTCCAAAAACATTTAAGAAAGTGCGGCAGGCTAACTTGTTAGCTTGCCACTAGGTAAAATCTCAGACCATTGACCCATCTTTGCAGAGAGGACCCCCAAATTGACTGCTAATTGATTTTCTTAAATATAATGGTAATCTCTAGCCATTTAATAATTGATTTTTTAAGTAATAGAAATTTATGCTCAAAATCTTTGGGTTGACTCTAGCACACAATTCTGTGCACTACCAAGCTATGGGTCATTTGAAGAAACAGAGTGGTGTACTCTCCTCAACTACTATGGGAAAAACATGGACTCCACCTCCCACAATGATGTATGTAAAATTTCTCCTAAATTGGAATGGGTGTACATATTGGGTAGCCAAAAAGAAATTAATTAGTACGTTAATATAAGAAGAGAAAAAAGAAAAAAAAGTGAACTAAAGTAAAAAAAAAGTTCTGTAAAAGATTTATGAATATTCGTACTTTCTAAACAATTCATGTAACACAGGAGTTTTACGACTTCTTGTCAGTTTATATAGTGTAATACATGCAACATATTTGTATATTATCTTGCTTCTTTATGTTACCATTCTCTTTACTACTTCCGATTTGCTTCTCCTCCTTAGGCAATTGCTTATATTGCATTTTCAAGCATCCTCACCACTACAAGAATAAATTGTTAAATTTTTTCTAAATTCCTCAAAGATAAACATATAAATGTCCAAATACATAGTAACCTAAGCTATCCAGCCCCCAAATTCATTCAGTTAGCTGATTTATAAAAGCAGCCTTCAAAATCAAATATCAAATTCAATCGAATATTATTACATTGAGCACTCATTTGCCTAAAATAAATTAGCTAAATAATTAGCTACCTTAAAAAAAAATCTGTGATATTGCCGACTTCTACCTTGCTCTATCCTATAAAATGGTTGATATTTTATAATCCTAAATGCATTGAATTGACACTCTTGGTACAAAACTCTTTTCCATTGGGAATTATAAAATTCCTTTGATGGTTATCATTGTATATCTCTCTAACATTTGTAACACAATATTTGGCTCACTTGCAGCTCCTAAAAGCACTTCAGTAATTCATTTTTTACTTTTGTCATAGTAAAAATATGGTCTGAGTTCACAGCCTAAGTAAACACCATAAGGAAATATTATTCAAATTTATATTTTACAATTAAATACAATAGGCTTCTCCACAATTGTAAACTCTGTATCATCAGCTGAGTCATCAGTTGCATTGCTTATGTTCACAGTCATTGTATTAATAAACTATTTTCACAGCAATGAGAAAAATGAATGGACACCTCTTAATTTTCCTTCTAGCACATTTAAGTCAATTAAAGAGTTTGATGGCTTTTTTGATAGAAAAGACTTGGAAAATAATAACCACTCAGACCATCACCATTTCAGACAGAATTTATGACTCTGGGCCAAAAGTTCCTTTGAAGTGGTGCATTCTCAAGATTACTTTTATTCCTCTCTGTTACCACAACCTGACTGGTATGATACCACCATTGAAAACTACTGGATTGAACAAGATAAGTCTCAGCAGAAAAGTTGGAGGAAAGAACTAAAAACAATTGAGGACGCAATTCACTCACTAATCATACACCCTGTAAGTTCCTCTTGTACTTCAGAATCTTACAGATACTAGGGGGTAAGCGAAAATTCAGAAACAAAGCACACCTTGAGTGATACGCGCTATAACAAAGGTACATATGAAGGTCAATGAAGCACAGAGGATGGGATGATGAACTGTTTGCACAGTGAAACGCAAAGAAAAGTCCAGGCAGTGAGAACAGCACGGGCAAGAATGAAAGAGCATGGCTGTTTGGAGAAGTGATGAAAAGTTCAATATACCTGGAACAGCAAGTGAAGATCTCAAGAGCAATGGAGAGAAAACTGGTACAATCTATGACAATGAAGCCAGGATAAATTACAGATGGACAAATATAATACGTTACATCTTTAGCTTAAACTACAAGCTTCATTAACGGCCATTAATAAGAGGTTCAGTCAATTTATCCTTTATATAAAAATGCTCCTTTTTTCTTTCTTCATCTTGGTTGGCACTTTGTGAGCTCTTTTAGTTTGTACACTAAACATTCTTAATTTCTAGAAAATATCCTTTATTTTATCTTTAAATTTCATGTCACCATGTCACCTTTAGCTCCATTGGATATTCTGAATGTAATCTGTTTGCCTTTCTTAAAGTTTTCTTTCACATTTTCTGTTTGTTACCACATTCAGTGAGAGACCTTCACCTGGGATGTACAGATTATTAATTCACTTGTTTAATGTAAAATATATCAAACATCTATGTCTAAAACATGTACAATTGACAAACATAAGTGATAAAATGATACTCATTCTGGTAGATTGATTAATTTTTTCTAATTATTCACTCTCCCATCCTGAAAGAAACTGTTTCATCCTTTGCTGTTTGTGATTTGACTTGTGGTGTCTCCTATTGGAGGAGTATACTTTCCTTCTCCATTAACACAGGGTTTAGCCATGTGACTTGCTTTGGCATATGGAAGTGAGGGGATATGGGGCAGTCCACATCCAAGAAGAGACTCTGAGAGCCATTGCGTAATTCTACCAACTCTCTGCCTCTTTTACCTGTGCCCTTTTAATGGCACTTCCAAGAGGGGAGTTTCTCCTATTTTAGCCTGGATTCAGAAATGAAAAGACATATGGGGCAGAAGCAGAGGAGCAACTGATGATCCACTGAAGGGGTTCAGAGCAGGCCTCCCCAAGACGTGCCACTTTGGCATGTGGAGTATTTTGGCCTAAAGGCAATTGAGACCCTTCAGGCTCAAGAAAAACATTTACCTTTCCCTTAAAGAATTTAAATAGGACTCTTTGCCCGTAATAAGAGTTATTATCAGAAACAAATTTTTATGAACTATTTGTACAGCAGGGCAAACTTCTAATTACTGAAAATCTGCTCTTATTGTCCTATGGATTACCCTCCTCCCCTTTGAAGCCTTAGGCCCCTATCCCATTCCCTAGCTCAAAAGGCATATATACCTCATTTTAGCTTTTTATCCCTGAAACTCTCATATATGTGGGGTCTGTGACGTGGGGTTCCTACACATGGAAAATTAAATTTGCTTTTCTCCTGTTAATCTGTCTCATGTCAATTTAATTCTTAAAATTAAGGTTACCGTAAACTGACCTTAAAATAGGGAGATTATTCTGGATTATCTGGATGGATTCAGTGTAACAATATGAGTCCTTAAATATGTATAATTTTTCCCAGTTGTGGTCAGAGGGAGATGTGACTATGAAAGAAGTTAGAGGGATGAGATGTGGGAAGGATTCCACTAGCCGTTGCTGGCTTTAAAGATGGAGAAAGGGAGCCATGAGCCAAGATGTGGGCAGCCTCTAGAACCAAGAAAAGGCAAGGAAACAGATTTTCCTTTGACAAGAGATTTTCACATATTGAAGTATATGGGGTAACTATTCTTGTTCAAAACTGATTTGGTTTGAACTAAAGAAGCCTGACATGGCCTATCAAACATATACTGTACATCTGCTTTAATCATTAAAGTAAAGAATGCCCTCTCTTAAGATAAGAATGCATACTTCCTCTCCTATACCAGTACCAATAACACCTTATAGGTTAGTCCTTTTCTGGACATCAGGGTCATGTCGACCTGCTAAGTTGCAACAGAATACCTCTTTGAAACTTTGATGAATATGTATCCTGGGCATATTTAATGTATGTTCTTTGTTCCAAAAAGGTGTAAGACTGTACTGAAAACCATGCTTCTCCAAACGCTTTCTTCCTTTGTGGAAAGTGCTTTCCTGGGTTATAATCCTCACCCTGACTCAAATAAAATTCACCTCTCTCTCTCTCATCTATGGAATCGTTATTGGTTATTTTGCATGGACACCTTACAGCTACCATAAAGGAATGCAGCCTTGCTGACACACTGATTTTAGCTTAGTGAGACCTGTGTCAGACTTATGATCTACAGAACTGTAAGATAATAAATATGTGTTGTTTTAAGCCACTCAGTTTTAGATTACTTGTTACATTATCAATAGAAAACCAATAGAGTTGGAGAGGCACATATCCTGTTAGCCAGCAGTTCTACTGCTAAATATAAGCTCTCGAGAAACTGTTGCACTTTTGCACAAATTGTAAATAAGGCTGTTCATTGCTGCATTTTTTGTAATAGAGAAAAATGGAAACAACTTAAGTGTTATTAATAGAGGAATGGATATAGTCACACAGGTTATGTTCTAGAACAGTTAAAATAAACCAAATATATCTTTACAATTCACCATAAATAAATTTCAAAAATACGATATTGAAGGCAAAAGCAATTTGCAGATTGATACTGATGAATAAATGACAAGCAGTAGGATATTGGAGTATTATATGAAGAAGTCATTTGGTTCAAATTTAATTCAGCCTGACCTTGTTTTTCTAAAAATATCTGATGTGGCCTGTTGAGCATATATTGTATATCTGCTTTAAACATTTATAATGTCCCAAAGACAAGAATGATGTTCTTAAAGATAGGGATGTAGCTTACCTCCCATATGGGCAATTCTTTAAGGATAAGCATCTCTTCCTAGAAACTAAGGATGAATTACCAACCTGCTGTGTTAACCTCATGACCACCAACATGCTGTGCTAGCAAGGCAATCTCATGACGGCTGTAAAAGGGATATTCCTGTCATATGTGATGTATGTTTTGTTCCAAGATGGTATATAACCACTCTGTACACTCCACTTCTTTGGTGACCTTCCTTCCTTGGGGAAGAAAGCCCCCAGGCTATCGTCCTCAGACCTGGTTCATAATAAACTCACCCCAATTTTGATTTATAGATTGATTACAGATTATTTGAGTCGATAATACAAATGACATGATATCATTTATATAAAATTTTAAAACACACAAAACAATGCCATTATATTATTTTGGGATACATACACATATGGTGAATTTTTAAAAACATAAGTGGAAAAGATCCACACAAGCTGCAGAGTGATGGTTTATTCTAGGAAGCAAATGAGGGAATGGAATGGAGTATCTGTGTAGAAATGGGGCGTGAGGGAGGCTTAAGCAATTGTAGCCAAAGAATTATAAAATTCTTGTAAAATATTCAAAACAAATGAAACAACGTGTTAACATTCACTGAATATTGACAGTAACTGCACCAAGTTTCCTTATATTCCTTTAAAATTTCAGTTTGTTTTGAAATATTTCATACTGTAAAATACAAAAACATAGAGAAAAGAGAAAAATAAGTGACAGTTCTGGCTTGAATTCTAGCTCTGGTAATTACTATAATACGATTTTAGGCAAGGGATTAGAGAAATGATAAATTTGAGCAATGATTTATTTGAGCACTTACAAATTTAAATGATAGTAAATTTTGATAAGAATCTAGGATTTGTTGTGCCAAGAAATGTGCTCAGTGCTTTATATATTGTTTCACTTAATCTTATAACAATCATCATGTGGAATGTGGCAGGTTCTAGTATTATTATCTTTTTTATAGCTGAAAAATCAGAGGCTTAAAAAAGTTTAGTATTTGCCCAAGATCATATACATAGCTATTGAAGAACAAAACTAGGATTCAGTAAGCTCGGTGAGTGTAACCCCATAGGGTGTGCTCTGAACCAGCAGATGAACCCCAGGCGTCTTAGTAATGACAAATTGAAATGGCAAGCAATAGTATATATTGGAATATATGAGGAAGCCATTGGGTGTAAACCTAATTCGGCCTGACTTTGCTTTTTCCAAAAGGGCCTGACTGTGGCTGTTGAGCACGCATTGCATATCTGCTTTAAACCATTTCCTACGGCAAGAACAAAGGCCCTTGAGATAAAGGTGCAACTTCCCCCCACGTTGGCATTTCCTTAAGGACAAGCATCTTTCCTTAGGCTAGGAACTGATTGCTGTGCTCACCTTTGAACACCCAGCTCACCTGTGACCACCCATCTCCAGACAGCAGAACTGCCACACTGCTGTGTTCACAGAGACAGCAGACCTACCTGCTGTTTCCATCAATCACTGTGCCGACAGACAGAGCAGTCTTGTGACTATTGTAACAGGGACATTTCAACCATAGGTGAAACATCCTGTTTGGGGGTATATAACCACTCTGTGCACCCCACTTCTTTGGTGCCCTTTCTTCCTTCTGGCCATGGTCCTCAGATTTCAGCTCAGAATAAACTCTCCCAAATTTTCATTTATAGATTGGTTATGGATTATTTTCGTCGACAGTAAGGAAAACATAATTTCTTTGTAGATATCAGAAAACTCCTCATATAACTTAAGATGTACCTCAATATCTCAATTTCACAGATGAAGTAAAAGAAGTTAACTTTCAACAGTTTTTGTGAACCTTAAATGTACAAACACATGTGAATATAAAGTACCTGGCAACGTTCCTCGCCCATAATAGTCAAGCTTTCTTTCACTCCCTGCCTTCCTGCTTTATTCCTGTATCTGGAGTAATCTCTAAGCAAGACTCAAAAATTTGAACCCAACTGATTTAAAGAGGTATGCTGTTGTTTTATGTAGGTCTCAGCCTGTCTATAGTGATGCTTCCTGCTACAAATGCCAGGGCGCACTCACGTGGGCTTGCAAACTCTCCATGGACATCTCCCCTTTCAAAGCCAATGTTGTGGCTGGATGGTCCTTGTGTTTCTTATTATGATTGCAAGACACCCTCAGCAATAACCATCAGGAAACTTCAAAAGACAAAGTTTATTACTCACAAGTCCTGGATACCCGGGGACACACAGCAAGGTTGCCTGTAGAGAGAGAGATAGGTGGCCTGAGGTTCCTGCTTTTATTGGGGTCAAGAGTGGGGACCCAGGGATTCTCAGGTTCACCCTTTATTGGTGAATTTAAAACTGAGTGGGGATTAAAGGGAGGGGAAGGGAAAAACAAGCTGTCAAAAGGTCAGTTATCTAAGTCAATGGAAACTTCTAAAACAAAGGAAACTTCAGGAGTAGGGCAGCCTGGCTCTTTATCTAGTCTGGCAACGTGTTTATTCAAGATAGTCCTCCTTGAAGTGAATGCCTCAGCAATCAAAAGCTTAAGTCAGGCACTTAAGTACCTTACAATAAAAAGAAAAACCCACTCAACCATCAGGTGCTCATACTACAGCTGTCCTGGTCTTTTCTTCTTTAATTAAAAAATAAAAAACTCTCCTTACCTTTAAAATTTCCAAAAAGGGATAAAGAAACAAAATGTAGTCCATAGTACACTCACTAAGTAGACATGAAAATTCTGAGATCAACCCAGCGGTTTAATAAGTATTACTTTTACATAATACTAAAGCATTTGCATACCACCAAATTGCCAATAATTGCTCTCCTACCTGGGGGACAAAATAGCAGGTTGTTTCTAAATTGAAATTTTATAATGAAGAAAAATGTGGCTGCTGATAGTTTCTGCATCAATACGTTCATATTATATATACGTTAATATATTCGTAATATATCAGTGCAGTTTCTCATGAAAATAAGGTAACTAGAATTTAAGTTTCATAATGAGCTATGTAGTCAGAAAATAGATTTTATGATAACTATGATCACTGGAACAGGTTAGAAGTTAACCTTTCAAGTCAGTTATATACTCCCAGTATTGATATCATAGGGGATCAGAATTTGCCATGCCTTAGTGTGTCTCTTTGGCTTGATTATTTTTAAGAACAAAAGACTCAGAAAGAAACTTTGACCTTCCCCTCTAACTGCCTCAAATAATTTAAGAATGAAGGCCTGTCCTAGGAAGGAACTACATGGTAGATAACTTTGGGTGTGGTAGACAGGAAGGCACCTAGCAAGGCCATGGCCCAGCAAACTTTTGTTTACCAAACATTTGCTTTTCCATCTCCATGTTGTTGATGCAAATAATCCATAATCAATCTATAAATCAAAATAGGGTGTGTTTATTATGAGTCAAGTTTGAGGACTATAGCCCAGGGCCTTACTTCCCAAGGAAAAAGGGTACCAAAGAAGTGGGGTGTACATAGTGGTTATGTACCATCTTGGAACAAAGAGCATACAACACATATGATAGGAATATCTCTTTTACTTATGTCAGGAGATGCTTAGCTGGCACAACAGGTCAGTGGTCAGCAGGTCAGTGGTCACAGGATCAGCACAGCAGGTTGGTAATTAATTTTTAATTTCCAGGAAGAGATGCTTATTATTAAAGAAATGCCAATATGGGGAAGCTACATCCCCATCTTTAAGGGCATCATTCTTGTCTTTGGGATGTAGTAAATGTTTAAAGCAGATGTACAATACATGCTCAACAGGCCATGTCAGGCCTTTTTGGAAAAACAAGGTGAGGCTGAATTAGTTTTAAACCAAATAACTTCCTCATATACTCCAATATATCCTATTGCTTTTTATTTATTATCAGTGTGCATTGCCTTTCTCCACTTTGAAGTGCCAAACCACTACTCTCAATTTCCTCCTTTGTCTTTAGCTGAAGATGGTGTTTAAGGTGGTGGCTTCCACCATTTTGGTGAGTTACTCAGTTTTCCTCGGTTTCTCTCATGTATACATGTTATTACACTTTGTTTGATTTTCTCCTGTTATTCTGTCTCAGGTCAATTTAATTCTGAGACCAGTCAGAAGGACCTAGAGGGTAGAGGAATATTCTTCCTCCTCTACTATACTGCCAAAATTGCCTGTAGTGGAGCTATTTAAAAATGGAGTCAGAGTTAGCTTTCCACAGAAACTGCCTTGCTGTATTGAATCCTGGGCTGGGCCAAACCTTTGGACTGGGCTAAAACTACCATTGTTTTACAATGAATACCTTAAGAAGTTAACAGAGAAATGGACATCCTGATCACAAGACTGAAGATTATGGACTTTCTGTTTGAAGATGGAATCAGTAATCAATTATGTATAGCCAAGGACAACTTAGTTTATTAATACCCATAGAATTTTTTTTTCTTTTTCTTCTTCTTTTCATGTAACTATCCCCTTCCTTTTCTTGTAAAAACCCTTTGTTTTCAACCTGTAAGGACACTATTTGGGTTTCTACCTAAACCTGTGTTCCTAAAATTGCAGTTCTTTCATCCCAAATAAATGCTTTGCCTTTTAAACTGGTTTCTTTTTGTAAAAAAGTTAAAAATATTAATAACTCTGCAAATTAAATATGGGACCAAATTGATCTACTCATATACAGAATGTTACAATGTACTGTCTTTCAGAAGATTAACAGTTGAAATGATCTGTGGTATTCTAGCTAAAATAAAAACACTTCGAGGATTGTACTATAAAATATTCAAAGTTATTGCTACAATCGTTAACTTATGTCTTGATGCAAGGAAGCTTCACTTTCTATTAGTTTACTCTCAGCAGTCTTTTATGTTACATTTTATGAGCAGAAGTCTTCAGACTAACATAACAGAAAAAGTAGCTCAATTTCAATAAAAATTGCCCTTCCAATACTAATTTTTAAAAAATGCTACTGATAAGATTTGTTCATACCTTGATAACAAATTTATTCTGGCAAAAGAACTCCCAAAATGACTTACTTTTTCAGAGTCAATATCTTTAAGGAGGATATACACTAATGAGCTTAATAATAATAAAAGTGATTTTTTTCTGACTAATAGGAAAAGAATGGCCAAGATGATATAGGTTGAACTGATTCCAAACTGGAGACATGATGTTCAAATCATACAAACCGACAGTTTCTCATTTTCGCACTTCCATGCTATTTTGATTTTTTCTACACCATCACCATCTCATTCTTGTCATGGCAAATCACATGGCAAGCCACAGACTGAAATGAATCTAAAAATACTGAAAATAAGAGCCAAAACCACTAGGGTAGACCAGATATGGTAGAAAAAAAGGGAGTCAGTGCAAACTTCTTTTTTGTCTTTGGATAATATAAAATCCTCAGATTTTCTTCAGACCCACATCTCAAAGGAATGTCTCATTTTAAATTTCTGTAAGTTCTCATTGAATTTAATCTTTAAAAAAAATCATGATCTAACTTATTTTGTGAAGTTCTTACATAGCTCATTCTTCCACAACAGTTTAACCTCCTGAGAAGAGACCGCATGGAAATGTCCATCATAACAAACCTGCCTAGCCAAGTAAAAAAGACCCTCATCCACTGTTTAATTTAACATCTGGGATGATGACATGGTGAACATTCAATTCAACACCAAAACAACTCAGAGAATCTTCCAATCCTCTCTATTTATTTCCATCACTATCCTGAGTTGAGGGCACAGTGAAAATACTGGCATTGTAATAAAAAATATGAGTGAGTGTAGGGGTAAGGGGAAAGTGAAAGAAAAATCTAACGTTTAGATCCAGAAAGAAAAAATATATTATAACATTTAATATAGTATTTTTTTTTACAGTACTACCATATGCTTCAGAAGAATAAAATTTGTGAGAACTAAAAACTTGGTGCGACCATGATCCATCCAGCTTCTGCACACTTAGCTGAGCCTAGTGTGCTCTATCACAAAGAACATTATTCTTCTGGCCTTAGTTTGTGATCATTTAAAATGTAAGCACAATCATTGATAACCTCTATAATTTTCACTAGAGGCATATTAACTGCAAGTGACATTCTGATTCAGATATAGTATCTAATTTCTTGTTGAATCTTGCTAAGTTATTTGCCTTCATAAAATATCATGGCAGGGTTCCAAGGGTTAATTATGAGTTGCATAAAAGGCACTTCCTTCAACTCATTTTAATTTATTGTTTTTCACTAAGCATTTCCCAGGAACTTGGCTCACTGAAGTTGAAAGGAAGAGTTACTTTCCCCTGCTCGCCTCCCATTCTACTTTCGTCTGATATATATAGTCAACAACAACTAATTTCACAGCTCAGTTATTTAATCCTTGAAAAAAAGACATTTCCTCAAAATCAGATGATAAAAATGAGTTGGGGAAGCTGTACTAAAAAAAATTCATAGCTTTAAAAATGATATTTATGTAGGCTGTATTTATGAATTCCATCAATTTAGTGAGACATAACTAATAAATTTTCTCTAAATTCTGCAAGAGGGGATAACTTATAGATTCATATTTCTAATAATATAACACCAACATATTATTTCAATTATGCACTCAAAGCCTGGAAATGGAAGATTATGATATATAGGATAATAGATGATCATCAAATGACTGTAATACCATAATTCAGAAGATGGCCACAGCACTTGAGTAGTTTATGAACTGTGGCAGGAATCCCCAAGTGCATTCATACATTCAATGGGAAGCCATTACTGTTACAGAATGAAAACATTTTTTTAAATCTTAACAAATTTCAATACCATACCTGAAAGCTCAACTCTACATTTTAGCGTCTGCCTCATGAGAGGAAAGCTTTTTTATTCAACAATAATTAAGTGTAGGGTCTTTAAAGCTGCATTTAACAAATTTGATTGAGATACATATTTATTGAACTCTATTCAGAGTGATTACTAAAGGTGAGGGTATGAGAAGAGGAGGAAACACTAACTTTTTCACTTCAGTGGTGTTAATCGTTCAGTAATTCTACATTTGATTATATTTATGAAAATATGAGAGGACAAACAGTTTGGTATTTTCTCTGTTACATGGTGCTATAGAAAGGACATGCTCCAGAAGACCATAATATGTTTAATAATATTTGAGCATGGAGACGTGTTGAATCTTTTGTTGTTGTTGTTGTTGGTATTTCATTATGATTCCATTGTGAACCTCTTCTCTCTGAACCTATTCAATTTTGGGGAACTACATTTTCAGCTTATTCCACCTAGTATGTGAAATATCTTTGTCTCATAGCTGTTTTTAAACTTACATCTTACAAGCTTTATAAAGTGTCCCCTAGTTTTTATAAAGTGGGAAAATATTTTTCCAGGACATGTCATATTAATAAAATCTTTCATTATAGTGAGCATTCACCAGTGCCAAGCATTTTACATACCTCGTATTATACTTTCAGCATCTATGTTGGATATTATTCAAACCTACTTTACAGATAAGAAAATTGAGCTTGAGGAAGGTGAAGAAATGATAGCAAAATGAAGATAAAGCCCAAAGCTGTCCACTTTCAAGGAACATGCTCCAAGTCACTCTACTTTTGACTCCACTTTGGAAATCTTAGGATCGTGTAGACAGGTTTCAAGAAGATTCAAGAGGAGAAAAGAGAGAATGATGTAGCAGAAAAGACTGTGTCAGCATTGCCTTGAGACACATGTATAATAATCTTTGGAGCTGCCTGCCTCCTATGTCCACTCCCACCACTGAACAGTCCATTTGCTACCAGAGAGACAAATCTGGTGTAGGATTGCCAAAGTAAATACAAACACTCAAGTTGTTTGAACTCCAGATATGCCAGGATTTTTTTTTTTTTGGTATGTGTGTCCTAGATATTGCATAGACATACTAAAAATTTATTAGTTTTTTAGCTGAAATTCAAATGTAATTGAATCCTGTATTTTTATTTGCTAAATCTGGAGGATCATTTCTTTCCTTTCTTAGGCAGTTTAGCTAAGAGCTGGCTCAGCAGGTCTGAGTTAGCTCATTGGAAGACTAGGCTGTTATCTCGGGAGCTCTCTCTTTCTGAAAAGCCACTTCCCAGACCAGATAGATGCTCCTGTCTGCTGTACTTATAAATATATAGATTGTTATGAGCCAGAGCCCCCTCTACTGGGACTGCAGCCACGGTGCATGCAGCCCCTCTCTGCCCTGTCTAGGCGAGGCCACAGGAAAAGCTCAGGGAATTGGGTGTGTTCTGCTACTTCTCTGCTAATAAATTATTTCCCAATAAACCCTATTCTACTGCCCATCCCACATGGCACTAAAGACATGTGTCATAACAATTTGAATGACATTTTGCAAATTTTTCATCCCCTTTATCCATTTCAATGTTCATTTTAACTTGTGTTCATATGTACATAACTGAGAAATTCCACACAGGGGGTCACTCATAATGGGTTTTGGTGAAGAAGCCTACTCTTGTTCTGTTTTTAGAGAGGGTATTCATAAATGTTCTCACTTACTTTTTAAATTTCTAGAGTAAAAGTTTCTAGTCTATTTAGTCTCTCCTGCTATGACACACTACTATGTCTGAAATATGCTCTTTTTCCTTCTCAAACTCTTCTCCAGTTTCATAAAGCTTTTCTTGAAATACAACTTTCAGACTCACAATTCTCCTTACATAGATGGCCAGTAATTTGGTTCCAAAGACAATATTTTCCCTTTCATTTATAATGCTTTTTCCAAAAGGCACTTGTCTTTCATTGGCATTCATTTAAATGTGGGAACACTGTAATCTATTTTTTTCTAGAATTCAATTAACAGCTTAGGATCTATAAATACAATGTATATTTTGTTTATAAAATGCATATTCTATACTTTTGCAAAATGTAAATGTCCAAAACCTCATAAAATCATATCTTCCTCACCTTGGCTCCCAAAATGACATTTTACTTTCAACAGGTTAAGTACAAACTTTTTATTTAAAAATCTATTTTTATTTAAAAATCTATATATTCTTATTCAACAACACCTTCCCAAGACACTGCTTTCAACATTCTTCTATCCACTGTAATCTAATTTCATACTATCCTATCTTCCTTTTCTAAACACCCTATATTTTCACTGCTCTGCTGTTCCCATCAAGTTGTTATTTTTGCTTTCCTGTTTAAGGAAACAAAATCTGTTCTCAAATAAACCCAATAATGTCCTTGTTGTAAGAAAATTTGCCAGATCTTTCAACTTATAACTTTGCTTTATATTAATTATATTTATGCTATTATGCCTTGAAGTATAGTTATTGACATATCATCTGAACAGAATAGAATCTCACTGAGGTTGGAGGCAATGTCATGCACATCTTTCTGTCACCCAAAAGGCCAGGAAGAATTATTCCCTTCACATACTAATATTCAATATATCTTTGTTGGTTAATTGTTAGAATAAAATGCAAGAATTTGGAACTATATTATAATATATATTTTAAAAACCCAATCTTAAAAGAAATAAATAAATTGATTCCATTTACAATAGAATCTAAAAAATAAAATACTAAGGAATAAATTTAACTAAGGAGGTAAAAGATCCCTACGCTGAAAATTACAAGACATTGATGAAAGAAATTGAAGTAAACACAAGTAAATGGAAAAAAGTATCCCATGTTCATGGATTGGAAGAATTAATATTGTTAAGATGTCAATACCTACCAAAAGCCATCTATAGATTCAATGAAATCTCCATCAAAATTCCAATGACATTTTTACAGAAGTAGAAAAAATAATTTTAAAAATTATATGGAACCGTAAAAGGCCCCAAATAGCCAAGTAAATCCTGAGAAAGGAGAACAAAGTAGGAGGCATCACATTTCCTGATTTCAAACTATAATATAAAGGCAGACCCATCAAAATAGTATGGCTCTGGCACAAAGATAGACAAGCAGATCAATGGAACAGAATTGAGAGCCTAGAAATAAACCCAAGCAGGGGCAGCTGCAGTGGCCTAGAGGTTAAATTCAGCGTGTTCAGCTTCTGCAGCCCACATTCAGTTCCCAGGTGCAGATCTACATTACTCGTCTGTTAGTGGCCATGTTGTGGCAGCTCACATACAAAAAGAGGAATATTGGCAGTGGATGTTAGCTCAGAGTGAATCTTCCTCAGCAAAAATAAAACAAAAGAAACAAACAAAAAACAAAACAAAAAGAAATAAACCCAAGTAAATACAGTCAACTAACATTTGACAAGGGAGCCAGGAATACTCAATAGAGAAAAGACAGTCTCTTCAATAAATGATGCTGGCATAATTGGATATCCACATCTAATAGAATAAAACTTGACCCATATCTTATACCACTCACAAAAATTACCTTGAAATGGATTAAAGACAAACATAAGAACAAAAGCCATAACATTCCTAGAATAAAACATAGAAATAAAGCTTCTTGACATGAGTCTTGATAATGATCTTTTGGATATGACACCTAAAGCACAAGCAACAAAATCAAAAATAAATGGGACTACATCAAACTTAAAAACTTCTACACAACAAAAGAAACCATCAATAAAGTGAAAAGACAAGCCACAGAATGGGAAAACATATTTTCAAACTAAATATCTGATAAGGAATTGATATCCAAAATATATAAAGAACTCATACAAAAAAACAAATAACCCAATTAAAAAGTGGGCAATGGAACTGAATTGATATTTCTCCAAAGAAGACACATATATGAAAGGCGAACAGATATATGAAAAGATGGTCAACATCACTAGTCACTAGGGAAATGCAAATTAAAACCACAATGAGACATCACTTCACATCTGTTAGAATGACTATCATCAAAAGACAAGAGATAACAAATGCTGGCATGGATATGGAAAAAAGGGAACCCGTGTGCACTGTTGGTGAGATTGTAAATTTGCACAGCACCTATGGAAAACAGTATTGAGGATCCTCAAAAAATTAAAAATAGAACTACCATAGATCCAGCTATTCCACTTCTGGGAACATATCCAAAGGAAATGAAAACACTAACTTGAAAAGATATCTGCACTCCCATGGTCATAGCAGCATTATTCACAATAGCCAAGACAAGGAAACAACTTAAGTGTCCTTTGACAGATGAATGGATAAAGAAGTTGTGGTATAAATATACAATGGAATGTTATTCAGCCACAAAAAATGAGAAAATCCTACCGTTTGTGACAGCATGGACAGATCTTGAAGGCACTGTGCTAAGTGAAATGGATCAGACAGAGAAAGACAAATACTGTATTATCTCACTTATATGTGGATTCGAAACCAAACAAACAAACTTACAGAAAAAGAGATCAGACCTGTGGTTACCAGAGGCAGAGGGTGGAGGAAGCTGGCCAAAAGGTACAAATTTCCAGTTCTAAGGGAAATATACTGGGGATGTAATGTACAACATGATGACTATAGTTAACATTGCTGTACAGTATATAAGAAAGTTAAGAGAGTGAGCTCATCACAAGGAGAATTTTTTCCCCTTTTTTCTTTTCTTCTTTCCTTTTTATTGTATTTATATGAGAAGATGGATGTTAGCTGAATCTATTGTGACAATCGTTTCACAATAATTGTAAATCAAACCATCATGCTGTATGTCTTAAACTTGCAGTGATGTAGGTCAATTATTTTTCAATAAAACTGGAAAAAAAACCGTAATTCAATCTTATTGTTTTTTTCATCATTTATTCGAACTCACTCTTTAAGGCTACTTTTTTCCCCTTTATACTTGTTTGAAACCTGGGATAAATCCTCTGGTCTCTTTAATCCCTAAAACAATCTAACTTCAGTAACTAAAACATCTATTTCAACCTAATAGTTAAAATTCCCAACTTCTTGTGGAGGCGAATCTGCTTCCCTCCTTCGGCGAGGGGCTGCTTTAGGCTGGTGCCTGAAGTGAAACAGAGGGTATGGCTGGTTCTTCTGTCTCTCCCATCACTAGCCTCCCTCAGGTGCTTCCTGAATTTAAAAGGGGAAGAGGGCCAGGTAAGTCTTCCTTGCTGTGTACTATTATGGTGATTCAGCTGTGACTCAGTGCTTGGCAGGGATGTAAAGCTGATTTATTTTTCTTGTAGCAAATCCCTGTTGATCTCCAGCTTTTTCCCGCTAATGACTGCTGGTACCACTAGGTGATCTGCTTAGACAGCAGCTGACACAATGCACATAGAAACCCTCGGGCATTCTTTCTCTCACTATCACCTGTATGTGTAGGTAAGTCCCAATGCAGCAAACATCTATTTGCTGCTCTTTGAACCAGCTCACTGGTCACGTTCTCTTACTCTTTAGAGTTCTCACCTGTGATTCCAACAAAAATCCCGAGTTCCCCAAACTCCAGAGAACACATATCAGAGGAAGCAAAGATTCAGGGTTCTCAAAGCTGTGTGGTATGATCTGAATGTTTGTATACCCAAAAATTCTTAGGTTCAAAATTCATGTTACCCCTAAGATGATAGTATTAGGAGTTGGAGCCTTTAGGAAGCAATTAGGTCATGAGGACAGATAAACGAGTTAATGAGAGCCCTCATGAATGGGATGAGTGCCGTTATAAAATCTGAGACCGCAGACAGCTCCTTTGCCCCTTCCACCATGTAAGGACGTGGCAAAAAGTCAGCAGTCTGTAACGTGGAAGAGGGCCTACACCACAACCTGATCCTGCTGGCTCCCTGATCTTGGACTTCCAGTCTCCAGAAATAAATTTTTGTTATTTACAAGCCACTTGGTCTCTGGTATTTTGTTATAGCAGCCTGAGGAGACTAAGACACCGCATCAGAAACAGAGGTAGTTGTGGTTTTATCTGAGGCTGAATCTACCCTTCTCTAGAGAAAGACCTAGAATCATGGAGTGTGAGAGCCAGAAGATGCATTAAAATCATCTAGTCCAGAATAGCCAAATTAAAGATGAAGAAATTGAGAGCTGAACATTATGCGATTTAAGCAATTGTTGATTAACTTTAACTCTACAAACTATTGAATGCTCTTTTTGCAAGCAATAATGGCAATACAAAGACAAATATGACACAGAATTGGCATTGCAGGAGATTGAGTTAGTTGATGAACTGATATGACAATCCAGATCTCCTAGTGCCTGTTCCAAAATCATATCTGCCAGCCCACCCTGGGAGAACAGTTCTCAAGTGTAACATGCAGAAGACTCCCCCTGGGAGCTGTTAAAAGGCAGATTCCTGAGCTCCACTGCTGAGATTCTATTTCAGTGTGTAGGGTCCATGAGATTTCACGTTAACAAGCACCTCAGATGATTCAAATGCAGGTGGTTGTGTTCCAGAATTGAAAAGCACAGTTCTTTTTGTATTGGAGAGGGCCCTGCCCACTGATATCCATGTCAGAGAGAAGTGGTGCATCTGTGTCCTTCGGTGCCTGTCATATCATCCCACAATTTGTCAAGCTTAAAAAATGTGCGCAGTTGTACTAAAGATACTGTAGCGTCCATTTGGGTGTCTCTGATTTTCTAAAACATATTTTTCCAGGTTTATTTTAAAGTTTCCTGCTGAATCCTACAGATCATCCCCTTGTTCTGAGATTCCCTGAATGATATTGTTACTTGAGGACTGTGTTTTATTTTCTCTTTTACCTTTCAGTAAATAGAACCTTGCACACACTCTATCTATACGGAATATGTAGCATATTGGCTTCGTTACATATTCTTTCTTCCATTTTCACAACATGTCTTTATAAAATATGAAATTATAAGAGAGAAAACTTTACAGCAATATTGACTTCTTTTGATGCTCCTTTTATATCTTGTAGCATGTTAGGACACAGTAAGAAATAGATTGAACAGTAGGAAATAGATTGCCAAAGCAGGTACCAGAGGCATGTTAAGAAATTTCTCACATGATGAAATGGTGGAGTTGGAGTCCTGAGGTCGTGTCTTCTTCAGTGACTCACAGGAAGAACTCTGGCTCTCATTCCTAGTCTGTTCTGAGCAACCATAGCCTTCTTAATGTGGACTGGGACCACTGCGCTTTGGTCACTTTTCCAGGGGAGGAATCTGAGCTTTGTCCACTCGTTTAGGATGATAAGCATACGAATTTCCTGAATTTTCTAAAACATGCACAAACTACTTCTATATTTGTTTTAAAATGCTGTTGATCTGCAATTAGACTGCATTTATCCTTAGCATAGATAAGAGTTTAAAGCCTATCAACTAATACTTTCGTGAGATTAACTTTCCAATAATAGTAGCTAATCAAGAAGGAAAAACTATCCAGGCATCTGAATGCATGTTAGTTCTTCCTCAAATAAGGAGAATGTTTAATTTACTGATTTAATTTCTTTCTTACTTTAATAAAGAAACTGAACTGTAAGGCTAATGTCCTTATACCTGTGTGGCAAACTAGAATAATAATTTTTTAAAAAGCATTTGGGGGCTGGCCTGGTGGGTAGTGGTTACGTTTGTGTGCTCCACTTTGGTGGCCCAGAGTTCACAGGTTCAGAACCCAGGTGCAGACCTACACACTGCTCATCAAGCCGTGCTGTGGTGACATCCCACATACAAAGTAGAGGAAGACTGGCACAGATGTTTGCTCAGCAACAATCTTCCTCCAGCAAAAGAGGAAAATCTGCAACAGATGTTAGCTCAGGACCAATCATCCTCACCAAAAACAGAAAAAAAAGCATTGAAGGAGTTATAATCAAATACTTTTCATCTTAAAATTATCTTCTCCCAGAGCCATTCTCTATACTAGTATTCCCTTAACATTTGCACCAATCTTTATGGATTATCTTACATGAGCATCCACACATCACATCTTTTTATCCTCGTTCATTGATGAGTGTGATGAGAAAACAGCTATTTTGAGTGGAGGCCTAGGCATTTTACAGTATGACAACCCTGCTCACACTCAGAGTCTGAACGTTTAGATAAGAACCCAAGTTTAGGATTTCTGCGTCAAGTTACTGCTTTACTTTTCCTGGGGCACCTTTTAAAATAACCACTGAGAGTTGAGTCCATGAAAAGTTAGTGACCTCTGCCCCAGCCACCTTAAAAGTAATAGGTGCTTGCTACCCTGCTCTCTTATCTCCTGCTCACTGGTGACCTGGGACGAAGCACTGCCCTTCCCCCAGCTCACCGCTACCCTCATTTCTGGGATTTGTAAGTAATAAATCTTGCGACTTTACTTCCTTTGTGTGAGTGTATAGAAACTGAGCCTTCAATCAAAATTACCCCTGGATTTTCATTTTCCCAAAGTGGGAGCTCCAGTGCTGAGGAAGCTCCCTGCCAGAGAGGAGTAACTTGTGCCTCCTCATTCAGCGGCTAATAATCTGCATATTCTTAGTTTATTATACCAGCTACAGCACCCCCAACACACTGAGGGCCCACAATAGTCCAGACACTCTCGTAGATCCTGGATACCCAACAAGGAGTTCCTACTTTTGTGATATTCCCAGATTCAGGAGACTGATGCTTAAAAAAATATTACAATACTGCATGAAAAATGCTATCAGAATTGTGAATAGATTTACAAGACTCCAAGGGACAGAGCAACTCACCATTTCTGAAAGAGCTGAAGTAAGCTTTAGAGAAATGGGTCTCAAGCCTAACTCCGCATTAGCATCACCTGAGAAGCTCTCAAAACAAATGATACTCCTTCTCCAGCCCAGGCCAATTAAAGCAGAATCTCTGCAGGTGGGTGCTCAGCATTGACTAATTTTTTTTTTTTTGAGGAAGATTAGCCCTGAGTTAACATCTGCTGCCAATCCCCCTCCTTTTGCTGAGGAACACTGGCCCTGAGCTAACATCCGTGCCCATCTTCCTCTACTTTATATGTGGGATGCCTGCCACAGCATGGCTTGCCAAGCGGTGCCATGTCCTCATCCAGGATCCAAACCAGCAAACCCCAGGCCCCCTAAGTAGACCGCGCAAACTTAACGGCTGCGCCATCGGGCCAGCCCCAGCATTGATAAATGTTAAAGTCTGTCCAGGGTATTACAAAATGCACCTAGTGTTAGAATCATTGCTTTAAAAGAAATGGCAAATGAATCCTAAAAATGGAGGATGAGAAGCAAATCTATCTATTTAAACAAAGCCCAAATTAAATTACCTGTTGGTAAATGAGAAAGTTTAGTCAGTTTTCTCCTTTCAAACTCTTTCCATTACTTTAGTAACTCCTGATTAGTTAATTTGGAATAGAGCAGAATTTTAATATTTCTTGAACAATCACTTATATAGTAGATGATTACTTAGTTCTTATATAGTACTTATATAGTAACTTAGCTAAAAGTAGTTTTTTTACCAAAAGAAATTTGTCAGCCACATAATTTTTTACTGTATCAGTCAGTATAATAAGTTAGAGAGATTTTACTCATCAATTTTGAGTGTAAGATAATAGAACAAAAACTAAAGTGATTGGCTTAGGGAAATAGAAACAGAGACTGAGAAGACAGATTTTTCAAATGTCGCAGAAACTAACTACTGTTGTTATGCATCTATTCAGGGGAATATGTTGTTAGTCTAATGCTTCCGGAACAAACTATCAACATTCCTAAAATTCACTGGATACAATTAATTTAGAAGATATAACATAGCTTACATAGTTATTGCTTGTTATAAGTGAAGTTTGAGGCTAATGATTAGCAATCATTAACATCTGTTAGGAAACAAATTTATGGCAATACCTTCTCACTCTGAGAAAGAGTGCTGTGAGGCTCCACCCATCTTGCATCTGACCTAATCATTTATCCTCCACTGCTAGCCACATGACCAATTTGCTCAAATAAATGTTGTTCTCCTCTCAAATCATACCTCTCTCTGGATCTCTTCCCCTCCAAAATCTGAGCCTATCAAACTTGATCTGTTCTGCAAATTCCAGACGAATGCCAGAAGTCCTCACTAGAAGTCATACGCTATATTTTGAATTTTTGCACTGCTTATATTTGGAATCAATTGCTATTGTCACATTATTTCTTGTCTTGTACTTTGCATATATAATCTTTTATGTCAGGTATTGATTCATGGGGGAATGAGGAAACATAATAAATAAGGGAGCTACAAAGTTTTGAGAGGCTGCTACATGTAAGGATCTGAACATGCCTGTTGTTTCATTTAATCCTAACCTGATGTATTTTAGCATATAATTTTTTGGATTAAAAACAACTGAACTGATGAGTGGCTTGCCCAAGATCATAGAACTAGTGACAGGAAGAGTCATGATTCAAATTTTCAAATTCTAATGTCCCTGATTCTAAAGTCTGTGAACTTTCTATTAATTCGTGTTGAATGGAGTGTATTTTGCATTCACTTTGATCTTCTGCATTGCTTCATTCATTTAAATGAGCTGGTTTATTGAACATTTCCAACTCTGTAGTATGCAAAAAATGTTTTTAAAAAAATTTCTTTCCCCTCACTATCTTAAACTTTGTTATGCTTAATCTTTTCTTTTCTTTTTTTCCTTTGTAATGCTATAATGAGAAAATGTCATTGGTTTCAGGTCACTTTCAGATACTTAAGAGTCCAGGACAATCTAATGCAACTAAAAATTTCAATTCCATTTAGTTGCTGACTCTTTCCCTTTGCTTCTCCACCTACTCAAGGAGATAACCAATTAAGAGCAGTTAACCAACTGTATAAGAGGACAGAGGACATTCAAATGGGGGATGAGATGCCAGTTTCTTCTCGCCTGCACCCTAGGCAATATGTCTGAGGGTGGGATGAGAAATTATCCTGTTACCATAAAGTCTGTACCCTCTATGATTCCTGACTTCAACATTTCCTCCGCTTTTATGGAACTGTGCTTATGTAGACTTGGAGAGAGGAAGACCTGGGGCCTTATTAGAAGGAGCAGAACTATTACGGCCACTTTATTCAGAGCCTTGGAGAAGGTGCCCCTCCACACCAGAAAGGTTTTTGGTTATCAGACTCTTTCAGTATTCAATATATAAATAACCGCATTTTTCTCAAACTGAGGGTACACCAGGGAATGAGATACTGAGTAGGGAGTCTTGCACATAGCGAATAGTTAATAAATATGTTTTGAAGACTAAGAGTAGATAGAGTAAGAAACATGAATATAATAACCATGAATAAAGTTGGTGAACTGAGGGATTCATTGTTTCGCCATATACACAAGATGTATTGCTGAGCAGAAAGAAGAAAACAATGTAGGCACTGGATACAGCAGCTGGATAAATCAAATATAAATCATACCAATGCAACCGTAAGAAAACCAACTGAGAGAGATACAGGGAGAGATTGATGGACTGTGTCAAATAATACTGAGATTGAGGACTAAAGATATTATTCAGAGGAGAGGGTGAAACTGAAAGTGTTGGACACTGGAGTGAGAAGTGCTGGAGAAAGTTCACTCTGAATGCAGGAAGAAAACATGTAATATCTTCAGTTTATTCTGTTATGTGCCCCACATGTGAGCAGTGGAAGGCTAGGTTTCTGCCCAGCTCTCACTCTCAAAATATTTAGGGAATTAAGAACAGCTTACCTGAAACAGTTAGCAAACAATCATTAAGAACAGAATATAATGCAGTAATAGTTGAAAAGGTATAGACTGTATGAGCTGCCGGGGAGATGGAGCGGGGAGTGATCATTGAGAGCTGGAGTAATCAATAGGATTCTTGGAGGCTTTGAATAGGTCCAGTAGGGACGACGCACACAGGCCTTCATGACTGAAGGTTTCAATAGGGGCAGAGAGCAGACTTTGTACTGAAAAAGAAAAAAGGGTGAGATAGGGAAAAGCAAGCTGTGTGATTATGAATTCTGTAACATGACCATACATTTGTACAGCTGGATAAAAGTAAAAGTGAGCCTCAGAACTCCTAGAAAGTATGGAACATTGAATTGAATAAGATATGTTTTCACATCTTTTGGAGTTTATATTTAGAGGAAAAGTAAATTCATTTTCTTCATTTCTTCCTCTTTTTTACTTTTCAATCCTTCTCTTTTTACTTTTCTTTCCTTCCTTCCTTCCTTCCTCCCCCATCCCTACCTCCCTCTCCTTTCCTTCTCTCTCTCTCTTTCCTTCCCTTCCCCCTTTATTAGACACATATGTTTTGTGCAGCTAGTATATAACAGGTGCTAGAGAGAAAGCAATGAGCAAACAGCTCATATTCTACTGGAAGGAGACAGATTGTGTGTGTGTGTGTGTGTCTAAAATTACTTTTATCAGTGATTACTGCTATAAAGATAAAGCAAGATAGGATAGAAAATGGTGAAAGTTGGAACCCTTAGCATATTTTCGAGTATACAATACAGTATTTTAAACCGCAGGCACTATATTGTACAACACGTCTCTAGGACTATTTCATCTTGTGTAACTGAGACTCTGTATACCTCTTTAAGAAAATATCTTAGAAAAGGAAAGGCAATAATCCCTGCTGAGGGCTTATTATACTTTGATTAAAGGAGCTTTTATTACACTAATAGTTTGAATTTTACTTTGGTTTGGTGCCCTGGGAGTTTTTATACCTTGGGGCAATGGGCCATAACAATATTCAGGGTAGGTAAGAGATGACTCCTCCCTCACGTGGGAACAGAGTGATTTTGGTGGTAGATGTAAGTAGGCAGACTAGCCTATTTGCAGGAATGCTCCAAGGCAGGTTAGTTCTAGAAAAGAGAACACAAAGAAGTTGAAGACCAAGAATTGTACTCCCTTAAATATATCTGGTACAATGCACCTCTTAAAAAAGTTGTGTGTGCCCCCAGGAGGACACACGCCCCATTTTTAAAACTCTCTCTTATGGAGGGCTAAAATATACTTAATAAAATTTACTATTTTAACGTTTTTAAGTGTACAGCTAAGTGGCATTAAGTATATTTACATTGTTGTGCAACCATTACCACCATACATCTCCAGAAATTTTCATCTTCCCAAACTGAAACTCGATGCCCATTAACCAATAACTCTCCTTAAACCCTGCTCCCAGTCTCTGGTAACCATCATTCTACTTTATGTCTCTGTGAATTTGACTACTCCAGGGATCTCACGTAAGTGGAAACATATGATCTTTGTCCTTTTGTATCTGACTTATTTCACTTAGCACAATGTCTTCAAGGTTTCTCCATGTTGTAGCATATGTCATAATTTCCTTCCTTTTCAAGACTGATTAATATTCCATTGAATATATGGATATATATATGTCTCTCTCCATCCATTGCACTGAATATGTAGCTCACTTTGGGTAGTATTAAAGTCTTAACAATATTAAAGTTTTCTAATCCACGAACACAGGACGTCTTTCCATTTATTTGTGTCTTCTTTAATTTCTTTCAGCAATGTTTCGTAGTTTTCAGTATACAAGTCTTCACCTTCTCAGTTCACACGTCCCCTTTTAAAGACTTCAATCATATAGGCCTTGGCAAGAACATTGACTTTTACTCTGAGTGCTTTGAGAACCTTCAGTTCCATTAAAGACAAAATGTGATCAGTGTTATAAAAGATATACAAGATTCTCTGATCACATATACAACGTAAGACCTGGCTGCTTTTCTGAGGTAAAGGCTGGTACTGCATACAAAAACAGCTATGAATAGTATGGATTGTGCTTTCACACTGTGGTTCTCTTTATGTGTTCCAAAATCCCAATTCATGTTACCAAAACATAAGAAACATGAAAAATTATTCCCCCTCTTATGCTAGTAAGCTATATTTGTAAATAATTAGATAAAAGATATCTGTAAGTTTCAATTCTGACCTAAGTTCTCATCCAGTGGCTTTCTTCTGCCATTTTGCACCATCTCAGTGGACATTAAGTATCACTTAATACAAAGCAGATATCTTGCTCACTCACCAATACTGAAGTATCCTGGTTATTTAAAACTTGTGAAGGAGGCTTTAAAATATGTTAGGAAAGTATTTTTCTTAAAAAAATGAAAACAAAACAAGACATCTCCTCTGATGCATTTTGCGGAATTTTCTTTTTTTTTCATTTTATGTGAAAACACTACAGTGGAAACACTTATGTGGAAACATTTCAGTGTGATCCAGTAAGGCTCAGTCCTCACTGCTGAATTTATGATGCTGTAATTATTTGTCATTTATTATTTGCAGACTGCCTTCTTTGTACCCAAAGCTCACAAAACAAAAAATGGATATGGCCAGGGTTTTAAATAGTTCCTAAGGAATGAGTGGCTCTTGAAAAAGACTTGACTCCTTAATTATATCAACAATCTGAAAGTAGGGAGATATGAAATTCAGCAACAATTCTCTACTCTAGTGGGGTTTTTCCCCCACATTTTGAAAGGAGGGAAAGTAAAGTGGACATACTACATAAATATTGTATTTGCTTAATACTGTGATCCTTTAAAAGTGTGAAAGGTCTTGAGAAATAACAGCTTCCCAAACACTGTACTGTATATGCTTACATATGTAAAATATTCTTTACCATTTCAGTAGCACACCTTTATACAGAAAATTATATATCACTGTAGGGGAGGAAGAAATTTTCCTCTGTCCTTCTGGATTCTTCTAGCTGGTCTAAGAATTATATTGACATGAGACAGAATAACAGGATAAGAATCAAATTTAATAACGTATATACATGGGAGAAACCCAGGAAAACTAAGTAACTTGCTGAAATGGCCAAAGCCACCACCTTAAATAACTTCTTTAGCTAAAGATAAAAGAAGATGTTGGTGGTAGTGATTTTAAGTGTACAGTTACAAATATTGGTAAACAAATGTTTGCCATGCCTTGCAAAGATAATGAAACATGGAGAGGACTTTGATCAAATGGGCCTCCCTAGGTTCCTTTCTGTCTGCCACACCTAGTTCATATTCTACTACAGTTATCTACGGTGATAGTTCCTTCTTGGAAGAGATTTTCTGTCTTATATTCTTTTAGGCAGTTAGGGGGAAGGTCAGCACTTCTTCCTGAGTCTTTTGTTCTTGAAAATAATCAAGTCAAAGAGACACATTTTGGGGTGGAAAATTCTGCTTCCCTATGTTGCTTTCTTGTTTTACACTCACTAGTCAAGTCTGAGTCAAAGCTTCTTCACGTGCAGAATACATTCTCCTGAGGAGTGTTGCCATTAGCAATAACAGACATCATCCCGGGAACACATTGCTATTCATGACCCTTATTAGTCACCGCTACTTCTTTACTGATTTTAGAACAAGTAATATCATTTTGAGGTATTTTGAAAAGTACTGCATTTTAATATTAATTTTCTCTTCGGTTAAGCTCATAGTTTTCCTTTCTTTCCTGTCCTTTTAAATTAAGTAGCTTGCTGGAATTTAAACAACTTTTGAGGAACTTTTATTAATTCCATTTAAGGCCCAACTGATACTTTTTCACCATATAAGCATTAATCATATCACCTCTTCTTAAGCTTTATAATTTCTTAGTCTAGTCTGAGATTTTGAAAAATCATTTTAACAATAGCGTGAAAATGTGAAAACGTGTGTGACTTAGCATTAAGAAAGATCTCCAAGAAGTCAATAACCAACGATCTGGAATTTTAGATAAAATAATATGCCTATAATAAAGCCTACCTAATTTGCTTGCCATGATCTTGTTAACTACTTTAGTTACAACTCACTTTTATTGTACAAGTATCCATCCCTCTAGTAGTGTACCAGCGACTTAATTTCTTCCTGTTCTTTTTTTTTCACTACAACCACTAAGAGATATATAGTTTTTGTCACATAATAAGCAATATGAAAATCTGATTTACTCTGTTGATTTCTTGCTCTTTCAATTAAACTATGTTTATTTTTTATATTTTTGACTTCTTAACTAAAATCTGAGGGCCTCAGGACCTAATCTATTTATCTGCTTTATCTCTAGGAATGAGCACATGCCTAGTAGAAAGGAAGACTGTCAGTAGATGGCGAATGTAAGCTCCTCAAGACAGAGGTTTTTGTTTAAATTGCTTCATGTTGTATACATGTCTAATGGGTAGAAGAAAATAATACCTGCCACATATACTGTATGCAATACATATTTGTTGGAGGGATGAGTAAATAATTGTTTCAAATGAAGTCAAGGACAAATCTCCTAGTGGTTCAAAACTAAAGAAAAGAGATAAATTAAACAAAATAATAAAACCATATGCTGTATTCTTCAGGTGTTTTGTGGATGAGTTGTAAAATTTAACTTAATTATTCTTATGGATCCAAATGGATCATGGGACCATCATGGTCTCCATGTCCTTATCATATCTCATTGAGATTCTTTCATTCTAATTTCCCTGCACTGATAATCTCTTCCAACTTCAATTCATACTTCTCATTGAGCTAATTTGGTACTTTAAAGAATGGACTATAATATCCAAGAGACCAAAAAAAAAATCATTATAATGAAAGGAGAATATATTGTATTAAAGTTTCAATTTTTGTTTTCTTTTGTTTTAAAAATAACAATGATGATGGGCTTTACTATTTTTCAGTGTATGGGTTGATACTGGATGTCCATCTTGGTTAATGGACAGATAGTTCCATGGCACATATGGCTGGGGGACTTTTAGGAAGCGTGGGAATTCTATATGGCAGAGTGCCTGGCAGTAGCACCTTCTGTCATCAGTTATAGTTACATGTATCTGGTTAATGAGATTACGGATTATATGATGTGATTGGAAGTAAATATTCTCAGCAAATGGAGCAGTAACTGTAAAAGAATTCTACAAGGAAACTGCAGGTTGAGAATATTTCTACATATGTAAGTACAAATGAATAATGAATGGATGACTGTTGCTATCTCATTCCTAGTGCATGAGCCAGATTATGAGATAAAAATAAGAGTGATTAATCAGTGCTGATGAAAATCCACTTGGAATAATTCAAAACTTTCAGGAAGTCTATATGAATTATGGATTTATAAATATATGTTAACTATGAGATGGTTGTAAGGTATAGAATATGCTGAGATGCTAGAAAACAAAAGCATAATGCTGTATTTAGAAGCAAGACATTTGAACAGCAAATATTCAAAATTTGAAGACATTTATAATGTTTTCCAACAATATTGAAAATGATGCAATTAATTTAGTAAAATGTTAAGAAAGTTCACTATATTTAATGGCAAATGTTTAGAAGCATATTTTAAGATTTCTTATCTAACAGAAAACAAAAACTACAGATTATTGAAGAAATACTTATTTTCTGATCTTCAGTGGTTAAAAAAATTCTGAAATTTACATGGAAAAAGTATGGCTACCATTAAACCACATGTATTGCTCGGTAAATATTTGTAGAAAACAAAACAAAATACTGAATATTTGAAGAAATATTTATACAAAAATGCACAGTTGAAAAGTACAAATATTTCTATTTCAATAATGAAATACAGAAAACAGCTAATGTTTTTGTGAAGGGAATATGTACCATAAGAAGATATTTTCTCAAGTAACCTTGTAAGATTAACCATTGGTGTAGTTGCTGCTTTGATTAAAATATTTTTAAGGATTCATGGGTAAGATGTCAGAGATATTCATTTAACACCTCATTCATAGGCAAGTTATCATAGCAAAGACATTGAAACCAATTGAAGCACATGATGTTGCATGTTATTTTTGATGTAGCTAAACTTACATGAAGACCTTAAAATACATTAGAATCTTAACATACATTGCATGCGACAGTGAGTGACATCTTTGTACCACACAGAGTTTTCTTGGTTATCTTGTGGAAAGAAATTTAAGGGCTTTATTCAACTTTAAGATGAGTTATACATTTTTCTTTTACCAAAGAAAGAAGGAAAGAAACCAATTATTCAGAGTCATTGACGTTTGTTCTTAATGACAGGTGGTTTGTTCTCTGTCATATCATACCTAATAGATATTTCTGAGTAAATAACCACAAGCTAAGATAAAAATGTCTTTAAGAGAAAGATGACCTTTAATTATATAAGAAAATGATTGCTTTCAAGTGATTTCAAACTATGGAAAGAAAATATTGAAAATAGATATTAAGATTTTTTTTCTACTTTAGAAAGTATGAAGATTTCTTATAAATTATATCTGCACTGGGATGTACAGATAAAAAATTTGGGATATAGAGCCATTTTCCCATCTTTGAAAAGGATTTCTGTTAGGAATAAACATAGTAATACATTAATAGCCTTTAGAATAGTGTCTAAAATTCTATAAGCATTCAGTAAGTCATGACTAATTAGTATTTTGTTATGATTATTATAATTATTTTATATAACATATTTTGTACCCTGATTTTAAGGCACCAGGAAAATTTTCAAACATTTTGAATACATGTCAACATATTCTACATATTGTATAAGTAAAATCCATTTACTTCCTAGAATAATGCTATCATTTTAGTACTGTCTTGATGTTTTAGTGGCCATATACTGCTTATTCTATCAAATTAATTTATGCTGCTTAGAGTTTAAGGCCATCCACCTACCTGACCATATTTTTTCTATCTGGCATTGTCTCTCTTTCTTCCTCTGTATGAATCCTTTGCTTATGTTTAAGTAATGTGTTTTATTTTTCACCAAACATACATATCATGACCATATTTTCGTATTATTTTCACAGTATAAATGATTATCTTGTCTCAACACTCAGCCAAATTTGCTCCATTCTTCAAGGCCCAGATTAAATCAGCTTCCCCCGGGAATACAGATCTCCCTCTGTCTAAACTCCTTTCGTTCCTTAGGCCACAAAATGTAATTGACTTCCTCTTCATTCTTGGTGCCGTAACTATATTCTTCCCAATCAGATCTTAGATGTTTAGAAAAAATGTTTACATTTTAAGTTTTCTCATAGATACATGACCCCACATCTTCTAGTACTGTGATATTTAATTTAATTCTAAAAAAAATCATTTTAAGTGATTGTTGAAAGAATACACATAAGAACTATAAACAATGAACATTAAAAAATGAATTCTTAGAATATTTCCACCTTATATAATTCAGAAATAAATGAATGCTCTTATTTAAGAATCTAATGTTAAAATAGTTCACTGGAAATTAGAAAACTCATAAATTAATTACGATAAATTTTTCATTGTTTAGAGCAATCTCTATAGAAATACTTTAATTAATGTTTTAAATATATCTTATTTAAAATAATTAAACTTTCAAATAATCTGAAAATGAACAAGGCTTGCCTTTTGTGAGGTACATAGTTTTCTTCTTAAATCTCCCTCTGTGAACACATGATATTGCATATTTGACCACAGGTATGAGGCATAAGCTCACTAAAAGAATGTAAGATGATTCCTTAACTAATTTTTTTCTCTCATTTGACTTGAATAGATTTTTAAGGCATCTGAGAATCTTTGATCATGAATATTAAAACTCATCCAGCATCTTTCCAATCTGTGTTTGAGTAAAAATAAGGTTTATATGATCTCATGAACAATTTTCATAAATTATGAATTTTGTACTGGAAGAAAAACTTCAGGTCAAACTATTTCAATCTTTGTTATGTTAAAATAGCCAATCACATTTTTGAAAATGCATAATTTATTAAGATACCACTTTCTAAGGCATAGCCCATTCTTGATATTATTAATAACTGTAGACTAAGAAGATGCATTATCTAAATGGTATATGGAGAGGTAATCTTTCCAAGGAAAGTAGTGTTTTAAGAATACGCCATTCTATAATAGTTAAATATTACTTTTAAACTATAAAATGCTTTCTCATTATAATTTCATTTGATATTCCATACAATCCTACATGAGGACAGTCAAATAAACTTTTTTTAAGGGTTCACTAGTGTGAGGCCTTGTGCTATACACTTTCACCTCCTTTAACTCATTTAATATTAATAAAAATTCTATCGTGTGTGTACTCATTAGTATTTTGTCAGATGAGACGGACGAGGTTTAAAAAATTTTGTTAATATGTCTAAGAATATATGACTACATAGTGGCAAAGTCAAGATTCAGAGCAATGTTTTTTAACTTCAGAATGTGCCGTCTTGCTTCTCCTTTGAAATAGGATGACAGATATCATCTTCATTTCGTTAATGAGGGGTTGAGGTCTAAGCAGATTAAATAATTTGCTCCCAGCCAAAAATACAAGGTAACTATTTGAAAACTTGAAATCAAGTCTAAATGCAAAGATTTCCCCAGTGCACTGTTTTGGCTCAATGTAAAGATGATTTTCTATCACATGTACATGAGCATCCTAAGCTCCTGGCCCAATTGTGATGCATCTGCTGATACACTGTGGACAGGTAGTAGAGAACAACCAGGAAGGAAGACTGAAAAGGCAGGGGAAAACAAAGCAAATAGTTTATTGCCTCTTATGCCTTGATCAATTGCATTTCCACTGTTACTTATTTAGATAAAATAACCATTTAACTTTGGAAATGAACTGAATACACACACACACACACACACACACACACATACATTCCTACACACAACACACACTTAACACCAAAACATTATAGGCTAAGAGCAAATGCTTCAGAAGTCCTGATGAGGCCCCCCCAGCTACCACCTGTGTCCCTGTGTCCCCTGAGGACTAAAGGAGAAGCCTTCTTTAGCTGAGAGTCTAAATCTTATCTTTCCATCTCTCTGATCATAGAAATCAATCACAGCATCTACGGATTTAGATATTTCGAATCCTTCAGTACACTGCAGATTGTGTCTTCTCATAATACACATAGATATACTCAGAGTAACTAGCAATAGAAAATAGAGCTTCATTTTTAGTTTCAAAGGTCACATTTTTTCCTAATTAGAGGATATTTAGACTTAAAGAACATTCAGTCCAAAGCCCTCATAGAATTTCCAGAGACCATTCCTTCAGCAGAGATTGTCATGGATATTTTCCACGTTCTCCAATAATGTATTTTCTCATTTCTCTTAATTTTCCTAGCTATATTAATTAGAATACTGGTCTTGCTCCTGTAGCAAAGTACACAATAGTTCTGGCTTAAAAAAGGTAGAAATAGAGATCTCTTCCCCATAATAGACCAATCAATTATAAGTGGTGGCTTCATGGTGTCAGGACCCCATACCCTTCCTATCTAGCTGCTCTGCCATTCTCAGTACACAGCTGCATCTCATAGACCAAGAAGGCTGCTCCAGCTTCTGCTAATACCTCTGCAAGCTGGGAGGAAACAATGCAAGGACAACCACTCCTCTGGATTGGTACCATCAGCCAGGGTCAGTGCTCGCTCTCTGTGTCCATCTCCTCATATTTGCAAGTATAATTGGTTGTCTGATATTTATTTTGTTTCCAGAAACCTTGCTAAGCTTTCATAGTAGGTCTATTATTTTCTCGGGTTTTTATATAATCATGTCATGCTGATGACAGTATGTATCTTTCTTCAATTTTTTTTTCTTACCTCAGTGTCCAGGTTAAGTTCTCCTCCAGCACAATGTTAAATAGAAGTGGTGAAAGTAGACAATTTGCCTAGTTTCTGATTTCAAGTTTCCAATGCAGTGAGTAATTTGTAGATACCCTTCAACAGGTTGAGGAAATTTTCTTTGCTTTCTTGGATAACCCAAGTTGTTAATTATATAGAGCACTTTTATGTATAGCTGCATCCATTCCCCTGGTATTTTATTTAGGACATGTGTATCTATGTTCATAAATGTGTTTGACTTGTGAAATTCCATTACGGTACTGTTGACAGATTTTGAAATGCAACTTTTGCAAGCCTAATAAAATAAATTCAGGACTTCTTTTCCCAACTCCATCTAGAAAAGTTCGGTAAACTTAGAAATACTTCTTTATTTGTAAGCTTTTGTAGAACTTTTCATGGAAACCATTTGCTCTTACCCTGTATCTGAGTCTGCAACATCTGTAGTGATATCTCTCTTTATTTCTGACTAGCGTATCATTGTCTTCTCTTTTTCACTAGAAGAATCTTGCCAGAAGAATGTCAATTTTATTTGTCTTTTTGAAAAAACAACTTTGTTGATGCTGTCTATAGTTCATTGTGTTTGATTTGATTAATTTCTGGGATTTTCTTTATTATTTTATTCATTTAATTGTGTGTCTTTAGGGGGAGGGTGAGTGTCCTTTTTCTGACTTCTTGAGATGGCTATTTAAGGCTATGCAGTTAAGGCTGAAAATCTCCTTTAATGTTCTTTTTCTCTACATTATAAAATTACCATTTTTATCGCTCAGATGAAAACATTTTTTAACTTTCATTGTGACTTCTTCCATGAACCACAGGTTATTTAGGAGTGTATTTTTTCATTTAGATTTTTATTTTAACATAACTTTAAAACTACATAAGATTTCAAAAATATATACCATTGCATTAATGGTATAAAGAACTCCAATATATCCTTTAACTAGATTCAACAGGAGTTAACTTTTGAATGATTCTCTTTTGTGATTCTCTTTCCCTAGATGCACACATCTGTTTTTCTTTTTTTGCACACATACTATTTTTCTGAACCATTTGCCATTTGAGAGGAAATTGCAGACATAATATACCTTTATTCTGAAATACTTCAATATGTACTTTCCAAGAACAAAGACGTTCTCATATGCAATTATGATAATCAGGAAATCTAAGCTGAATACAATACTGTTAAATAATTCACATTCAGGATTTGAAATTTGCCACTTATCCCAATAATGCCCTCCGCTGCTATTTTTTTCCTAGGTAATGCACCATATTTAACTGTTGGGAGGTAAAGTTTTCTTTCTTTTTTTTCTAAATGATAGGTGATTATTAGTGATTCTCTCTGAGAAAACTTATCACCAACAAATATAAGTAAACTTGTAAAGAGTTATACTTTAGAAACCAGCCTCAGGAGCTCAGATAACATCATATCTTGTATAACTGCAGTGATTTTTACCAGAAAGAAGGAAAACATAAGGGACCATGCAGTTCTGCTTAAGGCAAAGCAAAGGTATTGCTTTTTTGGAAAGCCACTAAAAGGGAGGAAAAACTAACCAGGACGACACAGACCAAGTGTTGTTTCTTTATAGTTCCTGTTAGATCACTATTTTCTAACTGGACAACACAACCCATTACTAGGTAATAAAATCAGCTGTATGGGTTATAGCTAGTATTTTGTTACGAAATATAATAAAAGAGAAAATATTATAATATAATATGTAATAAGGGAAAATATTATTTCTTCAAACTTCTGTTTTTGTCTCTGAGTGTGAATCAGAACATGGTACAAAATATACTTCTTACTTTGTTTTCACTGTCTTAAAAGTCTAAGAGGCTGGATTAGGTCATCCTAGCCACAGTAACAGAGCCCATCCTGTTTCCCGATTTTTCCAAAAAATATGTCACATGCATTCCTTCTGGGAGCAAGCATAAAAAACTTTATCATTCATTTTATGGCTTTTCTCAGCAGAGAGATTTTTAAAACTCCTGGGATATCAAGAAACATTTAAAATATTAGGAATGCAATTTCAATGGCCTATATATTTGAGTTTCAATAAACTACACAGGTTTCCATTCATCTAAGTGTAAGGACTTTATCCCAATGCCCGCTTGTAACAGATACTGGAAGGATATTGTGGTTGTGTTCTTAGGATCAGGGCAGGCACCTCCAGGCCCAGTCACTGTATACACACATCATTATTGGGACCTGCCTAATGGGGTCTGCTGTAGAGTTTAAGAGGGATTATTCTCCAAAAGTCAGTATACCGTACCAAGATCCTCTCCTGGCTCAGAAAATATCCTTTTTTTGCTCTACCAATGGGACCTTTCTCGATGCTATTGGCTGATGTCACTACTCAGAAGGGCACAATTGAGGTGATAGCAACAATATGGTCAACCCTGGAGAGATTTTCACAACAGCAAACTTCTTGTTGACTCACAGAACCCTTTGAAGGATGGTTTGATAAAAGTCGTATACTGTACTACAACCAAGTCCTATTTGAACCCAAATCTTCCCAAGATGCACATCCTGGAAAATGCTGAAGACAACCTCACATGGGAGTCACTGTCAAAGAGGGGCAGGTGAAACATGTCCTGAATCTCTTGGCCATGGAATACCAAAATACCCTCAACCAGACGAATGTGCACAGGATGTACCACAGCTGACTCTAGTAACCTTGAATGGGCAGGACATAATGGGATAGGATCACAATGGTTTTGTCCTCCACAATGCATCAAATTTGTATCAGCAGCATCTGGGTATTTGAAATCCTGCTGTACCTTCAAGGCCTTAGCCTTCTGTTCCACAACAGGACCTTATAGACCCCATCTTGGTTTGTGCTGCCCAACTTTTGCTGCTGGTGGCCCACTTGGTTCTGCCTCAGCAACTCCATGATCTCATACTCAGTTGGCTTCCTGCTGGCAGTGCTGCCGTTCATCCAGTCAGGAATGTCTTCAGATGAGGCTGGTCCACCCCCAAAAGTCATCCTCCCAACTGCTGCCACTAGCTGAATTCATCTCCAGCTCTATTTCCAACATCAAGTTTCCCCTCCTGCCCTTTTCCCTAACCAATCAGACCCCACCATCCCAGAGCACAAAGGTAGGAAATGACTCCCTAGAAATACCTAGCACTATATTTCTTAATTTCCAAATGTGCAGATTTTTCTATTTGTCTTTTTTTCCTGGCTGTCTTGTGTTTTGAAGCATATCAGGGATCACTTCAAACCTATTTTATTCCTTGAGCTTCCTTGGCCAAATAGTCCTTATGTACAAGACTGTAAGTCCATGGGAACTGTGGCCCAACATTTATAAGGATAGATACTGTTCCCCTTTCCTGTTTTCTTTCATTATTTTCCTCAACTGTAAAGCAAGATGGTGGTTGGGGTTAATTCTGGTTGACCCTTACCCAAGGGAGGGTAGCCTTTAGGGTTCCAGCTTAGTTTAAAGAAGTGCCTCTGGTCCAGGAAGGCTTCTACCCACCCCACCTCGCTATCCCCTGGACTCCACCTAAATAAAACCCAAATCCTGAAACCAACTGTACAAAATATGCAAATATGCTGTGGACAAAAAACGAATTAGTGCTCTGACATTTTGCTTATCACTCAGGGGTTTGGAAAAAGAGTGGGATTGAAGGAGTGGGAACAGGTAAAATGAGTATAATTCTCGTGAGACATTTGTCAAGAAAGGAAGCAGCAAGATGACTGAAAGACAAGTGACGTAGAGTTCAGGGAAACGTCATTGTAAGATCAGAGAAATTTAGACTTATTCTTATTTGCCTTTCTATTTCCAAATCTAATTATTTATTTTAAAGTGTCTAAATTTAGGATTTGTTTTCGGTTGGTCAGCTGGTTTGTTTTTTTTAATAAAGTAGCCAGCTGTGAAAATATATTTGTCATGTTTAACACATCTTACCAGAAAATCAAATCAAAGAATCACATTTTAATGCCACCAACTGTTCACTATTGAAGAATCCTTATTTCTTAAAACTTATTTTTGGATTATAATGACAACAAAGTGGAAAACATATGGATTTCTTACTTGTATGTTCTTTTCTATACTAAAACACATATTGAACGTTTTTAACATTTAATGTGTTCCTTTTATCTTATTATCTGTATATTATCTATTTATTTATCTATCTACCTACTCACTTGTGTATTCACTATATTCATCAATGATAAATGATATCTACACATGGATATTTTTTATTTCTTAATATGGACACACTAATTTCTGCAAGCCCCACTATGCTCTTTTTCCCTTGTTAGTATTCTAACCTCCCTCCATGCATTTAACAAGCACTCACTGAAGGCTTAATGTGTATTGAAGGCTGGGGACACAAATATGAAGGAAAAAAATATTCTCATAAATCAAGAGAAAAAACCCAGTCTCATAGAGGACACAATCTTGCAATCTTTACTCTGTGCAGTTATTAAGAAATGACAGAAATGCACCAGGCATAGAAAGGAAAGAATGATGATCCATTCAACCAGCTTCAACAAGTAAAGTGTGATTGACACTGATTTTGACAGGTGGTAGGATCTCAGCAAATAGAAGAAATCTCAAATAGGGCCTTCCTTTTCTGAAATATCTCATGATATATACATAAATGAAAAAATTTGTATGGATAAAGATTTAAATTGGGGGAAAGATGGTAAGATTTTAACATCCTATCTGTAGTAGACATGAAAACATAAAATATTCTTGTCATTAGATTTTACGCATATTGATATTGTCAGTACATAAATTCTAAGAATAGTCTATATCTCTCAAACTGAAAGGGTAAATGAAGTCACCTCTACAGACCACTGTAGACTCTGAGCCAAGTCTGCTCTTGGATTGGTTCCCAGAGCTGCCATTGATTTCAGTAGGACTTGCGCACACAAATCTCGGCATTGAAACTAGCTGACGGACAGGATGTTATTACAAAGAGCAAATCTGTAGAATGTTTCAAATATCAGTGACAGCCAAAAGGGAAAAAAATAGCAGTTAATCAAATGTCAAAGCAACATCATGTAGAGCCAGTTTTGTCCCTAGAAAAGTACATGTGGTTCTTTGTAACTGAGTCAAGCTTCATCATCTCAAGACTAAAATACGTGACCTAATTTTCAAAGTAGAGGCTTTGGCCAAGTGGCAAATCAACGTAATCTGTTAAAAAATAGTCAAGGAAGAAAACAGATACATTAATATCTCTGGGTAAAAAGTGAAACAATGGAAAAGAAAAATGAAATGAATAAAAATCTATGAAAAATGTAGCATTTAGATTTAGATGAATATCTACAGTTCAGAAACACAGCCAGAGTGATCCCTTTAAAACTTGAATCTGATTATGTTACTTCCTCTTATGGAACTCTTTAGTGGCCTGACTTTCTTCTTATAAAAGATACAAATGTCTTAACATGAATCTGAAGGCTATTCATGGCCTGGCTCCCACCTAACACTACAGCTTCCTCTCTGCCAGGCTTCCCAGGTTCATACCGTCTCCTCCAGCCCCACAGCTTGTCTTCAGTCCCTTATGCTGTCTTGCATCTAAGGTCCTCTATATAAACCAGTTCTCCTTCCTGGAAGGCTCTTTCTTTCCCTCTTAAACTAATCCCTATTCCTCTGTTAGCTCGATCAACACTTCTTTAAGTAAGTGAACCAGGTCAATTTCTCCACTATCAAACTCATAGAAACATGTTCCTTTATTTTACCCCCACCACCATTAGCCCATAAGCTCTCTGTAAAGACTATGTATATTTTGCTCATCATTTTGTCTCTAGTGTCTAGCACTCTGCCTGTATGTTGGGAAAAAGCTCAACAAATATTTGCTGGGTGAGTGAATGAATAAATGAGATATCAAGGCTGATTTTAATACCAAGCACTGTAATTACTGGTTGAACTACTTTGAAGGCAAGGAAAAGGTAACAATCTTCTCTCAGTAAACTGTGACCACAAATCATTAGTTCATCCATTTATTCATAGAGGCGGGCTACCTACACCCTTCCCCAGTAATTGTGATTCCCAATGACAGATACCTATGGAATATAGAGAAAGCACTCTTGCATCTCTATTTTGTCTCTGCTACAGTCATGCACTGCACAATGACATTTTGGTCAATGGTGGCTGAATATGTGATGGTGGTCCCATAAGATTAGTACCGCATAGCCTAGGTGTGTAGTAGGCTAGCCATCAGGATTTGTGTAAGTACACTCTATGATGTTCACATGAAGATGAAATTGCCTAACGATGCATTTCTCAGAACGTATTCCTGTCATTAAGTGATGCATGACTGTATTCCCATTACGAAAATATCATTCAGTGCAGAAAATGCCAGATTTTTAGTATAGATAGAGATTTGCAGTCATTCTCTAAATGGCTTTCTAGAAGGCAATTAAATACATAGAAAAATTTAAATTTCTAGAGCATGTTTTCTTATCTACCTGAATGTACAAGAGAAAATAAGCTTTAATATTCACAATATCAATTCTTAGATCATGAAGCACTAAAAATCAGCATTGGCAAGGATATCTAGGATGATTCATTATAACAAACAAAACAAGAATAAATTCTGCAAGGGAGAACTTCAAAATATTCTTGATGCCTATGATTAGCTGAGCATACTGCTGTGCTGGCTCAGTGGGGTTGCTTTTAGTGAATCTCAACCCTGGAAAGACTCAGGAAGATATTATAAAAATTGATAGCAGTTTAGTATTAATAAAAGATTTTAAACAATGTTCTGTTTAAATGTGCTCTCTTAAAAATTTCAATGGTTAGGAAACATAAAGCAATTTATTATTAACATCAGGAGCCTTGTGTGTCATGAAAGCCTCAGGTCTTGAAGTGTAATTAACAGAGCAGAATTAACTCTTGTCACTGAAAAAAAAAATTAAGAAAGCACAATGGGAGAACAAGAAAAAGTCTAATAACAACTGTAATGGACAAATAACATTAGCACCAGAAGCCAAGAGACGCTTAAAAGTGGTGACAACAACCCTTTAAAACAGTGGCAGGCAAATTGAACCATCTGTTTCCAGAAACTGAACTTATCCAAAGGTGTTCCAGGCCTTTGCAGAATCATCAGTGAATCAAGCATAATCTAATGTATCTATGGGCAACGAGAAAATACATAAATAGAACAGTACATTTTGACATAGCTGTGTCTTCAAAATTACTTATTAATCATTGATATACCTTTGAAAAGAAAGAGGAAATTGTCCTCAAACATGCAACTGTCTCAGGATCAGGTATTGTGAGAAATGATACCACAGTACGTCAAGCTATAAAAGAAATCCAATATTATATAAGATAACCCATACAATGATAATATACTGTGTTTATATTATAAGTAAGTGTTTTATAAACATTTATCTCAGCAGAGGCTGAAAGGCTAAGTAACTTACTCAACCAAGTAGCAGAATTTTTAAATGGTAAGTAGTATTATTTGACTTTAAAGTTCATATTTTTAATGCAATGTTCCATAGATATTACTGAAGAAAAATAAATTAAACTCCCAGATTCATACTAATATCTGCAGGAAAATGCTTGTGGAAGAAAAATGATGTAGTTTTTCTAACAAGGTGAAAATTTCTCTACATCTTCAGTTATATTTGGGCAAAGTGGCCCAATGGGAGATGAACCACAGTTGTATTGCTAGCATTTTTCAGATGCCAATTCCTAGCACTTTAAAATCTACATTTTCTACTAGACTTTACCTCATTTATGTTTATACTTTAGTCAGCCCATACTGTGCCTTATACATACTCAGGCATGCAATCTATGTATGTCAAATTCATGCACAGCTGAAAAACTACCCCTTATAACTAAATAAGGTTGTTGTCCAACCAGAACTTATGTCCCATTTTTAATTCCAGGACTGATTTTTTTTAGGGGGATAGAAGGTGGGTGGAATTCACCACTTTCTCATGCAAGAAAATGTATGATATGCCTGGCTCCAGAGAGGCATCTTCTAAGTTAGGCTAAACCAATCATTAATCATGTCAGCATGATGGAGGAGTGAGTTGTTCCTTTTGTCTCTTGCCTCTAAGTTACAACCAGTAGAACATCCATTGACCAACAAAGGACTCTCTGCACAGCACACTAGAAATCATGAGAGATTCATACAACTGTACACTTGAAGGTGGGTGGACTGGACCTCCAGGAGGCAGGGGAGCTTGGGGAGCAGTGGTGGCAGCTCCCAAGACTGGAGATTCTAGGATCTGTAGCCACATCTGCAAACAGAGGCCCCAGGAACTGAGGTAACACCCACAAACAGGTCCCATGAATCCAGGCAACCCCCATTCCTGGAGGTGCCAGGAATCACTGTGGGATCATGACTGGAAACTCTGGGAACTGTGAGATACTGTGACCCAGCCTCCTCTACCTCCCCCAGTGGCAGTGCCTCCAACTCCAGCCCTTCCAGCAGGGAGTGCTGCACCTAAGATGCAGAAACCCCTGGCAGTGGCAGTGGTGCCTGTGACATGAGCTTTCAAAAAGCACATTGGTGTCAGAGACCAGAGGCTGCAGGAGCAGCAGCAATACTTGCAGCTCAGCCTTTCCCCTTCCCACAACAGTGGCAAGTGGCAACAGTGATCTGAGACTCCAAGAGCCACAGCATTACCCACTACCCAGCTCCCAGTGGTGGCATCCCAAACATTGGCCCTACCAGCAGCAAAGGCTACATACAAGACCACAGGTTCCTGGCAGCAGCAGCAACACCTGTGAACCCAGTGCCCCCAGAAGAAGCACTGTCAGCACCCCCAGATAACCCAGAAACTGCAGTGAAGGCAGTGCACACAGTAGCAGCACTCGAGCCCATGGTGAACTCACAAAGAGCCAGGTAACAGTGACAGCAGAGCCCATGGCCCCAGTCCCCTCAGCTGCAGATGTGCCTGCAACTTTGCCCCCACTATCTGCGGAAGTTGTTCCTGCAGTTGTGGGTGTCACAACCTGGGTCTCCCAAGCTATGAGCACCTCTGCTGCTTCTGGGATTGCCTGGGTCTTGTGTGTCCCCACTGTAGCAGAAGGAGAGGGAATGTGGGGCAGGAGCTGTGGTCACAGGTACCTTTGCCATATCCAGGTTTGCAGTGACATTGTAAGCAGCAAGGCAGCAGCAACCTCAGAGGGTACAAGTAGTGCAAGGAAAGCATTGATGATATTTCTGGCACAGGCATTGGAGGGTGGAAAGTGTAGACGCTCAAGTACAACCAGAAGCAGCTCAGAATAAAAGTAACCAAAGCCTTACCCAAATAAGAAATTTGCTTACTACAACAAATGCACTAGCAGAGAAACAACTCATCAAGCACTGTGAAGAACTACAGTAACATAGTAGCACAGAAAGAAAATGACAGCTCTCCAGAAACCAAACTTGAAGTCATGGAAGATTGTGATCTAACCGATAGAAAATTCAAAATAGCTATCATGAAGAAACTTAATATTTTACAAGAAAACTCAGAAAGACAGTTCAATGAGCTCAGGAAAAAAATTAATGACCAGAGTAATTCACTAAAGAGATTGAAACTCTTAAAAGAAAATCAAACAGAAATTCTGGAGCTGAAGAACACAAGTAATGAGGTGAAACATAAAGTAGAAAGCATTGTAAAAAGAGCAGATGACAAGTAAGAGAGAATTAGTGAACTTGAAGAAATCTAGAAATGAGTCAGGTGGAAGAGAAGAGAGAACTAAGATTTTTTAAAAAATGAAGAAATTCTATGAGAAATATCTGACTCAATTATAAAAAGCAACATAAGGATAATAAGTATCCCAGAAGGAGAAAGGAGCAGAGAATTTATTTAAAGAAAGAACTGAGAACATCCTAAATCTGGAGAGAGAACTGGATATACAAGTACGTGAAGCTAATAGAACATCTAATTATTTCAACACAAAAAGACTTTCTCCAAGATACATTATGATAAAACTGTCAAAAGTCAATGACAAAGAAAAAAATATTAAGTTCAGCCAGAGAAAAGAAAATAACTTATAAAGGAACCCCCATTAGGTTATCAGTGGATTGCTCAGCAGAAAATATACAGGCTAGGAGAGAGTGGAATGGTATATTCAAAATATTTAAAAATAAAAACTATCAGCCAAGAATACTCCATCCAGCAAAGTTATCCTTCAGATATGATGGAGAAACAAAGGCTTTCCCAGAAAAACAAAAACTGAGGAGGTTTATCACCACTAGACCTGCCTTACAAGAAATCTTTACAGAAGCCCTCCTGAAACAAAAAGGCAAAGGTTTATGAAGCCTAGAGCAAGGTGATAAATAGACAGACTGAATCAGAAAATTGCAACTCTATATTGGAATAGGTTGGTAAACAATTATAACAGAAAGGCTAAAGGGACAGAAAGTATCAAAAATAACTATCACTACTTCAATTTGGTAACAAATTTACAACACAAAAAAGGATATTTTGTGACAAAAAAACATAGAAGAGCAAAAAGAAAAGAACACAACTTGCATTGGCAAATGGAGATAAGATGCTACCAGCAGAAAAATCTTTTCTATGAAATCTTTTATATAAATCCCATGATAACCACCAAAGAAAAACTCAGAGCAGAATCACAAAACATTCAAAAAAGATGAAACTGAGAAATACATCACACAAAACCACTAAACTAAGATGAGAGATAGATAGAATCACAAGGAAAAAGAAACAACAGAAATATAGAGCAACCAGAAAAGAAGAGATAGATTGGTAGTATTAAGCCCTCATATATCAATTATTACCTTAAATGTAAAAGTATTGACTTCACTAATCAAAAGAGACAGAGTAGCTAGATGGATTAAAAAACAAGGCCAAACAAGATGCTGCCTCCTGGAGATCTGTCTCAGCTCTAAAGACAAATATAGGCTCAGAGTGAAGGGATGGAAGATGGATGATATTCCAAGCAAATGGCAACCAAAAGAAAGTGGATGTAGCCATACTTACATCACACAAAATAGACTTCAAGCCAAAAATGATAACAGGAGACAAAGAGAGATATTATATAATGATAAAAAGGACATTCCACCAAGAAGACATAACATTTATTAATATATATGCATGTAACATAGGAGCACAAAAATATATAAAGCAATTGTTAACAGACCCAAAGGGAAAAATTGACAGCAACAAAATAATAATAGAGGACTTTAATACTCCACTAACATCAAAGGGTAGACCACCTACACAGAGAGGAAACAAGGAAATATTGGCCTTAAATGAAATGATTGACCAGATGGGCTTAAAAAATATATATGTAACATTCCATCTAAAATCAGCAGAAAATACCTTCTTCTCAAGTGCACAGGAACATTCTCAAAGATAGACCATATGTTGGGAAACAAAACAAGTCTCAATATATTTAAGAAGACTGAAAATATACCAAGCACCTTTTCTGACCACAGTAGTATGAAACTAGAAATCACCCACAAGAAGAGAGCTGGAAAAGTCACAGCTATGTGGAGATTAAACATGTTACTGAACAACTATTGGATGAATAAAGGAATCAAAGAAGAATCAGAAAATAACTGGAGAAAAATGAAAATGAAAACACAACATACCAAAACTTATGAGATGTAGCAAAAGTGATACTGAGAGAGAAGTACATGGCAAGAAGGTCTGCCTCAAAAAATAAGTAAAATCTCAAGTAATGTCTGCAACATGGCAGAGTGAGCTGTTCACTTTACCTCCTCTCCTTTGAACAACAACTAAAGGGACATCCACTGACCATTGGAGGAAACCCACACTGCACAACAGGATGCCTGAGAGACCCACTCAGTTATACATCTGAAGGTAGATGGACTGCCACTCTGGGGAGTGTGGGAGATAGGTGAGCACTCCCTGTCCTTCCCCAGCAGCTCTTTGTGCATGTGTGAATGCTTTCGTGTCTGGGCTTACCCACAGTACCATTGCAGTCCCACAAGTGGGAACGTGTCTCCATGCTGCTATAAGAAGAGGCAGAGGCAGCCCTGAGCCCATGTGCCAATGTTTTCCTGGCTGGCAGGAGAGCCTACCATGCCACTGCAGTCCCAACAAGTGACCCAGGCTCCAACCCTTCAAAAAAGCCCAGTCTACCAAGCACAGTGGCTGGTGTGACTGTAAGAAGAGGCAATGGCAGACCTATGTGCACGCATGAATGCTTTCTTGACTGTCAGGAACACCCATAGTACTGAAGCAGCCCCACAAATGGGAATGTACCTTGGCATGACTGTAAGAAGAAGTAGTGGCAGCCCTGAGCCTGTGTGCAAACACTTTCCCAGCTGGTGGGAGAGCTCACCATGCTGCTGCAGGCCCAATGAGTGGCTGAGACTGAGACCACACAAAGAAGCTCTGCCCACCAAGCACTGTGGTTGGCCTGACTGTAAGAAGAGGTGGCAGCAGAACTAGGTGCATGCAAATGCTTTCTCAGCTGGCAACAGTGTGCATCGTACTACTGCAGCCCCACAGTGGAAACTGTAAGCTGCAGACCTGAGCCCACCCACAAACACTTTCCCAGCTGGTGGGACCACCCACCATATCCCCACAACTTCCAGCAGATGGGGTGGGGTCAGAAACACAGCTCCTGCTTACCCTCAGTAGTAGGAGGTGGAATCTGTGACCTGGTACTACCACAAATGTGCCAGCAAAGGATAAGTTCAACAAACGCCATGAGAAACTACTACAAAAATTCAGAGCAGAAGGAAAATGATAGGTCTCCAGAATCCATCCCTGAAGTTGCAGAAATTTACAATTTAAATGACAGAGAATTCAAAATAGCTGTCGTAAAGGAATTCAATGACTTACAAGAAAACTCAGGAAGGCAGTTCAATGAGCTCAAGAATAAAATTAATGAGAAAAAGGAATACCTCACCAAAGAGATTGAAACTAAAAAAAATTTTAAAAACCTAGCAAAGATTTTGGATATGAGGAAGACAATTAATAAAAAATAATAATCTAGGATCCTTTAGAAATAGAGCTGATGTTATAGAGGAAAGAATTAGAGATTTAGAATATAGAAATAGAGAAATGCTTCAGGTGAAGGAGGAGAGAACTAAAATTTTTTAAGAATGAAAGAATTCTTTGAGAAATATCTGACTCAATTATGAAAAGCAACATAAGAATTATAGGTATTCAAGAGGGAGAAGTGAAGGAGAAAGGAGCAGAGACATCATTCAAAGAAATAATAGGTAAGAATTTCCCAAACCTGGAGAAAGAACTGGATTTACAAATACATGAAGCCAATAGATCTCCTAATTAAATCAATGTTAAAAGACCTTCTCCAAGCTATATAAATAGTAAAACTGATAAATGTCAATGAAGAAGAAAAAATATTAAAGGTAGGAAAGCAGAAGAAAATAACCTACAAAGGAACCCCTATCGGGCTTTCAGTGGATTTCGTGGCAGAAACCTTACAGGCTTGGAGAGATGGAATGATATATTCAAAATACTGAAAGACAATAACATTCAGCCAAGGGCCAACCCAGTGGTACAGTGATTAAGTTTGCACATTCTATTTCAGCCGCTTGGGGTTTGCCAGTTACAATCCTGGGTGCAGACCTACACACTGCTTGTCAAGCCATGCTGTGGCAAGTGTCCCACATATAAAGTAGAGGAAGATGGACACAGATGTTAGCTCAGGGCCAGTTTTCCTTAGCAAAAAGAGGAGGATTGGTGGCAGATGTTAGCTCAGGGTTAATCCTCCTAAAAAAAACCCACAAATATTTCAGCCAAGAACACTCTATCCAGTGAAACTATCCTTACAGATATGATGGAAAAATAAAAGCTTTCCTAGATAAACAAAAGTTGAGGGAGTTCATTGCCACTAGACCTCCCCAACAAGAAATGATGAAGGATACCCTCATAACTGAAACAAAAAGGCAAAATTCTACAAAGCTTTGAGCAAGGAGATAAATAAACAGAAACTGAAGCTCTCTTTCAAACAGGATAGCAAATACCTAATTATGACTTAGATAAAAGGAAGGAAAGCATCAAAAGTAACTATAAACACTTCAATTTAGTCACAAACTCACAACACAAAGCATAATAAATTGTGACAACAATAACTCAGAAGGGAATGAGGAAAGTATGGGAGCTGCTTAAGCTAATGGACATAAGAGAATATCAGAAAATGGAATATCTCATTTATGAGATCTTTTATACAAACCTCATGGTAATCACTACACAAAAAATCTGAGCACAGCCACAATTCGTAAGAAAAGAGAAAAGTGAGAAAACCACGAGAGAAAACCACCAAAATGAAATTGTACTCAGAAATACAAAGGAAGAGAAACAATGGAAATATAGAACAACTGGAAATCAAGAGGTAAATGTAGTATTAATCACTCATATATCAATAATCACTCTGAACGTAGATGGATTAAATTCTCCAATCAAAAGACACAGAGTAGCTGGATGGATTAAAAAACAGGATGCAACAATGTGCTGCCTTCAGGAAACACATCTCAGTTCTAAAGACAAATGTAGGTTCATAGTAAAGGGATGGAAGACAATACTCCAAGCAAATGGCAAACATAAGAAAGAAGGTCTTGCCATACTTATATCAGACAGAGCAGACTTGAAGATAAAAAAGACAGTGAGAGACAAAGAGGGGCAGTATATAATGGTAAAAGGGACTTTCCACCAAGAGGACACAACACTTGTGAATAAATAAGCACCTAACACAGGAGCATCAAATTGTATAAAGCAACTATTAAGAGACCCAAAGGGAAAAATTAATAGTAACACAATGATAGTATAGGACCTCAAATCCCACTTACATCAATGAATAGATCATCCAGAGAGAAAGTCAACACGGAAAGAATGGATTTAAATGAAACATTTGATTAGATAGACTTAATAGATATATAGAGAGCATTTCACCCAAAAACAGCAGAATACACTTTTTCTCAAGTGCACATGGAACATTCTTGAAGATATACCATCTGTTGGGAAACAAGGCAAGCCTCAACAAATTTAAGAAGATTGAAATCATACCAAGCATCTTTTCTAACCACAGTGCTATGAAACTAGAAATCAACTACAAGAAAAAGCTGGAAACTCACAAATATATGGAGACTAAACAACATGCTACTGAACAACCATTGGATCAATGAAGAAATCAAAGGACAAATTTAAAAACACCTAGGGACAAATGAAAATGAAAATTCAACATACCAACTTTATGGGATGTAGAAAAAGTGGTTCTAAGAGGGAAATTCATGGCAAGACAGGCCAACCTCAATATGCAAGAAAAATATCAAGTAAGTAAACTTAAATTAAACCTAACAAAAGTAGAAAAAAGAATAAACAAAGCCCAAAGTGAGAAGGAGGGAAATAACAAAAATAAGAACACAAATAAATGAAATAGAAACCAAAAAAAAAAAAGTATAAAGGATCAATGAAACTAAGAGCTGATTCTTTGAGAAGATAAAATTGACAAAGCCTTAGCCAGACTCACTAAGAAAAAAAGAGAGAAGTCTCAAATAAATAAAATTAGAAATGAAAGAGGAGAAACTATAATGGATATTGCTGAAATACAAAGGATTGTAGGAGAATACTATGAAAAACTATATGCACACAAATTGGATAACCCAAAAGAAATGGGTAAATTCTTTTAGTCATGTAACCTCCCAAAACTGAATCAAGATGAAATAGAGAATCTGAATAGAGAAATCACAAGTAAAGAGATAGAAAAGGTAATAAAAAAGTCCCAAAAAAACAAAAGTCCCTAACCAGATGGCTTCTCAGGAGAGTTCTACAAAACATTGAAAGTAGATTTAATACCTATCATTCTCAAACTATTGAGGAAGACGGGATGCTTCCTAACTCATTCTATGAAGCCATGAGTACCCTGATACCAAATCCAGACAAAGACAACACAAAGACAGAAAATTACAGGTCAATATCACTGATGAACATAGATGCAAAAATCCTTCACAAAATAGTGGCCAGCTGAATACAGCAATACATTAAAAGGATCATACACCATGATCAAGTGAAATTTATTCCAAGGATGCAGGGATGGTTGAACATGTCAAATCAATCAATGTGATAACCACATTAACAAAATTAGGAATAAGAATCACATGATCATCTCAATAGATGCAGAGAAAGTATTTGACAAGATCCAACATACATTTATGATAAAAACTCTCAATAAAATGGGTATAGAAGAAAAGTACCTCCATATAATAAAGGCCATATATGACAAACCCACAGCCAAAATCATACTCAACAATGAAAAACTGAAAGCCATCCCTCTGAGAACAGGAACAAGACAAAGGTGCGCACTCTCACCACTCCTATTCAACATAGCACTGGAGGTTTTGGCCAGAACAATTAGGCAAGAAAAAGAAAGAAAAGGTATCCAAATTGACAAGGAAGAAGTAAAACTCTTTCTGTTTGCAGATGACATGATTCTATATACAGAAAACTCTAAAAAATCCATCAGAAAACTGTTAGAAATAATCAACAACTATAGCAAAGTGGCATGATATAAAATCAAGTTACAAAAATCAGTTGCATTTCTATACACTAACAACAAACTAGCAGAGAGAGAACTCAAGAATACAATCTCATTCACAATTGCAACAAAAAGAATAAAATACCTAGGAATAAACTTAACCAAAGAGGTAAAAGACTTCTATGCTGAAAAATATAAGACATTATTGAAAGAAATTTAAGAAAACATAAGGAAATGGAAAGATATTCCATGCTCATGGATTGGAAAAATAAACATAGTTAAATGTCCATACTACGTAAAGCAATCTACAGAGTCAATGCAATCCCAATCAGAATCCCAATGACATTCTTCATGGAAGCAGAACAAAGAATCCTAAAATTCATATGGGGCAGCAAAAGACCTTGAACAGCCAAAGCAGTCCTCAGAAAAACAACCAAGCTGGAGGCATCACAATCCCTGACTTCAAAACAAACTACAAAGCTATAGTAATCAAAATAGCATGGTACAGGCACAAATAGAGACACATAGCTCAATGGAACAGAATTGAAAGCCCAGAAATAAAACCACGTGCCTGTGGATAGCTCATCTTTGACAAAGGAGCCAAGAAAATACAGTGGAGACAGGAAAGTCTCTTCAATAAATGGTGTTGGGAAAACTGGACAGCCACATGCAAAAGAATGAAAGTAGACCATTATCTTGCACCATACACAAAAATAACTCAAAATGGATTAAATACTTGAATATAAAAGCTAAAACCATAAAACTCCTAGAAGAAAATACAGGCAGTATATTATTTGGCATTGGTCTTAGCAGCATCTTTTTGAATACCATGTCCACTCAGGCAAGAAACAAAAGAAAAAATTAACAAATGGGACTACAGAAGACTAAAAAGCTTCTGCAAGGCAAAGGAAACCATGAACAAAATGAAAAAAAAATCCATCAACTGGGAGAATATATTTTCAAATCATATATCTGACAAGGCATTAATTTTCAAAATATATAAAGAACTCATACAACTCAACAACAAAAAAACAAACAACCCAATCAAAAAATGGGCAGGGGATATGAACAGACGTTTTTCCAAAGAAGATATACAGATGGCCAACAGACACATGAAACTATGTTCAACATCAGTAATTATTAGGGAAATCCAAATCTAAACCACAATGAGATATCACCTGACAGCAGTCAGAATGTCTAAAATTACCAAGACAAAAAATAACAGATGTGGAGAGGATGTGGAGAAAAGGGAATCCTCATACACAGCTGGTGGGAATGCAAACTGGTGCAGCCACTATGGAAAACAATATGGAAATTTCTCAAAAAATTAAAAATAGAAATACCATACAACCCAGCTATCCCGCTACTGGATATTTATCCAGAGAACTTGAAGTCAATGACCAAAGAGATTCATGCACCTCTATGTTCATTACAGCATTATTCACAATAGCCAACCTGTGGAAGCAACCCAGGTGCCCTTCTATGGATGAATAGATAAAAAAGATGTGGTATATATACACAAAATGGAATAGTACTCAGCCATAAAAAAGACAAAAATCATCCCATTTGCAACAGCATGGATGGTCCTTGAGGGTATGTTAAGCAAAATAAGCCCGACATAGAAAGAAAAATACTGCATGGTTTCACTGATATGTGGAAGATAAACAAATACATGGATAAAGAGAGCAGATTAATGATTACCAGAGGGGAAAGGGGCTGGAGGTGGGCAAAAGTGGTGAAGGGGCACATATGTATGATGATGGACAAAAATTAGACTACTTATTGTGTGTATGATGAAGTCTATTCAGAAATTGATAAATAATAATGTACACCCAAAATTACACAATGTTATGAACCATTATGATCTCAATAAAATTATCGGAAAAAAATTAAACATCAAGAAATATCTCAAATAAATAATCTAATGTTATACCTAAAAGAACTAGAAAAAGAAGTCCAAACTCAGTAGAAGGAAGGAAATAATAAAAATCAGAGTGGAAATAAATGAAATAGAGAACAAAAAGACAATAGGAAAGATCAATGAAACTAAGAGCTTGTTCTTTGAAAAGAGAAAATTGATAAACCCTTAGCTAAACTCACCAAGAAAAAAGTGAGGATTCAATTAAATAAAATCAGAAGTGAAAGAGGAGAAATTACAATGGATACCACAAAAATATAAAGGATTCTAAGAGAATACTATGAAAAGCTATATGCCAACTAATTGGATAACCACAAGAAATGGATAAATTCTTAGAACCATACAACCTCCCAAAACTGAAACAAGAAGAAATAGAGAATCTGAATAGACCAATCTCAAGTAAAGAGATTAAAACAATGATCAAAAACCTCCCAAAAGAGGCCTGCCATCTGGTTAAGTTTGCATGCTCCATTTCCAAGGCCTGGGGTTTGCCGGTTTGGATCCCAGGCACAGACCTACACATCACTCATCAAGTCATGTTGTGGAAGCATCCCACATATAAAATAGAGGAACACAGGTACAGATGTTAGCTCAGGGCCAATCTTCCTCACAAAAACAAAAACAAAAAATCCCCAAAAAACAAAAGCCCAGGACCAGACAGCTTCTCTAGTGAATTCTACCAAACATTCAAGGATTAATACCTATCCTTGTGAAACTCTTCCAACAAATTGAAGAGGATGGGACACTTCTTAACTCGTTTTTCAAGGCCAATATTACCCTGATCCCAAAATCAGGCAAGGACACCACAAAAAGGGAAAATTACAGGCCAATAGTGCTGATGAACATAGAGGGAAAAATTCTCAACAAAAATATTAGCAAATCAAATATAACAATACATTAAGATGATCATACACCACGATCAAGTGGGCTTTACTTCAGGGACACAGGGATGGTTCAGCATCCACAAATCAACAAATGTGATAAACTACGTCAAGAAAAAATGAAGAATGAAAATCACATGATCATCTCAACAGATTCAGAGAAAGCATTTGACAAGACTCAACATCCATTTGTGATAAAAACTCTCAGTAAAATGGGTATAGAAGGAAAGTACTTCAATATAATAAAGGCCATATATGACAAACCCACAGCTAACATCATACTCAACAGGGAAAACTGAAAACTATTCCTCTAAGAACAGGAACAAGGCAAGGATACCCACTCTTGCCACTCTTTTTCAACATAGTATTGGAAGTCCAATCAGAGCAATTAGGAAAGAAGAAGACATAGAAGTGATCCAAATTGAAAGGGAAGAAATAAAACCGTCACTGTTTGTGGATGACACAATACTGTATATAGAAAATCCCAAGGAATGCACCAAAAAAACTATTTGAAATAATGAATACAGTAAAGCTGCAGTGTGCAAAATTGACATACAAAATCAGTTGAATTTCTATGCACTAACAATAAACTAGCAGAACGAGAAATCAAGAATACAATCCCATTTATAATCACAACAAAAAGATAAAACACCTAGGAGTAAATTTAACTAAGGAGATGAAAGGCCTATATACTGAAATCTATAAGACATTCTTAAAATAAATTGAAAAAGCTATAAAGAAAATGAAAAGATATTCCCTTCTCATGCACTGGAAGAATTAATATTGTTAAAATGTCTATATTACCCAAAGCAATCTACAGATTCAATGCAATCCCAGTTAGAAGCCCAGTGACATTTTTCATGGAAATAGAACAAAGAATCCTAAAAGTTATATGGAACAATGAAAGACTCTGAATAGCTAAAACAATCCTGAGAAAAAAGAACAAAGCTGGAGGCATCACACTCCCTGATTTCAAAATACACTACAAAGTTACAGTAATCAGAATAGCATGATACTGGCAGAAAAACAGACACCAGATCAATGGAACAGACTTGAGAGCCCAGAAATAAATCCACACATCTATGGACCACTAATCTTCTACAAAGAAGCCAAGAACATACAAGGGAGAAAGAAAAGTCTCTTCAATAAGTGTTGCTGGAAAAACTGGAAAGCCAGATACAAATGAACGAAAGTAGACCATTATCTTATATCATACACAGAAATTAACTCAAAATGGGTTAAAGACTTGAATGTAAGGTCTGAAATCATAAAACCTCTAGAAGAAAATATAGGCAGTACATTCTTTGACATCAGTCTTAGCAGTATCTTTTTGAATACCATGTCTCTCTAGGCAAGGGAAAAAAATGAAAAAAGAAACAAATGCGACTGCATCAAACTAAAAAGCTTCTTCACGGCAAAGGAAATCATCAACAAAAAGAAAAGACAACCTACAAAGTAGGAGAAAATATTTGCAAATCATATATCCAATAAGGGGTTAATATCCAAAATATACAAAGAACTCATGCAAATCAACAACAAAAAAACAAACAACCTAATCCAAAAATGCATAGAGGATTTGAAAGAGACATTTTCCTAAATAAGATGTATAGACAGTCAACAGGCACATGAAAAAATATTCAACATTAGTAATTACTAGGGAAATGCAAATCAGAACTACAATGAGATATCACCTCATACCCATCAGACTGGCTATTATAAAAAGGCAAGAAATAACAAGTGTTGGAAAGGATGTGGAGAAAAAAGAACCATCATACACTGCTTGTTGGAATGTAAATTGGTGCAGGCACTATGGAAAAAAGTATGGAGATTTTTTTTTAAATTACAAATAGAAATACTATATGATCCAGCTATTCCACTTCTGTGTGTTTATCCAAAGAACACAAAAACACTAACTTGAAAAGACATATATATCCCTATGTTCATACAGCATTATTCACAATAGCCAAGACTTGGAAGCAACCTAAGTGCCCGTAAGTGAATAAATGGATTAAAAAGATGTGGTATATATACAATGGAATACAACTGAGCCCCCCAAAAAAGAAAAAATCTTGCCATTTGCAACAACCTGGATGGACCTTGAGGGTATTATGCTAAGTGAAATAAGTTGGATGGCAAAAGACAATTACTGTATAACTTCACTCATATGTGGAAGTTAAACAAACACATAGATATGGAGACCAGATTGGTGGTTACCAGAAGGCAAGAGGGGAGACTGGAAGGGATAAAGGGGCACATTTGTATGGTGATGGATGGCAAACTAGACTTTCAGTGGTGAACACGATGCAGTCTATACGTCAGTTGAAATATAATGATGTACACCTGAAATTTATGTAATTTTATAAACTAAAGTGACACAATAAAAAATCCCCACCTTTTTTCTGTAATTATTCCAGCAATCTAAACATCTGAGAATTATTATGTGAAAAAGTGACTATTATTCATCCATAGGTGAGTGACACAAACAGTAATAGGACAGGACCTTTCTTTCATATTTAGAGGATAGATTTTTCTTCTCTTACTAGGCATGAACAAGAAAGCTTGTTGCCCCTATCATTGCTGGCTGCCATGTTGTGACCGCAATAGAAGTCAATCCAAAGACTAAGCTGACATAGGGGGGCCAGTCAAGAGAATCTATAGAAAAACAAAGTCTGAGACTTTGCTATGCTCCTGGAGCCTATCCTAACTCTTGTTGGATGGTAATGTGTTTCCTTACTCTTAGAGTTGGTTTAACTCATAGTTTCCAGCATTTGTATTTGAGAGCATCCTAAGTGATATAAAATGTATAATTTGGTTAATAAAATGTAAACTGGATTTTAGGATGAATATCTTATGTAAGATATGAATACAACATAAACTTCAGAATAAAATCTTTTCTCTACCACCATCTTAGGTTACATCCAGGAAAAAGAAATTAAAATAAACATGGTAATATATCTATCATCCCTAACCCAATAGTTTAACACAAGTATAATGTTGTGGTTAATTAAAATTATTTAGAAAAATAGGCATAATGATACCTTGAGTTACAGAATAGCAAAATACTATTTTTTTCTTAATTTGTCACAAGGTCAGATTACATTACTTCTTGGTTAAAAGCATTCAGTGGAATACTCTTGCACTTACAATACTTTTTTTTTTTTATTTTTTACCAAGGCTCCTGCCTAACTCTTAAATTAATTTGGCTTCAGGTTTAAGGAACCACTTTCTCATATTTCAGGCCTCAGTGCAAATGTTACCTGCTCTGAAGCTTTACCTTTCCACTCCATCTAAAGCCATCTCTTCCCTCAATTACTGTCTATTTATCACCCCACTTACTTTCTTCACAGCTCTTATCACTAGCTTGAAAGTATTTTTGCTTAATAGTTTCTTCACTTGTTTATCTCCATATACTCTCATGAGATTATAAATTCCATCATGACAGAGACTCTGCTTGTCATCCTCAGCGTTAAATTCCCAGCAAATAGAACAGTGTCTGCCTCACAGTAGGCAATCAGTGAATAATTGTCGAATAAATGAATGAATGACTAAATAAATAAATGGCTCCAAAACACCAGTGTTTTCTCAGTTTTGTTTCACAGTGCTCTTCATAAGTAGTGGAATGTACTTTTCTATTCAAATAAGGGAAGTATTACTCCTTGTTAGTGGTCAGCCGGGACGAACAAACCAACCTTAAACACATTTGCACAAGATGTCCTCCTTTATCTTAACAATTCATTAATTTTCAGTTTTGTAAATTGTTAGAGTTCCTTCTTTGAGTGATCAAAAAACTCTTTAGATAGCCGTGATGAGGAAGGGAGGGAGAATGTGACCTGGACTTTTGAAGTGCAGAGCTTGTGAATGGCTTATCTACCTCCCATTCCAATGGAAAAATTGGGTCCCAACAATGTTATTTTGATGACTAGCTTTGCAATTTCAAAACTGTGAGTTTTCTCTTTGTTTACATGACCTTAAATTACAGTGAAATCCACAAGCATTTAAAAGTACAAAGACTGCAAGGCCCTCTCTGACACTCACTTCACATCTACAATTACCCAACTCAAAACACATGAGAATACTGAATATAACCTCTTCAATATAATCTTCTTTTTAAATAAAATGGAAAGACCCAGGTGCTAGTCTATACTCAGTTTTTCCACAACTTGAATTTATGTTGGCAATATAAAATATTTTTTCATCACAGGTAAAAGAACAGCCTAATTCTTAAACTATGATATTCCCGAGTTGAAAGTATGCCTGGTCTCTTATCATTGGTAAGACAACAGTTTTGTCAGCCACTTATACTGTCAATACTGTATGAACCCTGTCTTTTATTTTCTATATTCTGATGCTTTGACATCAGGGGCCTTGCTGACCCTGGAGAGATTGCCCCTGCCAGCGTTAGCCAATTTCTAGAGACAGTAAGCAACTCACCTAGGAGATTGCTTTCCAAATGCAAACCAACCAATCCAGAGTCCACACCCCCAGCACCTTCATTGTCAGAATCTCACACTCTAAGCCACTACCACCTGCCCTTACCAGCCCTGGCCCAGGTGCCAGACAACTATGCCCCAAAGCCATTTTGACCAACCCTGGTGCTTCCCCATGTGGACTTTTCTTCTTAGGAACTGTGACTATTGACTCCTGATCCATTGGCCTTACCATACCTAACTAGTAACAAGACCTGTTAAAACATATACATAAGGTATAATTATATGGCAAGAGAGTTGAAAAACAAAGGTTTCTAACAGAAAAGAAACAATCAAAATTCCTTTAATAGATTAAAAAAACCCTAAAAGACCCTGAAAATTGGAAATTGAACAAACAAATTTCAAATGTACAATATGCATATTGTAATAGTTTTTACTTTTAAAGTGACATTCATAGGTTTTCATAATTTTGTTTTTAATTTGACCTCTTAATTCTATTAAGTTATACCACATCTTTTAATTTTGAAGAAACTTAGTTATATTCTAGACAAACTTCTAAATTACTCATTTATGTAAATATTGCGTACCCCTCTTTGTCAGGATTGTAGATTTTTTTTGACTCCTCTCTCTGGAGGTAGGGATAGTCATGACAGACCCACTTAGGGTTAATGTCACTTTCTGGGGTCCAAGTGGCTAAAGATGAGTAAGAAAAGTAGAGGAGAAAATGTAAATCAAGTCCTTGAGAAGGATGAGTTTAGTGAAAGACATCAAGTACCATCATCATCTCCAGTCAGCCAAGATTTATTAACGATTTGTTCATTCCGGGCATGCTATTAGGCATTAGATACATAAACATAAAAAGTATAAGATCTCTATCTGTATCAGGTTTGATCAGAGAAGTCGAACCCAATGAGTAAGACAGCAAGAGAGAATTGTTATAGGTGTTAGACCTAACTTAATTATGAGAGCTGATTAATGAGTCAACACAAGGTTGTTCCTTTTTATCTAGTGTTGGACCTGAAGGCATGATGGGTCAGCCTAGGCCTCAGTGAGGAAGGAGAGCTGCATATAATTTAGAGGACAGCAAGGATAAACTGGAATGCACAGGACAAAATAAAGCCTGCCTCTGTATTTCACCACATTCAAACTTGATCACGTGAATGACCTACGTAAGAAGCTGGCATCATTCATCATTCACCACAGAGCTAAACTCACACCTAGCCTATGGTATAGAGAAGCTGAGAGAGGATATATCCTGGGAGCTGGTAGAGCTGCTGGCTGGGCTACTGTCCCATACCAGTTTCTGAGTTACCAGAACAGAGGCAAGATGTGTGATCTGCCACATATTAGGCACCCTGCACCAAATTCGATGCATAAAAATAGCTTCTTATTCACTTTTTCCTTCCAAATCTTGCACAAATTTCTATTGTGGCCACTCATAATCTGGACATGTAACAGGAAGGTAAGGTCTGACCTCACTATATTGGCATAATAGAAAGCTGCCAAAATCTACCCCTTGTCAAGCTGGAATCCATACCCATCTCTTTTAACTATACTTAACTTCTCAGTAAAAATAATAGCCAAGTCATGCTTCCACCTAAAATTATACAGGTATCCTCTATACAACCAAAAACATACTCTGTTTTCAAAAGGATATAAAGTTTCTCTACAACTTAGGTGATGTTCATTTCTAGCTGAGTCACACTGACTCTTTGATAGTTTGTAACTTAAATACTGAGATGTGAGGTTAACGCATTTCATCTTAGATAACAGGGGGATTGGAAAAGGGAAGATGGTTGTTAATGTACTTACAGATAGATTCATGTCAGCATAGGAAGAAATATTTATAACTATTATAATCCTCAGTTCTGCAACTGCTCATGTGTTCATAACTGTTATTTATAACTATCTTCATAGCCTACCCATTCCACTTAGCCTTTCCTCTCAGCAAGCACTTTGCTGGTCATAATTTCTTGCCTGGTAGGGTGACCCAAACTTTCTTTCCTGAATGGTCTGGTCCATTAGCAGTCCTGCCTGAATGGAGTTGCGGTTTTCCAATGCCTTTTATCACTTGTCATGGAAGTACTGAGCAGCCCTCAAGGCAATCATCTCCGTTGCAGACATGCTCTTCCTTAACCACATTATTTGGTAGTAACTAAATTTCTCCAGGATAGTTAGAATTATTCACCACAGTCAGTACAATGGCCCCCTTCTTTTTCCGTTGATTCACTAAGCAGGAAGAACCCAAAGTGACTAAATGGCAACTTCAACTTCAAATTTAATGGAACCCTGGCAGAGGCATTCCTCCCTCATGAACTAAGATGCTTTGATAGAAGAGCTAAAATTCACCATTACTGGAAGAAAATTTTGTTAGCAGATTACTGAGGCACAAAGGAGAGAAACTACTCCCATTTCTATCTTTGATTCCCAGACCTGTGAATACTGGCTAGGAAGGAACAACGCCACATATTGATCATGGATTGAGTGCATGTACTACATCCCAGGGAAATTATCCAATCTCTAAAGATATTGCCAAACAAGGGTGATCGTACCTAAGTATTGAAAATGTCATTCCACTATTCTATCAGGTCAACTGCTTCAGGATGATAGGAAATACGGTAAGATCAGTGAATTCCATGAATATGATCCAATTGTCCCATTTTGTTTGCTATAAAATGAGTTGTTTGGTTAAAAGCAATGCTGTGTGGTATAACATGATGTTTAAGGTATTCTATAAGCATATGGATATGGTTCTGCCAAAAGCATTGTGGACAAGGAATGAAAATCCATATATAGAGAAAGTACTTATCTAGTGATAATAAAGCACTGTCCCTTCCATGAGGGGTATGTTCCAAAGTAATCAACCTGTCATGAGGTGGTAGATTGATCCTCAAGGGAATGGTGCTATTTCAGAATTGATTGGTCACTCACCAGTGGCAATTGCCAGATAAGATTTTAGGAGTGTAAGTTCATACTGTTGATCCCATGAATAATATCCCTGCCAATATGGCCACTTATTTTGTGAGGACAGTGGCTGAATAACACCTAAAAATATGAAAATTCACCTTTCTGAGGTTACAGTTTGGTGAGCATTCACAAAATGAACAACCATATGCATTGTTCAACGTTCTGCCCACTGAAAGAATTTTCCTTCACCATTATCCTTCAATGGCACTCTAGAGTGGCACTGTATTTTCATACTCATCTATTTTCAGGTAGTTCCAGCATTATCACATAGGATCCTCTGTAAACCAGTCTTATTTTGTGTTCTTAGTCAAATTTTCATAGGGAACTCCCTATGAGGTCATGGGGCAGATTGAAAGGAAGGACGCAATGTAGCAGGAGTGGGAGATGGGGGCATCTAAGCCAAATATTTATAAACCTTTTTATGCCTTCAGGACATACTTGAACCTGATTTTTTATAGAGCAGGTCATTTGTTTATGGAATAGTGCTGTGTATACAATGGAACGTTTTGGTTTTATGTCAGATAAGCTCTACAATTTATGATGGGCAGTTCAGGTCAAATAGCAACTTGTTAGTCAATTTTCAAGTGTTCCTTTTCTACTTTGGCCCAGTAATAAGCCCAAGCTGTTTCTCTAAAGGAGAAAAATTATCTATAGGGGACAATCTAGCTTTGCTCCAAAATCATAATGACCTATCCCAGAACCCTGGATCCATAGGAATTTCATATAGATAGTAGGCCCCTGAACTTTTGTGGGAATCATTTCCTGACTCTGGCACACATGTGTTTCACCATGCTGTCTATAGCTGTTGCTTCTTCCTCATCACCAGATCTAATCAGTGTTGGGAGAGGGAATCTACCATCGGTCTTGAGTGTCCCTGCATATTCTTGCAGGGTATGCTAACAATGCATGACCCTGATTGCTGTCTATCCAGATTATTTCTTGGAGTTGTTTTTGTGGTGAACAACTTTGAGGGATGAAGTAGCATCTACATACAAAGAGCAGGCTTGCTCCCACTTGCTTTAAAAGTGGTGAATTCTTCAAGCTCAAATCTTTTCTCTCGCAATACAGCCTGTGGGCCCTGTGTTATCGCCATGGGATTTCAGGGAAGATGAGAAATTGACACAAGCCAAAATGGAGCTTTGACTACTGCTTTTACTGTGAGCAATAAAATCCTTTGTCTCTGGCCTAAGAGACTCATGTCTTCTGGCATCCATGAAATAGTCACAGACTAACATATCTGTTAAATTGGTTAAGATATCAGACTGCATAGTTTTTGACAACAAATAAAATTTCATCAGTGAAATGAGTCTGCATGATAATCTGTGTATTAGATAGACTATTAAGTTCCCTCCAAACTATATATGATATAGGGCTGGAGAGTTGATATACCCAGAGGTAGGAGAGTAAAAACACACTATTGTCTTTCTCAACTGCAAAAACATAGCTTTACTAGCAGGTATAGATCAAAATAATTCACTAGACTCAGAGCTGAATATTATGTGCCAGAAGATGTATTGATTTGCTCCAGCAACATACTGATCCTTGGAACAGCATCTGCAATTGTAGTCACATCCAATCGAGATAATCCACCATCATTCTATGAGCTCCATCTGCCTTCTGCACAAGTCTAATAGGCAAATTGAATGGGAATGTGTTCAGAGTTACCATCTCTGTATTTTTCGAGTTCCTGGTGATGGCACTAATCACTGAAATCACTCCATGATTGTGGTATTCCTTTTGGTTTACTATTTTGGTGGATAGAGGCATTTCTTCTGACTTCCATTTGGCCCTTCCTACCATGATAGCCTCACTTCTTGGGTCAGGGAATCAAGGTGAGGATTCTTCTAGTTACTCAGTATGTTTATTCCAACTTCACATTGTGATACTGGGGAACTATCATAAGGCATCTTTGGGGGCCCACTGTGAGATACACCTGAGCCAAGACTGCATCAATCACCTGACCTCCTATTGTTCAACTTTGAATGGTGGGTCACAGTACCTCTTTGATATTTAGCAGGTACTGTCAGTTCAAAGCTGGTGTTCAGTAATACCAAAAAAGTCTGATTACTTTCCCCCAATAGATAGTTACCTTGGTAATATCCATATGTCCCTTTGGGGAAGGCGAAGAGGAAGATTTATAGTATAAAATTTGGGGCCTGTTCTCTTCAATCAAGGGACTCTGGATCTATGAAGTAGCTCAAATTTTGCTGAGGAGCAATGACTCTTTACTGTGGTGATTCAAGTCAGACTTCGGTTCAACTGAATTAGAACTTTCCATTACACAAATCAAGTCAGACTCTATTTAGTAGGTTGCTCATCTATTTCAGTTCCATGCGCCTCATTATCAATTAACTAATGCCAAAATTTTTACCAGGAAATTTTTCCATCTGGTTGCTGCTTTGGCTTTTCAGCCTACTGTGTTAACCCCTCCTACCTTGTTTTATGATTAAGTGCTGCCAGTTGGCCTCAACACTCCAGGATTCCTTCATCCACATGGAATTCAGAGAGCCAAGTTCAATGGCAGCAATTCCATCTTCATCGGCAGCCTACAAAAAATATCCATCCCAGAGCTCTTCACAAAGGCCAGAGCTCCCCTCACAAATACATTTCTCACACCCTTCATGAGGAGAATGTCCTCTGGATCATCCTGCGAACAGTGTTTGGGATTGGCTGACCAGGTCTTACATGATTAATTCACTGTTTCATTCCAATCTCCTCTAAAAGATTTGGACACCTTCTTTTATAGTATACTAGTCAAGTTGTGGAATTTAGATTTTATTTAGTGTAGTCCACTTTTGGGTTAAGATTTTAGAGTCCTTGAAAAATTCCCAGTCTATGGGAAGCAAAGAAAAAGGGTGAAAAAGACCCTGAATCAAAACAAAAGGTGAAGGGAACACATGAAGCTAATAGTCAGATGAAGCCTGCAATTGTATGTATGTTGGAAAGACACAGGGTTAGGATATACAAGCCCACAATTATAATGTTTGAATAGATAAACAACACTGTGCTTCTTTAATACCCACACAACCTCAGAAATATCAGAAAAGTTTAAATTTGATTTTTGTTTGTTTTTGAGGAAGATTAGCCCTGAGCTAACATCTGCCACCAATCCTCCTCTTTTTTTGCTGAGGAAGATTGACCCGAGCTATCATCTGTGCCCATCTTCCTCTATTTTATATGTGAGACGCTTGCTACAATATGGCTTGATAAGCAGTAGATAGGTCTGCACCCAGGATCTGAACCAGCAAACCCCGGGCCACCGAAACAGAGCACATGAACTTAACCACTATGTCACTGGGCCGGCCTCAGTTTAAATTTGTTTTAATATACAAATACTTACAAGCTACATCAACTACAGCCCCATACTCTAATGACCTGCCACATCAACTCAACAGAATGTACAGAGCTTCAAAATGTCCTAGAGGAAATATTAGACTCATTTTTCAACAATTTAATTAAGTGTACAAGATAAGAGAATGATCATGAAACCCCCTTCCCTCTCAGGAAAATGACAGAATACATCAGTGCTACTTACCAGTGGAGGCAAGCAAGCCTGGCCTGATTCCACCCTGAGGTTGAAATGAGGAGGTTTTCCCTTTCTCTGGTGCTTTAAATACAGCTAGCTCGTAGACGAAAAATCTAGTTTTCTGAAATTAATGCTCTCTGTCACTCCCAGCTCTTGTCTTTCTCTTCTTCTGACCCTGAGCTCCATGTTTTGGTTTTCCGCAGCTACGTTTTGGTTTGGTGTGCCACTACCTTCTCAGTTGACTTATTTGTTTTCCCATCTCACACAAGAGAGAGTTGACACTCTTTCATAAACCCTCTGCCATCAGATATGATAAACTCTGATTAATTGACTTTACAAACTTACAATTATAAAGGACAGCAACTAGATCTGTGGTAAGATAGAACAGTACGAGAAACCTGTCTGGGTCTTCTATAGAAACATTCTTACTTATAACGAGATAGTCATGAGAAATCCTTGATTCTTCAGTCCAATAAACATGATAAGGAGAAATCATTATGGGCAATTATTTATTTCTACATAGCAATATAATATAGTAATATAGTTCTTTATACAATACACTAATCACATGCTTAATCAAGGACTACTGTTTCTGGAAAATATCACCTGCTTTGTTAGGCTATTGATTTTTTCATTTAAGTATACAAAGAAGTTTCTTTTTATACACATAACGTGTTATTTTCTCTCGTTACACTGGTGCTCCTCTGTCATACTATCTGTTTGCATATTTCACTGTGTATGCACAATTATTTCCATCAGGGACCACTGGAGAAGACGAGAAGATGATGGAAGGGGTGGCTGGATATCCATCTTCTACTCAGCCTGTATTTAGAACGGGGTTTGATTTCCTTGCTGTGGATTTAATCCCCATATTGATGCAGGGGTCAGTGCCAATTCTGACAATATTTTTCTTTTTTATAAGGCACCGTCAAATTCTGAGCTAGGAGTATTCCCAGAAGCTAATGGAACTCTTTTTTTATAAAAGACTTTTTGAAACTCTGGGGACAAGCAGGTGACTAAATACGAAGGCTATGCTTCCAGTCCAGGACAGTATCCAACACAGCTATGGCTCATCAAGGATCTGTGGTGTTGGGAACACAGAAAGATGACACCTGTGACAAAGGTATTGACTTGTTCATGTTGGGGACCATTGTTGACAGTGGCAAAGGCAAGTTTCCAGTAATCAGTCTGTAGGAATAGGATACTGACAAGGCAAGTCAGAGCAGGAGAGGAGGAAAATGGGGTTTCCATGAAGAAACAACAAATGGCAGACTCTTTATTATAGATTCCTGTAGGCTATTCTCTTGGGAATGTTTCTGAAATGCTGATTTTTTGTTGGGTTTCACAAAGTTCCCACCTGTATGAGCAGATAGGGATGGAGCCATTATAACACAAACATAAAAGCAAAGTTGACTTTATTTGTCTGCATAGTCTTTAAGGCCAAGAGTCATAAAAACAAAACAAAAAATCTTTCAAAGTCATGATAAATTTATCTGAGGAGGATTAAAAGTAAAATGTGATAACTCAGTCTCTTCACTTTTACTTTAAAATGAACTATTTCTTGTATTTCAGAAACACTTTAATTTGGGGCTTAAAAAAATATATTGGAGAACTTGAGTTCATGGAGACTTTCTTAAATTAAGTCTCCACCACAAGTAGCTTCAATAAAAGTAGTAATGCGGATTATTTGAAAAATGTATTTGTTAAAAGCCTGATGCTTTTATTATAAGCAATTCCTATTAGTTTTGTGTTTTGAATCTATTTTTCATTTCATTGATATGATTGATTTCTATGAACTGCATTACAGCTGAAAGGTTATATATGGCATTTGGCTCTGAGATTAAAAAAGCAATCATAGGCTGTAAATTATTTCTAAGAAATTGATGGCATCATACTGTTATTTATTTCAGATTTCTCCAAGGACTTTCCTTAGATTTGCTATATATCTTCCAATTAAAAAGTATGATAGAAAAAAAAATTTGTTTTAAAGTAGGTGTGTTTAATTAGGTTTTATATATGCTGAAATCATTTTGAAAGGGAAGCTTGTTTATATCAAATAAAATCAACTGTAGCATTGAGTGTTAAAGGCAATAAACTCCTGCTCTTATGTACTTTTTGAGTTTGGTTGACGAGGAGGTCAAATGGACTCTGTAGAACATCTGCACTGAGATCTGCCAGCTCTTTTAAAATCCAGAACATGGCCTCGAACTGGAACAAAATCCTTCACTAAAAAGACGTCCTTCCAAATAAACAGTCTCTTGCTATGACTGTGTTTTCACTAAAAAAGGAAAATACGTTGTTCCTTTTTTTAAAAAGTGTATTTATTTTTTTAAATGTGTTTTGCTGATCAGAATGTACACCCTTCATAAAAATTTATGCACGTACATGGAAAACTAACTCCAAGATGTTGCTGTCCTTTTGCACATGAGCAGACTGCTGGCAGTTAAGCTCTCTGATTATGCAAAGATGGAATTATAGCAAGAATTACTGACAGGCTGGTAGGTTTGGATTCCCCACTTCAAAAGTGGAGAATTGTTTTCTTTATGTTCTGTGACAAATGACCTACCTAGCTGCTTGGCCATGCAGAGAAGCTTGGAACAAGCAAAGAAGCTGACAGGGTTGCTGATAATGGCAAAGGCTGATTGCAAAAAGTAATGTCTACTAAAAACAGATCCTTTCAGTATGAGCAGGCAAATATTATTTGTTATAAATCTTCCACAAGCTGATTCTTGAAATTACTATCAAATGTAGTAGTGGTAAGTTCAAAGAACATTCAAACATTGTATGAACTATTGGTTTAAAAATAACAGAGTCAATAATAGCATATATATTTATATATACATATATATGTAATATACACACATAATGACTAGGAACAGAGAATTGAAATGAAAAATGTCAACTGTGAACTTTTTCCCCATCTATTGATCTCTTATTTAGGAATAAATATAATATTTAGTAATAGATTTTCAGGAGACCTTAATTATTTTCCCAAATTTTACACTGCGTTGTTCACTATATATGTAGTGGGCTCTCTATGTAAGGATTGATTTTTTTTTTAGACTTCTTGATACTAGAGTCATGCTTTCTTCTAGAAAATCATGTCTAGATCAGTGTTTGCATTTATTGGATGTTCTCCAAAGTAAAAGAAATAGGTAAAGTATCTTGATAGGGCAAGAAGTTCAGGAGATAGATTTCAGGATAGCAGGGTCTTGAACACAGTTGCCTTATCAACAGATGTAACAAAGCCAAACAAACATGAAGCAGTTTTCATAGCTAGACATGTAGAGAAAATGGAAACCCAAACAGTTGCCATATGCTCAAGGAAAGCAGAGTTTCTACGAGCATGAGAAAGAAACTTATTTTAAGGTTTGATTTTTTTATTGTGACTGAAACCCAGCTTAATAAATACACATCTAGTCTTAGGAAGCATCTAATCATAGAACAGCCCTGGGAGAAAAGAGAGTTGTTCTTTCTGACCAAGGATTTCAGGTTCCTTCTATATATAATCAGAACTATCTGAAGAAATCCTACTCAAATTGATTAGCTTGTTGTTCTTGTACAGGTCAAAGATCCTTTAGATACTACAGATTTGCAAATGAAACAAGTTGCCTGGTTTGACTGAAAATTCCTGGAAAGTCCCAGAGACCACACAGAGTGATGAGAAAAGTTTATCAACCACTTATTACTGATCCATGATCCCAGCACCTGTCCTTTGTGGAAAATAGGACAAATATTATTTCCTTTAACATACAAATGATAAAATGCAAGTCCAAAATGTTGAAACAGTTAAGGTCACAGTTGACTAGAAATAGGATGTGAATTTAACCTTTTGAATTCCAAGTCAAATATTCCTTTCATAATGCCGCATTGACTTCTAACTTAAAGTCTTTTCTCACCCTTTTCTCCATTTTTCTCCTTTGTTTCCATGTCTTTCCAATACTCCTATCAATTCTCAATTCTCTCTCTCTCATGAAAATGAATCTTTGACATTTTACCTTGTATGCCAATTAGAACTTTAGTTATTTAGGCATTTCAGGATGTTAAGTGATGTCCCTCCAGAGTCAGGAGTCTTTGAATTTGAAATTATATATCTTCACTCGCTTACACAAATGAATCGTGGTCAGTTGTCTGGATTTATATAATTTTTGAGCTCTTGTTATTTAACACAACTAACTTTTGAAATACATAGAAGAATTTTTGAAAATTGCAGTTATCTTTTTGAAAAATTGAAGATGCTCAGCCTTCTTTAGCACTAATTATCATATTCTCATCCATCTCTGAAAAAATTCTTTGATTGTCTTTCAATCAGAAAACAGTTTCTCTGGTGAAAATTATTTAGAAGCATCTTCTCTTCAAAACTATCATGACGCTAGTGCAGTAGCTGAATATTAGCATTTACTGATTATTTCAATCACCTAGACAGCGGTGATGAACTTCCTATGTATAGATATCCTCTGTGCAAGCTGAGAGAGGCTGTCCAACACATCTCTTTCCACCTCAATCAACTCCTCACTTAATTCTAATTGAAACTGAACTGAATAAGTCAGAAAATCTTGTTTATTCAACACTTTTCAATTCTCATAACTGTAGTTCTCAAATTAAAAAGAACCCAAATCCTGAGAGGAGATTAATTCAAAATTGCAAATTGTGTTTTCCTCTGATACTGATATAATTTGCCCCCCTTTGCCCTCACACAGCAACTCTGGTCAACTTATGTTGATAACTTGTTTATTCCATATGCTCCTTATCTAAAAAGCAGATTATGTTAAGAAAATGGAAGATAAATGATAGCCCTCTGCACTCTAGCTGATTAGTTATTTAAAAACGTTTATACAGGGGCTGGCCCCATGGCCGAGTGGTTAAGTTCGCGTGCTCCGCTGCAGGCGGACCAGTGTTTCGTTGGTTCGAATCCTGGGCGCGGACATGGCGCTGCTCATCTAGCCACGCTGGAGCAGCGTCCCACATGCCACAACTGGAAGAACCCACAACGGAGAATACACAACTATGTACCGGGGGGCTTTGGGGAGAAAAAGGAAAAAATAAAATCTTAAAAAAAAAAATGTTTATACAATAATGTAGAATGTTAAAATTCAAAGATTTCTGGTATCCTAATCATACCACATCTTGTTCTATCTGAGTAAATGACCCCACATTTTACCTCAGAGAGAAAACTGAAAATATTAAATTCTCACTCCTCCCTCAACCAATTTATTTATATTTATAGCATCATATCCTCCTTTGCAGCAGTGTAAACAAAGGTTTTCTCTCCTGTTTAAGGCTGTTTTTTTTAATAATACTTCTCTAGATCTGTTTTACTCTCTTCTTCACAGAGACTTGGTTTCTAAATTATATTGTCGCTCTCATGCTTTCAGATTTTCTCTCTCTCCCAAGTATTTCTCTTCAATACATAAATAATACAAATTTTCTGTCATTTTAAAACAAAGCAAAAACTGCATGAGAATAAACCCACCTTATTCACTGTGTGTGCCCAAAACAGCTAGTTATCTCAAAGTATTCCTTTCTCCTTTTCTCTTGAACTTGAGTGCTTTGTCATTTTATTTTCCAATGTTATATTCTCTCTTAGCACTTTAACCATTATCAGAGTTTTTATTTCCATATGTAGTCTACTGGTTCGCAAATCTATATATCAGCCAAAACAGCTCTCATGACCTTAGCAGTTTATCCATTTGCTTGTTGGAATTCTCTATCTGGATATCCTAAAGTTACACCAAAATCAGTATGGACATAATAGAATTCATTGTACTTCCACCAAAATTCGTTCTTCTTGAACTTGTTGCTGACAACGAAATTTACCCAATTATGCAAATCATCCCCAAATAAGTATTCACTCTTACTTATCGCCCACATCCAACTGTTCACCAAGATTTATGTTCCTAACTCTTTTATATCTCTCCAATTCATCTTTTAATTTTGATTTTTTTTGGCCTGAGGCATTTGGAGAATATACCTTTTGTCCTACTCCTCTCAAATCCTCTTAATTCAAAAAGAAATAATTAGCAAATTGAAAGTAGTAATGTATAATGAAGATAATGAAATGAATAAATAAAATAATGAAATAATGTATAATGAAATTGGGTTCATGCAAGGATAAAAGTTGGTTTCACTTTGGAAAAATCAATGGTAGTAATTCACTTCATTAAAAGATGAAAGATAAAATATGAATTTGTCAATAGATGTTGAAAAAGAATTAGATAAAATTAAATAAAATACAAAATATTAGATAAAATTCAGCATGCATTTATGATATTAAAAAAAAATGTGATCTCTTCCAGCTGGCACTACAACTGAGGTTTCAGAAGGACTCCCGCTTCTGCGTCAGTTCAGCTGCTTGTGGGCACCAGGGCGCATAGGAAGAGCACTAAATCTCATTGCCTCACTGCTTTCACTGTAATTTCAGTTCTGTGGTGAGAGGAATTTTGTGAGGGATTCTGTTTCAGTAAATATGGAATTCAGAAAGTTTAGCCGTAGTGATTCTGGCAGAAGCAGGACAGGCAGAGAAAGCAAGTTCATAACCACAATAAGTGTCTATTTCAGGAAGATAAATCGCGGTCTCTCCCATTGTGGAATGAGTACAATGAAATCAATCTTTCATCAAGCAGTTGGGTGGTCCTCCCAGGATATGATGCTATAATTGGGGCTAGTTTTGTCTTTGCTGATTTGGGGGTCTGAGCAATAGCAGTAGCCAGATCAGCCTCAGGAAGGGAAAATTCCTTTTGCTGAATCCATGCATCACTTTCTTCCTGATACCCTAGCCACTTTGCTTAAGAGACTATTGAGCAAGCACTAGGGTGACTGGGGACAAGTTGCCTGATATTTGCATAACAGGTCACTTTGTCCACCTGATCACTGATATCATCTTTTGTACTGTGCAGCCTTTGATGAACATTTTGTGAGTTAAAACTATTGTCATAATTTGAGTGCATTCCAAGAGATCGGTGCACATACTTCTTACCTGCAGCCATCTTGTATGAGTTCTCCAATATTGTTCCTTTTATATTGAAAACCTTTGACCAAATTTTAACTAATTATCATTAATTGGTGCAGAGTTTTACCTCTGATTATCTCTCCTTCTAAGTAAGGTTTACATACAGCTTTACTACCAAGTGGTCTGCCCACTTGGAAGGATTTCCTTCCCCACTGTCCTGCACAGCCATTCTAAATGGGGCTATAAAGCTGCCGATAAAACCTACATAAACAGCTGAAAACAAAGCTTGATCATTTCTCCTTTTGTCAACTTCATATTGATTAGTTATGCTACAGGCTTAGTTGCTGAAAACATGAGACCTCAAAATTAGTGCCTGAAATCAGAAAAAAGTGTGTTTCTCCCAAATGTTAGAGTTAAGCTGATAAAGTAGTTCTTACAGTTTAAACTGTGGCTTTCATCTGCACAGCTCCAAAGTGTTTCCTATAATTTTAATCATTTACCACAAATGCAAAAGGAAAAGGTACAAAAAGAACATATATCAATCTTCTAAGGGCAAGAAGAAGAAGAGAATCCATTGTTTCCTGTGACATTCCCCAGGCGAGAATTTAGTAACGTAGCTCTTACATAGTTGCAGAGAGTCTATGAAATGCAGCCCTCAGGCAGATAGTCATGTTCCCAGCTACAATGACATCATTATGGGGAGAAGGGAGAATGGATAAGAGAAGACTACTCGCAATGGATCATAGTATGGTTTAAGGTGCCTTGTATATTATAATCCAGAAATTCCAATCCAAAATATATATCCACTTGTACACATTATCCAGAAAACATTAACATGATCATCAATACTTATACAGCATTTAACAAACTATTAAACTCATTTAATCCCCATAGCAACCCTATGAATTAAGTACTATTTTTTCCCATTCTACAGATGGAGAAACAAAAAATAGAGAAGTTAGTACAATAAGTAAGAAGCAGATATGGAATGGACAGCCCTGTATAAGTCATATCATACAGGAGACTGTTGATAACAGCATTTGTTGAATAGCAAAAACAAAACAAATCAAAATGAAAATGGAAAACAATTTAAGTGACTATCACAGTAGAATGGATAAATAAGTTGTGGTATAGTCATATAGTGAAACTTATTGTCACAGTCAAAATCAGTGGCTGTTGTCTGCTAGAAGTTGCCTCTGCACAGGAGACTGGAATAAAGTACAGGCCACAACATGAATAACTCTTAGGAAAGTATTGCTGAGGAAAGAAAAATCAATTGTAAATCAATATACATAATATGACTTCTTTAATGTGATGTTCAAAATCAATCCAAAATATATTGGAGAAATTAAAGATTCATGTTAAAATTATAAAGAAATGAAAGTTAATAAATACAAAGTTCAGGACAGGTTTGTGCTGTTGAATAGAGGGGAGAAAAATGGAAGATATTTTCAGGAGGCTTCAAGGCTAACAGCTATATTCTATTTCTTAATCTGTGTCTATTCAATGTGCCTTGTACATATTTTGTAAACTTTTAATGTATCAATTCAATATCAAATAAAAAAATTGTAAGTGATAATAAATCAAATTCACTAAAATTAAAAATAAATCCATAGAACTAAAAATAACAACTTGAGTCCTTTTTACATTTGTACAAAATCAGATCTTTTTTTTTTAAAGAAATAATTTATAGCTAATGATGTTGAGCATCTTTTCATATGCCTGTTGGCCATCCGTATATCTTATTTGGAGAAATCTCTGTTCAGATCTTTTGCCCATTTTTTAATTGTTTCTTGGTGTTTTTGTTGTTGAGCTGTATGAGTTCTTTGTATATTTTAGATATTAACCCCTTATCTGATATGCGGTTTGCAAATATCTTCTCCCAATTATTAGGTTGTCGTTTTGTTGATGGTTTCTTTTGCTGTGCAGAAGCTTTTTAGTTTGATGTAGTCCCATTTGTTCATTTTTTCTTTTGTTTCCCTTGCCCGGTCAGACATGGTACTTGAAAATATGCTGCTAAGACCGATGTCAAAGAGCATACTACCTATGTTTTCTTCTAGAAGTTTCATGGTTTCGGGTATTACATTCAAGTCTTTAATCCATTTTGAGTTGATTTTTGTGCATGGTGTAAGGGAATGGTCTAAGTTTCATTGTTTTGCATGTGGTTGTCCAGTTTTCCCAAGACCATTTATTGAAGAGACTCTCCTTTCTCCATCGTATGCTCTTGGCTCCCTTGTTGAATATCAGCTGTCCATAAATGTGTGGGTTTATTTCTTGGCTCTTGATTCTGTTCCATTGATCTGTGTGTCTGTTTTTGTGCCAGTACCATGCTGTTTTGGTTACTATTCAAATCAAAACTACAATCAGGTATCACCTCACTCCAGTCAGAATGGCTATAATCAACAAGGCAGGAAACAACAAATGTTGAAGAGGATGTGGAGAGATGGGAAAGCTTGTACACTGCTGGTGGGAGTGCAAACTGGTGCAGCCACTATGGAAAGCAGTATGGAGTATCCTCAGGAAATTAAGAATAGATCTACCATGTGATCCAGCTATCCCACTACTGGGTATTTATCCAAAGAACTTGAAAACGCAAAGGCATAACGATACCTGCACACCTATGTTCATTGCAGCATTATACACAATAGCCAAGACTTGGAAGCAACCTAGGTGCTCATCAAGGGATGAATGGATAAAGAAGATGTGGTATTTATACACAATGGAATACCACTCAGCCATAAGAAATGATGAAATCCAGCCATTTGTGACAACGTGGATGGAGCTTGAGGGTGTTGTGTGAGTGAAATAAGTCAGAGGGAGAAAGTCAAATACCGAATGATCTCACTCATAAGTAGACGATAAAAACAATGACAAACAAACATATAGCAACAGAGAATGGATTGGTGGTTACCACGGGGGAAGCAGGGGGAGGGCAAAAGGGATGATTAGGCTCAAATGTGAGGGGATGGACTATAATTAGTTTTTGGGTGATGAACATGATGTAATCTACACAGAATTCAAAATATATTATGATGTACATCCGAAAGCTATATAATGTTATAGTCCAATGTTACTGCAATTAAAATAAATAAATAAATAAAATTTAAAAAACAGAAAAGAAATAATTTATAGTATTTCGTAAAGGAAGAACTTTAGAAATTAAGTAAATTGTGGCCTTTGTGACACTGAATTGTACGTGGGAATAAAGCATAAGAATCAATGAAGACAGACAATTTAAACAACAGATGAGAAATAAGGGAAACAAATTAAAATAATTTAAATGGATAACTGAACGTCAAACAACTGCATTATTTATTAACTTCATTAAAGTGAGTTGTTTACCCACGCAGATATTGAAAGAAAGTGTTAAACTAAACATATCATATCACATCTTTGATGCTAACAAGTCTAGATATTAAAAATATTCTGAAGAAAGCATCATATTCAAGCTATTGCTAATGAAGTGCAAACTCTTACACCAATAGAGAAGTTGCAAATACCTCTTAGGAAGATCGTTTACTTTCACTATAATTTCCTGAGGACAACATACAATTGTAGTGCTTCAATGTGTCTAGAAGGAAAAGAAAATTTTCTTTCTTTAGTCTTAGCCTGTCTCTATTTGCAAGAATACACCTTTTGTCCACATGTATTTACCAGGATTGGAGTAATTATGTGCAAGTGCCTCAGGATGTACAATCACCAGCAGCAGGAAATCTGAAAAGTTGAGATGCATAAATCACTGTCAAGTGGAAAACTGTCTAATATTGTTAGTAAAGAGAAAGCACAAAAGAGAAAGAATGGATTAGCTTAAGGAACCCGAAGGCATTTATCTAAATGATGTGAACATCATTCCTTTCAGAGAAAAACTTCAACACCCCAGAGATAAATAAAATCATACACAAGTAGAGGACTTTAAATTAATGAAGAAAGAGAGCTGAGGTGTTAATGAGCTTCTCTGTCACTTCCTCTTGCCTCAGACATACGCCTGCCTAGAGGTGCTGAATGTATGACACCTCAAGGCTATTAGAGGATACGTTAATACTATTTCTTAGTTCTATCCAAATAAGAATTCATCAATAAGAATAGCTTTAATTTATTGAGCAAAAAGTAAATGCCAGACATTTGACACAGAGTGTCTAAAAGTCCTTTCAACAGTTTTGCAGATGAGGTATAGCCATCACCACCCTAAAAGCAATGAAGCTGTAGGTTAACAAAGTTAAGCAATTTTTCCAAGATGATGCGTCTAATAAGTGTGGAATTTGAACCTAGATGTCTCTGACTACAGAGCCCACATATTTTCCACTACACCAGGCTGCTTCATGAAGTTGTGCTAAAGCTGTGAAAATTATTTTACATTTTTTTCACTTTATGGGATAGGCATGGCATATAAATGCTTTTCAAAGAAAAGTCTTCAGCAGAAGGTATAAAATTTAGTCTAATAACAGAAGGGTTTTCCAGCCACATGTAATATTTGAATAATCGAAGTTGTCAGAAACATGCCAAAGGTAACTGTTCACCTTAAAATTAAAATAAAACTGAACATTGCTTTGTAAACTTTGGCCTGTTCACAAACTAACTAACTTTGTAATTAAGGAGCTAAGAGAGGATTAACGAATTAAGAGTGGGAAGAATAGTAACTAGATACTAACTAAAATGAAAATTTGAAATGATGAAACCTCAAATTACATATACTAACGTCAATGTTTTATTGAACAAGGTATTCAAATACACATACTGGGTCTTGTATAGCAAAAGAATGTCTTCCAAAGAATGTCTCCTGTAGTAGAGCAAGGAAACGTGCCTAGGTAAAAGGAAACATTTTTAAAGGTAGAAATAAAGTTGTGTTCAGCCTAAGTCTAAGACCATCAAAGACTTATAGAATTTTTGAGCTGGAAGGGACCAGAGTAAAGCTCTCTCCTTATCTTTATGCATAATTAAATAGATGAGTAGATATGATACAGCTATCAGGCGTAGTACATTGCAGTAAATATCCCCATTAAAAATAAGCATGTTCACACTAAGCAGTAAGAGGAAGTCATTTCCCAATGCCCTTAACAACTTAATATTCTGAAGACAAACTTTCATTTTACCCTAAAAGAGAACCGCCTCTCAGATGAAAACATACCAAGCAAACACCTAGGCATTTGACCAAGTGCTGTCACAGTGCTGTAGATATCTTATCTGACCTGTGTCATAGAAGCTGATTTAAAAGTTAATAATTAAAAATCTGTATTTCTCTTTAAATATGCAGTAGGGACTTTAATTAATGTAAAGAATTTGTAACTAAGATAGTCATTGTTCATTCTATTTAGTTGTCCTGTCTGTGAGTCTAACTTGCTCATTAAACTCTACTCTTTTACAAGAGATAGTATAGCGAAGTGGTTACAAGCACAGTCTTTCTGATTAGGGAGAACCTGGCTGCAAACATTCGTTTCATCAATTACCTGGTTTCTCAAATGTTGACTCACAATAAGGTAGATTTTTTTAAACTATAAAACAAAGCTAAAATTAGAGCTTGGTTTTGGTGGAGTGGGGAGGGCCCGGTAAATAACATGCATTTTCCCACCTGAACTCTCAATCAATAGAGAAATAAAAGAAGTTGGTATATGGATACCAAAATATCTCCCTTATTGTTGATAAAACTTATCTTCATGATTGTGATTTATGCCTATGAGCAAGTGGATAGACCTCCTCACACGAAACCACAGGATTAGAGAGATTTATCCATCATGCATGTCTGACCTTATAACGTGCACAGCAATGAACACAGTAGAGCATACACTGCTTGCTAGAAGGACTTTACTCTCAAGAATGAAGAATCATCCAACCCAAGCATATTGGGCTTTACCAGAGAAATCACTCCATCCTTTCTTGTGACAAGAGAATGAAAGAGCAAGAGAGATGAGGAGAATCACAGAAATGGATGCCTTTCTACAAGGAAGGAAATGTTAGGACTAGGAAAGAAGTTCCCCCTCCCCAACATTTTAAAGGAGGAGAGCATTAAATTAGAAAATGAATGAAAAGCATTTAGAACAGAATAAATATTCAACAAATACAAAGTGCTATTATTATGTATATGATCAATACCCTTTATTCTGCTTTTTTTTTCTTAAAATAAAACACCTCTCCAGCATGACTAAAATGGGGTGAATGCTGTAAAATGTGTTCATTAAATGTGCGGAATATAAGATCATGTGCGTTTTCTCTGTTTTCAAATTTTTGGAAATATTTTCCTGATTAACATTTCTACAGACCAGTGCTCTAACCTCTGAGCTATGGAGCCTCAGTCCTCATTAGCATTTCTAGGCCCCCACACTGACCTCCCTTAAGTAAAGGAAATTTCTATTACTAGACACAGTATAAGATTTACAGAGCAAAGTCTAAAATGCTAATAATAAAATAGATACTATTATATCTGTCACACATACCCTCTTAGTAGGACTTGTAATTATTTCTGAAATGCAATTTTACAATACAATTAAAGAGGTTTGAAAATGATTTTGACTATTTTGACTTGATAATTGTACTTATAGGAAAATATTTATTTGAAGAGCTAAGAAAATAAGAAGAAAATCATTATAAGCCATAATTTTCATCTGAGGAGTATTTAGAATACTAAAAAATGAAAAACAACTTAACGTGATAATATGAGAATGGATTAAACTATTCTGGTATGCTTTTTATGTAGCAATGAAAATTACTCTAATGAAGAACTTTTTATTAGTAGGAAAAATATTTATAAAGTGAAAAAGAAGTTCATAAAATTATGTATTCAATCATTGAATAAAATACATTCTATATTTACTAAGTACAAGGCACAAGGCTGTTTTCTAGAAATACTATAGTGCATGGAATAGAAAGATTGCTAATTTCATTGCATAGGGTGTGGGCAAAGGCCAATAACAACCAAAATAAAAAGTAGATAACATAATTGTAGATTATGATGTTATAAAGATAAACTGTGAGGGATTTCCATTTCTAGCAAGATGACATTAAATGTCCTTAGCCCCCATAAACGAAACAATCATTTGATAGATAAGACATTTAATCTTACAGTTGAACTGGCATGAATGGAAAGAGTCTGTAGGCCTCCACAACAAATGGAAAGTAGAAACACGGAGGCAAGTGAGGACAAAGACAGATTTCGCTTTAAAGATTCTCTGGACCCTGAAATCCTTGAGCTTCCTATTTATGGCAAGAGATGAGAAGGTTCTAGAGGTAAAATCTGACACCTCACTAAGGTGCGGAATTTCCAGGAAAAAAAAAAAAAACAGATTAAGCAGAGAACTAAAAAGTCTATAGCCTCCAAGAAGTAAAATTTCCTATATAGAAAAATATGGAGGAAAATTTGACTATTTCCACCTTGGTACTTACGGAAAGAGGAAAAAAAAATATCCCCCAGAGAAATCAAAATCACAAGCTGCCTCTCATATGAGGTTTGCCTCACATTTCCTGGGAAGCGAAAAAAAGAAAATAGAAGACCTAGAGGAAATTTCCTGGATTTCACTACCATAAATTCCACAACTTAGTTTTGTGGTCTGAAAAACCTCCAGCAGAAAATTGAATTTAATGTTGCTCCAGGTTAGTGGTGAGGATGTCTGAAACACAAACACACACACAAACACACACATACACACACACACACCCTTTCTGGAGAAACTCAAATTCAACCTAAGAAAATTTCCGAGAAATATAAAGAGCACTGAGCCCCACTCTCAAAATACAGGGAATTGGGTTGGAACTATGAGTGAGAAACAGAAGAAACAGTAAACAGGAGAAACACACCCCAAAGACTTTAAGTACCGCAATTTTTTACGTAAAATAGAAAATAAATAAATTATATACATTTAAAGAAATAAGTGATAAACTTGAAATGCAATCAGGGAATAAGAAACTATAAAGAAAATCAAATATAGCCATCAAAAACCATAGAAAATTTTTGTAAGTGAAATATAAAATGAATTACAGATTCTAAAGATGGTTTAAAAGACAGATTAAAAAATGCTCAAAAGCATTCAATTTGGCTGTGCATCATTCACAGCAAAAGGCAAATTTCTTACAGTGGCCCTACCTGATCTGATATTTGTTACTTATCAGCCCTCATCTTCCATACCCATCTCTCTTTGCCCCTGCCACATGGGCTCTTTGCTACTTTGGTAACAAGGCTGCATGTGTCTGTCTTGGGGTCTTTTCCCTGGCTATTCTCTCAGCCTGAAGCACTCTTCCTCCAAATAGCTACATGTAAAACAGTCTCACTGCCCGAAAGAAGGAGAGAAATTCTTCCTTTCGCTGAGAACTCTCAGCGAAAATACAGTGAAATACAGTGATTATTGTATTTAAAATTATAATCTGCCCCCAACACATATAATTTTGATGCCCCCTCCCTACTCTATATTTTCTTTTTTCATAACAATTATCAACTTCTCCATACTATATAATTTACCTTTTATGTGAATTGTTTGTTGTCAGTCTCTCCCACACAATGAGTTTCCTGAAGGCATAAGCTTTTATCCCGAGCGCCTAATGCCTGCGTAGACCAGATGGTCAGTGAATAAGATTGGAAAGTATGGTTTTAGCAAACTTGCAGAAATTTTGGTAGGAAAATCAAGGAATGTCCCTTTTTCCACATCTGCTAATATGGAATTTGGAAAAACATGAGGTTTGAGGAGAGAGAAAAAGGAACACATTTTTGAGAAAGTGAAATTGCTAAGCAACCATACTTGGACAGCAGTGCATTATGGTTTAATTATTTGAAGTCTATGATTTGAGTTTAAAGGAAAAATATTTAGCCCTATTTGAAATATTCTCCAAAAATATTTAGCTCCTGGGGCAAACATGTAAAAAGCCATTATGTTGAATTCAGCCAGAGTTTGTGTTTTGCCAAGTAAGTATAACAAAGAGAGAGAGGTGGAAAGGGAATGAAAGTGTCATAAAGAAATAATTATAATGGGGGCCATAGAATTTTGACAGGAATGAGTCAGAGATTGAAGGCCAGATTACAGAAGTGATGGAGAGTGAAAAAAGGATGAATTAATGGAACAACTGGACATACACGTGCAAAAAAACTGAATCTAAACACAAACTTTATATTCTTCACAAAAATTAATCAAAATAGATTATAGACCTAAATGTCAAATGAAAAAGACATAAAACTCCTAAAATATAACACAAGAGAAAAATTCTAGATAACCTTGAGTTTGAAAATTACTTTTTAGATACAAAGCTAAAGGCAAAATTCATGAAATAAATACTTAATAAAATGAAAATTTTCTGCTCTGTGAAAGACACTGTCAAGAGAATGAGAAGACAAGCGATGGCCTGAGAGAAAATATTTTCAAAAGACATATCTAGTAAATAACTATTACCCAAAATATACAAAAAACTCTTAAAACTCAACACCAAGAAAACGCACAACCTGATTAGAAAATGGGCAAAAGATCTGAACAGACACCTCATCAAAGAAAATACATAAATGGTAAATCAGTATAGGAAAAGATACACAACACCATGTTATTAGAGAATTGTAAATTGAAATAACAATGAGATACTACCACAAACCTGTTAGAACAGCAAAAATCAAAAAATGTTAACACTAAATGCTGATGAAGGTATGGAGCAACAAGAGGTCTCATTCATTGCTGGCAGGATTGCAAAATTGTACAGCCCCTTTGGAAAATAGTTTGGCTGTTTCTTACGAAACTAAGCATACTTTACCATATGATCCAGCAATCATGCTCCTTGGTAGCTGCAAACTTAGGTACGTAAAAAAACCCGCACACACATGTTTATAGCAGGATTATTCATAATTGCCAAGGAAGCAACCGAGATGTCCTCTAGTATATGAAAGGATAAACAAATTGTATGTCTAGACAATGGAATATTATTCAGCCCTAAAAACAAATGAGCTACCAAGCCATGAAAAGACATGGAGGAAACTTAAATGCATATGACTAAGTGAAATGACTAAGCCAATCTGCAAAGACTGCATATTGTATGATTCCAATTATATGACATTCTGTAAAAGTCAATAATATAGAGACAACAAAAAGATCAGGGGTTAGAGGAAATCAGAAATGAGTAGGCAGAGCAAGGAGGATTTTTGAGGTGGTGAAACTATTCTGTAGGATGCAATGGTGGATACACATCATATACATTTATCAAAATCCATAGAGTGTAGAATGCCAAGAGCGAACCCTAATGTAAACTAAGAACTGGGTGAAAATGATTTGTCAGTGTAGGTTCATAAATTGTAACAAGCTTACCACTGTGGTATGGCATGATGATAGTCAGGGAGGCCGTGCATGTGTCGGGGCAGGGAGTGTATGGGAGCCCTCCGTACTTTCCTCTCAATTTTATTGCTAACCTAAAATTGCTCTAAAAAGTAAAGTCTATTTAAAAAAAATAAAATATTGAATTTAATTTGATACAACGTTTCTACTCCTTTATTTTCTTTAAAACAGTAAAAACTTGTATGGTGTGATTTGATCATTCAACTTTTAGAACTTATATTTATATCCACTGATCTTGAACTCCGGGCAGCAAAAATAACTTGAAACTCTGTTTCAGATTAATTATTCAGTTTCTGGTAATTTTTCATGCCAATTAGTCTTTGATGTTTCAAATTAGAAAAAAACCATCTCCCGCTTTAAGCAAAGTTTTACCCTTTCTGCCATTTTATCTTTCTACCCTTTCATTAAATGGGAAAATGATTCATGAGAGCTTTACTGCAATAGTTTGAATTTTAACATACACAACACTAAAATCACTAAGACAATATAGACAATATAATTTCTTTTTACTTGCTGTTTTAAATTGATGGTTCTCTTTGTTTTCTATTAAAGCATTACAAAAAGTCATCCAGAAGTCAGTCCTTTCTACCATCTTTTGTTGCAGAGTTCTCCCATGACATTTTAACGTACAGATTGTAACTGCAGCTCATGTCCCAGCCCATTTAATGAGATTATTCATATTGCTAGTTCAACATGATTTTTAAAAAATTTCTGCACAACTGTGTTTGTTGTCCATTAAAAACCTGTCTGCTAACTTCATAACTAGGGGTGAGGCATGCTTAAATATTTGCAGACTAGAAAGGGAGAATGGATCGTTCTGAATTATATGCCATATGCCAGTCTTTATTTAGTATGCTCAAAGAAGTATTCATTAAATACTCCATAGAGCTGGAAAGCTTTTCAGTAGATGAAGTCCTGTTTGCACAATACAGTCGAGGCAATCACGATGATGCAACATTGATGTTTCTCATATTTGCTTTTTGTCATACTGAAAATACATTCTACTTGCTTGTTTCTCAAAAAAGGTAATTTGCATCATTGAAAGAACTTATATAATAATTAACAGCTGTAAATATCATATATTCTACGTTTGTTTTGAATTATGAACAAAATGGAAACAATAGTAAGATTTAAGAAATGGAGGGAAGAAATGTTTTCTACTTCCAAATGTAGCCAGATGTTTCTTGGCAGGATGAGACAATTCAATTATTCTTTCATTTATTCATTCATTGAATGCCTAGCATCTGGAAGTTTATGTTCTATGCTCTAGAGAATACAAAGAATATGAAGATATGACACCTGATCTTGAGGGGTTCACAATCCAGTTGTAGAAACAGGAAAGTAAAATTTGTATACTAAAATATCTAAAATAAATGAGTGTAGACCATGAAGTTTGCACACATAAAAATTCATGGAAGATAAAAGGATTGTGCATAATGGGGAGATGGACATTTGAGGCCAAGAGAAAATGGCAAAATATGAGTCAAATGTTGTGTTTAGGAAATATAAAATAATTTCACAGAGCTGGAATTCATGCAAAATGAAAGGGAAAGCTGAGAAATAAAGTGCAGGATGCATGCAAGGTACAGATTGTGTAGGGACTTAAGTGCCAAATTCAGGACCCCTCTCTAGACAATAGGTAATCTTTGGATGATTTTAAGCAAAGTAGAGCTTGTGCATTTAAACGTATCTATTTTAAGGAAATAATGCAGTCTGAAACTTGAAGACTGATTTGATGTCACTCTGAGTATTTTTCAGATAATTATTGGTTCATCTAAATTATCTGGAGAAAAATAATGCAAGATCAAGAGCATCATCAGCCCATCCCTATGCTTTCTCTGTAAGAGACTGGTGAACAAACCTTCAAAAGTTGCACAATTAAGACGTTGTTTATACTAGCATTGCCAGATAAAATAGAGGACACCAGTTAAATTTGAATTTTAGATAAGCATTGAATATTTTTTAGTATAATCATATTCCAAATAGTTCCCATACTAAAAGAGTAATATTTTTTGCTTATCTGAAAGTCAAATTTAACTGAGCAACACTACCAGAACACAGTCTTACATGGGATGAACGGTGGGTTGCCATGAGGATCCTATAAGGTCCCTCATTTCTCTCCTCCCCAGTCTAGTGATTAAATGCTAATATTTATTGGAAATGGGGGATACCCAGTAAGCATGTAAAAACGTGGAATATAGCCCCTTGGGGAAGGATAGAGACCTAGATGACTGGACAAGTTTTCAGTCTTACACAAGTAGAGACAAAGATAATAACTCCCACGCAGAAGAGAATTTCTAAGCAAAATGAAGACACATGCTCCTACATGACAGCACCAACCTTCACTATGTGTTCATTTAAAAAATAACTTTTTATATTTATTTTTTTATTGCAGTAACATTGGTTTATAACATTATATCAGTTTCGAGTGTACAATATTATATTTTGATATCTGTGTAGATTACATCCTGTTCACCATCCAAAGAATAATTACAATGCATCACCATACACATGTGCCTAATCACCTCTTTGGCTCTCCTCCCTCCCCCGATCCCCTCTGGTAACCACCAATCCAATCTCTGTGTGTATTTGTTGTTGTTTTTATCTTCTACTTATGAGTGAGATCATACAGCATTTGACTTTGTTTTTCTGACATATTTCACTTAGCATAACACCCTCAAGTTCCATCCATGTTGCCACAAATGGAAAGATTTCACCCTTTTTTGTGGCTGAATAGTATTCCATTGTATATATATATATCTCATTGTGGTGTATATATATGTGTGTGTGTGTATAGATACATGTCTATATATAAATGTGCATATATATATACTACAACTTCTTTATCCATTTGTCCCTTGATGGGCGTCTAGGTTGCTTCCAAGTCTTAACTATCGTGAATAATGCATCCATTAACATAGGGGTGCATATGTCTTTATGCATTTGTGTTTTCATATTTTTTGGATAAATAATCAGCTGTGGAATAGCTGGATCATATGGTAGTTCTATTCTTAAATTTGGGGGTTCATTTATTAGTTCTGACAGATTTTGATAAAGTCTTTAGAGTTTTCTAAATATCATATCATGTCATCTGCAAACAGAGACAATTTTACTTCTTCTTTTCTGATTTGGGTGCTTTTTATTTCTTTTGCTTTCTTTATTGCTCTGGCTAGAACTCCAAGCACTATGTTGATTAAAGTGGTGTTAGTGAGTACCTTTGTCTCGTTTCTGATCTTCGATGAAAAGCTATCAGCTTTTCACCATTGAGTATGATGTTAGCTCTGGGCTTGTCATATGTGGCTTTTATTATACTGAGGTAAGTTCCATCCATATACATTTTTTTAGGGTTTTTATCATGAAAGGACATTGAATTTTGTCAAATGTTTCTTCCGCATGTATTGAGATGAGCATATGGTTTTTATCCTTCATTTTGTTAATGTGCTGTATCACATTTACTAATTTACACATGTTGAACCACTCTTGTATCCTGGAATAAATCCCACTTGATTATTGTGGATGATCCTTTTAATGTGTTATTGAATTCGGTTTGCCTATATTTTGTTAAGGGTTTCTGCATCTATTTTCATCAGGGATATTGGCCTGTAATTTTCTTCTCTTGTAGTATCTTTCTCTGGCTTTGATATAAGGGTAATACTGGCCTTGTAAAATAAGTTTGGAAGTCTTCCCTCTCTTCTACTTTTTGGAAGAATTTGAGATGGGTTGGTATTAATTCTTCTTTAATTGCTCATAGTAGTCTCATGATTCTTTGTATTTTTGTGGTATCAGTTGTAACATCTTCTCTTTCATTTCTGATTTTATTCATTTGAGCCCTCTGTCTTTTTCTCTTGGTTAGTCTAGCCAAGGTATGTCAGTTTTGTTTATCTTTCAGAAAACCAGGTATTAGTTTCATTGACATTTTCTGTTGCCTTCTTAGCCTCTATATCAATTATTTCCACCATGATATATATTTCTTTTCTTCCACTAACTTTGGGCTTAGTTTGTTCTTCTTTCTAGTTTTAAGGTGTAAAGTTTAGGTTGTTTATTTGAGAGCTCTCTTTTTTCTTAATGTAGACATTTATTTCTATAAACTTCCTTCTTAAAATTGCTTTTGCTGCATCCAGAAGTTTTGCTACATTGTATTTATATTTTCACTTGTCTGGAGATATTTTGTCATTTCCCCTTTGATTCCTTCTTTGACCCACTGCTTGTCCAAGAGCATGTTGTTTAATCTCCATACGTTTGTGAATTTTTTAGTTTTACTGTTGTAATTGATTTCTAGTTTCATACTGTGGAGGACTGGAATTGGCCACCCCAAGATATGTGTCTTTGGCATGAGGATTATTTTGGGCTGGTTATTTTTAAAAATTGCAGACAGGAAAGAAACTCTGAAAAGTAGAATTTACTTACCCTTTGTTAACAGACATTTACATTGTAAAGGAAATCTCCATCTGTAAAGGTGTCTCCCTCTCTGTACAAGGAAGGAGGGATGACCTTATCTCTAGAAACTCTTATCAGTGTGGAAGGCAAGGACTCAAGTCTGCATAATAACCTGACTCTTGTTTACTGCACTTGTGTGGTAATCTCCCATCCTCCTTTGCCTTTAGCTGAGGATGGTATTTAAGGTGGTGGCTTCAGCCATTTTGGTGAGTTGCTCAGGTTGCCTGAGCCTCTCCCATGTATACATGTTATAAAGCTTTGTTTAATTTTCTCCTGTTATTCTGTCTCATGTGAATTTAATTTGTTCTCCAGCCAGAAGAACCCAGAGTGCGTAGAGGAAATGTCTTCCTCCCCTACAATACCATTGTGGTCTGAAAAGAAGTTCGATATGATATCAGTCTTCTTAAATTTGTTGAGACTTGTTTTGTGGCCTAACAGTATCTATCCTAGAGAAAATTCCATGTGTACTTAAGAATGTATATTCTGCTACTGTTGGGTGGAATGTTCTATATATGTCTGTTAGGTCCATCTGATCTAATGTGTATTTTAATCTGATGTTTCTGTATTTATTTTCTGTCAGGATGATCTATCCATTATTGAAAGTGGAGTATTGAGTCCCCTACTATTATTGTACTGCTGTGTATTTGTCCCTTCAGATCTGTTAGTAGTTGCTTTATAAATTTAGATGTTCCAATGTTGGGTGCATGAGTATTTACAATTGTTATAACTCTTAATGAATTAAACTCTTTATTATTACATAATGACCTTCTTTGTCTCTCTCTGAGATTATTTCACCAGAAAAAGCAGCTATTATTAGTAGTAGCTGAATACTTCCAACAGCACTTGCTATTTTTGTATATTTTTAACAATGTCCAACAAAACAGAAAAGTGGTCAATATTATCTCTTCTAAACAAAATTTGATATAAAAGTTAATCATATATTAAGATAAATTGCTTTTATTTTTCTATTCTTAACTATCATACTTATTTCAATTCACTTTCATTTAAAGGAAAACATCCACATAGGATTTTATGAACATATTAAATGTAGCGATGATGGTGGTGCCTCTAGGAGGAATTCCAATTATGACAATATTTTTGTGAAGCTAGAAGTAAAAGAAAGAATATATAATTTATTTATTTAAGGAATTATAAGTTAAGAGTTTCAATTTGAAAATGTGACTCATTTTCTATTTCTGAAAGAGGTTTCAAGCTCAAAATGTCCAAATCAATTTTTTTTAGCTTTTCCTTCACAGCTGATGTTTCTCCTATGTTTTCTTTTAGTTTAAGCCATCATCATACAACCACTTCACAAATAAAAATCTCAGATATTCTTGATTCCTTTCTTTTCACATCCCACATTAAATTTGTCACTGAGTTCAGCCTTTTTCACTTTCTAAATATCTTTACTTACTATCCACCTTCATTATCCCTGCCATCGTAGTCTAATACAGGGTTATCTCTTATCTAAACTGATGTCTCTCCTTCACTGGTCCTTCAGTTCTGTTATAATTAAGTCCTTCCTCTTTAGGGGTCCCAGAATTACATTTCTAAAACAGATCTGCCAAGGCTGGTTCTCTATTCACAAACTTCAGGGAAGCCTCAAGACTTGTAAAGAACCCAGACTCCTTCTCATGGTTTTCTAAACCACTCACACTTCAAACTACATAATCAATTGTTCTACATTCCCTCCACACTTTGTATTATGATTGCTTTTCTCATATCCCCCCACCAAGCTATGAAATTACATAACTCAGGAACTTTGTTTTACAAATTTACGGGTCTATGAAATATAATTTGTGTTCAATAATAATTTTTGTTTGAATTTTTTACCTCCTATGACAGTTTTAAGTCTCTCTCCTCCTCTAGTTGATTGTCCTTACTCAAGCATTCACCGTCTCTGTGCTGGCTTCTTAACTAGTTTCCCTGCCTCCAAGTTTGCAGCTTCCTCAAACCCATCTTTCATGCAGCCTCCAGACTGAACCTTATTTACTTAGAACCCTTTAAATTGCTATTGTTTATCTATAGGGTAATGTCTGTGTTCCTTAACAAAGCACACAAAGTTCTCCACCAATCACTCCATGCCTACCTATGGCGCTTTATCTACTCCTATTTCCTGTCATCAGGATCCTTTACCATCTGGTTCTATTATCTCCTGGTAGTACTACACATTCACCTGCTATTTTATGCCTCATTGTCTATGCAGTTTCTTGTGTCTGGAATTGTCCCTGACTCTCATTTTTCCTATACTTAGCTGGATAATTTTCCTATTCACTTTTTAAAACTCAGCTCAGGGGCAATATCCTCTACATAACCTTAGAATCCTGTCATCCTATCCCTAATCAAGCTAAAGGCCTCTCCTCTGGGATCTTACAGAACTTGGGGCATGATTCTATCACTTTACTTCATTTTTGAAAATGTCAGTTTACGTTTCCATTTTGACCAATAAGTTATACCTCTCTTGAGAAGAGAAAATTTGACTTTCAATTTCAAGCAGTACCTGGTATAGTGTATACCAAAGATTAGGTGCATAAAAGATGTTTGTAGAACAGAAGTAAATTGTTGATCCTAACTTTTCATTTGTATCTCCAACTTTTGCACCATGTTCCACTACATTCCACAAACTTACGATGTTTCTTGTATGTGTTGTTTTCCTGGACTTATTCATGTCATTTTCTTCACTGAAAATGCAACCTTCTTCTCAACTGCCTATGAAAATTCTACCCCATTTTTAAGATCTGTCTCAAAGCCTTTTCCTCCCTATGGCCTTTGTTGATTTCCACATCTCAATGCTGCTGAACTAAATACCACAGTAGTCTATTTCTTTTCACTTCTTTATTTGACAGCTATGGGTCTTTATTTTGCTCTTTTTCTACTACATGGTCTGCTTCATGAGCGTGGATAATTTTGTTTTTTGTTTTGTACTGTATATTACATGTCATAATTCTTGTTACAAAATAGATTTTTAATAAATTTATTCATTTGATACAAACCATATCTACTATTCCTTACAAGACAATTTTCCTTAAAATTACAACTCAGGTAACAATTTGTGAACTTTCCTTCTGTCTTTTCTTTTTGGATATGCCATTGATGGACAGAATTATAGTATGGGAAAATAGGAAACTTGGAGATCTTCTACCCAGGAGGCCTTTGCCTAAAAAGTGAAATTCAGATTCAGTATCAAAGTAGATATTTTCTAAGAACCTGTTTCAATAAATTCCATATTTTTTCTTTTTCCTAATTTGATTTAGAAAAACTATCTTAGAGTATATAGTGGTATGGATGCATTGCTTCTTTACTTACTAACACCTTCATGCTCTAGAATTTCATTCTGAAGGTAGATTTCAAAGGAATAATTTAGATGGCTATAATATGAGTAATATAAGTGCTATTTCATTATATTCTGGTAAACTTTTCTTATTAATATAAACATAGTTATCAGACTAAAAGCAGTAGCATGGCTACAGTGGAGAAAAGGGTATAATGACAAAAGACAGAAGTGAAAGGAGCAAGATTTCATACCGAATTAGGAAAATGACAGAAGGATTGGGTTAATCTGCAGATGGCGATGGATGAAATCTCCCAAAATGGTAGGGTGAACAGTATATTTGTAGGGGATATTTACAAGAGTGTAGAACGAGTATTCTAACAGAGATGTTCCAAATCTCAGCTGAACTCTCCATCTTCCCTTACCCTCACCAATCCGTCAGGCCACAAAAAAGTAAATGCACACAAATATTGCTCTGAGGATAAAGAAACTCTTCTCAGATATGTTGGAAGGAACCTAAGACATCCCTACATCTTATCACAGCAAATTCTAAACAAAACCACTTATTATGGGAAAGAAAACAAATACACAAAAATGTAAGAAGCTGTGCAAATGTAATACAGCAAACATATGAGATACAAAACTATCATATGAAAAGGCAAAGGATTGAATTTGAAGAACTTAAATCTAAAGGAACACAAAGAATTTTCTGAACATTAGCTCATCCTATAGACCTTATTGAGTAAAAGGGAGTGCGTGTGTGTGCATTAAGAAAATTTAACCAAGGCTCAAATAAAGGTAAAAAATGTGAAGACTCAACTAAGATTATTGCACAACAAATAAATATATGAATGTCAGAAGAGATAGAAACCAATGAAAATCATAGTAACGACATGAAAGAGTGTCTTTAGATTATCATTCTGAATACAGATTAAAATTAGAATGTTAAGAAAATGATTGGAGAGAAGCTAATTCATATGGATGATGAATAAACATGATCCAATATAAAGATAACTCATGTCAATGAAATAGAAAAGTCAACAAATGGAAGTAGGCTTATTCAACAATATCAGAAAATTTTTTTTTGAAATAAAGAGGAGGAAAAAAACCTCTGAAACTGCAGTTTGAAGCCATACATCATATTTCAGGAAAATTTGATGAAAAACGTTTAAGTATATATAATGCAACCATGACCTCAGTCAATTTCAGAACATTTTTATCACCCCCACAAAAGAAGCCCCATACTCATTAACAGGCAGTCCTTCCCCTCCTCCAACCTCCACCTAGGGTTTGCAGCTCCAATGTGGAAACAACCCAAATGCCCATCAACTAATAAATGGATTAATAAAATGTATTATATTGATGCCATACAATGTTATTTGGCAACAAAAGTGAATGAATTACTCATTCATGCTACAACATGGATGGACCTTGGAAACGTTATGCTAAGTCAAAAAAGCCAGACACAAAATACCACGTATCATATATTACATTTATGTGAGAAGTCCAGAGTGGGCAGAGCAAAGAGACAGAAAGAAGATTAATGGTTGCCCCTAGGCAAAATATCTAAAGGGAATGATCTCAGAGGTAACTCAATGCCCCCTTTCCTAATATCAAAAATGCAGTTATGAGAGTTTTTGTAATTTGGCTTTAAAGATCAATGCTGTGTGAACTAGTAGAGATTATCTATAAAATTATGTTGAAATCTCATTTGGAGATATTATCAGTAAAAGTAAAGGGAAACACTCCATCTTTTAATATTGGAGTTTGAAATTCCTTGATGCAATATAAATGAAATAAAGAAAATTTTAAGCTTTTTTGGCCGCAAGATTCTCAGTAGAGAATGAATATCAAAGTATTAGGAAACAGTTTAGCCTTTTTTATAATATTAGTAAATACAAAGAGATTTTTGTTTGTTTTAATATATAATTTATCATTTAAGGTGCTAATAAAATAAAACAACAGAATGTCATACACTCCCAATGATAGTTTATATAGCTGAAAACTAAATAGTATCTCTTGTTGTTAAAATATTATTTTTAAAAGATTTTGAAATCTTGGCTCCAATACCAATGAAGTGACAATCTGAACATTATCCTGAATGTTTACTATCATATTTTAGTATCTATCTCCCATACTTGAATTCATCAATATCAGCGTTCCATTAAGAACATATTTATCCTGTATTTTGTTACATTAAATTAAAATGCAGAGAATATATTAAATATGAGTTATGTAATCACTTTATTTAAAAAGGTCCTTTTGATTTTATTTTGTTTTTCATTTAAATATAATGATAATTTACATAATTAAGATAGAGCATTAGTGAAAAGATCTTAAGTATTGGACTTTCTCAACATGTTTCCCAGCCATATATTGCTTTATCATTATGTGCTGCCTACATACTACTGGATTTTAACAACAGAAAATAACATACATATCTTGATTGTTTATTTGGGTTTTTTTTGTTTTTTTGCTCTGTGATGACTAAGCATCCTCAATCTTTAAATAGGTAAAATATGTATTGTAAACATTTCCAATTGAAAATTTCAAAATATCGACACACGTACAATAAAAATTAGTTCAGAACACTAAACTCCAAAGTGTCAAAATCCAAGATTATTTTACCTATATTTATCATGTAAAAATTCTCGCTTACAAACACAGAGGAGATCCAAAAACCATGTGAAAAAATTAGTCTTAAGCGAAAGGGGTATAACTTCCCATCCTAACAGAAAAGAAGAATATAATGTGTTCAGATAAAGATTGCTTGTTCGATATCTGGAAGATGTGGTTGTTCCTTTCCAATTTCTTCTATTTTATTATTGTTATAGGAATACCACCCATTAAGGGTAGGAGGCTTGAGGTGGGTGAAGGTTAAAGGAATGCAGAGAAGCTTTGAAATAGCTTTTATGGAAGGATAAGAGTAGGTTGCAAACGGAAATATAATGAAATAGTCGGGATTTCAATTGCTTTTGAGGTTGGTGAATATTATATTCAAGATGTGATCAGCTTCAATGGTAATTTCTCCAGAATTCCTTGGCTTTCCAGATGAAGACATAAGAAATTAAACAGTCAGGGGTTGTCCAGGACCAGGTTATTGCCATACAGGTGGAATGAAATATTGCAGAGTCAAGGGTGTTTAGGATATGGGGAAGTATTATTGAAATGACCTACTGTGGAATATAAACTCAATGAGGAAGGAAAGAAGGTTTACATTTGTGCAGAATTATAAAGCTGTTTATCATTCAAATTTAAAATTTATGCTTATTCTTTGGTGTTAGGATTAAAAATGATTATTTTTCTTTATGGATAATTTGTCTTTGTCTAATGTTTGCAGTATTCTATCTCTTTTCTTTAGTTTTAAATATTTTCCAGCGTCAATTTCTAACTTCCTTTTCATTGTGAGATATAACTTTAGAATAGTGCATAAGATATATCTGAACAATTTTAGGAATAATTACAAAGTGGTCACATGATAGAGCAGTGCCTGGTTTCCAACACTGCCTGATTGCCATGTGTATTCCTCCCTAATCCCCTACTCCTTTTCCACTTCCGAGCAATAACCAGTATCCTGATTTTGTGAGCACAATGTCCTTGAACTTATTTTTGATATTACCACTTATATGTGAATTCTAAACTACATAGTCTATATGCCTGACAGGCGTATATTTGTATTTGCATGCCACCTGCTTCTTTTGTAATCATCTTGATTGTGAGATGCACACAGGTCGTTTTGTGTAGCTGAGGCTCACAACTTTATTTTTCTTTATTCATTATTATTCATTATTCATTTGTTTTCATTTATTCTGTACAACAGAAGTAATCAGACTTTTTGATGGTCTGTCCCTTTTATACTCTTAAAAATTATTGAGAACCACACAGAATTTTGTTTCATGTGTTCTATCAAATTTATCACATTAGAAATGAAAATTAAGATATTTTGTAAATTTTTATATGTGTATTACCAAAATGTTCTTGTTTATTATCAAAATCTCCTTACATGGCAATATAAAACATAATCTCATAAAAATAATTACATTTTGAAAATTTTAGTGAGAAGTGTAGCATTGTTTTGTATATTTTCAAATCTCTTTAATGTCTGGCTTAAGAGGAGATAGCTGGATTCTAATATCTGCTTCTCTGTTTAATCTGTTGCAATAGGTATATAGAAGTACATAAAGTATGAAGTGTGGAAATATGTAAAGAAATCCAGCCTCACACAGATATGTAATTGGAAACAGAGGAGAATTTTAATAGCTATTTTAGATAATTGTGTATATTATTTTTGATACTGCATAAAACTCAAAGCATTGTAGTTTTTTCAAATTAAGTTGCAATGTGTATTTGAAATTATATCAGGAAACATTTTGCTCTATTACTTTAAAATCCATTGGTCTGTGGTCAACTTTGAATGGATCATTACCCATGCATCATTCTGAAACATCATGCATCAGTCATTTGGAAAATTCAGTTCTGTGAGTTATGAAGATCTTCCAAATGTCAACACATTTCATTAAAAAATATCAAGAACTCTATTTGTCAATATCACTGCCAACCTCATCAGAAGTCTTTAAATAGTAGACAGCTATCAAACTCCCAGTGTTGGATACAAGTTTCCTGAAATTCTAGCATTTTGGGTGCAAATTTTATCTTGGCAACAAATCTCGAAAGTTGTTTTCCTTGAAGTGACAGGCTCACTTTGCTATTTTTGAGGAAATGTGTACCAAATACTTAAGTCTGAATATCCATAATGTGCTTATCAGTTGTTCTTTCAAATAAAAACAAAAAAGCTAATTCACTTGCACCTGAAAAAAATCACACAAGCACTTTTCCCTGATACAACCATCATACTTTAGTATTTGGCAGAAATGCTTTATGAATTCCCTTTTCCTCCCACAGAATATTAAAAACACATGTACTCAAGGGGTGAGGTTTAAAGACGCGAAATTTTGAAGACATTCTTAACTGAAACATTTTCCTGCAAGGACACGGCAATAAAGACTACAATGACTGCTAGGATAGTTTGGTGTCCCCCGCCCCGCCCCATGATTTGTTAGGATGCCAGGGCTTTATTTATCATTATTTTGCATGGTCACTGCAAATGTCAACATGATGTAAAAAGCAAAACATGTCTTAGTATTATTATGGAAATAATTTTGACCCTGCAGACCCTCTGAAAGTGTCTCAAGGACACTTTCACAGGCACATGGACAGCATTCTGAAAGTCATTGCTATCTGGTATTCCAAGGCATGAATATATCACTACTTAACCTTTTTACTAGAAATGAGCATTGAACTTTTCTGGGCTTGTTTCTATAGTTTAATTTCTCTGTGCATTATGTATTATATTTTCCTGCTTCTTTGCATGCTTGGTAATTTTTTATTGGATGCCAGATAGTGTGAATTTTACCTTGTCGGGAGCTGGATGTTTCTGTATCCCTTTAAATGTCTTCGGTCTTCATTCTGGGATGCAGTTATTTGAAAATAGTTGATCTTTTTAAAGCTTGCTCTTAAGATTTATTAAGGGGATACCAGAGCAGCCTTTAATTCAGGACTGATTTTGTCCTTCTACTGAGGCAATCCCCTTCTGAGTACTCTACCCACTCATTGCCAGGTTTGTTCTCTTCAGCTCATGGGAACATAAAATATTCCTGACCCTGTCGGAGTTCTGGGGATTGTACGCTCTTTTCCTTTCAGGGCTGTTCTTTCCTTGGCCTCAACTACTTTCTTCTCCTGCATCTACTGATCAATAACCAGCTGAAGAACCAGCTCATCTGTACAGTTGTCTCCTCTCTGTATGCCTTTTTTCCCCTGAAAATTCTAACTGCCTTGTGTAGCAGATACACTTCAAGGTGATCCCCAATGAGTTACACAGTTCTAAAATCCCCTCTCCTACAGTCCAGGCAGAAACTGACATGCTTTTAACAAATAGAATATGTAAAGATGACAGGATGTCACTTCCTGGATTAGATTATAGTACATATGACTCAATTTTAGCAGACTGGAAATATTCTCCTGCTAGTGAAGAAGCAAACAGCCATGCTGAGAACAGGCTATGAAGAGCGCCACATGCCAAGAAACCGCAAAATGACTCTACCACCTGAGGGCCGCTGCTAGTCAATAGCCAATAATAAGTCAGGGCAAATGAAATGAATTATGCAAACAAGCTGAATGAGCAGGGAAGCAGATCCTTCTCTAGTTGAGCTTCCAGATCAGAATGCAGCCCAGGTGACATTTTGATTGCAGTCTTGTGAGACATTGAACAAAGACTAAGATAAGCCATGTCCAAAGTCCTGACTGAGAGAAACAGTGAGATAATAAATAGGTGTTGTTTTAAGCCATCAATTTTGTGGTAATTTGTTGTGCAAGACTGAAAAAGAAAAAATGAATGAATTTAGCCTCCCCTTACTTCTAGCTCTATCTTCTCAATTCAAGGAGTCCACCAGACCTGGTTTGGGTTCACCATCTTTGCACTGCATCCCAGAAAATCCAGGAAGTAAATTGGGGCAATTATAGGCCTCACATCATTTATTTCTCTTCTCCCAGAAATCACTGACATGAACTACCTGTTGTCCAACAGATGGAAACCGTTGTCATATAAATTTTGCGTTTGTTTTTGTTTTTTCAGTTGTAAGGCAGGAGAAAAAACCCAGTCCCTGTTACCCCATCTTGGCTAGAAGCACAGTTCCTTTATTGATTTTATGTGTTGCAATTATATTGTCTCTGTGACTTGTCTTTTCATTCTCTCTCTGGTGTCCTTTGATTAACAGAAGACTCAAATTTTAATGTTGTCAAATTTGGAACACATTTTTTCTTTATGATCAGTACCTTTGCATTTTATTTGAGAAATTCTACCCTGCCACAAGATCATGATGTAATTTCTAATACAATCTTTCAGCAGCCTTGTAGTTTTTCTCCTCACATTTGGGTCTTTAATCCAACTGGACTCATTTGAGGTAGACAATGCCCAGGCAATATTTATTTCCAAAAGTACAAAATGCCTCTCTGACTTGGAGGGTCAATTGTTTCACATGTCAAGTGTTCATATATGCACAGATTTGTTTCTGAGCATTCTATTTCATTCTGAGTGTAATTTTCTATCCTATGCCAATAAAACACTCTCAATTACTATTCGTTTATAGCATGGCTTCATATGTTATGAAGATTTCCCTCCTTCCTTACTACCTCGACCTCTCACTCCTCTACTTCTTCCTCTTCCTCTTCTTCTTCTTCAAGATTTTCTTTGCTATTTTTAGACACAAAAGTTATCAAATAACTGCTTGTCAAGTTCCAAAAAAGTGTGTTGAATATTTTGTTTGGAATTGTATTAGTTTATAATTTAATTTGAGGAAACTCTGTATCTCTACAATATTAAGTCCTTGAATCCATGAACAGGATATAGTTGTCAATTTATTAATGTTTATTTTAATATCTACCACTAAATTTTTATAATTTACTTCATGAGTTCTTATACCTCTTTTATTAGATATTCCTAGATAATTTATAGTTTTATGCCAGTTTAATTTTTTCTTTTATTATTGATATGCTTAAATATAATTGATATTTGTATATTGAGTTTATGTTCTGCAACCATTGTTAACTCACTAACTATAGAAATTGGTCTTTAGATAACATTTTGGATTTTATATGTACATAATCACAACATCTATAAATTAAGAGAGTTCTTTTCTTCCCTCTTTTCTTCTCTCTCTCTTGCTCACTCTTGCTCTCTCCCTCTTTCTTTCATCTACTATCTAGAACCTCCAGTGCTAATATGAATTTGTGACAGTGGACATCTTTGCCTTATTCTTAATGTCAAAGGGAAAACTTTTAATGTTTAACATTTAAGTATTATGTTTTCTGTATTTATTTTATATATACTCTTTTTTGGGCTAAGCGGGTTTTCTTTTATTATCAGATTAAGCATTTCAAATCACAAATTAATGTTGACTTTTATCAAATCTTTTTTCTACTACTCTTAAAATGATTCAAAAATAAAATAATTATAAGATTTTCTCCTTTAAAGTAAATGATATAACAATTTATTTTCTAATATTAAATTAAATTTGCACTCCTGAGATTAAGCCCAACTCTGTGATAATGAAATATGCTTTCTATAAAATGCTACAATCAGATATCTACTATTTTTGTGTAACATTTGGTAATGAGTGAGATTGACCTATAATATTCTTTTCTCATGTCTTCCTTGTCTGATTTTAATATCAAGATTATTTTAGTCTTATAAAATTAGAGACTGTTCCTTTTTTCTTACTCTCTGAGAGAGTTTATGTAAAATTGGAACCATCTGAATATTTGGTAGATTTTGAATGTTTTAATATTTGGTAGACTGTGCTTGTGAAACCATTTGACCTTGGTGATTGTATGAGTGCGTGTGTGTGTGTGTATGTATATTTGTGTGAGAAGATTTTTGGCTGTTGATTAATTTCTTAAATGGCCATAGCTAACAATATTTTATAGTAGTAATAGTGTGTCAGGCACTACTCTAAGATCCAAGGCTACATAGCTATCAAATAATAGATCCAAAATGTGATCCCATGGAGTTTGACGCCAAAGCCTATGCCCTTAATATGTGTATCAAATTGCCTTTTAAGAATCATCTATGTTAGTCAGGTGGGTTTTGTTTTGTTGTAACTATCATTATTTCTCTTTTGATCTTTTTTGAGAATTCTTTTCAGGTGTTTCTAATTTTTATAAAATATCAATTTTACTGGCACACTTTTTCACCATAGCTTCTTGTTAGTTTTCTAATGATTTCCATTGCTTAATACATTCACTTATTTCTAATATTTAATTCTCTAATTTTTTTCTTGATCAATTTTATCAGTTCATTTTATTAATCTTTTTACGTGGTGACCTCTTTCAATTTCTTACATTCTTTAATATCTCTAGGAACACTTTTCCAAAGAAATTTTATAATGATATTCAATGTGCACATGATATTTCATATGGTAATATTCATTCTAAAGGCATACCACTTTAGAAGTAAACCTGTATTTTAAGTTCAGTGAGCCAAAATTTGACAATCCCAAACCCTATCATAATAATTCTGTGTTTAAATTGTTTAGAGTAAACCAAAAACTAAAAGCAAGAGTTGAGTGAAAATACAAAAGTAAAAGAAAATTTTATCATATATTCTGGTTTTAGTTCAGGTTGCCTCACACATTCCACTGCATCTATAATATTATATAATAAAAATTGACATTTGCCATAAGGACACTCAAGAAAAAATATTTATGAAAGAGTTACATGTATTTTATATATTGTAATACTTTCCCTCTATAAAATCTCCTGTCTTAACTTGATTTTTAGATGAGTATATACACGAAATATTATATTCCTATATATTTTATTTGCATTTCTTTGCCCTGTGCTCAAATAACAGACTGCATGCACCACCACCCTCATAACATTTAGGGAATAGATTGGTGGTTACCAGAGGGTAAGTGAGAAGTGGGGAGGATGAAAGGAGTAAAAGGGCACATGTGTATGGTGACGGATGGTAACTAGACTTTGGGTGGTGAACATAATGTAGTCTACACAAAAATGGAAACATAATGATGTACACCTGAAATTTACATGATAATATAAACCAATGTTACCTCAATAAAAGCAATAACAATATTATTGAATATCTATTAGGCACTAGATTAGGGACTCTACATAAATGATTTCTAGTTCTTAGAACTACTTGAATTTCAGGAAGAGAGTGTAAACCATATTTTGATTAAGGAGAGACTGAAGTCAAAGCCCCACATCTAGTGAGTGTCAGCATCAGACTCAAAGAGCTATTTTATGCCCAAATTCATACTCTTTCCACTTGATAATACTACCTCACAGTGTACATTATTCAAAGTCTTTGATGTTTGTTTTCACTATTAGATACTAAATTTTCTAAAGGTGAAAACTCTATAATATTTAGTGTTATAATTAAAACACCAAGTACATTATCCAACATATATAAGGCTTCAAACAACTCTATGTTTAATCAGTAAATGAGTTCATTAATACATAAGTTCATTAAAAAGTAGTAGGAAAGTAAAGTGCTCTGGTACAAATTATATTTTCAATATAGGGTACTAGAAAACCAAAAGAATTTTATTTACTTTCACATTTCCAAAGAAATGAAACTGCTGATCATTATCTCCCCATCAACCCTCAAAAATATATTACTTAGCCTTTGTTAAAATAATTACTGAATATTAGTTAGAACATTTATAATAATATATAATATTGATATTTCATAAAATGGTAATTCATAAAAATACATACTCATAGTTCCAGGCCATTCTGAACACAAGTGAAAACTCATAAATCTTTAACATTATGGAAACTTATGCATTGTTAAAATTTAGAAATAAATCTAACGATTTGGAAAATCATACAGAGTAAATATTAAGAAAATATCAATTATTTGGACAAAGAAGCCCCAAATGTATATAAGACAATGTTTCTATCCAACATAATTTTGAATGCAAAGTTTTGGATATTTTATCTTTGTTCAGAAATTTATATTTGTGAGTCATGATAAGAATGGTGTTTATGATGAAAATAATGGGCTATTTTGACCTGAAATGTGTGATAAAGTAAGGAAAGACGAGAATGAATGATACGAAATTTATTGAGTACCTACCAAATACTAACTCCTTGACTTTTATTAACACACGACTTTGGGACTAACTGGAGAGATTTAACAAATTTTCTTAAGGCTTTACAACTAGCGAGAGAAAAAGACTGGATTCAGATTCAAGTTGACTTAGTCTAAAGATTGTGCAGGCTAATGCCTCCAGAGGAGGAGAAAATGAAGACGGTAAATAAAAAAAGGGAAATGTAATGAAGAGAGAGAAAACTCAAAGTTTGCAATGTTGTTCTTTACATTTAATCTGTCTGCTGTCTTAAAATTTTTTACTGGCCTAGGTGTGCTAATTAATGACATTACATTCTCCCTAGTGATAAACTAAATGACACCACTATTCATAGCAAGAAATAAAAGTAGAAAGATAGCAAAAAGGTGACAAAAGGAAAGGCAAATCTATTTTTAAAGGATAACATCTCACTACAAACGGAATTAAAAATACAAGTTCTTTACATACAGATGTATGCTGTAGCTATAATTATAGTTAATCTTCAATATGACGTTATACAGCAGATAGGAGTCATATTCATGTGGATACTTCATTAGTGATGATGTGTTATGGTATGATACATGCCAAATATAGCCCAGGGATTTGGTAATTCAGAAAAATATCAAAGACAGAGAAAATAGTCCACTTAGTTATTTTATCCACTTTTCTTAATTAGTATGACTAGTTTACATCAATCAATTGCCATAAATGGTATTATTTTCTCATCAATATATTAATAAATATTGACATGATACCTGACTAGGATAAAAAGGAAGGAATATTTTGGCAACACCCTAGAGTTGGCAAGATACTGGCAGATAAGTGAAAGTCAAGTCCCTCAAATTATGTTTAAATCCATCAACATTAATTTTTCCAGTGAACATATTTAAATAAACTTTGACCTTGATTGGTCCCTGACATTTTCTGTTTCAGAATAACAGAATGACAAATGAACACAACCAAGTCCCCTCCAAAAATCATCAGGTCCTTTTTAAAAAAAATAACTGTGAAATAATACTATAAATGCCATTGAAAAATTATATTTTATCCTCACGCATCTTTGGGTAAATTCTTAACATGTAAATTTAATTAGTCCTATAATACTCTGAAAAGATGTAGATTGTTGAGGCTTGTATCATCTGAACCTAAGTAGTATAAATAACACGAACTATTATGTAATTTTAACTTGATATAATAGCAATTGGGTTCAGATTTTACAACATATTCCACTTCTCTGCAACCGCAAGCTTTTAATGCTGATTTTCTTGTGTTATTTAAAGATATGCCTTATTTCCAGTAGTACATAAGACTCAAATGAGCTAATTAACTTTAATGGAACCCATTATCAGGAAACAGAAAAGTAGAGTATCTAGATAAACCCATTGAAAGTTGTATGCTCTCTTTAAAATAACAAGTCAAAATGCCATAGTTTCCCTAAGCTGGAAACGTTTGTGCTACATTAGAGAGAGAAAGATGACATTTCATGTGCAATTGGTTTGAGTATGTGTGACTGCACTGATTGATTCATGTAATCAGAAACCAATGCAGTGAAAAAAAGTCATTCCAATCAATCTTAACAGGACAAAAACTACAAAAATATACTGAGACAAAATTTCAAACAACATGAAATATTTGTAGAGAGTTGATATACATAGATTTGCATGCATTTTACGTGCAACCAATGTAATAATCAGTAATGGTATAAACAAAAGAGGGAAGTGGAAGACACGAACATAACAGATGAATCACTGATGTAGTAGCAGAAAAATGACGAGGATCAACATGACCACCTCTTTTGGTTATCTGCAAGGGCCCCAAATAAGTAGTTTCAGTATTACCAGCTGAGAATTGGACTTCATCATATGATATGGACAAAATGATCTATGGCCAATTGCACTAGCCTTTGTTTTCAGTACAGAATTGTGGTTAATGTACATATAGACCAACCTCAATTGCATCACAGCTTTCATCAGGTCTGAAGCAAAGCTTGTATTTGACTTTGGAGTTCCCTATTATCAATCAGTGTTTATCTAAAGCTCATGGTGTCATCCTCCAAAGTTTCCTATATCTAATAACCATGTTTGCATTTTTCCACTTGTGGAAAAATCTCTCTGTAATAACAGTTTTCTCCTATACTCATCCATAAGTCTTTATTCAGCCTTTGGAAATTTGCTGCATTGTGTTGAGCGCTGGCAACATACAGTGATCAGAACATATGTCCTAGCCTCATCAAGTTTACAACTGAGTAAGAAAGGCATTAAAACAATAGCCACTCAATTAGCTAATGATGCCAATGTGCTGTGAAGGGAAGGCGTATAGCATGGTATCAGTGCATGGAAGTAGGGCACACTAAACTATTCTGTTAATGTTCACTAATGCTTTCCTGAGAGAAGCGACTGATGTTTTATTTCCAATGTATCTAGATAAAGGGAATGGGAAGAACATATTGGGACTAGGAAATTGCTTTATTATCTGATGAGGCAGCAAGGAACATCTTAATAAATGATGGCTGAGTGCAGTGGGAGGAGTAGCTTAAAGGGAGGAACAACAGCCTGAGGAGAGGATTTGCAGAATAGATTATGGTAGATTAGAAGAGCTGACAATTCTGATTCATTCATTCACTTATTCTAAAAACACTTATCATAAGCTCCACAGTGGTATAGAGCATGTCTATCTTTTTTTTTTAATGTTTTAATTTATTTATTTTTTTAATTGCAGTAACATTGGGTTATAACATTATATAGCTTTTGGATGTACATCATAATATATTTCAAATTCTGTGTAGATTGCATCATGTTCACCACCCAAAAACTAATTACAGTCCATCCCCTAAGCATGTCTATCTTGTTTTGTAATCAAGAGTGACCATATGTGAGGAGAAAGAAGAAATGAAGAAGCAGGAGTAAAAAGTGGAAGAGCATGAGTAAAATCTTGGAGTAGGAGTAAACATGTTCAGGTTACAGTGAGGATGCCAAATTGAATAAAGACAATAAATTCTAACCTAATCCTGGGCAAAAAATTGTTCCCAAATGCTCTTTGAGGGTTGCTGCTGCTATAGCTCCTGAAAACCAAACAAAATATTTCTTTTTGAAACATTTGAGGCTGTAGCCAGTTCCATGTTGTTCTGGAATGGTTTTTTTGTTTTTCGTTGTTTTTTTGCTGAGGAAGATTGTCCCTGAGCTAAATCTGTGCCAATCTTCCTCTATTTTGTATGTGGGACACTGCCACAGCATGGCTTGATGAACGATGTATAGATCTGCACCCAGGATCCGAACCCGTAAACCTTTGGCCACCAAAGCACAGTGTGAGACCTTAACACTATGCTGCTGGGCTGGCCCGTAGAATGTTTTTTTCCTTACTTTATTGGTATAATTATATACATTAAATGATTATAAACTCATATATAATGATCATATGTATGTCAAAATTTTGAAGTCATTTTCACTCAAAAATTTTAAGACTTGAAACATTGAAGCTTTAATAAAATGTCTAGGAGGCAGGTTGGGAGGAGCATGGACGTTTATCAGGAGCTGAGTTGGAATGCCAGGCTTGCACATCTCTTCACCTCTATTTCCTCATCTGTAAAATCATGACCGTGTGTTTCTTGCAACATTGGTGTGATCAAAGAATGAGAACATGTGCGTAAAATTTCAGCTAAAAACGGGCATTCAGTACGTGGAATAACTATTATTACAATAAAAGAGGCACATGGGTCCATTATTCCATTTAATAATTTCAAATAATTGGCTTAGAATGACCCATAAAATTCTTCCTGTCGTTGTGCATTGTGACCCATTTCAAATATAAAGACAGGATTAATATAAAGAAGTACAAAATAAAATTTACTGTCTATAGTAATTATAAATTTCTTTTTAAATCATTATATCTCATGATTTAGTCTGTAGAAAATTTTCTATAGTATCATATGTATTATTTTTCTTTCAGTTCCATTTATTCCAGGGGAGATATTTTACATAAACAGATAAAGTGCTATTTAAACTCTTCTTCGAACATACTATTTGACTGCAAAATTACCATCTCTTTTAAAATTATATACAGTATGCTTCTATATTCTATAATAAAAATAATCAAATTTCATGCACTGACAATAAACTTTATGTTTCCCTGAAGTTTAGTACATTTATTTTGTACAAATTTGAAGCATATTACTGTTTTTAGTGGTTAATATAGTTTTTAAGGCCAACCTGGAGGTCTAGTGGTTAAGATTCAGAGCTCTCACGCCATGGCCCAGGTTTGTTTCTAGTCCGGGAACCACCTTACTGTCTGTCAGTTGTCATGCCATGGTGGCTGCGTGCTGCTTTGATGCTGAAAGTTATGCTGGCAGTATACCAAATACCTGCAAGGTCCTTCATGGTGGACAGATTTCAGCGGAGTTTTCAGACTAAGACAGACTAGGGAGAAGGACCCAGCCACCCACTTCCTAAAATACTGACTGTGAAAACCTCATGAATAGCAGTGGGGCATTGTGTGATATAGGGCCGGAAGGTGGGAGGAGGATGCAAAAAGACTGGACAGGGTTCAGCTCTACTGTACACAGGTTGCTAGGAGTGGGAACCACCTCCATGACACTAACAACAATGACAAATAGTTTTTAAAGGAACAAGTTCATTTGCAATTCTTTTAAACAACTAAAATTGCTATATGGGACTCTCATCCCTGTTAATCAAATTGTAGGTGTGTGTTAATCAGCTTGGGCTGCCATAACAAAATTGCATAGAGTGGGTAGCCTAAACAACAGAAATTTACTTTCTTACGGTCTGGAGGCTAGAAGGCTGAGGCTAGGGTACCAGCACGGTTAGGGTCTATTGAGAGCTCTTTTGCTGGCTTGCAGACAATGCCTTCTGCTGTAGCCTCACATGGAAGAGAGAGACATCTGGTATCTCTTCCTCTTCTTATAAGGTCACTAATCACACCATAAGGGCCCCACCCTCATGATTTCATCTACACCTAATTATCTCCTAAAGGTCTTATCTTCAAATACCATCACATTGGGGTTAGAACTTCAACTTATGGAATTTGAGAGGAACACAATTCAGTCCATAACATTGAGTTTTATATTCAGAACTTTCAAATCTGGGATAAGTATAAGAAATATATTTAAATAACCACAGGGTTAAAATTTTGCCTTCAAGTGACTATCATTTAATTCATAAGCACTTACCCAAAGAAAGCAGCAGGGGAAAAAAAGAGTTGTTTATATGAAAATTTATAGAAATTCCAAATAAATTTCAATCATTATAACACCTACATTCACATGCCATTTTGTAGATGTCAAAGGGCTTTCTAAGATATTGTCTTTTTATATACCTAGAGTGATCCACCTGCTTTAGACCTTTTCATTTTTTCTTATTAATATTCATACTTTCAAAAAGTCTCTTTCTTATGATTATAATGTTGTTTGTGGTTACCTAAAATCCAGAGAATAAGTAGACAAGTCCTCTGCTCTGAATTTTTGCTCCTTCAAAGCTGACATTAATATAAACTGTCACATGAAAGGATATTTTCAGTTGAGATGAAAACAGCTAAGCAATCCTCTTACTAAAATCTGCCAGGCATAATCCTCTCTCATGTTCAGGTGACAAACTGACCTGAAGTTCCCGTTTTGAGCAGAGCCCTGCTCTTCATGACATTTAGGTCAAAATGATAATTTTTACCTAAAAATTCACTCTTTACACAAAGGATTAATCTCTGTCTCTTTCATGGGTATTTTACTTGATGTATTTCCGTGGAAACTTAATATCCCCTGAAAGAGTACATGACCATTTCCATTTCTTTATATCTGAATAATTTAAATATTTATAGCCAGAATGAAAATTGACAAATGCAAATAATCAGCCCTAAACATTATTATATTTCAATGATAACTGGCACACATGGGTTTTCTTCAGCTGCTCTTCACAGATTCTAGAAGCACATCCTTATTAACAAACACTTTATTAGTATAAATTATTTTACATCAGTGAATCTTTATCACATTGATTGTGAGTTACTCTATGATTTGAAACTTTCATGCCACCTCTGAAAAGAAAGGTCATTTTAAATACCATTTTCCAAATTTTGATTGTGAAGGAACTAGGAAATAATGCAATCCAATTAAAGAAATAAAAAGATTGGAGCATATATTTAAAAGGCTTTTCGGTGAAAGTATTAATGTAAGGAAAAGAATCAGCATATTTCTTCCATTTATTTGCTAAGAAGGATTAGAGACATAAAGTAGCTGGTTCATTGGAAAGTCATTCAGATTCTTAGAAAATGCATGAATCACACAATTTAATTTACAAGTCTGAAACGCTGTCATTCTTATTCTTTGTAGTGGATAATCCTGTTTCTAGATTCATAAAACACTTAGAGTACATTTTGATTTAATAGTTTAGAAGGAATAAAAAAATCTAGTGACATCAGTTTACTAATTCATTTTTCTAATTAAACTGTTTTTAATCTTTGTTGTGTTAGAAGATCATTACATTATAAATGGAGCAGGAATGAGAGCTAATAATTATTAATTTAATTGTAAAGATGAATGAAACACATTCATGAAAAAATGATTTAAAGATTATCAAAATGGTCCTTTGTTTTAGAAGGCAATTTTAAAAGTTAGAGATTATTTCATTATATTTTGTATAAATAGAAATTTAGAGTCAGTGAATTTCTTGATTAAAATAATTGTGGAGTTAATTGCAGTGACTTACATTGTCCCACTTCCCTACTCCAATTCACCAGACACTGTTTTGTTTTGCCTGCCCCATCCTCCAAATACATTGGTTTTTCCTATGAATAGTTTTTTAGAGTCCCTTCCAAACTTTTAAAGTCACATAGGAAAGTACATTTATTAAATCAAGGCTATGGGATTTTCTTGGCAATCATTGATCTGAAATACCCAGGGTGTGACACAGGTTTGGATGAAACTTCAGGAGCCAAAGCACAGCCAAACCTAATGTAAACGTTCTTGTGTCGTTTTCAATCTATATTTAAAAAATGTGAAATTATTTTACACAAAAACAAATAGGATGCTGTCAAGATAACTACCAAAGGAATCAGAACAGAATTTGCCAGACTTTGATTCTCAGAATTCTGAGCTTAACTGAAGGATGTGCCTGCCTTGTAACCGCTGACCAGTTCATTTTGCCCCTCAAGCTGTCTCCTGGCCTGTTACACAAGGATGGAAACACCAACCTCATTCAGTTGCCATTAGGCTCGAACGGGACAAGCTACATTTGCTTACTCTGTCCCATCTAAGAGCGCAGATGTGTAATGGGAGGACACAAACTTTACAAACTATGAATTTCACTACTGTGAGATAATAAAATTATGAGATGCATTTCTTAGATTTTAAAGGTCAAGTAATATTTAGATGTGACATTACTGTATGTTCTTATTTTTTTATACCTTTTTCTGGTATAAGTGACCCCAAATTAATTTCTATTATAGGATTAAGGCACAAAGAATTTTCTTGTGCAATAAATTGTCAATATCTTGAGTTTCTTTTCTGAAGCATATGTGGATATAATTAAATATAATTAATCTATAAATATTTCTGCTTCTGCAGGGCTTATTAGTTTAAATTTATCAACATCAAACGCTATTAGCACGAAAATAAACCGGGCAGAAATTTATGTGTGGGGGAGGAATAATGGCCTTTGCAAAACAATTATGAAACACTCTTCATTCACACCATGTGTTTGGTGCCCCTGATCAGCATTATCCATACCATGAAGTTTACAAGGAAAAAAAGAAAGAAAAAGCCACAGATCTGGAAAGAAACAAAAAAATGACTGTACTTGAAAGCTAACTGTTCTCATTTGTAAAACATTTAAAATATTGATCTTTGTATTCCCAAATTTTAAGATGACATCCCTCTCCTCCGTACCAGATACTGAGAGAGCCTTTTGCACACAGTATATTATTTGATTTTCACATATGCAGGAACTGAGATCAGATAGGCTCAGAAACATTAGACAAAACAAAGAAGCAGAGCCAAGATTCCTTCACTAATACCTAACAAAAAGCCAGGTGTCTCCATCACTGTGGTGTATGGACTTTAATTAACATGCAGTCTGGCTTTCAGCAATCAGTGAAAATTGTACCTCAGTATTATTGTACTAAACTAGTACAATATCATTAAGAGTATCCATACACTACTGAACGTTAAAGCTTACAACCTCAAGGGTGGTAGCGCCTGTTAAGTATTCAGTTTTTATCCCCTTTAGTAACCACAAAGCATTAAAATAAATCTGTTTGGAAGTGTCTATGTTGTAAAAGACAGTGGAAAAAAGAAAATCAGTCAGAAAAACGTGTTATTTTAACACCACCAAATTCTCCAGGTCTTAATCACCAAATAGATGGAATGCAAGGAAAGCAACTTATTTTATCTTCTATAGAGTGTCCATCTTTTGTGACATCATTTAATACCAATGTGTACTTGATTTATAGTATGAAAATGGCAGGATTAACAATGAATTCTTAATCCCCTATGTCTCCCTTCTAGCGATCAATGATTAAGGCATCAGTGTACAAACGCATTTTCTGCATGATCTATTGAAATTTTACAAGCAATTCTATGTTTCAATCCTCCATCCCATGAGGGCTGGATAGAATTTACATTATGAACTCTGGACATCTAAAATACCATGATATTGTTTAGGAGTTTAAGAGGAAAAAATAACACACAAAGTTCAGCTTTCCCAGAAGTGAAAAGGAAGGGAAGATGAAAATTGTCATGGTGCAATTCAGTTAACAGGAAGGTCAAAGGTCATGAAACTCAGTGTAAAGCAGGAATGGTGCTAGGCAGTTTAATTTTCTACCACTATTTCTCTAAAAGAATTTATGTTTTGCAGAAAATCCTGTTGGTTAGTCAAATGGCCGGGTCCTACTGACTTACAACTTCACAGATTTCTTGCACTCCTCCTGGTGGAATGGAGGAAGTGAAACATCTTTAGATTATAAGAGATTTTTCAGGATTTCGGGCATTCTAGAATGAGTTGTGGTCATTTAGCATATGGCTGGCTGGGTTGGTGTCCCAGCCTCATGGATATTCCCTTTTCTCTGGAATTCCTAAATGAGATCCATCATGTCAACTCATGTTTTCATTCCATTCTGGCCTTTTTCACCTCCACTATTTGAGTCCTAGTCACCATATTCGGGACACTGTCTCCTCCTCTTCCCATGTAATCAGTGTGTCAGAAGTTTAATTGAAACCATTGTTAGCACATCCAGTCTTCTCTTACTTGGGGAAAGGGAAAGCAGTTACTCCGTTTCTCCTTTGTGAGCTGCATGCAACATACTCCTTGAACAAAACTTTTTCCCATTTCTTCAGTGGATAGAAATAATTTTCCTTCAAATAGCAGGACAAAATACAGCCTATTTTATGAGTCCTTCTTGTTCCTTTAGTGTTATATTTAGATAGTCTTTCAGCAATATTTCTTCTGCAGACATTAATTAAATTGTGGTATATAATATTTTTAAAGTATTTCCCTATTTTTGTGCACAGCCCACCGCTACATCATCCTGCAGAAAGGAGATAGTACTTTGGGGTTCCTTCTCTTAAAGAGATAGGGGCCTGACAGAGCAGAAAACAGAAAGCGACTGTTAGTCTCCAGATTTATATTTCCAGAAGTTTATACCCATTAGGGAGATTATGCTAGTTATGTCTGAGGCAAAAACTTTGGAACAGGGAAGTTGTCTCGGAGGGAAAATCATGATGAATAAGAAGAGAAATAATGAGAAGAGAGAATTAAATGGGATTTGTGAGGTGCTGCATGGTGCTTCTCTGGTTGAGTGCTTGGGGACACATTAGAGCTATGAATTTGAGAACAAAGGAATCTCTACTTACCTTGGTTAGAGACCCAGGGAGACAATAACACTGTGGGAGAAGGCGTGCTTGAGTGAATGCTTGGGCTCAGCGATATGAAGTAATTGACAGCTTACACATCTCCATGAACACCTAACGGGAACGGATCTCCCCCCGCCCCAACACACTCATCCCCTTAGATCTACATATGTTTCTAGGGAAAGGAAGGAAAACAGCACAAAACTGACCAAGGTTACCTTTTTCCTCCCTGATGGAATAGGGAGATCTGCTGTAATTTGAGATAACATAAATTTAGATCTGCTATAATTATGATTGTGTTTGTAATGTCTGTCTCCCTATGAGAAACTATGAACCTTTTAAAGGAGCAAGCTGCATCTTAGTTATTTTTGTGTTCCATTGTCTGATTTCATCAATAAACGGTTGAGGAATAAACAAATAATAAACTAATACAGATTATGTTATAAGCTAGGAGGTAGAAATAGTATCTAAACTTTAAACTTCAAAGTTAGAACACATGAGTTCATTGATCAGAAGTGATAACTGATCATTAATAATTAGTTGAGAAATAGATTCTTGTTACATGCTGGTTCATGGACTATGTATTTGAAAACATGTTCATAGGTTTTACTTGTCATTTGCCCATATTCTATGAGACATTCTGGAAAAGCTATTCTTTTGCATAAATAGTTCACAACTTTATCACTTGGTTTCCAATAGTGCAATGAAATAAAGTGCTAGGGATATTCTGAGTCATCTTCCTGACAATGCTTTGGAGAAATTGCTGATGAAACTTAGAAAAGACTAAAAATATTTGCATGTGTAAAGGAGTTTGAGAAATGTATAGAAATATATCTATTATAAATGAAATATATTTTTAGAATTATGGTTTCTCTACCAGGCATTGATAAAAGGAATATTTTAATTTTTTATAACTTAACCATGATTCTCTAAAACCTCAAAGAGAACAAAGTTTTAGTAAGATTTGAGGGCTCCTAGAAGTTTAGAAGGGTAATCATTAAGACATGTCTTAAACTTAAAATAACTATTGGACTTCATATTTTAAGCTGTGGTATAAATTATAATATGATATGATCTTATTTGCCCTTAACTAAATTCTCATCCTGTGAGTGATAGAGGATTGGACCAGAACAATGTCAAATGTTCTTAAGATTGCCTTACAGGATGTCTAATTCCCACGGTGGCCCACTGTAAGGTCGCTACTACAATGTGAAGCACCACTGGCCCTGCGAGAAGTAGGGCTGGGCTGTGACCCTCTGGGGCATTTCATTTTAACTTGGCTTCTTGTCAGGAGAAGTATTCAACTCTTTTTTTCTCTTTAAATCTGAGATTATGTCCAGGATAAACTGGTTTACTTAAAGCAAAAAAACATAAGCAATAGCAGCTGTATTTTGCTGAAGCTCTCAACTTTTTCCATACCTTTAGGAATAACTGTTCTTATTCTGTTGTCCTACTTGACCACACTTAATTATGTTAATATTGTTTATAAAACCTCAAAAGTTGTTTATAATGAAATTTTAAAGATCTTCAAGATTTTCTCCTGGGATTGCTTACCTTAGACAAAAGATAAACTAGTACTATTTGTAGCATGAATTAAGTGAAATGAATTTTATTTAAAACCTTGATTTATAGCAGAGAGATTTTGCTTTAATTGACAAATGATAGCCACAATCAAACACTAACAGAAATGTAGTGGATTTTTTTTATTGCAATAAAAAAGTGTTAAATATCTGCTACTCACTCCCGATTCTGTGAAGCTCTATGAGAGTGATGAAAGAAATCACAGATGCAGCCCATAGCTTCAAACAGTTTGCTTTGCGGTGATGATGTGGATATGAAACATGAGTGAAGAATATAAGACAAAACATAATTAATCACTAAATTACATGATACAGACAATGCAAATATTGATTAAGAAGTTTAAATCAATTCAACGAAAGTGTAGACAAGATAAGATTTGAGGCAAGCTTTGGAAGATGAATAGGATTAGAACAGACAAATGGAAAGAAAAGGACATTGTAGGTAGAGATGATGAAAGATACAAGGTGGTGGATCAGGTAAGAACACGGCTGCTTTAAAATACAGTGAGGTGAATGCAAAGAAGTACTGACTTAAAAAGCTAATAATGAGAAAGATGGTAACTACTTCTAAATTGCTTAGTGGCCTGATGTGTAATAATGATGATGTTGATGAAGTTGCTAATAATGATATAGAGCATTTATACTTCCTATGGTTTGGCATATATCTTCTCATTTAATCCTCACGGCATCTTCTGAGATTAGTAATATTGTCATGCCAATTTTACAAATGATGCAGTAGAAATTGTTTTAGATAATATAGACTCTAAGAGTTAGAATAGAAATTTTACACTAGATCTGTTCTAGCAACTACATACAAATAGTAGCTAAAGTTTTTATGGAAAATACAGGCAACTTTAAATAGGAAGTAATTTAATAGAGTGCACAAGAAAAATTGGACTAAACCTGAAAGAATTATTATTTGGGTAAAATAAGTTATGTTAAGAATCACACATGAAAAATCATGGCTTATAATTTGTCTGATTTTCATTATGATAAATCAGTGTTTCTCAAAATGGAGTCCATCAGCTACTTGAACCTTCATGAACTTGGCTGTTCATTAAACAACAAAAATAATAATAATATAGCATAAATTATTGCATTTATTTAAGGCAAATAAGCCAGAATATTTTGGCAGTCACAAGAAGAACTGTTACATATATTAATAATACCCACAGTAGTATGCAGAATATACATTACTCTTGATATCTCTATCTCTGTCTATCTATCTGCCTATTTATCTATTATCAATCCATCATGAGACTGAAGAGGACAAGATTCGAGTGGCCATCAAGGAGAACCAAATGTTGGGTTTCTAGATGCAACTGGTACGACTCTGCTACAAACCTGACCATGAAAAACTGAAACCTCAGTACTTGGAAAAGCTACGTGGGCAATTGGAACAATTCTCCTTGTTCCTGGAGATATTTTCATGGTTCGTAGGGAAACAGCTCACCTTTGTGGATTTCCTAAACATATCACGTCTTAGATCAGAACAGGCCGTTTGAGCCCAAGTGCCTGGGTGAATTTCCAAACCTGGGGCTTTCATGTATCATTTTGAGGCTTTGGAGCAAACTTCCGCCTACATGCAGTCTGACCCTTTTTCAAAATGACGTCAACAACAAGATGGCCACGTGGGGCAACAAGAGTATACTGAGCAGGAGGCAGACTTGTACTGCTTGATTTGTTCCATCCTGTCCCTAGGGGGCTTGTACTCTATCTTCTCTGCACTTTTGAGTAAATAGCACTTAGGCTAAAACAAACAAAAAAACAAAAAAAGTATTATACTAAATATATCATTTTGTAACTTAATTTTCAGCCAGATATAAGCCTACACCGTCTCATTTCTCTGACTCCCTCCCCAGAAGTATCCATGATTCTCAGGTTGGAGTAAGTCTTTCTATGCTTTTACATTTTAAAAAGATATCAATGTAATTTAAAATATATGATATTGTTTTGGAAATTCAAACTATTATACTATATATAATTTTGTAACAAATTTTAGACTTAGCATTATGCTTTTGAGATTATTCATGTGGATATATGTAAATATAGTTCATTATTTTTTACTGCTTTTCAATATTTAATTTTTGAAAAAAATCAAAGCTTATTTAACCATTCCTCTACTGAGATAGAATTTTTTCCTCCTATATCTTCTCACTTTATCTTGGTACAGTCTTATCTTGCACATGTAATAGAGATACTCTAGGTTTATACCTACTAATGGAATTGTTGAACTATAGGGGATACACATTTAACTTTATTAGGCACTAAAAATGGTCGCTCAGAGTAGATCTAAAGAGAATGAGAATTTCTGTTTATACTCAGTAATGATAAAAATAATTATCCAAATTGAAAATGCTTGCCACTGTTGATATGAAATAGTATATCAGTATTATTTATTGCCCATTCAAATGAGAAAAACTGTGAAAATCATTTAGTTTATTGGCCATTCCAGTTTCTTATTCCTTAACTTGCCTGTTTTCTACGGGATTTTTTTCTTTCATTTACTTATTTCTTTGGGAAAGTTTATTATCTATTTTAATCTATTAAAAACCTTATCAAAAATATACTCTTCATGTTGTCTTTTACTTTTGTAAGATGTGTCAGGATTAATTATATCAAATATATTTGTAACATAAAGTACAGTCGAAAGGAAAATTATCGCTTATGAGTAAGATTTTAAGATTATGAGTAAGTAAGATTATGAGTAAGATTTTAAGGGCCAGATATCATAGTAGTTATTTTTGGAAGTGTTATTTCACTTTAATTTCATATTAAATCTCCAGGCTATGCATTACTAACTCCACTTTCCTGATGATGACAATTGAGATTCAGAGATGCTAAGCAACTTGTAAAAGGATTTGTATCTATGAATTAAAGGAGGAAAATTCTAAAGTTTTATTTGGCTCTGTAGCCCATAACATTATTTAACAACACAAATAATGCTCACACTTTTAACTCCTTAAAACTGATTCACATAGATTAGTTAACTTGAACTTCATTAAATTACAGGCTTACCTAGGGCATGTATTTATTGTTAACATTGTTTGTTTGATCATTAATGAAAAATACTGTGTGGTATCACTTACATATGGAATCTTAAAAATAAAAATTCAAACTCAGAAACAGAGAGCAGAAAAGTGGTTGCCAGGGGCTGGGGTTTGGGCGAAATTGGGAGAGCTTGGCAAAAGGGTACAACTTTCAGTTACAAGACAAAAAAGGTATTGCATAACATGGTGACTGTGGGCGATAGCACTGTATGGTATAATTGAAATTTGCTAAGAGAGTAGAACTTAAATGTTCTCATCAAAAACAGGGGAGGGTAAATATGTGAGGTGACAGATGTATTAAATAACTTGATGGAAGGAATCCTTTCAAATTGTGTACGTATATCAAATCATCACCTTGTATACTTTACATATCTTATAGTTTTATTTGTCAATTATACGTCAATAAAGCTGAAAAAATGGAATATGAGTTGGAAATAATTTTTCTAAAACTATCAGCAAAAGTACAGTTAAAACTCAGATATTCTAACCCCTAAATCCAGTACTTCTTCCACTGAACATACCTGAAGCTTAAAATACACTAATAGATTGAGATAAATTTGCATCTGCAATGTATATTCTAAAATATTGCTGGCACAGATAACATGTTTTTTTATTAACCTTTAATATATGCTGTATGGGTAAAGTTTACATTATTTAGCCTTGATGCTAATATATTTGAATCTATATTATTAATGGTGTTCCTTAATTGACATTATGTAAGTTTTATATATTTTTTTTAACATTTGCTTTGTTTCATTTCAAAGAAGTATAGGAATTTTGACAAACACTAATTTTAAAAATAAAAGTACTTTTTGAACAAGAGAGTTTTACGTTACAAGAGAAAGATTTACAAATCCAGAGATTATGTGGTAAAAAAATTAAAAGAAGCAAATAAAGCAAGGAAAAAATTATATATGCCAGAAAAAAAAGGGTTGAAAATTACTCATCTAAACCATTCTCATAGTTCATATAAAATTCTAAGACTCAAATAGTTTATGTGCTTTCTCTTTTATACAGTCAGTTGATGGAGGATTGAGAACTTGTCTTCTGCATTTTAAGTAAAATGATCTTTGAACACACATTGGTTTTGTTTTCTATCGCATTCAGTTTTGAACAGAGACTTGTATGTTTCTAAAATCACGTAGCCCAATAACTAATGTAACCATTCGGTACATATTTTCCCCTTGTTAAATAAGTTTCATGAATTAATTCTGAGCGGCACATTACCCACCCACCAGATCAGCCGCTCCACTTTCCAAGATCTCCTAGGCACATGGAAATTCAGGACATGTTAAGATCTTTAAGTAACAGAATCTATTATACGCATAAATGCCAGGCTTTAAAGTCAGGCTTTAAATGAGTACACTACATAAAGTTAATGAAAAATATAATTACTTATTGTTACTTTGTTCTGCATCTACCATGTTTCTAGTACTATAGGAATGAGTTATGTTATCTCCTTTAACCTCTTTACAACCACTATGTGAGAGAGGCATTAATATCCCAATTTCACAGGTAAACATAGAGAGTAGCATAAAATTTAACCAATTACCCAAGGCAAAACAGTGAAGAAGATAAGTCAGGATTCAAATCCAAGCCTGTCCTTTTCTCCCGGTGAACTATACTTAGTTTGCAAGCCCTATTCACCTCATGCCCAATAATTGGCATATTTTTCTTTATCAGGAATGAAAATGGGTTGCTCTCATTTCTGTAAGCAGCACCCCAGCATTTCCCATGACTGTTACGCGTGTGAATCTTGGAGCAGTTCAGAAGTTTCTTTTAACCTCCCCTGCAGTGAAACATTCTCTTTTTCTCTCTCCATTCCCTCTAGGATTCAGCTCCTTGGTCGTGCAAAGTTGCAATTATATTGTTTCTTATATTTGAGAAAATCACCCTGTCTCTATTGATCCTATCTCCCAAGTAATATTCACACCTGCAGAGCAAAAGAGACCTGAGACGGTGTGTGCTGCCAGAGGGAGGGTGTGGGGTTAGCTGCTTCTCCTTCCCTTTGGGTTATTCAAATACATCTGGTCTCTCAGGATTCTACTTCTCCTTGCTTTACTACAATCAGCACATTTTAGTGCAATAATTTCAAATATTCAAAGCTATTTTTCCATTTTTTTAATACACTTTTTCAAAATACCTTTTAAAAGGTGAGAGATTCAAAGAGTATTCACAGATGACTGTTAGTTACTTTTCCAATTTTCTTGCAGTTTAAAGAAAAGCTCTGGATTCTACTTTAAAAGTTGAAAAATATATTATTTAGGAGAGGAGTTTGATGTTTGATGTGCATTTTCTAATTTTTCACTTTACATATTTCTACCATTCAGTGTGTTTGGCCATTATCATTTTATTTTATTTTGATGCTCTGGAAATACGCATGTAATTTAATACATATAATAGATGGCTCTAACTGTAAATCCTTCAGTCCCATTTCAAAAATAATGCCTAGTTTAAAATACGTTAAATTTCACTAACGTCTTTTACTATGTAAAAGAGGTTTACATAGGAGGTGAGGATAAATCTAAGTTATAAGTTTGGTGAAAATACATCCTTTTCCCTGAATTATTTTTCCATATCATATTAGGTTTATAAGTTAAGATATTGTTGATCAATAATTTTAATTGACAGTACAATTATCTATACCTGAGAATATACTTCTTTTTCCTAAACTTTGTTTTGAAAATCACTAAGTCTTACTCCACATTCATCGCAGCCTGAAGCTCAGGATGCCTTTGAAGGTGTGGGAGAAGCAATTTGAGGAAGTGTTATTCTCACCAAACTTCATCCTCATTTAACTTCGACTGGTTTGAAGGCATGTTTCCTCCCTATTGATTTAAAGCTATTGGATTTGATTTGTGTTTTCAAGCAGAGCTTCGGAGAGTTTTGTTTTCAAACTCTGAAGAAAAATCGAACCCACCAGACTTTGAAAATCAACAGTAGACATCATAAAACTCTTCAATGCCTTCCCATAGCCTTCAAGACAAAATCCTAACTCCTTAGTATGGCAAGAAAGTTCTCCCTTTATGACTCAGAAACACTCAGTTCCTTCCTCCTCTGAACAAAGCCATTGTTCCAGCCATACTCAATGACTTATGGTTCCCAAGTGCACAAGGCTCTCTCTAACGTGTGGACCTGTGCAGCCTTCTCTCCTGCTCACAATGCATTCTTTCTCCAACCGGTTTTTTCCTATCAACACCTCCACATCATTGGGGAAATTAATTAACATTGATAAAGTCCCTATATGCTTGAATGCTGTAGCAAAAAGGAGCCCAGAGAAGGTCACGTAAAAATCAAACTATGGAAACAAATGGATCCACTTCTGAACATTAAAATGGAACTGACTTCATTTCAGAAATCTATATGATCGCTCTTTAGGCACTGTCTCATCTAGAGCTCATACTGACTAAAGCTGTTTTTACTTTGAGTCTTAAATTGATATTATGTCGTGTAATTGGTACTTATTGCACATAAGATTGAGTACTTCAGAAAGTTCTACGTTAAAAGCATTGGAAAGAAGCTCTAAATACAAAGTGAAAAAGCCTCAAATGAGAATGTACTAAACAGTGTTAAGCAGGTCAGAGCAACTATCTTATTTGGGTTAACCCCCCTGCTCCAATGCTAACATGTAGAGAAAACATTCTTTTGTGGGAGCGTTTTGTTTGTTTTGTTCTGTTTGAGGGGTAGGTAGAGGAAGAAGGAAAACCAAGTAGACTGCAGTGGATATTGCTTTCATGACATAGTCCAGCTGAGAGGACGGAGTTCAGGAAAGGTTGGTGGTATTGAAAATGGACAAAGATGGACAGATTTATAATATGAAACTTGAACACTTTATTAATGGATTGATTTGAGGGAGGTGGAGATAAGTGGAAGAAATAAAGACAACTTCCACCTTTCTTTTTTTATTGTTGTTTTTTGAGGAAGATTGTCGCTGAACCAACATCTGTGCCAATCTTCCTCTGCTTTATGTGGGATGCCGCCACAGCATGGCTTGACGAGCGGTGCTAGGTCCACTCCCAGAATCCCAACCTGCAAACTCCAGGCTGCCAAAGCAGAGCTGGAACCTAACCACTAGGCCACCAGCTGGCCCTGACTTCTGCATTTCTTGCTTGAGTAGTCAGTTGAAGGCAGTGTCATTTCCCGAGATATAGAAGACTGAGGTGGAAATTTGGAATTGGAGAAGAGAAGAGACTGTAAAAACTGAGAGTGAGTTCACCCACTGTGAATAATGAATATTTCAATAAGCATAAGGAAATGTAGGTCATACACCAAATCACCTTTCTTTAGTGCATTATGAAAGTGATGCAAATATCAGAAATATTGCTATTGTGGAAATTAGCCTCCACAGAAATCAAGAATTCATTTTCTTCACAAGAGTTACAAAAACTCCTCATTATTATGCTGGGAAATTATTTCACTACTATTTGGTAAACTGAATTTTCACAAAACTCCATTACTTCATATATGAATATCCATATGACTCTGAGAAAAAATAGAGTCAATTTGGATCTAGTAATTATAAAATATAGCTCCAGAAAATATCTATTAGCAAAACCCATTATGCCCCTGAGGGTTTTGGCAAATTGCTCCCAATAGTACTTTCAGTAATGCTTTTATGTCTTTGCAAGGCAGCATGTTAGATACAGGAGAGTAGTCACCAGTAAAATTGAGTTGAGGAATTGTCAAAAATTTAAACAATGGCCTTTATACTCTGATTGCTGTGCTCTTCATCCAAATGCCACGCAGTTACCAACTGCAAGGTATTCACTTAAATGTAAACTTCTCAAGGAAATGTTCCCTGACCACTCTATTTAAACAGCATATCCTGGGGGCCAGCCCCGTGGCTGAGTGGTCAAGTTCATGTGCTCTGCTTCCGTGGTCCAGGGTTCACCAGTTCCGGTGTGGACCTAGCACCATTCATCAAGCCATGGTGAAGCAGCGTCATAGTGAAGCAAGCACATGGAAGAACCAGAAGGACCTACAGCTAGGATATAGGATATACAACTATGTACTGGGAGGCTTTGGGTGGTGGGGGAGAGGAAGATTGGTAATAGATGTTAGCTCAGGGCCAATCTTTCCCCAAAAAAAAACGCAGGAGAGAGGAGAAAGTTCTTCTCTGAAAGTGCATCCAGAGAGCTTCAAGCCCTTCAAGAAACTCTTTAAAAAAATAAAATAAAATAAAAAGCATATCCTCCATCATTTCCTGTCTCCATTTTCTGTTTGTTTTTCTCTATAGTATTTCTCACTTCACAAATTTCTTGTTTCTTTTAATTGATTTCCTGTCTTTACAGACCACACATTGTAATCTCCAACGTACACTCCAAGAGGATAGAGGTTTTTTCTTCTATAACCCTCATGCTTAAAACAGTAGCACATAGTGAGTGTGCAATAAATATTTTTGAACAAGTTAATGAATCGAGCCAACTATCCTGACAGTTTAGAATACTCATGTAATTCCTTTTTTAAATGAACGCAAAATACATATTGTTATTTTGATTAAGCAATGAATATTTTGCAAAAACATTATTACCTAGGGAGATTCTTTCTGGTCATACTTCATTTTCAGCCAAATAAACCAGCAAAGTGAATCATGACTAGAAGAGTCAATGGTCAAATCTATCCCACATCCACTAATGAAGTTCATTAAAGGTTTGTGCATAGACTCTAAAATTATTGAGTTTTTAGTTGAGGAAAACTTTCATTATCTTCATACTCGTAAATAGTCATCACAAACCTGCCCACAACTTCTGCACTGTGCTTTCTATGTATAGTAATCTCTGCCTCATTTCAAGTCTCATCACAGTAGTTATCTACATTCCATTCCTCTGAAATGATACAAGGGAAATCCATGTGAAACTGAGGTTGCTATTTACTTCAATAGAAGTTGATGTTTTGATTGCCTTTGACTTCCACAGTGTATGGCAAAATGGTGGTACTGAAGGACACATAATGATTTGTCAGCATGGTATGGTTAAGAAGAAATAAATAAGAACACCTTGAAATGAGAGGCTCTTCTCTAATATCTCACTTGTGGAGAGCCATCTTTCCAATTAGTGCTAAGTATGGCCCACTGGTGACCCGATGATGAAACGTCTCTATGTTCTTTTCAAAGCCTGTCAGTGAAGCGGATTAACAAAAGGATGAGTGACACTTATAAATTAGTTTGGTTAACTTCCAAGCATACCAAATTAAATACGCTTTTGCCTAGCTTGATTTATAGATGGATTGCTTAGTCTTTATAATAGCCAAAAGGAGAAACTTGTATTGCGAAATATATTTTACAAATTTTCTATGGAAGACAAGATTTCTTTTATTTTCCAAGCCTTCTAATTTTCTTGACATTATACGCTAAGCCAGCCTTAAAGGGTCATTATATGTCTCTTGGACTCAGATTCATCAGAAATCAACCAATGTGCCAAAGGGGTTTAGGGTTTCAGTTGAGAGAAAATTAGTGGGTCTTTGATTCTTTGCCATTATCCTATCCTAATAAAAGGGCACTGCTTATTTAGTAGCTTGATTCATTTAGGGGATTTACGAAGCATCATTAGCTAGATACTCTTCCATGTTTCCTGCCATTCAGGAGCTCATTGACTAGATGCCAAAACAACACAAATAATTGAAAAGTCCATAAGGCATGAACAGATTGTGGTGAAAGCTCAGAAGACGCTATGATTCTCACAGGCCAGGAAAGAAAGGACAGCTTTCCTGAGAGGATGATCATGAGAAATTATTTCTGCTAGGGAATAACCAGTGTGACTCAAATTCAAATCATGAAGGGAAAATAGTCTGGCTAGCCCCCCATCCCTAAAGGCAGAGTGTTGTTTTTGTCATTTGCTGGAAAGGGTATGGGAAATCAAACAGGACATTTCAAGAGCATCAAGGTAAGGAGATGCCAGGGAAAAGACCAAGGGGAGCGTGTGGAAGGACATAAATAGTCATGTATGTGTGTGTGTGTGTGTGTGTGTGTACACACTTGTTGCCAATATAATACTGTGGTGGTCCTGGCCAGGTCTTCCAGGGACTGTGCTCACTTGGTCTTGTAGACAACCAAAAGTGCATGCCTACACATTGGTCATTGCTACCCAGTTACAATGTGACTGAGTATCATCCATTAATCATGTCACATGTGCATGGTGGTGCTAAGTGGCATGGGTGGGGGAGTATGAAACTGTACCAAGGAGATAGACAATACTGGATCCAGGAGATGTGGCTGGCTAAATGCAGTTTTTCAAGCACAACAAGTGGCAGTGTCAGATTGACATGGCTATGAGTAGGGCCTCATTCACAACTTACTTCAACTAGAACAGCACTGGCACCAACCCAAGCACTTCTCGTCTGAGTTGATCAATAAGACTGGAGAAGCCACCCTCACAGAACATCTCCCAGTGTGATGCTTTGCCAAAAATATCTCTTGATATCATGTCGCTAATTCTGACTTGCGTGTTTATTTTAGGAATAACTACATGAGTGTTCTTCTCCATGAAGACTCAAACTCAGTCCTCTGCATGATCACAACAAGATAAACAAAGATAAAGACGTATGTCTGTATGACTATAAAAAGAATGAGTTAATAACGTTTCCTGAAACTCTATAGACAATGCCTCTTAAAGTATTTTTCTTAATCAGGAGGAAAAGTAATATATATTTTGACTAGAGAAGTGTGGGAGGAGATGAAATATGTAATATTGAAATAAATTGTTCATAATCACTGAAGACCTCTACAGTTTAGAAATACAAACTTCCATCATAAATGTAATATATTGACACTATTGCCAAATTATTTGACAATATACGGGAAGAAGTATTTGTGTATTACACCTTGGTGTGTGATTCAGGAGGCACTAGAACAACCAAGATGGCAAATGGTTTCATCTTGAAACCTGATGCCTCTCCTTTGATAGTGCTGCCTTGAATGCTGAGCTAAGAAGGATTCTGATGTAATATCCGGAATCAGCTGAAAAGTGTGAAACGATCTATGAGCAATAACAGTGGAAACGGTTAAGGAGGTACATGTCTCAAATATTTGCTCTCCCTAGTGCTGAGCAGTTTAAAATGATATCTTTACTTCACCAAGAAAAAGAATGATCACTCATAACGTAGTAAGGATAGCTAACAGAAATAGGCAGGGAGAGAATGTTTACCCTCCCTCTTTTTTTTTGAGAGAAAAGCTTAGCATTTGGCCCAAGTCTTGTGGTTTCCTTTGCTAATATCTAGTAGCTTTGTTCTGACTTGGCAGGATGTCAGGATTTCGCATTAATGGAGACAAAACAAGACAATGTCTTGGATTATTGAAACAAAAAAGAAATTAATTACATGATTTTTTGAAGCTCATTAGACATCGAAACTTTTAAAAAAAAATTTCAATGGTCTAAGCAATATTTTAAATGCTCACGAGTTCAAATAACTAAAAATGAGAAAAAATTCAAAAAAATGAAATTTTGTCGTTATAAAAAAATAAATTTTGTGCTTTATTTTTCTACTTGGGGATAAATGACCCTCTCTAAGTATTATTGCATTTATTTCTAATTGTTTCAAATCTATAATATGAGTCTTCAGGTAAAAATTTAAAAGTGCTTACAAATGTTTTTGTAATTATCACACCATCTTCATGAGTTGTATTCTTTTTTTTTTTTTTTTTTCTCTCAGCACAGTGGTGGCTTCTGGTTCCTCTTCATCTCCCTAACCTTTAAATATTGGAAAGCCCCAAAGCTTCTTCCTTAGACCTCTCCTTTTTTCTATTTATACCCACTTCCTTGGTTATATCATGGCTTATATACCATTTTATACTGACAAAAAGATATCTTTAGTCAAGTACTCCCCACTGAACTCTAGATTCCAGCTACTTACCTAGTATTTGCAACCAAATGACTAAAAACAATCATAAACTTAACTTATCCAAAACTGACGTCCTAATCTTTCCCTCCAAACCAGCTCAGTCTTACCCAGTTTGGTTCACGGCAACCCCATCTGCCCAGTCTCTCAGGAGAGACCTTCGGTTTTCTCTGTTTCTCTCACACTACCTATCCAATCCCTTAGAAAATCCTATCGGCTCTATCTTCAAAATACATTCAGAATCCAATCACTGCTCATCATTTCCATCACCACCACCTCGTTCCAGGCTACCCTTATCTCTTGTCCAGGTTATTGAAAGGACTTCCCAGTTGTTTTCTCCGTTTCTGCTTTTGCGTTCCTAGAATCTATAGTTCTCAACACAGCAACTGTGTTAGTTTACTATGGCAGCTGAAACAAATTATCACAAAATTAGTGGCTTTATCGCACAGTTTCAGTGGGCCTGAAGTGGCAGGCACAACATGGCTCAGCTATTTCTCTGTTTAAGCCAAATAAAGTTGTCAGCAAGGCTGTCTTCTTTTCTGGAGGTTCTGGGAAAAAATATACTTCCAAGATCATTCAGGTCATTGGCAGAATTCAGTTCCATGCAGTGTAGGTCTGAGGTGCCCATTTTCTTGCTGGCTTTTGGTCGAGTGTGGTTCCCAGCTTACAGAAGCTGAGCACATTTTTTGATCTGTGGCCCCCTTCTTCTGTGTTCAAAGCCAGCAATGCTGGGTGGCATCTTTCTCACACTTTAAATCTCTCTTCTCTCTCTCTCTTCTGCCACATCCCTCTGACTAATACCAGAAGGAGAAATGTCTCTGCTTTAAGGTCTCAAGGGATTAGATTGGACCTGTGCAGATAATCCATGATGATCTTACTATCTCAAGGCCCATGATTTTAATTATATTTGCAAAGTCCCTTCTCAGCAGCACTAGATTAGTGTTTAATTGAATAACCTGGGGAAGGGAACCTTGGAGAATGTCTTTAGAATTCTGTTTACCATAGCAGCCAAAGGATCCTGATAAAATGGAAAGTAGACTATGCCTTTCCTCTGCTCTGTACCATGTAGTGGGTTTTTATTTCATGTAATGTAAAAGTCAAATTTCTTAGAATGGTCTACAGAGGCCTGCACAATCTCTTCTCCCATTACCTATGACTTCATTTCTTATTATCCTTACTATTCATCTTTTCCTCTAAGGAGAAGATATTTTTCAAAACCTTCGTCTTTTTTAAGAACTAAATGTTCACATTAAGTAAGCATCCTTTTTTTCTTTTTTGGTGAGGAATGTTGTCCCCGATCTAACATCTGTTGCCAATCTTCCTCTTTTTGCTTGAGGAAGATTGTCCCTGAGTTAACATCTGTGCCAGTCTTCCTCTTGTATGTGTATGTGGGACACTGCCACAGCGTGGCTTGATGAGCAGTGTGTAGGTCTGTGCCCAGGATCTGAACCTGCGAACCCCAGGCTGCTGAAGTGAAAAGTGCACGCACTAACCACTATACAACCTGGCTAGCCCCTAAGTAAGCATCCTTTTTATCTATAGTTTTAAAAGTAAACTCATTTTTAAAACTTTATTTGTTAACCAGTGTTTTGCAATCTCAGCACTATTTACATTTTGGATTGGATAGTTCTTGGTTGCAGATGGCTGCTCTGTGTGTTACAGGATGTTTAGTATATCCCTGGCTTCTCCTCTCTAGATGCCATTACCACACTCCCTTGTAACAACAAAAATGTCTCCAGACATTGCCAAATGTTTCCTGTAGGTGGCAAAATTCCCACTGATTCAGAACCACAAAAATGTCAAAATAAATCTCTTTTTATGCAGCAATACCAAAAGGGTGGCTGTAATACCAAAGCCAGGCAAGTACTAGACAAAAGTGCAGGAGTTTCAGAAATTTTTTAATACATTTTATATAAATGCGTTATTTTGGAAAGAGGGAAAATGAAATGCCAGCAGTTTCTATATTAATGAACAATCTTCATTGAATCAGAAACATGAATCAAACATAAGTTAAAAAACAAATAAAAATACTAGAGAATAAATTTAACCAAGGAGATGAAAGTTGTGTACACTGAAAGCTATAAAACATTAAGGAAAGAAACTGAAGAAAACACAAATAAATGAAAAGATTTCTCTGCTTATGGAGGGGAAGAATTAAAATTGTTAAGATGTCCATTCTACCCAAGGCAATCTACAGATTCAGTGCAATCCCTAGAAAAATTCCAATGGCATTTTTCGCAGAACTAAAACAAACAATCCTAAAATTTATGTGAAACCACAAAAGACCCCAAATAACCAATGCAATCTTAAGAAAGAATACAGCTGGAGGCATTATGCTCCCTAACTTCAAATTATACTACAAAGCCACAGTAGCCAAAACAGTATGATACTGGCATAAAAATGGTCACATAAATCAATGGAACACAAAACAGAGCTCAGAAATAAACCCATGCATATATATTCAATTAATTTATGGCAAAGGAGCCAAGACTATACCACAGGGAAAGGACAGCCTCTTCAATAAATGGTGTTGGGAAAACTGGACAGCAACATGCAAAAGAATGAAATTGGACCACTATCTTATACTATACACAAAAATTAACTCAAATTGGGTTAAGGACTTGAATGTATGATCTGAAACCATAAAACTCCTAGAAGGAAACATAGGTGCTAAGGTCCTTGACATCTGTCTTGGTGGTGATCTTTTTTATTTGACACCAAGAATAAAGGGAAAAAAAGCAAAAATAAACAAGTGGGACCACATCAAACCAAAAAGCTTCTGTATAGCAAAGGAAACCCTCAACAAAATGAAAGGTGACCTACCGAATGGAAGAAAATACTTGCAAATCATATATTCAATAAGGAGTTAATATCCAAAATATATAAAGAAAACATACATCTCAATAGCAAAAAAAAATTTGATTAAAAAATGGGCAGAGGATCTGAATAGGCATTTTTCCAAAGAAGACATAACAGAGGGCCAATGAGAACATGAAAAGGCACTAAACATCACTAATCATCAGGGAAATGCAAATCAAAGCCACAATGAAATATCACCTCACACTTTTAGAACAGCTATTATAAAAAAGACAAGAAATAACAAGTGTTGGTGAGGATGTGGAGAACAGGGACCATTGTGTACTCTTGGTGGGAATGTAAATTGGTGCAGCCACTATGGAAAACAGTATGGAGATTTCCTCAAAAAATTGAAGATAGAACTACCATATAATGCAGCAATTCCACTTCTGGATATTTACCCAAAGAAAACAAAAACCCTAACTCAAAGAGATATATGTACCCTCATGTTCATTGGAGTATTATTTACAATAGCCAAGATATAGAAACGGCTTAACTATCTGTCAATGGATAAATGAATAAATAAAATATATATCACATTATACATATATAATATATATAATATGGAATATTATATACATTATATGGAATACTATTCAGCCATAAAAAAGAATGAAATCTCTCCATTGGTAATAAGATGGATGGACCTTGAGGGCATTATGCTAAGTGAAATAAGTCAGAGAAAGAAAAATACCATATGATCTCACTTAATGTGGAATCTAAAAAACCCCAAGCTCATAGATACAGAGAACAGAAGTGGGGGGCAGAAGTGGGTGAAATGGGTAAAAGGGGTCAAAAGATGCAAACTTCCAGTTATAAAATAAAAAATCACAGTGGTGTAATGTACAGCATGGTGGCTATAGTTAATACTATAGTTGCATATTAGAAAGTTGCTAAGAGAGTAAATCTTAAAAGTTCTTATCACAAGAAAAAAAATTCTGTAACTATGTCTAGTAATGTATATTAACTAGACTTATTTTGGGGATCATTTCACAATATATACAAATACCAAATCATTATGTTGTACACCCGAAACTAATACAATGTTGTATGTCAATTATATCTTGATTAAAAAAACAAAAAAAAGGAGAGAAAATAGGATATCCATATTCATTACTCCTCGAGAACTATTCTATAAATGACAGAATGATAAGTAAAAATTACCTAGGACAAAATGTCATAAAAGAGCCACTTGGTATTGTTGGAAGCAGTTACTTTTATTGATGACCTGCCACTTGGCAGCTATGTCAATGTGTTTGATTAAATTTACATTGACATAATGAATTGCTGCCCTTAAACCTTGGCCTTTTTATCGTAAGTTACAAGCTGGGAATAAAGACATGGCAGAATGGAAGCACCATTACAGCTACACAGATGACGACAGAACCAGCAGACTGCCAGAATCAGAATAATGTTGAAGTACTTAAAAAAATTCACATGCAGTGAACTCATCAACCTGAACTCAAAATAGGACAATTTGAGGAAAGGACTAGATTATCATCTTGTCAACCACATAAGGTGAGGAATATGTTCCCCAATGTTTGTAGATTCTTAATGCATTTTCTTCATAAAATTAGACCTGGAAATACCAATTCAAGAGCAGTTTTATTGGAATTTTCACAGAGCATAATATACATTGAAATAGACTGCAGTAAAACTAACGAAATGGTTAAAAACTCTCAAGAATCAAAAAAGTGACATAAATACCATGAATACACAATACATGGCCACTGAGCAAGTTAGCATGGATCTATGCTGGAAAAAAATTACATTTATTTTCCTTGGAAAATGCTGAGGATGTCCACGTGTCATTTCTTTTCTTGAGTACAATGAGAGCACAGTTGTTGACCAGTTTGTGTAGAGGTGGGAGGAAGGAGCATGAGAGGGGAAAGGAGGTGATTAGTAAGCAAAAGTTGCTGTTATTATTTCAATAACTGGATTCTACAAACCTTACACTCTGGTTATGTTTATACGTCACCCATCCCTTCCCCCAAGTTCTGTCTTAGTCTATAAAGATAAGCAGGGATGAGAAGAAAAAAGTAGAAGGAAGAGAAAAATGCAAGAAGACCATTTGTAATTAGTGTGATCACGAATGTCATCTGAATGACCTTAGTCTCAATTTCTTCATAGGCAAATGAAAAAAATTAAAATGTTATCATTTATAATTGTGATATATACCAATTGGATTTTATAAGAATTCAAGAGATAATCAATGAGAAAGATTTTTGTAATTTGTTAAGTGCTATGGAAGCATCAGTTTTTAAGTGATTAAAAATATTAAAATGGAAAAAAATGAAAACAAACTAATAAAACTAAACAGGTGGGCTGCAGCAATTACAATTACAGAAAAAATATAAGTGGGCTAGTAAACAATATGTAAAAATCATCATCAGTCCTCTTTACAATAGGTTAAAAAAAACTGTCTTTATGCAAATGCTGGATATTAATATCCAAGCTCCTGGTTTTAGGAAATCCATTTTCAATAAACTAAGGCTGTGTGTTTAAGTCTCTAGTGAATATTTAAAATTCATCATGAACAGATTTTAAATAAGAGCTTGGTGCACATCCTCTGGCATTCGGCATAAGGTTAGTTACTGTAGAATTCTAGGGTACTGTAAGATTTGGGAAAAGAAAACTCTAATAAATGAATCCAAGTTATTCTCAAGTGTTTTGGTGGAAAAATTATGTATGATGTAATGGTCACATGTTATTTCTGATCTCTGGACAGGAACAAAAGTATCAGTTCAGAAAGACTGCAGATTCAAGGGCATAGTCCAGTAGGAACAGCAGAAAAACAGAAATAAAACCTCAGACACAAAGACTAGCCATGATGGTTGAAAAAGTTATCGCCAAGGCATCAAAAACTGTATGTACCTTTAAATTGAAACACCATTAAAAGTACAAAAAAGTTCTCATTTTCTTCAGCCTGTAGGCATAATAATGATGTTCAGAATAAAAAATTCAAAATTGATTACATTTAATAATATTTTTGAACAAATTAGCTATATCTAGAATCTTGTTAGAATTGACATTTTTAATATTTAATATTCTTTCTAAAATGCTTTCAAGTACATTTAATTTCATGGTTTCAGTTAAACAAAATTAAGATAATATTTTAATTGTTAATGTTGTACAGTTACCGATGTCTAGCATCAGTAATTTCAGAGAGATCTTCATTTATCAGCATCGAGTCCCCTTTCAGTCAACGTTTCCTGAGAGTCTTCTCAATGCCGGGCATTGTTCTCTCGTATTAGTGAACAAGACAGACCCAGTCCCTCAAGTCACGGATCTTATGTTCTAGTGGAGGAATATGGTAAATAAACAAATTAACAAATAAAAAGTAATAAAACACAGCCAGTGACAGCAATAAGGATGAAAGGATAGAAGGGGCCAGGGAGTTAATTAGACCGTGGTTGGGGAGAACTCCCGGAAGAAATGATTCTATACCAAGCCCCGAATGATGAGAAAATCTCTGAGATTCCAGGGAAAAGAAATAATTACTTTGCTGTGTAAAATTAAGCACTTCCTAGGAGTAAGCTGGAGTGTTTTGTCTCAATCTTGGAGTCCAAGGCATGATGTTTCTCCCTAGAATCATGAAAGAGAGAAAAGTAAGAAGAAACCAGAAGAGGCCACACGATCTGCTTCTTAGCATGGCAGTGGTTGCCATAATTTTACCTACATCCCAGAAATATGACACTTTTATGACCTTGGTGATCCTTCAGATAGAAATGAGTCCTGTGATTGCCAATGAAAAGTGCAGTGTTCCAATCAAATGGAAAAGCTCAAGTTTCTGTGGAAAGAAAAATCAAAATTTCGAAGTAGAAAAAACCAATCAAATATCCAATGAAAGTTTGGAGGGGCTCGAAGATCAAAGGGAAAGATGTGGCTGAAATCAAAGAAATAATTGAAACGTTTGTAGGTCCTGGAGTCACGGGGAGAGGGATTAAGGGGAGCTTCAATCCGGGAGTTTGTGATTGTCTCCCAATTTTGAAGAACGTAACAAATTTCAAATATGCTGTCCTATTTTCTCCAGAGGCAAACTGGTATCTGCCAGAATATTTGTCCTGAGTTTGAGCTTATAAAACTTTTCCTCTAAAAAGGAGTAACATACGTGAATGGGACACACTTTTTATTTAGGGGAGAGAAGTTATAATCAGCTCCTACTCCTGAAAACCACTTGCCCAATATGCCCAATAAATACACCCAATAGATACGCCCAATCTTTCTATATTAATTTGGGAATATGAGTGAGTCCCACAGGGAAGAGCTATGGAAAGCTGAGGCTGGGAATCAGGTAGGAATAAAAAGTCATGGAATAAGGTAAGGAAGATGACTTTCTGTTGATATCTTCAAAGGCAAGTTAAGCATCTCTAAATTTAAAATCTCTGGTTCTCTGCTCCATTATAATTCATTTGTAGTAAATACCCCTCACCAACACCAATTGTCATTCCTAGGCATCTATAACTCCTGGTAATTTCTTTACCAAATTAATTATAAACATTAACTTTTTGCTATCATCAATCATTAAATTTGAACAGTTTCAATCATTAATATGATCAGATTATTTTCCATGTTTCTTATCCAAATGAATACCTTTCCATTTGAATTCTTAAGAATTTCTGCATCCTCTGAAGGACCTGAATAAAGATGCTGAAAGAAAAAATTAGGATACAAAAGCCACAACTTTTTGGTTTTAAAATAAAAATTAAAAAGTAGAACGAACAAAATATTGGCATTTAGTCCCCCCAAATACATTGCTAAATCATTTTTAAACTCCTGTGAATACCTGTGTGTAATAGACATTACTTTTCAAAGTTGTTTTTTCAGAAGTTCTTTCCACCTATTTTCAATGATAGAGCATTGCCACATGGTTAATTCGTGTTAAAAGTGAGTAAGATCTATAACAGGGCATAGGACACTGCCATTATTTTAAGTATATGTATTTAAAAGCAGCGATTCTAATCTCTATGGTGATATATGAATAACTTTATTTGGGAGATGTGTTAAATTTCCCAGCATCTCGGAAGACCATTTTAACATAGGAAACAGAAATATATTATGTGGATACTTAACTGTCATAGTGATTTCTTAAAATGGAACATTTTTCTTTCTCACTATTGAGAGGAGAACCCTGGCATCACTAAATATTTGCAATTAAATGCCATATCTGTATTTTGAAGAAAGTATTCAACGTTGACATCTTCAAGTATAAAATCACAAGGTGATTTGTTTTGTCATCAGGGATTCGATAAATTGCAGTTTAGCATGAATAATTCCTATAAGCAGCTATAAATGAAGTGTGGACAAAAATATTGTTTAGGGAATTTTGTATTTGTGTATATTAATTGCCTGGGTTTTCAAGGATGACTGACACATTATAATTCAAACTTCAAATGCCCTTCAAATTAACAGCCTGATCATGAATTTAAATCCTTTCAAAGAAATGGCTTTAGAAGCTCTGCTCTCTATTTCGAGGGTACCTAGGAATATAAATCTGTCTCTTTCTTATTTTTCAGGTTACACTTAGCCTACTGACTATCAGATTTTTAAATGCATCTAGAACATTTTTTCCTGAAAAATACAGTTTGTGTTGATGGGAAAATTTCAGGGTTAAGAGAGAATAAAATAACTAAAAGTGCTATTCCAAAGCTTCAAAAATTCACTTCCTCAGAATCAAGCACTGTAGTAAAATAAATGAAATAAGTGTTCCCTGCTCTCTTCCTAGCACCAACATACCAACTTTAGGATTTATGGCAAGGATATGTCTTCAGTAAGTTGGCCCAAACTTGGTTATTTGAATGAAACTGAATAATCAACTCAAACAAAACCCATCTAGTTTTTATCTTAAAACTGTCCTTTTCTGAATCTCCTAATATTTCCTGGCTAACTGAATCAGGAATGGTGATTTTTAAAATCACTTTTGATAGTTTTGCTTTACTTGTTTTTGGAATTCCATTTCCATTTCCAGACAAAATCAGGAGCTCTAAAAATAACAAACGTGACTAATTCTCAATTACCTGCCTTAAGAGGAGGCAAATGGAGATCAGGCATGATGGAATAAATTACATCCACTGACAGTTTAAAAATCCAATTTTAACCATTACTTTCAACCTCCTTCTTATTAACAAATAAAACTGAATTTCTCTAAGTTCCATTTCCTCTTCCTTCATCTGAAAAATCCTCTGGTGGAGTTACTGATGTGAAGATAAATGTCCCAAAGATTGGTAAGAGGGAACAAGAAGGGAGCAAGAAGAATGGATCATTTACATACTTGATGTTTCACTCTAAATAAATAAAACTAAGAAAAATAACTGAATAGCCTTAAACATTATTTCAAAGTACTGATTCACTCACTTCAGAGTCAGGTTTCAAATGAGCACTAGAGCTGGACTAAAATCTAGATGATACTAAGATTCCTTCCAATTTTAAAGGTGTGTGATTTAGTGTGATTGTAATACAGAATTGTAGGTCTATAAATGGATTGCAAAACAAATTTTTCTAATTCAGTTGTAAGAAGATTCTTCATTCATTTAGAATATGAATCATTAATATTGTGAGGAAATGTGAATTTGTGCACCGAATGTTGAGCTAGAAATCATGAAATCTGGTTCATGGTTAACTTTCTGTTTACCTTAAGCAAATTATATTTAACTTGGCCATAGTTTCCTCATACATGTAATGAATAAAATGAAGATGTTGAAAACTACATGATCTCCAAATTTTCTTCTAGATTTAATGTTTTAATCTAACAAAACATACCAGATATAAGCAAAAAATTCCTAAAAGAAAAGATAATTTTTATGGGGTGACTATCTGTGCCTGACGTCTATGTTATTCTCCATTTTATATATATTTATATATATTCTTTTATCCTTTAAAATTAGGTAGTTACTGGACAGGGGGAGGATAGGTGTATAAACACGTGATAAAGCAAATATAGCAAAAGAAAAATGATTAAATCTAGGTGATATATATACGAGTGTTCCCTGTACAATTTTTTCAACTTTTCTGTCTGTTTAAAATTTTTCATAATAAAATTTTGGAAGTAAAAATCAGACTTTTATGAGAAATTCTCTCCAAATAAATTTAAGGTAATACTAAAAGAGAATTAAATGTTGCATGAGTTGGTTATTTCTGCCCCATCAAGTGTTTGTGAGGACGTGGAACTATTAGAACCTTCATACATGGCTGGTGGGAATGTAAAGTGGTACAAACACTTTAGAAAACAATTTGGCATTTTATTAAAAATTTACACATATAATGACTACGTAACCCAACCATTTCATAAAAGGATGGGTGTTCATAACACCTTTATGCATAAGAGCCAAACACCAGAAAGAACTCGAATCTCTATCAATATGTGATGGATAAACACTTTATCCAGAGGAATCCTGATCAGCAATATAAAGGAATGGAATATTGATACATGCAGCAATACGAATGAACTTCAAAATCATTATGCTGAGTGAACAAGGCCAGCCAAAGGTACGTACGCTACGTTTGCAGAAAACTCGAACTAATCCATAGTGACAGAAAGACTATCAGTCATCCCCCTAGGGGACAGGGTAGAGAGAGGAAGGATGAATTAGAAACGGGCACAAGGAAACTTTTGAGGATGATAAAATTGTTTGTTGTAAAATTGCCTTCATTGTGGCAATGGTTTTTTGGGTGGAGGCATATGTTTAAAATTACCAAGTTTTAACTTTCTGTTTTCTTTTTTTGAGGAAGATTAGCCCTGAGCTAACATCTGCTGCCAATCCTCCTCTTTTTGCTGAGGAAGACTGGCCCTGAGCTAACATCCGTGTCCATCTTCCTCTACTTTATGTGTGGGACGCCTGCCACAGCATGGCTTGACAAGTGGTACGTAGATCCGCACCTGAGATCCAGACTGGCGAACCCAGGGCCACTGAAGTGGAACGTGCAAACTTAACCCCTGTGCCACTGGGCCAGCCCCCAAGTTTGACACTTTAAATATGTGAGTTTAGTTTAGTTCAAATATGCCTCAATAAAAGTACAAAAAATGGTACGAATTAGGCTTTTCAAGTATCCTTCAACACACAAAGAGAAATACATCAGAAGCACTATAAAGTAATATGAAGAATATTTTAATAAAAAAGCATATGTTCAAGACTTTCCTCGTACAAAATGGCTTTTATTGGGTATCATTTTCGAGCAACCTCACGGGCATGCCTCTTCTTAGGTATGCCAGCTTTGTATACATGCTTTGTGGTTGAGCAACCTGGGCAGTCACAGAGAATCCCGTGCTTAGTTTAAAGCTCTGCTACTGCCAGCTTAAAAGACTCAATAATTTTTAAACAAAGGGCCTCTCATTGTCATTTGCCACTGTCCCTGGCAAATTATGTAGCCAGTCCTATCCCAGATCAGGAAAGTTTTACAGAGGCAATTTACTTGAACTAAGCCTCTTGATCTTAAAGAGTAGATCTGCACTCAAAGCATCTCTACCCATGCCTTGAAATTCTATAAAGGACAAGATATAGAAAATTAGATTGCAATGCGGATTTTTTGGTATCATTAGTGGGACAGAATGTTTATAGACTCAAAGCACATGTTAAACAAAGACTTTCCTGACAGTAAAGAAAATAACAACTACTACAGCCCTAGATAGTTAACGAGAAACTCCCAGCAGGTCAAATTTCTTTCATTTTTTTTCTTTCTATATCAAGATATAAATTATACATCATTCCCCTGATGTGTGCTCAGTAGTTAGAGGCCATCTCTAAGAGTTATTAGAGAGTTGATGATGTGCATGTTATTTGCTATGGGGCTTTGCGGAGGCAAATGTTAAACCATCCTCCACAGATGCTTTTTGTACACAATTACTGAAACAGCCACATACTGTATGAAAATTTCCAAGCACAAAGCAGAAACAGAGAATGATTGTAAGAATACTGATGTTATTCAATTCCCCCTACTATTTTTTTTTTTTTTTTACCAACAGACTTGATGAATATCAACAAACTAATCCTGTACCATCAACAAAAGAAGCTGATTAATAAGGTACTCCTAGGTAACTTGCTGGGATTTCTTTGTGAAACAAAAGCTTACCTTCTCTGTTTCCTCTCCCACTTTAAAAGCATTAGGTTTTTGCCTACACCTGAGTAGAGGCCAAGAAAGAGCCCTTGCCTTAGCTACACACACACTGACAAGAAAAATAACAAGTCCTGGGTCGCTTGCTTGCTGTCTTAGAGCCACATCCAACTGCCTTTTAGAGCCTGTTTATAAAAAATTTCTAAGACTTTGCTGAGCCATGAAACTCCTTCTGCACCACAAGAAAAATACAGACAATAAAAATTAAGGAGCTGAAAGCAAAAAGAAGGAGGTAAGTTGTTCACATTAATAAACATGAATTGCGCTTGCAGTAAGGGTGGATTTATAATAATGGGTTTCAAACTTCACATTTCAGTTTATAGGCAATTGTTCATATTATTGAGGAAACTAATGTAAACAACATTGTATAACAGGTTAGGGTCAGAACTCAGAGGCCATAGGGCTATAATGTGTGAAAAAGCACAGTAGATTATTATCTAAGAGCAATGTCAAATGGCCTGGGGCATTTCACCAAAATGAATTTTATGCCTCAAATATTGACAACTTGTCCTATCCATGGCACAGAGATGACCTTGAGCTGATTATTGGTTGGTTGACTGGCTGAGGAAGATCTCAAGATTTGCACTTGCAAACATTCAAGAAGTCTCACTGGGGGCTGGCCCCGTGGCCGAGTGGTTAAGTTCGCGCGCTCTGCTGCAGGCGGCCCAGTGTTTCGTTGGTTCGAATCCTGGGCACGGACATGGCACTACTCATCAAACCACGCTGAGGCAGCGTCCCACATGCCACAACTAGCAGGACCCTCAACGAAGAATATACAACTATGTACCGTGGGACTTTGGGGAGAAAAAGGAAAAAAGTGAAATCTTTAAAAAAAAAAAAAAGAAGTCTCACTGTCCTGGGTCATCCCGGATGCAGAGTATGAGGAAAACCAAGACCTTCCCTAGACTAACTCAGGGCTCCCAGGCTCCAGACAGGCTTCCCCAGCCAAACTGTGCCATGTCCTTCGGGGTCACGTGATTGCCAAGTCTCTGAGACCATAAGTAATTCCAATTGCTCTAAACACTTTTCAAACCCGTTTAAGTGAATGCTCTACAAATTCAAAGTAATACGTCACACAGAATAACTGAAATCCCTAACTCAAGTTACATGTGGCCACATTGCTAAAATGAACGTCATTCCTGATTTCCACCTTTATAATTGTGTTTTGGTTGTTATTTCTCTTTTCAAACTATGCTTTTGTTCTATCAACTTTTATCCTGCAATCCTGGAGTAGAAACATTCATTAATTTAAAAAAAAAAGCAGAGAAGGAAAATTTGTTGGAGAAGTAAATTTGCCTTCCCAAGAGGCAGAAACTTAATCCTCTTAGGTATGAGTCTATATAAGGCGTCTGTCCAGCAGTCTCTCCAGTAAGATCAGAGACAAGGGGAAAAAATTCAGGTTGCCAGAATAAGAAAGTCCTTAAAGAAGCAGTCCAAGTCCTGCTTCTACTCTAACTTTAAAGACAAACATTTTCATTTCCACTACAATGCTATTGTATAGAATAGGAGAGCAAGCGAAAAAACAAATACTTTAAAAAAAGAAGCAAGGGGGCCAGCCCTGTGGCCTAGTGGCTAAGTTTAGCGTGCTCTGCTTCTGTGGTCCAGGTTCAGTTCCTGGGCGCAGACCTACACCACTCATTGGTGGCCTTGCTGTGGCAGTGACCCACATACAAAATAGAGGAAGATTGGTACCGATGTTAGCCCAAGATAACTCGTCCTCAGCAAAAAAAAAAAAAGAAGAAGAAGAAGCAGGCACATAATAAAAACCATTTCACATTTACAAGCATACCTCGGAGATACTGCAGGTTTGTTTCCAAACTACCGCAATAAAGCAAATATTGCAATAAAGGGAGTCACACGAATTTTTGGTTTCCCAGTGCATACCAAAATTAAGTTTACAATATACTGTAGCCTATTAAGTAGGCCACAGCATTATGTCTAAAAAAAAAGTACATACTTTAATTAAAAAATATTTTATTGCTAAAAAATGCTAACCATCCTGTGAGACTTTGGCAAATTGTAATCTTTCACTGGTGGAGAGTTATGTAAGAAACACAATATCTGCAAAGCACAACAAAGCGACGTGCAATAAAACAAGGTATGCCCGCATTTGGAGAAGGCAGAAGTCCTAGTGAAAACTCTTTCTGTTATATCATACCGACCACAACTTTGTTTTGTCCATACCAGGGTTTCTAAACCTTATCACTACTGATATTTTGGGCCAGATAATTATTTGTCTTGTGCATTCCAGAATATTTTGCAGCATCCCTGGTCTTGACCCATTATATGCCAGTGACAGTGCCTCTCCCAACAAGTCATGACAACTGAAAATGTCCCCACCTATTGCCAAATGTCCCTTTGGGGAGCAAAATCATCCCCAGCTGAGAACCACTGCCCTATGTAGTACTGCCTTGAATAGCACATAGCACCGCCTCCTCGCACAGCCTTTGCACATACTGTTCCCTCTTCCTGGCTTGGTTTTCTGCAGATACACACCTGCACACACAAGCTTTTCTTTCAGATTTTTTAAAATGATTTTGTTAAGGGAAGTGTTAAACTTAAAGATCATATTTCTTTATTTTAATTTAACTGATATTTACTGAGCACTTATATGTAGGGCAGTGTGGTATGATTAAAAAAGTTCTGAAGACGAATAAGGAACATTCCCTCCCAAAAAGAGTTTGTAATTTATAAAGAGGGATCCAAACTACTGAAACACAGTGCAGAGCAAATTAGAACCGTAAGAGAGGAAAAAGAGTGAAGAAATTAAAAGAAGATATGACACCTAGGTACCATTGGTCAAATAACCTCCTCAGGGCTCTTTGCAGAGCATTCTGCCCCAGCTCTGCTCTGTTTCTTGAGGACATGTTTCAAAGTCCCTGAATTTAAACCCATCCCCCCAAAACTACTTCTCCTTTTTAGGAATGTTAGGTGACACAGAAGAGCCATGAATTTCCATCAAGCAACATTACAATTTGAAGGCAGTTAATGAGAGGCGCCTGGTTATTCATCACTATTCAGTGCTAACACTCTCTTAAGCCACATTCCCTGCAGATGACTATGTATTTGCTCCTCACAGAAGTCTGGTAATTAACTGAGAGAATTACTAGCTTCCTTTTGAAGGAAGGAACTAAAGGCCCAGAACACCTCACTGATTTTTCAAGACTACAGTGAGAAAGAGTTTTAATATTTATTTAAAAACTTGCCATTGTAAGCTTAAATGTGGATTAAATTTATATTTTAATGAGCCTAAACTACAACTGGCAATAGCTTGAATCAGAACCTGGTTTGACTATGAGCAAAACAGTCAGCTAACCTTATTAAGAGAACCAGGAGAGAAAAGTTCCGTGCATAAACCTTGCCTATAAAAATGTTTAGTGACCCAAGCTTTAGCTTCCAAAGCAAAGCTATATATTAGAAAGTTGATGATTAGAAAAAGAGCTTAATTATCTCTTCCATTTTTCGAAGAGGAAGAGCAAAGAAGTTTGGTAGAACATACGAGAAATCTGCTAGCTGATCTCTGAAACTAAGAATGTCAAAAAGGCAAACCATAGCATTTCTTTTTTTTTCTTTTGAGGAAGATTGGCCCTGAGTTAACATCTGTTGCCAATCTTCCTCTTTTGCTTGAGAAAGATTGTCACTGAGCTAATATCTGTGCCAATCTTCCTCTATTTCACATGGGACGCCGCCACAGTGCAACTGGACGAGTGATGCTAGGTCCGCACCTGGGATCTGAACCAGCAAACCCCAGGCCACTGAAGCAGAGCATACGAACTTAACCACTTCACCAGTGGGCCAGCCCAAACCATGTCATTTCTTTAGCCAACAGACTAAGCAAGACGAAACAGAAAAACAAAAGTCCTGTTTTGGGAGTGTGCCACAAAAAACCTCCAAAACTGGATAATGGTTCACAACGGTTTATTATACTGTACCCCAAAGTTGCAGATATGGTAGATTCTAGAAGAGTAAGATTCAATATAGTCACTCAAGCCTAGATATAGACAATGCTAAGACTAAACAAAAGTGAGTAACAGAAGGATTGCTGGTGATAAAACAATCTGGTCTTAATCTGGTAGCCTGTTTAATGCTGGTATAAAGGTTTATTATTGGAGGTTGTAATTAATACTAAGAATTATTTATTTTATAGTAATGTTTTATTTTCAATGTGAAACCACATCTATGAGTAACCTACCAGTTTAAACCACAAACAGCAATCGTCTTGCCACCGCACAAGTTAATTTAACGGTGGGACAAGTATGCAGGAGAAATAAAATAGCTCCCAACATGTTGACCTTACCAGGTCACAAAGTATAGTAAGTAGAGTATTGTGATAGGAAAATCGTCCAGAAAGACACTGACCACATCCACGTATTAACCGTGGGAAATGAGATCTAGGGCAGGAAGTTAACACCAGACTGCTTTGGTATCTTGCATTAAATGGTAGCATTAAAGACGATATTTATAAGTTTTGTTTTTCAATTTTGAAATAATTTTAGAATTATAGAAAAGTTGCAGTTCACCCAGTTTGCCCTAATGTTAAAATTTCATAGAACTATAAATACTTATATGAATAATTAATACCAAAGTGATACTATTAAACTAGAGACATTATCTGTATCTCGTTATCTTTCTCTCTATTCTTTTTCTGGACCAGGATCCTACACTGCACTTGGTTGTTATGTCTTCTTAATATCCTCTGACCTGTCACAGTTCCTTAGGCTTTCTTTGACTTTCATGACTTTAACACATTTGAAGAGCATTTGTCAGCTATTTTCTCCCTTAAAAATATCCCTTAATTTTGGTTTGTCTCATGTTTTCTTATGAATATATTGAGGTCACTCTTTTTTGGCAAGAATACCATGCAAATGATCTTCTACCTTTCTCAGAGCATCGTGTTACAAAATAAATAAATAAATGACAAAATGTCTCATTACTAATAATGTTAAATTTGATCACTTGGTCAACATTGTGTCTGCCAGATTTATCCACTATAAAGTTACTAAAACCTTCAGAAGAAACACTGCCTTATTGACATACTAGTTTTAGCCCAGTGAACCCATTTTGAACTTCTGACACCCAGAACCACAGGAAAATAAACGTGTTGTTTTAAGCCATTGAGTTTGTAGTATTTTGTTACAGTAGCAACAGCAAACTAATACATACCCATGTTATTAGTTAAAATAAAAATATCCAGTTTGTCAGATATTTCTGAAGGAAAAGTATTTGTATTAATCAGTGTTTATCTTCAAAAATTAATTTGACTCAGTACTCTGGAAAATGAGGAAGCCCTAATTTCATAGACCACAGTAGGCTGGAAATAAAAGATTTTGATCTGAAAACATCAGAATTACATTTGCTTTTAATTCCAGGTCCAGCCCACTCAGGGATCAGCAGAGCCATAACACTTCTTCAAAGAGATAAAAGTCAGGAAAAAACTTTCAACTAGGTTGGGTGTATGAGTGAAGTGGAGAGTACATCAAATAATGCCCAGATTTCCTAACAATTTCAAGAAATTTTAGAAAACCGTAAAAGGTTATCTAACTAAATGCTTAGCCTTTGTATTTAACTAAATAAAATCTACGTATATTTGTTTCTTCTGCGACCAAATATATGTTTTGCCTGCACGTGTGTGCCTAAGTATGCACATATTCCTACTCATAGTGGATTAAATATAGAATTAATGTTTTCACTTCATTGAAGCTACGGGTATTCAACAAATATTTTCTGTTGTTAATGCGGAACATGATGCTGATAATGATGAGGAAAGTATTCGCATTCTTCTTTGTATTTTTTTCTTAGACCACAGCAGGCATTCTTCAGTATCAATTTGATTTCCCCTGGGTTGATTTTTCAGAAAGATCAACTTCTTTTCCCCCCAGCTTTATTGAGATATAATTGACATATAACATTGTGCAAGTTTAAAATGTACAATGTGATGATTTGATGTAATTATATATTGCAAAATGATTATCACAATAAGGTTAGTTAATACATCCATCACCTCACATAGTTGTTTTTTTTGTGTGTGTATGGAGACAACATTTAAGATATACTCTCTTAGCAACTTTCAAGTATACAACACAGTGTTATTAACTATAGTCACCATGCTGTACATTACATCCCCAGAAAATATTCATCTTATAACTGGAGATCCCTACCCTTTGATCAACATCTCCCTATTTCTCCCACTCCCCCAGATGTTGGTAACCACCAATCTACTCTCTGTTTCTATCAGTTCAGCTTTTTTAGATTCCACATACAAGTGAGATCATACAGGATCTGTCTTTCTGTCTGGCTTATTTCATTTAGCATAATGCCCTCTAGGTTCATTCATATTGTTGCAAATGGCAGAATTTCCATCTTTTTTATGGCTGAAAAATATTCTTTATCCATTCTTCAGTCAAAGGACACTTAGGTTGTTTCCATGTCTTGACTACTGTGAATAATTTTGCAATGAATATAGGGGTGCAGCTATCTCTTCAAGATGGTGTTTTCATTTCCTTTGGATACGTACCCCGAAGTGGAATTGTTGAATTATATGGTATTTCTATTTTTAATTTTTTGAGGAAACTCCATACTGTTTTCCATAGTGGCTGGACCAATTTATATTCCCACAAACACTGCATAAGGGTTACCCTTTTCTCTGTTATATCGTTCTTAAATATTCATATGCTTCTGTACTTTTTCTTGGACATTACTTGAAAAAGTCACATACTGCTCTTGTGGTCACAGGAGCACTATTTCACTTTGGACACATTCCTTCCTAATCTCACTTTTGTTGCTCTTCTTGATTGGGGCATGAAATCAAAGCTTGATTTTTTTTTTATTGACTGCTTATGATAAAGAACCATTACTTTTCTGCATTTAAAATTTTAAGTTACTGGGGCCAGCCTGGTGGCACAGTGGTTAAGTTCATGTGCTCTGCTTCAGAGGCCCAGAGTTTGCCAGTTCACATCCCAGGCATGGACCTACACACTGCTCATCAAGCTGTGCTGAGGCGGCATCCCACATACAAAACAGAGGAATATTGGCACAGATGTTAGCTCAGGGACAAGCTTCTTCAAGCAAAAAAATAATAATAAATTAAATTATTATTGTCATGTAAATTTTGAAAGTATCCCCAACTCATTATCTCATTTTGGTAAAATAAATTCGACTTCAGTAATTCTGTTTAAATTTATAAAATTCTAAATGGTGTCTATGGCTACTGAACTAAATGTAGTTTCTTCACATTGACTTGATGTGTTTCAATTTATTTTTTTTAAGAAAAACTTCTGTGCATAACGGAACCTAAAATGAGACCAGATGATAAAGATAATTATTCAGATGAATCTTATAAGTCCTACTTAATTTTGAAATATTATCAAATCAATAAATACTCTTACATGTCCACAGTTCCTAAGACATAATTGGGAAAGCAAGAATTTTCCTATGATTTTCTAGAATCCTAATAAATCTCCGTCTTTACCCAAAAACATACTTTGTTTCTCAGAACACAATGCAAGAACGATTTTGTTTGTAAACTTTGTGTTATCTTATATAAAAAAGACCATGAAAAATGTATGCTAATTTCTCTTGTCATTCACTGAAAAAAACGTTTCTGAGTGCCCACTATGTGCAAGCCACTGTGCTGTAGTGACAAACATAACCAATATTTAAAAATAAATGATAGAACACTGAGAAGCTAGCTGGAAGTGTTATTAAGCTTTTGGCTAGATTTTGCTTGGGGCAACTTGGACCAAGAATGGGAATAATAAACTATATCGAGTCAGCCCAGGATGTCAGGACAAAGCTTGATGAATGAGATGGAAACACAAGGCATTAGTGAGGGGGCTTTGCTTTCACTGATTTAAGTGTAAGAGGTCAAACTTGGAAAAATAAAACTTTCCCTTAGGCAGGGAAAGAGACGCGTGAGCGCTTCTTCAGGGGATGGGCAGCTGCCAGTCTAGAAAACAAGCTAACCACTGTACGAGTCACAGCCAAGACAGCCAGGGAGCTTTGCCAGGCAGGCAAGGATGATTAATATTCAGTAAATTATCCACCCACCAGGACACATTCACACTTCAAACAGCAAAGGTTTAACACAAAAAGCAATTTTTCCCCTTGCAGCCTTCTGTGATGGCTTGATTGCTAACCAGCTTGCTTAGTGGTCACAGTGATGAAATTACCCATATTATCATCATTTTCTTGATCCTCACACTCTGGAAATACGCAGTTAAATTGGTGATTTGTTTCCTGCTAAATATTCTATATTATATACCGAAATTTTTAGAACCCTGTAGTGCCTTCACCTCCCTCTTGATCTAAATTACCTTGGAAAATTAACAGGAACAACATCTTTGTGTTTCCCAACACTAATAATGAAACTGGAAACCCAAAGGACAGCAACAAATGCAGGAGGTCAAACGAAGGTGATTGCAGACTTTCATTTATTATGCTACCTTCCTGTGTCCTATCTGCTGAATGTTGCTCTATTGTTATCAGAGATCCTGCCATTAGGTAAAAATAAATCATAATTAGTATTAATAAGTTATCTTTTGGGTAATAGGATTCCTATGTGAGTCTGGCACAGATTAAGCTTCAATGAGAGGCTAATTAGAGTGTTATTTATTCTCTAGCTACTATTTGCCAATTATTTAACATAATCTTTGATCACCAGGTTATCTCAACATCTAAAAATATTAAGGTACAGTTAGAAGAGGTCTTTTTGAGATCAGCTCCTATACTTTCTGCAAACAAGTATGTTTCTAGGGAAACAAAGGAAGGAAAAGCCAAGAATCTTGCTCAGATGATTCGGAACATGAAATACTTTTCTCTAGTTCTGTAGCATAATTTATTCACTAAAGTTCATGATGCGATAAGGCTCATAAGACGTGGGAAGTTATATCCAAATTACTTTTATGAACATCCGCTTACTTTAAACTTCTGTATTCTTTGTAACATCTGGGAAAATTTGGAAGAGCATGGCAAGATTTCAGAATCCCCTGATTCCAATTCATTCATGCACCATATAATGATGTTTTGATCAGTGATGGACCAGATATATATGATGGTGCTCCCATGAGACTTACGTCATTTTACTTAGGTATGTAGTGGGCTACACCACCTAGGTTTGTGTAAGTACACTCTATGATGTTCACACAACAATGAAATCACCTAACGACTCATTTCTCAGAATGTATTGTTAAGTGATGCATGGTTGTAGTTAATAAAATGCACAAAATAAATAAAGATCCTGTAAAAATACACCAGCAACAGTTTAAAAAAGGAAGGAGTTACAATTTATACCTTATTTGTGAAATATAACCGCCTAAACAAGAAATGGAAGGCTCTGTGTTTGCATAGTGCTCAGCTCTTTCCATTGCTCCCATCCCTGCTTAAATGGAACGAGGAATAAAGGTAAGTCAACAATATCTCATTAATATCTTTCAATTTTCTGAATTCAGGGATATATGGTCAGTAATGAGAAAGGTCAAAGGGCAAGATTTCATGAGTAGGAGCTCTGACATATCACTTCGTGAACTATAGCAGAGACGAGAGGGATCTCCAGGGCTTCCTACTCTCCAGGACACTCTGCTACCAGGGAAGGAGATGATGGAGGTTACAAAGGGGCCAACGAATAACACCTTTCTTTTTCTTAATCAGTCTCTGAACCTGTCAAAATAAGACAAAAGAATTGGCATATGGAGGCAAAAATTGTCCTTACCGCTGATAAAATTACATAGGAGGATGTAGCATGTACCTGCAAGAAAATAAGCTTCCTAATACTAAATCATAGCATTAGACTGACTTGCCCATGCATTAATAACCAAGGATGGAAATCTGCAGACCTCCCTATGTGAAGGCCCACTCTGTAGAAAGTTGATAGAATCCAAGAGCAGACAGGAGACCATGCTTCTTACAGGTACCTTGGTTCCCCAGAGGAACGAGTGGCTTACCCATGCATGCATTCTTCCCTGGCCCAAACACCAAGCAAAACACATTCCAGCTATTCTGATTTCCAAAGGTGGTGGGGAAATGTGGTAGTCAAGCCCATATAGGGAAAATTTCCTATTGATAAAAGCGAGAGAATTGACGACTCAGCACACTTCCCAACTAGGGTCATACACCCGTCTAAATGGAGTGGGCTCTGCTAACAGAAATGTAATCAGTCTTAGAAGAAAAACCCAAGTCCTCAGATGAACCCAGCCTCATCCCAGCTCTCCCTCTATGCGCCAGAAATCCAAAGCCTCAGGAAGATGAATAGAAAGAATTGGTAACTTGGGGAAGAAAAGGCAAATTAGTCCCAGATAAGATGGGTGTCAAATGGACATCTCTCACACATCATCAGAGGAAATACAAAGGTTGGGCAAAGAGGTCTATATCTGAGAGATAAATGAAAAGTAACGTCATGGAAATTTTATATTATAACAAATATTATATTTTACATATTATGTGTAAACATAAACACATTTGAAGGAACGAATGAACTAAGGAAGAAATATAACAAACGAAATGTGCAGAAAGGGGACAAGGAACTCAGTATGAAAGAAAATATCATCTAAGAAATAAAAGCAGCACTACACAAATGTTGCAGAAGAATATAAAAATTAACATAATGTAAAAAGCACTCAAAATTGGATAATTAAACAAGTAGAATAAGATGAATACATAATGTAAACTTAAGGGAATAAATGTAGAAATAATTCTACTACAAATATTTTCTTAGGTCAAAAAATAGTAAGAAACAGAAAAGATGTGGATGAATAGAAAAGATGTGACACAATCACAATGAGTGAAAAAAAAGGCAAGAATAGAAACAACTAGTGAGGAAGTGAAAATTATGCAGAAGAGATATAAATGATTTAACATATAGATAGTGTCTCTGAGATAAAGAATACAAGTTATGAAGCATAAAAATATTCAGAAATATTATACAGGACAATGGATCTGAAATGTAGGAAGACATGAGTAGGCAGATTGAAAAGGTATAATATCTTGGAAAAAATTGATAAAAACAAGCACATCAAGATAAATTATGGTTAGCCTATTGAACTATAAAGATAAAGGAAGACTTTTGACATCCAGGTACAAAAAGTAAACCACTCTTAAGAGAGAAAAATTAAATCTACACTGATCTCAGACTTCACCACAGCAACACTCAATTCCAGAAGAACAGAGTAATTTCTAAAAAATTCTAAGGAAGACATTTTGACTCAATAACATATGTAAACTAATTCTCCTTCAATTTCAATGCAACGAGGCAAACACTGAAAACAAGAACTAATTCAGGGAATAAAATAACCACTAAAACAATTCTAAATGATAGAAATCTATCTAGATTTTTCAAGAAACAAATCGTAATCATTGAATATTAAAATGGATAAATATGGGCGGTACAGTTTGAAATGATATGTTGAAATATTATTTTTTCCTGCCTTATATTGTTTGAGTTTATTTGAAATGAATATAGAACATTTAAATAAAAAGCATGAAGTCTGTACTTTCCCAGCACAAACAATGTGATTCCATTTTGGTAAAATTTTAAAAGAGTCAAAATTAATGTATTGTTACAGAAATAAGTCAACATTTGACTGGGTCTAACAGTTGGAGAGTTAACTGCAAAGGCACGTGAGGGAAATTTTCAGTGATGGAAATTTCCACATCTTGACTGTGGTCAAGCTTTCACAGGCACATAAATTTATCAAAACTCATATAATTTATCAAAATTATCATAAATTTATCAAAACTCATACTGAAAATAGGAGCATCTTATGATTAAACTATACTTCAATAAAATTGACTTAAAGTCTAACATAAGTAAATCATGAAAAATTATCTGGTGGCATGGTGATTGTTAGTCACATACAAAATATACCAACACATACTTTCTAACTAGTGGCTATGATTGCTTCCCTACTAAATTCAATCAAACAAACAACAGAATTTTGACCCTAGAATTTAGCTAGAGGTTAAACAAATCTCCAAAAAATTTAAATGACTGGTCCTTTGTGAGATCCACAAAGATTCTCAGAAAAGACTGCTGTCCCTGAAGATGTTCCCCATATGCAGTCATCTGTATGCATGACCTCATCTAACTACAGTGATTTTATAATATGCAGGAAAAAATACCCAAAATGATTTACCAATTTCCCCTTGAGATTGTGGATTCAGCATGATGATACAGAAGAACTTGGTATCTACAGTTCAATACAAAATTCAATTTCATTTCTTTCACTCTGAAATGCAATTTGAATGAAACACAAATTGGTCATTATTATTTTTAATAGTTTATTATATATTTAAGACCCGCTCAGAACACTTTAATCCTAAATGCAAACTATTTTACTATTCAAAGAATTTTTATGATCCATATGACTTTTACATTCATAAATATTAATGCTTTACTCCATACATCCATGTATATAACTACTGTATAGATGATAGATAGACAGATAGACAAATTGATAAGATTAGATGCACTTTTTTTCTAGACATCTCCAAAATTCACATAACCTTTCCAATTCTTGGAAACCATTCTCAAAAGAGGATATAGCCTGCAAAGAGGCAGGAAAACACGACTCATAATAAGGGGAAAAAATCAACTAATAAATGGAACCAGAAGTGACACAGATATAAGCGTTATAGAAAAAGACATTAATATAGTCATTATAACTGTAATCTACATGTTCAAGCATTTAAGTAGAAAAGTAAGATATAAAAAAGCCCCTCAAACTTCTAGAGATGAAATGTGCAACATCTGAGATGAAAACTACATGGGATGAGATTAGTATCAGATAGACTTTGTGGAAAAGATTAGTGAACTTGAAGATATTGTAAGACAAACTATCCATAATGAAACAGAGAGAAAAAAGGAACATTAAGAGATGAAAAGAGGATGGATCAATGAGCTGTGGAACAAATTCAAGTGGCCTAGTATGATTGTAATCAGAGTCTCTGAAAGGGAGGAGGCATCAGGCAGAAAAGATAGTTGAGGAAATAGTGACTGAAGCTTTCCTGAACTTGATTAAATTATAAACCCACTGATTCAAAAAGCTCAACAAATATCAAGCACGAGAAACGTGAAGAAAACCACCTCAAGTCACAATATAATAAAGTTCAAAACCAGTGAGAAAGAAAAATCTTCAACACAACCAGGGAAAAGGAACAAAAATAACAATAACAAAAGATGTTTAATTGAAGACAATGTAAGAAAAGAAAGAAGGAAATGAAGCAACATCTAAAAGCACAACTTAAAAAAACCTGTCAATCTAGAATGTCTTACCAAATTGAGCTTATTAAATTATCATTGACAATTTTGCCATCAGTTGATAAACATGTCAATGTCATGAAAGTTTTATTGATTCTAGACAGTATTGCTTTTAACTTCGCCCAGTTGATGGCCAAAAAAAATGGCATTTCATCTTAATTTTGTTTAACTGAACTTTAGAGATGTAGAACATTTTGCGTTAAGATATAGAACATTTTGCATATCAGCCATGTATAGTTTTCTTTTAGGACTTGTGGAAAGGAATTTTAGAAAAGACAATTTATAGATGCAGGCAGGCATGATGGAAATCTGTCTTTATATGGTGGGATCCTTGACCACAGAGTTGAGTTTGAGAAGCAGAATTCCTTTTGGGGAGACCCTAACTCACAAGGCAGGGCTTCAAAAATATAAGGGACTTGGCAGATTATTTATTTTAAAAGAACGTTGGTCAAAGAGAACAAAATAGATATTTTTCCATGATCAAAATTCATAAAAGAATTTTGACTCAAAATAAGGTAAACCTGAGATATAATAAGTGAGGCAAAAAGCCATAGATGAGATAGTAAAAGACAATCAAAGACTTGGACGTTAAGTATCTAGCACTGTGGTTAATATATACTAAATGCTCAATCAATGTTTATTGAGAATGGCTATGACTGAATAAATTGATGGAAAACAAATTTGTCCAAATGCTCTTGCCCAGTAAGAATAAATAGTATTTTTTTCTGGCTAAAATTCTTGCCATGTCACTTCTTATGTATCTTTTAAAATGTCAATCTCCCAACAAGATGCTGGCTATAGATACCAGCATCTAGCACAGATCTGGACCACATTGAGCAAAAACTAAATATTTATTAAATGAATGAATGAAGGCAGGAGGAAATGAACGACAAAAAGACGATAAAATATTTCATATGGTAGGATTCACAACAAATTATCTATTCAACATTACTAATATAGAGATGCTTTTATCGTTTCAACAGCATTTTCTTCTCTAATTCAAGATGAGTTCTGGTATTTAGATAGTGCCTGAATTTGTGCATTTTGGACCAAATATAACAGAGCTTTGGAGTAATGGTCTTCATACTATACAGAGAGATGCAATTTTCTCTGTCACTGTTTCCAAACTTTTCTTGGATAGCATTTTTTTAACTACATGTCAAATTATAACTCCATTTTGCAACTAAAAGTACTTAGTTAATTGCTGATAAAAAGTAGCAGTTTTTCTGGAGTCATTACAATTTACATAATTTATCAAAAAACTACCAACGTATTAATTTAACTTTGCTTTTTTAAAAAAGTATTTTTAAAAAAATACTTTGGCAGTTGTTACTTTTGCTCCAAGTTTAAAACACATGTCTAATTCCAAAGATTTTCTTTCCAGCCACATTCTCACAGGGTCTTCCATCAGTGAGTCCACTGAGCATCTGAAACAGCAATATAATATGTGCCTCAAGAAGTCTGGAATTTCACTGCAATTTTAGACTGAACTTTACAACAAAATGAAAGTTTTTCCAAGAGAAGGCTAGTCATTCAAAATAGTTTTATCTCTTCCCATGTGAACTACCTTACAAATCTTGTCTAGAGTTACGCTCAGTCCAAAGTGACAGATAATAGTAATAATAAAAAAATGGACATAGACAAAATGGATATATTTTTTATTGAGGTATAATTGATATGTAACACTATATTAATTTCAGGTATACAATTACTCAATATTTGTATATACTGCGAAATGATCACCACAATAAGCCTAGTTAACATCCATTATCAAATATAGTTACAGAGTTTTGTTTTCTGATGAGAACATTAAGACCTACATTCATAGCAACTTTCAAACATGTAAAATAGTATTGTTAACTATAGTCACCATACTGTACATTACATCTTCGTGACTTATTTATTTTATAACTGGAAGTTTGTATCTTTTGACCCTCTTCATTCATTTTCTTAACCTGCTCCCTAGCAACCATCAATATGTTCTCTGTATCTGTGAATTCATTTTTTTAAATTCCATGCATAAGTGAGATGATACAGTATTTGTCTTTCTCTGTCTGACTACTTCACTTAGCATAACGCCCTCAAGGTCCCTCCATATTGTCACAAATGGCAAGATTTCATTCTTTCTTATGGCAGAATAATATTCCTTTAAATATCTATATACACATATATAGATATATATCTCCTACATATTCTTTATCCATTCATCCATCAATGGATACTTAGGTTGTTTCCACACCTTGGCTACTGTAAATAATGCTGTAATGAACATGGGGGTGTATATATCTCTTTAAGTTAACGCTTTCATTTTCTTCAGATAAATACTCAGAAGTAGAATTGCTGTATCATATGGTAGTTCTATTTCTAATATTTTGAGGAACCTCCATACTGTTTTCCATAGTGGCTGCACCAATTTACATTCCCACGAACAATGTGCAAGGGTTCCCTTTTCTCCACATTCTTGCCAACCCTTACTATTTATTGCCTTTTTGCTTTCACACCTATTCTAATAGGTGTGAAGTGAAATCTTGTCATGGCTCTCATTAAAATGGATTTTTTAAAAAAAGAATAATATTTGCATATAAGAATTAAATTTGTCTCCATTTTAAATTGGACTGTTTACTGTCTTTCAGAATCAAATTTTATTTTCTTAAATCCCAATGTTATGTTCACTTAGTTTCCTGGTCTTTTCCTTAAAGCTATGGAACATCCTTTGATGTAAAATATGTGAGTTAAATATTTTGACTTGCACTTTATTCCAATAGCATTTAGTCCATATTTAAAGAGCTTCTTTTTAAAGTCCAATTCTTTTTCTGTTTAATAACTCTAAGTGGCCACAGAATTTTACAACTATAGTTTAAATAAAGACAATTTCATCTTCTCAGCTTTAAAAAAAATCACAGATACATATTAGTCCCATTAGGGAGAAAGATGAACAGTACTATTTTTAAATTTTAATTATTCATAAATACTGCTTTTAAGGAAAATGAATTTTAAAATATCACATAATCTTTCACTTCTATTATTTTTCTATTTGTTTGCTCACTATTTAAAACCTGTTTCAAAGTACTAATATTTTAGTGTAATTTTTAAAAATCAACAACATTCTTAATTTTCACTTAATTTTCTGAATGTACTGCTTTTTTTTTATAGACTAATTCAACACAGGATTTTCCTAGTTTCCCAATTTGAAAACCACAAAAATTTCTGAAGTCAGATAGGTAATAGACCTTTCAAACAGAGTAAAAGAATACATCTTGCTCTTCAATCTTCATGACAATTTATAATTGTCTGTGGCTTCTAGAGGGGAGGCATAACGGAGGGAAATAGGACTATCTGTCAAAAGGTATGAAGAATTGCTAGAAGTTATTTTGTAAAAGGCCAATACAAATTTCTAGGACTTAGTCAATAAAATAGGTACAGCTATTGTATGAAATCACACATTGCTTTAAGCTTTGTAAGAAAAGTAAACCAATATTAGTTAGAAATTCTTTAGTTACATTGCTACCATTTTAAATGAAGACATTTATAAGAGATATAGACAAAAGGCTTTACTTTTTCGGCATATTAAAGATGGCCTTGTATCCTATCTTTGGGTATACTTATGTTTAAAATTTGGACATCCTTTTTTTCTCATACGTTTCAGAAAAAAGTTTAGTGAATCTCTTCAGACAATATTTTGGAGAAATTCATCAGCGTCTATTTCCTAGATTGGGGCTGGGTGGTTAGGGTCAATCTTACTAGTCATCTCTATATTTGTTACTATTCACCGGGTCAAAATCACTTATGTATAGACCCACATTATTAGGTTTGGAAGGGCCAAAAGAAATAGACAGATTTTTGGTCATTTAGTCAACTTGTGTAGATGCATCCTCAGGCTTCTGAGCACTCAGCTATTTGTGGGACATTCCCACTTTGTATGGAGGCGTGTTTCCTGGCCAGAGGTGACTAATCTGCATATTGCCATCTTTAATAAACTCGTGTTAGTCATTCGCCAGTCCTTTCCCATTTGCCATTTAAAAAGATGCTTTGTAAGCCTCATCCAAATTTTGCTATATTTTTGGAAGTGCTTTAAAAAGGAAAATTCTTGGCCGAAGAGTCACTGGAGTAAGGATATATTTTAATCTTTATATGGGGGGAACTTCTATACTGAACTCTCTAAGCTTTTAAGATGAGATCACTGAAATTTCCATATGAACAAATTTTTCAAATAATCTAGCATTCTGAATCCATTAATGGCTTAAAATAGATGTTTGCAAGGAAAACAGAAGTGAGATATATAAATGCTGCTTTACAAGAGACAAGGAAAGTTTTTGTAAGAAAACAGCCTGTCTTGAAATTTTTAAGTTTTGATTATTCACTCTCCTCTTATCCTTCATTGCTCTAAATGTTGTTAGTGTTTTCTGTCTCCAGCATTTTCCACTGATGCTGGTTTTCACATGATAAGATTATTTTTGAAGACTTTATTATTGCTCATTGGGTTGGAGCCAACTCTAATGAGTATAAATTCCCAGAGTTATGAGCACAGTGGGGTGGTGGAGACAGCCATGGTGTCAGAGTGCTTGGGTTTGCTTAGGCTCCACCACATGCTAACTATGTGACCCGGAGCAACTTGCTTAATTCCTCTGTGCCTCCACAGCTTCATCTCTAAACTGTTACTAATAATAGTACCTAAGCATAGGCTGTTTTGAGGTTAAATGAGATAATGCCATAATTTGCAATAATTAAACACTCAGATATCATTATTGATACTACTGCAAACAGCTTCAGCAGTCTCTGCTTCTGCTCTTGCTCACCTCCAGTCTATGCTTCCCGTAGCAGCAGGAGGAATGTTTCAAAAAATTAAACCAAATAATGTCACCACTGTGCTTGAACTCTCCAGGAGCTTCCTGTACATTTAGGATAGATTCTAAACCCCTCAGCAAGTCCTGAAAGGTCATGGTGATCTGTCCCCGGGCTCTTTCTGGCGTCATCTCCTAATGCTTAGTGCTCAGGTCACACTGGCCTTCTTCTTGCTCCCCCAGCACACCAAGGTCTCCTTGCCATAGCACTTTGCACTAGCTCTTCTCTTTTCTTAGAGCACAGAATCTGTGCACGGCTCATCCTTTATTTTCTGTTAAACCTCATCTCTAATGTTAGAGAAATATTCCTTAACCACCATATTGCCCTGGGTTCTTTTCTTCATAGAATTCTACGCTAGCTAAAGTTACCTTATTTATCAATTTATCATTTGTTCTCTGCTTATTTTAGTGGACTAAAAGGTCCACAGGTGTGGAACATTTTCCTATTTTCTATCATCTCCAATGCCACAACTGCCTTGATAAATATTTGCCTAATGACAGAATATATAATTATAGCTTGATTCAAAGGAGTCGCAATTTATGATAATTTGGTCAAAACTCACATCAGAGTTAAAATCTGTATAGAAGGAGGAGATGGTTTCCAGGCTAGCATAGGAGTGTTTTATTTTACCTAAATTTTATAATTCCTCTCTATCAGAGCTGTGCAAACCAGGAGAGGTTGGTTATTGTTATTTTTTTAAACCACTTATGATCATATAAGACTCAAAACCCAAGTTCCAAGTCAAGAAGTGTGTGAATATATGTAAAGGCTACACGATGGTAGAATTTTTATGAAGAAAAGCCAAGATACAGCCAAAAAGACCGGGTCTCTGACAAGTTGCCCTAAATAAAACTTCCCACACTTTCATAATTCTTCTTTTCATCCAGAATCTACACTTTGCCTCACTCTACTCAATAGTTTTTAAAGATTTGTTGCTCTCTCCTTTAGTTTCTTCTCAACTTGAACACTTGTTTTATCAATGATGATATTGGCATGAAACAGATGACACATTTAAAATTGGAAAACTTAAGGAAAGATTAATAGAACTATTTTCTAAAGAGATTCCAGCAGGAGGGCTGGTGTATATGCTGTAACTCTTAACTGTGCTGAGCCTTCACAACCTCCAGACCTTAGAGTACAAGGGGAGGGAGCAGTAACCAGAACCCAGGGAGGGTTGCCAGACCGCAACCAGCCTCAGGGGGATTCAACCAATGGGCTACACCCCAGCAAGAAGGGAGTCAAGGACTAAACAGCCCATCTCACTTCTCCTAACCTCCAGACATCTCCTGCTAGTGCCACCTATTAACCCACAGAGACAATTCATAAAAGTAATCCCTGCTCTCCCCAAACAGGAAGGATGAAAATGAGGGAGAGCGGATTTGAAAATACAAAAAGAAGACAGGCAGCACCTCTTCTCATTCTGTCCCCTCTGTAGTTTGTGACCCACCTCTGACTAACTTGAAGGATACCTAAGTCTGGCAGAGGCTTTTTGCTTCTTGAGACCTCCCTTGTGCTCTGAATATTACACATTCTCTGGGCTTCCCACTTTCCACTCTGCAGATCACCAGTGCTTCCTCCTCATAAGTTTTGTCCTTTCTGCAGGAACATATGCTCACCTCAACCCAGAAAGAATGAAGAAGCAAAAGGTGTAGTACATCTCAAAGGGCTTCTACTTTTTCTCCTTTCTTCCAAACTCTTCAGGGACGTAATCTATTACTTTTGTTTCTATTTTCTTATCATCTCTTCTCTTCTTCACTTTACCAATCCAACATTTTTCCACTAAATTCTCAAACACTCATGAAAAGTTCATGGCTACCTCTAAACAAATCACATTATCTTTCCTGAATTTTCCATCCTCTTTCCTCTGTCTCCAAAAGCAATGTAATTTTCAGAGTTTCTCCCTCTGCAATATTTCTATGTGCTATGTTCAATTTTATCCTAACTTAGGATAGCTTTTGGTCTTGCTATTTTTCCTCTCTATTCAACCCCTAACTTATTTAATATTATGACTTCAAATACTATTATTTATTATCTTGCACCCTGGCAATGCCTCCAATTTCATTTTTACTGAACTGAAAAATTATTTCCTCCCTCTTGATCTGTTCTCAAGCCTGTTTTACTTATCTAAGTTTATATTTTGGCTATCCCTCTAGCATCAGGGAGAAAAGAATTATCTCACTATTTATCCCACCAAACCAATTGGTAGCCAAGTCCTGTTACATTTTATTTTGCATTATCTCTACTATCAATTTCCATTATTACCACCCTACTAGATTTAAGTCCTACTGTTTCCTGCCTAGAATGTTGAGGACACCTAGTGTGTTTCCTTCCCTTCAAAGTCTTCCCCAACCAAACCACCTTCTCACGACTGGTCAGAACCATCTTAGAAAATCACAGAACTTATAAAGTAATTCCCCTGAGGAGAAATTTCCAATGGAGCTTCCATTGCATTCTGAATAATTATCCAACACTAATACCTGTAAACAATTTCCCAGAGTACCTATAGTCATCTAGTCCTTGGTTAATGTTTGTGTATTTGACATAAAATTCTAAAGAATAAAACAATATTATATCAGTTAAAATGAAAATATTATGAATAATTTTGCTAAGTCGCAGAAAAATATCATTTCTTTTGTAATGATATGGCCTGATATTTTCGTTATTCTCATGATTCATTTTTTGAACTTTTGCTAGTTGTGGGGGGGGAGGGAAGCACTGAAATTCACATGGATTTATGAAATTTTCAAATTAAAATATTTTCACTTCTGTCAGTAGTTAATTTTACATTAATTTTTTTGTTCTACATCTATTTAAGTTCATGGCAAGATGTAGACTTCCAACTAAACTGAGAATTTTAACTGTAAAATTAGATCTTACTTTTCTTGTATTATGGATAATGTCCATTAAGAGGGTAATAAGAAATGACTATAATTTTGGTATTAATTATAAATAATAGAAGGACCCTTACAAGAGCACTACAGAAAGTAATCTAGGTACTCTCATGCAGAATTAATTGTACATCTAGAAAAAGTTTAAAAATTCCTTCAAAATCAAACTTCAGAGCACAACTTAGTAAAATGGGAGATTATATGAAAAGACATTCGAAACTTCGTTAAGAAGAAAGGATTCTACATGGATAAATGAATTAAGTGATTTTTATTATCAGAATAAAAGTTACAAAGTATGGAACTAATTACATGATTATCACTACAAACATTATTTGAAGGTTCTAACTATAATTTAATACTGCTACACAGGTCTTGAAGCAAGAATTTGGCTAACAGCCATGCTCATTAGCATTTATAAATAATAAAATCCTTGAAGAATTAAACCTTTTCACCTTTGCATGATTGTTCTTGGAATTCTTTTGTGAATCAAAAATATATGCCAATTCAATACTGAATCATGGTATTAAATTATATTTTATAGGAATTGTAAGATCAGAATAACACTAATATACCTTGAACTAGTTGCATTGTCATACAGACATAATGCAAATCATCTTCAAAAACAGTCAATGTTAAGATATATAAAAATGAGGTGATTATTAATTTAAAATAGTCATTCAGATGTGAATGTTTGAAAGTATCTGGTGAGGGCTAAAATATCTGATGGAATAATTGCTAGGAAATATATTTTTACCTTCTTGTTACTTTATCTGATCATTCAGCCTACAACTAGAGCATGCTCCATTAGCTAATTAGACTAGTTGAAATAAAAGTCTATGACCTTGATTAAAAATACTCAAAAAGCCTTTTAATCTTCCCTCCAAAAATGCTAAATTGAAAATTTAGCCATGTTCAGCCAGCTGAAAATAACCGAATGTCAACTGGCCAAAATCTATTGCCAAGTATTCATTTTTGCAGTTTTTGGAGTGTTAATATTAGGTTTTAGTGTGCTATTAACTGCCAAGCACAACAATAAGCACTCATCAGTATTCCGCTAACCTTTTCAGACTGAATTGCGTAGGACTTACTATGAACTCCAGTGTTAACTTGATTGTCTAGTATTAGTGGTCAAATTAACAAGAGAGTCCTTCCCATATAACAGTATAATAAATCAATGACAATAGTGCTTTAATTTTCTAGAACATTTTTAGATCTTTTATTTCCTTTTCTCCAGTTAATGAACTTATAAAATAAGGGGATCATGCATTTTTCTCCCAAAAACTAAAGGAAGAAAATACTTTATAAAAAACTTAACTGATTTAGCAAAAGACATACAGATACACAGATACAAATAAATAGAACCTAGGCTTCTTGACATCCTATGTTTCCCAATGAGCAACAAAGTCTGAAGGGGAGGGGGTATGTCTCTCAAAGAACATTTTATCATCATCTCCAGAAACTGTTCCACTGATAGGCCCAATACAACCCACATTTCTATTTCTGTTATCATGGGGGTTTCCTAATTAATATTAGCTAACTTATCTTTCCATTTTTTCTTTTTAACAGCATGATCCTGACCTGTCTCTCTAAGCACTCCATCCATACATAGTATTTCAGTAGCATTGTCTTTCCTCCAAGGACCTCTACCCAGATCCTTCTGACTCTCTGGGACAGTGCCACAGCAACTCCTATATGTCCACATAGAACCTAGGAAATTCAAGATTGCCCAGCAAATGGCTGTATTGGCTTGCATTGGTAAGATGATTGCTGATGATACTGATTCAGAAAATCAGTGACAAATAAGCTCTGATTGCCTCTCTACTTCATCTGTTAATAATATGTCTTAAAGAATCCCATTATGACGAAGGTTAAAAATAGAGTGTTCATCTGCTCAATTAAAAAGGATGCAGAATAATATCATGGAACCCAATATTAGGAAGAATATCCAGGATCCAGAGAAGCAGTAAAGCATCAGTCTGCCACTCCCTTTGTCTTTCTTTATCCTCCTGGAACCTCACATTCTCTTTTGCTTTTTCTCAAAGTGCATCTTCATTGCTTTTGTGAAGATCCACTTCTCCACTCACATATCTAATTATACATGGCCATTCATGACTTTCCTGAAATGATAATATTAATTCTTGCTCTATAGTGGTATCTAGTTTACATTTTCCAGTTAAGTCACCCAATTTTGCGTCTCGGTTTTACTTACTAGAAGAAAATATGATTCACACAACTTATGTTGAGGTGGTAGCCTCACATTCCCTGTTCCCTTCAGCCACATCTGGAGTTGTAAGACCGTGCGATCTGTAGGGCTGCTTCTTCTGGGCTGGGGAGGAGCTAGTTTCCTCTTAAGGGAAGTGGCTTTGGAATTGCCTAGTATCTCTAGTACATTAACTTTTTATATTGGCAAGAATGCAGTTAATTAGGGTATAGAGAAACAATGATTCTACAAAATATTTCAGTTGCAAATTGGTGCTCATTTTCTGCAAGGAAAAACTGCATCATTAGCATTAAAAATAACCATATATGTTGACTCAGTAATTCATTTCTAACAATTTGTGTTAAGGAAAAAGGCAAAGTTGAGCAGAAAAATGCATATATGATGCAAATATCATAAATATTGAGTGATATTTACAATAATTAAAAGCTGGAAACAACCTAAAATGTGAGTACAGAGACATTGTTAAAAACATTCTGATATGTGGAATACTATGCAGATTAAAACAATAATTTAAAGGAATATTTAATGATAGATGAAATGTTAAAAATATATTTAAGAGAAAATAGAGGACAAATTTGTTCATATGCTTAAGTGAAATGAATAAATAAATGTCGTGCTCAGAAGAATGCCAACACATAATAAGCTCTTAATATTAGATTTGATCCCAAATGGGTTTGTGAATGCTTGTGAATGCATAGATGTGTATGCAGAGATATATATGCAGAGTTAGGAAAACTTTTTATCCCTCCAAAATCACCAATCCCTTTAATTAGCAAATGGAATGAGATATTTATTTCATTCTGATGCAGCTCTGACCAGCTTGTCCAAACTCTACGTTAGCATACAACAGCCTGCCAGTAGAAGGAAGACTAACTGTGATAGCATGAATTTTGAGACACGTAATTCCAAAAATTGTAATAAAGACATAGGAAGAAAAAGAAAGAAATTTGTTAACTTGAATAAAGACTTTCTCTGAGTGATTCTCAAGTATTTTTAACAGAGTATCTTAATGACAATGTAAAAAGAAAAATAGCCTCAGTGAAGTTAAAGAATATAGTCTAAATTTCCTGTCACACATATAAATTTTCAAATTACTTTTCTTGTTTTATCTTAAACTTTCATGGAAGTTTCCTATTTGGAATTATAACGTGTGTGAACATTTAGTATTTAGTATTTAGTATTAAAAACAGATTCGACTTTTCTACATAATGCTTGCGACACCATCCTCAGTGAACTCAGAAATGATGGTGCATTCCTTTGAGAAGCACAGAATTCCATTATTTCAGATTCTATAAAGGATGTTATAACCAAGTTTGTAACAGACTTTCCCAGTGTAACAAGGGTAGTGTCTATGGACAGTTATGGGGTAAAGTCAGTATCATGAAATTATATACTTAGCCGAGTTTATTGAATGAAAGAAATAAATAGAAATCCATTCTAAGTCATTCAAGGATAGGGAAAGTAAGAATAAGCTAAATGTCATTAATGAAATTTTAACTTGAAGATTGTACTATACATAAATATGAGATGAAGCAAATTTATGAGTTCGACAGTGGGGAAGTACAATATAAAAACTGTAAGTAAACAATAAAATCATCTACAATAAAAATATGTGTAGATTTTGTCATATTTTAAAACAGCATTCAAATTGCAAAATTTATTCTTAGTGTCTGTGTGTGTGTATGTGTGAAGGCAGTCCTCACTTTACATGGTAGTAGGACCCCAAAAATGATCACTCATGCTGAAACCAAGCAAAGCAATCTTTATAATCAATGGAAAACGTTGCAATTGTTCTGTTACATCTAACTTGTTTCAGACTATCTTTTCAAAGATGTTTGTATATCAAGAAGCTTTGGAAGATAGAGACACGATCTACCACTGGAGGAGATTTACTTACTGTCTAATATAATAAAAAAGTTCTCCCTCTGGAGCAGCTGTGCTTACACAGTATGCTAGCTGTCCCCTCTGCAAGATCAGGCTTCCTCAACTCAAGTGCTTCTGTAACACACTCCACTGTGTGCACAGGCATCGCCTGGCCCTCATCCTGTTGCCCTGTGGGAACTGGGGCCCAGGAAAGCAGCAGAACAATGTTACTCTAGCTCCTGTTATTGATCTAAGTAATACATTATCTTTTGTCACCTACCCAGGGGTCTCCTGTCCTCTACCGGTATCTGTTTAACGGTGGCAAGATAACTTCCAAGTAAGGTAAAAATCTCAGAACCTTTGCAGTTCTTAACAAAACAATATGGAAGACATTCCAATTCCTTGAATAAATCTATCATAAACCTAATATGTAAATCAGACATTGAAACTATAGAAACAAAACTTCTACAAACAATTTCATGTATAAAGATGAAAAAACCTAAATAAAAAGCCATATATAGAATTCAGATTTCTTCCATTCCTACTGTTAAATAATACATTGTATTTAAGTCATGTGTATTCTGGGAATATAAGGATGAGATTAGAGTAGGATTATATTTGATGTAATCATATTAATAGATATTAGTAGGTAGCTATTATTAGATACCTATACCCTACAGTCCAAATATATGTTACGTGAGTTAGTAAATGACTAAACAACTAAAGAAGAAATTGTTGGAAATTTTCTTTTGAGGTCATGAACAGGACAAAGATTCTAACTATCACTTCTATTAGTCAAAATTATTTACGATCTAGAAAGCAATTACCAAGAAAGAGCTTTGTATATTAAAAAGAAGAAAATTTCTGTATTGCTTTCAGATAATAGGATCACATAACCATAGAAGCATCAAACATTAATTGTGAATTTAACCAAAATTCAAAATATCATTATAATGTATTTTGAACTAGTAATTTAAGAAATAAACCAAAAGGCAAAATAAATTTAAAATCTCCCACAAGCACACTTCTTAGATAACTACCAATAGCACTTTCATAAACTTATTTCCACACGTTTTTCTATGTATACATATTAAATGGCAATATTCTATTTAGTAACCAGTATTTTTCACTTAACTATACATTATAAACATCTCTCAATGCTAATGGATATTTATCTACAGTATCATTTTAAACTAGATGAAAAATGTTGCATTTTATTAATACACTACAATTTATCTTAAAATCTATTTATAGATATTAATGAATTTTTCCCTCAATATTTTAATATAATAAATAAAGTCACAGTGACTCTTTTATTAGACCCAGCAGATATATAGCTTGGGTTTTATAAACTGGGCTCCTGACTTGAAAACTTGTTTCAAGGAGTAATAATCATTTTGTTTCTGATCATTTTTTTGTAGTATATTCAGCCAAAGTATCCTGTGCAGAGTCTTAAATGTGACTATGCAGTCATTGTCCCCTCAGAGAATTCACCTCATCCCGCAACGAAAGGCTTAGGGGACACGTACTCTAGTCCAATCACAGAATACAAACTCTACAGAAACTCCTGATCAACAAAATCCCAACAATGGTGAAACTCTGGATGTCATGGATTAATGTCCTCTGGCCTAATTTCATCTGCCCTGGGCCAAAAGAGGGGACTAAGAAAGACATAAGTGGACCCTGACATCTGGGAACTGGTCCAGTATGATCAAAATAGGTCCTAGTTTTCTCTTGTTGAACAGAAACAATTTTACGGATCATCATCGTAAAAGGCCACAAACGACCACATTACCATGATGGATCAAGATCAAAACAAGGCCACTCTATAAGCATGTCTAAACACAGACAAGAGCCTGAACATGGTCCAAACAAAAAAAAAGATCCAAACGTTCCCCTAACTTGCTAATGAATGACTGCCATTTCTGTACCAATTACAGCTTTGGCCTCATTCTAGCTCTCCCTTCATCTAGATGAGATTAGCAAAACTATTCATAAAGTGCCCCCAGCTCCTGGCAGCATCTAATTCAGAGCAAAGTCTTGCTTCCTTATATCCTCCTGAAAATCACCCAAATCAGGATGATAAACCCAAATCCCTTAAATCTTTTTAATACTCTTTCACTGAGATGCCCCAAGGTTCTCCATGACGTTAGCTCTTCCTCATTACAATGAGTCATAATCCCAAATTACTCAACCACACAGTGGTTAGAGAGAACTGACACTTTTAAAACACTTAGAAGAATGTCTGGCACATAGTAAGTGCTTAATAAATGTGAGCTGTTATCATTATCGAGGTAGTTTATTGTAAGATAAATCTAAATCTATGGATTTAGAAATCAGACCTCATTGTGCACTATCTTGGCCTAATCCCAGATTTCTCTAAACCTCAGTTTCTTCCTCTGTGAGATAAGTTATAGCAACACTTTCCTGCAGAAAGATGAGTATTATTAGATGAAGCAATCATTTAATATTGATTTCCTTCCTATATCTTCTCATTTATTCTACAAAATTTATATCCCACTTCTAAAACAGTAAGTGAATTCTCAGTAGAACAAAACCATTTATTTTCAGTTCTCTCACAGATACCCACAATAAGCAGAATCAAAGACACAAATAAACCCTTAAATAAGGGGATCATTTATGGTGAGCCAGTTTTTTGTTTTTTGTTTTTTGTTTTCTTTATTCCATGCAACAGGCTGCTGTAAACTCATAAGCAGAGGATAAAGGAATTAAAGAGTGAAGGTGTAACTTTGCTTCTTATCGCAGTAGAGGTGACCAGAGCCTCTGGAAATAGTTTCCACCAGAACTAGGTGAAAATATTTCCTGGAGACTGAACAATAATTAGTACACAGCCACTCCTACAGATGTTTAACACATGGTTTGATGTCTTAAAAATCAACTTACATACAACTTCAAAATCACTCACTGTATAAATAAAGCTATACTTGAACATACGTACTCTTTATTAGTCAATGCTCTAACCAAGGACATTTGGCATAAAAAGAAAGTAATATAACCTTTCTCCTCTTTTTTAAGCACAGAGCTACTATAATATAGAAATAAACAAAGAAGAGGTTTTTTTATAGGTCCCTCCCATCAATAACTCAATAGGAGAATAAGAGGTGGGAGAAAAATACAAGCACAATAGGCAACATTGAAATCAAATATAAAAATAAAAATGTGTCTACTGAAACTAAAATTCAGTGAATATATTCCATGAATATCTCCATTCTTTTGCTTCAGATAACTTTAGGTTTATCTAAGAATGTTATATTATTTACTGTTTTTTTAAGAGACTGATGGGTTTCTCTAGAGGGAAAAAACCCTCAGATTAAAGAGTTAACACAAAAAGAATTAGAGTAAAGAAAATTGTGGCTAGTATATTAGAAAACATCTAATCAGTTTGTTTAATTCTGACTTTTTTTCCTTTTGGTTACTTAACAGAACTTTAACCTCACAACTAAAATTTCCTTAACTTCTGATGAAAGTAAATAGAATAAAACATCAATTTATGGATCTACTAACATTGAGATTAATCAGGAAATCATGTATGAAATAGGAAATAAATGTAATTTGGGAGCAATTTTATTGGGATTTATTGCTATATTTTTACTCATCTGTCATTTTGTGATTTCTTGAATCTTTTTTGAAATTTCTGTCCTAATACACCTAAATATATATTCCATTTATATGCATATACAATTGTATATTCTAACATTAACCATCCCATACAATATATTTGCATCAATTTAAAAATTCATCATTTATTCACATAATTTTTTAAATGTAGATTTTGCATTCTCTCTTATACATGTTGATAATTATTGAATTATTATCTCCCTTAACATTGGTTATTGAGTTTACAGTCATATACTGTTCTATTTACTGACTTTCCTTCATGTAATGAAAAAGATGCTAATGTCCTGTTGGTTTTTACCTCATGTTCACAGATTTGAATTAAAAAAATACTGGTAAAACTTTAGTGTTAGTGATTAATGATTATTAGTTTTGACTCTGTAGTTTGGAAGGACTGTAAATAGTAAATCTTTTAAAAGTTCTCTAAGAATTATGTAAATGGGAAAAAAATAACTAATCTTCTGATGTGTATTAATGAATATCAGTAGCCGGACCAGGTGTGCAAGAAGTCAAGGGTTCCATATTTTTGTGTAACAATATGATGAATAAATGAAAAGCAATAAGATCTACTAGAGTATATAAGGAAGTCATTTGGTTTAAAACTAATTCAGCCTGACCTTGTTTCTCCTGAAAGGCCTGATGTGGTCTGTTGAACATGCATTGTACATCTGCTTTAAAATTTTACAATGTCCCAAAGCTGAGAATGACACCCATACAGATAGGGATGTTGCCTCCTCCAATATCAGCATTTCTTTAAGGATAAGCATTTCTTCCCAGAAACTAAGGATTAATTACTAACCAGCTTTAACTCATCTCATGACCACTGACCTGCTGACCACTGGCTTGCTATGCTCACACCGTGACCACTGATATGCCGTGCCAGCAAAGCATCTCATGACAGTAGTAAAAGAGATATTCTCGTCATCTGTGATGGATGCTCTTTGTTCCCAGACAGTATATAACCACCCTGTACACCTCGCTTTTTTGGAGAGCTTCCTTCGTTGGTGGAAGAGTTCTCCCAGGCTACACTTCTCAAATTGACTCATAATAAACTCATCCCAATTTTGATTTATAGATTGATTATGGATTATTTGCATCCACAAATATTCCTTTTGACTCTGTGAATCCATTCCATCAATCTAAGGAGAAATAAAAATAACTTCAGGTTTTCTCGTGTTTCTCCTTCCTCCTCCTGGGATTGACTAGCAAATTGATTAGAAATTTAGGGGTGACTTTCAGCTTGACTAAACTTTAGATAGTCTTCTTTCTGACTCTAGACCCCTTCCTTCCCTTTTATTAGAGCATTTACTTTAGAAAACTTAAAAATTCTTTCTCTGCCCCTTCAAGAGGTAAATCATTTTAAAAGCTTGCCAGGAACAAATGTCTTTCTCAAGGACCTGCGAGCCACCTCTTTTAAGTCAAGGATGATAACACCCCTCTCTTCCAGTCTCTGTGAGAGAATAAGAGTTTAACCTCAATGGGAGCCAATTAGCAAGGACAGGTGGCCTAATCGCAGAGAAAACATTTGCAAACTCAAGAATAACTCAATGTGCTCAACACACCGGTTAATCAACCTCCCCACTGATGTCTTCCAGTATTTTCCCACTAGCTCACCCAGCGCTTAAACCCTTCCCACACTTTAGTTTTTATAGAAAATCAGATACCAAAACTTTCCAGTTATCCTTGAAAATTACTTGTCCTACCATACTTGCTCAGAAGCCACCTACACGTGGCTAAATTATTTTAATATTCTCCTAAATAGAATGTCCCTAGATCAGATCTGCAAGCAACAGAAAACAAGTCTGGTCAACTTACACAAAAGTAGCATTTGTTGAGAGGGTAGTCAAAATGTCATTGGGAGACACCAAAATTGTGGTTGGAGACTAAACAGGTGGAAGCTGCAGCATAATGTTGCAAGAATTGCTGATATTCTTGCCTCTGTTAGGCACAGACACTACTCTTTGCCCTGCCAATTCTACTGACCCTGCTCCTGGCATATTGCTGCCTCTGCTTTCTCTGGAAACAGGAAGCAGCTTCTTCATCTACTAATGCTGCTGCTGATACTACTGACAGCAACTCATCCCCAGACTGAATCCAGTGTGGATGCGACTTCCTCATGGGTAGACTTGTAGAACACGTGCCCATTCCCTAGCTGCAAAAGACCTAGGAGAGTAAGTATTTTTGTATTCTACAGTGAGTTCTGCTAAATAAACTGGAACATTCCAAAATTATTGGGAAGTGTTTTAGATGCTGAGCTCTAAAATAATGACAAATCCCCCTATAACTTCCCTTTTCTATCAATCTTACATAAAAATCTAACATTGTTTCCATTATCTTGTTATGCCCTTGCTTTCAAAAATCCACTGGTGGCAACAACATGGATGAACCTGGAGGATATTATGCTATGTGAAATAAGCTAGACACAGAAGGACAAATACTACATGATATCACATACATGAGGAATCTTAGATAATCAAATTCATAGAAGTGCAGAGTGGAATAGTGGTTGCCAGGGGCAGGAGGGGGAAACAGGAAGTATAGTCAAAGTGTACAAAGTTTCAGTTATACAAGATGAATAAGTCCAGAGATCTATTGCACAGTATATTGCCTATAGTCAACAAAAACCTATTGTATACTTAAAAATTTGCTTAGAGGCAGATCTTATGTTAAGTGTTTTTATTATACATGAAAAAGAAATAATAAAAAATAATAATAATTATTATAAATAAATAAATCCTTCGGGAGGTGATGGATATGTTCATAGCATAGATTGCGGTTTTGTAGGTATATACTTATCTCCAAACTCATCAAGTTGTATACACTAAAAATGTACAGCTTTTTGTATGTCCACTATACTTTAATAAAGCAGTTTTGATAAGCCACTGTTGTCAGTAATAGAGTGACACTAATATCCTAAACTGGGAACCTATGATCCTTTATCAAGCCACACTATAACTATACAACTTTCCTTCTCTTATTACTCCGTGTAAATCTTGACTTATTTTTCCTAGAACACAAATTCCAAAGCCGATCTTTTGTACATGTTCTCCCCTATGCTCGGAATGCCTTTTCCTTAATTTCTCTGTACAAAACAGGAATGGTAAATATTTTCCAACTTTAATGTTATCTGTAATGAAGCTTCAGGTCTTCCTGCAACACTATCTTGAGCATGATTAATATGATTCCAGGTTTAGTGGGAACATGAGTGATTGGTGATGTCTACCATGGCGGAAGGAGAAGGAGTGACTCCTTCATGCAAGATCTGTGCCCTCCCAGGTCCAAATATACTCAACTTTTATGACCGTCATCAAGCACAACCTCTTCTATTAAGCTTTGCCCATCCATTATGACAAATGTATTTTAAAAACTTAGCACTTACTTTTCATACTCATTTTGACACTTTTTTTTAATCTCTTTTCACAGTATTATGAACATCATATCTGCATGTATCATGTTCCCTAAATAGTAAGCAACTGAAGGTTGGGACTCTCTTCTTTCCTTCTTTTGGATACCAGTACCTTAATCTGCCCTCAGCAGATAGTCAAAAGGTTTATTTATTGAAGGAGCAAATAGCACTATGAACTTACCTCGGGTTTTGTCTTCCTTAAGATGTTGGGATCTCATACTCATATTCTCCACAGTCAGTCCTATGATATTTTCTGTTCTTGCTGTGCATGGCTGGCTTCTCAAGTTCCTCACACATCCCTGGCAACGACGCTAGTAGATAAATTGGCTCAGCATCTTGAGTGGATTCCCTAAGGTTCCTTGGAGCCCAGCAGCTGCTACAAATGTGTTGTGCTTGATTCCCTTGGTAAGCTCATTATGCTCGCCTCAGTCACCTGGTCTCACACTGCTTTGGCAAATTTACCTGTTGTGACAAATGGCCTCTCTTTTGAGCCAGATAGTGGTACAGAATATATCTTAATCAGGCATTTCATCCTTTAAGGCTTTATATGCATTTGTTCTTCTTTTGTTGTACAATTGCATGCATTTCTTTTCATTATTCCTGTGTGCAGAGGAAAGTAATGTTTCAGATCCTAAAGAAGGGGAAATTATTAAAGAGTCTAGTGTGAGAAAACTATGTTCACATTTTTCTTTGAGGAAAATTAGCCCTGAGCTAACATCTGTCACCAATCCTCCTCTTTTTGCTGAGGAAGACTGGACATGAGCTAACATCCATGCCCATCTTCCTCTACTTTATATGTGTGACACCTGCCACAGCATGGCTTGACAAGTGGTGCACAGGTCCACACCCAGGATTGGAACTGGCAAACCCCGGGCCACCGACGCAGGACGTGCGAACTTAACTTTTCGCCACCTGGCTGACCCCATATGGTTACATTTTTTGAGTGTTTTGGTTTTGAATTTTGAGGATGTGAATGTATATACACACTAGTTCTTGATGACTCAGCAGAAAGTTGGCAAAAATTTGGGGGCTTAGGGCAGTATTTTATATATATAAATGTGTGTATGTGTATAACCGTTTTCCATAAAACACCATTAATTTCAGAAAAAGTTTAAATTACCTTCATCACTAGTTTTAACGTGTAATAAACTGAACAAATTTCTATTCCAGTAGGAAGCTGTACAATTGTCTTGCAATTTCTTCAAAGAGAAGATATATCACAATTATCTTCTAATATTCTCATTCATTTCTTTATTAAATTTCAAGCTTACTGGATATTTTCAATACCACAAAACTTTCAAATGCCTAAATTAGCAATCATTCAAAATCTACCTTTACCGTACTATCACCATCCTGACAAAAGCATACCCTGATCCCAGTCACATTCTGTTCTTCACCATAGTCCACACTCCTAACTCTTTACTGAACTTCCAAATTTGCTTTTATTATTTCTTGATCCTGCAATACCTCCCTAATCCCACTTTTTTGCCAATTTTCTGCTGAGCCATCAAGAACCAGCTCATCTACCTCCTCTTCAGTTAAGCTCTCCTCAGATTCCCATGGCCAGTTAAAAATGGTCCACCGTCTAAGTTCCCAGAGAACTATTTTCTTTTAAAACTGACTAGATTTCAATGTTTTTACATTATAAGTTTCCAAGAGTCTCCACACCTGGAAACTGTGAGCTCCGGGAAGGCAGATCCTATCCCATTCTTTGTGTCCCTGATGCCTGGCACAATACGTGACACGTATGAGGAACTCAATAAATATAGGAAGAATAACTATAAGTTTGCAATCACTTTTGATAGATTTTGGTTGTTCTTAAAAAGAAACTTGACATAGAGATTTGTATTTTCAGCATTATGGTGGATTATATTTCTTTAATAACTCCATAACTGAAAATAACTCAAAATGCTGCATAAAATATGAAAAGCATCATTTTAAACCCATTAATGGATTGACAAGAGAATTTGAAATACACAACGACAAAAGTGAGGGCAAAGGGGAACAGTGGTGATTTGGAGGTTCTACTTTAATGTCTTCAGCGGGTACAACGTGTCAGAGGTAAGGTGGGGGCTGGGAGTGCTCACTGCCCAAATCAATGAGTCTGACAAGAGACCACTGAATAATGGCTGGAAACCTAAAGCAGCACATGCTCAGTGTACGGGTGAACTTGAAATAAATCTGCTGTGCAAGAGGGAAGAGCAGGGGGTATTTTCCTATCTCCACCTTATTACTGAGTATAGGAGAAAATATATTCTCTCCCCATAATGTCTAACCATAAGCTGGCCCTCCTCAAATTTGTGCCCCCAAATCACAGTACTCAGATGGCTCAAAAATCCTCAAAGGGAAACCTTAATTATGAAGTGACTATTGGTTGGTGGCATCCTGGATACCTGGCAGAAGCAAACACAGATCCCTTATAGATCAACTGACTTCTCAAGATATCATTGCTGAAAAAATTTCTAGGAATATAAATTATAACACAAAATCACAAGCCACACAAATAATGCACTATAATATCCAAACAAACAAATATAGAAAGTTTTTAGATACTGAAATTATTTGATACGGAATATATAACAAATATATTAACACGTTTAAAAAATAAAAGAGAAATTTGAAAGTATGATCAAGGAACAAAATGTTTTTCAAATAACTAAGAAAAATGTTTTTAAAACAAACGTAACTTTTAATAATGAAATAATTTCAGCAAATAATTGAAGTTAACTCCATGGATGAGTTAAAGAGCAGATTAGACATAGGTTAGGACACAATTAGAGAAATAAAAGATTGATCTGTTGGGGCCAGCCCAGTGGCTTTGTGGTGAAGTTAGTGAGCTACACTTCGGCAGCCTGGGGTTCCCCAGTTCGGATCCTGGGTGCAGACCCACACATTGCTTATCAAGTCATGCTGTGGCAGGTGTCCCATATATAAAGTAGAGGAAGGTGGGAATGGATGTTAGCACAGGGCCAGTCTTCCTCAGCAAAAAAAGAGGCAGACTAGCAGCAGATGTTGGCTTAGGGCTAATCTTCCTCAAAAAAAAAAAAGGAATTAGTAGCTATAACAAAAAAAGATTGGTTTGTAAAAGTTATCCATATTGCAAAGAGATAAAAATACACAAGACATTTTAAAAGATTAAAAGACTATACTTCATGTTCGTGGGTAGGAAGAATAATAAAATAGTGATTCAATTCTCCCCAAATGATCTGTAGATTCAAAGGCATTCCAATAAAAAGAGATTTTGGAACCTAAGTAAGCAGAATCTAATGTGTTTTTGTACAAAGAAACATCCAAGAAGGACGGAGACATACCTAGAAAAGAACAAGGGAGGAGATATACCAAACCAGATATCGAGACCTGTTAAACCTTTTTATATTAGAATGATATTATAATTAAGGTAGTGTCTATAAGCGCAAAAGCAGAAAAGAAGAGTAAGAAAACAAAATGGAGAATTCAAATTAGACTGAAAATGCATAAAATGTACCTCAACATATCAACATGGATGAATATTACAAATGTGATGTTGACCATAAACCATATCATGAAAGAAACATCATTATCCCATTTATATAAAGTTCAAAATTATCTTAAAAAAGTGACAGATACTTTAGGAATATATCCACATACAATAAAATAGTAAAGAACTACAAGAGTAAGAGAGAAACAATCTGGAGAATGTTACCCATGAGGAAATCCAGAGGGGCAGGAATAAGGAGTTAGCACACAGCAGAGTACTAAGAAACTGGTCATATTTCCTTGCTTCTATTGTGTGGTGGGATTAGAGACGATTGTGTTGTACACTCTTTAGGCCCCATTCACGTATGTTAGAAATATTGCTTTATATAAGAAAACTTGAGCTTTAAATTAGTAACTACAATTTACTAATTCAACAAATACTTATGAGACCTTTCTGCATACAAGGCGCTGTTTTGAGTGTTGGGATACAGTAGTACATAAACCAAGTGAAGTTTTTATTCTGGTGTGGCTGACATTCTAGTTTCAGAAATAAAATGATGAACATCATCCTTCCATGTTACTAATGAGGAACTTGAAAAATTGAAAGTCCAGATGACTTTTATAAAGTTCCAAAATGAGGATAAAGACCAGATTTAAACGTGAACTGTCCTGAGAGCCAGTGCAGTGTTCCTTTCATTCAAATTCAGCTATCTACATGCAGAAGAAATGCTATATAATAGAGAGAGAGACAGGCTTGAAAAGATTGAAAGGTCAAGAGATGGAGAAGGAGAGAGATACACACTCATAAATATTATACTTAAACAAAGGCAAACAACGCACTAACAGTATGTTCATGTAAGGATTTATGGGTTTCACAACAGCATGTACTCTTTCATTTCTGGATAGTCCTCATAAAAGGTCATCTCCTGTCAAATGCAGTCATTAACATCTCATTTTTATTTTCAATGGTGACAAAGTCACTATAATATGCCTTTTAATACCTTGAATTAAATGTGAATAGTTTAACATCAATAATTAATCAATAATAAATTAGCAAACTGCTTAACTGGATGAACTTTTATAATTTTTTAGTAGTGACCTGATGCCAATAGTAATACTTTCTTGGTTTTCTTTTTAACACTGTCAGGGCTAATTGATAATTGATCGAAGCAAGAAAACCTGTGTTAATTTGAGAAGACTCAGATCTGGGTAACACTCTATATTAAAAAGAGTGTGAATTATGTGTTTATGAATCTTTAAAATGAAAGTGTATAAAGCACAAATAAGTACTTAAAATTCTGTATAGCCCATACATATTGGAATATATTAAGATAACCTCCTATTTCATAATGTGTAACTCCACCTATTCTTTTTTCTAGGAATGTCAATGCTATTTATAATAATATAACTCATTAATTAAAGGACGTAATGCAATATTCCCAAGGCTAATTTGTTTACTAATTACAAAGAGCAATGAGTTAAGAACTATTGACGATGTTCACTTGAGAATAAATGATCTTTCAATAATTGCAGAGTTTCTTTTTCTTTGAACCAGCAAGAACACAAAATTATGTTTATTCTGAGACAGCAACAGTTATAAGAGACACACTACACCATCTAATACATTTTTACACAATGGGAATTTGGGATGAGGGAGACAGGAAAGAATTGGAGACAGTGTCAGGGGAGAACACAACCAAAACCAAAACCCAAATAGTAAATTGGCTTGGCTTTCTCTGAGGATGTCTTGAAATTTGATTTTTATAGAACTATAAAGTATTTCATGCAAGCTACAAATTATGTATATTATGAAGTGAATTTAAAAGAATTGATTCAAAAGTCCCTAAATCTGTCATAGTCTCAAATTATTCAGCCATTCAGAAAAATGCTTGTTATTAGTGAAGTTTATTCTTTTCCTTTTTGTTGCAAATAAAATGGTGTGTTTGGGTTGTCAAATCACATTCTATTCAGAGAAAAACTCATTCTCGAGATTCATAGAGATAAATAATATGGTGTGATGTGACCCAGAATTCAAAATTACTGAATGAGGAAAGTACAAGATATGGTTTTAGCTTATTTAATATATTTAATAAATAAACCCAACAGTCCTAGAATAGATTGAGGAGTATGGCATTTTAAAAAGCACACAGTGTTAATGGCATCATCACTTAAGCTCTGAATCAAAACGACAGGATTACCAACAAACTATGCAAGTACTTTTTGATCTGGAAATATAATTCACATGCTCAGAGCTCAGGTAGTCAAGGGTGGTTATAATACTTATTTCTACTTTATTTAACTCTGTACTATCTGTACTGCCGACTACGGACACAAGCATTTCATTCACTTAATATCATATCATATCTTTTGTCGGGTTGAGATTTTCATATGCTAGTTATTTCATATGCTACTTACTCAACAACACTTAACTCTATTTTATTAAAATTTCAATGTATTCCCACATGGTGTTTATTAGTTTATTCTATAATATTCTACATATTTGAGATGGAAATATGAATGAAACATTGCCACTGCCCCTGAAATTCTAACATCTTGTTCAGTGAGACAGACAAGAACGTAAATAACTAAGATACTTGTGTAAAGGGTTGTATTCGAAGTGCTTTGAGAAATAGTGTGGCAGATATAATGTGTTAACTTACCGCACAACCGTGCTTTCTCCTTCTTCCTTACTGATTTCTTCTATGGAAATTTATAAGCCAAAAATCAATTTTTAAGCTAAAAACCATTTAACTAGACCCATTGCAGCCAGGGATTGCTTTACTATTCAATTCTGATCAATGAAATGTAAGCAGACATCTGCTGGGGATTCCTCTTCTCTCCTCTTCTTTCTTGTACCTGGAATGGAAATATGATGCCTGGTGTTGGGCCATTTGAGTTGCAACCGAGAAGACAAAATCCACATGCTAAGACAGGCAGAACATATGTTGATTTCCCACGTCAACACTTAACTACTACCCCTGCATCTCTGGTTGTGTAAGATGTAAAAAATCCTTACCTTTTTCAGCTACTCTGTAGACTGTTCTGTTACACACAGCTGAATCCAATCCTAAGTGAAGGAACAGAGAAGGAAGCATAAGCTAATTCTGTTTGGGAGGTTTAGGGAGATTCTCAGATGAAAACTTTGAGCAGGACCTTGAAAGAAGTATAGGAGCTCAGAAACAGAGAGGGGAAGGAAATTGAACAAAGCAGAGAGAATAGCAGTGTGTATTCAAAGCATAGGTTTTGAAGAGGGAGTGGAAGAATCCAGTTCAGGCACAGAAAGACAGAAAGGTGGGTTGACGTTTTGATAATCAAGGGTCTTGTAATTTACTTACTGTGTTGGATTATCTGTTGTCAACATGACTTCACGACCATTTTCTGTAAAGTTCTGAGTTAACATTTGCCAATGCACAAAACTCAAGCAAGATTTAGAAAGTGAAGTAAACAGGAAGCCATCATTCTCAGGTCATATAGGTCAGCCTTGACAGCTTAACAAATCTCACCATGAGCTCACATTTCACAACTGCAGTAGCCAATAATGATTTTTCAGACTTCTTCCATGACCTCTAGTTTCTCCACCTGCTTGGAGAAGTTGTTCTCCAAGTCTGCTGGTCCGCTGCAGCTGTCCAGACCTTTACTTCTCTGGTTCCTCCAACATTAATACAAGCTGGATTCCTATAGTCAACACTTTATTGGGAGCGTCTTTTGTGTGAATACTCACTGGTACATCTGTTAAGCAGTGAGAGGCAAATTTTCCATTAGTTTTCGTTTGGTTCTTCTGCCTCTCTTTTACTCTCTTCTATTCTGTCCACTACACTGTGACCAGAATGTTCTTTCAAAGCACACATTAGATTATGTATTTTCATTGCTTTAAACCCCTCAATGGTTTTCTATAACCCACAAAAACTGATTCTAGGACCCACTAGACATTAGAGGAGAGTAGACCCTTTTGTGGGAAAGCATAAAATCTTTCATTATTGATCCAGGTATACAGTCCAACTTCAGCTCTCTCATTGCCTTTATTTGCAACCCGACATCTAGTCACACCAAACTAATTGCTTCCCTGGCTTAAAATGTTTTTATGCATCTCTGCACCTTTGCCCATCCTTTTCCACAAAATCTCCCCCAATCTTCATCTCTGTAAATTGCAATTAATTTATTCAAGATATAATGCAAACTTCACTCTGTGACGTGCTCTTTCTTTACTACTGCCTCCAGCCTTTCCCTTCACTGACATTCCTAGCCCCCTACATGCTCCTTAACATCTTATACCTACTTCTATTCCAGACTTGTCATCTTTTTCATTTGTTCACTTGTCTTTCTCCCCCAGTAAGACATGACACGCTTGTTAATAATCTTTGTAACTTCACTGTTTAGTTTAGTAATAACATGTTCTAAACACTTTTCAAATTGATAGCTATGTTTTTATTTTTAATTGAAGGTTTTTCAGCAAGTAAATAGCATAATTTGATTCTCATCTAGACAGATACTGTCATGGGAAGGGGAAATAAAGATTGGAGCGAGAAGAGACAAACAGAAACTAAAAGAGTCATTAATTTTATGACTAGAAAATGTAAGATAAGATTGACTACATTCCTATTTAGAGTGGTTACAATCTATTACTTTGTTTCTACATATCTCTCAAAATCCATCTTTATCTAGGCATTTGCAGGCTGAGAACACAGTGACAGTTTCCCAACAAATTTTAAAGCTGACTTAACTCTTCTGAGTATCCAGAGAGACTGCTGCTACTCTAGGGTCACTGTCCTACCATGCTGGGACCTCTAGGATCCACTAGGATCACTGTGTGCCATGACTTCAGGGCCACGAAAGGCTCTCAGACATCAAAATACCTCTTCTACTCAGTCCCTGATACTTGAGGAATAACATCTGTCATCTGATCGTTAGAGATGAGACATAAGAAAAGATTGCCCCCAGGAGATTCAGGACTCTGGCTTTGAGCTGTATTTTTAAGTTATGACTAGCAAGTGATGTTCTTGTACCAGGCTTTGTTGAATACAAAAGGATAGACTGCCAGGGGTGTGAGTATCTGAAATAGAAGGAAGAATAAACTCCATGAAAACCATCTAATTGAAGGTACCAACCAAAATCTTTACATTTGTGATAATTTTGGCCTTGGATTGCCTTTCGTTTATTCATGTGGTTATTTTGCAAAAATTTACTGGCACCTACTGTGAAACAAAGATTGAACTGGACCCTAAGGATATAGAGATAGATGATCACCATTGTTTATGCATTGGATGACAAGAAGACAAATAGAATGGACAATGCTCTGATAGGCCCCCAGTAGGCAGCCCTCCAGGACCAACATCTTTCCCTGCTTTAAAATATAGATGTCTTAACTCTTGCTTGCTAACATCTAAGAGAACCCCACAAAGGTATAAATCTACCATCACATCAGGCACTTATAATCCTGGTATTCCACTATAACTGACATACGGATGCCCCATAAGCATCCCACCTGACCTTGGAGTCAAGCCTATCTGACCCAACTTGTTTCATACCTGATCCTCCAAGGGCTCTATTTCTTCAGTTAAATATTGCTTCTATTTACTTACCTCATACAACAAGTAAAAGACTTTGGTTCCCAAATGCATTTCTGCCTGAATTACACGCTGTTAGGCCTCTGCAGAGCCTCATTCCTGTGCTATCATACTGCCACTGTCCCTCAGTTAGCTTCTGACTCTCCTTTAAGTAAATGGTACATAACACATAGGCCTCCCTTCCCTGATCCCAACACCCTTGGATATACACTACCAGCATCCAAGGTCCCTTCACAAGTTCCACGTCTGTTGTTTTTTATTTGGTTAAATGTTGAGCATTCATTCTATGGACATAACTGATGCCCTCCTCAGAGGATATTCCATGAACGTCCAGAGATTCCAAGCCCCCCTCCTCATGGAGAGGACTCCATACATACCTATGATAAAGTTTAATTTATAAATTAGGCACAGTAAGAGATTAACAATAACTGATAAAATAGAACAATTATAACAATACACCATAATAAAAGTTACCATAGATCTTAGCAACCTCAGCATACCGTTTTTTTTCTTTTGTTATTAAGTCAAATACTTTCATCTTTTCATTCAAAGAAAGCACTTTACAGCTTTTCTTTGGCATATCTGAATTGCCAGCATCACTACTCTTGTGCTATAGGGTCATTATTGAGTAAAATGAAAATTACTTGAACACAAGCACTGAGAGACCATGACAGTCAATCTGATAACCTAGACAGCTACTAAGTGACTAATGGGTGAGTACTGTTTATGGCATGGATATGCTGGACAAAGGGATGATACACGTCCTGGGCAGGATTGAGTGGGATGGTGTGAGAATTCGTCACACTATTGGAATGGTGTGCAATTTAAAATTTATGAATTGTTTATTTCTGGAATTTTCCATTTAATATTTTCAGGTGGTGGTTGACCACAGGTAACTGAAACCTTGGAAAGAGAAACCGGGAATAAGGGAGGACTACTGCCGTCTTCTTCATTTTGTCTACCCCAGTGTCTGTGGCCTATAAGGACCCTATTTTCCAACTCCTCATAGAGCCCCAAACCTTGTGACCAAGGACATTGACAAACACTAAGCTCTTGCTATGAGGTAGCAAACCCATTTCCATAAAAAGCTTCTATCCGGAACTTCACTGGTCCCTCAGTCAACTGAAAATGATAGAATATGCTATCCAATCAACTCCTCATTACAGTTCTTATGACAGAGACATTTACAACTATATTAAAATTGCCTTTTTATCAGTTTTTATCCTCTAGTGAATTAAAAGCTCACGTTATTGGAGGCCATGTATAATTTGGTCATTGTTATATCTCTCGCACTTTATTCACTAACTTACACAAAGTAGAGACTGAGAAATATTTGTTAAATGAAAGAATAGATGCCTAGATGACCTAGCTAATTAGGCATCTCTCAGGTTCTAGAGATCTCATTCCCTCAGCCTTCCTGTTCAACCTCTTCACACATCAAAGGCTAGAGCCATCTCTTTGTCCCCGGGACTTTTCCACAAGGACAAAGAACAGCTCAATTTGTTACCAAGATCCTAATTCCCGTCCAGAAGGTCCTGTAACCGTATCTCCTTCCCTCTGCTCCTCTATCCCATCTCTCCTCAGTGATGATCATCTTTCTCTGGTTTAAATAGCTAAAAAAGATTACATCTCCCTTAACAACTAGTTTTTAAAAGATTGCCTGCAATTGGTTTTATAAAATAAATAATAATCATTCATTTGGGAATAAAATTTCAGGAAAAAAACATCTAACCGAAAACACATGGGGATCACCACATTTTCCAAGTTTTTATTTATGTTATCAACCCCTTAGGAAAACATTTTACATGTGCCATATCCTAAAATACTCAAGCTCTGCTATGTCAGAAAAGTAAAAAACGAAAGTGAAAAAAACTTTTGTTAAAACACTGCGGCAAAACAAATGTAGACATTTGCTGTAATGTAGACATTGTGCTGTAATCCTGCAAAGTCCTGATGAAGTAACTGGCGTCCGCAGGTAATTATATGTGGAGAAGCAAGCGCATGGGTAAATGGAAGAAAATATACCATATCATAGTTTTTTATTTCGCAGCTGTGGCTCTCAATAATGATATGTGGTTGCAAAACTGAAAAAGTTAAGAGACGTGTATCTCCAAGCATTCTCTTATCATCCCTAAGTTCAGCACTACTGAAACCACAGCACCAGAGAAGTGGCATTGCAATACCCTGGATGTTGGTGCAATGTACTATGTAAGAGAGAGAGTGTGTGGTTATAGGCAGAGAGATCAGTATATAAATCCTGACTCTGTCCCTTAGAGCTATGTGATTTGGGGAACGTATAACTTCTTAGCAACAGTTTTCTCACTGCAAAGTGAAGCTCGGTAATAATACCCAACTCAAAGCATTGCTATAAGGATTAAATTTGATAATCCATGTAAAATGGTTATTGTAGAATTTGGCACCTATAAATATTTTAGATAATTGTAATTAATGTGCTATATTTTCCAACTTAATTTGAGCATAAATGATCCAGTTTTGTTTAAGGAATACTTCTAGAAGAAGAGAGATTTGATGACATCTCTGTGCTCCTTAATCAACAAAGATAAACATATCTAATGTTCATATGAAATAATGTTATGATAGGTTCTTTAGGAATTCAAAAACCTATTTCATTATCTCTCTCTATTCCAGAAAGTATTTGTTAGCATGAGCTCAAATAGATGCAGAAAAGAATTAAAGCATGACAAGTAAGTAAATGGTAGAAAATATTCTATGTAAGATTAAGGCTTTATCTTTGTAAGACTTGGCAATCTATTGTCTGTTTAATTGAAGATTATTTCAAAGACTGTCTAATGAATACAAAGTTAATTCATTTTTCCTGTGATGAGAAAAATATATTAACTTTTGAAATATGGTCTGATCCATTTTCTCTTTTCATTTCAAGGACATTTTAGACATCTCTGTAATTCAGTCTTTTATTGTAATTTTATGCTGGTAAAGTACAAAGGATTGTCTGTGTCAATAACTGTCTATTCAGGCGCTAAGACAAAACTTTAATAATCTGTGAGAATATATCTTAACAGAGAATACCAGCATATCTTTAATGTGATAACCTTTGACTGTATTGCACAATTAACTCTTTATATCCCCTCTTTAGTGAGATCCAGGGGAAATATCCTCCACATTAAACAATAATCATGTTTAACTGATCATCCTTGAGAAAAGGAGAGACTTATCTGTGTTCATCAGAACTCTCTTAGAAAAAACAAATGTTTTTGCATCAGGTAAGTAGCAGTGTATATTTGTTTTTCACATGGAAATAAATTTTAAGAGGAGATGATCACATTGACAAATTTACTCTGCTCTATTAATTTTGGTAATTAAACTCAAATTGGTCATTCTAGTGGCAGAGTATAAAACTGTGTAAGCCTTACAAACAAGCACAGAAATGCTAGGGTATTTCCTTATTATTTTTGTGATAAGAACAGTTAATGTAAGATCTTCACAAATTTTTAATTATACAATACAGCAGTGTTAACTAAAATAACAATAATAATAAAGAGGGTGGGAGGAAACTTCTGGGGATGATGGATATGTTTATGGCAGAGATTGTGGTGCTGGTTTCACAGGTGTGTATTTCTCCCCAAACTCATCATGTTGTAGACATTAAATATGTAGAGCTTTTTGCAGGTCAATCATACTTCAATAAAGTGGTTTAGGAAAAAACAAATGCTAGAATATTTATGTCTCAAGGCTCCTTATTAGGGTCTTCATTCCAGAATTTCACTAAGCTCTTAAGGAATATTGTTGTACTTGTGACTAAGAGAAGAGATTCCTTATTTTCTGGAGTTTGCTAAAAAATTATATAGTTAAAAATAATAATACAATTTCTATAATGTAGATTGCCCATATGAACTTATTGAGCTCAGAACATTTAGCTACATACAACTACTTAATTAAAAAATAAACAGCAATTTATTATTTGACTATGAAAGTTGTTCATGCTGCTAGAAAAGGTAATTTTCATTCTTTTAAGATTTCCAAACTTTTCTTGTCACTTTTTAAACACTGTATCCTTCTTGACAATTTTCAAATGAAGTATTGAGAAAAAAAAATGACTAATGAAATTAGGATATCCCAATTACCTTTTAACTTTTTCTCTTAATCGCTTAAATGCAAATCAAATGGTTTTTAGAAATAGTAATGACACTCTGCCAAAACGTAATTGGCTGTAAGCACTGATTGAATTTATCCCTTGTGCCTCATGTTTAATTATTTTACTTTGACACTTCATCCTCACTGGGATTACTCAATGGGGTCCTAGTTATCCATATTCTGCATTTGAATCTGTCATTAAAGAACACAGTTCCTCCTATGTGTATGGTGATGGATGGCAATTAGTCTTTGGGTAGTGAATATGATGTAGGTTACACAGAAACAAATATAATGATGTACACCTGAAATTTACATAATGTTATAAACCAATTTTACCTCAATTAAAAAAAGAAACTTTTTAAATAAATTTTTAAAAACATACAGTTCTTGCTTTAGCTTATATAGCCAATGTGAATACTTGAGTTTTGACATTCTTGAATACACATTATTTTGGAATCAAAACAAAGATTAATGGATTGAAGAAATTCTTGGTCACAGCATTAGGTTCAGAATGAAGGAAGTGTTTTGCCTGTGACATTTCCTTACTAAAGTTATTATTTGTTTCAGTCTGTCACATGTCATTAAATTATAGTTATTGTGGAAAGCAAAGGCTCCAGGGATGGGTGTGAGGGTAGAGAGTGGGGTCGAGGAAGACAGACATTAAGATGCACAGTGAAACTTGCAAAGCTTGGGGATAAAAAGTAAAAACTTTCTCTTATTTCTGCATCAGACATGTCCAGATTTGTGACAAAGAAGAAATGATAAATCCAAGCGTCCAATTTTCAGCCAAAAATTTGGTGTCAAGACCTTACCAATTTAACCTTCTGGAAAGAAATGCAATGTCACTCACACTTGAAGCTGAGTGAGTGTTAGTTAATGTGAAGGTACGTATGTTGACGTACTGTCATGAAAAGTTGTACTTTTCTTTAAGCTTATTAAAGGTCAGAGACAGAAAACATGTGTCACTTTCTTTTTGCCAGCACATAGGAGAACTGAGAAGCCGTGTACCAAAGATACAGTCCAGTTTAAAAATATAAGTTCTCTCAAAAAGAGTTAATGAACATTGAAACTACTTTAAATGGTCTATAACAGGAAATTGCTACTTCTGGTAGATGAATTCAATACAGTCATAAAACTTCATAATTATAAAAAGCACAGAAATACATATAAATATTCATAAAATAATGTTAAGTAAATAAGCTTCATACAAAACCTATATTTAATTACTTAAGATTGATAAGGCCTACATGGAAATAAAAATAAAATAGTCCATATGTTAGTGGAATTAGCAAGACTTTGCCACTAAATTTCTTTTATATATTTTTTATTCTTTACATGAGATTTTGTGCAACAAAATAAAATAAAGAGAGTATAGAGAAAGTATCTTACTTATGGTCAATTATAATAGCTAGTAAAAGAGGGTTAGAAAATTATGAGTATATACACTGAATGTATTTGTATTCTATAGGCCAGAAATTTCACCTCTAGGAATATACCTAATAGAAATGTGTGTATAGGTTCACCAAAAGACATGTTCTAAAGTATTCTTAGTAGCACTATTCATAATAACTCCAAACTGGAAACTATTCAAATACCCGTCAACAGGAGAAGGGATAAATAAACTGTGGATATTCACCCAGTTGAATATTATACAGCGAGGAGAATGAACCTTCTACAACTATGTGCCACAACGTGAACAAATCTTGGAAATGAAACCTTGAACAAGAGAGGGGGACACATTCTTTTGCATCTGGCTTTTCTCATTCAGTATTATATTTGTGAGATTCCATTTGTACAAAGTAATTGAAAATCCACAATAAATCCTTCCAGGCCCAATGCAAAACCTTTCAGGCCATGGAAAAAACACTGCTAGAGGAAACTAATAATCTTACTGCGTTATTAGGAGTCAATACGTACATCAAAGTTGAAATTTTCTACATGAGATAAATTCATTTTTACCTAAAGATCTTTAATATAATAATTATCCCTTGTTATAAAGTCTATGTGCATATACATACATGTATGCATACTATATGTCTGTGCATTGTAATGCATATATATATATTCATATGTGTATGCATACATGTATGTACAGATATATGTTCTAAAACTTTCCTGTGGCGAAAACACCTGTGTTCACCAAAGAATCATACTCACTTTCCATAGTGAGAGCTATTGCTGGGAAGTGGCTGCTCAGCCAGGGACTGCATTTACTAGCTCCAACCCCTCTCTTCCCAGGTGAGATGAGAAGACTACTTCTAGCCAATGCAATGTGAGCATAAGGGATGCTTTGGTTAAGAACAAGCATACTTCCTCCACACTGCCCCCACCCTGTCTGCCAACAGGGTCCAGGAGATCCAGAACTCCAAGGTCCTAGATGAGGGATAAGTCCTAAGATGGACAAAGCACAAGTCTCTGAAGCTCTGTGTAGAAAGCTGCCCATATACCAGAATCATCTGCACTGACTGAACTGTTACATGAGCCAAAAGTAAACTGTCTGGTTAAGTCTGAAATTTGGGGGTTTATTTGATAGCAAATTCCAATATAGTTTAATATTGTGTTTTTTTTTTTTTTTTTTAATGCTGGCTTAACTCTGTTTTGAGGCTCTTGCTAGAGGCCCTTCAGTTTCCCTTTTGGAACAGCTGGTTAACACCATACTCTAACCACTTCCTTTATTCAGCTCATACACACTAGACCACTAAGTGTCTGCCCTAATCATCCTGAGGCCAGGTATGAGACACTAGGAACAGTCTTTATGGCCCCAGAGCCCATGGAATTATTCAAATTAGCCAATCCACAAGGAGCTCAAGAAACCTAGATAACCCCACTCCTCTTGTATATAAGGTGCCCCCTACCGCTCCAGCTTGCTGTTATCCTATCCTCGGGTGCAACAATCTGTATGACCCTGCCTAGCAGCCTTGTCTTATTTCTAAGACAAAGACATCTGCCTTTCATCTATCCAAGTATTGTGTCCTACCATGAAAAGAATCTCAAATCTTATAAAAAACGAATTTAGTGCTATCTTAATTAAAATATATCCTAAGCTTCTTTCTGTAAAATGTAGTCCTTTAGCATTCACAGACTCAATACCTGTGTTCTTTCTCCCCAAGAATACCAAAGATTCATTATGTGTAGTAGTTTGTACATTTGCTGAGACACAAATTTGAATAACTTCAAGGATGGTTGAGTACACATGCTATTTAACTAGCAATTGAGTTTATCGAGCTGCCCAGCGTCCGCATTTCAATGTGGTTTTGTTCTTGCTTCATAATTATCTTTGCAGAAAATATAGTAAAGTGCCAAAATCTGTATTTCCTTGTGAAAAACAATCATTGAATGAAAGATAAACGTCAATGAAATCTGAAAGAGGGTTAACATGGCACAAGAAACAAATGACTCTTCACAGAAATGTGATTCAGGAATAAGTTGAGAGACTGTAAATGCATTAATTTTCTTGAATTTAAAGTTTTTCAAAGCTATAGACCATATCCCTTCAAAATGACAAGAACGAATCATATAAATGCTTATGTACTGCATATCAATCTATGTAGTTCAATTTTTTCTTATCTTTTTTGGTTTTGTCTTTGTCAATCTACTTTTTCTTAGATAACACTAATTTGAGAAATGTGAATTATTTAAGGATAAAGAATCATTATGAGCAATTAGCAGCTCAAATTTGGAAAGAAAAATAGCAAATGATATCTATTCATCCTCCTTACCTCTTCCTTCCCCATTTGTGCAAAAAAGAGCATATCTGGGACTATTTGAGTAGGAATTTTGCAACTTGGTACTTCTTGAACTTGAGCAGGAAATGCACATTACCTTCTGTTTATTAGGGGTTTGGGAGATTAAAAAAGGAGCTAAGAATAAAATATAAATAGTATCCATTTATATATACACATCAATTTGGTTAAATCATCTATTGAAAGAATTTCTAAACAATGACTATGGTGAATTACTCAATCATAGATTTAAATAATTGGTTAACAGAACAATACAGCATAGTGGTTAAGGTCACAGACTTTGGAGCCAAATTGCCTGGGTTTGCAACCCAGTTCCTCTCTTCTTGCTGTCTGATCTTGGATGAATCACTTCTCCTGCTTGGACTTCACTTTGATCATCAACAAAACAGAGATGATAATAGTAACTACCTTATAGTGTTGTCATGAAGATTAAATGAATGGATATATGTAAACTGCTTAGAACTATGCCTGGCTCTAATTATATTTTACCTATCCCTATTATTTGATGTAACAGAGAGAGTGAAGGTGAAGAGATTCCAGCTCTGTAGCTAATTCTCTACATAATTTTGAAGAAGTTATTTACTTCTCTGGGTCTCTAAGTCTACATGTACAGAATGAGAGATCAGGGCTATATAGTTTCTAAGGTCTTTCCTAGCCCTAAATCTTTGGAAATCAAATAATATTTTATAGAAATTACTTGACTATCACTTCACTTATTACCCTCGTAATCATATCCTCACAAAAGCCTTGACAGGCTGTGGCAGAATCTTTAGTGTTGTGGCTGGTTGGCTGAAGGTGAGTTCTAAATGAGTCAACTGCTGGATCTTTCCAGTTTCATATTATATTTTCCTTGCTATAAACATAAAAAAACAGAAAAATGGTGAGTTTAGGAAGTTCCATTCCATAATAGATATTATATCATACTATGGATCAATAATGGAACCAAGGGAAAATAAGTTTGCACTGATATTTGCCACATTATGATTGACTCTCTTGAATTTATCAATTTATCTTAACTCTTTAAAAAGAAGATTTATGAAACATCATTTACAGTATCCAAAATTAGATTTTCTTTTGTAAGGCTAGCTCACTAATAAAGAGCACTACCTGTTGCATATAATAAATTCAGTATAACACATGATTTGGTACTTACATTATTGTACTGTATTAAAGTGAATTTATATTAAGAAAAAAAAGAAGAGATCATTTAGCAACAGTTTCAGATAAAAGGTGAGTATTTCTGTAAGGTCCTCAATGTAGAGATAATCAAAAGTATCTTTCTCTTTCAATATTGCCTTCATCCAGCAGTGTGGCCCTGGCCAAAAGATGTCTTTGAAAATTACGTTGAGGTATAATACCACTTGGAAAATAATTATTAGTCAGTTCCCAACTTTTAAATGTGGTTCCTTTTAATCCTCACATACTGAAGTCTATAACTGCTGTCATTTTGCCACAGAATGCACCACATTTAATCAGTTTTAAAATAAGACACAGATGGCCCTTGTTTCATAAAATCTCTGGTTTCTTTCTCCTTCACTGACCACATAGTCAATATGCATGAATCACAAAGCTGAGACTTAACATTTTTTTCAATTAGCCTGGGGCAATAATAAATTAAAGATTCATTCTGGAAACAGCAAACCTCACAGATACAAAGCTGTGGGGGGCAGATAGACATCTGTTTTACGAAAGAATGTTGCTACCAGCGATGAGTTACACATTAAAGCATAATTTTCACTCATCTTTTATAGGTCAAAAATCTTATTAGGTTAACTCCTATTTTTTTGTTACTAAAGGACAGGCTGCTTTAATGAGACAGACATGTAATACTCAGGATTTACTCATAACAGATATAAGCATTGCAATAATAGTTCTACTTCAGCTTCCTGATAGATGTCAAGCAGTAGACAATAAACTGGATCCAACTTCAGCATATCCTGACTGTACTGTAAACACAGGCCATTTTTTCCCTCTTTAGTAGCTGGTATGAAAATATTTTTGGGAGAGACATAGTGGCTTTATTTAGAATATACTTCAATAAGATTTCTGAGGAATAGACACTACGGCAGAGCTGAAAAATCTGCAAATTAAGAAGGATTTCTATTCAGGATTCTCTGAAGGAAATTAAGTACAAAAAAGACTTTGAGCTTTGAGTCTGGCTGGGGAAAGATTAAGGAAAGAGAAGACTCCCATTGGGAGAGAAAGCTAAGGAGAAACTCAAAGGAGAAACATGTGTAAGGAGTTTTCAGTTGAAATGTAGTGCTACATGATTTTGACTCGTCCTCATCATCCCTGGAATTTTCGATTAAATTATCCTCAACAAAATTCTATCATAACCTTGGTATGAATGTTTTTTTTTTAAGAAATCAGAGAAGAAGCCCAAATCTTGTGATATGAGAGGAGAGGAATCAAAACAGAAGGACGTAGGAGCAAAGAACAGCAGAAAACACTACCCTATAGATTATGGCATTGAACATGGATCATGTTCCAAAGCCAGGTAGGAGTCATCATAACCTCTCCATGGGACTCCGGTCAGATTCATAAAATGGATATTTAACTTTGCATAAATAAAACGTTAAGGGCATGGATCCTGGGATGCAAGAACCTTTAGTGGTGGAGAGGCACAGAGGTCTATCATGGATAAGTGGAAGAGAAATTTCCTTGAAGAACACATCAGCTAGCTGAGATCTGAAATGTGAAACAAAAATATCCATGTGGAGGGGAGATGGAGAGTGCCGAAGGCAAAGAAAATGGTTTATGCAAAAACCCAGGTGAAGGAGATAACATGCCATATTCAAGGAGCTAAAATGACTTCTGATCTACTAAATTATAGAATAGAAGATATAGTATGCTGAAAAATAAAAAAGAGAAATATACAAGAATCAGACTATAAAGAGCCCTCCCTCTAGTTTATACGAAAGATTGGACTTCATTATGAGGAAAATAAGGAGTCATTAATGATTTTAAATAGGGGAATAATAATATGACAATATCACACTTAGACCCAGAAAAACAGATCTTTTTACATGGCTTCCTCTGGCCATGCCTCTACCCACAGGGCAAGGAATCCAAAGGGCCAAGGATACGAAACCATCGGTACCCAAGTCCATACTTCTAAAGCATGCTCTGTGTATACAATCACACAGAATTCCATGCCCAAATAATCCCAAACTGCTTCTATGGCCTGTGTGGCCTCTTCCCCAGGTCTGTCCCCTAAGGGTAGATCTTACCTGTAGACTTACTTCCAGGCCTGAAGGAAGGTCCCTGAACAGCCGTTAAGGGGATGATGGCTGTGGACAGACAATGATCAGATACGCAGGTTGGAGTGTATATATATAAGTGCATGTAATGGCACTTATATCTAAGTGCCCTGGCAGTCATGGATGGAGCATGAAGGTAGAGAAGGGAAGAGCTATGTATCTCCATTTATACTCTTGCTTGAGTGCCATGAATTTTGGGACTGGGCCAGATTATTACATTTGTGCTTTAAAAGATCACTCTGTGTTACAGAGAATGGAATGGAGGCACAAAGGACTGGCAAAAAGTATAGTATTTAATAATCTGTTGAAATATTCCTGGAAAGTGTTGATATGTTCTAGTCCTGGGTGGTGACAGTTGGAATGGAGATAATTTGATAGAATTTAGTGTTTGCTGTGGGGACTGAGATGGAGTGATAAGTCAAAGATAACATCCAGTTTTTCGGTTTTCAAAACTGGGTTGATGGTAGTAAATTTTATTGCAATAAAAACCATAAGAGGAAGAAGAGTTTACAGACAGATGTCGACTTCAGTTTGGAAAGTAACGAATTTAAAGTGCCTGTGGGAATCAAGAGGTAGATGCCCATTGAGGCATTGGATTTTGTCATCTAAAGAGCTATATGCTGGAGAAATGTGAGACTTATTAGCAAATGATAGTAACTGAAGCCCTTGGAGTAGATGAAATCATCTGAAGAGTGGTAGACGAGAAGAGAACTGAGGAGAGACCAGTGAGTAAAACCAACAGTTAAGGGATAAAAATTTGAAAAGAACTCCAACATTAATTGTGTCCAAGGACATAGATAGTGTGCTGCAAAGGAGGTTAGTGAAATAAGGTAAATAAAATAAATAACATAAATTACTTCATAAACTGAATCAGTAAAATTACATACAGGTTATGCTTTAATAGCAACACCACCTACTAATCCTGGGGTTATAGCCTGCAAAGACTTTCAGCAGTTTTTTAAAAGTATTTAATGCATGCAATACAAGAGCCACTCCCTACCAATGATATTCTTTAAGTGCCTGTTTTTAAGGATCAGGAAAATGTGCCTTATTTAATGATATTCTTTAAGTGCCTGTTTTTAAGGATCAGGAAAATGTGCCTTATTTAGTAATTATAGTTGAAACAGAAAGTAATTGATTATGCTATTATGTACTGTTTATATTTAGTTGTATTAAAATTATTTAATTTATGTGCTGTTCATTGAGTACAATATTCCAGACACCATGCTGAGAACATTTTACTCATAATTTCATTTAGTCCTCATGAAAAACTTATAAAGTAGCTATTTTATTATCCACTTTTACAAATAAACAAACTGGAGTTTAGGGAAATGAAGTAATTTGGCCATGATCACAGAGCCCATAAGCAGCAGAGTTGGATTTTGAACTTAGGCTGATTAGCATCAAACATCTTGACACTACACATTTATTTTGGTATTAGGAAGGAATGCAGAGATACATATACTCTTAGCAGTTGATAGAAGTTTGAGTGGACTTGCTTGACTCACCATAATTTGTAATAATAAATAATTTTAGGACATTCACATATTGACTTTCCTATCTTGTGTTCACTTTTGAAAAAAAATGAACCAACTTTGAATTAGCTATTTCTTTCTGCTACGTAATAAGTGACCAGAATGTTAACAGTTTTAACTGAAGCGTTTAAATTTTAATGTATCTTGCTATAATATCCAACCACTTCTTGGCACCTGTACTATTCAAGTTATATAGAAAAATCTCTTTATCTTAAAAGAATTGAGAAAAACACAATTTTATTTAAACGTGAAAATTCCTAACTAGATAATATTTAAAATCCAGTTTATTAATTAAATACTTTCTAACACAAAATCATGAGGAATTCTAAATAAAATAATATAGAGATAAGCCTAGGTAAAGTAACATAACACAAAGTAAAGTAAAATTTGAAAAGTAGGGGCCGGCCTGGTGGCGTAGCGTTTAAATGCTCACTTTCTGCTTCTGCAGCACAGTGTTCGCAGGTTCAGATCCCAGGTGTGGACATGGCACCACTTGGCAAGCCATGCTGTGGTAGGCGTCCTACATATAAAGTAGAAGAAGATGGGTATGGATGTTAGCTCAGGGACAGTCTTCCTCAGCAAAAAGAGGGGGATTGGCAGCAGATGTTAGCTCAGAGCTAATCTTCCAGAAATAAAACAAAAAAGTGAGAGGATCATGAGAATATCTGATCAGAAACTTAAAAAAAAATTTGTAAAGTGAAGAATTTTAGTTGACTCATTGATTATTACCATGCAAAGTGAAACTGCTAAAGAATTGAAACATATTTTCACAATCCTCCTAAATTTTTTTGTACACTAGAAATTTTTTAACATTTTTTTCTTTGAGCATAAAAGTAAATTTCAGCATCATTCCTATTCATGTCATCATAAATTCCTAATTAGCTAGGCATAACTAATGAGATATGACATTATTTTTAATTACTATAATAACCTGTAAGAACCTCCATATGCTGTTTTAAATGTAAAGATGATATATCTAAATGAGTTTTAGTAAGCCATGTTATGAGGAGGTCATGTCATAAAATGGCGTAACAACACCGAAGAATGTAAGGTGGACGGACAATATCAATAAATAAACATTTAACCTTCCAGATGTAGACCAACAGAAACTTAGGCAAAAAATAAAACGTAGTGGGAGGAGAAGGAAATACTGACTCTAAGAAAATTACTTTAATAAAGATGTTCTGTCTACTCCTAAATACGCATAAAACATCCATTATTCTCTTTTTTCAGATTCATATATATGCACATATATTAGAGACAGGAAGAGGAGATAGAAAAAGAAGGTGAGACATTCTAGTGAAGTAGAAAAATAGGTAAATCTATCATTTCTTAAGCAATGATTTTAATAAACATTTTAAGCTTTCTCTGACTATGGTCTCTTTTTCTACAACCATTATCACCAATAATTAAATTTTATTGAGTCAGAGCTTCCCAAAGCATGAATACTCTCGTCAAGTACATTAGATCCTCTTAGATACTGAATTAATCTTTTCACACTCTGAGAGTTTCCAATTTGTGAAATATTCTTTTAATATATTAAGCTTATTTCCCTACTTCCTGATTTGTCATGTTTTAGTGACTTAATTCCTTTTCTATACTGTAAGATTTTAAGATTCATTAAGATGTGGTAAGGGTGGAAGAGAAGCAGTAGGCTTAGTATTACCAAGTTGTCAACAAACTAAGAAGAAAAGCTATATGCTGCCCCTGCTTTAGAATTACATGGTCTTATGATAACCACATTCTTCTACCCATCTATACATTCAGCTTTTAGTAGGTTAATTGCTAACCTACACCTCAGAACTTTCCCTTCAATTAATCACCTATTCAAAAAGTACTTGAAATCATCTCCTATGTACCAGACATTATATTTTGTGCTCAGAGTGCAGAAATGAATAACGTAGTTCCTGATCTCATTGAACTCATAGTCTATGGGGAAAGAAGTAAAAAAACCAATGATTACAGTGTGGTTTGTTACTGCTCTCATAAAAATATGCCCATGTGCTATGAAAGCAATGGAGAAACTTCTCAATTAGCCTATCAGATCTGGGACATTTTCTCAGAAGAGGTTGGTTAGTCTTGAGATGACTCTTGAAGTCTATGAAGAACTTTCCCAAGCAGAGAAAAGGGATAAGGATGTTCCATGCCTGAAGAATAGCATGTAAGAATACAAAGCACAGATTTAGCATCAGGAGTCCAAAAACTTAAAATTAATTAGAATGGCATAAGTGGAGACCACACATGGGACAGTAGCAGGAGATAGACAGTGCTAGAAAAAGACACAGGAATCTTGTGCAGTAAACTAAGAAATTTGAACATTGACCTGAAGTCTATAGCCTAGCTCAGAAAGTTGGACCCAAAGTAAGATAGTTGTAGTGGTGATGGAGTTAGGAGGAAATAGGAGTAAAGGATTGCATGCAGAGGAGTGATTAAGAGGCCTGGGACTGACATACATGTACATAGGGATTCACTGATGACAAGGTGACAGATGTTAAAGGTGAAAAGCATCTTTGGCATAGTATCTGATGGACTATATCTTTGAAATATTAAAGCGTTAGTGGCCAGTTAATGGCAACTAATAGGACACTCAGATCTGGATCTGAGGAGAATGGTATAGACAAACACCAAGAAAGCAACATTATATAGGTGATAGGGTTTGGCTGAAGTCACCCAGGGAAGAGTACAAAGAGTGAGAACAGAGCGCAAGGATAGTGTCAAATTATTTTACTCAGAGGAGAAAACTTCAGTTCATGAAACATTAAATTTCAGATTTTTCAAATGATAGAATGTCATTTCTTTGTCAAATGTAAAGAATTCAAATCTATACAGTAAGCCAGCTCTAATGTGATCTTTATTTTTTAAACATTGTTTACAATGAGGATGATTTTCATGACTTTTGATCTAATCTTCACATTATGTTCAGAGACAGATCCATCCTGAAGCTAAAGGAGCTTAAACATCAGGGCCCCTCATTTGCATAGGTTCCTTCCAAGGTCCAGAAAACGGTCCAGCAATGTGTTCATGTGGTCATATGATTTTTTTGAAGTTTGTGAAAATGAAATATTTCCACTGCAATTGGTTAAGAATCACTGTCTTTTTCTGTTTATCTTCCCCTTTTGGTAGGTAGCATAGGATGACTTTGGCATTTGGGAGATACAGCTAAGCAGAAGTTCAAGTGGACATATATTTAGTTTGAGTTTAGTGGGAAATATTTATGTGAGTCACAGTCACCTCTGCATACAATTAGATTACTGCTGCCTGTTCCAGTGCAGGAATAATTCCCAGAAATCCTCTTCCACTCATTGACCTAAGGTGCTACAGGACCAGAGTCACATTCTGATTTGAGCAGGCCTGGTGGTACCCCAGCCTCTGAGTTAGGGAGGATAATTTGGCTGTGAAATGTCTGGAGCCAGAAGTTAGCATGTAGAAAATTCTTCTAAATCTTACTCATATATTTTAAAAACTTCTCAGAGGCTTTCCCAAATTTGAAAACAATTTTAGAAATTTCACAACATTTACGATAATATATAAAGCTAAAAACGTCTCTTGTAAGCTTTCCAAAATAAATACATTTGATTTGATCAAACATTCTAGGAAAAAAACTGTTTATTTTTCTCTTCTCTATGTATAAAAAGGTATAAGGAAACCATTGCAATATAAAAAGTTGATCAAAGAGTATGCAGACAAAAATGTAGGGGAGAAAAGTATTATAGAAGGTGTCATGAAATTAATTGAGTGTCGTGCTAATTTTCTGGACTTTTGTGGTGTTTCTGATTTTTGACCATTTTTTCTAATGTAATATTAATTATGATTTCTTTCTCATTCTAAATAGATACTTTTGTACTTAGCTATACATGTATAATTTTGCATTACTTTGTTAAAAGGAACCTCTGAAATTGTATAAGATTCACTTCCCACAAAACCTAGTTCTTCCCTAATAATGTTCTCATCAGTGCCATGGAGAAAGGAAAACAGCTTGAAAATATTTATTTAATAGTCACTGCATTATTATTGAAAAAATAGAGAAAAAAAGTTAGTGAATACTACCCAAAGATATTCATGAAAATTATTTCTAGATTCTCCACTGATATTCTAATTTCTTTAAATGATTTTTAATCCACCAAATACTATTATGATAGATAACTATTTCAAAGGCATCATTATCATATAATAAATTTGCATGGATATTGGAACGCTGTAATTTATACATCATTGATTTAAAGGAATTTTGGTCTATTTTACACTTTTGAACAGTTATTAGCTACTAATTGGTGAAATATAGAGCTTAATAGGACAGTGCAGACTCTTCCTACTTCGTTGCTTAAGCAGAAACAATATACTGAACTTAAAGTTCTTGAAAAAAAAGTCAGTTATTTTCCAGGTATAATGGTAGCTGTAAAAAAAAGACTTGGTTTTTGTTTTATTTAGCAAAGATATCCAACTGACCTACCACATTACAGGTAGACCTACTCTTAGGTGTTTGAAAGATAGAAACGCCAAAAAAAATCCATAAAAATCACTGTCCTAATATGTTAAGTGTAATCCTTGCAGGTACTGATATTTAGAGATGAATAAGTGAAAAAGCCCATTCTCCAAAATGTCAATTGTGCAGTTTGTGCTGGCCTGAAGCATCACAAAATTGCAAAATACCACACACCAGACAATGTGAGAAGCTTCACCTTCCAGGTAGAATGGATTTCTGAAAACTAACCACTTTTATAACATTTCTCCGCAGTGCTGAGTGAATTTGAGGTACACATATTTTCCCTTTGAAGTCAATTATGCCCTAATTTATCAAGATCAATACTTTAAACTCTTTATCTATAGTTTTTAAAATTTTATTTATCTCCAATATGATAATTTATAGTCAAACAAAGAACTGAATGAGCAAATTTTTCATATTATTTAGATCTGGAAGTGTAGTCAGATTATTTTCACAAGATATTTTCCAGATTCTAAGCCAGATATATACATCTAGCTCTTCAGAAGAAAACACAGGGAGAATTCCCCTGTAATCTGTTTGAGGTAAATGTGTGTATGATGCGCACTGCCCCCATTTCATACTACCCTCACCTTTCTCAAGTTCTCTCTATCCTCTTCTAAATTTTCATTGAAATAGCGATTTGGATACATATGTAAATGCACATAAATAACAGCACTGAAAAATATGGGCAGCAATTGATCATATACCAGAATCTAGAGGAGTATACACAAACTATCATACCAATAGGCTGGATTTGATCGCTGAATTAGTGTCATGTTATTATTCACACCCTTCTTGCTCTAAATAGCTTATGCAGTAGGTTAAATTACTGTTCTCTTAAATATCTAGCTATATTGTTAATTTACATGCAATATCTTGCCATGCTTCGTACCTATTCTAACTTGAAAAAGAAAAAAGAATGTCAAAATATAAGTAGTTTTCCAGCAAATGGTGGTTTTTTTGTAACTGAAACTCAATATAAGTGTTAGTTCTTGGACTACAAAACAAAAGTAACAGTTTGGTTTCTAATCTAAAGCACTATTTAATTATGCATTGTACAATTACTGTTTAAATTCATACATCTGCTAAATTAAATCTTGAAAATTAAACTCCCATTTCTCTTATAGATCAATCAGAATTATGTTGACTGGGTGATTAATTGTGGTTCTGTGCTTATAGCACACAAGAAACTGCCTGAAGCTTTAGCTAAATGTTTTCCCCTAAATCCATTAGTAATGTAATCATCTTGGCTACCAAACAATTAAATTTCAATCACTCTACAGTTTGTCTAAGAATAGTTCCCCTAATAAAGTATATATGGACTACCTGGTCTGGTAGAATTTTTTTTCTTTCCAGAATATTTTTCCTACCTAAAGATATGAATGAAAATCAGAGAAATGAAAGAAATACTCTTCAAAGTCTTCATCTTGATCTTTGTAGCAAGAAAATAACTCAGCATTTCACAAAGGATGAACTACATTGGCATCCTGCCATTTTAATACACTTCTGTATTAGCCTGACCCTATCTGTACACATTGATTGGAACACTGTGCTGTGTGTTCTTTACAAATGGCTCAGAATAAATGACCGTGCTGTGAAAGAGTCATTACAAGACAATTTAACTAGTGCTTACAGATCTTCAGTTGTTGAAGGAAAAGAGGGAGATTATCCAGAACTAATAAGGTGGCAATGACATTCAGTAGATCAAGATAAAAAGCAACAAGAAAAAGAAAAGAATAAAAGAAATGCAAGAGAATTGCCAAATCTTCTTCCTGTTCTAGGAGTTAAGATTGATTTAGGACCACAGAATAATTTCTCTGGTCATTGTAGTGGAAAATGCTACCATCGAATAAAAATGTATTTATTTGCATACATACCTGAGCTTTACAGCACAACTAGTCAGGCAACCAAGAAGATAAACTATGTTAGTAGCAATGAACAATTAAAAATCCAACATAAAAAACAGGAGAACGTGTGTGTTTTTATTCACGATGTAAAACAAGTCAGATCAGTGTCCCTAGATTGAGTGAATGTCTGGGTAACTGGAAGTTCTGAAACTTGTGATGTGTGCTTTGTGGCAAAAACGCTGGGCCTCAGTGAATAAACCAGGGTTCAGTATCTGAGATCATTACATCATCAGTGATAATGTAATAGGATTAAGAAGCTTGGGGTAGTGAGTGTTCCCAGAGTTGACTTCTCCCCACTGTAATTTCTGAAAAATAAGAGTATCCTAATGACTCTGAGAAGAGTTGAGGAGTACAGATGTTACTGGGCCAAGTATCAATAATGTAAATTAAACTTCAATTTCAGTTTGGGTTTTCATAGAGGTGAACTTTCTGGTTACAAGAAAAAGTCTCTTTGTTTTCTTTGTTTCAGTTATTAAAGTAATGAGACTGTGCTTCTCTGAATTGTAGACTTACACGATCAATATACTTTTCAAAATATCTAAGAGTCTTAAACAGGGCTCATTTGAGTACATGCGGGAGACTTGGACTCAATAAATATTATAAGTAAATAAATTGCATGGAGATATTCTAAATGTCCCCATCTTTTCTCTCTTGTAAGTTGGTGAATGTATGTGCTGAGTGGGCTTATTAATGGATAGAATGGGTTCAATATTAAAACGGGCTTGAAAATATTTCTCAAATGGCATATTTGATTTCATGGAAGTGAGCTACAAGATACTAATATGAAATGTTGATTATACTGTTGTGTTTAATGTAATATGGCCACATCCTCTTATGAGAATATATCCTACTACATTGTGATATAACACATGAAGCCCTTTCTCTGTCCTAAGAGTCACTGATTTCTGTCATAAACCCTGATGCCATTTCCATACTGAATGATTTAGGTCACAAGTTTCTAAAAAAGTTTTTTCAGTCCCTCTACTCTTGGGAAAGTTCCAGTGCACACTCATTAAAACCAGAGGTTTAGGGCCGGGCCAGTGACACAGTGGGTAAGTCTGCTTTGTCCACTTCAGCTGCCCAGGATTCACTGGTTCAGATCCTGGGCACAGACCTACACACCTCTCATCAAACCATGCTCTGAGAGCACCCCACATACAAAATAGAGGAATACTGGTACAGATGTTAGCTCAGTCACAGTCTTCCTCATCAAAAAAAAAAAAAAAAAAAAACCAGCAACAACAAAAACAAAAGCCCAGAGGCTCACTATGGCATTGAATCTCAAGGGGGTGGGATGTATACCCCTTCTGGGGAGACATCAAAGTTTCTGATAGCGGACTCATTAGAAAAGATCCTATAGGTGATTGTAATGTGTGCCTCTAGGTGAGGAACAGCTCCCCACCTCATGCTTGAAAATGATGGATTTGGGATAGTTACTCTGAAGTAGTTGCTAAGAGCTCCTTAAAAATAGACACAGGATCAGGTCTTCTCCATCTCAAGGGAGAAACCTGCTAATCATCTCTGATACCTTCTCCCTCTTTTACATGCTGCACTTAATCCATCATCAGGTATTGCTAACTCTGCTTCTAAAACACATTTGGAACCTGTGCACTTTTCTCCTTCTCCACTACAATAAGACAAGCCCCACACCCAGCATCTTTCTCCTGAACCACTGCAGTATCCTCCTAATCATTTTCCCCATTTCCAGTGTTGCTCTTTTCCAAGCCACTTCCCATACAGCAACAGAGTAATCAATTTAAAACATAAATAAACTCATGTCACCCTACATAGAACCCTTTCGTGACTTTACAACACACTGGGGCAGGAGTTAGGGTTGGGGGAGAAATCCAATACCTTTAACATGGTCCTCAATCCCTAGGCTAATTGCTCAGGCCCAGCCTTCTGTCAGTTCAAGATCCCATAGGCTCTTTACTTGCTCTTCTGCCTGAAACTCTCTTCCTTGACTTTTCTGCTTACAAATGCCACTCTTCCCTCAGATCTTACTTTAAAACACTTTCCCTGAAATGACTCAATATAAAGTAGGAACTTCTGTAATATTTTTTGTGGAAATACGGACTTTTATTTCATAGTACTAATCATTTTAGTAATTATATCCTACAGGGACAGATTAGTTGGGGGATTATTCTCCCCCAACCCTAACTCCTGCCCCAGTGTATTGTAAAGTCATGAAAGGGTTCTATGTAGGGTGACATGAGTTTATTTATGTTTTAAATTGATTACTCTGTTGCAATATGGGAAGTGGCTTGGAAAAGAAACTTGTTTAGTAAGTTTCTAAGAGCAGGGACAATGTTTGTTGGTTCACCACTCTGTATTCAGAATGTAGTATGATGCCAAGTAAATAATAGGTACTCAATAAATTGGTGAAAGGATGAATGAATGTATGATGGTGTGGTTTTTTTAGCTTTATATATTTATTTCTATACTTTATTTTTGTAGTTAACATTGGTTTAGAACATTATATGGATTTCAAGTGTACATCATTATATTTTGATTTCTGTTAGATTACATCATGTTCACCACCCAAAAACAAATTACCATTCATCGCTACACACATATGCCCAGTCACCCTGTTCGGCCTCCTACCTCCCACTTTCCCTTCTGGTAACCACCAATCTAATCTCTGTATCTATGGGTTTGTTTGTTGTTCCTGTTGTTGTTTTTATCTTCTGCTTATGAATGTGACCATCTGATATTTGACTTTCTTTCTCTGACTTATTTCGCTTAGTATACTATCCTCCAGGTCCATCCATGTTGTTGCAAATGTCAAGATTTCCTATTTTTTATGGCTGAGTAGTATCCCATTGTGTATATATACTACATCTTCTTTATGCATTTGTCCCTTGATGGGTACTTAGGTTGCTTCCAAGTCTTGGCTATCGTAAATAATGCTGCAATGAACATAGAGGGAAATATATGCTTAAGCAGTCATGTTTTCACATTGTGTGGGTAAATATCCAGCAGTGGAATAGCTGGATCATATGATAGTTCAATTTTTAATTTTTGAGGAATCTCCATACAGTTTTCCATAGTGGTTGCATCAGTTTTCATTCCCACCAGCAGTGAATGAGAGTGGCCTTCTCTACATATCCTCTCCAACACTTGTTACTTCTCTTCTGGTTAATTATGGTCATTCTGACAGGAACCAGGTGATATATCATTGTAGTTTTGATTTGTATTTCCCTAATAATTACAGGTGTTGAAGACCTTTTCATGTGCCTGTTTTGTATCTTTTTTGGGAAAGTGTCTGTTTAGATCTTTTGCCAATTTTAATTAGGACATTAGTTTTTTTTGTTGTTGCAATGTATGACTTCTTTATATATTTTAGATATTGACTCCTTATCAGATGTATGGTTTGCAAACATCTTCTCCCAATTATTAGGTTGTCTTTTCATGTTATTGATGGTTTCCTTTGCTGCGCAGAAGCTTTTTAGTTTTATGTACTCCCATTGTTTATTTTTTCTTTTGTTTCCTTTGCCTAGTCAGACATGGTTTTTGAAACTATGCGGCTAAGACCGATGTCGAAGAGCATACTGCCTATGTTTTCTTCTAGAAGTTTTATGGTTTCAGGTCTTATATTCAAGTCTTTAATCCATTTTGAGTTGATTCTGTGTATGGTGTAAGATACTGGTCTACTTTCATTGTTTTGCATGTGGCTGTTCAGTTCTCCCAAGACTGTTTATTAAAGAGACTTTCCTTTCTCCATTGTATGTTCCTGGCTCCCTTATTGAAAGTTAGCTGTCCATATATGTGTGAGTTTATTTCCAGGCTTTCAATTCTGTTCCATTGATCTGTGTGTCTGTTTTTGTTCCAATACAATGCTGGTTTGATTATTATATGTTTGTAGCATATTTTGAAATCAGAGAGTGTGATGCCTCCAGCTTTGTGCTTTTTTCTCAGGATTCCTTTGGCTATTTGGGGTCTTTGTTGTTCCATAAAAATTTATAGGATTCTTTATCCTATTTCTGTGAAAAATGTCTTTGGAACTTTGATGGGGATTGCATTGAAAGTGTAAATTGTCTTAGGAAGTATGGACATTTTAATTATGTTAATTCTTCCAAACCAAGAGTACAGATTTTCTTTCCATAGCTTTGTATCTTCTCCAATTTCTTTCAACAATGTTTTATAGCTTTCAGTGTACAAGTCTTTCACCTCTTTGGTTAAATTTATTCCTGAGTATTTTATTCTTTTTGTTGCAATTGTAAATGGCATTGTATTCTTAATTTCTCTTTCTGCTACTTCATTGTTAGTGTATAGAAATGCAGCTGAGTTTTGTATGTTGATTTTGTATCCTGCAACTGGACTGTATTCATTTATTATTTCTAAAAGTTTTTTAGTGGATTCGTTAGAGTTTTCTATATATAAAATTGTGTCACCTGCAAATAGTGACAGTTTCACTTCTTCCTTTCCAATGTGGATCCCTTTTATTTCTTTTTCTTGCCTAATTGCTATGGTTAGGGCTTCCAATACCATGTTAAATAAGAGTGGTGAAAGTGGGCATCCTTGTCTGGTTACTGTTCATAGAGAGATAGCTTTCAGTTTTTCTCCATTGAGAATGATATTAGCTATGGGTTTGTCATATATGGCCTTTGAAGTACTTTCCTTCTCTACCCATTTTATTCAGAGTTTTTATCATAAATGCATGCTGTATCTTGTCAAATGCTTTCTCTACATTTATTGAAATGATCACGTGGTTTTTATTCTTCATTTTGTTAATGTGTTGTATCAAGTTGATTGATTTGTGGATGTTGAATCATCCCTGCATCCCTGGAATGAATCCCACTTGATCATGGTGTACAATCTTTTTAATGTATTGTTGTATTAAATTTGCTAGTATTTTGTTGAGGATTTTTGTATCAATGTTCATCAGGGATATTAGCCTGTAATTTTATTTTTTTGTGTGTTGTCCTTCTCTGGTTTTGGTATCAGGATAATGTTGGCCTCACAGAATGAGTTAGGAAGCTTCCCCTCCTCTTCAATTTTTTGGAAGAGTTTCAGAAGGATCGGTATTAAATCTTCTTTAAATGTTTGGTAGAATTCACCAGGGAAGCCGTCTGGTCCAGGATTTATTTTTTGGGAGGTTTTTGATTACTGTTTCGATCTCCTTACTGGTGATTGGTTTATTCAAGTTCTCTACTTCTTTTTGATTCACTTTTGATGGTTGCATGATTCTAAGACTTTATCCATTTCCTCTAGATCATACAATTTGTTTGCATATAGTTTTGCATAGAGTTCTCTTATAATCTAATGCACTTCTGAGGTGTCAGTTATAATTTCTCTTCTTTCATTTCTTATTTTATTTATTTGAGGCTTCTCTCTTTTTTTCCTTGCTGAATCTAGCTAAAGCTTTGTCAATTTTATTTATCTTTTCAAAGAACCAGCTCTAGATTTCACTGATTTTTTTCTATTTTTTTAATCTCTTTCATTTATTTCTGCTCTGATTTTTGTTATTCCCTTCCTTCTACTGATTTGGAGCTTTGTTTTCTCTTCTTTTCCCAGTTCCTTTAGGTACACTGTTAAATTTTTTATTTGAGATTTTTCTTGTTTGTTGAGGTAGGCCTGTATTGCTATAAACTTCCCTCTTAGAACCACTTCTGAAATATCTCATAAATTTTGGAATGTTGTATTTTCATTTTCATTTGTCTCCAGGTATGTTTTTATTTCTCCTTTGATTTCTTCATTGACCTTATCATTGTTTCAGCAGCATTTTGTTTAATCTCCACATATTTCTGGCTTTTCCAGTTTTCTTCTGGTTTATTTCTAGTTTCATACCATTGTGGTCAGATATGATGCTTGGTATCATTTGAATATTCTTAAATTTATTGAGATTTGTTTTGTGGGCTAATATGTGATCCTTCCTGGAGAATCTTCCAAGTGATTTGAAAAGAATGTGTATTCTGTGGTTTTTGGATGGAATGTTCTGTATATGCCTACTAAGTCCATCTGGTCTGATGTGTCATTTAAGGCCAATTTTCGTTGTTGATTTTCTGTTTGGATGACCTATCCGTTGGTGTATGTGGAGTGTTAAAGTCCCCTACTATTATTGTCTTACTGTCTATTTCTCCTTTTATGTCTGTTAATAATGGCTTTATATGTTTAGGTGCTTCTATGTTGGGTACATAGATATTTACAAGTGTTATAGCCTCTTATTGGATTGTTCCTTTTATCATTATGTAGTGCCCGTATTTGTCTCTTATTACAGTTTTTGTTTAAAGTCTGTTTTGAATGATATAAGCATTGCTATCCCTGCTTTCTTTCCATTGCCTTTTGCATGGAGTATCTTTTTCCATCCTTTCACTTTCAGTTTGTGTGTGTCTTTGGGTCTGAAGTGTGTCTCTTTTATGAAGCATATATATGGGTCTTGTTTTTTTATCCTATAAACTACCCTATGTCTTTTGACCAGACCATTTAGGCCATTGACATTTAAAGTAGCTATTGATAAGTGTGTACTTACTGACATTTTGTTACTTTTTTCTGGGTGTTTTAGTAGTTCTTCTCTATTCCATTCTTCTTCTCTTGCTCTCTTCCCTTGTGGTGTAGAGGTTTTTTAGTATTATGTTTGGGTTCCTTTCTCTTAATTTTTTATGTATTTATTATAGGTTTCTGGTTTGTGATTACCTTGAGGTTCATATATAATAACCCACTTATATAGCAATCTATATTAAGCTGATAGTGTCTTAAGTTTGATCTCTTGTTAAAAGCTCTATTCTTTTACTCCCCTCCTCCCACACTTTATGTTTTTGATATCATATTTCACTTCTTTCTTGTGCATGCGTATCCTTTACCCTTTTATCATGGAAACAGATAATTTTAGTACTTTTATTTTTTGACCTTCATATGAGCTTCATAGGTGGTTGATCTGCTACCTTTACTGTATATTTCCCTTTATCTGTGATCTTATTTTTTTTTTTTTGGTAACTTTCTTATTTCTATTTGTAGTTTTTGTTTTCCAATTAAATAAGTTCCTTTAGCATTTCCAGTAAGGCTGGTTTCTTGGTGATAAATTCCTTTAGTATTTGCATGTTTGGAAAACTGTTTATCTCTGCTTCCATTCTGAATGATAATTTTTCTGGGTAGGGTCTTCTTGGCTGTAAGTTTTTTCCTTTCAGCACCTTAAATATATTGTGCCACTCCCTTCTAGCCTGTAAGGTTTCTGCTGAGAAGTTAGCTGATAGCCTTATGAGGCTTCCTTTGTATATAACTTGTTTCCCTTCTCTTGTAGCTTTTAGGATTCTCTCTTTACCTTTAATTCTTGACATTTTAATTATAATGTGTCTTGGTGTGGGCCTCTTTGGGTTCATCTTGTTTGGTGTTCTCTGTGCTTCCTGTACCTGGATGTCTGTTTCCTTCATTAGGTTAGGAAAGTTTTCAGCTATTATTTCTTCAGATAGATTCTCTGCCCCTTTGTCTCTCTCTTCTCCTTCTGGGACATCTATAACATGGATGTACTTGATGTTAGTGTGCTTGGTGGTGTCCCGTAGACTGTCCTTGTTCTTTTTAATTCTTTTTTCTTTTATCTGTTCAGCTTGAGTAATTTCTTCTAGTCTTTTCTCCAGCTCGCTGATCCATTCTTCTGTATGATCTCCTCTGCTATTAAATCCCTCGAGTGAATTTTTCATTTCCATTATTGTATTCTTCATTTCTGCTTGGTTCTTTTGTATATTTTCCAGTTCTTTGTTGAAGTTCTCGATGAATTCACCCATTCTTCTCCCAAGATCAATGAGCATTTGTATGATTATTAGTTTCAGCATCTTATCAGGTAGATTGTTTATCTCTGTTTGATTTTGTTCTTTTTCTGAGGATTTGTCCTGTTCCCTTACTTGGGACATATTCCTTTGTCTCCTCATTTTGCCTCTTTCTCTGTGCTTATACCCATGATTAGGTTCAGCTATGTCCCCTGATCTTGGAGAGGTGGCCTTATCTGAAAGATGCCTTGTGAGGCCCAGCAGTGTGCCTCCCTCTTCTCATCAGTTTCAAATGTTCCAGGAGTGTCCCCTGTGTGAACTATGTGTGTCCTGTTTTGGCAGGTTGCTCTTGCTGCAGGGGCAAAGGGAAGGCTAGGCTGTCCCGCTGGCTGGCTGGTTGTAATGCTCAGCTGTGTGTGGCTGCTATGTTCCCTTCAATCACTTTATCGGGCATGGGGAGCCCCAGCACAGTAGGATACAAGGTTTAATAGCACCTTCCTGCTGCTCTTTTTCTGTTAAGTGGGTAGGCCTGCAGCATGGCTGGTTGCTGGGCTCAGGGGCTTACAATTGCTACAAGCCTCCAGCTTAGAAAGCTGTTGTCAGCTCTTTCAGGAGTGCATCCAGGTGGGTCTGGTCCCAGGTGCAGCAGCACACAGTTGTTTCAGGCATTGGAAGATGGGGCCAATTCCCTTCAAGGTTGTTTGAGAAGCACAAGTCTGCTGCAGCTGACAAGCCCCACTGCCCACAGGCCCACACACCCCATCAATGCCACCCTGCCCTGTACGCATGCCCCAACCCACTGAAACAAACCCACTTGCCTCACTGCAGAGATCCCACACACTCCACTAATGCAGGCCCATCCCTCATGCATACCCTGCCCACAAAGGAGGACCCACTTACCTCACTTCAAGGTCCCACAGCCCCTGCCTATAGGGGCCCACAAGTTGCCCAAGGGCTTGCTGTTGGGTGGGGCTAGTCCCTAGGGTAGGCTACCTGCCCTGCATTAAATTGGTCCTCTAGTGGGTGGGGCAGACTCCTATGCTAACAGGCCAAGAGAAGACCTCCAATGATGTCTGCCAGCATCTGTGTTAGCACATCTGTATCAGGTCACAATAATAGCTGTTGACAAAATCTCAGTCCTTGGGGAGATGGTCTCAGCTTGGTGAAATCTCACCTCTCATCAAGATGTGCCCAGAACATATCAAATGAGTCTCTTTTCACCAAAGGACTGTACGTCTTTCTTTCTGGTGATTTTGTGTTGCTTTCTGAAAAAGGTTAATTTGTGCATGTGCCTTTTAACAGTAGGCTTTTGCCTCCCATGTTTGCTAGCTGTTCTGGGGGTATTCCCTGTTGTCTGTAGCCAGCAAAGCCAGATATAATGACACTCATGTTGGTTTCACTGAGTCCAAAAGCTGTTCAGTGTGGCAAAGCTCTCCTGCTTGGATCCCCTACTTTCCCAGAAAATGCTTCATAACTTAAGATTGCTCTTGGCCTTGAAGCACCACAGCTAGAATGTGGCTTTTTCTTCTCCAGAAAGGAATTTCTGCCTCTTCCACCTCAATCAGCACTGTCTCTTGTTGTGAGTGTTCTTGTCTATCTAGTTTTCAGTTCTCCCTCCAAAGGTAGTTGTAAATTTGTTGTGTGCATGGGAGGAAGTGAGTTCAGTATCCTCCTATGTCACCATCTTCCTAGCCTGTATGATGGTGTTTTTCAGGTGTCAATGTGGCTAGGCTACAATTCTAGCCTAATTTAATTTTAAAAAGTGCAAACCAAAGTGTTGCTCTGAAAATATTTTGCAGCTGCAACTAATGCCCTAATCAGTTGACTTTAAGCAAGGGAGCTTATCCTAGATAATCAGTTGGAATTCCTTAAAGGCAGGGCTGGTATTTCCCCAAGAGGGACAAGAATCTCCACCTGCTTCTATGGTTGAACTCTCACTGATGGAAAAGGAATAAATGAATGGATACTATCTGTGCCACTTTACTACATGTATGTGACCCTTGGAGCAAGACACTTATTTACTCTATGCAAAATGCAAACTTAGAGCACCTAACTCACAGAGCGGTTGACAGGATAAAAAATTTAATATGTAATGGTTATAAAACATTTGGCTGAATGTTTAGTATATAGTTGAAGAAATATTTGCTATTATTAATATGACATACTCATAAAATATGCTTTCATTAAAACTGATCTACTATTTTCGTATCAAATATGTCTGTAAAAAATATTTTGCAGTTGGGTCCATTTTCTGATTCAAAGAAAACAAAGTAACACAATACTTAAATAAAGAAAAGCACAAATTACTGACTCAAGGAAGAGTAAATACTGAGAAATTGAAGCAAAGTCTCTCCTCCTTGGTTCTCTTGTCTAATATGTATATTTCTTGAGTCAGTAATTTTCTTTATTTAAATATTGATAACTACTCAATACAAGCTTGACATTGGGAAGCCATATTGTAGAAAAGAAGCCATATTGCAACTGTGAATGGTCTCTGGGGAACTAATCCAGGTGGATATGCTCCAGGTTGCACATAGTCTAGATAATTAATAGTCACACTTTAGGGAATATGCATGCTTTATAGATTTATGTGTATATACTGCTTGTGGATATACTCCCAAGCTAAGTTCTAAGTTTGTGATTTCCCCAGCTGTGATAAGACAATAAAATTTTTAAGTTACCTAGAAATATAATGACCTCCAGAGAGAGATTCTATGCTTGTATTCATCATCAATGACAGCTGAAAAATCTGTTTTGGTAACTCCCAGTCTGTATCATCAGATGTTCAACACCCCTAACGCCCTCCCCTATAACCCACTGGCCTATATCACTGCTTCAAGAGTCTGTGCCCCCAGTAAGATGGTTCTTTAGGGTGTTAGTCTACCATCTTCTGATCAGCTAGCTCATCACCTAATAAAAGCCTTTTCTCTACCACCATCTTGCCCTCTGATGGACTGGCCTTTGTTTGTGGCAAGACTATGGACTTTGCATGGTAATAATATTGTTTTACTTTTGTTTTCACTGAAACAAAGTGAGATATATATATATATATATATATATATCTTAAATATCATATAAATTTGGATTAGGTACTCATTCATATTATGCTTGATTCATATATCAAGTTCCATATGAGGATATCCAATACTTAACTTGGATTCTAAATAGATGTTATTAAACAATAAACATAAAAACCATTTTAACTTCCAGCAGAGACATTGGTTAAAGTGGAAATGAGGGTGTGATTGATACATATTTGACAAAGGTTAACAATCAGCCATTCTGTTCAAGTACAGAGTAATCTGATATCTTATAGAATGTGCTTGATTTTCCAGTTGAACTATTTTTTAAGGTTTTTGCAAAAAATTAAATTTAAATAAATTCAGATGACTGTTTACCTTTTATATATCAATATAGAATATCAATAAGAAACTCAAAGCTTTAATCTACCAATGTTGCTTCAACATAGAACTAAATACAAATGTCTTTCATTTTCATTTAGGAGATATAGTGAAAAGGTAATAAGACTTTTCGGAAAAAATTTTTTGTTTATCTTTCAGTTATGGAGAGAAGCAAAAGATTCATATTTTCCTAGAGTATTTTTAACTGATTATCAACATTGTCATCACATCTGAAGACTGACAAAGACACTACCCTACACCTTCCTTGCCTGCTCTGCATGGCTCAGTTCTAGCAAGAGTCCTGCTAAATCACTTTAGAAAGAATCCCCTCCTCTTAAACCTGATCACTTTGGCCTGCTTTCAGCAAGAATTTTGTTAGATCAGTTTAGCAGGAATCCACCCTACCCTTGGTATCCCCTCTTAGTAAATTTTCCACCCACCAACCTCCCAATCTATTTCTTGGCTGCAAATCCCCACTTGCTATTTTCTGTATGCAGAGTTGAGCCCAACTCTCTCCACTATAGTGATAGTCCTGAATAGTCTCCCTTACTCTTATAACGTATATCAGAATATTTTTTTCTTTAACAAGACTCTAAAAATGAGTCAAAAAAGAGGAAAGTCTTTTTTTCCTTAAGCTTATCGTATATCTACCTGCATGTTGAGCAATCCAATAATACAAGAGAAAGATTTCAAGGAAATCGTGAGATTATTTAAAAAGATAACATAAGAGGGCAACAAAACAGAGTTTCTACATTCTCTGTCTCTCTCTTTCTTTTATGGTCACTTTGAAATGAAAATTATACTCTTTATAAGGTTTAACATTTGAAACAAACCATTTTAGTATTTTCCATTTTAATCGAAATAACAGAGTATAAAAATAACCCCGATGTTTTTCCAAAAAAAATTCATCCTACACTTAATAGTACTGAAAAATGTTCTAATGCAGATTGACAAGCAAAGTCTTTGCACTGAATAGTTGAGTTACATTTTTCTTATCAGCATTATGTTAAAGATTTACAGGTGGAATGATTTGAATTGGAAAATATCTAAATCTTCTTTCTACTGAAAAGCGTAAAAAGAGAAAAGTTGAATGGGTCAGAAGAGTAGGCTTGTTAACTAATATGTCATCCTACATATCAATAGGAGGGAAAAATTAAAATGTTCTCACAAATCCTGGATACAAACTCTCATATATCATGCTACATTTAATCTTAAAATTTTATACCTGAGAGAGGCTAAATGGTATTATAGTAGAAGTCATCACACTATAAAATTTTCATTTGAAAATCATTATATGTATGATAAGTTTTTCATTAGGGAACAATCATCTTTTTATGAAATAATTGTATCAAAGTCACATGATTACCAAAGGGAATTTTCTGGATGTATTAAAAGTTTAGAACAGAGATATCAAAATGTCATTCTGCATTTGGGTACATTAAATAGACACATGAGAAACCAACGTTTGTAACTCAAAACATTTTCAGACTTTAACAACTACTTAAGTCTCTCTGAAACTAAATAGATACCAGACAGGTATTTTGTGTGTGTGAAGGAGGAGGGCAAGAAAAAAAAATTGCCTCTTTATTTTCATGAACTTTCTATTTTCATTGCCACCTGAGCTAACATCTGTTGCCAATCTTCTTTTTTTCTTCTTTTTCTTCTCCCCAAAGCCCTCCAGTACATAGCTGTATATTCTAGTTGTAGGTCCTTCTGGTTGTGCTATGTGGGACACTGCCTCAGCATGGCCTGATGAATGGTGCCATGTCCTCATCCAGCATCCGAACCAGCAAAACCCTGGGCCACCGAAGCAGACGGCGTGAATTTAACCACGGGGCTGGCCCTCTATTTTCATGAACTTCTTACTGAACTTTTTTTTAATTAATAGACTTTACTTTTAGAGCATTTTAAGGTTTACAGAAAAATTGAGCAGGAATTACCAGGTTCTCATATACATCAACTCTCTCCCCACCTCACACTCAGTTTCCCTTATTACTAAGCTTTTGCATTGGTGTGGTATATTTGTTGTAATCAACGAGCCAATGCTGATGCATTATTATTAAATAAAGTCCATAATTTACATTGATTCACTCTTTGTGTTGTACCAGACAGGTAATTTTGATTAAATAAAATCTTTCACCATTTAAAAACTACTGATAACAAATTGATCACAGAGTAAAAGTTGATCGACAGATAAGCTGAAATAATCAATAGTAATACTTTATATAGTCACATAATATCTTCCACCTTTTCTGACACTTGCATTCTAAACCGGAAGTAGAAAGGGACAGGAGAGATCCCTGAATATCTGAAATCTAGTCTTGGGTTCATAATTAGGAACTAAATCTCCTCGTTCTTTTTTCTTCACGAATTTCTCAGGTGCTTGCAGCAGAAATCATTTTTTATTATAAGCAGAGAAATGAAGGGAGTGGCACCAATTAATAGTCACAAGCCCAAAGACTTAAGGCTCAATGTTAAAAATAAATATTCTAACAATCAGAATTACCTAAAGATTAGACTTGTTTATTCTTTCTAAGATGAGCATCTCCTCTTTGAACATGATTACCTGACAAAGGGTTTCAAGTAGGTGCTCAATTGAACAGTGAATCCATTATTGTGGCAGTATTTGATCGATATTGGACAATATGTTTAAAAGAGCCCATGCTTAGATTTATCATATATAAATAGCTTCAATGCAATGCAAATAATAATGGTCATATAATAACTGTGTGACTCATTTTCTTTTCTTAAAGCAACAAATAGATTAACAGAGAGAGACTGTTAGGAATAAACCCATGTGAAAAACAGTGGAAAATTTATAACTGTCATTTCTCTGCAAGCAAATCAAAGTCAACAATTAAAAATCTGTTCGAATATGTAGTGAAACAACTTCACAACCACTGTAAGATTTTTTAACTGATTTGGGAATTCTCTTGAGTGTGAATGTGTGTGTGCTATGTGCTTCTGTATGAGTAGTAAGTTCATGTGGATATTGCATGTATACATTGTGTGTGTACACATGAGTGTACTGTGTGTGTGCATTTTAAGGAACCATTTTTCGGTCAGGCCAGATTTAGGCCAATTTAAATTAGAGCAAGTTTAATTACAATTTTACTAGTTAGTCTTCAGAAATAAGGTTTAGGGAAACATTAGTGATGGAATTGGATTTTTAATTTAATTTAATTTAATATTGAATATATTAATAAATGACATCATCAAGGAGACCTATAATATTTTTCTAAAGTCAGCTGTAAAACTATACAGCAGATCTGTTATTTGCTTCTGCACAATTATGAAGGAACGAAAACGTCTCACGCATTAATCCAAATTACACTGTACTACTTGAACCACTTAAGTCTTTTTCCATCCAATAAACACTAGGCATGCCCCATCCGTGGATTCCTAATGACAAGCAACCAGTTCCAGCTTCTAAATTGATATAACAGCAACCACACCTATCTTCACCCATAAATGCAAAATAGCACATAGACCACACAGCTGGCATCAATTAACTCTGATTAAAAATATTATAGTTGATTTGGCATCAAAGCTTTCGTTCCCAACCCTTCAGTTCATCACCATGTCACTCAGCCAATTTCATTTACATCAATAGAAAACTAGCATAAAAAGGATTAAGTGAATGCAACCTAATAAAACAAACAAAAGAATATTGAAACTTCAACCCCCTTTTCTTTCCTATTTCAGTCCTAGTTGCGGTATAGCCAAATGACAACCATTTAGAATGTTAAAGATGTTTTGAGACTTTTTTGATACACAGCTTATTTAAATTGACTAGATCCAATGTAACTACACTATATCTATGAAAAAACACTGTAAAAGAACAGTTCTTCTTCAACAGCAAGATAATTACAAGCAAATGGAAAATTATGTCAAAATGTAAAACAGTACCGTTTCACTTTATGGCCTATTTTAACTCGAACAGAACACTTAGTTTGCCAAAGGCCCTTGTTTTGCAAGAGTACTGTAAAAATGTAAACACCTGCTTGAGGCTAATTGTAGCATTAACTACCTGAATTGCAAATGGTAATAGGCAGTTGTATATACTAGGAATGATTTGAGCCAGTACCTGGATACACATTTTTCCAGACATTATTTAACAAGATGCCTGTGTAATTTTAAGCCTAATATTGTTTGCAAAGATACAGCCAATGTGTAAAATAAAACTTTAGAAGATTCATTTAAAATAGATATTTTTCTTTCCCACTTAAAATTTCTTTTCTTAAATAAAAGATAGAATCTAGCTATTATGCAATATGTATGTAAATTTCATTGTACATATATAATTTTTATATATTTTTTGTTTATGTATACTTACACAGAAACTTTTCAAAAATCAAAAATATGATCTTGACCCCTTACATAAAATTCTTCAATTTGTCCCCTATTGCTCTGATGATCAAGCCCCAAATCCATAACATGACCTTACATTTTCTGTCATAAAAGTACCTTCACTTACACTGCACATTTACTCTCTCCTTCACCACATGCAGTCTTTGTTTTAGTCATACATTACTATTTTAATTCCCTTTATGTTCCCAGGTCTCCCTTGCCTCTAGGCACTGAATGGGATATTTTCTTTGAATATGATACTTTCTTCGAATGTGATATCTTCTCAGCCTAGAACACTCACCTCTATCTCAATCCTCGATTTAGTTCTTAGCTTCCTGGTCACTTCCCCTGGAAATCTCCCCCAGTCTCACCAAGTTACACGTTGGTGCCCAGTCTATATGCTGCAGAGCAGCATTTACTGCTTCTATCAAAAGGCATTCAAATTGCCTGCTCACTTGTCCACGTCCTCACTGACTAAGTTCTATGAGACAAGGAACTATGTCTCTCTTATTTGATATTTTATTCCTAGCTCTGGTATGCAGTAGAAGTCAATACATGTATATTGACCAAGTGATTGAATGACAAAATCTGCAAAAATTAATGCTTAGCATTAGTTGAGAGAGAAAAGAATGACTGGATTTTTAGGATTGAGAGTCTCTGGGGGCTAGTAAATGAGGGATAGTAAATGTTTCCTCTCTACTGTCCCCTGAGAAAGTTATTTTACCTCTATGTGATGAGGTAAAATGGGGATAAGGATAATAGTGCCTATCTCATGGGTTTTCGTTAATTTAAGTTAATTACATATGAAGGCACTTAGAAAGATGCCTGACACTTCCTAAGTACTTTACTAGCAATATGTATTATAAAAGAAAAATTGCACCAGACCAGTTAAAAAGGCAAGGAAGACTTTATTCAAGATTATTGCAATAGAAGAAAGAGATCATTGTAATAGAGGAGAGAGATTGAACTCAACGCCACTGAAAGAAAAGGCAGAAGTGTTTTTAAGTACTGCGATGAACTAGGGAAAAAGTACTGGAGGACATTAGAGGTCACGCGATAAGGCTATCTGTGTTTGCTAATTGGTGCTTATTGAGTGAGGTTTTTACCTTCCCACAGAGATGCGAGACAGGGGCACTACCTTTCCTGATGATTACATTTCCGAAGGATTGTTCCCAGGTCCTTGAGAGAGATGTTCCTGGGTTGTAGAAGATAATATCTCAAAGGGGCAGAGAGGGAAAGGGAGGTCAGAAAGAAACCTATCTAAAGTTTAGTCAAGCTGAGGGAAACTCCTTAAGGCTATCTTGGCCAGTATCAACTATTTTACTATAAATTAAATAGTAGACATGAAGGTAAACTGGTTTTGGTATTTTTTAAATGTTACTGAACATACATATTTTAGGTTTCCAATAGTATCTTTTGCAAACACCAAATAAGGTCAGGCCATTTTTGAAGTTAAAATGCCATTTTATGCTTCTGGAGTCTTTGTTAGCTCCATAAAACACATCGTGAAGTCAGGATTGGAGCTAATGAGAACATAATGAGATATCCCTTCAGACAGTGGCAAAAGACAAGAGAAGGGCACCAATGTATTACTCAGTAGATGAATAGCCACACCAAATGCACGTCACTTAACTCCAAGCTAGAAGTTATAGATTGTTAATCTGCAGGCCGTGGAATTTCAGGTCATTATAAAATGCCTTATACCTCCCAGGGAGGAGTGTTTCTCATTCTAAAAGTTATCTGAGTATTTGAATAGACCTGTCTGAGAAGTAACTAACCACCTTCAACTTAGCAAATTTTAACTATCAACATATCAAACTATTCAATGTTTCCAATTTTGCTAAAAATGTTATAAATTTCATGTCATAACATGGATAACGACTATTTAATCAGAAAGCAATGGGCTAAAATATGACTCCTGCTAATTAAATTTCTTAATGTAATTTCAACCTTCAAAAGCAGCTTTTGTGTCATATTCATATTTTAAGAGAAGTAAACATGACTGAACTAATACACTATGTTCAGCTACAACTGTCATGAATAGCTTCTAATTATCTTAATGGCTCCTTACTAGGTCACTAATTGCAAAAGAGAGAACAGCGGAAATTCAAGGCATGACTGAACAGTAACAGACTCGATTCTGGATTGGCTCCACCTAAGAAGGGGAACAATTTGTGATAGCATCAGTCAACGATGACAGGGAGTTTGAACACCCCATGCCTTGTATGATTTATCTCTTCATTCCTCAACTTTCCACGTATAGAGTAAAATTGCTACTCCTTTACTGCCAATGTATGCATGACTTCTAAGTCTACAATACCAATTCCAATCTCTTGTTTTCACTAATCTCTCCCTCTCTCCATTCTCATGCATTTAATATTCCCAGAAATCTCTAAGATTAAGTTTTCTCCTTTTCCCTATTGAACTGAAACCTGGGAGTCACAATGATCCTTCTTTTGCTTTTTCTTCGTCTCAGCCTACAGTCAGAGCCTAGGCCATGCATTCTCTACAATGCCTTTTAGCTCTTCTAGCTCCTGATCCCCTTAAATGAGAAAACAGTCTCCAAGCTCATCTGTCCTTCTCTCTTGGAAGGTCAATCATTAGCACTCAGATCAAACAGAAAGTCATATTCAAGGTACGTGCCTTTTTAAACTTTTTAAGAATGGCAGGGCCATTGCTAATATGTTTACAGAGAAGTAGGAAGAAATGAAGGTAAGACATGCTCTTAAATCAACTCCATTTTGTGATCACTTCATGACTCTCTCCTTTTCAATGATGTTAGTTTTCCAGGTCAGGCTTACGCATATGCTAAAACTATAATACAGTTGGAACAATACACTTTGGATTATATTATGTTGATTGATCTGAGCACTTAAATAAAATTTGCCATCCTTGACTAATTTCCCTATTTGGAGTTACTATTACCTAAAAACAGTATCTGGTCAATGGTTAATTGTGTAAAATATCAACCTCCTGGGAAAGAAAGACTGTCAGTTTGTCCAAAAATATTTACTGAGCACCAGTGATACAATGATAAGTGAGATAGGAGATAGGAATTCCTACCATCCTGGAACCTGTAGTTTTATGAAGAAGACAACATTAATCAAACGACTAAAACTATATTGAGGGCTGTCATAGTAATACATAATGGAGGTCAAAAGCTTCCAGAGAGAAGTGAAGTTTAAGCAAAGACTTGAAAGATGATTATCAATTGGTTCAGTGAAATGTGTCCATGTCAAATTTCTTCTGAAGTAGGCCAGGTAGTCATTTGATATTATGAATCTGGTCCTCAGAAGACACTAGTGGATGGAAATCATAAATTAGAGGGTTACCAGCATTGAAATGTTAATCTAAGCTATGGAAATGAATGAGATCACCAAAGGAAGGGTATGATTGCAAAAGCTGTAGACAAAAATGGTAAAAAAACAGATGTACATAATAAAAACTTGTTATTAGAAGGCCTGTTACATGCAGAGAACTATTCAACCGTAGTGCCAGATCTCCTTGGCCCTTTCTATTCTCATAGTGTAGATTCGACACATTCTCTTTCTGAATTCCCTAATCACTTTATCTCTATCTCTACTCTCTCTTCTGTCTTTGAATCCAACAGAAGTTTTTGTCAATAATCCACCACAGTCTTGTTCACCTCAAGGGTACTCAGAGTAATACTCATAGTCCATATAATGGTCTAGAAGGCCAATGTGATCTTGTACCCCATGTGTTGATCCCATCTTCTCCTTATTCTCTCTCTCTTTTAACTGCACTGGCCTCTCCTTGCTGTTTCTTGACAATACCAGACACACTCTCATGTTAGAGTTTTGTACTGGCTGTTCCTTTCTGCCTAAAATGCTCTTCTTCCAGATTTCCACACAGTTACTCTCTCCTCCTTCAATTAATTGTCTTCATCAATTGTTACCTTATCTAGAATTGCAACAATTCCAACTTTCCTAACCCACTTTGTTTTTTCATTTTCCCATTGTACTTTGTATATTAATGTATTCCAATTTCCAAGATCATTCAATAAATGTTTTTAATTAAAAATTTTTAGATGAATGTGCAAAGAACCTATCTATTCCAAATTCAAGCAACTTCAAAGTAGATAAACCCACATATACCTCATGGATTATAAGAATTCAGTAAATATTGCTTCTAGATAATGTATAACTTACCAAAGTGCTAACATACCAATAAAGTAATTTAGAGCAGGCTTTCCGAGAAAGAGATTAAACCTTTACATATCCTACCTGAAGGACTATGGATTAGCTGAATGTAATCAACGGCCATAGAAAGGAACAACTCCTAAATTTAAAGTCTGTGCTCACTGCTTCTTACTACACAACCACTACTGATTCAAAGAGCTATTGCAGAAATCTCGGAAGTCTTCATTTTCGACGGTTACCTCCAAATTAAAAACTGAACAGAGCATGCTGATATATCAATGAATTTCTGTCCTAAAACTTATCACACTGCCTAAATGGGACTCTGTTTCTTTACCTGTGGTTAAAAATAACTAAATAGACTTTGAGTTATTAAAAAGTTATTCATTGGTTCAAATTATTATAGGAAAAACACTCGTAAGTCTGAAGATATTGTACATACGTGCAGCAGTGCACCTTGATAAAAATCCATGTCTAGCCCCATGCTAAATGTGCATGAGAGACTAGCAATCACTGTTTTAATAAATCATGCATTGAGGTATACTCTCCAGGTTTTCTAATGGCAAATTATTTTCAATTTTTAAATCAACAAAATGAACTTTTGAACACAATCCAACTCTAAGTTAGAGATGATCTTTATATTGTATACTTTTCCCTTGGGGGATCACAACACAAGGTTTAGCTAAGGAAAATATAGTAAATATAATGTAGTAATGCTATTTTAGCAGCAGTAATAGTGCTACATTATTACTCCTCTTCCTGTCCATGTTTTGTACTAAAATAGAGTTATCAGGTTGGTTGCCAAATCAACCCTTTACCTTCTATGGGTTTAATTCTAGATTTAATGCCACCTTTAGCTGTAAAGACAATTTCTTTGCTGAGGTGGAAAGACACGGTACTATAAAGACAATATAAAGTTCAATAACTCATTTTGACTTGGAGAGTTTGAAACTATCATTCTTATTCTAATGACATTGCCATTATAAATGATTTGACAAATTATTATGGTCTTAACCAGAGAGACACCACTGTGTTCTATTAAAATTTAATTACATAAGTATACAAGAAGCAGTTTTCAAATCCTGTAAGGCTTCGTTTATATTAACCAAGTAAAAGATGAGATAGAAACATGCAATTTAGTCATAAAAACAAATACGACAATGAATTACATGTACCTAGGATGAGAACACAAACGCTAAATAACTCATGCAATGCAGCCCAATGGGACACTTAATTTCAACGTGCTTATTGAAAAGCTTACCAGCTGAGAAGACCTTGTTAAGAAATGAGCCGGACTCAAATTAAATGGTGCCTCTCACAGTAACTAATTGTGATTTCAGTTACCTTGAAATGGAAATACAGAGATGTTACGTTAAAAAGGAAGAAAAAAAATTCTGGTGTCTGAGAATAAGAATAATTGTGGTCTCGGGTAAGTGCTGCATGGTTCTGGTGAAGCCAATGCTGTGAGGATGGTCTCTCTACATCTGCATTATATACAGAGAAATAGTCTCATAATTGTAGTCTTCACACCTAGATGAAATGGCTATCTCACACAGATTCTTGTTGTGATAAGAAGCAAAGGAGAAGACTATGAATATAAGTGGGAAAACACAGCATTGCTTTAAAAAAATCCTCAAAGTTCATGTCTTCCTTTTATTAGTCAATAAGAACATAAAGGATGGTACATTTCACTCAACTTACAAAGATCCTCAGAGGAACGACCCCCCAACCTTCTTTAGCAGCTAATGTTTAAAAGGCTACTGTTTAGGAAATTCCTGAAATCTCAATGCAGTCATTTATGATCCTTTTAGGTAAAATCATGCAAGAGCTTGTCAACTTCTTTTGCATAATTCCTAAGCAGCAAGGTTGTATGAAAAAAGTTGCATTTTGAAGCAAGATAAAAGAGGGCCAGACACTTTTCTGAGATTATTAAGCGTAGAGAGAACTTACAAAGCTCTCTGAGCCTCATCTTGTTCTGAAAAGGTATAATTTACACCTATATTATAGAGCTGCTGTAAGCATCAGAAGGAGCAATATATTTGAGCACATCTAACACAATGCCCGGTACATAATATTAATAAATATTAGTTTTCTTCCTTCGTAATGACATTAAAATTTTATTACTGGATTTTTCAATAAAATTTCAGGGCATCTAGAGGCTCTGGAGGCATATGTTAATTACAGTGGGGAAACACTTAAATGCTGCCTTGGGGAAATCAGTGGGCTAAATTTAACATTGTACTTGTTTCCATGTATATTCCAGAACACCAGAACTATCCAGGAAGAAAGTGCATCCAGCACTAGCCTCAGAAGACCTAAATGTATTCTTGGTTCCAGCTCTATCCCTCTGTTGAATTTCTTGAGGTCTGACTTTAGATTCCTTCATTGTATCACAGCTAGTCCAGGATGGCTAAAAAACAAAACAAAAAACCCACAAATATGAAACATTTTGCTTTTCTGAAGGCAAGACTGTGTTGTAATATGTAAGGCTATGCTTCTGTGAATCTGTACAAGATATTCTGCATGTCCTATCCTTGAGTAAACGGGAATCGCAAACAATAGTAACATAATAAGTATCTTGGCTTGGAAAAATATGTCAGAAGCCGAGGTCTATTCTAAACTACTTGTCTGATATTTAAGCTGAAACTAAGCATATATTAAAATTAGGCATGTGTTCTATCTCTCCTTGAACATATTACACGGTTCATGAAGCAGATCTGTAACATCAGCTCCAAAAATCTTCTAGAAGATAGCTCATGTCTCCCCAAGAAATGAGACTTATTCCATGGGCTGTCCAAACACCCTCATTTCTCTTTTGAGAAGTAGAGTATAAGGACTAAAGAGATAGCCCATACACTCATGGCAACAGAGAAATAGCAGGCTTTTAATCTATGAAAGGGCTATTCATTACTCAAGAACTAAGATGTATCAACGAGCCAACACTGTGAAACTCTTTCATGTTCTTCAACCACAGGATGTTTTCTATTCCCAACATTTTTCTACCCTGAAAAGAATTCAGGGTAAAGTCATGCAGGGTGTTACCGTGGGAATGTTAAGAATAAACAGGAAAATATTGCAGAAACTTTGAAATGGTTAAGACCTTTTTGTAGCTAATCTCTCCATGATTGACCAAAATTTGTTTTTTCTTTGATATGATCAGAGATTTACAAATTTGTGCTTCATCTGTTTTTTGTGCTTCCTCTGTTAAAGAGTTTATAAATGGACTTACTAATACTAAGAGCTTAGTACATCATAATTGCCTGAAGACATTGCTTTACACGTGATTATTGTTGTATTACCAGTGCAACTGCCCTAAATATGAGGAAGAAGTTTAAAGTGCTAGAAAGCTAGCTTTGAAGACAGTAACCTAAAATATAGACAAAATCCAAATGTAAAAATTATATGGATTATAAATTCTATTCAGTTATTGTAACTACTTGATTGTGATTGCTATAAGGTAGACATTTGAAAAAATAATTTTCGTTATGCCTAAGATTTATTCAACATAATTGAATCACTGCTACTGATACTCCCAACTCTGGGCCATCAAAATACACTTAAAAATCTAAAATTAGAAAGACAGAGCCAAAAATGTCAAAGCCAGATTTAAAGACAAAAAGATCTCCAAGACAGAGCTCACCTAAGATCCTACTAATATTGTTGCTTAATCCTAATCATTCATTCATTGATTCAATATTTAATGACCACATACTACTTTCCAGATACTGGAAGAGGCTCTGGAGATAGAGCAGCTAACAGAACAAGGAGGATCTCCAAGAAATTTAGAATCTAGGGGGAAAAAAAGAAGACAGACATTGAACAGATTATTAGAGGTCCAGTGAATGTTGAGGAAAAGAACAGAGATCTATGTAACTGTATGACAGAGCAGCAAAATTAGTCTGAAAATTGGAGAAGACTTTAATTCAGAAAATGATACTTAAACTGAAGAACCATGAGTGAGCTTTGCCATCATCCAGCAAAACAGTATCATCTACCAAAAACTTGATGACCAGAAGGAAAATATCTCAAATTCAAGCTTATTTCCCTCCTCCTGTTCATTAACCCCATCTAATTGCCCCATGCTCCCCACAGGACAAAACTACATGAATTTCTACTTGGAAAACACTCAAAATGACTCATCATTCTTCACTGGAGAAGCCGAAACCAGAAGATAAATGAACTCAGTCCCTTTCAAATAGTTGCCTCCTTTCAGATTATGGGCAAGAAACTATTGATTAACTCCCTGCCAATCACCCTTCGCTTATGTCTTTTTCCCATAAAGATGAGAATTAGTCATGGCAGCTTCAAGGATGAGTCTTCGTGATCATATAATTGATTTTTGTCTGTGTATATTTAAAATTATTTTTGGCACACATATAGCCTATGTAACATTTCAGAAACTCTAATAGCAGATTTTTAGGTTTGAAAGCTTACTGGCGTTGATAGCACACTGTCAACTATTTGACATTTTAATTCTTAAACCAGCAGAAGTTCCATAGTGAGTATGTTTCCAAAATTGATGGATTCAGAGATGACATTAGTAAAATACGCGTAATGATTCAATACAATTCAATGTAACAGACATTATTGAGCTGTCACTGTGTACACAGCACCATTCCAGATGCTGTGAGAGATTGAAAGATAAAAATAACATGGTTCTTGCCTGAAAGAGTCTTCTTGATTAAGATTTTTGGCCTCTACAAGTTTCTAGTATATTAAATGGCTGGACAATCTCGGATGTCTTCAATGAGTAGGTATTTCTGTACTAACTTTATAAAGTGCCTCATGATCTACTGATTACCTTGCCTTCATTGTTTCTTTGCTTTTATTTACTTTGGATTTAATCTGATCTTCTTTTTCCGCATAGTCTGCAGTTGTTGGGTAGGAATGCTGTATAAATGTGAATTAAATCAAGTTAAATTGAATGTACTGTTAAGCTTTTTGTTATCCTTATTAATTTTCTATCTCTTGTCCTATGAACATGGAGATGAGTATTGAAATTTCCAATAACATTTGTGGATTTGTCTATTTCTTCTTTTCAGTTAGGTCATTTTTTGCTTAATGTAGTTTGCAGCTCTGCTATGAGATGCATACACTTTTTAAACTGCTATGTCTTCCTGATGAAATGACCTCCTGACATTTATTTTGTCTGATATTTAATATAGCCCTGCCAGCTTTCTTATAAAGATTAGCAATTCTATGGAATATGTTTTCCCACTCTTTTCTTTCAATTATCTGTGTCTTTATTATTATTTTTTTTGTAGAAAGCATATAGTTCAGTTTTCTTTTCAGTCCAATATGTTAATCTCTGTTTTTTAATAGGAATATTCAGACCATTTACATTTAGTGTAATTATTTATATGACTGATTTAATTTCAGGCTAACATCTTCATCTTTGCTTCCAAATGTCACATGGTTTTTACTCCTTTTTCTTCCTCTAAGGAATTTTTTAGATTAATTGTGAAGTTTTAATGACTACATTATGTACACTCTTAGATTACTAGCTATGCCTCTTTTATTTCTTATTGATTTCTCTAGGATTTGTAATATCCATTTATAATTATCACAGTCTACCTTTAATTATGCTATACCAATTTATTTATAGTATAAGGAACTTATAATTTCATATCCTTCTTTCCATCTTTTGTTCCTTTGTTTTGCTTTGGCACATATTATAAACTCCACAATATATTATTCTATTTTGTTTTAAATGATCAAGTGTCTTTGAATAAAATTAGAAGACAAAATTTTATAAAATTAATTATCCACATTTTTACCATTTTCAACACTTGTCATTTCTTGGTTTAGATGTAAAATCATTTTCCTTCTCTCGTACATTTTTTTTTGCCCCCAAAAAATCCTTATTTTTACCTTAATTTTTAAAAGATAATTTTGCTGAGAGAGAATATGGTATTGACAGATTTTCCTTTCTCGCTATTCAACATTTTAAGGTTGTCACTCTTTTGTCTTCTGGCTTTTAGTTTCTGATGTGACGTCTATGGTAATTATCTTTGTACCTATTTAGATATTACGCTTTTTTATCTGGCTCATTTTAAGCTTTTCTGGTTTTCAGAAATTTGATCCTGATGTGCTTGATGTAGTCTTCCTTGTTAAATATCTTGCTTCAGGCTCATTAAACCTCTAGTATCTATGGACTTCTAATCTCAAATTTGGAAAAATCTCAACCACTATTTTTCCAATATTTTTTCTGCACTTCTTCCCCCTAGAACTCCAATTATTCATATGTTAAAGTGCTTGCTATACTCCCACAAATCACTGAGTCTTTATTTTTCTTTGTGCTTCATTTTATATAATTCTGTTGGTATCCATTCAAGTTCACTGATATTTTATTCTTCAATCTTTAATCAGCTACTAAACCAATCTGGTGAAATTTTCATTTCATTACTTTAATTTTTTATTTTTAGAATTTCCTTTTGGTTCATATTCTTCAATAAATCCTGAGCATACTGAACATATGTTTTTAGTTCAATTAATGTCTTTGTCTGCTACCTTTATCATCTCTGTCATTTCTGTTTCTATTAACTGATTTTTCTCCTGGTTATGGGCCATAATTCCCTGTTTCTTCACATATTAATAATTTTTTAATGGACTGCAAACATTTTAAAGTTTACATTGTTAAGTGCTACATATTGCCTTATTTTTATTGAGTATGAGAGTTTGTTCTGGCCGACAATTAAGTTACCTTTGAATCAGTTTAACACTTCAAAATCTTGATTTTTTAGCTTTTAAAAGATGAGTCTTGGGGCTGGCCCCATGGCCGAGTGGTTAAGTTCGCGCGCTCCGCTGCAGGCGGCCCAGTGTTTCGTTGGTTCGAATCCTGGGCGCGGACATGGCACTGCTCATTAAACCACGCTGAGGCAGCGTCCCACATGCCACAACTAGAAGGACACACAACAAAGAATATACAACTATGTACTGGGGGGGCTTTGGGGAGAAAAAGGAAAAAATAAAATCTTTAAAAAAAAAAAAAAAAGATGAGTCTTGAATAGCCTTTCCTTTAGTGCTATTTTAGCCCCACTACAAAAGATGATACTTCTGGAATCTTCATTGCATGTTTCATATTTTTACTAATATCTCTTCACTCTGATTCACAGAAACCCAAGCAAATAACCCTGAGTAAGCTCTGGAAATTTTTCACCTAAAAATCCCCTACTAACTTTTTCCTCTCCATAAAGTTTTCCCCAGCTGCACAAGGTTTCACCCTATTCGTGCATAGATTGGTATACAGTCAAAAACACAAGAGAAACCTGTGTGGCTTTTTAGAGCTCTTTCTCTATGTATCTCCCTCCTTTCAAGTATTCTGCCCCTAATTTTGGCCACCTTGGCCATCCCAGACTTTGATATCCATTTCTTCAACCCAGCTAGACCACTAGGTTCTACTTGGGATTCATTTTCTAATAAGGCCATGGGTCTTATATCATATGTTTCCTTTTTCTCAGGGATCACAGTCCTGTGTTGCCTTTGGTCCAATTTCTAAAAGCAGTTGTTTCATATATTTTTTTCCACTTTTCCTGTTGATTTTGTTGGAGGGAAAATGTGGACCCACTTCTTATTTTAGGATAAAAATTTATTTTTATACTTGAATAACATTATTATATTAGGACTAAAAAAGAGGACTTAAATCTTCCAAAAGATTAGCAAAGATAAAGTGAAAACAAAATATCTATAATTTAAAAAATTCTATATAAAAAAGATGAAAATAACAAAAAACTATGAAAACAAGGTATAAAGATATCAAAAATAAGCAAAAACATGAATGTTATGGAAATAAAAAGCAGAATACAGGACTTAATATTAATGATCCTGAACCTGTGCGATTTGTGGGCATGCGTGGTGGTGGTGGTGGTGGTGGTAGTGGTCTGTGTGTGTCTGAGTACACACTGAGAAAAGACTGGGAGAAATATAGTAAAACATGAAGTGAAATTATCTTTCTTTAATACAAAGTTATTGAATACTTGTTTCAAGGTCCTTTGATGTTGTTCACAGATTGCTGAGCTGGAAGAGTTTCTAGGAGATCAGTTTCAGGTTTCTGTTTGTATTCCCAAGCATAGCTGAATAAAATAGAGTGCATTAAACTGGGCTATTAGGCAGCTCTGTTTTACTCCTCTGTTGATGAAAATGAACCTCACCACTGCATCATAAAACTGAACCAGTCAGGCACATCCTCGTGCTTCTGCTTACTATTTAATGAACTCTTGACAAATACATTTATTTAGTAAATGCTAACTAATATATTGATATATATTTCTAAGTTCAATGGTTCTAAATTTCTTTTATGTCTGGTTATCTTTCACCACATACTGTTTTAGGTCTTTGTCCGAATCTTTCATTTGTGCGCATTTTATGTCCCCAACTGGATTACAAGTTCTTTGAAGTAAGTATGGTTCAGCCCATTGACTTTAATTCTATTCCTAGTCTTGCTACTTACTCAAGATATGGTTTTGAGCAAGATAGCCTTTCTGGACCTCAATTTCCTTATCTCTACAACATGCATATTTGTTCTTAAAATCATTTGATTTTTATTTTTCATTCTCTTATATAGGGTTTAAGACCAGGCTATTAGAATAGCTCCAGGGAAATTAAAAAAAGATAAAAGAAGGGTCTTGATTTCTTTTTAGAGGATCAGCATAGACCAGAGAGCAACACCACACACACACACACACACACACACACACACAAATACCCAAATACACTTAGATACATACAATCTTACATATATACTTAAGAATACATAACAGAAATGTAAAAAAAGACAAATAAAATGGATTGTCTTGAATATCAGAAAATAATTCTTAAATAAATTAATATGCATAAAATATTCTGGGATAGAAAGCCTTCAGGTATATAGTTGCCAATGCTCACATATATTAATTTATAAATGCAGTCAATATAAACAAAAATCACCAAACAATATGATTTAAACTGAAAAAAGTATTCCACATTTTCTGAAAAACATCACAGAAAAACAAAAATTATCTAAAAGAGAAGAATTTTGTTGCTAAACATTAAAGGGTATTTCTAAAGCTAAAATAATTGAAACACAATATTGGCACAGGAAATTTATGAAAACAGAGAACAGAACAGGTAATTCAGGAACATATATGTTTTAATACATTAGGTAATAAAGTGATAGATAATTGGGTAGTGGATGAACAAAGCAGTAAATGGTTATTCTGTCAACTAAACATTTGGGAACAAAATAATAAATTACTTCTCTACATTATACCAATCAACAAAATTATTTCAGATGAATTAATGAGGTGAAGGCAAACATAAACCTTACGAGTTTTGGATAAAAATTTAGGTGGCTAATTATACATACTTGGTGTGGGGGCAGGCTTCATAACTCCAGAAGAAACCATAGGGAAAAGATCGATGGATCAAACTACATAAAAATTTAAACTCCTCTTCTTAAAAAAGAAAAATAAATCACTTCATAAACAAATTAAAATGACAAACTGGGAGAAATTATGTTTAATATATTTGACAGAAAACAAATGATAGCTTTACTCAATTATTTTCCCAAATTGAAAATAAAATATAAACAACAATTAAAAAAAAGCTGTCAAAGCACATAACCAGGCGATCACAAAAGAAATACAAATGGTTAACAAATAACATTGTCTCTCTAGTAGAAAAAGATATAAAAATTTTGCCAAATTGTCAAATATTAAAAGCACTAACACTCAATGTTTGAAATAAACATCTTTACATGTGTTTTTAGATTTTGCTATTGGAGATGTTCATTGTATAACCTTCTGCATAAAATATAGTGATATATATCTACAACCCTGGGAAAGTTCATATCTTTCCGCACAGTTATGGTGAAAATTCATTATGAAGTGGTGGCTTAGAATTCATTCCAAAAGCATGGCAGTGGGAACAGTATGCCCAGGATGCAGGCAATAAGGAGGAGCATTGTGTGTAGAGAATTTACAACAACAATAAAGCTGACTAAAAGCCAGTTTGCTTTTATTACCGCCATGCACAGGCAATTTGAAACAATATCAGTGATTTAAATACTCCTGCTTACCAAGTGGGACTGTCTCTGCTGTCTAACCTTGGTACTCTACTATTCTAAGGAAATAAGAAAGTTGTGCAAAAATGTTTGATGAATAATACTCATCACCTTATTCTTCTTAATATTAAAAGAAAAGAACTATCTTAAATGCCTAATATCGTAGGATTAGCAAAGTAAACGATAGAACATTCATATTTCACAATCATTAAAAAGGATTGTGCTGGGGTCAGCCTGGTGGCATAGCAGTTAAGTTTGCGCACTCTGCTTTGGCAGCCCAGGGTTTACAGGTTTGGATCCCAGGCACAGACATAGCACTGCTTGTCAAACCACGCTGTGGTAGCATCCCACATAAAATAGAGGAAGACTGGCGCAGATGTTAGCTCAGTGACAATCCTGCTCAAGCAAAAAGAGGAAGATTGGCAACAGAAGTTAGCTCAGAGCCAATCTTCCTCAATAACAACAAAAAAAGATGGTGCTTTTCTGTTCTTGTTCACCCACAGTGTATTATTAAATCAAATGAAATACAGAACAAAAATTCTACTCACAATGTGTTTTTAAATGAATTTATATTATATCACATTCAATAAAAAGTTCCTGAATAATTTTAGTCACAATCTGATTTTAAGTGTATTTTTAACATAGTGTAGCAGAGAGATACCAGGAAAGATAAACAGGATCTATAATAACTGCTCCTCCCAACACACACACACACACACACACACATACATTTTTTTACTAGAGTAGTTGTTCTCAAAGTTGGCTGCACATTAGAATATCCTGGGAAGCTTTGAAAATCCTAATATCCAGCATACACCATATCAATTAAATCGGAATCCCAGGTTGGGGAGGTGAGGGACCAGGCATCAGTATTTTCTAAAATTTCCTCATGGGTCCATTGTCCAGCCAAATTTAGAACCAATCAACTACAGCCTTGCTGTTTACATGTGGTTCATGAACTGTAGCAGCAGCAACCATTGGGAGCTGGTTAGAAGGGCAGAATCTAGGGCCCCACTCCAGACCACAATCAGCAATTTTACAACATTCTCTGGTGATTTCATTTAAGTTTAAGCACCTCTGTTGCCATCTGTCTAATACGCGATTTCATTGGAGGAAAGGGTTCTGAGGTTCAAAGTAAATATGAAAAACATTGGCTTTCTAAAGTTCTCTCTCTCTAAAAATTCTGTGACTCGTATTTATTTTACCTTTCTTCGTCTAGAAGTGAGTACAGATTATTTTTACTAATCCATATGCAATAAGAAAATAAAGAAATTACAGATTCATCGAAAACAGGTTTAGAAGGGACTGCCTCTCCTTGCTCTTGTTAGAAGAGCAAATTGCATCATGATTTTTCTTTCTCTTTTGTCTAAGAGGAAAAGAAATTTCCAGACTTTGAGTTCAATATTAACTTACTTGATTGTCTTTTTGCAGAGATATATTAGCTAAGAAACTTCATAAGCTGAACTGTAATAAATTTGCCGTCTCTAGAGGAATTAGGTGATGTACCTCTTGTTCAGATGAAAGGAACATCTGAGTCACTCATATATGTCATTCCAATCCCAGCTGTTTTTAAGCAACAAACTGCAAACGAGTAAAGTTACTAAAAGAAAGAAAGAAGTTAGGGTGGGGTATTAAAATGAGACAAACTTTTAAATTGAGAAAGCAATTGCCAGACAAAGTATTTCAGGTAGGGACTAAATTTACATAATGGAAATTCTAGGCAACCTGAATCAATGCAAATAACCCAATGCACTAACAACTTTATTAAGATAACAGCTACATACATATAGAAAATAAAGGCATTTCCTTCAGCTTTGAAATGGTATTCTCCTAATAGAAACCAGCATTATAAACTCTCAGTAACAGAAGAAAATTGGCTGATACACTGATGTGTCCTGTGTTAACATATTAATGCAAACTCAATTTCTTAGCAGTTTCTGATATAAACATCACCACTGTTCTACATGGTGAATGAAAGTTTAAACTGAATTCTGTACCAGAAATTTTGATTAGTGCTTCAGAATTTTTAGAGAATTTTCTCTTTCCTTATTCCTTGAATCCTCATCACAACTCTTTAATGGATTGTTATCCCCATTTTAGAGACAGAGAAACTAAAAGTTGGATGAGTTCTATACCATATCCAAGAACACACGTCGGCAAGTGGTAGAGCATATGCTCAAACCTAGATCACTCATTCTGTTTCTCCCATATCACAGCTTCTTCTCATGTATTTAATCTTCTTTCTTTCAATACTTATTTTGTTCATTGTTTTTTGAGAGTACAAACACACACACTCACTACATACACACACACACTTTTGGCTAATCCTGGCCAAAATTCACGTCACAGGTAACCAAGTTTTAAGTAAATATATTCATGCCAGATTCAGATGACAGCTGCACATCTCCAGACAACTAAATCTGAAGGAATAAAGTCTTCTTTGGTTTTACCCATTATTCTGAGAGTCAGCATTAAATTCTACTTCTTATGCAGATTATTCTCAGTTCAAATTTGGGCAAGTCTCCTTGCCCAAATTAGCGAGGGAATAGTTAAGAAGAAAATATTATTGATCATTCTGCAAGGTAAAATTAATTCTTAACAAAATTATACTTTTCTTTTAGAAATGTCATGCCACATCTCTTCATACATGGCAGAATGCTCCCTATTGCATACTTTGTTTTATTTTGAATATCTTTTTTTTAATTTAAAAACTATCCCATTTATTTCCATGGTACAAACACAATACATGGTAAATTGATATATAAATATCTCAAAGACAGGATAGAGTTTATTTTAACATAAATATTCACAAATTTCTCATTTCATTTTTCTATAATTCATTCAGATTTACTTCTAATTCATGCTAGTTCACCTGATTATTTCCTTTTATGTGCCTGTAGTAAGCATTTCTATGCATATCAAGATGAGAGAAAATTTTTAAGAATTCTAATAAATCAATATTAATATTCTTCTATTTAATAGTTTTATGTTTAATGAAACCCTCACAGAAATAAGAAACCCAAGGAGAAAATAACTGGAAATAGATATGAACTGAATTAATAATATCAAATACAATATAAACAATCAACGCTCAATTCCAAATAATTTCTATTCTAGAGAATTCATAATGATTTCTCCAAACCCATTTTATTTTCATTCAGCCAGCATTACAATTTCCAATATAAATAGGGATAACTTTGGGATATGCTGGTTATTAGTACAGTACATTATGTCTTCTCTATTCTTTGAAGGCAATTGTGGTCACTGCACAATATAGAACTGAAAATTAAGAAAACAAACCTTAATTAAAGTGCCAGCTATTTAAAGATACAGATATTTTTCTTGACTATACATTTACACTGCTGGTATGAATGTATCTGATGCCATTTCAGGTCAAACTAAATTTTCAATCCAGCTCATACTAAACGGTGTGTCAGTAAAGATTAAATAAATATTTTCCCATGTACATTATTAGAGTTAGAAAATCATATATTAACCAACTAATTTTGAAAAAGGAAAAAACAAGGTATTAAGTTACTGTCATTAAATTTAGGGAAATGTTAATTGTAAGAAGAAGAAATTTATCTCTGTGACAGTAGCCTCTAAATATGGCCCCCCAATAAGCCATGACTACCAGGATCCCTTGCCTTACATAGCCTGGTATACTTGGGTATGGACTGACAACGCAACTTGCTTTTGACCTATCAAAAGCAGTATAACTGTGTTATTTCTAAGGTTATATCATAAGTAGCCTTGTAGCTTACACCTAGATCTCTTTTGAAATGCTTCTTGTAGAAGAAGCCAGCCACCTTGTAAAAAGCCATACTACCCTGAAGCCACTAAGAACCAGAAGTCATCAGAAGCTGTGAGAAACCCAAAATAACTCCCTGGAGAGAGAGAGAGATGTTTGGCTAGCCCTTAGTTATTTAAGCCATCCAAGGCCAAGCACCAGACACATGAGTGAAGAAGGCTTCTTGGATGTTTCAGTCCCAGGACCCCTCATGGAGAGAAGAATCCAGGAATCATGCTGACAGCCAGAACCAGCTCCAGATTGCTGGCTCCAGTTGACTCATCTAACCATGCAAATCCCAGTTATCCCAGATGAGACCTCAGATGACAAAGAACAGACATGAGCCGTTCTTTCTATATTCTGATGTAATTGCTGACCCGCCAAATTATAAGCATAATTATGAAATAAATCAGCCAAAAAGATGACCTCTGTATTTTGGCCTCTAATGTTGTTCATTCTTCACTGCAGACTGAGACCTGTTTGCTCAAAATCTCTCCAGTGCCAAACTCAAATTTTGACACATCCCATTGTTTTAAAAATAGCCTAAACAAGCAGAATCTTTAGCCATTTGGAGCTGCGTGCTTTACATATCCTGAGAAATCTCACCTCATATCTGCCAGCCATAGATAAGATAAGCCTGTGGTTCAAGGACTCCAAGCTGCAAATGTTCTTCAGAGCTTTCTGACCCAAGACTTTCCACTGTGCTGCTGAACAACATAACCTAGAGACCCCAAACACAGAACCCCCCAACCCCGGGAGCCTCTGGACAGACTCCTGCTGTGAGAGATTTCCCCCACATGCAAACCTGTCAAAGCATAGCCCAATAAAACACGTATAGGCCACTGTCACTTCGTGCTCTCATCCTATCCCTTGATCAGCCTTCAAATTCTTTAAACCCCCTACAATAATAAAATGACTTTTGTTTTATGCAATTAAATCTGGGGGCTATTTGTTATGCAGCAGCAATAAATAATAGAAGCAATTTAAATCATTTCCCTAAGGCACCCAAAGCCAGTTGTAAAACAACTAACTGCCCTGAGATATTTACCAATGTTGTAAACATATTCTACTTTGATGCATAAAAACTATGGTCCAAGCCTGAGATGGTGAAGTTCCTGAAATAATGCTACGTTTAATGACCCACTATATCTTTTAATGAATACTATGAGATGATAAAATATTTTAGTAAGAACAAGAAGCAGTTTTCCCAATAGGAAATTTGCTATTAACATGAAATATAAAATCACAACCACAAGCAATCTAGTCCATCAAAGAAAAAAGGAAGTTTGGGAACTAATCAACTGTTCCTAAATTGCTAATATTAATGTTCCTTTCTTATTTGTTTTCATTTGATTTTTGTCATTCATTAACATTCATTAGCAAATAGGCTGTAGCTACAGGTTTATAGAAAATATTGAAGTAAAAACAAAACTTGGAAAATTAACAATTTATATCTGTAAACTCTTATACGTAAGAAATAACTGCTTATAACTAAGAAAATTAACCTTCCTAAAAATTAGAGACAGTGTAACTGGCAGTGTAACTGGTCTGCTTGCCGACCGTGAGTGTTCTGTGTCAGCAGCATCAGAGAACACTGATGTGGGAGTGTTCTATCACACATTTCTGTCTTGCAAAATAGAGTAAAGGAGAATTAAATAGTAAGTCCTCTATTATTTGATTTATTTGGCTAAACCACATCTGGAGTTAAAGAAAATTGGTAAGCTGGTCTCTGAATGCTTGAATCAAAACAGAGCATACCTTCCCAGGCACCAGATTAGGAGTGCCCCAACAATTCACAAGTGATAGATGTGTACGTCTGACTCCACTCTTCACTCAGCCATGTAAGAAAACATCCAAAAGAGAAAGAAATTGAACCAAGGAAACCTTGGTTTTATTTCTCACTTTGCCACTTACTTCTAGTGTGATTTCAGGCAAATTGTATAACCAAATTGAGTCTTCATTTACACATTTATAAAATCACATTAATCTCAAATGGTCATTTTGACAATGAGATGTTTATAATGTATGTGAGACTGTTTCATCTAAGTAACTTGCTATATAAGCAAGCTACAATTTCCATGGGTTACTATGAAAGCACAAGAAGAACAAGATCTCTTTCTATTTTACTTACCAGGAAAGTTTGTCATATGACCTAACACTTTCAGGGAAAGCAAGTAGGTTACCACTTTCATTATAGTCACCTTATATCATTTATATACCACTTCTATGGAATAATATGGCAAGATGCGCAGATTGGCAAAGAAATTGTAAACACAGTAAACTGTAGTGTCCATTTAGAAGCTTTGGAAGCAAAGAAAATGTAATATCAACATGACATGAATCACCATACCCAACCAAAAATATCAAGATCCATTCAAATTTCAGATAATAATTATTGATTATTGATTAATTATGGCTTAGTTTTGTCTCAATCTTCTTAAAAGTATGTGGAATAATTCTTTTCTCCATTTTACCAATAAGGATATTGAGGTATCAGAGAAGGGATAGAGTCAAGTCTCAGAACATTCTCCAATTTCTCCCTTGATAAAAATTTGATTTCTGCATGTTGACTCTTGAAAGAAGATAGAGTTGGGTAGCTTTCTTTTTAAAAGGAGAAATAAAGCTGCATCAAGATGATGATTCCTAATAAGCTTAATACATTACCAGGTGAGGAGATATTTGAATTTTTGTAAGGGAACAATTGCTTACCTAGAGTTATTAAACACTTAGTGTGGAATGTCAAACATTAATGACAGTCTCATCATACACCTACATGGCTCAGCTGGCATGGCTCCTGTGCCAAAGCTCACAAGACCCAGGAAAACTTGGGAGGCCACTGTGCGTAGTTGATGGGTTCAGTCAATTAAGGCATCAAAAACAGAAGCAAAAGTAGGTCAAACTGAGAACAGATACACAGAGGTACAAGATACAGACAATACTGCAACCAAATAAAAAAGATCAATTAAGGTGAAATGAAGGGAGAGAGTCAGAGGCAACGCAATGGCAAGGATTCGGGACAGTATGACAAGTAAAATGAATTGAGAGGAATAAAGAGAAGTTACCAAAATGCCAGAACCAAGATAAAATTGGACAGATTGTAGGAGTAGAATCAACATATAAATCTATTTCATAAATTACAAAGCACCATAAAATTTTAGCTATTATGAGGTATACTGGTTAATTAAATTTCACAATATGGCCCCAAATTCATCTCAGGAATCTATGGAAGCTCTCCTTTACTCCCTATTTACACAAATCCTTTCCCTCCTAAATCTTTTTAAAGATTAGTCAACACTTTACCAATTTCTTCGACCCCCCCCCACCTAGTTTGCAGCTCCATGATTCTAATGTGACAATTCTCCATCAGGTCACCTGTGACTTCTAAGTGATTTAAGTGAATGAGAATCTTTAGTCCTGATCCTACTTAAGTTTCAACAATACTAATCCCGTTTGACCATTCCATCTGTGTTTATTTAATCACTCCTCCCTTACTTCTATAATATCACATTCTCCTACAGAGTCCCATATTTTTCTGGCTGTTCCTTCTTTTTCTTCTTTACTGACTCAGTTTTCTCAACACAATCCTTTAATCCTTTCTTCAGTCCTTTTCTCTTTTCACTCTCTACTCTCCTTGTGCAGTTTCATTCATCCTCTAGTCTTCAGTTACCAGCCATATTTTTCTGACTTTTACAATTAAACCTCCAGTCTGGGCCTCTCAGCTCCAGGTTGATATACACAATTCAATTGTCTTCACTCGTATGCTCCAGAGATACTCTAAACAGCCAGTTCAAAGCCAGACTCCTGAGCATCTCCCCAGTCTGCTCCTTCTATTTTTCCCTATTGAGCAGCACTCTCATCCATCCAGTTTTTCAAATCAGAATCCTAAGAGTCATCCTTGGCTCTCTCCTCCTTCTCCATAGGCAATGCATCACTAAGTTTTCTTGATTTTACCCTATAAGTTTAATCTATCCATTCCTCATTTCTCTCTGTCTTTACCTAGTCCAAGTTACTATGGCCTCTCATGTGGACATAATGCTATAGCTTCCTGATTGAGGTTTCCTGAAATTTATTCTTCAAATTGTAGCAAAAGCATTTTATTTTAAAGCAGTCTGTCCAGGTATTTTCTCTGCTTAAATCTCTTAAAGAGAGATTCAACATCTCTAACTTGGCTTCCAGGGCCCTGCGTGATCTGTTCCCTGTGGCCTTCTCCAGCCTCTCACATTCCCCCTCCTGCATTCCATTCTCCAGCCACACTGCATTGTTCCCACTGCACAAATACACCATGTACTCTCCTGCCACAGCCTTTGTAGGGGCTGCTCCCTGTGCCTGGTGCACTTGTCCCCATTCCCTGCCATTGCTTAAATTAACTTCAATTTATCTTTGGATCTCAGCGATAAAGTCACTTCATCAGAAAGTCTTCCCTGACCTGCTCCTCCCAGGTTGCCCCAGAAGAGTCAGCTTCCCTATATATTCTCATTACACCCTGAACTTTTCATACATAGCGCCTGCCACAGTGTGCAACAGTACAGTTATTTGTGTGATTATAAACCCTGGGAGGAAAAGATGATGCTAGTCTTTGATCACCACTGCAAGCCTAGTGCCTAATACAGGAATCATCACAGAATAAGGGTTCAGCATTATTCGTTGAATGATTAAGTGACTGGACTGAACCACCCAGGTGAATACCTTCTCATCTTTTTAAGGCTCTGTGATGTCTTCCTCAAATGAAATATTCCTCCTCTGCACTCATAACTAACTCTGTTTATGTTAGTATCATATTTATCACATTGATGGTTGTATAAGTATCTTCTTTCCAAAACAGGTGGTGAGTTCTTTAGAGGCCTGAGGTTAGGAATCATGTCTTGTTCACTGTTGTGTCCTGGGGCCTCTCACAGTGCTGAGCATATCACGGGCTCTCAGAGATGGAGGGAACTGAAGTATAGAAAAAGATGAACTCTGCTGGTTTTAAGATTTCACTTGGCCTTGCTTCAAGAATAAGCCCATTTGCACACAGAGGGTGAAGCCAGGCATTGCTGAGGAAAATTGCTTAATCTGCTCTATGTGTAAGAGATAATGTCCTGAATCTGCTATCAGGCCCTGCCAACCTGCTGAGTTCCAGAATAATTCAAAGCTCTCTTCCTCTTCTTCTTCTTCTTCTTCCTCTTCCTCCCCCTCTTCCTCTCTCTCCTCCACCTCCTCCCCCTCTTCCTCTCTCTCCTCCACCTCCTCCCCCTCTTCCTCTCTCTCCTCCACCTCCTCCCCCTCTTCCTCTCTCTCCTCCACCTCCTCCCCCTCTTCCTCTCTCTCCTCCACCTCCTCCCCCTCTTCCTCTCTCTCCTCCACCTCCTCCTACTCTGCCTCTTCTCCTCCTCCTCTTCCTCTTTCTCCTCCTCTTCCTCTTTCTTCATTTACAAATATAATCTACATGTTAAAACTTCATTGCCCTTTCAGAACAAACAAAATATTTGTGGTAATTTCATATTTGGCAGGAAAAGGTAGACTTTAAATCCAAAATGGACCAGCTTTTAATTTTTTTAATAATTAAGATAAAGGCTTAGTTTACAAACCTGGTGATAAGGTTCTCAAGTTCATTATCTGGAGATATGATGATAGAGACAGGAAATAAGAATGGATTTTATTTTTCAAGAATTGGTTATTTTTATGAGTAATAGAGTCTTGAATTTTTACTATGACAAACAAACTGAGGTAGTTGGCCTTTAAAATTCACATTAAAAAGAAAAACTGTGTCCTCTCATGACCTATCTCTTGAGGCATTTGTTGTCAACATAACACTTCTCCAAGTGGATCGTTGCTTCTCACCTAGGTTGTCAATTCCTAGTTTGTGTGTTCTATTAAAAATAACTGATAAATACATTTTGAATTTTGTTTTTAATAACTGGAAATTTCTCACACAGTTTTAAAAAAAATTATACATATATATATATACCTCATTAGCTTGTTCTTAGCCTTCCAAACCTGAAGGATTAACGTTATCCGAGTGAAAAGTGTTACTTTCACTATGTAGGGAAATTTGAAGCACAACACATGACATAGATAATGGGCCTGCATTAAAAAAGATAGGAATAGGAAGCTTTGAAGTTTTCAGATAATAATCTCCTAGATAAGGAAAGTGTGACTATCTTTACCTGTATTTAACAACTGAGCAAATCATCAAAGCAAGAACACACTAGAAGGAATTCCATGCATGTGATTCAAGGAGTATTATTTTAAAATAAAAATTACACTGATGCCTCATTTATATGTATCAGCTGATGTGCTTATTAGGTGTAACTAAGCTTATTGGAAAGAATATTTCTAAAAGTTCTTGTCTTCATTGGTTTGGGTTAAAAGATTTCACACACTTAACCACAGATTAAGATATAAATGGAAGATATTAATAGATGGATATCAATTGCTTTCTGCAATTTTACACTTGTTAAAAACAGATATAGAAAACTACAATTCAAATTTTTTTTTTTAAGATTTTATTTTTCCTTTTTCTCCCAAAGCCCCCTGGTACATAGTTGTGTGTTTTTAGTTGTGGGTCCTTCTAGTTGTGGCATGTGGGATGCTGCCCCAGCATGGCCTGATGAGTGGTGCCATGTCTGCGTCCAGGATCCAAACCAGCAAAACCCTGGGCCACCGCAGCAGAGCGCACGAACTTAACCACTCGGCCACGGGGCCATCCCCAACTACAATTCAAATTTTTAATTCAACTTTATTGGGATTTAATATGTACACACTAAAATGCCTCCATTTTTTAAACTTACAGTTCAATGAGTTTTAGCAAATGTATAGAATATGAAACAACCGCCTTAATGAGATATAGAATGCATGAATATACAATTTGTTTTTCCATTCATCTATTGATAACCAGTTGGGTCATTTTCAGTTTGGAGCTATTATGATTAAAGCTATGATGAATATTTATGTACAAATCTTTCTATGGACTTTTTTTCCCATTTCATTTGGTAAATACTTAGAGGAATTGCTCAATCACACGGTAGGTCTATATTAAACTTTGTAAGAAACTGCCAATCTAAAACATATATATTTTCATTCATAATGTTCAAAGATGTCAAGAGGGCATAAACATATGTTCAAAATTTACTCATTCATTCAACAAGTACTAAGTGAACATCTATTATGTGGCAGCACATGTTTGTGCATTGGGTGTACAGTCTCTGCCCTGAAGACAGTCAGAGAACACGGGATACAACTCTCCCTTATACATGTATGATAAAACATCACTCTATATACAATGTATTTGAGAAAGCAATGCTTGTATAATTGATATGCTAAGCCCTAGGTTTGGCTGTGCTATCAACTAGTTATCTAACTTTGAGAAGACTCGTCATATCTCTCTGAGTTTTATTATCCCTAAAAAGACAAGATTGAAATACTCACTGTTATTTTCAAACACTAAAATAAATCTGTAATTTATAATGAAAGTAAAAGGAAACAGCAACAGCTTTTCAAACTTGTTAACTACAAATAACGCTGACAACCTAAAGTTTCAAATTCTGAAGTAGTTGATAGTTTTGTTAGAGATTGATTACTAGAGCAATTTCTACTAATTATGAGTGATATGAATTACCTCTTAAAACATAATAGTGCATTGAGCCAGCATATAACATCAGTTGTATGAGAAATCCTATCAATGGGAAGCCTAAAAGTCTACTCTCCATTGAATCTCAACCAATCAGAAATGTAGAAATGAAGACAAATTGTAGCCAAATGTAATGGAACACTGAATTGAAAAACAAAAGCACTAAAGCTTCCACTGGCTCCCGAAATCATAACTTCCAGCTGTCACATTTTAATGCTCTAGATATCAAATAAACTGAAAACTGGTTTGTCCAGCAGCTGTTAGTGACACCTCTCCCAGCAAACAGTTCAAAAAGCGATTTCCATGGAAAATCAAAACAGGGCAAATAGCCAACCTTGTGTAAGAAAAAGGAACATAACAGCTTTTGTCCATCATTAAAGAATATTTTCAACTTATAGATTTGCAGAGAGAGAATTTCTATTTCTTTTTATAACCATTTAGAGACCTTGTATGAAGAAAAGAGTTTGGTCTTATTTTCTTTTGCTCTGTTGTGCTGATAACATCCTCCTTTGTCATTAATCTCTAACACCCTGGTCAAACTAAGGCTCTTATTCCTAAAGGGCACTCAGTAATCCTCCCAATCCCAAACAATAAAGACATCAATTCTTTATGGGAGGTAAGGATTCAGTCAAGAGCCAAAGCACTGAGTGGAAAAGATTCCTTAGGGGGAAAGAATGAAGAATGGAAACTATCTTCTCCCAGTATTTGAATAAGCATGCAAGACAACACATTAGACATGATTACCAAGCAGTGAGTAATAAAACGATGACGCCTGCTTTGGAGGTCTTAGAGAGGTAGTTAGGATCATGAAATCAGAATAGTACGCAGAGTCAAAACCAAACAAGTTATTGGTTTCCATAACCAGAGGCAAGTCAATTATCCTTTTTTCTATGCCTTGTTTTCCCCATCGAAACAATAATGCTTGGTGTTTTTTTTGCACAACTTTATAATAGTTAAAATTAAAATCATGAGGAAATATTCATTTCTATGTAACATATAGTTTAGGAAATGATAAAATATAGAGGTATTGTATATATTATACAACACTCTATAATGTAAAATAATCATTTTTTTCATAATTTTATATGTAGACACTACTTAAGATTTCTGGGTAGGATCAGAGATACCTCTTAGAGTAATAGGAGTTTCTCATAAATTCTTAAACATCAAATGGAGCCCAAGAGTGAGGTTAATTTTCTATCAGTGTAGGGTCTCATAAAATGATCCCAAACTTTACCACTTATAAATTAACCATGCAAGGCTTATGAGAGATAATCATCACATGCATATCATGAATGCAAATCTTCTCTTGGATAGAACCCTGAATCTATTACATTATATCTATTTTCCCTGTGATCAACACAGTGGCACTTTCTATCAAGACAAGACTCATCCACCCAAGACATTAAGTAGAATCTTGTTTTCATACTCTAATTGGTAGAGAATTATGGCAGAAGGCCTAGGAGACTGAAGAGGCAGCTGACAAGACCCCTTCTGGCTCTCAGTTCTGTATTTACCAAGTATTGAAGAAATTTTTTTCCTATTCCTGGTGCTCAATTTTGCCTTAGCTTATTGAAGTCCATCCTCTGTCATCAATTTTATAATTCCCTGGTGTGGTAGGAACTAGAAGGCAGAGGAGACAATACTAGAATGAATGCCCAGTAACTGTTGGTCTTACTGCTACCAAAAACAGCTGGTATTGTCCAGGTTAAAAACAAAAAGCTTGAATCTGCACACCATCTGGTCTCTTCTGTTCATTCAGGGCTGACATTAAGCCCACGGCTCACTAGGGTTAGCTGAGGCTGAGGAGAGCCACGCAATCTTTCCTTTACTCACCAGCCTCTCCTGAACAACAGCCAACACTGCCAATAGCCTTCTCTCTCACATATAAAATCATTTCTCTTCTGCTTCTGTCTTTCTTGACTTTTTCTCTTTAATGAAAACTAAATAATGCATATTCCTTTAATAGTCAGCCATGCTCGGTAGTTATTGAGCTAAGTGAATTGCTTGATTCTTCTATGTTTGGTTAAAAAATTTAAACATCAAGTTGAACCTTGCAGAAACATTTGGCCAGTTAAGGAGTGAAGAGTGGAGAAAGTCACTGGCATTCAAACAACAAAACTATGAACTGTAAAAAGAATAAATGAGGCTTAAAAATGTGTTCCGACATTATCTCCAAACAGTGTGGAGCCAAATGGTTTTTAAAAGATTTCTTGCTTATTAAGCAGAGATGCCAATGAATAATAGTTAAGATTTGGGAGATTTCTTTTAAAAAGAGGAAGCATTTTACTGTTTCATCTCTTTCTTCAATATTACTGAATTATTTGGGTGATTTGTGATGTTTCTGGAGTCAATTGTTGGTCTTCTCATTGATAATAAGTCATTTCCGTTAAGTACCACATAGATACCACAGATCCCAGTGAAATTTACATAATAACACTACATAAAAGTATGGATCTTCAAAAACATGATCTATTTCTTTCCATTTCAGTGCATATAAAAATGGAAATAAAAATATATAGAATATGTATATAAAGATAGTGTTAGATGAAACATCCTATTTAAATACATAGTTGAACAATATTCTTTGGGAGTAAATTTCACAAATAGGAACATGGCCCTATAATTACACAGCTACTTTCTTTTGGATAAGGGCATAATCTATTTTTACTCTCTTGAGAGCTTTCTGGCAGTCACTACCAAAACTGCATATGCTTTATTTGATAAGGAGATTGTTAAAAGGTAGATTACTAAGAAAGAGTGAGTCACGTGGATGGCTTTACCTCTAAGGCAAAGAAAATTTGTATGAAAACTAATGCAAGAACAACGGAATCTGGTTTCTTTGGTTTCAGCACTGACTCCCTTATAGCAAGAAAAAGCTTGACCTCGGGGAAGCTTCCCGAGAGAAAGTGGAGGAAAAATAGGATGATGGATTCCAGATATCAGGGGAGAAAGATAAAAGAGCTAAATGGGACTATGCTCTCCAAATATGTTTTACATTTTCAAAATATACTTTTCCTTTATATACTAGGGGAGAAATTTAGGAATAACTTTTAAAATTAAAATTATTTCCCTATATTTAAAATAAGCTGAAAATCAAAAGTATAATGCCAGTTCAGCATGCCAACTTTATGCCTGAGTTTCTAAAATCTTCCTAAAATAAGTATGAAGTAAGTAAACAAAGAAACAGTTGTGGCGGGTTTGGTAAATGAAAGAAACATCACAAGTTGGCTAAAGGTGACAAGTATCTGTACATTTGCTGCTCTAGTGTTCAAATAAAGCAGAATTCAAAGTTCTGAAAAGTAGAGATTTGTCTGTTTTTAGATTAAACACTTATAAATGCATGGGCAAAAAATTGCAGAATATTTCCAAGGAAACCATTAATTTGTTTGTTAGACTAATATAATCCAAAATAATTGCTAGGAGACAACAATGTGTTAGACTGATAGACAGAACAGAGCAAAAGGCTAGGTTTTCCAATTAAATTATACACGTACAGTCAGACTCAAATCTAAGTGGTGAAGCTAGCAAGCAATATTGAAATCATCTACATTCTAATTCAAATCTCAATTTTCAATTTTATGCTTCTTTTGTAACATCCTGCATAAATAAGTTTGAATGTCTAAAAGACATAAGAGAGATATGGAAAGACAGAATCTTCCAGAAAGAGTAAGGGGAACGTCATGAAATGGGAAGATAATCTGACACTTTCTGGAAGACCCTATTCCATCACACCATTATTTCAGGGTCAAAAAGATATCAAATTAGTCTTTTGTATTCCTTTTTTCTCTTTCTTCTTTTTTTCCTATTGCCTTTCTCATCAAAATTAATGTTACTGGCAGCAAAGGGGTTTTCAAAGAGTGCTAAAGCTTTAGTAGTAACGCACAATTAAGGAAACTGGACGTTTTGTTGAATCATCAGCAGCAGCACCACTATTAACATATCATAGTACTTTTATCATCTTCCTACTTTACAACACGCAATAATTTAATATTTTTGTAGTATTTATAGACTCTTTCACCTGCACGATATCTGAGTATTAGAGTAGTATCACACTGAGTAACATAAATAAATAGCTACAAGTGTGTTTATGAATGTGTTGTACTAGAAATATCCATCCTCAAATTGAGGGACAGAAGTTTTTAAATTCTCTATGTGCTAACTAATATTTGGTATGAAAAGTTAGCTATAACCCAAAGATAAATATCTTGGGTTTATAACTTAACGGCTTTCCTTGGTACCCAGCTGATTGTTTTAGAATGCATCTCTTGTTTCCCTATCAACAGTATTCCTGGCCTGTTATAGGAATCCAATTTTACTTATCTCATGCATAAATTATAGGCAACTTGGGATCAGCAAGATACAATGTTGTATTTAAATTATGGAAAGGAGAGAATGCAAGAGATTAAGGGATGGCTAGACATTGCAGCTGAATTGTAGCAGAGTATACCACTTAGTATCAAAAAAGACAATGAAGAGGATGGAAGAGAGAGACAATCATTAAAAGCGACCCTTTTGGATATTTCATGTGGACTGTGGGGAGTAGGCTCAATTGAGAGGAAACTGGAAAAGCTATCATGATTGCCGGCTTAATGAAGCATTTCAAAAGTTTGCCAGCTTGAATTAGACTGGGTTAAGGCATTACCTGTTTTACTCTTACAGAAGTCTTGATATTTCTCCTATTTTGTTGCTTCCTCATCTCAGTAAACGGCATCATCATCCTTCAAGTAAAAAAAAAAAAAGAAAAGTCACCATTGATTTCTGCCTTTATATCAATCCTCATATCTAACCTATTACTACAGTCTGTAAGTTCTACTTTAAAATATATCTCAAATCTATTTTCTTTTCTCCACCTCCATTACCCCCACCGTAGTCCCAGATCTCTTGTCTCACTGAGTTCAACATTAGCAGGTAATTACTGTTACATACTTTACTCTTGTCCACAGTAAGACAGTTCTCGTCAAAGAAGAAAAATTTACTTTTTAAAAAAATAAATCAAAACTCATCAGTCCTCTGACTGAAATCCTCCAATGGCCTTCTATTGCAACCTAAAGAAAAACGTTCTCTGCACTATGACCTTCAGTGCTCTGAATGACGTCATTTCTACTTATTTCTCCCATTTCTACTTATTTCTCCCATTTCTTCTAATACCTCAATCTGAGACCAATTGTTTAATTATTTAATTTCATCCCCTTATTTGAATTTAGGTTTCAAGTCCATACTAATTGATGCATAGTATCTGATACATGATATATATATATGATATACAATAAATGAGCAAATGAGTGCATGCCAATCAGTTCTCTGCCTTCTCCACGGTTCCTTATGACACTAAGGGAGCAGCCACAATGACTCCAAGGGAAGTGCATTAAAATCGCATTTCAGTGACAATCACTTGTTAAGCTGGGACTCCACCCACAATTCTCCAGGCAAGATTGGACTGAGCTCTACACTCATCCCACTCATGTACTTAAGAGTTTTATTATCATAATTGACCTGCAATACCTCAGAGACTACATATCATTCTCTTATTTTAACAAATGAAGCAACAAATCCAAAAAGTGTATTAGCATAAAGCTACACCTTTGAGAAATGTTGAGATAATATATTGTTTAAAGCATATTTATTCATTAATTCCACAGACATTTATTGAGTCTCTTACTGGGCTCTTCCTGGTTTTGTGGGGCCTGAAGCATATAAAATTGAGGGGTAGGGATTGCTTTAAAAAACACAAAAATATCTTACTTTTTTCAAGTTTTACAAAAGCATATCACCTTATGAACACATGTCTGGGGTTTCTCCCTAGAGCCAGTGCAAATAACAGGGCCTGAAGCTTAAGTGTAATATGCTTGATGGCAAATGGTGCTCTGAAAGCCTACAAAACCTTGTTCTGGCCACTAGAGTCAGCTGTGAAAGATTGTCCCAGCTCCAAAGCAGATGATCAAAGATGCAGAATTATAATAAATATCACAATTGCTGGAATCAAGGTAAGCCCAGGGTGCTTGGGAAGCACTAGGAAAGTGGAGGACAACTCAGGGAAGGCATTGTGGAATAGGTAACATTGGGACTGAGTGTCGAAGTCCAGTTCAGACTTGTCCTGGCCAAGAGGGCGGTCCTGAGAGGGGAGCAATGAGGATGCTGCCGCTGCTGCTGATGAGGTGGGGGAAGTACATCAGACAGGGGTAATAGCCTTTGCAAAGGCACAACATATAGAAGAGATTGATATTTTTGTGAACTGTCAGTCCTTGGGTCTGCATGAGACCTGAGATGAAAGCACCAAGCAGTGAGGAAACGATGGCAGAGGTGGAAATCAGTTCAGAAAGTATCACTGGTATCACACTAAGGAGTCCGTGTTTTCTCCTGAAAGAGGCTAAAGATGTTTAAACAGGGAAATGGTGTATGAAATACATGTCTTAATAAGATTATTCTTCTGGTAATGTGGAAAATGGATTGAAGCAGGCAAGATTGGAAGCAAGGGAAATAGATAGAAGCTATTGTACCCAGTGAGGAGGAAAATGATGAAGGCCTGAAATAAGAGATCAGTAGGATGCCTGCTTCCTGTCCATGTTTCTCATTCGAAGATGAACCATTTAAAGAAGGCAATGTGTAATGAGGATATTATTCTCATTCATAACAGGAATATTGGGAAATTGGGTATCCCGGTTAGCTGTCCCTGATCTGCTCCTACTGCATCGGCTTGGACAGTTCGTTAAACCTGAGTTTTCTCATCTGAGAAATGGTACAACTGACCGAGATAATCTATGAAGCTCCCTTGCAACTCTAAAACTCTATGGGCAACATATTTTCCTCATTTCTACTATAAAGCTGTTATTTATTGCTCTCTTCTGCAAGTTAGGAAAAGAAAATGAGCTCATTAACTTGGAATTAATCCCCCAATTGTGTCGTCTTATATCTAGAATGCCAGGCACTGATAGAGACTTTTTTACAAATAGCAATTAAAGCTCAGTTATCTTTATTGGAAAGGGTTCTTCAAAAGAAGAGTTTAATTTAAATATAAATTCTAAATTAAAGAGTTAGTTGTATTTTCTCCTATGCCATAACAGCATAAAATTTGTCTCTCTCTTTCAATGTATCATGTATTATTTATCTCAAGGTAGCATAAATTAATAATTATGTACAGCTAAGCACCTCAACATTCCATGCTCATAGATATAAACTAAGTTTAGGCTGTGTTAAATAATTCTGCTAGTTAATTCTAAGTACGGTTGTGCTGAGGTGCTCCTGTTTTGTGGTGGAATCAGAAACCTGGTATTGAGGAAGTGCTTGTTCACTATTTACTAAGTGGACACAAACAAGTAAGCTTTCAAGCTCTCTAACCCAGATGTAGCCAAATATAATGCATTTATTTTACATTTTAGGTGGAACCATATGGAATGGAATTGCTTATATTTGAACATGTTTGACCCCAAAGTGGCAATTTCGTATGGTTCAACTAATATATGACATGATCTAATATAGGAGAGCTATTTCATATGGTTTATACTAATACATGAGACTCATTAGAAAATAATTTCTATTTTCAAGAACTTTAATTCATCATAGACATTTTACAGAGCAGTAAGATGTAAAATACAGGATATAAAACTCAAAGTAAAAGCAAGCTACATCATGAAAAGATCATATTTTCAAATTTACTAGAAGCAAATTCTAAATGAAAAAACTAAAATTCTGAACTTAGTTGCCCACTCTGCTGAAGCATTACAAGAACTCGAAGCTGCATACTGAGTTTTTCCAAATCAGCTATGGAAGGAGAGAGCAAACCACACATTTGAAGTCCTCTACAGATGCAACGTGGAACTCCAGCTGCAAAATATATGACTTTGAAACAGCAAGACTGGAAATACAGCAGCTTCTGGTTAGCAATAGGGAGCCTGGGGACCACATACTTCACAAGTAGCAGCAATGCCAGATGGAGGTGGATCCTAGTATGTTTTGGAAAAAACCTAAAACTACTTTGGGGGACTTTAGTTGAAGTGCATTAGCAAGAGTCAGAATGAAGGATTGGAATCGACTTGGTAGGGTTGTAGGACTGTGAGCTGACTTTGTTCTAGCAGGATATTGGGGGAAGTAAAACAAGATAAGGACTTTGGAGCAGAGTGGATCATTCTTTATCATATTTTCTCTTTAGATTAACGTCCCTGGAAAGGACTATTTCAAAAATCTGAACACTCAAGAGGTTAGGTTTTCAGTGCTAAGTTTAGAGTGACTGCACCCCAAAAAAGTCTATGCCATGGTACATCTGAGAAAAGTTAATCATGACAAGATAAACTCCATCACACACTAGGGTGCCAAAGGGAAACTTCAGAAACTATATGGAGAAATGAAATGCTCAATAGTATTATATTAGAACAAAACAAAGTTAGGTAGCAACTCACGTCACTTTGAGGTTATCTGGAGAAGAGATTTGGCAGCTCATGGTAAACATCATATCCTTTGAGTACTGTCTAAAACCACAAAGAATTTCTGACAATCAACAAGAAAAAGACAAGCAACCCAATAGAAAAATGAATAAAAAACATAGCTAGGCAAATATCATAAGAGGAAATTACAATAACAATGTGTTCAACCTCACAAGTAATTAACTAACATCACTTAAACAAAATATGACTTTACATCCATCAGATTGAAAATTGGAAACTCAGGTAGCATCAACAGAGGGTAAGGATGTGGGGAAACAGGATCCTTTATGATATGGGAGTGGGTGAATAAACTATTGCAGCCACTATAGAGAGAAATCTGAAAGTATTCAGTAAAATTCGATATGCGTATATGGTGTGACCTATGATCAATTCCAGTCCTGGATACAGATGCATAGACACCCCAGAAAACATATTCAGGGACCAATAAAGAATAGGTTAGTGGAGGCAAAGCAGCCTAGGTATCCATCACTTCTCTAATGGAAACAAAAATATGGTGGATTTTTAACCACTAGTGCAGCAGTCAGAAGGACTGAAGGACTGACGGACTGATATTTCTAGAGCAATACGGATAGAGCTCCAAAATTAGTCTTGATTATCAAAACAGCAAGCAACAGAATGAGATTTATAGCACAATGTCATTAACTTATTTTTGAAACACTCTTAATACTATATACTTTTCACAGATAGACACAAATGCAAATGATTGTGTGAAAGGGGGATTTGAAAGATTAACTTGAAACCTCAGAGTTATGCCAATGGGGAGGGGAGGAGTGAAGGGAGTTGGGCATGAGAGATGAAAGCGAAAATTAAACAAGCAAAACATACAACTTGGATCATCCCTGGAGAAATGACAATGAGGCCCTAGAGTGTCATGATTGAGGGGCATAGTTAAGTCAATTCTATACTTGTGGTAAAACAAGAATAAAAACAAAAAAAGAACAGGTCCCTTCAAGTCTCCTTTTGAAACTTACTTGTAAATTCCCTTCCTCAATCTCTTGTGTATTTTTTTTTCTTTTCTATCATGTACATCCCTGGGTTATTTCACAATAAATTGTTTTGTTAGCCTTAGACAAGTTTCTAATATTTCCGAAGTTTGTAAGCCTAAGTTTGCTCTCTATAATAATGGGGATAGCAAAACTGACTATTAAATGAAGAATATGAGTAAAACAATATTTGGTATGTTTAATGTACTTAGGTTTTAATAAATATTAGCTCCTTTTCCTCCTCCTTCCTCCTTCATACTGATCTTCCTCTTCTTACCTCTGAAGTTTCTTCAGATTCTTACTACTCTCTCTGCTATATGACTTTGCAAATAATTATTTATCACTACCTAATCTCTTTGTTGCCATTCATCAGTAATTTTGTTCAATTTTTCCTCTTTTTCTAGAAGCTACTGTTTCTTCCAAAAAGACTACACTCTGGAGGTTGAAGGAAGGAAGTGAGGAAAGGGCTTGAAAAAGTTCTGACTTGACTGCCAGTCCCTAGGTGGCTGGCACTTCACCTCACTTCCATGGGGTTTATCGGACCTGGTGGACATCCTTCTCCCCAACTCAGGCACTTTTTCATCTTGTCACATTGGTCCTTAATAAACTTCCCCCTCATTTCCTGGGAGAGCTGGCCAATCCTATCCATAATATCACTCTCCTGGCCTTGCCCCCAGGAAGCTAGACATCACCCTCCCAACCTCAAAATTTTCTAGACAGGAGACGGATCTCAGCACAACAGCCCACTTGAGCATCCTCAGGCATCTGTCTTCACTATCATTCAATACTGAGAATGAGGTACAAAATTATTGAGTGGGGCTGTGGGAAGCCCACATCAGACTTGAGATAAGGGGACAAGAATCTCTCCACGCCAGCCCTACCAGCAACGTCAGAGGTAGGAGAGGACTCTGAGCTGCAAAGGAATCTGCTCATAAAATCTCCTCTCCTCCACTTTCTCAGACCTCGTAAACCCTAGAAGGAGATAATGAGATTCAAAATGCCTAGAACAGGTTCTCAAACTCTGTCTTTCACAATCCTTATGTTATAATTTAGATTAAAATTTTACAACTCTTTTTGTACCTAGCCAACACTTAAATTATAACATCATATGACATATGAAAAGCTAGAACACAAATATAGAGAGAAATTATTATCGTTGTGGGAGATTTTGCAATTTATAAATCATAAAAACAAAGACTAATAAGGATATAAAAGATTGATTTTTTAAAAAACATGACACAACATACACATATATCAAATCATTACGTTGTACACCCAAAACTAATTCAATGATATATATCAATTATATTGCAATAAAAAAAGAAGGCAAAAATAAAGATAAGGTCAATCTAATAGTTAAATAGTAAAATTCATAATCAATAAAAAGAGCACACTTTTTAAAAAATATGTATCATGATATTTATAAAAATAGTCCATGCATTAATTAGGCCACAAAGGAAGTCTCAACAAATTCCACATTCTCTGATCACAATGTAATATAATTAAAAGTCAATTAACAAAAATATAGCTAAAGGAAACCCACACATATAGAATTGGAAATTATAAATATAGGTCTGATCAAAAATCACAATGAAAATACTATTGTTCAAGAAGAATATGACTAACAAGCAAAAGTTATAGCCCAAATAAGATTTTTTTTTAACATTTAAAAGGATATATCCAATGATTTGGTTTGAAAAGCTCAAAAATAGCAAGAAATTAAAAGGAAATAAAGACTAATGAGGAAATAAAAAAATTACTGAAGTATAAAAAAATAAAGATGATCAACTAAAACCCAAGTCTATTTCTGAGAAAAGATTAATAAAATATAAGAAACTTCAGGCATGACTGATTAAGAGGGAAGTCAAGGATAAGCAATATTAGCAATAAAAAAGGCATAAACTACTGACATAGTGAAGTTATTTTTTAATTCTTAAGGACTTTAAACAATTTTATAATGAAATTTGAAAACGTAAATGAAAAGAACACTGGACAAAAGAGACCTAAACAGACAAGTGGTTATTTAATAAACGGACATCCCAGTGAGAAATCCCCCATCTCCACAAAAGCCTGGGCTTGATGGTTTTATAGTTGACTTTTAACAACCTCTAATGTAAAAAAGTATTCACACATTTTACAAAGTGTTCTAGAAATTGGAAAACTAAACACTCCAATTCATTTAATAGGTCATTTTAACCCTGATTCCTATTAAAGATAAAAGTTTGGGAAAAAATTTTAAGTCATTCTCACTTATGCCATTAGATGCAAAAATCCTAAATTAACTTTTCATTTAGAAAGCTCAACAGGTTTCTCTAAGGGAAGATTCATCATAAGATAAAATGATCAGAGTACTTGTCATTTTCCGAAGTCTCACCTTAAAGAATTCCCAGGCATATGACATGCAATGTCAGTCTTTGTCCTTTGCCTTTAGCTCTTTATTCTTAGTCATATAAAAGTTATGTTTTATTTTCAGATTGAAAGATTATTTTTTGTAGATTTATGCAATTGTATTTAGCACATTTAGACCTTTTGCAAGACCTTGGAAAATATTTTAATGCCAATAAGAGATACAAATGGCCTTGAGGGGAGAGAAGAAGGGAATTTCTCATTCAGGGTAGTGAGTGAGATCATGGTTGCATTTCTGTTCACTACCCAAATTACAAATGAGAAAAAAAAGATAAAACTAAAAGTAAAACCACAATATTAGTGATTCATTAAGTGAAAAGAGGAAACTACCAGGTGAACATGCATAGAATAATTGGGTTTTTTTTTGAAAAAAATCCTTCATAAAGCTATTCGTGTATATACCTACGACAACACATACAGGGCAAAATTGGAAAAGAGACATACCAATATATTAGTAGTGATCATTTTTAGAAAGTTGGCTTGGGGACATGGAATCATTTTATTTCTTCTTTACAGGTAATTTTTACTTTTCATATTTTTCAATATTTTCAAATAAAACACATCAAGGAAAAAGTGCAAAAGGAGAAGCACCCTTTGGCTGAAAGAAAGAGCATAGGGAGAGAGAGAAAACAAGAGAGTAAGAGGGGTCAATTCTTATAAAGTGGGAAATTTAAGTAAATATAATGGAAACATCTTCAAATTTCTAAAACATCTAAAGCAGATGGTGAAATAGAGTAGATATGAGGATTCCATAACCCAATATGGGTGACAAAATGAGTACTAATTTCCCCAAAATACAATGGAGGAGGATAAGGAATCAGAGTCAGCAGGATCTGAGAACAGAAATAAGAGCTGAACAAGTCATAGGTAACTTATGAAAGACATCCTGCCCAAGCTAGTCTTGCCCAATGACCGGCAGCTGTGTCCTCTCCCCAGGCCACAGTCAAGAAGTTTTCTGTTTAAGAGGTAGAAGATATATCGGTGCTTTTGGTCAACTGACAAATATTAACTTGGCAAATAAGCAGCTCACTTAATAAATTTGATGATGCAGCAATAACAAATTGTCTCTTTACCAAAAATTGAAATTATAGAACGTTCAAAAATAATACGAATATTTCATAACAAAATTTACAAGATTCAGCCAAAAGAATGCCCAATGTAAATGTTGTAGCATTTTTTGTTATAAAACAAGAATGAATATAAACGAAGTGAGAATTCTGTTATAAAGCAAGAATGAACATAAACGAAGTGAGAATTCTGTTATAAAACAAGAATGAACATAAACGAAATGAGAATTCAACCAATAAAAGCTGAAGAACAATAGAATAAACATAAAGGAAGGAAATAGAGAACAACAAAACCAAGGGACTCAATAAATAAAACCGAAAGCAAGTTCTCTAAAAAGACTGATAAAAAAATGTGACACTCTGGTAAGTCTGATAAAGAAAATTAGTGAAGATACAATAGGGATAAAAATGGGAACATAACCATAGATATAAAGGAGCATAATGCATTTTAGAAAAGTGCTCTGTACAACTTTATTTCAACAAATGTGGAAATATAGATATAGTGAATAATCTTCAGGAAAAATTATCAACATTGAGCAAAGAAATGAAAGATTTCAATAGATTGATAACAATAGAAGAAATTGAAAACATAATTAAAAACTCATCTCAAAAAAATTCCAGATGGGATCTGGAAAATCTCAAGGAATATGGGAATTAATCTGCCCCAGTATATGGCAAAATTTGGTGAGATTTCCCTTTAATTCTACAAAATTGTCAGAAGCTCAACTACAAGAAAATAGCAAAGGCATTAGTAGCAGCAATAGAGGTCAAAAATCCAATCTCGCTAATAAATATAGATGAAAAAATCCTAAAGAGAATATTACCAACAGAATCCAGAATGCACTTCAAGAATGTAATGATGTTCTAAAATTAGGAAACACATTAATAAAGATGGAAAACTTTATAATAACCTCCATAGATGTCCCCAAGGTGCTTAATAAAATGCAACCATTATTCCAAATAAAACTCTTGGTAAGATAGTATTAAAAGAAAGCATTAAAAGACAGCTTTCTGGACTTGAGAAAGTGTATGTGTCAGAAAGCAACAGCAAAATGTCATATTTTGCAAAAATAATAGAAAGATTTCCTTTAAAATCAGAAACAGGGATATATTATTCCCACATTATTCAATATTTTTCTGGAGATCTCAGCTAGAGGATTTAGATTTTAAAAATGAAATGCAATATGAATCTTGGGGAATAAAAGACAAAATTATCCTTATTTGTTTATGAGTCATTTTTTCCCTAGAAAAGCCAAGCAAATGAATTGAAAAATTGTCAAAACTCAGCTGTTGAAGATAACATCTCCAAGGATTTTACATTGGAAATGCAACCTGAGGAAAAGCTGGTTCTACAAAGACTAGGGATGTGTGTGTGTGTGTAAGTCTAGGTATGTGTCTTTGTGTGTCTGTACCTAGTGTGCATCTCTGTATACATGTACATACATGCATACATATGTAGATATGTATGGGTGTGTGATTATGTGTGCATGTGTGTGTGTGTGTGTGTGTGTTGGTTGATAGAGGGAGTAGGAAGCATTCTCTGCAAGAAGAAATAAGAAACTCAAAAGCCTTGGGATAGGAGAAAACTTGTTGTTCCTGGAGAATAGAGAAGGCCCTGGGAAGTTGGAGGTTACTGATCTAGGGAAATTAGTAGAACATGGAGTCTGAGAGATAGGTAGAGGCCAGGTCATGTAGAACCTTGTAATGCGTGAAAGAAGTCTGGATTTTGTTCAAAGTGAAGCCTCTGATGAATTGTTAGCAGGAGAGTGACGTATCCAGTTTACATTTTTAGAATATTACCATGACTACTGGGCAGGTAACAAACCATTGTTCTGGAATCAGGGAAACAGATTAGGATGATTCTTGTGGTTGCTCGTGCAAAAGCTGTGATGGCCTTACTTGATGGCAGCTGAGAAATGAAGAAAAGTAGACAGATTTGAGATATATCCTGAAAGTGTAACCAACCAAACTTGTTAGTAAACCGAATGTAGGAGTTCAGGTAAAGGGGATTTCAATGATACAATAAACAACTAATTGGGCAGATGCTATTGTTGCCACTAATTGGGATATGAAATATTGGGCTAAAAGAATGTAGGTGGGGTGATGAAGGGTGTAATTGAGAGATTCATTTTGGGTGTGCTAGACTGAGGTGCCAATTAGAAATCCAAGTGGACATGTCACGTTTGACAGTTGTGAACCTGTCTGGAGTTCAGAGGAGAGGTCTAGGCTAGAAATAAGAATTCGGAAAAATCAATATTTAAGTAGTTTGTAAAACTATATAGCAAAATGAAATCACCCAGAGAGATAGGGAAAATAAAGAAGAGTATCCAAGCCTAATCCTAAAGATGCTGCAACATTTAGATACCTTGCAGACAAAAAGGTGAGAGAAAGGAGACAAAAAAGGAGGAAAAGCAGACAAATGAAATGTAACAAAAAAATAAGAGAAGAAAGTGATTCAAAAAGGAAAGGCACTCAACTGGGTCAAATTATGCTAAAAATTTGAGCCAGATGACTTTGATAAGAAGAAACCAAGGCCAGATTATAGTGTGTTGGAAAGGAAGTAGAAGATAAGAAAGTGGGTAGATGGCAATAGTGTAAGTAATACTGCCAAGAAGTTGTGCTACTGAAACATGAAACAACAGCAGGAGGGTGAGATTCCCTGTGCCACTGCATACTGGCATTGGTACTTCAGTATGCACACAAATCACCTGGGACTCTTGTTACAGTTCAGATTATGATTCTGTAGCTCTGAGATTCTGCATGTCTAAGTTCCCCATCGAGACCCATGATACAGGTCTACACATTTAAGTAGCCAGACTATATATTGTTTAGTGAAAGAGGAAAGTTGCAGAAGTATATGCCCAGATGAGATGCACAGGAAAAGACTGTCAAATCAGACCCACAGGAATCAGAGATTTTTCCTAGTGTCAAGTTTTACTAATAATTTCAAAAATACACAAGTGAAAAAAGCATTCTGAGGTCTGGGATATATCTCATGACTCCTTAAGTCCTTCTTTGCCACACTAAACACATGCTCTCTGGACCAAAATAATACATGAGTCCTTTTTTGAGTCCTCTGAGAGAGGATTTGTGGGTTATTATCCCTCTATTGAGAGCATTTAAGCTATGAAACATCTCCGTTTTATACTCAGAGAGTTATGTAGCTTACGTGATATTCTCCAGGGAACTATGTCTCGTAAACCCAAACATTCTGGATGTATTAACTATAACAAATCCTTTAGGTGGGGACATCCTACTGAGGGCATTCTGTGGATAAGGTCTCTTCCTCCTAGCAAATCAGTCTCTTTATCTGGAGGTCCAGTTGACAAGTAGGTTAGACCACATCACCTGTTTCTTTTCTTTCCCCTAAGATCATCACTTCCCAAGAGAAGGGAGTGAATGGTTCACAGGGAGCTGCCTTCACTTATCCTCTCCTGGAGGGTTGTAGTTAAACTCTCATTCTCCATCCTTCTCCTATATCCTACATAGAGAACAGGAAACTTCTTTCCACTCTCAAGGGAGGAATATGGGAGTAACCACTTCCTCCACTCTCTCTCTCGTCTCTCCTTGCTACTCTTCTCTAGAAAAACTGTAACTGTCTGGTAAAACAGAGGAGAGCCTTCGATTTACTGTATCTCATCACCAGCTAGCGGGGTCACTTGCTAACTGAAAAGCACTTTATTCTCTCTATGTGCCTGCCTCAAGCTTAGCCGGGTTTTCTTCTTCCGGATTCTGCTTTCACAGCAGAATCTCCCCAGAGCGCAAAAGTGGTCCACACTAGCTGGGTAAAGTTAGTTTAGGCGGAAAGTTGAAGGCTCTAAGAGAGCTGGGTTCAAGAAGGGACAAGGCCTCTGGAGAAAAGTTGTGCTCCTAATTTGTCTCCTTGAGTTCTCAGTTGGTACTTCACTGAAGAGCAGATGAATCTAAAAATTCCCTTCTTAACCTCAAGCACATTGTTTCTAAAAAGTCTGTGTGTGTGTGTGTGTGTGTTTATGAGAGAGAGAAAGAGAGAAAGAGAGAGAGAGGAGGGAGTGAGGGGGAAAGAAAGACTTCACCTTCTTTTATATATATACTGAAATTTTGGAAGGCTACAATATCAACTGTTAATGGTTTCCTTAGGAAAGTGTGGGATGAATGCGATGCTCCCTTTTTATTATATATACTTTTATGTTATTCAATTTTTTAAAATGCACATGTATTACCTTTGGAAGTTTCAAAATATATACATACCAAAAAAGAAAGAAATTTAAGTAAATGCTGTTTCAGAAATACATTCTCCACCTAAGGAGATTGACCCAGCCTTCAAGCCTAGCACCAAATCTACCTCCTCTGAAAACTGTCCAGGTTCTACTCAGTTGTCAGGGATCTTGCCACTCCTAGAACTTCTAAGCACATATCTATAAATTCACGTGGATCTTCTCATTAGTGCTTGCAGCCTGCATGTTCTATTTCTTCATGTTTGTGCCCTGTGCCGCTGAGAGTAAGAACAGAGAGCATCTTGTGCATCTTCGGTTTGCCTGATTGAAACCACCCCTTCCATGTGATAGGTGCTCAATTAATACTGGTTGATTAACTGATGGAAGTGTTTCCTCTACACACTGATGAGAGGCATGGGAAGCCTCCCTCAGTCCTTTTCTCCATCTTTGTAACTTTCCAGAAGACATGGCCCAAGTGCAGAGGTCCATGTTTGCAGTATGAGTGAGAGCTGAGGGGAAAGCAGCCACATCTCCTAAACATAAGGCCCTCATTTATGTCAGATGAGTCCTCAGGATTATGGAAATTAATAAAATAATAAAGAAATCAAGCAACTAAATCACTGACCTCTGTGTATTACAAAACGTAAACAGTTAGCTCCAAGTTCCTGAAGATCCTAATCTAGTTTGATTACAGATCCATCTCTTAGAACTTTCTACCAGCATTAACTTTTGTTACGGACATTAATACATAACCCCAATGACAGGTCTATTCGTCTTGTATTCTGTTCTCACTGGGAAACACATATCAAGCCCTGGGACTGGAAAATTCCTCTTTTCCATGATCCAACATAGACAACCCCAACTCCTATCTTTCGTGCTAAACATTTATCATCCTAGTATTTCTGGTACCTCTCTCCTTGAGGGTGACTAGGAAAAAAGTACTCCCAGTTAAGAAGGCACAGTAGCTGCTAAGTTTCTACTGAGTCCTTGCTGAGTTCCCACCTTCATTTTCTCTCTCCTTGAGTACACTGCCTTGTTCTGAGTTTCCTATAACTCTACCTTTTTCCAACAGTCTCTGTGTCATGTACCTGTGTCAGAAGCTTCAACCTGAAGTTCACAAAGATGTAACAGTAGAAAAGTAATCCATTAAAGAGAGATGTTGGGCAAAGATGGTGAATAAAGTGAAGTCTCTCATTACACAGGACATAACGAACTGGAAGATTTATTACATGATCACACCATTCAATAATTTCTAATGGCGGAACAGAGGAAATAATCTTCAAAATTCAAAATTACTAAAATAATATATTCATTTCAGCAGCTCACTATTACCTTGATTTTGGAGTTGAGAAAAATAGTGTTATAAAGAAAAATGAGGGGCCAACCCCGTGGCCGAGTGGTTAAGTTCGCGTGCTCTGCTTCGGCGGCCCAGGATTTTGCCGGTTCGGATCCTGGGCACAGACAGGGCACCGCTCATCAGGCCATGTTGAGGCGGCGTTCCACATGCCACAACTGGAAGGACCCACAACTGAAATATACAAGTATGTACTGGGGGTATTTGGGGAGAAAAAGAAAAGAAAAGAAAAATGAACAATGGAAAAGTATACTTAATAGAAAGCACTGCTTAAAAAGTACAAATAATCTATCAGTAGGTGAATGCTTAAATTAACACAGAATATGGATAATATGGAATATTAGTCCATCAATTAAAAAATATCAGATTTGTATGTACTAATGTGGAAAGATGCCTGTAGTGTAAGTGAAATAGCCAGCCATAGAACACAATGTATAAAAGATTGAAGTTATTTTTTAAATTCCATGGGTGTATATGTGTGCATGAATAAGTATATAAAGAAAATATGTGCTTACATACATATATAGAAAAAAATAAGGAAGAACACACAATAAATTGTCAATAGCAGTTACTTTTGAAAAGTAACATTAGGTGTCTGAGAAGTTAAATGGGCTCACAGTTTTTGCCTTTATATCCTTTTGTTTTAAATTAGAGAGGACAATTGGAAAAACACAGTACCACACATGGATATATTTTCCTTTAGTTAAGCTAAGTCAGGAATATTAATAATGTTACCCAATGCTTTCCCCATCAAAAGGAACCATGTGACTCCACAGCAGTGTAGCCTCTACTATATGAGAAATATTTTTGTCGCTCTCTTCTGCGTCAGTTTTTCTCTAACATTATTTCCGTTGGCATCCTAAAGTGATAAACTATAAACCATGTATTTAAAAAAGGTTTCCCTTGCTCTTACATCCCCACAGAAATCACCCCATTTCCCTGCTAGTTTTATTTCTACTTCCTACTTCTGGCTTTCTGTTTAGTTCTCTTGCAGTGGAGTTTGTATTCCCATCACTTCTCTTATCCAAGTCACCAGTGGCTACCATCTTGCCATACCTAATGGTCACTTCCCTGTCCTCCTCTTTCTTGACTGTTAAGCAGAATTTGATTGGGGTAACCATTTCCTCATGCTTGAAACACTTTCTTCACTTGACTTCCACATCACCCAAGACACTTATTCTCAGGTACTGGCAGCTCATTCTTGGCCTTCTCTGCTGGGTCTTCTTTCTTTTCCCTATTTTCTGAAGTTGGAGTCCCCCAGATTCAGTCCTTAGACCTCTTTTTTTCTCTACCTAAACTCCTTCTGTACATGTTTATGTCCAACCCCATGGCTCTAAATACTGTGAGTCATAGTTTAGAGTAACGCCAGCTGCTGTAGCAAACAAATCCTCAAATTACAGTAAATGAACAAAAAAGATACTTCTTACATAACAGCTCAATGTAGATTTACTTGACATGTGAACTGTTATTTAAAGAATCAGGAATCTTATGATCAAAAGAGTTTTCTATGACTTTCTTTCTCCCTCTTCAGTTGCTATCCCCACTCCAGGGACTTGGCTTTTTGAGCTATTATTTGTTAATCGAAGCACTATGATTAGCATTAATGATATGATTATAGAGGCATGTGGTCCCGCATGAGCTTGTACTTACCAGGAGGCAGGGTCTACATGCATCACCTGAAAGTTTAGTGGTTGGAGAACTGGATAGAGCACACACAAATAAGTGACTCCACTAGGAAGGATGTAGTTTGACTGGGGACAGCCAAGTTAGTAGATCAACAGAGAAGTTACTTTAATTAAAGGCAAGGCCAAAGCTCTTGTGAATGAATATTCAAATCCATCTGATACTCTCACGATTTTTGCCAATTTCACAGGTATAAGTGGAATAGAAAGAGCACATGAATTTCAAACACATTTGTCAGGAAAGCAGAGAACATATATTATTTAGAAAAAAATCACCAAAGTTTAGATGATATAAATTTAAAAATTAGCTCAGCAGCACAATATTGATTTAATCAACTTATTTCACTGCATAATAACAGTAACTACAATAGTGATAGTTAACATTAATACACACTCTTCATAACGTAACATGCATAATCCTTATAACAATTCTATAATACAAGGAACTACATTCCCATTATATAGATGAAGGATTTGAGGAACAGAATGGTTAAGTGGCTTCTTCAGGTTCCAAAATAAGCTACTGGTGGCTTCTGGATTTAAACCTAAATAATTCAGCTGTAAAGTTTATGATCCTAAAACAACATGCAATATTGTCTCTAAAACACTAAGACCATGAATTTCCAAAAAATGAAAGAGAAGGATTAACATTTATAGAAGTTACAGTTTTACTATTTCTGAACTTTGCAAAATTAATATTTAATACTTATGACCAATACACATCCAGTTGTAGACATTTTAGAAAATCTGCTTTAAAAGAAAAACGTCTAAAGAAGAAGACAGAATCAGGCCATTTTCTTAGTAATGCCAATATTTTCAGTTGCTATATTAATAAACAACAAATATAAATTTGAAGCCCTCGAATCTATGGAATGTTTAGTCACAGATTAACTATTGAATCTTGGTGTTACTCCTTAGTAGTATCATTATCAAAACAGCAAAACACCGAATACCATATTTTTTCTTTCTCAAGTGCACATACTTTATTAGGGAAATAAGACATCTAAAATTCACATTGTTAGCATAGAGTAAACACATAACTACAAAGCAGTATAGCAAAATAGTTCAGAGAATTGACAGAAATTAAACAAGGCCCATGTTGCATTAGCCAACATTCTGTTACCACCACAAAGTCTACTGCCAGTGCTGTCACTGAAGTCTATCTTGTCAACTTGAGCTTCCTGCCTCATGAAGACTTTTTTAAAAAATTAAAACTTGCTTGATTTTTTCACTTTAATTGTAGGCTCCTCCTCATTCTAGGACTAAGTTACCTAATCCAAGACAGAAGACAGTGTGGTAGATGGAGTATTCTAGCATGACACGTCATTTTCCCCTATTGTTTTAAAACCACTTGCCTTACTTCTTCTCCAGAAGTCTTATCAGATTTGGATTCTTCTCCAGAATCCAATGGATTCCTGGGGTCCCTTTCCAGCTCTTCTGCAAACAAGACCATATGACAGTACTCATGGTCTGACCACTGCTCAGACTCAGCCTGGACCAATGCTTTTGACCTCATTGTCACTGGATCTGATACGTTAGATATTTGGTATTTGCTAGGTTCCTATCCAGATGGAGTAAAACTTTAGCTCCTCTCTGACTTACAAAATATTTTAAGGAGATGAAAATTCAATGAATATTATTTCCTCACAATAAAGAAAGTTGTCAATAATTCTCAGTGAAACATTTTTGAAAATACTGAAAAAATGAAAAGATTTTTAAAAGTCATCATTAATAATCTTGCCAATAAGAAACTATTCCGCATGGCTTTCTTTTATGACTACTGCATATCCTCGAAAGCAGTTTGTTTACTTTTCCATATTTTTCACTATCAATATATTTTCCAGATTATTAAAATTTCCTATAAAAATAATGTGATGGCATATTCCACTGTATGGATATACTATATTTTACTTAGTTTTTTTCATTATTATTGAACATCACGTTCATAATTTTTCATTGGTGTAAATAAAACTGCAGTGAACATCTTGAATACAGAAAACGGTCCTCCTTTCTGATTTGTCTTTAGTATTAGTAGTGTGGAATTAATAAATTAATCAACTAAAGAGTTTCACCTTTGTAAGTGTTTTGTTACATATTTTAAACTTGTCTTCTGGAAAGACAGTACCATTGAACACTCTCATTGGGAATGTACAAAATACCCACCTACTAAACATCGTCAACTTTATGCATTTCCCCACTTATATTTTGCTGACTTGATGAGCGAACATGGTATCTCATTCCATAATCTTAAACCTATTTGATTACTCCTGGTGAGAAGTGATTTTTCATTTTCATATCATTAATATGTCTGTTTGATTAATTCTCAGAGGATCTGGTCTGAGATAAATTTATTCAAACTACTCTTTTTCTTGTTTTCTAATTCATTCATTTCAGCTCTAATTTTACAGTTTCAATCTTCCTTTTTATTTTTGAGCCTTCTGTAATTGTTCCTTTTCTAAATCCTTGGTTTGAAAGTCAAATTTATGAGTTTTCTGTCATTTAACAAATAATTTACTTTTAAGAACTGCTTTGGCTAGGAGGCATGTTTTCATGTCAATGTTTATTCTATATCCAATCCTATGTGTTGATTTGAGAATGTATTTTTAAATTTTTAATTTAGATATTGCCAATTTAACTTTCATTAATCTCTGGTTTTATTGTATTCTCGTCATAAAATATGGCCCGTATAATTTCTATTGATCATTTCTGTAAATATTTCAGGAGTATTATAGGTCAACTTTTTATTGAGATCAAAAACAGCTGCTCCCATTTCCTCTCACCAAGTGTTTTTTGCTTCAGAGCATTTACCACCGTTAGTAATCACATATTTCTTAGCATGCTCGCTTGCTTATTACATCTCCCCCACTATGCTGTTAGCTCTATAAAAATAACAATCAGGATGTCTGCTTTGTTTATCACTGATTCCCAGAACCTAACTACGCTTTTATTTGGGGAATGAAATAAGTAAGAGAAACATCTGAAGGGTGGTCATACAGTGAGGGCAAGAAGGGTAGAGAGTGACCAAAATTGCCATGGTTGATAGTCAATACCCTCAAGAGATTGCCCTGAGGAAAAAAGTCACTGTTAGCCTTAAGTGAGAGAGATCGGCAGTGCTCTTCTGCTAAGGGAAGAAGGCAGACGGTTGGAGTGCTTCACACCAACTTCCTGACTGGGTGCGCTGTTTCATTTCACAGGGAAAACTGTGCCTAGATCATGGATTGATTTTTTTGTTTGCTTGTTTTCTCTCTATGCGTGTTTTGATGATGACAATGTTTTGTTTAGTTGCTCTCTCTATATTTATGTTCTCTAGTCTATAAACCTTCCAAGACTGACAATCAGTAACCTATTACAGTATGTTGTTGTTGCAAGTTTTTGTCTTTTTTAATTCAGTTTTCATCAGTTTTCAGGGGGTCTCAAAGTTTGGAGAGACCGCATTCAGAATTCCTAGTCTAATCCTGTTTTAACATGAAACCTGGATGGTACTTCTTATGCTTGGAATTATGCCATTGAGAGCATATTTCAGTTAACATATTTGTTGTCTCATAAACACTCACGTCAGAGCACTATGTTGCCTCTTTATTCAACAGCTTCTACAAGCACGCTATTATCAACGAAAATTGGAAAACTCATTTTTATTTGATATGCAAAAAAAATTTTACAGTTTATGAGGTGTCGTTGCTTGTTATCACCCTTTATTTGTGAAGCACAACAGGAAACAAGTTGACCTAGGAACAGAATTTTCAAACCTCTCCTTAGGAAATTAGTGCAATCACTAAGGGTAATGACAAAATAAGCTTTTTAATGATAGGCTTATTTTCTGATGGTACATCTGTCTTCTTAGTGCAGATTGACATTGTCATCTTTCTTTTCCTAAAAAATTATCCCTGAGCTTCAAAATCCATCATAAGAATTAGCCCTCTGGTTTCCATCTCCCCAAAGTAGAGTAGGTGTCTCCTTCTCTGTTCTTCCACAGAAAACTACTCATATCTTTCATGTCACTGTCACTTACTTTCCTCATTACATTGTAATTAGCTGCTCACCTGTCAGTCTCCCCAATGGGATTTTGAACTCTTTGACAACAGGGAGCATTATTATTCGTTTGTATAGTCCCAACACTCACCACAGTGCCTGGGAAATAGTAACACTTAATAAATATTAGTAATGGGAGGGAAGGGAGAAAAGAAGTCACAGATGGAGAAAAGTAAAGAGAGGGAAAGGAAGAAAAGAAAGACAATACAAAAATAGCCTGAACCAGAATTGACATTGTAAGCATGGGTGCGCACATGTGTGTGCATGTGCGTGTGTGTGTGTCATCAAGCAGGAATGACTCATACAGAACAAATTAAAATCATGAAAAGATTGATGACTGCTCAGCCTCCTCAAATTCTGTTGTGAAGTTAGTAATCCTCATAAAAGTATTATAGTCCTTCCTAAAGAAGCAATTTTTACTATATCTGCCTCACTATTGTACCTTATTTGCGGTCTTTTTCTATCTAGTCAACTCTCTGAAGAAATGAGTAGCAGACTGAACACACAATAATATCTACTGAATAAATCAATTACTAAATGAGTGAATATCTAACAATAAATGAATACCTCAGGCAGAAAGTTAAAAATGAAATCTTGTTTACTTATTCAGAATTTTTTAAGTGTGCTTGAAATATTTTAATTCTTTAGTGAAGTGTTTGTTAGTGCTGCAATACTGAGAGGGATGCATTTTGTAAAACTTTAATTAGATAGGGACAAATTCACCATAATTGTCCTTTGTGTTCAAAGTAGAGGCTGTTGACAGCCCTGTCTAGGTCTATTCTAGACCAATAACTTTCCAGTCATTGGTTTGGCTTTGCTGTCTAAAAAGAAAAGGAGTTGTTAATTAGCAAGTGAGAATAATACTTGATTGACTCCACTAAATTAGATTTTGTTGACCTGCCAAAGTGAATCTGTCATTAGCATTTATTAGAAACACACACATACACACACACACACAATCCCTCTGAAGGGCTTAAGCATCCTTGACCGTTAGTGGTATTTTCTTTTCACTCACTAATAATGTAACTGAAAAGACAGAGTTTGGAGTCAAAGGCCTATGGAAAAACGTCAGCTTTTCCCCTTTCAATTGTTGGTCCTGGGCATACTTTTTAACCTCTCTGGGCCTTAATGTTCCAATATATAAAATGTTGATAATAGTACTTTCATTGTAGGACTATTATGAGGTTCAAAGGAGATAATAAAATGTCTGTACCTAATATTATGTCTGATGTTTATTAGGTACCTGATAAATCTTTTGAAACAGAACTCTTTGGAATTAATCCTGTCATTACAACAGTTTCAAAGCTGAAGAAGATTTTCTGGCTAGACTCATGAATTTGTTTATTCAGTGTACATGTATGGGGAGAATATTGTACGAAAAACCTATAATTGATACACTGAAATATCATAATTCCTGTCTTCAAGGGGGTTATGAGTCACTTAGGGAGATAAAATACATGCACATATGACTAAACTATGTAAGACATGATATTGGACATTTTTTTATCTTTCTTTCTATAGCTAGATTTAAGTGTCTCCCAAAAATTAGTCTATTTGATCAGTTGAATGAAAGTACTTATGTTATTTTTTAATCAAACATATTTGCTCTAATCACTTACTATCAGAATTGACTAGCCAAGTCATTCTTACAGCTAACACATTAGCTCTCCGTTGTAACAACAACCTTCCAATCCCCTCTTTTTCCTAGTTATTCAAAAAGTCAAAATTTCTAAAAGTATTTTTGATACTTTCCTTTGTTGTTAGTAGAGATGTCTTCCAATTCATAAGACAAGCATGATTGTAATAAGTAGGTACAAATTTACCCAAATTGGCTGTGTTATTGTGTTTTCTTTCACCAGAGTTGAAATCATTCCATGATGCATAAAAGGAAGAGATGTATGTTAGTTCTAAGATGTCAGGCAGTGTTTTGTGAACTGGGCCTTTTGTTACCAAAGTAAATGAAGGGGAAATAAAGATGAGAGAGTGGTGAGGGATAAGGACGAATTGAAGCATGACGGTGATAGATGAGCTAATAATGAATAGAAAATGTGTGGCTGAAAACACGTGTGTGATGGTTAAACATATTAATTCATATTTGAGTGTGTAAAGCAAACTGAAAGATGTTTTGAGCTTTATATAGTAATGCCAGTATATCACATTAAAATTCTGAATTTCTATAATACTTAAATAGTTGCCCCCAAAAAGATTGCTTCATGCTTTAGTTGTGTCACTATCATTCAAAGACATTTTGCTAAATTTGGTACTAATTACAACTGGTCATATTTATCTTTATTAACTAAACAACTAAAAGTTTTGCTGTTACATGGGCTTTTTTTTTTTTTTTTGCTCAAACAAATAGTATGCAATTTCTACTTTCTAGAAAGAAACTAGACTATCATTAAACCATGGACAAGCTCTCATGCTTTACTGAGGAGTGTAATATTTTAGCTATTATCTTCACCATCCTTCATAACACCACTCACTAGTTCTGTGCACTTATGAAAGTCATTTAACTTCACTGAACCTTAGTGTCTTTGTCTATAAAGTGAATATAATACTTATCTTTTTTAAGTTTGAGATAATATATGTAATCCAGGAAATATTACATGGTAGGTATTGCTATTATTAATATTACTACTTGTTTGCCATGTCTTCACTCTTCTCACCCAGGATTAGAAGCAGCTACCGGACTATCCTCTACCTCTCCGGAAGACATCGTGCCGAATAAGTGTAATTATAAACCACAGCTCCAGAGGCAAGCTCTTTATAAACTATAGACTTCAATAAAATGCAGAAGAAAAACAAAATGAGAAGAAAATTGCTCCTTAATAAATGTTGGTCCTCTCTGGTCCTTTGAAAATAAATAAAAATTTAAGTCAATATCATCCCATAAAAATAATCTACAAAAGTGATTCCATTCTTGAACTATGGAAAGACAAAATCAGTCCTTTGTGCTAGTCTAACGCAGGTTCTAAGGCCAAAATACACAATCTCTAATCTAGGGGGACAGTAGCAAGTAATTCCAAGCTACAAAGTTAGCTTCAAGTCAAAAAAGAAGACAGGTCCAAGTGCAACAAAAAAGAAAGAGTAAAATTTAATGAATAAAAAATTTTTTTGATAAAACAATTTTTATTAAAAATGGAGCAAGAATTGTTCTAGAGGTGAAGAAAAGTATTTTTATTTATATAATCTCAACAAATTTGTTCAATGATACTAGAAACCTTACTTGTGATAGAATCACCAGAGAGCCAATAGGTTTTCTTGTATGCACATTATCAAAAGACGCTTTAGTCTTTTAATAGCAGTTATGTTCTTTTAACGGCAGGTATATTCCTCTCGGAATATTATGAGGAGCTTTTCGGCTTTATGTGCCTTTTTAACATTATATAAACCTATGCGCTGCAGTGTGGCTTTAGGCAAGATGCAGGCACATTTTTAAGAAGCTAAAAATAAAGTTGGGAGGCAATAATAGCATATATATTTTTTAGAGCTCGAACCAAGCACATCTACAAAGCAATAATAATCAAATGTAACAAGCAATGCCACGGTCTCTAGAAAGGAAAGCACAGCATGTGCCGTGGAATAGCGCCAAACAATTTCAAGGCATATTTCTCAAGAAATAGACAACACTCAAATATACAACATACCCAAGAAAATATGACAAAGAGATCATGTGTATTCTGATCATTGAGGCTATGAAAGCCTCACTTAATTGGTATAGTCTCAAAGGACTCCTCTTCCACGGTGCTATGGACATAATGATAACCTATTGTATCAGTACTTCCTTTACTATAGGGCAATTTCTTACAAGCTTAAGAGCTGCCTCTCGGGTGAACACTTCACCTCCCCCCCATAGGTTCTTCTGTCCCACTGCCTCTCCTCCATTGTACTATCCAGCTACAGCTAGTCTCTACCAATGAGGAAGAAAAAGAGTATTAATTAGTTTCAACCAAGCCTCCCTCTGCTTCTGCCATACTCATAAGAAGGCTGCAAGAACAACACAGTCATCAGAGAGAGAAGGCAGAAGCAGCAGTAAAATAAGACCCCTAACTCCTCTGACTTACACTCCATTTTATGAGGAACAGAGGATATATGCAGAGACCAAAATGTGGCTTCTATGTGGGAATGCACCTACACTAGCAGAACCTTATCCTGAAGAAACAAATCTCCATTAAGTATGTACACGAATATCCTCAAAGAGAAAAAGGTTATATGTTTTCAGTACTGCATACAATGGACAATATCCATTTATCCACCTATATGATTCCTAATTCTATCCTTGGCACTATACAGCTCTCACACATAAAAAACACCCTGTGAGAACATGGCCCCCATTTCTATATGTGTGTAATTCCTATACTAGAAATGCTATCGTTATTGCATTACGTAAGAAATAGATACAATTGGGTCTGTCGTGAAAAAGACATAATTCACTATGAGAAGAGCTAGCTCTCATTTTCATGCATTCATTAAAAAGTATAATATTTATTGGGAGCCTTCCATTTGCCAGAATGCCAGAATATATTACTGGTATTGTTCAGCTCTGAGTAAAACACATATACATACAAACATATAAAATCCTATGAAAAAAAGGCCCTCCATTATTATACATGTGTAATTCCTGTTACATAAATAGTATCATTATTCTATTATACTAAAAATAGTGGTATCTGGGCCTGTCAGGATAAAGATATAATTCACCGTGAAGAGAACCATATGTTTCTTTCATTTATTCATACATTCAAAAACATTTATTGAGAAGCTTTGATCAGCCCAGAGTAGCACACAGTCCTAGAGAATACGATATACAAGACAAAAACAATGCCTGCTCTCATGGAGGTAACAACAGTGCAGAGGAATAGTCAAAACTTAAACGAGCAACTGCTATTCATGGGGATGAGCATCGGAGAGAGGGGGGAAAGGGTGCCATGGGGCACGTAGGCCAGTGAAGATGAATCTGAAAATATTCCCCTATGGATTTGATATCTGGTTCAACAGGCAACAGGGACAATCTCCAGCAAAGGGAGCAGCATGTGTGAAAGTCCTAAGGTAAAACAAAGAAAGTGACTTCCAGGAAAAGAGAGAGAATGTAGATATGGCTGTTCTAAAAAGTGGTCAGAAACAATGAAGAACAGATCAGCAAGGCCAATTTTGAAGTTCTTTTATCCTATGACGTGGGGTTTGAATTTTATCTCAAAGGTTCGTACTCAAGGAAAGCGTTCTAATCAAGTGAATGACAAGATCAGAGTGGTATTTTATCCCTCTGGTTGTGGTTAGGGAGTAAATTTGAAGAAGGTGACCCTAGAGAGATCAGGTGAGAGGAATCTTGATATGTTTAGTTAGCATAAGTAAATGAGGGTGGCTTGAGCTGAAGTAGCTATGGGAGGATGACAGAAATATATGGAGAGGTAACTGAATGGCAAAATCAGCAGGACATGGACAAATATACAAGCAGAAGATACAGGAAAGGCAGAGTCAAGGATGGCACCTAGGTTAATTGGAAAACTGGGAGAAAGGGATGAGACAGTAGCACAACAGGAGACATGGTTTAGGAGACCAAGAAAGATGGTAAATTGTGTTTTAAACCTGGTGAATGAAGATGCCAGTAAGACATCTAAATAGAGATTTCCAGCAAACAAGTGGTACATATGGGTCTGGAGTTCAGAAAATGGTCTAGGCTTGAGATACAAATGTGAGAGCAATCAGCACTATCAAGTTTGTGATGTCACGTAAGTAGAGTATGTAGACAAAAGAATAGAACTCCAAAGTATATCAGTGTTTTTAAGGGAAGAGATAAACACAGAGGTAATTGAGAGGTGGTGATGGAGAGGCAAGCATAGTTTTACAGAAGCTAAGAAAAGACTTCATTTCAAAAAGGAAGAAGTAATTTGTAGTATCAATTTCTACTGAGGGACCAAGAAAGATGAGGACTGGATATGTCCACCCTGAAAGAGGTAATTTCTGGAATAGTTAAAATCAGTTCCAGCAGAAATGGCTTAAAGGGTAAATTGGAAGCGGGGAAATGAGAGTGAGTTCTTTTACCAGGTGGTCTTCAGAGGAAGAGAGATTTTTCTCAGACAAGATACTGGAACTCATAAATAAACCTAAGCAAAAAGTAGATACTCTTCTGGACAAGAACTCAATTTAATCTTTGAAGGTAGCAATTCTCCATGGATGTCTTGCATTTATACGTCTTAAAAGCAGAGGAACCCTCTGCCCTATGTTCTAGACTTTTTTTCAAGGGTGTTTGTATAGCAAAAAGCCTTGGACAATAGAAAGAGTATCTCTCATCACACCAAATGGCAAGCATGCATACTGACAATTACAAGATATTTGGGTTCCCTCAGTTCAGGTTTTCTCTCCTACAACCCGAAACACTATATATACCTGTGTCACCTGTCCCTCTTCGTCTCTCCTTGTGGAAATTGGGGCTGGAGGAACTGGCAAAAAAGAATGCTGACACTCTGGCTACTGCTATTACTGTGCGTAATAAAGTCCTTCATCTCTGGCCAAGGAGTCTCATGTCTTCTGCCAGTATCCAGGAAACTGTGGTAGGCTAACTTGTTAGCTTACTAGCAGGGTAAACTCTCATATTCTTCAAAGTTCTTAACACTTTGGCTATTAGCACCTTTGTCCTGGTCCTGCTCAGAACTTTGACTTTTCATGACTTATGCCACCTAAAAAGTCAGAGTAAAAATGTTACCGTAAAGAGAAAGAGCTTACTGCCTTATGTTATATTCTCTCAAATATATACTGTCAACTCCAATGTAAGCTGTAGAGCAGCAGCATAAATTAGAAAAATGAGACTGCATCCGGCACACCACTGACAAGCTTGCAGGACAATATTTCTTAGTTCTGCCTTTGAACACATCACTTAGAGTGCATATTTCCTGGTTATGTTCACTCTGCATACATATACCCAGCAATAACTGCAGTGTTGTCAGTTTTATGCCAAATTACCTATGTGACACAGACATATGATTTTGGGAAAACACCACAGGGTGAACAATTTTTGAGTGATGAGCTTCTTTGGTAATATATTATAATTCTTTAAAAATGGTATCTAATCTAAAGATGGTTATTCTTTTTAAAAAAATGAAATATGATAGACTCCTTCTAAGGGATCCAATTGAATCTAACTATGCCTTGAGTTAAATTCCACACTGATTGGGTAAATTAAGGTTGACCTGACTTGAAGTCATTTATGCTAGCTGAAAGCCTTGGTTAAAGTCATCTAAAGTCTTCTCTGAGTAGGTTAGAATCTCTCAATACCTTTTAATTAATTACGTCAAATACAGAAGGGGGATATGTATAGGTTCAACTCAACAGAACATAATAAAAAGAACGTAATTGTCACATTGAAATCATAAGGAACAGAGCAGATATTATCAGGTAGAAAATAACCAGAATGATGAGATATTTGTCTTCTTTAATGTCTATTGAGCTCATCATTATGTAGATTGCTCTCTATCAGATAACACTTGTGTCAGGTTTGACAAGGAGGGAGGAGTAATCAACTAAATACTTCAGATTAAGAAGAGGAGGGAGCATTTTTAAAATCATATTAAGCTCCAGGAAATTCTGGGCGTAATCATTGCCAGAAGGATTATATCCTGAATCACAAATAAATTTTCAAAGATAGAGTTAACTAAAGGTAATGTGACTATCCCCTCCAGTGAAGGCATAGCTCAAGAACAGACACATCTATGAAACACAAGATTTTCAGTTTTTACTTTTGCAAAAGTTCTTTTTGAAATGCAGTAGTTAAATGTCCCAAATTTCTACTCAGTAGAGAATCTGAGCAGATCCCATAGGTACTAGGAACACCACAACCCTGGATTATCACTAATGGCCATCTGAACAGAAAATGGCATTTAACATACAATATTACCAGAATAATTATTCCCCTTCACATTTTATAGGTTCACTTCTTATTATAAATATGCTATTATGCCAAGCATTAAAATTTTTCTAGGTAATCAAACACCTTTAAAATGCCCACAGTCTTTTCCAAACTACCAAATGGTATCTTTCAAATAAATTGATCAGTATAGGAAATATGTAATGATCACACTTAAGGCAGGTAAGTTGATAAGTGATTCCAGAGATAAGACAAGCTATCAAGAGAGTAGCAGCTAGACTAGCTATGCTTTTAGTAAATTATGGGTTTCAGTCCACAGGATGCAGAAAAAAGGACAACCTAAGGATGACATTGATAGAAGCTTCCATTCCATTTCACCTGTGACAATCTCAAGTGGTTCAATCACCTAGTGTGTGTCCCAAGCAGTTAAAATCTCTACCTTATTGTACTGAAGAGAAAACCAAAGTGGCCAACTCCTGCTTCAGCTGACAGTGTAGTCTGCAGAATGACAGCAAAAGTATTAGGCTTGTTAAGTTCATTCTCTAAAAAAAAAATACCTGAGCAATCCAATTTGTTTCTGCCCACCTTGACCATCTGTTTATCATCTTATATTCAGAGAGCACTATTCTGAGTAATGGGAAAACATCACTAACCCAGGACCAGCAATCAAGGACCTGCTATGGTTTACCACTATCCATTTTTCAAAAAGGTTCTGTTTGTGTGTGTCTGTGATGCAGTGTCCAGGTGCATGAGTTTGGGTGGTGTACGCATGGGGGAAGGAAGGCAAATAAAATCTGTTTTTACGGGTATGGAGAGAAGTTTATGGGAATGTGGTTAATATACATGATGGAGAATTTTATAATCTTAAGCCAGGAGAACATCTTACATGAATCATTCAGCCTATTTTCATCACATCTTCCTCCAACCATAGTTATATTTTTTCCATATTTTTAAATCTTCAGAAAATAGCCCTCAATAGTTCCACCATGATGTTTCACAGCTAGTAAAAGCAAAATTGTCCTCCCAAACTGAAATTCCTCTCTACTGCTTTATAGTCGTACCCCCTTGTTCTGACCTCCAGGAAACCAGAAAAAATTAGTCAGCATTAACCTTAAAACATATTTCTACAGTTACTAATGTATCTAGTTATTATCAACACAAAGAGAAAGTATGGTGTAAGGGAAAGAAAACTGAAATTAAATTTTAAAAAGCTGAATTTAAGTCATAGTTCCAACAGTTACTAAGAGAGCCTAAGAAGTCACAGTTTGATTGGAACATTTGTTGCCTCAGCTGTGACTTGGGGTTACTGAAATTTCTATTAGTTGCTGCAAAGAGATGTGATTTCAAATAAGGTAGTGGAAGTGATAAAGCTTCTTAAAGTCTCTAACACTTTTAGTCTTTCAGCATAGAAACCAGGACTATTCCAGCCAAATACGGATTGCTCATCTACATAATTGCATTAAAAACTTTTTCCTGATGAAGATGATTTTAAAATTATATCTAGTAGCTAGCTCAATAAAACGCTCATGTGCATAGTAGATGTTCAATAAGTCTATGTAAAACCGCTGTCCGGGCACAGATTACATAAGAGATGCTCAATAAACAAAATTATTGGTATTACTAGTAGCAGAAGTAGTAATAAGGCTACTGCTCAATTATGTTTTTGGTTTATTTATAGGAGAAAGAATTGGAACAAATGATTTATTGAGCACTTTGTGTACCAGACGCTTAATATTTGATATCATACAGAACACCTTAACACCAAGACTTAGATCTCTTTCCCCATTTTGCAGGTGAAGAAACGGGGACTTAGGCAGATTTTATAATTTGTCAAGGCTTGCAGCTCAAACCAAGTTATGTTCAATCCCAAAGCTGCTCATGTTCAATTACAATCTATTGTCTCCCGGACGTTCAAAGTTAAGCCTCATGCTCTTAGAAAAGAATGCTTAGTGCTGAATAAATACATAAACCAGGAGGTAATCCCTCTATTTCTGCAAACTCTTTAGCCATTTACATAGGCTTTAGAATTTTTAACATCTACCCTCTCAGATTTTTAAAACGCACTGAGGAATGAAAGAAAATATTAATTTTATTTGTTAAACAGAGGTTTAATATTTTGCCTTCTCAAATATGAAGAATTATGGTAATGCATGTAATTAAAATTTCTTTTGTTAAATAATTCCATTACTGTGTGAAATTGCTTCATTAAGGAGAACTGCATTTTCTTACATTTTAGCGCATGTGAACTCTATCTGTGTTTTGCCACATCCTCCTTGTCAATATGGTTCCACTAATTATATTCGAAAAATGCTTCTCTCTCTAAATAGCTCATAATTAATTAAAAAATTAAATAGAGGAAATTGTCCTTGGAGTGTAGTATTTTCTGATCCTGCTGCTCTTTTAAATTCATAAAAATATTGAGATTGAGATGCACATTCAAAGCTTTGAAGATTATGTCAGGACTACTTTCAACAAACATAACAGACCTCACTCCAGGAATTCTAATTACTCTAGTATCATATTTCTGGAGACCTGTGGTTTATCCATTTTATAAATTTCTCATATTTGTGATTAATGTAATAATATTTGCGTTTGTCCTTTATCTTTATTACCCATAAAGCCCTCCTTGTCACAGATTGTTGTCAACCTTCTTTATAAATTAGCCCCGTTCTTTTTACATTTTGCATACTATATTTGGACCTACAAACTTTAAATATGTGTTTTGACTAGGCACTTGCCATTGCAATTTCTGGATAAAATACGTACTCATAGACTATTCAAATGCAGTCTTGCTACAAAATAGCAATGGGAAATGCATTTATAGAAAACAATACATTAGCAAATTCAATTCAAAGCCATTCTTTTGAGATCTAACCAAAAAATCAAATTACTTGTTCTAATACTGAGTCCGTAAAAAAAAGCTTGTGACAGAAAAAAATAATTCCTCATGTTGACCCTAGCTTAGCTCTGTTGCTGTTGGATCCTGAACAACAAAGGATTCTATCGTCCAGTTCATCCTGGTATGAACTCAAAGACATTCTAGGCAATCCTACTCATGCACTATTCCTTACCATTGGATTTAGTTTGATTTTGTTTTATTTTCCATTACAGTCTCCTTTGATCTGAGGTAGTCATTACTCTCCATCTTTTAGGGTCTGACAAAATCCACTTAACAGACAGGAGCAAGTTCAGATTCAGATTATCTCAGTCCAGTCATAGAAGCACGAGCATCCTGCATGCACTTGAGTACCATGGAAGTGCAGACTCACATAGGTGTGTGCACAATGCTACTGCGAATATTAGGATTGACTCATGCTCAGTGTTCCAGTGCCTAGGAAATCTGAGGTAGCTACCATTGTCTCTGGCCACACAGCTTGTTCAAAGACAGACGGATTAAAATGAGGATAGACTTGCAAATTTTCATAGATAAACACATAGACATTCTCATTCATATACCTACACAAGTTCTTCTAGGATACCCAAAGAGGAAGGCAAGAAAGAGATAATACTTATGGTAAAAAATAATAATAATAATAATGTATCAGGATTAAACTGTCCAGAGTTACCTGGGAAGAAGTTGGCATACTTGTGAGGAATTCTCTTTTTAAATCTCCATGACACTGTGAAACTCTTTAATAGCATTTGCCATATTGTTCCATATTATAGTTATTTACCTATCTGTCTTATTTCTGGAATTATGTAAATACCCAAACAAAATGAGAAGGAATCTCAGATTCTGCAAGTGGTTGGGTTTCCAGGAGTCAGTCCTTGTCAGCAGCTTTAAGACATGAAGCAAAAGGGAATTGAAACCTATTTAGTGAGAGTGGACACAAGAAGAAAGGAAATGTCCAAAGCACCATATGTGAAGTTTGATATCAAGACTCAGAACAAAGAAGAGGGAGACTCAGAAGGCAGAACCAGACAAGTTTTCCTAAGACACTGGTGCACTGGGGGAGGACACTTTTATAGAGTGTCACTGAGGCTCCCATGGGCAGGCAAGCATCTGTTATAGACATGGATTCAGTTCAGACATTTTGTAGGCTGTAAACCTTCAAATGTCAAGGATGCTATATGTCTGACTCATCTTTGAAAGACAGCTCAAATGTCACCTCCTCTGTGAAGGCTACTCTGACAGATCCTCATATCAGAATTAATTTCTCACTTCTTAGGGTTCCCATAGCATTCTGTTTACGCCACGAGAATGGCCCTTACTTCTCTTTTATGGCCAAATATTTATTTTCTGCTTCCTCCAATAGAGTTCCTTCAAGTCTGCGACCATATCGTATTCATATTTTTATCTATTGGGCCTTGCAAGATTGGCACAGAGGAGGCAGTTAACAGATGCTTGTTAGATTGGTTTGAGGTCCCTGTCATACACAGGAGTGTGGAAGGGTTTAATTAGATTAGACTAGAAAGACTAAACACATGAAAATAAATTGAATATAGGAAATTTTAGTCCTATGTCTGGGAGGATTGAGATAGCAATAAAGAAAACACGAGTCATCAAAACAGGTGCAGATCAGTTGCAGACAGTAAAGAAGTGCAGCAGGCTGTTGAAGGTCAATTTTGTCTCTTGGGAAGGAAGCCAATATGGAAAACACAAAGTTGAGACTCATCCCCTACAGATGATCATTTAACCTATGGGAACAAATTAGATTACCAAGAGGAAAATAATGAGTTGGATGCTAAGGACAAACCTTTAAAAAATGCCTATGTTTATGGGGTGAGAGGAAGAAAATTTCCAGTACATGAGGCAAAGGAGGAACCTGTGAAGCGGGGGAAAAGATAGAATAATGCCTATTTATGGAAGCCTTGAAAGGAGTTCTAAGAAACAAAGGGCAAAAATGCCATAATGCAAGGGAGTGTATTTGGAACTCTGAAGCTGGCAGGGAACAAGGTGAATTAGAGATGCTAAGTTCAAAAGAGATAAACTCTTCACTCAGTTGAAGTGGAAAATGTCAACTCATAAAAAAGCTATTGAGCCATAGCGAGAGAACGATTATCTTGAAAAAAAACGTATGAAGAGTGTAAAGAATATACTGCCTGAACTTGTCATCAAATGATTTCAAAGGAAGAACCTGAAATAGTTAGAATGGAATTTGCAACAAAAGAGAAAGGCAAGTTTCAGTTAAAGGGAATCATGTAGGAAGAACTGGTTGAAGGCTGTAAGTAACTGTTAATACAACGTGATGGCCCAAGTGGTAAAACGTAATAGGTTATGGAGGCAATTACTGAGAATGGATATGGAAGGAGGGCAAGGTGAATTGGGTAGGAATGAAGCTATGGGAGGAGATAGCACCAGAGTGGTTTGTGTTGTTGCCATTGGAGATATGTGAGTGTCCTAATTGCCCCAATTCTTTAACATTCTCTGTATTCCTGAGTATATTTTACCACTCTTGACTCTGGTTTCACTCATGTGACTTACCTTGACAGTAGGAATATTAGCAAGTGTAATAGAACCAAAGGCTTGAGAATCATTCAAGCAGTTGGGTAGCTCTCTTACACTTCTGCCATCTCTGTGAGAAGATCAAGTCCAGTCAAGCTCTCTGATTCCTAGAGGAAGATAAGAAACATATGGAGTAGAATCAATCCACAAATAGTTGAGGAGACCCATCCAAGAGAAGCAGGGCCTCTCAGCCAAGCCCAGCCTAGACTAGCGGACCTCCAGCCAACCAAGAGCTGTATAAGCTAAATACATGCCTATAGTTGCATGCTACTGAGATTCCGCTGTATTTTGTAACCATATTGTAGCAATAGCAAACTGATTCTACACGTTCCTTACATAACATCAGGTTATATTGGCCAAAATAATTTGTGCATAAAATGATAGCATCATATTATATTGTCCCCTAGTGTTTTATAACAAAATGTGACAATGTGTATTTTTCTCATGTAATAGAAACAAAGCCAAGGAAACATATTGAGACATGGCTTCTCTTATCTCAAAGCAAAATACTTTGATTCTTTCTGATTTGAGGACTCCTTAGTTCTCAGACTTTTTCATGCTGAGTTGAGATTATACCCTTTGCATTTGTAGATTATAGAGAATGAATAAATTATAAAGTAAGTTGAAATATGCTGTCAGATATGGAAAGCTCATTCTAAAGTAGAATGACAACCACCCACGCAAACTGCAGAGTAAAATAACCCCCAGCCCAGTCTAGGCCCCAAGACACATCACATCCACACACTCAGCAAATATCAAGCAATATTGAGATAATAGACTTGTCAGGAAAAGCAAACATCCCAACAGACTAAAAGAGTCACAAATTGTCAAACTGTGACATCCACAAATTTTATCCTGAGGTCTTACTAAGGTGATCACAGTCCTCTTTCAATTATTTGCTGCCCGAAGAGAGGCAGATTGTACTGGGAGGTTACAAGGAATTATAGGCATCTTGAACATCCTTGCCAAATGAAAATAAAAGAAAGCTGAGTTGTTTTCGCTTATCAATTATTTTAACTACCTTTTCTCTCCCTGTGCTGAATGAAGTGTTGGCCACACTGTTACATTGATGTTATGCACTGTTATATTAATGTTATAGTCTGCCTATTACTATCATTTTACAGCTAAGATACTGAAGACAGGCTGATGGTAAGTAATATTAATTTGAAACATTGTACCATTTATCTTTATTAATTTTCCCATGACATTCTCTTTTTATCTTTAGCAAATTTTAGAAATTAAAAAAATGCAGAGGCAGTGTACTTCAATGCTTGAATGACATTACAAAAGAAGACTTGTCTTGGGAAGCCATGGTACTGGCAAGAAATAAAGCAGCAGCATGTTGAACAGAAAGCTTCAGGGGTATAGCCGTGCAGAAAGGGAAGGAGAAAACAATCTCATGGACTCTTATCTGTCGTAAAGTAATTGCAAATTGTTCATTCAGTTTTTTCAACAAATATATATTGAAGGCTTACTAGATGCCAAAATATAATGGTAAACAAAGCAATAATAAATAAGTAAATAAATGAACAAACAAACAGCCATTATCCCTGTAGTCACAGATCTGAGGGTTTGGGCTCAAGGGTGATCAGGCACCTATCAAACACAAATAGAAGTGGAGAGCTGTGATTGGAGAGACAGTCTCACAGTAACAGGAAAACATCAAATAAGGTGAGTGACAGCATCAGGCAGTCAGGGATGCTGCCCTGAGGAAATAACGAGCAAGCTGAGATCTGAAGGAAGAGTAGGACTTTAACTAAACAGTGCTGTTTATGTGTAGATAGTGGAAGAGCATTCAAACATAGGGAAGAGCATTTGGAAAGGTCCTGTGTTAGAGGGAGCAGAGAACATTCAAAGAACTTACAGGAAAGAAGGCTGGGTGGCTGGTGCACAGAGAACTGGAGGGGATACGAAAGAGGACAATGCTGAAGAGGTGGATAGAGGCTAGCCCTCGCATTGCCTTGTGGTTCCAGGATATTTTTTTTTTTAATCCCAAGAGCAACAGAAATCCGCTGATGTGTTCTAAGGTGGAGGGAGAATGCATGCCTGGTACGATCCAACTGCATTTTGAAAACATCTCTCTGCTGCAGTGTGAAGAATAGATTGTGGTAGGCATGAGTAGGTGCAGAGAGAACACTTATTAGGAGGTTATTTCAGTACTGGAGGGATGAGATGACTCCCTGTGATGGCAGATGAGTTAGGGAGAAGCGAATGGGTTTAAATTATATATATCTAAGATCTAAGGGGCAGTATATAAACTGGATGTGGGAGGGAGAAAGCAAAAAGCAGAAAGGTTGATCAATAGGTTTCTGGATTTCATTAATGGGTCAACAGAAGTATCATTAACTGAGGCAATGAGATATGGGACACTGGAGAAGAACAGACTGGAGCTTGGTTGTTTAGGTATGGAGTCTGTCATGCCCTTAGGACATTCAGGAGAATTCAGGTGGGCAATTGTTTATGTAGATCTCTAGCTCAAAGGGGAGCAGATCTGGGATGGCAACATACATTTGGTAGTCATCTGTGTACAAATAGGAATTTGGAGGAATCTTCTGCGTTTCGTGTTCTGGTTGATGATAATAGTAAGGTTGTTTTTTTTTTCATAACTTTGGTTTCTGATAGACAATTTATAAATCTAACATTATTAGAGTACCATTTATTTAATTTAACTTTAATCTTTAAAAAGCTAACGCTCTTCTTCTTCAACTCACTCGAGACACCATTAGGTGGAGCCAAGCAAGTAGGCACCTGCAGCACAGAGGGTGGAGGCTAGGGAGTCCAGTGGCCCAGAGCAGGTGTCAGAACCCAAGAAGAGTGAGAGTGTCTAGTTAGGGGTCCAGTGGTAGCAGTGGCCCTGAGTCAGATACTAGAGCCCAGCATGGTGAAGAGGATATTCACACAGGGTGCAGTCCTGGCCTGGAGTATCGGATGTCAAGGGGGACAAAGAGGACATCTGTACATGGGGACAGAGTGACCCTCTGCAGGATTTTGGACCCCAAGAAGAGTAAGGAGGGCTTCATCACAGACAGAGTGGGGGCAGCCCAGAACAGGGTTTCAGAGCCTAGGTGGAATGAAGTGAGTATGCATACCAGGGAAGGAGCTCAGGGTAATCCACAATGGCAAATGAGGCCTCGATGAAAAGATGGCTAAATTTCGGAGTTAGGCAAAAATGTATCAGATGAACCTGGAACAAATTATTGTGCCTGAAAATAAGAAAGTGCTCAGAGAATGATGGGAAATGTCAAAAGGACAAAAAAACACATCTTAAGGAACTGGCTGAATCTGGGAAATTTTAAGTATCAGAAGAGACAATCATAGTAATGGATTCTAATGCATAGAATAAAACAGGAATCTGACAGTAGTTAGTGATGGAAATAAACAGATGAATAAATTGAATGTTGAGTGAGCAATGTACTATTTACATAGTCTTAAGTATCTCCCCTTGAAATGCTTATTAATTACTAACAGAAGAGAAATCTGACAGAGCCACCTTTATCAAGTGAACAGTGTTAACATCACCAGTAACGAAACAAATCATGGACTATATAATAGGATGCAAAGAGAAGAACATAGCGTTACTTCTGTGGTATTCCTGCCAAAGATGCATAACCTGCTGAAGTGAATCATGAGGAAGCATCAGACAGTCCCAAACTGAGAGCCATTATACAAAATAATTGGTGTGAAATCTTCAAAAGTGTCAAAGTCCTGAAAATCAAGAAAAGATTAAAAAACTGCTCAAGATTGAAGGAGATCAGGGAGACATGACAACTAAACACAACATGTGAACTTGAACTTGCTCTTTTTGCTATAGAGGATATGACTGATACAAGTGGTGAACATTGAGTGGGATCTGAGTATCAGATAGTAGTAATATATCATTGTTAATTTCCTGATTTGTTGGTTGTATTGGGGTCATGTAGGAGAACGTCCTTGTTTTTAGGAAATACGCCTAGCTGATTCAGGGTGATAAGGAACCATGTCAGCAACTAGCTTTCAAACAGCTTAGGAAAATAATGTTATTTGTACAGTATATTTAACTTTTCTCTAAGTTTGAGATGGTGTTTTCTGAAGAGTACCAAGTCATCTGGAATTGATATGTAACCAGTTGTCAGAAGTAGATTTCGGTTTATTTGAAGAAGAGAACAGAAAACACAATAAAACATTATCTAAATGAAATAAATATTGTGCTTTCATATTTTTTCAGCCTGTCTTTTAATCAACAATGTTTCTGAACTAACTTTCAAAACACAAAATTTGACGTAGGAAGATGATGAAGAGTATGAGCAGTCAAGGCACAGAAATGTAATCAAAAGGCAATAAAAGGAACACAACTTGATTTCTATGCTTGGCTCTCAAGGGGTCACTATCACTAGTAGTTCACTAGTAGTTCAGGTATTAGTTAAATCTGGCTCCTAATACTGAAAATCAACAATACCATATTCAGAAATTCCTTCCTACCTAACATTACCATTCCTTTTTTGAGAGTGCCTTTGGAGGAGCAGATAATCCAAAATGTGGATACAGTATTTACTAATTTGAGATGCTTTCAAGTCAGAATGAACCACTGAATGAATCATTAGGCTTTAGTGACTTGGAAGCCCTTGATCTTCAATATAATCTCTTAAGAATGTGATGTGCCATTTATTTTTCTTTTACCCAAGTTTTACTGTTGAATATCTGATTGCCTAAAAAGATAAGATGAAAATATTTTAAGGTGCTATTCTCCTCTCATCTATATTTATTACTTGATTTCTATCAGCTTTAAGTAAACAATAAATTCAGCAGGGTTAGGATCCCGAGGCCTAAAGACATAATAATGCTTCAGCTGGAACTCAATGTACTACCAAAGCAGAACTCAGTCACTGGAATGAAATGGTGTGGCAAAGTAGCTGACTGCCTCCTAAAGCTGTTACTCTAGCTTTTCACGTCATAATCCTAACTCTTCACTTCATTCCAATGCAGAAAGGGAATGCATGCTGGGAGGAAATATGGGAGGAAGAGGAGCTAAGATAAAATTCTTTCAAAAAGAAAGCCATTGACACAATTATCAAATGTTAAATAGATGCTAATCATGGCAAAGATTATTTTGTATTATTATTATTTTATCAGTGAATCCATCTGTGACTTGATTTTATAGATTACACTAAAATAACTAGACACAGGACCTCTTTCTGAAATTAACTAATAAATAGTACATGAAGAATAGGGAGAAGCGCAGTGTGTAACTGGTGTTTCTTCAGCCCACATTCATGTTATCACAGTTAATGGTAACATCAATAGCTATCTGCCACTGGTCAGAACAACTAAATGACTTGAATTGTGGCTTTCACCTTCCCTCCATTTCCCACACAATTACTTTGGGTGTCCATTTGTCCACATAAACAAATCCACCCTACTTCCACGTGGCATTCTTTTTTATTTAGGCTTTTTCTTAAGAGGCACTCCCCCAAAAAAGGGAGAGTAAAATCACATCATTTTCCCCTTTTCGGCTTGAACTCTTTGTTAATGCCCACCATTTTCAAAGATCCAGAAGGAGTCTGTTCTCCCATCCAATGAAGCCTAGAATTTCTTGCACTCCTACTGACTTTAACTCTCACAAACAGTGAAACTTTGAATCCCATTAAGGTCTGGAGGCCACTATGTTTGCTAAAGTCCACTAAGGCTACTGTTACCTCCTCCACTGAAGGTACCCTTATGCTCTGGCTACGCTAGCACAGTGTGCTTGTATTAGCAGCCCTTGAAATATCAAAAACAACCACACACACACACACACACAAACACACACACACACAAACTGTTGTGCTTTCTACCAGAGGAGGGAATCTCTCCTTCTGTCTCTCTCTGTCTTCCTCTCACCTTTATGCTACTGCATCAGTTAGCTCTCATTAAATGTCTGCTGTGTACTCCAAATACCAATCAGAGTGTTTTAATGAAACAGCCTGGTCAGGTTGTATTTACCACCCTCAGTCTCACAAGAACTCACATATAAGACAACAGGGGGCCTGTTGTGATCAATCTGAGTGCTAGTGTTCTGTTATCATAATCATCCCTCTTTTCTAAATATTGAACATTGTAATTAGAGGAACTGTCATGTGTCCAAGTCTGACCCTTTCTTCCCTTAGGACAATTTTTTTTCCCAATAAGGCTGCTTTTTGGCCAGGTCATGCATCTTCTAGTCAAGCTCATGCATGTATTAATCCTAAGTGGGCAAAGTTTAGTCTCAAATTGGAAACATTTTTTTTTTTGATATGCACAGGTGTATAAAAATTTGTTATATTCTTTTGTTTCCTCCATTTTAAAATGGTCTTTTTTTTTTTTTTTTGGTGAGGAAGATTGTTGCTGAGCCAGCATCATTGCCAATCCTCCTCTTTTTCGCTTGAGGAAGATTGTCGCTGAGCTAATATCTGTGCCAATCCTCCTCTATTTTGTATGTGGGACACCGCCACAGCATGGCTTGATGAGTCGTGTGCAGCTCTGCACCCGGGGTCCGCACTTGGAATGCGAACCTGCGAACTCTGGGCCACCAAAGCAGAGCATGCAAACTTAACCACTATGCCACCAGGCTTTCCCTAAAATGTTCTTGCCTTTAATCTACATTCCTAGTTAGTAACTGATGCTAAATTGAGAGGAGGGAAGAAGTCGGAAAAAGTAACAGAGAGAATATTTGTAATAAAACCCAGCAAAAGAAAATTATGCTAATAAGTTAACCTCCTACTAACATGAATAAATCCTTTCTTTGGCCCTTTTTTGCCTGCCCTAAAACCTTACAGTTAAATCAAAATTAGGAAATTTTTATTGAGAGATGTGATAATTTCATGTTTCCAGTCACAATAGTATGATGTTTTAGGGATGCAGGGCCTTCCTTCCTTCATCCCTTCATTCAGGTCATATGCTCATTATGTTCCAGATAGGTGTGTTTATAAACAATTGCACCATAGTGAGCTAAGGGCAGACTAGCAATCTGGACCAGGACCAAGGGAAGTAAAAAGGAGAGTGTCATCAACTCTGCTTGGTTGAGTAAGGGGAAGCTTAACAGAAGAGAACACACATGAGATTCGGCCTTGCAGGATGAAAGTCTTAGAGTCTATCAGGAGAACAATAGGGAAAAACATTACAGGCAGAGTGGAAGTTTGTGCAAGGAATGAAACAAAGAGGTTTGTTCAGGGAACTGTAAATAGTTCCACATACTTGGAGTGCCCCAGAAGCCACAGATTTTGGTGTCAGAAAGCTGGTTTGGAACTTAGATCTAACATTTACTACCTGTGTAACTTAAATCAAGTCATTTAACCTATCAATGCTTCAGTTTTAATCATCTGAAAAAGGAGAATAATAGTATTCACCTTAGGTGTTTTTTTTTACGAGTTGAATAAAATATGGCCTTTTATAGAGTCTTGCCAGAGTTCCTGGCACATGGAAAATATCCTTTAATTACAACAGCTGTTGTGGTCAACATTGTCATCATGATTGTTGTTGCTGTTAGTACAGGGAAAAGAGGAGATAAAGTTGAAGAGGTGAGCAGGGATCAAGTCATAGAGGACTGTGGATGCTCTGCTAAGAAATCTGATCAGCATATTTCTAAATGTTAATGTCACTTATGATAACATTTTTCAAAATTGAATGAAATCCAGCCTTAAACCTTACCCTCTTTTATCTGCACAATTTAACCTTCCAAATATATTCATCAACCTTCAATACCTTTGCTAATCTCTTCCTTGTCACACATTCTTTCAGCTGTCATTTTTCTTTTATGTTTAGCCATGTAATTTTAAGTGTTTTCCAAAGATACACAAATTAATTTTCATTTGCATCAATGTCATCATTTCTGTGAATAAGGAATTAAACTTTCAACTTGACACTTTTATCATAAAACCTCCCAAACTTCTTTTCTTCATCTTAATTTTCTCATTAAACTCACTTGCTTAAATGATTAGGAATTAAGAAAAGGGAAAAGATACTTTTATCCACGTGTTTTAATGGAGCTACAAGACTGACATAACGATATTAATTATGGGATATAAATAGAGCTTTCATTACACATTGTCAAAAAACTTGTTTTTTTTTAAAAAAAATTATCCTGTAATTTAAAAATATAGACAGATCATTTGGTTCAGATTTGCTGGTCTGAACAAAAAAGGAAGCTATGTATGGAAGCTATCAGGAAGATATTTATGCATGAAAATGAATTTGAGTCTGAACAGCATCTTGTAAAAGTTGTTTTTCTGCTATATTTCAAAGTAGTCATTTCCATAACTCTCACCAATGATATATTTGCATTGCCAAATCCCTCCTACTGAACTAGCAAAAACTGAAAAATTCATCAGACATAAAGAAGCGTGAAGAAAAATCTACAATCTAAAGTAGTTACACTTTGCAAGCTGAATATGCCAGAATGCTACCTTTAAATTTTTCTCATAGTAAAATCATTTAAAAAATATTTTTGGAAAAAAAAAACTCACAGAAAAAGAGATCAGATTTGTGGTTACCTGAGGTGGGGAGGTGGGGGGAGGGGGAATTGGAGGAAGGTGATCAAAAGGTACGAACTTTCAGTTATAAGATAAATAAGTGCTACGGATGTAATGTACAACGTGATGAATATAGCTAACACCGCTGTATGATGTATAGGAAAGTCATTAAGAGAGTAAATCCTAGGAGTTCTCATCACAAGGAGAAAAATTTTTTTCCTTCTTTTTTTGTATCCATACAAGATGATGAATGCTAACTGAACTTTTGGCAGTAATCATTTCATGATATATATAAGTCAAATTATTATGCTGTACATCTTAAACTTATGCAGTGATGTATGTCAATTATATCTTAATAAAACTGGAGAAAAAAAAAGGGCCAGCCCAGTGGTGCGGCAGTTAAGTTCCCTCATTCTGCTTCAGCGGCTAGGGGTTCATCAGTTTGGATCCCAGGTGTGGACCTACACACCACTTGTCAAGCCATGCTGTGGTAGGCATCCCACATATAAAGTAGAGGAAGATGGGCATGGATGGTAGCTCAGGGCCAGTTTTCCTCAACAAAAAAGAGAAGGATTGGTGGCAGATGTTACCTCAGGGCTAATCTTCAAAAAAAAAAGGAAAAAATATTTTTGAAGAATAGCATTTTCTTGAGATTAAGAGGAATGAACATTTGAATATGAAGGAATTTATAAAGTGGGGACATTTTTATCATCTTTATTGAGAAATAAATTCATAAAATTTACCCATTTAAAGTGTATAATTCAATAGTTGTAGTATTATATTAACAGAGTTGTGCACCCACCACCAAAATCTAAATTTGGAACATTTTCATCACCCCACTACCCTGTATCCATTACAGTCACTCCCCATACCTGCCCCAGCCCTAGGCACTATATCTACTTTCTGTCTCTATGAATGTGCCTAATCTGGGCATTTCATATAAACGGAATCGGACAATATGTGATTTTTTGTGATTGGCTTCTTTCGTTTAGCAAAAGGTTTTCAAGGTTCACCTATTATGTGGCCTGTATCAGTCATTCATTCCTTTTATTGTTGATTAATATTCCTTTGTATAGATATTTAACAGTTTGTTTATCCATTCATCAGTTGATGGACATTTGTGTTGTTTCCACATCTTGCGTATTATGAATAGTGTTCCTGATAAGACTCAGGTACAAATTTTCTGTGAATATGTGTTTCTATTGAATTCAGTAGGTGCTTAGAGGAATTGCTGGGTGGATAATGAACTCTATGCTTAACCTTTTCAGAAGCTGATACTGTTTTGCAAAGCCACTGTTCCATTTTACATTCCCAGTAGCAATGTGTGAAAATTTCAATTTCTTCACCTACTTGCTATGATCTGTCTTTTTGGTTATAGCTATCCCAGTGGGTGTGAAGTTGTGTCTCATTATAGTTTTGATTTGCATTTCTGTAATGACTAATTATGAGAAGTGTCTTTTTATGTTCTTATTGGCCATTTATATATCTTCTTTGGAGAAATGTCTATTTAGGTCTTTGGCCTATTCTTTAAATGGGGCTGTCTCATCACGTAGTCATAAGAGTTCTTCATATATTCTGAACACTAGTTACTTATCTAAATAATTTGCAAATATTTTCTCCCATTCTGTGGGCTGTCTATTTACTTTCTTGATGGTATCACTTGAAGCAGAAAAGTTTTTAATTTTGATGTAGCCCAATTTATCTATTTTTCCCTTTATAGCTTGTACTTTTGGTGTCAAATCTAAGAAATCTCTGTCTAATCTCAGGTCACAAAGACTTACTCCTATGTTTTCTTCTAAGAGTTTAATAGTTCAGCTCTTCTATTAGGTCCACTATATATTTTGAGTTTTTGTTTTGTTTTGTTGGTATGGCATAATGGGTCCAACTTCATAGTTTGCATGCTGACATTCAGTTTTCTGGCACAACTTGTTAAAAAGACTTCATTCTTCATTGAATAGTCTTGGCACTCTTGTCAAAAATCAATTGACCATAAATGTAAAGATTAATTTCTGGACTCTCAACACTATTCCACTGATCTATTTGTCTATCCTTATTCCATTACCACATGACTATATTAATTACGGTAGCTTTGCAGTATGTTTTGAAGTCAGGAATTGTGGGTGCTTCAACTTTGTTCCTTTTTTCCAAATTTATTCTGGGTGTTCTAGGCCTGTTGAATTTTAGGATAAGCTTGTCAATTTCTGCCAAAAAATAAAAGGTAGCTAGGATTTTGATAGAGATGCTGTTGAATCTCTAGACCAATTTGGGAGTATTGCTATCTTAACAGTAGTAAGTCTTCTGATCCATGAACATGGGATGTAAGTTTATTTAGAACATCTTTAATTTCTTCCAACAAGGTAGATTTCTGTGTACAAAGCTTGTGCTGCTTCTGTTAAATTTGTTCCTAAATATTGTGTTATTTTTGAGGCATACTGTAAGTAAAATTATATTCTTAATTTTATTTTCAAATTATTTATTGCCTTCATGTAGCAATACAATTGATTTTTGTATATTCATCTTGCATCCTACAACATGCTGAACTCATTTACCAGTTCTCACTGGTTTTAGTGAATTCTTTATGATTTTCTATATAAAAAATTATGTTATCTGTGAATGGAGATAATTTTAGTTCTTCCTTTACTATCTGGATGCCTTTTATTTCTGTTTCTTACCTAACTGTCCTGGCTAGAAGACTTCAGAGCAATGTTGAATATAAGTGATTAGAGAAGTTATCCTTGCCCTGTACCTGACCTCTGGAGGAAATCACCCAGACTTTCACTAGTAAGTATAATGTTAGTTGTAGGTTTTGTAGATACTGTTTATCATATTGATGAAATTCTCTACTATTTCTAGTTTGTTGAGTATTTTTTCCATGAAAAGATATTGGATTTTGTCAAATGACTGTTCTGAATGTATTAAGATGATCATGTGTTTTTTTCCTTTTTTTCTATTAATACGATGTATTACACTGATGGTCAGATGTTAAACCACTCATATTTCTGGTATAAATCTCACTCATTTATGGTGTATTATCATTTTTATATGTTGCTGGATTAAGTTTGCTAGTATTTTCTTGAATATTTTTGTGTCTATATTCATAAGGGATATTGGTCTGTAGTTTTCTTTTCTTGTGATAACATTGCCTGGTTTTGGTGTCAGGGTAATAATGACCTTATGAAATTATCTCTTCTTGAGTCAGTTTTAGTAATTTGCATTTTTCTAGAAATTTGTCCATTTTATCTAAGTTATCTGGTTTATTGGTGTATAATAATTCATAATATTCCCTTATAAATCAATGTAATTTTTTTTAAAGGTTGGCCATCAGCTAATATCTGTTGCCAATCTTCCTCTTTTTTTTTCTTCTCCCCAAAGCCCCCCAGTACATAGTTGTGTGTTGTAGTTGTAGGTCCTTCTAATTCTGCTGTGTGGGACATCATCACAGCATGGCTTGATGAGAGGTGCTAGGTCTGCACCCAAGATCCAAACCAGTGAAACCCTGGGCCACTGAAGTGGAGCACACAAACTTAACCACTCAGCCATGGGGCCAGCCCCTAAATAATTTTATTTTTGTAAGGCCAAGAGTGATGTCTCATTATGCAGATTTGGGTCATTTGAGTCATCCGTCTGATTTTCTTGGTCAATTTAGCCAAAAGTTTGCCAATGTTGTTGATCTTTTCAAGGAATCAACTCTTGATTTTGTTGATTTTCTGTATTATTTTTATAGTCTCTATTTCATTGATTTCTCTTCTAATCTTCATTATTTCTTTCCTTCTATTTGCTTGAGTTTAGTTTGCTCTTTTTCTAGTTTCAAACTTATTGATTTGAGATTTTTCTTCTTTTCTTAACATTAGTGTTTATAGAAATAAATTTCCCTCAGTATTCTTTTCACTGCATCCCATAAGTTGTGGTATATTGTGCTTTTGTTTTCATTTATCTCAACATATTTTTTAATTTTCCCAGTGATTTTCTTTTTGACGCAGTGGTTATTTAAGAATATGTAGTCTAATTTCCACAAATTTCTGAATTTACCAATATCTTTCTGTTGTTGATTTCTAATTTCACTCCATTATAGTTGGAGAACACACTTTATATGATTTCATTCCTTTTAAATTTAATGAGTCTTGTTCTACGACCTAACTGAGTTGCCAATAGTCACTTGAAAACTTACATAAATAAAAATCAAGTTTTAAAAAAACATTCTATTTCACAACTTAAAGAGATGTAGCAATGCTATTTACAACATTAAAATATTATTTTTGCTTTTGATAACTTCGAATGCATTAATCCTTGTAAAAATAAAATATGCCTTAAATCCATAAATATCTATCCTTTCTAAACCTTATGCCCATATAATCTTATTCTTAACAATTGAGGTTGTCTGTATTTTCTCTGAGATAATCTCACTTCGTCAGAAGCAGGCAGTAAACACATTTATTCATTGTTTTTAAAAATAACATTGGCTTTCCTTCCAAATTCTTCCAAGGGATATTAAAATTTTTCAAAGATTATTAGTGGGGAAAATGTGTGAGAACAGCATTGAATGCTTTATGATCTATGGGTAACCTGAAATTAGCGACAGTCACATTTGTAGTTCCTCTACCCATAATTCTCTCCCTCAGTCCCCTATATATAGTCATAACTCTGCTAGCATAATGTACATACAATAAAAGAATGCTGATTTGATTTTTTTTCACAAAGTTGGTATCATACTGTCCCGAACAGGGGAATAACTAGAATTTCCAGAGTCTTTCTCATAAAAAGGAGAGGAGAACTCTCTCTCTGGTTGGACACTTCCCTCTAAAACCACTTGAGAATTTGGAACTACAGTAAAATGCCAACATTTGAAGCAAACTTTAACAATGTTGTAAGCTTTGCCCAAAGAAAAGAAAAAGGACAACAAGGGATAAAAACATTGGTGGCTAACAGAGATCAGGAGGATAGAAAACAGGCATAGCAAAGATCAATCAAAAAGCAAGATGATGTTGATTTTAGAACAGAAAAAATATGAACAAGTTCACATCACAAAGTCAGTAACTCTCACAGAAAAGATGAGGAGTATAGTGTGATGAACTTATACAAAGCAACCTGTACCTGATGAGACATACTTCATTCTAGAATACATTAATAGTTTTTATTAATAAAATATTTATTCTATGTGCAGTGCTAACAATTGTAACATATATTTCTTAGGTCATACATTTCCAAATTGATTGCAGCTTGTTGATTGTTTCACATATTATATTTCTATTTGATTAGTACTAAGATATTTCATTCTTCTTTCCACTTCTAGTCAATCTTATCTTTTCCAAGATCCTTTGATTATCTTTGTGTTCAATAATAGTGCTATAATCTATTTGATCTCTCCTTTAAATTTCACTTGTATATTCTTTAATGATTTCTCCAAATACTTAGACCTGCTTCAGTAAATTTTATACTTTATACTATGATCAAACTTTTGCTAGATAAGTAAATACTGCAAAACACATGAAATTCTTTGAGGAAATAAACACTGAAATCATACATTTTACTTATAAATGCTTTTATATTCTATATTAACATTAAAAGAGATGGTACATATGTAACATGACAGGCTATAGGTATCCCAATCATAGTTTCAAAAAGATTAATAAATATTCAAAAATGCATACAAGTGTTATAATACCTATCCGATTGCTTTGTCAACATTTATAAATTAAGCATGGGTTTACCCACTCATTATAGTCTTTTGTGATTATTGGCTGAAGTAATGACATAAGTATATACTCAACTAAACATTAAAGAGAAAGATAATAGAGCCAGCCCTGATGGCATAGTGGCTAAAGTTCGGTTCTCACTGCTTTGGCAGCCTGGGTTCATTTCCTGGTCATGGAACCACACCACCTGTCTGTCAGTTGCCATGCTGTGGCAGTGGCTCACATAGAAGAACTAGAACTCTCAGCCAGGATACAGAACCATGCACTGGGGCTTTGGGGAGAAAAAAAAAAAGAGGAAGGTTGGCAACAGATATTAGCTCAGGGCAAATCTTTCCCTGCAAAAAAAGAGAGAGAGAGAGAGAGTGAGATAATAGAATTTCGTGCTTTAATGGGGAGATGAACATTGGATTATAAGCAAAACTTTGACCAAACACATCAGACTATAAATGACTTGCTGATAAAGGAAGCTACAGAAGGGCAATATGGTGAGTTTAGAGTATGATACTATGTAAGCATAAGAGAAGGGGTTTTTAAAGGAGACAATTGGTGTAATTATAGTTAAAGTCAATATATAGCTGTTATTTTGTCACTGAAGACTTTTCTAGAGGGAAGATACAGGTTCCCCAAAAACAAATGCAAGGGTTTTTGCTGCTACTTATGCAAAGGTTACATCCTATTAATATGGGAACTGGATTAACCATCTCCCTCTGCATGCTCTCTCAGGTAAATTCTTAAAAGGGTGATGAGGAGAGGGTTACTGGATTTGGCTTCTCTATAGCAGTATTTCTCAATCTTAGCTGTTTATTGGGATCCTGAGACGCTTGATTTCCACCTCCACACATTGTGAGAGAACTGGCCTAGAGCACAGACTGGGAATGTTTTCTGTTTCTCTGTTGATTCTAGTGCAGCCAAAGTTGAGAACTACTGCTCTGTAGGAAAGTAGAGAGAGAAAGAGAGAGAGAGAGAGAGAGAGAGAGAGAGAGAGAGAGAACTTTTCCTATAGACACACATATAATCACACACACACTGACTCCACGGGGTCATATCATTCTCTCCAAGTCCCTCACCCCTCCCTGGCAATAAACACACCAAAGCCCTCCCTATTTCTGGTCTAGGAAAGATTACCTGATATCCTCTTCACTCTCAGAGATGTGAGAGAATCAAGTGAGTAAGCAAGGAAGAGTATGAGAGAGAAAAACAAAGGAAGAGAAAGACAGAGAGATAGTCTTGCTGTGTTTTTCTGTGTGTTCTATTTTCATATTCTATAGTCTAACAGGATAAAAATCAGTCAGAATGCTAGAAGTTTCTAGAATCTTTGAATGTGTTGTGCTTGCTTTCTCTTGAATATTTGTACATTTTTCCCCCAAATGTGGTCTCGTGAAGTCTATGGATCCTTCTCTTCCTGTCACTAATCTATATTTTGTCAACTTTCATACTATTTCAAAATCCAAAATGTTCTGTTATGCTTTTCAAAACTACTTTGGGCTACTTGTTGTGAGTTTAACTACTTTGCCAAAAACACTGTATCAATAAACAGTACATTCCTTCCTTCAGGTCTTTAATACACAAAGTGGAGGAAAAAAGTTTCTTCTGCCTCACGTTTCTCAGCTATGGAGTCCTCTCACTCTAGCTAAATGTTTAATTCTACCCTCTAGTCTCATATTTCGAGTTATAGTGCAGGGGAGCAGGATTTGCTCAAAATTTGTCTCTTTGGCTTGATTATCTTTAAGAACAAAAGACTCAGGAGGAAACTTTGAACTTCCACCTACCTGCCTAAGAGAATTTAAGATAGAAGGTCTGTCTCGGGATTGAGTTATCACCATATATAACTATAGTAGAATATGAACTAGGTGTGGTAGACAAAGGGAAATTAGCAAACCCTGTTTGATCAAAGTCCACTCCACATTCCATTGTCTCTGCAAAGCATGGCTAACATTTGTTTATACACATTTGCTTTTCCATCTCCATGTGAATTGCCTTCCTCTCCTTTGAAGTCCCAAACCACTACTCCCAATGTCCTCTTTTATTTTTAGTTGAAGATGGTATTTAAGGAGGTGGCTTTAGCCATTTGGGTGAGTTATGCAGTTTTCCTGGATTTTCCCATACATACATTTTATTAAACTTTGTTCGATTTTCTTCTGTTATAATGTCTCATGCCAATTAAATTCTTAGACCAGCCAGAAGAACCTAGAGGGTAGAGGAAAATTTCTTAGCCCCCTACAATAGCAATCCAAAATCCACCCACTGTAATTTGCTTCCTATAATTGAATATTTCAATTTAGGTATTTCTAATCTCTAAATTTTCAAAGCAAGAAACAGAGTTTTAACTAGAAAAGACTTCATCAGGATCAAAGGATATCAGTTCAGCCAGCAGTCTCCATGGAGCTTTGAAAGTATAGGAGTCAGTTCATGACTATTTTCTTACTTCTTAAATGTGTTTTCTTCAAATGTTAGCTATGATCTCTTTTCTCTGATTTCATGCTGACTGTCCCTAATTAAATTACAAGTGGCTTAGTCTTTTCCGAGGGTATCCTTTGGTTAGCAACTATACTTGTTGTGTTTATTCTCAATTGACAAAATTAATTTGTTGACTGGAATTTTCCAAAAAACTACTTCAATGACTCTCAATTACAGGTCTTACACTCAATAGTAATACTTGTTTTCAAAGATATTAGGCATGTATATTTGTGTATCTTTAACCACTTTCTTCTAACCTTCAAGTCTCAATTTTCAAATCACATTTTATATGTAATCTTTGTTGAAATGACTTAGTGAAAAGTTTAAGGAGTTACACATCAGGCAATCTATGTTTGAATCTTGAATCACCCCCTAATTAGCTGTCATATCTTTCAAAAGTAACACAACTTCTTCAAAAGTCACGGTGACTTCCTCAACCTCACTTTACAGTCACTGAGAAAATCCCAAGGAAAATATACAGGTTAAAGCATTTTGTAAGCTGTAAAAGACTATACAGATAGCATATATTTTATTATGAACTTTGTTATCAGCACTGATCTTTCTTTCAAAATTAATGAGTAGTCACAATATTCCATAACTTGAGAAGTGTTTTTGAAAGACTGTTCCAATCCCCCCTCCTTCCCCAAACAACTTTTCCTTATTAACTTGAACTCATGGTCAAAATCCCACCATTAGAGGTAGTTACCTGGTTAAAACATGTATATCTCTAGAGAGATGACATATAATTAGTGACAGTGCTACTTTGAGATTAAATGCATGAGTACTGGGACAATAATGCCTGGATTGAAACCCTAGCTCTATCATTTATTAGCTTTCTGACCTTGAGCAAATTTGTTAGCTTCCCTGCACCTTAATTTCTTTAAGTGTAAAATGGGAATAACTATAGTATCTACCTAATAGGGGTGCTATAACAAAAAAACTAATGCACATTAAGTGTTTAGAAGGGAAGTTGGCACATAGTAGAAATTAAATAAATACTATAACTATTTGTCATTGCTGTTATCATTATTAGTTCACCCTTCTTCCTTACATCAGCTGTTTCTTTCTTCCTAATTACTACCCACATGACGTATCCTGTTCTCCCACCATTTTTATACTCAAATGTCCTATTTCCAGGAGGTCTTCTCTCACTTCTCACCTCCCTCCCCCCGGAGTGAATAAAAGAGACGAGTACAACAAAAGAGAAGTGGATGGGCACCAAAGAAAATGTTCTTCATCAGAGCCAGCCTGGGGATGCAGCGGTTAAGTTCGCACATTCTCCTTTGGTGGCCTGGGGTCCACCGGTTCAGATCCCAAGTGTGGATATGGCACAGCTTATCAAGCCATGCTGTGGCAGGCATCCCACATATAAAGTAGAGGAAGATGGGCATGAATGTTAGCTCAGGGCCAGTCTTCCTCAGCAAAAAGAGGGGGATTGGCAGCAGATGTTAACTCAGGGCTGATCTCCCTCAAAAATAAATAAATAATAAATAAGAACAGAGTCTTATTAAAAAAAAAAGTCCTTCATCACAATTTTACTCAAGAATTGCCCTACCTATTGGAAATATAAAGTGCCTAGTGCATTTCTTTCCTTTGCCTGCTCTCATCACAATCTGACACCAAGAACAGAGAGTGAAGATCCACGAAAGCACTCTCTCCTGCCTGTTGGTTGTATCAATGCAAAAATTGCACTGGAAAAAGTTAAACAGTTAAGGAAGATTTTATTCAAGGTGCTAGGAACTGAACTGTGTACTCCCAAAATTTGTATTCTGAAGCTCTAATGGGATATTGGGAGATAGGTCCTCTGGGAGGTAGTTAGGTTTAGATTAAGTCATGAGAGTGAGGCTCTTATGATGAGATTAGTGCCTTTATAACAAGAGTCATCAGAGACCTTACTTTCTGTCTCTCTGCCATGTGAGGACACAGTAAGAAGACAGTCATCTGCAAGCCAGGACAAGAGCTCTCATGCTGGCACCATAACCTTGGACTTCCTAGACTCCAGAACAAGGAGAAATAAATTTCTATTGTGTAAGCAACCTAATCTATGGTATTTTGTTATGGCAACGTGAGCTGACTAAGACACAGGCTATTGGGGTAGAGGAAAAAGGCCAGAACTCAGCCTGAGTTTACCCCCACTAAAACAAAAGATAGGAGAAATACCCTCTGCCAGGATAGTTAGTGGAAAAGTACTGGTGGATGTGAAGAGGGAGAGTTTGACCAATGGGCTGAACACACTGAGTTATTCTGAGTTTGCAAATGGTTTTCTCTGTGATTAGGGGATCTGTGTTTGCTAATTGGTTCACACTGAAATTAGACTGGGAGATAAGGCTCTATCTTCCTAGATAATTACATTTTAAAGGGATGGCTCCAAGGTCCTTGAGAAAGACATTCTTTGCTTGTAAAATTAGCAAGAGTCTTTTAAAAAGATTTACATATATTTAAAAGAGCCAGAGACAGAATTTACTATTACAGTAAATGCTCTAAGAAAAGGGAGGTCAGGGGCCTGTCTGAAGTTTAGTGAAGCTGAGGGAATGTTAAGGCACTTTTGGTCACTTGCTATTATCATCCCTTAACCACTTGCCCCCTTTAACTGACTACATAGAAATGAAAATACTGACCCTATCAGATCCTTCTATGTCATCCTCATTTATTCTCTACTTCAACCTGTCTTGCCATATTGAAATTTCACAATTTTAGTTCCATTCAAATGTTAATTTCTCTTCAAAGTCTTCCTGCACAGAGGAGTTTCCAAGTATAGCAATTAATCAAAATGTAAGATTATTGATTTACAATAATAATACAAAAATAATAACATAAATATGCCTATGTTTGCCTGGGTGTGTGCATGTGTGTGTACACAAAACAATTTACCTTTGGAAGGAAAAAAGTGTTCATAAACAGATGTTAATGGTCGTGATTTTTTTTTTGATAGTTTACCCTATTGACATCTTGGTAACATTTATTACATCAAGGAAGAATAGATTCCTTATCTCATGGATCAAATTTTTTAAAGTGGGTTTGGGTTTACCAAACAGATAAGTCTGTACTTCTGATTCTCAGTTGAGAAATTGTTTCTTTTTTATGTTCAAATCAAGAAAATTAGGGCCTTTGTTCACACGTATCAGCTCTGTCAAATAGGCTAGTGAAGGGGAGCAGAATTTGCCACCCTAAAATATGTCTCTTTGGTGCAAGGGTTATTTAAAGCTGGTCGTTTAAAAGAAAACAACAGCAGATATTAGAGAAACTCTATAAACCAAGTAGAAGTTACCCTTTTGTAAGAGACGTTTACATTTATAAGGGAAATCTGCATTTGTAAGTGTCTCCCTCTCTGTACCATGGAGAGAAGGATGACTTTAAATCTCTAGAAACTCTTATCAATGGAGAAGGCAATGACTTAAATCTGCATAACAACCTTACCCCTATTTACTGTTCTTTTCCTGGTAACCTCTCTTAACTGGCCTCCCCCGGTCCCTCAACATCTTATTTTGTCTTTAGCTGGAGATGGTATTTAAGGTGACGGCTTGGGTCATTTCAGGGAGTTACTCAGTTTTCCTGGGTATCTCCCTTGTATACAAGAGGTATACACATTATTAAACTTCTGTTTGTTTTTCTCCTGTGAATATGTCTTTTTATCACAGAGGGGTCTCAGCCAATAACCTAGAACAGTAGAGAGAAAATTATTTTTCCTCCCCTACACTGGTAATAAATAGAACAGAAATTCATGCAGCATGCATTTGTAAAACTCAACTAACTCTCTGCATTTTTGTCAAATCATGTAGAAACCATCACATCAAGTTCACAAGCACACAGCAATTGAGGACTGAACCAGCTTTGAATATAAATAAAGAAGCTTTTGAAAACCCTAGAAATTAACATTAATTGTGTTTATAGAGAAATAACTTTTCACAAGGTGACTTTTTTTCCTTGAAACACATGTTGAGTTCACTCAAGTCATGTATTGCCAGAAAGTCTAAATATCATTAATTCTTTTTGCCCAGGAAGAAAAAGGCAGCCACGTTGACTTTAAAGTAGTTGATAAGATGCAAATTACCAAGGTTAAAATACTGACCTTTAAGCCCTTGTTAGATCTATGAGTGGAAGGAAGCCTACATTATTTAAGTACAAAATGTAGAAGGCAAAGTCAAAATCTCCATAAAAAATTAAAAAGGAAGAAAGCTCAATGAAGAAAATGCTTAAATGGAATGTATACAAGAATCCAAAAGTGGTGACGATGTAAATTAGTTTCATTTTAAGATGTTGTGTATGGTTAGCTTATTTTCAGATTTTAAAAAATCTTTTCTTCTTCCTCCTTACGTGAGGATGATGCTGACCCTGATATCAGTTCCCCTACATTAAATCCCACATATGTGGGGTTAAAACCAAAGCACTCTTTCCCTCTTTTCTCCCTGGCTCCCTGGCTCCAGAATCCACTATATGCCATGGAGACAGACACGGCCAAGGACAGCCACATGGAGTCCGTATCATCTCCTCCTCCTCCCTGCAAGCAGTGTCCCAAGGCGGAATGCAAGCTGGTGGGAAAGCTCCGACCAACAAGGCCATGGACTCCCCCAACCTTTCTACAAGCAGCCACATTCCTCACAACCTTTAAAACCCCTGGCCTCCCCTCTTTCAGGGAGATGAGATGAGATCAGACAAGGCAAATTTGAGGGCTGACTCTTGCCTCCCAGTTAATATCACCAGAAATAAAAACCCTTTCCTTGCCATAAGCCTGGCATTCTGGTTTTTACCTGGCCCCTCTTGTGTGGTGGGTAAGAAGCCTATGTTTCTAGGTGCTACCAAGGACACACTGTTGAGGGGACAAGTGTACTACTGGGCACCATTTATTTGCAAGAATCAGAATCTCCTTAGAGAAACTAAGAGGGTGAAAAACTCATTAGCAAGTTGTTTTTTATAGTTTTGCTTTTTTTATTCCAATCTTGTGAAAGAGGAGACAAAAGAAAGCCACAGCTGATGTTATATAAGGCTCAGAGGGAAATTATATTAAACCTACACCAGAAGGGAAAACATCGACCCTGCCCACCAACCAGAATGGCTGCAAAGCAATCAAGTTCCCTCCATACCACAATTGATTCTCCACATTGCTCCTCACTCTAATTGAAGTGTAGCATCATCTTAAAGACTATTTTGATTGCTTAAATTCTGTTTACTCAAAAACTTTTGGTATTGCTCCTATTTATCTCTAAAAACTACCTATTCCTTCTGTTAAGATGAATGTAAATCTATTCTAGATTCAGATTCATGAAGAAGAGAAAACAGAAAAATTCATTTATGGTCCTACAAGTCTATAAGGTAAAAATTCAATCTTGTTTTAGTCCAAACACTGGATAATAGAAAGTAAAACCTTATTAATTCTATTCCGGTTGGATTGATGAACAGAAAGAAAAAGCAATTATATTGAAAAAAAAAAGTGAGAAGACAAGAAAAAGATTTGGTAGACAGATGGAGGTGTTCTCCTCACAAAGCTCTTCTTTACGTGAAAACCTAAACTCTGGATCTTTGGAGAGCTAATCCAAACTAAGCTCCATTTCATTTGTATATATAAATGCCTGGAAAAAACCCATGAACTTCATCCTGATCTAAACAGGATTAGGAAGGAAGGAATACTTATTGTCCTTAGGGATGAAACAGAAATAGAACATTATCAGTATAACTTCACTCTGTTAGCTTAAACGTGTCAGGAAACATAATACCTTTTTGTAGTGTGCAAACCTTGCTAATTACTTATATAATCTTGTTATCCAGGTTTCACAACAGGTAGTAGATAAATTATAATTGGCACATCCCTAAAGACTGTAGATTAAGGAATAAACATACAAGACAAAATATATCTCCATTGATTACCCTCAAAATTCTCAATAAATGTAGTTAAGAAATGATTTAAAAACCTTCTCTCTGACAGTTATGGATCATTTGCCAGTTGCTATTATAAAGTGATGACAGAGTTATTGTTTAGCAAAGTAGTTAGTACCCAATGCTAATTTTTTGCAGCTATTTATACCTTGGCAATCATCAGAGACAAGACTGGGAATTGGCACTGAAACAGAGACTCTGAGCTCCTTCAGGAAAAGACTATTTTATTCAGAAATATTTTTCACTGAGTACAGCACAAATCCAACAATAAATCCTAGAGGATCAACAACTCTACGACAAAATTCATATCTAAAAATCTAAGACCTGGGTGAACTCCTGCTGGTTTCTTTTCAGGAACCACAACAAAGTAAAAGAAGCCACAGAAGTATATAAAGATGTTTACTTTTCAAACAATATTTTGTATTTCAAGCAATATTAAAATCATGAATAAAGTTTCTTTTGAAAGTCTGATGGTATCTAAAGTTTGTCCTTTGATAAATAAAGAAGCTCTCATTACTTCTTACATATATAGAATTTATAGTAGGGAAAAATGGATATAGATCCTTTTATATTATCTTCATCGAATATTTCTTTAATTATCTTATAAGCATAGTGAAACTTTTATTTTATAAATTTAATTCTTGTGACTCATAATATGTCTCACAATATATCTCACAGTTAACATTGTGTTTTTCTCTTGTAAGTTAACCTAGAAGGTTTGTATGTCTGAAATGTACCTCCCCAAACACAACCACATGGGTCAAAGGATCAAAACACATTTAAGAATAACACCTATGGGCACATTTAGACCTTCTAAGAAAATAGATAATGCCAATTCCAAACAGGATACAAGGCCCTCTATCTCTGAGTTGAGTTGAATCTAAATATCAGCATTTTAAAGTGTCTTAAGTAAAAAGTCAGCCTTAACCAACACCTGTGTAAGCATTCATTTTAACTAAGGATTCTTATGGGTTAGTGAAAGATAGATCCATGAATACTCAACTTTTCACCTGACTCTTAAACACTGAAACTTCCCTCACTATCAAGAGACCTGGCAGTTATTTCCCAAGGCCTAAAATTATAATAGAAAAAAAGTGAAAAACAAAACTCCAGGCAAAATGTTAACCCTTTTGGAATTCTCCAAGTCAAATAGACTTTAAATTTCAGTAAAGTTTAGCCTCAAGGGAAAAAAAGAAAAATAAAACAGGCTGCCTCAGATGTATACATTTTATCCAGAGACAGAATCTATGAATGATATATTATTTTGCTCAATAAAAAAAGTGGAAAACTTCCCAAATCATGTTATAAAATTAACATAGTTTTGATACCCAAGGTTGGCAAATGTAGCATAAGAAAGAAAACTGTGAAGCAATTTCATTAAATAATACAGACACAAGTACTTGATAAAATATCATACAAATATAATCTGACAGTTTATTAAGCAGATAACACACCATAACCAAATATAAAAGATTTAAAAAGATAGATAGATGCCTCAAAATTAGTAAATCAATTCAGAGAATATATGTTATGAATAGGTCAAAAGTTTTAAGAAACACATTATCCCAATAAATGTTATTAAATAAATATTTTAATAAATTGTTAAGGCTTAGTATCAACCTTGGTTACTTTTAAAATCTTTAATAAGACTGAAAGAGAAGAAAATTTTCTTAAAATTATTATGATATATATCTGGCTAAAATCCAACAGTAGTCTTCATAAAGAAATATTAAGGGAATCACAACAAATGGAACAAAGCGAGGTTGCTATTACCACTATTATTGAAAATCTTCTAACCAAAGTAATATATATAAAAAAAGGGAGATGTGATAGAAACTATAGCTATCCAAACAGAAGACAAAACTCTCATCATTTATAGATGATACTATTGTTAACCTAAAATAAAATCCCATAAAATGATTAAATAACTGATGAAACATACAAGAGTTTACTAGGCCTAAATTTTTAAAAAAATATAGAAATCAGTAGCTCTTTCATAAACCTCCAATATCCCATTAGAATATACGAAAAAATCAATCACAAAATAATAACATCATAATAACTTGACACATAAAATTGTTTGAAATAACCTCAATAAAAATATGAAAGAAAAATTTACTCAGGATCATAAAAGAAAACAAATAGAGAAACACTATTCCTGAACAGAAGCATAGAATATTTTACAATTGTAATTCTCATCAAAATAATTTATAAGAATTTAAGAGGTACTTCTTTAAAGACACTAAAGCTTATGCAGTATACATAGCAGAATGACCAGAATATTCTTGAAACAGAAAACTGATGCTTGACTTCTGGATTTTAAATGATGAAAAACTAATTTTAAACATGAACAAGAAAAAAATGCCTCCTAATACTACTACTATCCAATATCCTATTGTCCTTCCTAGCCAATGCAGAAAAATGAGAAAATATAGAGTAAAGTAATACTATTTGCATGTGTTATGATTGTGTAGCTATAAAATCAAAAGAATCATCTGGAAAACTATTATAACTAGCAAGATAGTTTAGTACATTGGTAAGACACAAAATTGACCAAAAAAGTTCAATAGTTTCCTATATACAAAGAATAACCAATAAAAGGATATATAATGAGAAAAAAAAACCACTCCCAAAGGAATGAAAACCCACAAATAATCCAAAATGATTCTTTCAAGAAAATAGAAAATAGCAACAGTCTTTTTTTCTACTAGAAGTAAAATATGTCATAAAATTCAAGTAAAAAGAAAAATATTTTATTAGCTACGAATAGATAAATAGACAATGAGACAGAATAGTAATTCTAGAAATAAACCCACATATATAGGAGAATATATCATATAAAAAGGTGAAATTTCAAATCAATGTGGGGATATGTGGTTAAAAACAGTATTGGATCATTTGAAAAAATAAATTAAAGCTTTACTTCACATTATATACTCAAGTACATTATTGTCACGTCAAAAATTTCAATGTAAAAAATATAAAATACTGAGAAATTTCTAGTAAAATATTTATATAATTTTATAGAGAAAAAGATACAAAACCTAAGAATAACCCCAAAAATGAACAGATTTGACTCCAAAATTTTAAACCACTATATGATAAAATGCACCATAAATAAAGTTAAAAGATAAGCAATATTCTAGGACATGTTAGGAAACTATGGCCCATGGAGTGGTTGCCAGTTTTTGTAAATAAAGATTTTTTGGAACACAGGCACATCCAATCCTTTACTTACTGTCTATGGCTGCTTTTCTGCTACAAGGGCAGACTTGAGTATTGTGAACAAGCCCATGTTGGCCATAATCCCTAAAGTATTTCCCAACCTCTGGTTTAGGAGAAAATACTGACAATGTACATAACAGACAAAAGATTTTTATTCAAAAACCAGAATAAGCTGTCAACCATGCAAAGCTGAGTTTACTACTTATATGCAGCACTAAAGGAAAATGCTACTTTGAATATCACTAGTGTCAGAAGTTGGCAGTGAAGGGTGGATGTTTATAGGGTTTTAAAGTCTGATTTTCAGTGAGTAAAGGCAAGTCTTTCAACGAAGAGATATGACTGTAATAAAGTAATAATAAAATAATAATGTTAAATTATAGCTGGCATAAGATAAACTACACATATTTTAAATATACAATTTGATGTTTTGACCTATGTATAAACCCATGAACCTATCGCCATAATCAAATAGTGAATGTATCCATCACCCCCAGAAGATTCCTCATGCCTCGCCCTGAAATATCTTGTCGCCTCTAGTCAACCACAAGGGATGTCACTACACTAATTTAGATCTACTTTAATTTTTCTCAGCAATGTTTTGTAGCTTCATTATATATCTTGTACATCTTTTGTCAGATTTATCTCAAAGAATTTCAAAATTTTGATGCTATTGGAAAGGTTATTGTTTGTTTAATTACAATTTCTGATTGTCTATTAGTTGTATATAGAAATGTAATTAACTTTTATGCATTGATCTTATACTTGAAATCTTGCTAAAATTACTTATTAGTTCTAGCAGCTCTATTGTAAATTCTATCAGACTTTCAAATAAAGCCCACAAAACTTCTCCCTTTCCAATCTGAATGCTTTTATTTCTATTTTTTACCTTATTGCATTTACTTTATTGTCTAGAACCTCCAATAAAATATGAAGGACAAGTGCTATAAATGAATATCCTTATTTTCTTCCTGGTCATACAGGGACAGCATTCAGTCTTTTATCATTACCTATGACATTGGCTGTATGTTTTTCATAGGTGCTATCTATCACATTAGAAACTCCATTCTACTCCTAGTTTGCTCAATTTTTCATCAGGAATAGATGTTGGATTTTATTAGATCTATTTTTTCTGTGTCTACTTAGATGATCATATACTACATATGATTTTATTTGTCAGAGTCTATCCTATTGACCATAATTCTCAAAAAAGTGATAAAATACAGATTTCTTATACATTAAACAACCAAAATTCTTTATTAAGTTCATACAATTTAACTATGACCAACGTCTGTCTATAGAGTCTAAGACACAGAAACACTAGACTATAAATTCTTTTCTTTCTCTCTCTTACTTGAATCATTCATCCTCATCAACGTTTTTAAACATGTTGAAGACAGAGAGAAGGAAAAACTAGAGAGAGAACAGGGGAGAAGGAGATCAGTTAGGAAGATAAAACAATCTAACGAAATATAAGCAGTGCAAAGAAAAAAATTCAAATGTCCAATTAACATATGAAAATATACTCATTACTAGTAATTACTTGTTGGAGTCTGTTTCTAATTTTTTTATGATTCATTAATCTATTTGCTCTTGAGTCAACACTGCAGTACTGCATTTATTTTATCTTTTAACATTTTTATTCTAATACAAAGTAAAACAAATCCCCTTTCAATTTTTCTTCCTTTAGAAAAGTTTTGGCTATTTTTCTCAAATATTTTTCTAAATAAAATTTTACATTTTTAACTAATTATGCTTTTTGCTATATTTTAATTTTTAAAATCCCACAATGCAGATGTATGTCCTATAACATGTTTATTATTTCTGCCAGTGTGGGGATACTTATATCCATTGGTGGTGGTGAATTAGATATCTAAATCCATTAGTCACTTTCATTTATTGAGTTTCCCTAGTTTTGAGCTTTGAGAATATTGCAACAGTTCAGTGATATCTGTGGGTTCTGACTTTTAGTCTGAGCAGAAGAGATAAGGCAACCCATTGAATAGCAAAACAGCAGAGTGCAGCACACCTGCAGCCTAAACAAAAATTATTTCAGGCAACAGAATTCAGGGAAATACTCAATAGTTAAAAGAGCATAAAGTAAAACCAAGTTGATAATACAAACCATTCATAACTCTCAGATCTAATATATCTTAAATACCACATAAATGTAAAATAAAAATAATTAATATAGAAACTTATAGAGAGACTCTGAAAGCTTGAAAGAGGTTTGGAGATGTTCAAACATAATGGTGGATTTATGCATTCCTGATCTCTCAATGATGCCACTACACACATTCTTTCCTTTGGAGGAACTAGTTCCCTGGGAGCAACTTTGTTTCAGTCTTACATATCAATTAAATGATTCTAAATCTATATATATCCAGTCTCATATTTTCTAGTATATGCAGGCCATAGTCTACAGAACAAAGACCATTGTCTTATCATCAAACCATTTGTTCTAATTTGCCTGACATGCTTACTGCCACAGGGTTACTCTACTTACACAGTATAGTAGTCATATCTATTTTTTTTCCACTTTTTTCGTTGTTCATAATTTCCTCAAATTTTTACCTATCATTTTGAAAGCCACAAAATAAATCATATGCTGACCTGCTTTTAATAATAAAGTAGCTAATCAATGAGCATCAAATATGTGTCAAGTTCCAAATCTCATCCTAAAAAGTAGCCATTATCCTCCATTTAACAGATTAAGATGCTGAAATACATGCAAGCTGTTGTCCCTGCCCCCAACAAAGCCTTTAGCTAGTAAGTGGCCTAGCTGGGATTTGGACCAAGGTCTGTCCAATCCATAGTCCCTGATGTATCCAAATTAACTTCCCTCTATGTTTCCAGACTCTCTTTTTCCAAGCATAAATAAACCAATAGCAAAAGTCACTTTCTCGAGGTACTCTTGATATGGTCATTCCCCATGGTAGAAGTCCAGATTACTTTTCAATCATCTTTTACTGGTAAATTATGCTTTCCCCAACTTGTCCTGCTCATACCTGAGTGTGTTTATTATAGTCTCCACTATTGTCAAGCAAATCTGTGTCATTAATTGATTTAACAATATGTATTGATTTATGTGTTGAGTTCATCCATTACTATTCTTGGTCCCTTTAATTCACACCTTTATTGAAGTATTTATCTCTTTTATGAAAATTTTCCTAACATAGCCTAATAAGCCTCAAGGTCACCTATACTAAGCCCTCCAAAAATCCTTTGGGATTCAGGACTGTGATCTCTGCACAGCTGCAATTGTTGCATGCATGTTTACAGAGATGTGTCTATCTGTTTGTTCACCTGTGTTCATTCTGCCTCCCTTGTGTGTCAGTACTTCCATGTGCATCCTTTGGAGTCCTCCATAGAACTTGACGCAGCGGCCAAGTAGTGAATGCTTATGCTTCACTCACCATTGCTACGCGGTATGAAAAAGACAAGAATCAGGGCATCATAGATGCAAAGAATGGCTAAGCATCTTAATTATCATGTGAAATACCCAGAAGGTGGCATATTAGGATGCAGTGGATGTAGCATCTCGAATACATTAGAGTCTATTATAATCAAGCCTCAGATATTCTAATCACGAAAATCACCCTGCACTCTTGGGGTGGGGTTTGAGGACCACAATACTCAAATTAAAAATAGCAATACATTAAAGTACACATAGGCATAAACGAGACCAGCAAAGGGTAAAAATATGATTAAGGTGGCTAGTTCTTGGAAGGCTTTCAACAAATGTTTGATTGAATAAATGCCTAAAAGACTGTTACTTTCTAGTTTGAATGCTGTGATTCTGTCTATACAGACACGGGATGGTAGAGTTGAAGGGAATTTTGCTCCTTATAGATCATTCAAACAATTTATCTCAGAGCCATAGTATTTAAATAACTCAGGAATCCAAACTTAACAATTTGGTCATATACAACCCAATAAAAATCCTAATGTCAGGGCTGGCCCCGTGGCCAAGTGGTTAAGTTCATGCGCTCTGCTGCAGGCGGCCCAGTGTTTTGTTGGTTTGAATCCCGGGCGCGGACATGTCACTGCTCATCAGAGTACGCTGAGGCAGCGTCCCACATGCCACAACTAGAAGGACCCACAACGAAGAACATACAACTATGTACCAGGGAGCTTTGGAGAGAAAAAGGAAAAAAATAAAATCTTTAAAAGAAAAAAATCCTAACGTCATCTAAGAAGATAGCATATGATAAATGTAACCTTTGTTAATGTATTATTTACAAGAAAATATAAAATTTGGTCTTATTAAGTGCAAGTAAGTTCACTAAAATATCAATAGGGTATATAATTGAAAGGAATAACTGACTTGCTTGGTCTTATTTATGATAAGGAATGAAAATAATAAAAAGTATGAACACAGCCTTGTCCTAAGAAATATTAAAACCCTCGTAACTGTAGTATTTTGCCCAACTTCTAACAAATCCTTTCAGTACTTCACTTTTCAGCAAAAACTGCAGTTTCCAAAGACAGAAATCTAATCACATATTGTTAAATCAGTTTCCTTCCAAATTCATCAAAATATGAAAATAATTTTAATGTATGTAACTAAAAAGTAGCTACTTTTGCAGTTGTCACAAAGCATAATTAATTTCAAACAAAAGTTTTATCCCTTTCTGTTGCTAAACCACCAGCATTTATTTGTACTCAATTTATATTCCTTAATGTGCTTTTTGAAATCAGCATAATGTCTTTAAAATAGTAATCATTTTTCTTTACAGTGACTAAAGCTAAAAGCTGCTCGACTCTTGTATTAATTCTTTTATTTTTCTCCTCAGCAAACAATTAGCGAGCACTAGGAACCAAGCTAGGAAAGTAGTTACAAAATCACAGTGACCTAGGATCCCATTTATTAAACACTGGTTCTAGGTGGCAAGCCATCTTCTGATTGCAAACATCGGCTTTCCCAAAAATCTATTACACTTAGTTAAGATAGTTTCACATCATGATCTGTGAAGATCAAATAAGAATCCACTTGAAATTCTCTTTAATGGTCTTATCAGCTTGGACCATTATTCATTCTTACTCTACTGGTAAGCCACATTAACATTTTTCTTAAAAACTGAGGGTGATGACTAAGTCCCTAAAAAATACCCAGTCTAACATCCCTGATAATACATTTTCTTTTTCTTGGGATGGAATTGACATATGACATTATATTAGTTCCAGGTATACAACATGATGATTTGACATTTGTATGTATTGTGAAATGATCACCACAATAAGTCTAGTTAACATTCACCACCATACATAGTTACAAATTTTCTTCTTGTGATGAGAACTTTTAAGATCTGCTCTCTTAGCAACTTTCAAATGTATAATACAGTATTATTAACAATACATTTTCTTTAGACAGAACATGTACTGTAAGTGTATGGTTGAAATAAGGGATACAACAGCAAGTGAAGTGCAACAACTGGTAAGGAATGATTTAAGGACCCAGTTAATCACAACTTGGACCATTTATCATAGCAGTAGACAGATCAGGAGCAACAGCACGGGCCAACAGCCTTGCACACAGCAATCAGAGAGAGTAGCTCTACTGGAGCAAAGGCTTCAAGCCAATCCGGATTCAAGGGGCAAACGTGAAAGGAGTGAGTTCAGGCCCCAGGCAAGAGTATGGGGTAGAGAAAGTGTTCTTCCAGTTCAGCCTTCTGTACCTCACTGGTTTCTCCAGATGTTTTGCCCCAACCTTATTTCTGCCTCAGGCAATCAGTCCTAAGGTGTGCATCTGGTTTCCTCTGATATCCCCAGCTCTACTCTCACCCTCACCCTCAGTCCACTTCATCTTTTCTACCTGGAAAATTGAAAGTATATCAAAATTATCTTCTAGCACCTATCAAAAAGATTATCTCTTAACCTGGGTCTTGCATTCTTTAACTTCAATTATCTACACATAACAGACATTCCATAATACACTCAGTCTAAAATGCTAATGGCTGGGGAAAAAAATTAAAGATTATTCCACTCAAGAGTGTTTACATTTTTAAACATTTCTAGCAACTTAACCAATGTCTAAATGTTAAATTTCAAAAGGCATAGTGTGAAAAACAAGGATGAATTTTTAACCCTCCAGAACCATTTCGATGTTTACTATTGAGACCATCATTTTTTCCACTTACCTATCAAAGGCTGATTCTTTTACTGAAAGCAGCTACAATCATAAACCAAATATAATCTGTAAACGTACACAGTGTGGGAGGGACTATTAATAACTTGCCCATCTTCTCAGACATATCCAAATGCAGGTGTAAAAATAATTGTGTATGTCTCTTAATATCACGTTTCTCAATTTGAGGGTCAACCCATATGTACAAAATCATCCATGAGGAGTTTATTGAGGATCTGCAACTCTTGCAGGATTATATTGCCTAGAATTCATTTAAAAAAAAAAAGATCTAAGATAAAGGAAATTAGAATATTGTGAAGAAAAAACGCAAAAGAAAACATCTTAAGTGTTGACTTTGATAAAACAATGACTATGAATATGTAAGCTACTGAGGCCTAAGTAAGGATGAATCTGCATGGACTTTCCCTCACAATGACTATGAATATGTAAGCTACTGAGGCCTAAGTAAGGATGAATCTGCATGGACTTTCCCTCACATGCTGAAGTGTTCTTAATGGATTGTCATTGCCCTTAAGAAAGTTAGAAGTTCTAGGTTCATGAGGAAGCCTACATTTTAATAATGATTCTTTTTTAATTGCCATAACCACTACTTTATATCATCCCTGGAAAAAGTAAAAATTCTCTTTATTTTCAAATGCAGGACAAATCTAGGAAAATTTTAGCATCATGATCAATAATGACATAAGAAGTTCCAATTTATGGAATAAAATAAAAATTGGGAGTCCATAGAGACATTAATTAATTAATGGCAAAGTGTTTTCTATAGCAAAATGCTAACTAATAAATAGAGAAAGATCGGTGAAGTTAGATAACCATCATCAAAGTTGATAGGTAAAAATTTGGTGAGAAAGAGCGTGTTTACATGGTCTCAAAGCATTTCGCACACATTAGAAAGGGAAAATTAATAACTTTGCAGTAGAGAACCTGGTCAACCCCACCTTAATTATGTGATCAAAATCAACATCACCAATATTGGGACAAACCAACATCATGCACCTTCTGATACACAAGGAGAACAACATAATATCTTTTTACTGATATTTCTGCCAAAAATACATATCAGAAACTGTGAGAAAATATCAAACAAACCTGATTGAGGTACAGTATACAAAGTAACTGGTACTCTTCAAAATTATCAGGGTCAAGTAAGCAAAGAAAGGATGAAGACTGTTCCCAATTAATGGGAACTAAAGCACATAAAACTAAATGGAAAGCATGAATGGATCCTGGCATAGAAAAAAAATGCATAAAGGACATTGCTGGTACAATGGACAAAATTTGAGTATGGATTATGGATTAGATAATAGTAGTGCATCATTAAGTTTTCTGAGTTTGATAATTGCACCATTGTTTTGTAAGAAAATGTCCCTGTTCTCCGGAAATACTTACTACAATGTTTGGGAATAAAGGCAGTTTGTGTATAACTTATTCTCACACGGTTCATATAAAACAATCTGCATATATAAAAATGTATATGATAAAGTGAGAGAAAATGTAAACAATTAATCCAGGTAAAGGGTATGAGGGAAACACTCATACCATTCTTTCAAGTTTCCTGTAAGTCTGAAATTGAATAAAAATTTTTTTTAATTTCCACAAATAAACATTCTAGGCCCAGTTGATTTCACTGAGGAATTAGATATTTAAATAAGAAATAGCACCAATTTTACAAAAATTCTTTCAGAAAATACAACTTATTTTATTAGGTCAACATAATCCTGATACCAAAACATGACAAAGATATTACAAGAAAAGAAATTTGCTGACCTATATCCCTCACAAACATAAACACACAAGCCCTTAACAAAACATAAAAGCTGAATCCTTCAATTTATAAAAAGGATAATATATCATGGGCAAGTGGATTTCATCCTAGGAATGCAAAGTTAATTTAACATTCAAAAATCAATGTAATTCACCGTGTTAGAATAAACTTTTTAAAAGTATGTTCAACTCAACAGATGCAGGAAAAGCATTTGGCAAAATTCAGTATCCATTCATCATAGAAAAACAAACTTTTAGCAAGTTATCGGTAGAAGGGGGAACTCATTGATCCGAAAAATGTATCTCCAAAAAACCTACCACTCCATACTTTGTGATAAAATACAAATCACCCTCACTGTAGGTTTAGCAAAAACTAAGGACATATTAAATTTCATAGTAATATTCTGGAGTTCCTAAGTATCTCCCACCAGATAAAAATTGTGTTGTCTGCTGCACCATTTGATGTTATTGTGGCCAAGAGACGTAGGACAACTTGAACTCTGCCTCAGTTCACTGCTACCGCTCTCCATGAAGTCTCTGGAGGAAACATGCACAAAAGGCAATCAAAACGGAAAGGAGAGCAGCATTTTATTAATTTTAACTGATTATTAGAATTTCAAAACAAAGAACTCTGGTTAATTGAGATGGTATATACCTTTCTCATAAGGAAAATAAACCCAAATGACTTCAGACCAAAGCAGACAATGAGGTCTTCTTAATTATCCACGTTCCCTTCCTACCTCATTCCCCGCCCCCAGCCTTATTCCTGCTTAAACCAATAGTCTTGATGAGATGAGGACATTTATTCGCTCCTTGGCATCACAGCAAAATAAGAAACTCATTCTTAAATATATTGATAACGAGAGGATAGAGTTTTAAGAAGTTTGCAAAGCAGTAATTATCAAATAAGGGTCCTTCCGCCCATATTAGAAGACTTTTGAAGGGGCCAGTAATATTGGAAAAAAGTTTAAGAAAATCAATTTCCAGAGTTTCAACTGTCTTTTACATTTTTTCAAACACTTGATCAGTCTAAGAATTTATCATGCTTGTTCTCCTTTCCCAACTGCCTTTCTCCAACTTTACAAAAGACAGATGTATATCTCACCCATCCAGAACCTTGCTAAGATGAAGTGCCCCAAGTTCTAAGAACCACCAAAGCAACCAAGGGATAATTACAAAAAAAGATGCTGAGAAAGTAAAAAAATATTCATGGAAATAAATCCATTTCCAAAACAGGTAGTTACTGATTATTTGCTTAAAACAAAATTGAAAAAAATCGCCTAAAGCAATCAACTGCCAGATCATTAAAAACAATTTTTAGTGATAGCTCACTCTGTACTCTGGCAGATAAGGAACAAAGAGTTCAAAATAACTTTTCTATTCACATCCATTTTTTATGTGCTCTTTCAGCACTTCATATCAATAAAAAAGAAAAATGGAAAGGAACTGGTGCTGAACCATCTCATTCTAACAATAAATTAGTATTCATCTAGGGATACACAAATTGAAAAAATGTCCAATTTATCATTTAAATGGAATTTGATTATTATTGAAAATTTTAAAGTTTATGTTTTTTTGGCTATTTTAAACTAGCAATAATTGTAATGATAATCAAGAAGATTTTGGCCTCAGAAACTTATTGATCATAAGAAATAAAATTTTAATTTAGATACATAGTTTTATTGCATAAAACATATTAGTGTGATCTATTGACCATAGAAATTTTACATTAAGGTAAAATTTTAAAAGAGGAATAAAAATAAGATCACAGGGAAAAATAAAATTTCTGACTTTTAAGGAATACTCATGTTTATTTTTTAAGCAGATGATGAGTATCAAACTGCTATTGCATTTTCCATTGGATACATTTTTCAGGTAATGTGATAGTTTTGTTCAAAGATGTCAAAACTGCAACATCTTAAAAATTACGTCTTAAATGACAACTCAATATTATGGGTGTGAATATATAGTTTTTCAAAATTTTTGTAAGGGGTGCACAAACAAAGTTTGAGAATTGTTGGTCCAAAAAAGCAGTAGGCTGAAATTTGGAGAGACAGACTTTCCTTTTTAAATATGGGGTAACCAGCGCCTGGAACTCATCCACAGAAACTCTTTGTGAAATTAACTGAGACTTTACAAGTATTTGTGCTCACCACTCTGATCAATATTAAGAATATTTTTTAACATTTTTTAAGTCTGGTATAACTTTTCAAGTGTTTAAAAATGGACAGCATTGCAGCATAAAAAACTAAGAAGAGAAAACTTTAATATCTAAAAAATATAAGGAAATTTTTAAAGATGAGCAAGCAATCTTTAAGATGAGCAATCTTTTTAAAGATGAGCAAGGAAATTTTTAAGGATGAGCAAGCAACTTGCCAGTCATCAATATAGGTTAATTTGATATCTTTTGTACAAACAGTACAAAACAACCAGGAAAAATGTCTCCAGACCTCTATTCATCTTTGACTATGATCACTGATGCTACATCCTCTCAACAGATTCATTAGAATTCCTGCTTTAAAAAAAGAAGTGGTGTTTGAATAATGTTACACTGCTTTGGTTTTCTTATCAACTTTATAGAAGCGAGAGACAGGATATCTAATCTTCTGGTCTCTTTAAGCAGAGAAGAGGTAAAGCCAGGCTACAATCCATTAATGTTCCACTAGAGCATCTCCTAGAAAATGCAATGTTGGAGTACGATAAAATGTACACATAATGAAATCATTTGCAGCATTCAAAAGACATTCTCTCCAATTTAACTTTATATTCATGAAATTACATTTTTCACTTACATGTATAATCAAACCCTGGCAAATTAATATTGAGGGGCAAATTAAATTGAAGAGTGGAATGGACCCCTCACACCTAGTCTAAAATAGTTTACCTTATGATTTTCTAATTGGCTATTGAAGTATAATTTTCTTAGACTTTGCTCATATCTTTTTATTAATATTATTATGTTGTGATGTGATAAGAGAGTAAACATCTTTTCTTTTGGTTCAAACAGTATTGCAGAGAAATAATCCCTATGGAAAGAATGCCTTGAGCCCACATTTACTATGAATAAACTTTGTAAGTGTACTGTGAATATTCAAGTCCCCTCTAATACTAAGTCAGACACTAAAACAAACACTGCTGACTTGTCAAATTGGTCCCGTGGACCAGAAGGACTAAAATTAACTTTTGTAAGAGATATAGACAGTAAGATACCTAGTTTACATTATCAAGAAGCTAAGCATTAATAGAGATACATTTCACTATGCACATAAAGTAGATCAGAAGATGATCCTTTGGTATTAAGATATTAATGAGGTTAGTCTATCTTTGCCTTTACCAAAATTGCTTTGCTGGAAAACTGAATAAGAAAAGATTGTAGAGCTCTAGAAAATGGGGTATTCATTTCTTAAAATTCAACTCCCTTTCAATCCAATGTCAATAAATCCTGAGAGTAAGGTTGGGGGTGAGGATCTTTGTGTTTACTTCTCAAAACAATCCCCACTTGGTTCTTTTCTTGAGACAATTTAAGGTCATCACAGGTGACGTGCTTCAGTGGATAACAGGGTGTCTTCATGGGCAAAAGTTGCCTTTGAAAAGCAAGCTCCTACCTCTCCTAAACAGGGGACCTTTTCCTCTCTTTAAAAAGAAAAAGAATAATAAATTACTTGCTGTTATTATTAAAATAGTGATATAAAGATATATAACATATAGGCAAGAAGTAGAAATATTTTTTAAAAAGAGAAATAAATGTTCTTTTAGAAATACATTTCACTGTAGTAAACTGTTAAAAGTTGTTTATAATTTCCCAGGCAATGTGAAGATGAAGTTAGAACGCCCTTAATTTGAACCATGTTGGATTTCTTGCTCCAAGCCCAGTGAATCCTTTCAAGCTTCACAAGTGTCCTTCTGCTCCCTTGTAGGGAGCCTATTGGCTTATATTCTATATTCTTGGTGATTTTTCACCTGCTCCTTCCATCATTGCTAACATTGACTTTTTTCTACTAAGTAAGATTGAAAAGAATTCATTCCCCATAGAGTTAGAGAGCCAAGGATAGCTTAATCTTTCAGTTTTTTTGCAGCTACTTATGTTAAAGAATTGATCTGGGATTGCCTGAAGCTGGGTTAGAATAGAGTTGATTGGGGCTTCTTAGTGTCCCACTCTTCTAATTACAAACTTGCTTCTCTGCATGGAGCCTTGACATTTCAACTCTCTCCTCAGTGAGGAAAGGCTCGCTTTAGATTTCAGACAGCTATCATTCTTCCTTGTAATTCAAGTGATTTTTGGTGAGGAAGATTAGCCCTGAACTAACATCTGTTGCCGATCTTCCTCTTTTTTTTTTCCTCCCCAAAGCCCCAGTACATAGTTGTATATCCTAATTACAAGTCATCCTAATTCTTCTATGTGGGATGCTGCCACAGCATGGCTTGATAGTGGTGTGTAGGCCCGTGCCCAGAATTGGAACCAGCGAACCTTGGGCTACTGAAGCAGAGCACATGAACTTAATCGCTCAGCCACAGGGCCAGTCCCCCAATTCAAGTATTATAATCTCTGTGCTCCAAAACCCAATGAAGAATCCCACAGTTCTTTTCATTCTCTCACTCAAAAGGTCTCTGATCAAATGAGATTCCCATTGGTCATTTCAGAACTCCAGAGTTTCTCAAGTAGCCATGCAACTGAAGAAACCCCAGGACACTTAATATCTTAAATATTTATGCATTGCTCAGATACTCTAGCAACCTAGAGCTTTTCCACATTGGCAAGTTCAGCTAAGGTCCAAACTTAGTATTATTTTTCCATTTTACTTGTGATATTCAAAAATTTGTAGAAAAATTTAAGTTTTTAAAACCTTATCATTATTGCTCTCCATAATCTAGATCTATTTAGATATAAATGCAAATAAAATAATTCTTAGAGCTACATTATCTTCTCAGTTTTTCCTCCTCATTAATAGAAGAAAATTAGAAAAACGTCAGAGAAATTTTGATATTCATAGTCAGGAAACTGGGATAAATATTTCAACATAAGTTCTGTGAAAGTAAATGTAAACCTGCAAATTTCCAATTCTAGTCAGCAAATATAAGCAGTTATCATTGTGCCTTTACCTATTGTCTGAGGGCTTCGGCTGAAAGAGTTACACACCAAGAATTTGTCCCTAGGTCATGGAACAACAATGAAGGCCACCACAAATATTGATCTTCTCTAACCAACAAAATTTATTTTGCCTCTACCAGAAACTCAATATCTGCTTTCTAGTGCTACCCCTGGGAACAGCCACCCAAGTGCTCCATGTTGGAGACCTTCATCTCAACCCCACCCGAAGAAATTCTTTTCTGACTGAATCTCAGCCTCCCCATTAAAATCTTGTCTGGGGACATTTTGGTCACTTGGTACCCCAGAGAAGGCAAAAAGGATTGAGTTAGGTTCCTGCATGTACTGGTATTGGTCAGTTGAAATAAATTTCATGAGAGATTATTCCTTGCAAATAAGCAAACAATACACAATGAATTTAACAGGCATAGAACAACTCTGGAAATGCTTAATCCCAATGCTTTCAATCAGGTGAATGGGTCACTGGGACAGGGAATTGAGTTGGCAGTCTTTCCTCAGGAATTGGGTAACTGGGGCTGGCAAGACCTGGAGAATCTAAGAACAGCAAGCTGGTATGGGAAAACCTCCCAGAGAGGAGGATTGATAAGAGTACTTCAGGAAGAACAGGTCCCAGGAGGAAGAAGGAACAAGGTATAGCACATGGTTATATTTAAGGGTGGAAACCCGGGCAGAAACCTAGTCCTTTGAACATGTTAAACAAGTTATATTAGCAAAACATTTAGCTGCCGATAACAGGTATCCCAAGTCATAGAGGCTTAAACAAACAAGAGTTTCTTTTTCTCGTATAAAAAGTCTTGAGATGGGCAGCTCGTGGAATTACTTCATGTATTCATTGAAACTACCCTTAACCCAGTGTGTTTTTGTTCTGTCCTGCTATCTTAGCTGGCTCTCATTCGCATCATTGTTGCCCAATGGTTGCAAGATGACACTGCAGCTCCAGACAACACATTTACAATCAAAGCCAGATAAGTGGGATAAGTGTTGCACCAGCTTCATACATCACTTTGATATGCAAAATCTCCCAGAAAACCCTAGCAGAAATCCATTTACATCTCATTGGACAGAACTATGTGGCTACTCCCTGGCTGTAAGGAAAGCTGGGAAAGTTAGCACATTCTGCTCTGCTATGTTTCTATAACACAAATTAGCTTACACATGCTTGGTAAATAAGCAATAATGTCATTATAAAGCAATAAATATGTTGTTTCATGTGGAACTTTTCCTATGCAAAGGGAGCCAGGACAGAAGCAGCAAATACATGTTGTATTTATAGAAAGATGCAGTTTTTCACATTTTAACATTTCTGAAACCAAAGGAGTTTATAATTTTGTGAACCAGGTGGGAGTCATTACCAATTGCCATTGACTATGCATATGTATGCAAACTTGATCACAGCAGCATACATTGTCATACATTCAAACGAATTATGTACTGTTGGTACTGTATGCCAAGCAATACAACTGAAGGCAAGAAAAATACAAAATTCTTCAGAATTAATGAAAGACGTTTCAAAACAACCAGGGGCTGGTATGACTGATATATCTATCAATCATGTAAAACTGTCATTAAGACAGAAAACATCAGTTTGTCTGGAATTTAATGCTGGTTTTGAACAGAAGCTGTTTAACATCTAGTGAGGCATGATTCAGTGAACATAAAAACTATAAATTAGTCAAAGAGAAAAACATCAGCCTCAAAAGTTGTAAGTTTGCAACTTGGAAGAAAATTTCAAAGCACTTTTAAGAAATGCTACAATGCTCTTAAATGGTATAATTATAATATCATGTGCAAAAATACAAAGGTCACTGCTGAGTTGAAAAGTGATACAAGAGAGTTAGCCTCTAAATGCAAAAAAGTGTTAGGAATACTTACCAATTTTCTTTATTTATAAAAGTTTTTGGCTTTAGGGATGCGCAAGAGTGATATCTTTTTATTTTTTTTAAGAAAGATTAGCCCTGAGCTAACATCTGCCACAAATCCTCCCCTTTTTGCTGAGGAAGACTGGCCCTGAGCTAACATCCGTGCCCATCTTCCTCTACTCTGTATGTGGGATGCTGCCACAGCATGGCTTACCAAGCAGTGTGGAGATCCACACCTGGGATCCGAACTAGCAAACCCTGGGCCGCCAAGGCTGAACGTGTGAACTCAATCGCTGCACCCCTGGGCCGGGCCTGATATCTTTTTTAAAGTCCTTGACCAAGTAAGTCTAAAAGAACTCTTTCAATGAGTAAACAACAAAATTCTAATTTTGAAAATAAAACATTGTCATTGCTTAATTAGTATGCATCACATTCTTATTAGTGCATAAAATAATGGAGTGCCTTGTCCTACAATCAAGGCATCTTAATGGTTTTGATATAATCAGCAGGAAAGGTCTGGGAGATGGATCTTCCTATTGCAAACTGCCCTAGAATCAGGAACCTTCTCTGAATAATTTTAAGAAAATTAAAAACAAGCTTGTCATGAGGTAGTCCCTCTCCAGAGAAGTTCCCCCATGCCTTGAATGACTCTTGGTTCATGGCTGGTTGCACTACCTTCCTTGGTTTTGAAAACGGCAGCCCCATGAGCTCAGAGCTCCATTTTCACTTGCCTCAACTCAGTACCTGCTAATTATGCTCTAGATGGAATGTTGCCAATATCTCCTCTCTGTTGTTTTTGTGAATTTTCAGTATTCCCTATGATAGCCTTTGTTTGCTTCTGATTTTCAGAAATACAACTGTGACCATTTTTCTGAGAGGTGATTACCTGCAGCATGTAATTTAGAAGAAGACACTGAATCAAGAGGTGGGCTCGGTCTCCATCATAAAATAGCAAGAAATACCCCGTACCTCCTCCTTCAATTCTTGTAAAGTGTGTAAGTAAGAACATTTAAGCTCTCTTTCTGGAATGTGCTGAAAATGGCTTAGCCAGGGAAATTATTTTTTCTCTCTTTTAAAAACCTTGTGGTTTTGCTCTGATTTTACTTTTTCCTCTCATTCTCTGATGGAATTATTCAGTGGCTGATCTCATTCCTCTGAAAGGTTAAAGCTCCTCTGCTAATGCTGGGGGAAATGTGGGGGCGAGGGGCATCTAGACCAGATGTCAGGTGACCTCTGCCTGAAGTCTGCTAGGGAGCGAAGGTGTCATGACACTTGGTTTTATCATAGGGCAGAGGATAGCAGGTGGGGCTTAGGGAAGCCCCAGAAGCTGCCTTTGGCCAAAATGCCCAGCATGGACAGCCACCTGCAGTGCTGGGCAGAGTGGCAACGGGAGAAGCCTGAGCACTGTGACCTCTGCCATTTCTGCTTATCCCTTCCCTTGAAAGGGAAGCTTTAAAAAACCCTTTGGGCTGGAAATGAATAAAGGTTAAGAATCAACTTAAAATACTGATTATATAAGCTTTTTATTCTACCTTGTGCATCTAATCAAATAAATTAGAACTAAGAAAAAGCTGCTTGAGCCTTCTCACTAGGCCTGTTGAGTCCTGTTTCCCAAGCACCCACTGCCAGATGGGAAAGAAAGTCAGCTGGGTACTCCACTAAGGAAGGTCACTTCCAATGCCACTGGTGCTTTGGTAAGCAAGAACTACTTGAAAATTTTCAACAGACAGAGCTATTATGCCAATTAAAATTATGTTCAGATGACTTTGCTTCCAGAAAACCTTTTATTAAATGAATCTTTTAGAAACAGGAATTCAAAAACTCTTACATATGTGAAGGTATAACCAATTCTTTTCTTTACTTAAAGAACTGAAGAACTAAAATTATCGACCGTGGGGCTTCCAGAGCAGGGTCACTTCTGCCCTTGCTTAATTTCCCCTCTTCACAAGGTCAGGGCCCCGGGGGAGGGACCTGCTCCCATCTCCAAAGTGCCCCAAATTGCGGAAGCTGCTCAGTGTCCTCCGCCATGCTCTTTGGTTAGAAGTACTAGAAGCCCATTCAAACTAGCTTAAACTCAAAAGTGGAAATTCAGTGTAAAGGGTACAGGATTTTATTCCACAACCTAAGAATGGAACAGATCTGGACCTCAGACCAGCTCAAACCAAGGACTTAGGCTGGCTCCCCAAATCTTGACTCTGTTCCATTTTCTTGTCTGCTGAATTTTCTCCTCTCTTTTTCTTTCTGCAAACTGGCTTCCTCTGCTTCTCCAGTCACCAAGGGGGAGACAGAGGCATATATTAATTTTTTTTTTACATTTAAGCGTTTATATTTAAGTTTCTATAAAAGCCATCTTCTAGAAACAAAAAAGAATGATTACAGACCTAAGCTTAGCCATATAGTAATAACAAATACAAGTTCTTGGATCTCTCCAGATCATCTAAATGAAACAAAGTTGAGTTGGTGGATCTAAAGCAGCAGGCTCTAAAATGGGTTTGTTTTCATTTACTTCAGGAATTTTCAAGATGACACGCTGAGATGCGGGGAAGAATCCTAATGCTAGAGAAAAATATTAGAACTTTAGCTTTTATCATTATCCTGCTAATATTTCTATATTCTGTACATCTTATAATGTACATAGGGCCATTTTAACGAGTTTTCTTTTTTCAGGCTAAGGAGTTCTCTTTTTATTGCATCTACAGCTTTAATGAGAAAGAACTGGAAATTGGGCTAACATCTGGCCTGTCCCAAACCACAATGAACAAAGAATCAGGTTCTAAAAATAAAGTACCATGAGTTAATTTCAAAGCAGATATTCTATGGAACACTGACCACTAGTCCTGTTATGGATTATTATACAGAATGCTCAGTGTTCCAAATAACTTTAGAAACTTTATTTTGTAATTTGTCAATCTGTTAATGATCTTCAGTTCCACATTGTTGAACTGGAGATGTTCAGTTCTATTGACTTTGAATATTGCCTGTTGTTTTTCTGACATTAAATACAGGCCTGGGACCCCCAGTCACTTTGACAGAAGAGCTGCTAATGGTAAATGGTTATAACTTATCTCTAAAGAGAAAGAACTTTAAGAAGACAATAATTGCTATTTATTAATCCTTTTAACTTGTCTTCAAATTAGAAGTTGTTATGATTCAACATTAAGATGATAAATTTGAATGAGAAAATTGAGGTTATTATTATTTTTTGCAATGAAGAAGGATCATTTTCAAAATAGACCTGAAGTAGTTTGTTGTTTAGCATAATAATAGGAAGCCTGTGTAGTCTTATCTATCATTATCAACCTTGTAGAATAAAACTGGAAACCAAAGTATCGTCAGTATACTGTAGTAGTTTCGCTCGTGCAAGAAAAAAGGTGAGCCATAGGTTTTACAGAGTCAACAGCAAATTAATGCTTCTACAGAACATTCACAGCTTGTGTGCATGTGTGTGTGAGTTTTTGTTTTTCCTCATTACTTGGCCATGCTGCATGTGAAATGGATCTGTGAGTACATCAGTAACAATATTGCTGGTACTTCAATAAATATAAACAAGATAAATTAAATCAGGTAAAAACTTAATCCAAAAAAATGGAATTTGTCCTGCATCTGGAAAGCTTAGCACTTTGTGAGAGCTCAATAAATATTAAATTAAGATCACAAGATTCAAGGCCTGTTGAATCATAAGGAAAAAAGCTAATTTCAAAGTCCTAGGCTATCTATAAAGGACCCCCTGCTTCCAGGCTCTGAATTCCAATTTTAAGGCCCCTACCAGGTATGCTTTAACAGATAATGCTTGCGGCAGCCTGCATAGGGGGAGATAGTATTTGTGAGGTGAAGAATAATGAAACCTTATGGAATACAACGAGTGAAACTCCTGCACTGTACCTGGAAGCAAATGAATGGACCAGATTGAAGACCCCAGGAACAAAATGATTCATGAGGTCAATCACTGAGTAATTTTCTTTCTCTCTAATTATAAAAATGATTTGCAAACTAATCAAACCTCAAACCAAGTTCCAATAATTTAATAGGTGAATTGAAGCCTAGGTGGACTAGAAATTCTAGAAACAAAACCAGTGAGCATAGACTAGCTCAGAATAATCTCACTCCACATCTTTATGGAGCTTCCTGTGTAAAAATCTAGTATACCTAACAAATCTAGCTTTTATAATTATTATTTTTATGTATAAAAGTTCTTGAAAATATCCTGTATACTTTAGAATTGTTCTAGGCAAGTTCCACAAAGACCTTGAATAAGACCAGGTTCCTATTAAAGACCAGCTACCTAATGATTTGGCGTAAAGAAACAAAGTCAAAATCCTAGCCCAGTCATTTAGTTGATATGTAACCTGAGCATGTCATTTAACCTCTCTGGTCTTCAATTCCATCACTAATAAATTGGGGAGGATACCACTGATATCCAAATGTTCCTGTGCAGATTAAGATAGAAAATAAATGAAGAAGAAACTACATGACAGAAGTATGTAATAAGTAACTTTTAAATCTAAAGAAACCTGTGCAGTTCTCCACATAAAGCAGAATGGGCCGTGGAAGCCTTTGGCTGTTCTGTTGGCTGGCCGCAGAATGCTGGAGTATATGAGCAAACAGTGTTGGGCTACTCCGTGCCTCCTGCCCGTCCCCATCCAGGAACAAAAGGAAGATTATGGAGAGACTCTGGGATGGCTTCAGAGGCCTGAGTCAAGCATGGCACTCATAAGACACTCGGGTATACTTTACAGCTTCCCTAGGAAGTCAACACCATAGTCAGTTTCCCAGGACAGAAAGGTCTTTGATAGATGAGCCAATTCTATACCAACCACAAAGGTTCATATTACTTGGAAAATTTGTTGATACCCATGACGTTTTGCCTGAAAATGTTGAAATTCTTCAAGGCCTACTCAAACATACATAGCTTCTGTCAAACATTTGCCGATACCACAGCCAAAGGTATGCTTGCCTGCCACTGAAAAGCATGTTGAATTCTGTATCTCTTCAAAACACATCTCAATCTTCTTTATGTTGTATTTATTTGTGTGTTTGTTTTACTGCCTATATTAATCATCTATTGTCATCATAATGCCGCAGAAAAAACAATCCAAAATCTCAGTGGCTTACAACCACAACCACTGATTTTTCTCCTTTGGCTGTTTTCATCACTCTCGTACGACTAGAAGCTACCAGGTGCATGTTCTTCTCATGGTGGATCACGGTAGTACACGAAGACAAGCCAAACCACGCAAACACATTTGAAGCCTCTGCTACACCACGTCCATTGACATTCCAGTGGCCAAAGCAGGTCACATCATCAAGCCCAGTCAATGGGGCAGTGGTATATAGTTCACATATCCTAGTGAGAGGCATAACAATAGCATAGGGCAAAACTGGGAAAATTTATCCAGTATCATATTATGCATAGTGTAGGGCAAGCTCTATTTTGCCAAATATGTGTTATTCACTTACATAGTCTAAAAGCCTAAGTAAGTGCTTTAAAAGCTCAGGCTTAATCAGTCAATTCACAGTTGAATACTGGAAACTCAAAGCAATCCCACTCCTAGCACAGTGTCTGGCATGCAGGAGACACACACCCATATTTACTGAATTAATCTTTTCGATGAAGAAGAGTTCAGAACTTCATATTATGATCCTTTACTGCATATCAGACACTGAGTGGAGACTTCTCTACACAGTTTTTGTCCTTCCTGAAGCCACAAAAGTTCTGACCTGAACACCCAGACAATAGCACTTCAAATGTCCCAAAACTGTGGGCTCTGAGAACTAGGTAATGTCTGGGGTGATTAAAAAGAGGATTATCACCCTCATGGTCTCTATTAAATGCATAAAGTTTTTTTCTTTCTTCTGTGGTTTATTATACAAAGCAGCACATCACATGAAGAAGGGAGACAAAATTTAGCTTTGCCTTTCCTGTGGATGGACCTTAGCACCAAACCAGATCTGTTCCTCTAAGGGCCATTCTCTTCTTTTTTTAGAATTTGCATTTTTCTTTTAGAATTTCCTTTAGCCATAAAGGCTAAAAACTCTGAAGAGCTGAATTAGTTTGTTAAGTGGAAAAGAAACTGTTGATTCTTCATTTGCTGATTGCATCCTTGGAAAAGAAATTTTACCAAATTTCTCAGAGCACTTAGACTACTCTCTCTAAGCCTATCTCAACACAGTGTAAAACGTATTCCTCTGTCTCTCACCTACATAATGACACGAAGGTTCAACTACAAAGATGCCTCAAGGCCCAGTGATTATTTAATTATCTCCTGGAAAATAATTTCCGAATGTGACAAGGGCATCAACAGTCCTCTCGGGTCTGCTAGATTGACTTCCTCCTTCACCTTGTCTGTCCTGCCTCCTCATATTACTCCCCTGCAGGGGCACATCCAGGTTCTGTGGAACCTAAGGTTTCTGTAACTAGGAAGACGGCTATTTAAAGAAAAGACTAAAGTTACAAATGCAACAGTAGATTAAAAAATGCTCCTGCAAGTAAGGAAGCCTGTAAATTTAAGCTTCGATAGCTTCAGGATTAATCCACCTATGCTCCCCTTAGAAGTTTCATTGGGAGATAAAATACAAGATGCCAAGTTAAATTTGAATTTCAGATATACAACAAATATTTTTGTAGAATACAAGTACAGTTTTGGGGACATATTTATAATAAAAAAATGATTCATTATTTAAATGAAATTAATATTTAACTGGACATCCTGGTTTTTATTTACTAAATCTGGCAACTCCACTTAAAAAATGGAGAGTAAAAGCATATACCTAAGTCCTCAAAATAAATTCATAAATATCCAGATAGAGCTCCATAGGATTTCTCTGATTTCCCTAGATAATTATCCTTGTGCTATGATCCTTGTGCTAACAAATATTTTAGGATGGAGTTTTTATTCACCCTTGATTAAACAGTATGGATTTCAAATTAACCCTCCAATTTTTGAAAGTTACATATAGAAAGGATATGGCATGAAGGAATGCTTCTCATTCAAAGATAAAGTTGATAACAGAGACTAGAATGATTTGAAATATATGCCAACAGATTGTCATATTGAAGAAAAGTAACACTGAACTGCCCTCGGTAATATATTCTAGCCTCTCACAGCCTTTACAGTCAAGATGCCCTTCATAATTTGTTACCCAAACCCTCCCACTTGAGTTTAACCCCCTTGTCCTTCCCTTAATTGAATGGGAAATAGCACTCATTAATACATGGCCTACCAGACTTATTATTAAGTCCTTCCTCTCAGGCCACTTTTCTCTGAGTAAAATAATCTCCATGGCTTTAGTGTTTGCTCCAGGAAATGTCTCCCAACACTTTGATAGAGTGAACTTTTCTCCACATACAAAGCTCCTCCCCTACATATCAAGATACTTTGGTTTTGAGATCCAACTGCAGGCAAGAAACTAAGGAAGACCTAAAGTCAATATGAAATATAATTTGAGACTAACATCATAAATCCGAGTTCCTGTGCTATTTTTGAAGATGTTTTGGGAAACTACAAGTGTTTTTGAATTTTTTCTCATACTGACCAGAAAATGAAGATCTTTGTCAGACAAAAAATAACAAGTGTTGGAGAGGATGTGGAGAAAAGGGAACTCTCATACACTGCTGGTGGGAATGTAAATTGGTGCAGCCACTATGGAAAACAATATGGAGATTCCTCAAAATATTAAGAATAGAACTACCGTATGAGCCAACTATTCCACTGGTGAGTATTTATCCAAAGAACATGAAAAGATGAATGTGTAAAGATATACATACCCATGTGTTCACTGCAGCAGTATTCACAATAGCCAAGACTTGGAAACAACCTAAGTGCCCACCAAGGGGTGAATGGATAAAGAAGATGTGGTATATATACACAATGGAATACTACTCAGCCATAAAAACAGATGAAATCTTGCCATTTGAGATAACATGAATGGACCTTGAGGGTATTATGCTAAGTGAAATAAGTCAGAGTGAGAAACTTAAATACTGTGTGATCTCACTCATAAATAGAAGATAAAAATAACAACAACAACAAACAAACACATAGATACAGAGATTAGATTGGTGGTTACCAGAGGGGAAGGGGGGAGGAAGAAGGGCGAAAGGGGTTACTGGGCACATGTGTGTGGTGATAGATGGTAATTAGTCTTGGGTGGTGAACATGACATAGTCTACACAGAAGTTGAAGTGCAGTGACATACACTTGAAATTTATAGGTTATAAACCAATGTTACCTCAATTTAAAAATAAATAAATATTTTTTTTAAAAAATCCTTGTCAGATAAATGAGGCAGAGTGTGTGGTTTTATACACTACATAGTAACTGCAGAATTAAAGTCTTCATAGATTGAGTCACAAGCCTAATACTTTAGCTGGATATGGATTTAGATACGTGGAGTGAACATTTAATTCTGAAAAAATGATACCGAAGACAGTTCCAAAATTATTAACAGGACTTACAATATTTCAATAATATTTGAATTGAATATTTGAATTTGTAGGGATTTGTAGGGATTAAATGCAAATGTATTTTTAAAGCACAGCACAATGACTATAATACAGTAAGCACTCAATAAATGTTTCCTATCATTTTCACTGCACATTCAAAAAAAGTTACCAAATATATATATATATAAAAGAAATATTCTTTTCTCTCTCTCCTTTCTCTTAGTTTTATTGCTTTTCTATGCCTCCGTCTGCATGCTTTATTTCTCATTATTTCATAGTTGCTAGTATAAATTTAGACAATTTTAAATAGGGGACATCAGAAATTTTGTACTTGGTCAACATTTTTATATATCTTACAAATTTATAAAATATATCTCAGAATCCTAATAGTATTTTAGCTACATTTCTATTATACAATACTCTCATTTCAATGTTAATCAAGATTATTTTAAAAATTCTTGCCTTTAAATAAGATATTTTTTTAAAGTTTGACCTTAAAATGAAATGAAATATATGCCTCCATAACTTTTATCCACTGTTATTAGTTCTGCCCTCTGAAGAAGCATTCCATCTCTCCTACCTAGAATAATCTAATATGATCTTCCTTCTGGCAGCTCATCAAGTAGTACCTAAAAACGTCTCTTTAGTAACTGTCCACATCAAGTCCTTTCTTTTCCAGTTTAGTTCACTTTATTTTACGAAATGCTGAGAATCTACAGTGCACCAGGAGCTATTCTGCATGTTAGGAAAAAAAAAGTTTAGAAATGAAACACAATCCCTGACTGCCAACAGGTCAGTTTAATGCAAAGACTCATCTTAAAAGACAGAGAAACATAAAATAAAATAAAATTATGGAATTGGTACAGTCCTTGGAATGAAAGGCATCTGGCCTTATCATGCCTCATGATTATACCTTCTCAACCCTTTAATTTCCTTAGGACTTTCCTTTCAACGCCCTCCAGATAGTGGTCCTCAACCCAGGGGCCATTTGGCAATGTCTGCAGATATTCTTTGTTATCATGCTGGGTTGGGGGGTGGGGCGGAGATTCTATTGGCATCTAGGGAGTGGGGGCCAGGAATGCCGCTAAACATCTACAATGCACAAGACGACAACCCCCTCAACAACTTATCTGATCCAAAACATCAATCATGCCAAAGGTGACAGACCTGGCCTCACTTTTTAATGTCTTTCATAAAATGTAGAATCTAGGTAAAAACACAAAATTCCAGATGTAGTCTGACCAATTGGAACATAGTACAACCTTTGGATTCCTTAGTCTATGCTTCACACCTGAATTAATTAACCTAAAATAGAATAAGTTATTTTTTATTAGCCAGTCACAGACTTGGCTCATAAGAAAATTAGAGTCAGCAAAAACTACTATGTTGATCAATTTTCCCTCTATAAATTTTATTTTGTTGATTTTAACCTATAGTTCTAGCCTACTGAGAACTTTCGAGTCTAAATTTAGCTACTTTCAAGTTTGATGTGCCTGCCCTTTATGTCTTTGTCAATACTGGCAAAAACATCAAGAAGACTAAACCTGTATCATTAAACTGCAAATGCACCTTGAGAGCTTGAAATTGGTCAATTAAACAACCCTCCTAGGAATAGACTTTCCATAAGTTATTAGGAATCTACTATATGCCAATAACATTAATACTAGCTCTCCAAAACAATGCTGTAGGAGTAGACAGTATTTAGACCTCTTTACCAGCCAAGGACATTGAGGATTCTGTGAGACGGAGGGACTTGCCCAAGGGCAAAAGCAAGAAAATGGGCAGGAGGGACTTGTACACCACTCCTTACGTCTTCAAACTTCACAGATGCGCTTCTTGTTATGCTGTTTCAAAAAACAGCATCAACTAGCTGCCATACTGAGTACTTAAACAATAAATCTTTACCCGTGTGGCTAATCCTCACAACAATTCTTCTAGGAAGACATTATTACATTTGTATTACAGACGTGGAGACACCTGAGGCTTAGTGAAGCTGTGATTTGCACATAGGCACATGGCAACTAACAAGCAGACCCAGGATTCACCCCTCATCCATGTGGCCCTAATGCTGCTGTGTTGTCCTCCACCAGAGGCCATACACCCACTGGACTACACAATCAGTTAGCCTTCACTTCCCTTTTGTACACAAGAGTGTCCTGGAGTATCTTTGCCAAGTGCTGTCCTATAATAGCAATATACCTTGTTTCTGCTTATCAAGACTCATCACATTCACCTATTGGGGAAGAATGTACATTAACGAGTAGGTGACTAAGAAAAACAATCAGAGAAAACTATAGAAGTATTCTAGTTTCTCATTAATCATTAAAAGATGATGGTAGGGGCCGACCTGGTGGCGTAGTGGTTAAGTTCCCACCCTCTGCTTCGGTGGCCTGGGGTTCACACAGGTTCAGATCCCAGGTGTGGACCTAGCACAGTTCATCAAGCCACACTGTGGCAGCATCTCACATAAAACAGAGGAAGATTGGCATAGTGACAATCTTCCTTAAGCAAAAAGAGGAAGATTGGCAACAGATGTTAGCTCAGGGCCAATCTTCCTCACACTCACACGAAAATGATGGTAAAGTCTACCATTTTCCATATATTGCTCAACTTTGGTGAGCTTTTACCTCCTTCTAGGGAAAAAAAGGTAAAATATTTTCTGTCTTTAAATGTTCTATACTTACAGCAATCAGCTAGGAAAAAGTTATGACTTCTTTTATATCTAATTAAAATGATGCCTTAAATATACAGACAGAAGTTTAAAATTGAAGTTCAAAAAAGTAGATGAGGCGTGCTCGCTTCAGTAGCACATATACTAAAATTGGAACAATACAGAGAAGATTAGCATGACCCCTGCACAAGGATGACACGTAAATTCATGAAGCGTTCCATATTTTTGAGAAAGACAAACTCTGTATGACTCCACTCATAGGTGGAAGTGAAACATGTAGACAAAGAGAACTGATTAGTGGTTACCAGGGGAAAGGGGGTTGGGGAGTGGGCACAAAGGGTGAAGTGGGGCACCTGGAACAAGACTGACAATAATGTACAACTGAAATTTCACAAGGTTGTAAACTATCATAATCTTAATAAAAAGTAAAAAAAAACAGTAAATGAGGCAAATATTGCAAAATATTAATACATTTTAATATGAGTGATAGAAATATGGGTGTTATATTCTTCTTTCTACCTTTAGCAAAGTTGAAGTTTTTCATAAGGAAAAGTAAAACAAAATATCAAGTTTATGATTTGATAATGCTCGTTTACCCTCTAGAAAGTAATTTTCTTTTGAAATATTTTCATCATTTATTAATACAGTTTAATATAATTTACTCCAAAATATTTTTCTCAGATACAATTCTTAAAAATCATTAGAGGGGCTGGCCCAGTGGAGTAGTGGTTAAGTTCATGCACTCTGCTTCAGTGGCCTGGAGTTCGTAGGTTCAGATCCCAGGCACAGACATAGCATCACTTGTCAAGCAAAGCTGTGGCGGCATGCCACATAAAACAGAGGAGGATTGGCACAGATGTTAGCTCAGCAACAATCTTCCTCAGGCAAAAAGAGGAAGATTGGCAACAGATGTTAGCACAGGGCCAATCTTCCTTACCAAAAAAAAAAACAATAAATAAATCATTAGATCTCAAACTTTAAAAGTTAATCAGAATCCCAATCAAATCCTTACTACAGTCAAAGCATAAAATCTGTCATTTTTACTTTTAAGCCTTACTAACTACACTGCCTTGAGTAGAGTATTAAATTCATATTTGATTTATTATCAACTGCAAGGTGCTTCAGTTTCATTTTAGATCCCTCGCATTTAAACAACATTTAACAGAGCTGAAAGCTGTTGCTGAGGTTGATATGTGTTGGCGTAACAAGTAAATGAGATAACTGCCATTTTTACATGTATGAATTATTTGGCAGTATTATGAGTCAGTCTGACTCTAAAATGATAGTTAATTATTGAGTTAGCTCTAAGTAAAGTGAACTTCTCCTGCAGTGAGTTCAGAGGAAAGGTAAAAAAGAAAAACCTACCTTTCAGTCTTTCTTAAACCTTTCCAAATCTTATAATATTTTCTTTAAAAAGGAAGCACTGCCCAAAAATATTAAAAGAATCAGACACCTTCATAACCATTTCATCCCTATAGGCTTGTCCAAATGCCAGCAAAGTGGCTGTAGTTGACTCTCTTGCCTCATAAACGTGAGGCAGAGAGTAAGTTTTCACAGAGCCTTGAAATAGGCATTAGCAGACAAATAACTATTAGCCAACCAGACACTATAAGAACCTGATTGCTCCCAAGACCAAACTGCAAATGGAGGCTCACTTGAGTAGAGTACCAAAACTACTGTGTCAGCACCAGGGAGCTAGAATTCCATTCTTAGTACTGAAGAGGTGGTTTGAAAAAATGCCTCATCGAAATAATTATCATTTCTTGAGAGGTCACTATGCTAAACCCTTTATGTGTAATAACTCTTAATCTTCTTCACCATTTGTGAGATTAATTTTGTATGGCAACTTGATGACCACAGGGTGCCCAGAGATTTAGTCAAACATTATTCTAGATGTTTCTGTGAAGGAGTGTTTGGATGATATTAATGTTTAAATTGATAGAATGAGCAAAGTAGATTGCTCTCTCTAATGAGGATGGGCCCCCCAATCAGTTGAAAGCCTAAATAAAACAAAAAGAAGGACTGGCACTTTCGCTGTTTCATTAACTGATGTGCCCTAAGTGCCTAGGATGCTGTGTCACGTAATTCAATCTGTTAACTCAGTGAATGAATTCAGCTAGAAGGTGGCAGAGCCAGGGCTTGAAATTGAGTCTGGCTGCCACCCAGGTCTGTTCTTTTAGCCTCCATGATGAACTCTCTCTTAAAGTTCCCTGACATTTTCAGAAGGCAGTCTTTGAAAGAATAGTCCTCAAAAGAACATTACTAGCCCATTTGAGCCCAGTTCTAAAGTTATTAATTCCTGAAAGATGATAGAATCAGGACCCAAAAAGGTGGAACAATGAACTTACAAGTTGAAATTTAATTAGAAAAAAAATGTAAAAACCTTTCCTTTATTCCAAACAGCAACTAAACTTAGATGGATGTCAGAGGCATAGCTTAGCTAGAGTATAGATAAAAAAGTACCAGTAGAATTAATTGACAGGGAGCTTGATATAAATCAACACTGAGTAGTGGGTGCCAAAAGAGCTAATGCAATTCTTGGCTGCATTAATAGAATATTTTGTCCAGATCAAGGGAAATAATAATTCCATTCTATTATACCTCTATATCAAACCGCATCTGAGCCACACACTTCAAGAAGAGAAGTAAACTGGAGTATATTCAAGGGAGAGTCACCAAGATGAGGAGAATCAAAGCCATGCTGTACAAAGACTAGCTGAAGGAACAAAAGATGTTTGATACAAGACAAAATTCTGCAAATATCTTAGATGCTTTCAAAATCTGTAAGACCATCACATCTAAAAGCCAGATTTTTTTTCTGACTGGCCCCAGAAGATGGACTTTGGCTTAATAAATACAAAGTTAATGGTACAGTGGACTGTCGCAATTTTCTAAAAGTGAGGTGGATTTATATCATGAAAGTGGTTAAGTTCTCAGTCTCTGGTGTTACTCAAAACCAACAAAACTACAATTTGTATTTAGTTAGCAGCTAAGCTTCAGGCAGATTGGTGGAGCAGAAGACTTACAGTTCCTTCTAGACATAAATGCCGTGATGTCCAAACAGGATGTGAAAGGGGAAGAATCAGGGCTCAGGATGAACAGAATGGGAGAAAATATTTGCAAACCACATATCTGATTTGAGGTTAATATATAAAATATGTAAGTAACTCATACCACTCAATGGGAAACAAATAATCCAATTAAAAAATTAGCAAAGGACCTGAATAGACATTTTTCCAAAGGAGATATTAAAATAGCTAAAAGTACATGAAAAGGTGCTCGACATCACTATTCAGTAGAGAAATGCAAATCAAAACTGCAATGAGATAGCACCTCACCCCTGGCAGAATGACTATCATCAAAAAGACAAGAGATCAGTGTTAGTGAGGATGTGGAGAAAAGGGAACCCTTGTGCACTATTGGTAGGAATGCAAAGTGATACAGCCACTGTGGAAAACACTATGGAGGCTCCTCAAAAGATTAAAAATAGAACTGCCATATACTCTAACAATCGCACTTCTGGGTATATATCCAAAGGAAATGAAATCACTATCTGGGAGTGATATCTGCACCCCTGTGTTCACTGCAGCATTATTTACAATAGACAAAACATGGAAACAACCTAAGTGTTCATTGACAGATGAATGGATAAAGGACACGTGGTGTATACACACACACACACACACACTCACACACAGTGAAATATTATTCAGTCGTAAAAAAGGAAATCTTGCCATTTACAACAATATGGATGGACCTTGAGATATCATGCTAAGTGAAATATGTCAGACAGAGAAAGACAAATACTGTATGATGTCACTTGTACGTCAAACCTTAAACAACTAAGCTCACAGAAACAGAGAACAGATTGGTGATTGCTAAGGCCAGGGAGAGAGGAGCATGGGCCAAATGGGTGAAAATAGTCAAAGGGTACAAACTTCCTGTTATAAGATGAATATGTTCCAGGAATGTAACATACAGCATGGTGACTATAGTTAACAATGCTATATTGTATATTTGAAAATTGTTAAAAGAGTAGATTTTAAAAGTTCTCATCATACACAAAAAAAGTTGTAACTAAGTGAGGCAATAGATGTGTTAGCTAACCTTATTGTGGTAATCATTTTGTAATACAAACATCCATAAAATCACTACATTGTACACCTTAAACTTACCCAATGTTATATGTCAATTATGTCTTACTAAAACTGGGAGAACAAAAAGGGATAAATATCCCCCATCACACGAATAACATAAAAATTTAAAAAGCAGTCAGAATGAGAAGAGGAAATAAAGTGAAATCTATTGTATGCTTAACAGTGCCGGCACTGTGTAGGGAGCTTCCATTTACATTCTTTTATTGAATCTTCACAGCATAATGAGACAAATTATTATTTCCATTCAGAGAGGAGAAAACTATAGTTCAAGGAAGTTAAGCAACTCACTCATTGTCACAGACTTAGTGAATAGAAGAATATAGATTCCTATATGAGAATATAGCTTTCTATGATTCCAAAGCTCTTTCCTCCACAAGGGAAAAATTCTGGTGTGATCTGCCCACACTTTTCCATTCCTCATATCAAAGCATTAGTGATCCTTTCTAAAAGAGGCTGTTGCTGCCAACATCTATGCAGCCACTGGGGTGGAAAATGTGCTTCCACTTGAGACTGTGAGGGTCACCTGCTTTAGAGATATAGTCTGCTTCACACCATTTAGGATCCTCCATTTTTTAATCTTCATCATGCTTGTTAAAATAAAGAAATAATGATATTACAAGATAATCTGAATATGGCGATCCTTTAAAATTTTATTACATCTAAGTTTTGAATAAAATATAAGAGATTCTATATAATCTATTTCTGATAGTGATACCAGGGGAAGTGTATAATAAAGCATCATTCCAAAGAATTCCGTACCAAAGAATTAGGAATATGATTCTAAACATCCCTCTCTTCTTTAACAACCCCATTAATTTCTTTGATAAGCTTCTGTATTTAGTTATTCTAAATTCCTAGAATTTACTGTATTGTCAGTCTATATAACCTATGTACAAAACTCTCCAGTGGCTTCCTACCTCACTTGGAACAAAAGAAAAAGTCCTTGAAATGGCCAGTGCAGACTTACACAATCACACTCCTTACCTTTCTGACCTCACCTTTGTCCATTCTCCCCCTTCTCATTCAGCTCCAGCCACACTGGCCTCTCAGCTGCTTGTCAAACAGCTCTTACCTCTGAGCACCTTCTGTTCTACTGCCCAGGATGCTCATCCCTCAGAGAGCTGAATGGTGAGCTTCCTCACCTCCTTGAGTCTTGAATCAAATGCCACCTTCTCAATAAAGCCCACTTTGACCACACTATTTAAAATTACAGCACCTCAACCTGAAGCTCCCTATCACCTCCACTTGCTTTATATCTTTCCATGGAAATTACCATAATTTATGTTCTATATATTTTATTTGGTTATTATATTTCCTCCCCACTAGCATATTAGCTCCAAGAGGGCAAGGGGCATTTTTATTCATTACTGTACTCAGAGTTATAAATGCCTGTTGAATGAATAAACGAATGAATGAATGGATGAATGAACGAGGTAACAGTGGTTTTTAGTGGTTTTTAGGCAGTAATTAGTCTTCGAGTAAATGTCAAGTAGCTCCACTACTCAAAGATGGTATAAAACACCGTGTGTGTTTACTGCCTCTGTATAAACATCTCTTCTAGCATTGTGCAAAGATCCCCCTAAAAAAATATTTTGAAAACAGTAAGATATCTATTAAAATGTAGTCATTTCTCTGAAATTTAAGAGAAACTATACAATTTAAGTCTTTTCCACATGCACAAAAAATATGACTACAGAAAAATATGGTGGCTTGCTTTCTCTTAAAAACATTGCTAAGAGATAGACATATTAGATTAGGTAATGCATATTTAAGCTTTAGGATCATTGTCCTTCCAAAGAATGAAGAGGAAAATGTTTTCCTACCTACTGTCTCACTCACAAAATGTGTCCTCAGAAATATTTCCAGCATCATCAATTGTATTTACAAACCTGTCCATGTAGAGCCCTGTGCCAGGTACTAGGGATGTAGGTGAAGCAAGTGAACAAGAAAATCCTGCCCTGGAAGGGCTTCTGACTATACTTGGACAGAAAACGAAAGGAGAAATTGATATTGACCAGCTTCCTCCTTGGAATCAGCAGAAATACTGCCAACGCTCTTACAGATGAATGATACACAAGAGGACCTGAAAGGTTTTAGTTGAAAAAGCTCCTTGAATAATTGAGAAGGGATTACAACTGAATGAAACACATCCATATTAGTTATAACTTGTTCTCAGTTGTTAGCTATTTCCTCTAGTGCCTCTGAAGGATTAATAAGGTTATCAAGACAGAGTGTCACAACTGGTAAGTGTTTTAACCCTTACTGTGACCTGCCTGGCAGCAACTGTGAAACTTTAATAGTACCTAAATTGCTTAGTGCTGGAACACGTTATTTATTTCTAAGTATCCTATTCGATTCTTCTATTCCCCATGACTAAAGAGTCCGACAATGTTTCTGATTGGTGTCGCTGCAGTGATAATTTTGGATGCTGCAGTATTCTGAAGGTCTATTTTACATAATTTTCAGCTCTCTACTTTTAAATCTCTCACTTACTCATCCTTTTAGGTCTTCATCTGAAATTCTCACCTTTTCAAGTTCATTTCCTAGTCAGTCTAGTTATAGAAAGCAAACACCGAAATCACCATCCAATAAAACCAAGGCAGACATCTTGAATTTAAGTTACATCCGCTTCTACGAGGAAATACCAGAAGTGCAATATAGAATCAAGACTCATTCCTTTTGTTCATGAATTTAGGTAGGTATTTTTTCTTAAATTTGCAAATACTCAGTTGGATCATGCCAACAAATTGAACTTATTATTTTAGGCTGCTTCTTAAAATGTGAATGATGTGATAAAAAATATCATGAGTATTTTACTCCTTCATGACTTGGAATGAGAATCAAAGGTTGACTTTTGTTTGATCTGGTCTAGACATCCTGTATCTAGCAAACCATAATCCCAGGATTTTACAAGATACAACTAAGGCCGTGGAGAGAGCAAAGCCAGCCATTGCTGCTTACCACCACCTGTCGCGAACGTTAAGCTGCAGGCATGTATTCACCTTCCCTGCATTAACAATGCTTGTAGAGATAAATGCAACATGAGCTGCAAAGGTAACAGATGCTGCATTTTGATAAGGTTTTAATGGACATGGACATTTCAAGGAAGCTATAACGGGTGACAGCTTAAATTCAGTGCCTGAGAAAGCCTTTAATTAAGATTTACGAGGCCAGCTACTGGAAGCAAATATAAAATGATTGTTAGACATGGTAAAAAAGTGAGATGACTGATGGTCCCAGTGGTTCATAACTAACCGTCATTCTAACTTAGGTGAACTAATAAAAATCCCAAATCTGGAGAGTTTTGTAGTTCTGTGTCACAGGGGATGGAAAGGAACAACTCCGGAATTGTTCAGCCTGGAACCAGAGAGTTAATAAGAGCCAGGATATCAGCCTGGGTGATAAACACAAAGATGATAGTGTCCCACTGGCTTCTGATGATCAGGAACCATTACTCCTAGCTGCAACAATGCCTGAGAGTTTTAGTCTCATCCTCTATACTGTCAAACAAGCCTTCAACCCTGTTTCCCATCCTCTCTCATCCAAAAGCAGGCTCAAAAGTGTCGTGCAATCACCAGCGAGAATAATACTCCTGTGGATCAAGATCAGAATCAATGCTGTTAGCCTTCTTGAGAGAAAGCCCAAAAGGAGGTGACCACAGCCTGGCTCAAAGTGCATTTACAGTGCACTGGCAGCAATATTTGCCATACAGGGGATCCACATGCTTCTACAGTTGGGAAGTCATAATGGAAAACATAATGTGTACGCTTTTGATAGGATCATGTTGAACAGGTAGCTTTTCTTTCAACTGAAAAGAGGCCAACACCAAGGGGGCAAAGTAACTGTAAAAACCAAAAAATACTGAAATAAAAATCATTGCACTAATTCCTACTACTATCAAGCTAGTCTAAAAGTTTTTTGTGTATCCCAGAGTCATAGAATCTCAGATTTGGAAGAACACTAACAGGTTTCTAGTTCAAAGATATTTTGAATCTTAAATAATTCTATGAATGAAAATCACTCAAATATCTTAAACTCACTTTTCATTTTAGAACTTTTTTGGCCAAGATTTTTTTTTTCCAAGTAAAATAAGGGCTACAGAGAAGATAGTACAATCACATAGGACAGAGAATAGGACATAAAATGTAAAATTATTATTTTTTATTTCAGTGCAAAGAGTTAAGGTAAAAGGGCTAGATATCTGAATTATAGTGCTTAACCTGGACAGAAGTAGAATGAGTAAATCTATAGACTTACATGCAGTTACTCAATATATTTTCAAAAGTAAAATTAAGATAAGATACATATTTTCATTATGGAAACAAGCTAACTATGAAGGCAAAATATTTAGCAATGCACAAACACAAGTTCAACACATTCCCTGTTTTGCAGCACCATACGCAATCTTCTGTCATAACAGAACATTTTATTGCACTTATTTATTTACAGACTAATTTCTCTATTATTCTATCAGCTTGTCCAAAGCAGAAATTGTGCCTTAGTTATTTTTGTATTCCAGTGCCTAAAGTAGTGCCTGTAATGCCTCTAACATAACAGGCACTTAATAAATGCTTCTTGAATGAAGAAGAGATAAATGAAAGAATGAATGAATGCCAGGACCTGAGCTAGGCTTGAATGACATTGATCCTGCCCTCACATAGCTTACAGTTTAGTTACTGTCTTAGTCTATTCAGGCTACTATACCAAAATACCAAAGACTAGGTGGCTTAATCAACAAACGTTTATTTCTAACAGTTCTGGAGGCTGAAAGTTCAAGACCAAGGTGCTGCCAGATTTGATGTCTGGTGAGAGCCTTCTGCCTGGTTTGACGATGGCTGCCTTCTTGCTGTATCCCCATATGGCAGAGAAAGAGAGAGAGCAAGCTCTCCGATCTCTTCTTATAAGAGCACTAAACCCCTCATTAGGGCCCCACCCTCATGACTCCATCTAAACCTAATTACCTCTTAAAGTCCATGCCTCCTAATACAAACACATGGGAGGTTAGGGCTTCAATATAAGTACTTTGGGGTACACAAACATTCGATCCATAACAGTTAGGGAGACAGAAATGTAAAAGGGAAATTATGGCTATATAGAAAGAAAAATATTTTAATAGTGATACAAAAGAAATGTAATGAGAGCATCAAGATTAGCAAAGAATTAGGTCCCAGGAAAGAAATGTAGATTTTATACATTTTTTTCTATTCATTCAACATACATTTATCAGATATAAATATACACAGGCATTGTTTAAGATGCTAGAAATGCCATGCTGAATAGGAAGCACTAGCCACTGCCTTGTGGAGAACGAGTTGAGATAATGTTATAAAAAGCTATGTGTGTGTACTTGAGGTCTCTCTTTCTCTATGGCCTCCTTTGGATGTGGGAGAAAGATGTGAGAAAGAGACTCCAATTCAAACGGTTTGTGCCAGAGTCTAAACTTGGAGAAAATGGTAGAGACACTAATTTTTCTCCATGTCTAAGCCAAGATTTTTCAATCTAATTTAGCAGCAATAAAGATATTTTTATCTCCATTTGATTGTCTCCTATATCTTATGTCTCATTTGGTTCTAAATGCTAGACTTTAAGCTCCAGAGGTGGCAGTTGTGAAGGTGTAGTTCCACGGTTGGTAGTTGTGAAGCTGGAGTTCCATAGGTGGTAGCTGTGAAAGTGGACAGAAATGGAAATAGATTATTTTCTCAAGACGGTCCTTACTGATCAACTGAACTGAGGAAAGAAAAGAAAGAATGTTGCCTTAATTTTTGGATCCAGCAGCTTGGTGGATAATGATGCCTTGGTAAGATGGGGAAGAGTGGGGAGTGGGCTAAGAGGATGATGTTTCCATTGGCAAAAGTAAGGAATAAAGAGGAGAAGCAGATTTATGAGAAAGAAACAATTTTACTTTCAAGCATACGAAGGATGAGGTAATGTGGGGTTTCTATGTGGAATATTCCAGCGGAATCTTCCAGTAGGGAATCACGGGGAAAAAGGTGCTCTGGCGCCCAAAACACTGACGAGAATTTTCTACTTACAAGCTATATTTGAAGCCACCACGGCAGATAAGATTGCCTAGGGAGATGTTATAATGTGAGAAGTGAAAGCCGGAACTTTGGAGAGGTCAGCTCTAAGGCATGAACAGTGAGAAAGAAACAAATGAAATCAAAGACGTTCATTCAGAGAAGAATGGAAAGTCATTGAAGAAATGTCATGGAAGTTAAGGGAGGGGAAACTTTCAAGAACAAAGGGTGCTTGGCATCTTTGAATACTGGGACAGGCCACGTAATACAAGAACCCAGAGCACGCATTTGACTTTTCAACTAAGGGGCCACTTGTCACTTAAAGAAAGGGAGAGAAGAGAGTTGAAGATGGAGAAAAATGTTATTAAAAGAATACTTGAAAACATTTGGACCCAAACAGAAGGAGAAAATAAGGACTAGACAACAGCATTTAATATGAAACTTTTGTTTTCAAAAGTAACATTAAAAAAGCAAATATTTCTTAAAACACATTTTAAAAATAATTCTTAGTAAAAATTGAGGTGTATTAAATTACCTAAATATTTAATAGTATTTTCAAGTTATTTTCATAATCAAATTCCTTTTGGAAATTTCTATTTTACATAAAAGGGTTTCTTTTTTATTCTTTTTTTATTCTTTGTCAATTTATCATAATGCAAGACACTTTTAAAAAACAGATCTATCTACTCACAGAAAAGTTGAGGCAGAGTAATGCCAACCATAGTAGTTGAAGTTTTTCATTGTAAATAATCTCTTTTAAAGATAACTTACTACAACAAATAGACTGAAAGCAGGTTTAAAATTCGTTCCCCAGACTCTATGCTGAAATTGCCATCACAAGATAAGTCGATTTTTAACCATAAGCAATTGGCTCAGTGCTGCCAATTAATTTGAATTACCTTTTCATTTACAAAAGTGTTTCATTTTCTTCTAATTAAAAACTTTCCTTATTTTATAAACCCATTGTTTGTCCATTTTGTTTGGTTATATATGTTTCTGCCTTCATCCTGTGGGGCTTTTAGTCACTACACAGTTTTTGTCAAATATTACTTACTGTTCATTTTCGAGGCAAAATTAGAGTGAAAGTTAGCAATAATAACAACGAATTCACGAACCATGAAATTGGTGCATGGAAATAAATTGTGCTAATTTGACTTAAGATTTGAACACTGCCATATGAATCCTTTAACACAAACTCTAAGATAATAAAAAGCCTCATTTTTGACACTGCTCAAAAACATAAGGATTCATTCTTTGGAAATGCAGTGACATGATAAAAACAGAACACAAATTGCTACCAAGGAAGGGAGATGAGGTGTTTGGGCAACACTCTAGGAGAACTGGTACCCTCTCAATCTGGTCAGGATCTTCCAGTTGATCATCATTGTGGGCAGTGACCCGTAGAGGGGAGATTTGTGCATTTCCAAGTAAATCTTGGAAAAACACTCTCATCATACTCACACACACACAAAAATGCTTCCTCACCTGGTTCTTGCTGATCATTCTTGAAGTGAAGTTCCATTTAAATTGTCATGAAAGTGAAATGCCCTTTTCCTTCCTTGAGTTTGTTTTGAAGGACATTAAAGAGGCCTTGGGGATGTTGGACTTGTGGCTGCTGGGCTTGTATTTGTCCTACAGATAAATAACTAATTTCATTTCTTGGGGATTAATGTGTCTATGCTCTTCTGGAATGCGTCATTATTGTAAGAAGTCGCTCTGCGTTTTGAAAAGAGAATAAAAATGTCTCTTGTAGATATAGAACATTTTTTTCGCTTTAAAGACATAAAATGTGATGCTGAAGCCATCTGTCCCCACAGCCTTTACCGATTTTAAATCAGCTCTAACCCATTCGGTCTCCTCAGATGTTAAATTAGCAGCCACCGCTCTATTTCCCCATCTTTAAAGCTATGGCCATATAGTTGATTCCTTTTGCAAGCTTGGATTGATATTTAAACTAGTTCAGTCATGCAAGAAATATTCTTTCCTTTTTAAAAATGATATAATATGAATTTACGAGCTGAATACTTGAGGGTCCTAGGATAAGTTGAACTGATTCCACATAACCCTCCAGAGCATTCTCTATAGCCCCATCAGTGGAGAGAGGCTGCTGTGACATCATCTAGGTCTGCCAAATAAGTGGCATGTAATTTATAACAATTCAGTTGCTTCCCAAATATGGCTACGTCTCACATTCACCTAGAGAGCTATTTTAAAATAGCTCTTAACGTGGTGGGGCTATTTAAAACAGCCCAACTCTAGACCTAATGGTTAAGAATTTCTGGAACTCTGTATTTTAAAAAAGATTTACTGAAGATTCCAATGCCACTAACCCAGCAACAATCTCTAACTACTCTAGGCTAATGGGAGAAGATTCTTGGAAACTTGCAAGAGGAAAAAGCATTCATATAATGTGGGATCTTGAGGACATTTTAAAGAACTTTTGAGCTAAAATACAGAAATATCATTTAACAGAAGAGAAAACTAATGCCAAAAGAAGCTGAATGACTTTCTCATGTCCATAAACCTGGTAAATGGCCAAATGGATCATTAGAACCCAGGTCTGGTTAGTGAACTGAACTGTCAAATAACAAATAAGTTAGTTGACATTACAGAGATAACCAGAAGGTCCTCTGATTCTTTCGGTTATCTTCCAGTTAATGGAGTTCATTGCTTCATATCCAGCTGTCAAGATAATTTTAATCTGAACTGTGCATGAACTAGTTTGCTAAGAGCTATTCAAGTTAAGGGAAAAATTTTTAAAGAATAAAATGATATTGACAAATTACTGTTCTTTTCACAGCAATTACATTTCAATGCTTTTTAAAATTTTTCTGAGGAACTTCCCTATGGTTTTCCATAGTGGCTGCACCAATTTACATTCCCACCAACATGCATAAGGGTTAATTTTTATCCACATCCTTGCCACCACTTGCTATTGCTTGTCTTTTTGGTGAGAAACATTCTAACAGATGTAAGGTGATACCTCATTGTGGTTTTGATTTGCCTTTGTCTGATGATTAGTGATGTTGAGCACGTTTTCATGTGCCTATTATTCATTTGTATGTCTTCTTTGGAAAAATGTCTATTCAGTTCCTCTGCCCATTTGTTAACCACCTTGTTTTTCTTTTTTTTTTTTTTTTGCTATTGAATTGTATGAGTTGTTTATATATTTTAGATATTAACTCCTTCTTAGATATGTGGTTTGCCAATATTTTCTCCCATTCCTTAGATTACCTTTTCATTTTGTTGATGGTGTCCTTTGCTGTGCAGAAGCCTTGTAGTTTAATTTAGTCCCACTTATTAACATTTGCCTTTGTTGCTTGTGTTTTTGGTAATTCCAAAAATCATTGCCAAGAGCAATGTCAAGAAGTTTTTCCCCTGTGTCTTCTTCTAGGAGTTTTATGGTTTCAGGTCTTTTGTTTAAGTCTTTAATCCATTTTGAGTTAATTTTTGTGAGGAGTGTGAGATAAGTTAACCAGTTTTCCTAGCACCATTTATTGAAGAGACTATCCTTTCCCCATTGAGTATTCTTGACTCCTTTGTCAAATGTTAGTTGGCCGTATATGTTGGAGTTTATTTCTGGGCTCTTGATTCTGTTCCATTGGTCTGTGCATTTATTTTTCTGCCAGTGCCATACTATTTTGATTACTACAGCTTTGTAGTATAGTTTAAAATCAGGAAGTGTGATGCCTCCAGTTTTATCCTTCTTTCTCAGGATTGCTTTGGCTATTTGGGATCTTTCATGGATTCATACAAATTTTAGGACTGTTTTCTTCTATTTCTATGAAAAATGCCATTGGAATTTTGATAGGGATTGCATTAAATCTATACATAGATGGCTTTGAGTAGTGTGGACACTTTAAGAGCAATCCTACTTCTGGGAATATATCCAAAGGAAAATAAATCAATATTTGGGAGAGATATCTACACTCCCAAGTTCATTGCAGCATTAATCACGATAGCAAAGAAATGGAAACAGCCTAAGTGTCCATCAGTGGATTAGTGGATGAAGAAGATTTGGTGTATATATATATATATATATATATATATATATATATATAAAACTCAGAAACAGAGAGTACAGCGGTGGTTACCACAGGCTGGGGGCTGTGGAAAGTGGAGAGGTGTTGATCAAAGGGTACAAACTTCCAGCTAGAGGTTGAGTAAGTTTTGGGGATCTAATGTGCAGCATGATCATTATAGTTAATAATGCCATATTGTATATACTTGAAAGTTGCTAAAAGAGTAGATCTTAAATGTTCTCACCACAGAAAAGAAATTGTAATTATGTGATGTGATGGAGGTGTTAGCTAATTTTACCATGGTAATCATTTCACCATATATGTGTACCAAATCAACCCATTGTACACCTTGAACTTACACAGTGTTATATCACAATCTAAAAAAAATGAGTATTTTGGGAACATATTGCTGTCAATGTCCTGTGGACAAATCAAGAGGTGACACCAGACGCTCCCTACTCCTCACCCCTACTTTATGTAGAGGTACTCTGGCTGGCACACCTGCATCGCCTTGTAACTCATTACCCATCCTGCTTGTGCCTCACATTACCATCATTCAACTCACAGGTAAAACAGACATGAGAAAACTGGCTAGGGATGTGCGTGGAAGCACCATCTTGACCAGAATAAAACTTTTTTCCCAGAGAGAAGTGAAAATATATAAGAATCTTAATTATACTATTCCCAGCATGCCCTTAAATATTTACTTTGACCTAAGCAAAAGTATATTAGCCCCAGAGCTTGCAATAGCTTTATAGAGGAAAGAGACTTTGTATGTGTGGCACGTAATGATGCCAAGACTTAGGGAGGATGGAGGTGAGTGTCTAGTTACAAGTCTCTCCTATTTCATAACATAAAAATTATGCAACTTTTAAATATATATATTTTTAAGCAGGCTACCATAAAATTGGTATATAAGTGATTAAAGCTATTAATAGCAGGAAGATCAGTGACTATAATGTGAACATCTTTAATTAAGGAGCAATTCTGCTAATTTTGCTGTTAGAATCAAGGACAATTATATACAACCAGGTGTGCTGCAGATTATTTTTTCCTTTTAATATTTGAATATGTACCAGGGGACTTTAATAATGACACATTTTAATGAAGTAAGAAGCTCTAAAATAAGTAAGTGATTTTCACTTGTAATAGCATGGTGTGTTGAACCTACACTCAAAAACATTCAGTGCAAACTCTACTTCTATGGGACCCTTATACTTAAAATCATAACAGTACTGCTTTTTATAAAAACAATTCCTTGGGCATTATATGCGTTAATTTTCAAATGACTCCTTTCACTTTCCTATTAACACTTCACTCAATAAACATAGTCTAGATTGCCGATAAGACATAACATTGTGGTTTTGACATGTCAAATTTTGCATGATCAAATATAAAAGCACTCAGTGCAGTTTTAATCTGTTTAATCACTATTCCATATAATTAAAAACTTTCCTTACTAGTTTTTATATTTCTTTTGAATTTCTCTTTCTTTATCTCAAATTCTTTTGCTGGCTCCAAAACATGCTATTTCTGTTACCATTAATATGGGCAACTAGTTAAATATGGATTAAAATCATAAAAACAAAAAAGTCCAAAAGGTGTGGTGATTCTATACAAAGACTGTGTCTCTCTCATCTTGAGGATACTCTATTTCCAATTATTGATGCGATGTCTTGCAAACAGTAAGTGCTCACACAGATTTGTTGAATAAATAAACTTTTGAACCAAGCTCTACAAAAATTTCAGAGAGAAATTATTTCACCAAGTTGTAAAATAGCTTACTACATGCAAAGACTAAGATTCTGGTTCACACAGTCCGGAGCCAGGGTCTGTCTGTCTCCAAAACCCTTCCTCTTTATGGCTCTTCTGTGTTGCCTTGAGGAGACATTCCTAGTGAATCCAACCTGTAAAGCATGACATATTATTCTCCCTTTCACCCTTCTTCACTTTGATGTGACAATGCCCTCTGTAATGTGATACCATACAATGTGTCAGCCTGAGAGTCAACTGAACTGAAGTCAGCCATGAAATTTCTGTGTATCTTTAGACAAATCACTTAATCTGTCTGAGCCAGTTTTTGTTCCTTAATTTGTTCTTATTTTTCATCTGTATAATATGATGCTTGAAGTAAACAATCCAGTTTTAATATTCTACGAAAATGAGTAGGTAGATAGGTTAGTGATTCAACTAGATAAAAAATAGTTTATAATAGAACAAGCAAATAAGTGAAACTATCTTTATAACATGTCTAGAAATGGAGTCATGTTTCTTACCAGATAGTTTCAATCACCAAATAGTTCAATTACTACTAAGTTTCTCCTAACATACTGAGTAATTCCTCTGTCTTCCAGCTCTCCCATCAGAAAGGGTTTGTCTTTAGCTAACACAAGATTGCAGAGTAGAGGGACTTCTTAATACCTTGGCATATATAAAACTAAACTTTTTCACAGAAAGTTATTTCATGGAAAAAACAAAGAAATGGAGAAGCGAAAATAACTTGTCACTGGAGACAAACATGAATGTAATTCCATTAAATTACCACCCCTCTTTGAATAACAAGCATTGCTTAATTTTCTTGCCACTGTTAAAATCCAAAAGTTTAATAAGATATGTTCCCACCACTGGTGTTAATAAATTATCAGCTGTGTATTTCATCTCTGAGCATGACTAATCCAAATATGTAAAAATTTCTAACAAAATAGGAAAAAGATAAACAAGAAGAAGAGCTTTTTTTCCTCTTCTCAGAGTCCTCCAAGAAGCAGGGCTCCCTAAGAAGCTCATCTTTCTAAAATTGTTTCCTATGGCCTCTGGTTATTTACCTCAAACTGTGTTAACAGAGGATTTATCTCTTAAAGGAATATAGCCTCCCAACTCATGGGTAAAATGACAAGCATAGAGGCTTGTTCAGATTCTCACCTAATGGGGATAAATGTCTGGTTGTTTATGTCAATGTTTATATTTTTTCTAATGCAAGCCGAATACATGATGAGAGTCAATATAGGGAAAGATGTAACCGTGACTGCAGCTGTCCTGACAAATAACAGTTAAGAGGAGGGGTGAGGCCCTACAGTTAGATGAATCAAACCAAAACTATTAACACCTTTAGACACCAGGCTCAGAATCTCTGGGTTAGACAACTAGAAACTATTGTCCCAATTCAGCTGGTCATTTGATTTTTAACTTGTAGTATTTAGTAGGAGAAATTACAACTTTATTCACTTATTTTTCCAACAAGCATTAACTAAGCACATGATATGTGCCAGAAAATGTGATAAAATATTATCTTCTTGGGACCGCTAGCTTATAAGTTCCCTTTTAGTTCTGAGCCATCCCCTGCTTTCAGAAGTAATATACTAAAAGCATCTCTGAAAATGTGCGTAGAAGTTCAATCTTCTGTTTGCACACCCGTGTTCATAGCAGCATTATTTATGATAGCTAAGATATGGGAACAACCTAAGTGTCCACTGACAGAGGAATGGATAAAGAAGATGTGATGTATATTTACAATGGACTATTATTCAGACATAAAAAGGAGGAAATCTGCCAGTTGCAACAACACAGATGGATCTTGAGGGCACTATGCTAAGTGAAATCAGTCAGAAAGACAAAGACAAATACTGTATGGTCTCACTTACAGTGGGTGGAAAAAGCAAACTCACAGAAAAAGAGATCAGATTTGTGGTTATCAGAGGCAGGAAATAGGGGGAAGGGAAATTGCATGAAGGTAGTCAAAACATACAAACTTTCAGTTATAAGATAAATAAGTACTAGGGATGTAATGTACAACATGGCTATAGTCAACACTGAATGGACGATATATATGAAAGTTGTTAAGATAGTAAATCCTAAGAGTTTTCATCAAAAGGAAAAATTTTCTTTTATTTTTCTTTTTTTCTTTTTTTTTGGTATCTAATCCAGATGATAGATGTTAACTAGATTTATTGTGGTAATCATTTCACGATATATGTAAGTCAAATCCTTACCCTATACACCTTAAACTTATACTGTGCTGCTGTCAATTATATCTCAATAAAACTGCAGAAAAAAGTCTGATCATCAGTTTCCATGATAAAAGAGAGATTCCAGTCCCAAAGAACTAAAAAATTTTATGAAATTCCTAATTAAACATTTCTTCTCTTCCCAGTATTTGACAATGTATCTCTGGCCTTTTGTTCATGTTTTTACAACATCTTCATCTTTCTTAATTTAGGTCCAATGAGCTTTAGGGAGGCTAAACATTTGCAGCTCTCAACATGGCTGAGGACTCCCATCTTCTCCCAGTTGTAGTAGATATAAGAGACCTATTCTTCTGAGCACTAGCACTACCAATTTTACTTTTTCCTCTTTCCACTATAAAGTAAGATAAAGGCAATTTTAAATTCAAGCAACTGTGCAAACACTGCTATTTGGACAAGATAACAATGATTCTTAAAGACTAAAACCATTTGATTGGCAGCAGTGGCACCTCACAACATCTCAAAATGTTCTCTTTCCAGCTGCCATATAAATGCCCAAATTCAGCACACAAAAGAGGTTTCATGTTTGATGTACAAAAATGTGGGTTTTAAGAAAGTTAAACGTCTGAATGTCAGGGGCTGCTTGTATGTGTAATTGTATTTTAGAGGAAATTGATGGTAATTATGTAACTTTTAACTCTAGTACTGGAAAGACTATTTATAGAAACCATTGGCTTTTTGGGCCATCCTCATTCATTTCAGCTGTTTGTTCATTACAACTTTGTGATTCAGCTTTGAGAGACCATATGGCCATATTACTGCTTTTTCATTCTTTCTGAATCTGTCTACCTAATCTTCAATTCTTTCTTTCCAACTCTTCTCCATGCATTCATTTAGCCCCTGACTAATCCATCGTCTACAGTTAGGATTCGCCCCTTTCATCTCACTAGTATCCTTTGATAGGTTCTAGACATAGATGTCTCCACATCCTCGCCTACTTTATCTTCTATTTCCACTCTGTGTTGTTCACCAAGAAGCAAAACTAACCAGAAGTAGAAGACAGATTAATGTGAAAACATTAAGACTCCAAAGTGAAGAATGTCTCCTTCTTACAGTGCAGGAAACTTTGAAATCTCTGTATATTTACGATCCCTCCTCTGCTGGCTTTTTGGTATGGGGTAGTATCAGGGAAGTAGACAGCTACCAATGTGGCATGATCTGGAGGAATAAGAAGCTGCTATTGCATCCTATGCATTAACCTTCAGTGATACTGAAATTATTATCTATGGTTGAATGATGCTGATATTTAACTCAGAAGTGTAGGAAGCACTACTGTTGAAATTACTAAGATCAGAATTCTGCCTTCATTTTCAAGGCAGAAGGCCTTAATAAAATGCAGCTACCTTACCCAAGAGGACAAAAACCAAGTGTAAATGGAAATACTACAAAAAAAGCAAGGTTAAATAAGTTAAATTGAAAAGGTCAATAAAACTCATAACCATAAATAGAGATAATTTTTAAAGCTCTGTCACTGGAACTGACTCAATAATACAGCAACGTTACTTTTGGTTCTTGTTCTCTCTCATGTGTCCTCCTTCTTTTGCGGATTTGTCCTCTAACAGTATTCTCCACTAAGAGAAACCAGAATTCTGTGGAAGGTAACTGATTCCACAAGTTTAGAATATCCTAGTGATGATGCTAGTGAACTGAATGAGTCATGGCTATAAAGGAAGTGGACCCAACTAAAAATGATTCTTCTGGACAAGTAATGACCATTTATTTCTTCTGGTAAAAGTTCTGGAATAAGATGAATCTGCAAAAGGACATTAGTACATTAGTACATGGTGATGTTCATATGAGAAAAGTTAAGATAAATTGTACTGATAAATGGTTGTAGGAAAAAGACAAGTGACTAAGTTATGATGACTTTATTTTAATAGAGGAACACTGTGTGCGTGTGTGCACATCTGATACACTTACTGTTAATTATGTGTTTCTACAATATACACTTGTGCTTGCTTTTCTTTGCATAAGCAGGAAAGAAAAAGTAATAGTGAATAAATCAAATAGTCTTGGAAAGGGTAGGAATTTACCAAGAACAGAAAGGACTGATCAGTTCTGTTGGTCATATATAACAGGCAGGTGGGAAAAAAAAAAGGGCATTTAACACATTGAGGCCAATGACAAAGTAGAGCTTCAACCATGTGTTCTAAGGTGATCAATAAAATCAATGAACTATGAACTGACTCAATCCTTAATATCCTATGAATTATAACAGAAACTAAATGGCACAACAATTGATAAGCCACATGCACGTTTTTGATAAAGTCAGCATACCATAATGATGAAAAAAAGAGAGCGGATTGTGAACAACTAAGACCTATGTCAAAGGTATGAACTTCAAAACAAAAGCATTATTGACACAACAGTGAAAATTTAACGGTACAGAAAGAAGCTCGGTTTGAAGATCAATGGTTCAATTTTGAATCACCTTAGGAGAAGCAAGACAGACTCAGGTCCCCACCAGGAATCTAAAACCTGACTGTTTAGGGAAGGAGTCCTTTATTCTTTTGGGTCAATTAAGATAACTACAACTCTGGAAATATATCAAAGTAATACCATTAAAATCTTTAAAAGATATCAAGATAACTGTAGCTATGATACTAGAAAGATATGCAAACAAACAGAGAACTAACAAAAATTGATTAAATCACAGAATTGGTTTGCGTGTGGATAGTTTAGCGTAACTGTGTTTGTGTGTCCTTTGCCTTCTATTTAAAGTCTATGAATCAGTCATAATTATAATTTTAATTATAATTGCATAATTTAGGTTTTAATTATAATTTCATAATCATAGCTTAATTTTTTTAAATAGAATTTAAAATATGTAATCCCTTTTTAAAAGCTAAAAATGGTTTTAAATGCTTTGCTTATTACATTTCTGTGTTTAATACAGTGAGTATTAAACAAAGAGTAATAATCATGGATGTGCCTTTCTGTGTACAAAAGCCTTTCAGACTTAAAAGAACCTTTTGTCAGGAAATGGAGTGTGCCCATTAGCACCTATTGTCACATTAGCAGAGATCATTTCGTTAATAACAGGCAAGGGCAATGTTCTCAGAAACACCATTCTCAGAAAAGTTTTAATGACAAATAAAAGGTAAGAGCTAGAGGTATTATCCAAAGAGGGCAGGCCTGAACAGCACGCGACAGTATAAATACTATTTTCACCATTATTTTAATACGTCAACCATGACTGTGATTTCTGACCTGTCATTTAACATTTCCACTCCCCAGCACCTCTTCACATGATAATCTGGGCAGCAGAATTTCATAGCAAAAGTTGGCAATTTGGAGTCTAAGACACCTAGATTTAAGTCCCCCTCCATTATTAACTACGTATTCTAGGTCACATTATTTAGTATCCCTAAGCTTCCATTTTTTATCATTAGTATGGGCATATTTATATCTGCCATAAAGATGAACAAGGATTAAATATACAAAAGTGCTTGATAAATAGTAATTGATTAATAAATGTTAGTTGTCGTGATTTCATAAAGATAGGGTAGAAATGGACATACATAATAAGTCTAATTCTCCCTGGCAATAGAGAGAGATGTTTCACCCTTGTAGATGATGGTGACCATGAAAACATGCTTCTCAGATCTCCCCTCTGGGGAGCATAACTGACCTACAGCTCCAGCTGCCATGCTCTGAAACCTATTACCTCTCTTGTGCTGAGGCTACCTTTCCAGTGATGCTCCCAGCCAGTGATGGACCATGGCAAGCCTACTAAGACAGACCTACTCCTGAGAGATGAAGGACTCTTCCAGTGGGAGGTTTTGGCTTGTGGACTCCCCACCCGCCTTGCTGAACTTTATCAGAACAGTACTGCAGTCTAAGACTCAGCACCCAACCTTCCTTCTTTACTTCTCCCCTTCATAGGGTGACATCTGCATCACAGTCTAATGGTCTCCCAGCCTCTGCTAGCTCCCTCTTCATTTCCCCTAAGAAATCTTCCCCTAAGACCTTCACTCACAAGTAGAAGCACAGCCGATAGATTTAAAGACGTTGAAGTCCTAACATTAAAAGACTATATTAAATCCATTAAAATAACCTATTTACAAAGGTTAATGCCTTTAGTGAATTAGTGATAATAATGACAAATATATGTGGAAATGTATGTTTGGAATTCAAGATAATCCTTGGTCAAGGCCATTTGGCCTATGTCTTAAAATCAATCAGAAAGTATACTTTCTGAAGTTTGTGTTTACTTATTAAAACAAGTGCCCCCAAAGGGCCACAATATAGATCAATAAATCTATAATGGGGTTAAGACTACATGTTCTAAAGAAGCATAATCTTTAATAGTATATTAGCAGTTAAATAGGCTCCAGCAACCTAGACTGACACTAAAAAGAACATTCAAATTTGGATCCCATCTATGGACCAAAAAACTTAAAATTTCTATTACTGAAAAGGGTTCCCATGCTATCTTATTTAAACATTTTCTTAGATTTCTTGAAGGCTGCCAGTATAAAGCATGTCTACAATTCATTTTCCTAGCTGTTCTTTCCATATTGCCGCCATTCATATTTCAAATTTTAAAATATATGCTTGTAATTCTTATAGCTACTACGGTAACTCCTTCAGATACCTAGATTCTAAGAGGCCAAAATTTAAGCAAGTTGAATTAGAAAAAAATTTTAAATTCCTTTCAAAACACTCTCTCTGCTAAGTTCATTCAATCACTCTACTTTTGCTCTAAGGCTATATATGAATTCAGAGGGCCCACCCAAAAATAGTCACTAATCATTCAAATGCTTACTGAGCTCCTAATATGAGGAATATATCATAACAAAAAGAAAAATGTCTTTCTTCTGAATTACTCCCACATCATCAGCAGAACAACATATCTAAATGCTAGAAAATTCTGTGTTGCTTGAGGAGTGGCTTCAACTACACAGCCCAATGAATTACTCAGTTGTACTTCTTTCCTGATACTTGACATTTTCCCTTAGCTCAATTCACCACACTTTCTTTGTTCATTTACCCACTGAATGCAGCTCTTTTGCAAAAATATTTAGTTTTCAAGCTTTCATTTTTAAATACTAGTCTCTTCAGTCTTTTAATCATTTTTACTTAAATATCTAGATTCCTGACAATCAATGACATTTCTATGGAATTAAATTTGCAAAAAGATTTTAAAATATATTCGTAAGATATATATTTATGTGGGCTCTAAAATATAGGAAAAAATCCATCACATTCTCTTATGGTTTTTTTAATCCAAGGGTAGTTATCTTCAGGAAAGTCATGACTTAGAGAGGTCTTAAAAGCTAGAACTGTTAATCTTATTTAACAAACATTTATTCAGTGCTTACTAGGAGAAATAACTCTCTTCTATTTAGAAATATTAATTCATAAAATCCCCTCAGCAATCCTATGAGGTAGGTATTATTATCACTCCCAGTGTTGCAGATGAAGTTAAGTAATCTCGAGGTCACACACTCATAAATCAAAGGCTAGATTTGAAACCAGTTAGCCTTGATCCAGAGACAGCAATCGGTAGAGTCTATGCAGCCCACACCATGACTCTAGTGACCACAAACTGAGTTATATAATTTGGTGCTATAGAAAAGGAATAATTAGCTTCTCTATAATTTCCCCGGATGACAAAGTGGTTTCCTCCTATTTTCCAGTGGAGAATGATTGATGGGAGCTGCTTGAAGGTCTGTGTTATGAAGAATTTTGAATATGAGTCTGCACCCAACAGGAAATAGTACCGAGATTGACCGGAGATGTCTGACCAGGGCACAGGTAGGGTAAGTTGTGCTCTCTAGACACATATTAACCATCCCTGAGTTAGACTTTCACAGTTTAAGCCTACGGAATTTGTCCCTTCTAGTCTTTGAGATGTATGAAGTTTTTAAAGTAAAACTAAAGGGACTGAGGAGTCGCTAGAAACTTTAAGCGAGGTCCTAGAATGAAAATCTTTCAAAATCATTGAGCTAAAACTTTCTTAAATGCAGGAATGATTTTTGAACCACTCAGCCTAGTTTTTCAGTGAAGCTGCAGCATAATGAGATTTTAAGGAGTCAAACATCCTTCTTAAAGAAATCAGTAACTTTGCATACTTAAAGACCATGAAATAAGACAAGCAATTTGGTATTGTCCAGCACAGGGACTCTCTTCCTAGATCACTTGGCTTCTGCTTCTACTCTCTGAACTAAAAGTTGCCCTGGCTGAGGTGAGCACCATCTGTTAACATCTCCCTCATTGGCCTCCAGACACAATTTAGCTGAATAATTTCAACAAAATCACCTTAAGGACAGGAAAGGATCCAGTAACTTAAAACAATAGTCTTCCTCTTCTCCTTGTTCTCAGCAAATATCTTCCTTTCAAAACATTTTCAAAGATCTTCTCTGGTTCAGGGTCTGATAAATAAATTTCTCATTACTTCTAAGATATATTTTAAAAAGTGTTTTTAACAGAAATGGTTAGTTTCCTAACCAGAAATAAACCACCTGAATGAAATGAAAATCTGATGTATACATTTTCTGGCTGTTCATCCATTCATTCACTCATTCATCAAATGTTGACTGAGAACATACTCTATGTGTGACATTATATAGATGACACTGAAACAAAGAACATGGCAAAGACTCATTGTCATGGGACTCAGAGCTCAGTATGGGGGCAGACAAATAAGCAAAGTTTAATACAAAATACTAGGTGATTAGTAGAGATATGTGCAAGACGTTACAATGGGCATAGAGGAAAATGTACTTAACTTTTTGTCTAGATCGAGAGAGGATTAGATAACTCTTCAAGGAAATGGCCTTTGCTCTGAGTATTAAAACGTATTTAGAATTTGTCAAGTAGACAAGAAACAGGAGAAGTATTCAAAAATTTTTAAAAAGTACCTTTTGATCAAGCATAGAGGAAAAAACTAGCATGCCCTGAAGCAGTTCAGTGAAGGGGTAGGAATGGTAGAAGGGAAGGCTAGGAAAGTGGTAGGCAGAACTGAACTCATATACATCATGAGAAGCAGAGAATTTGGACTTTATCTCGAGCACAGTGAGAAGTCATTGGGAAAGAAACACTTACTTGATATGACATGGTTGCAACTGTATATTTTAAATATATATTTTACACACAGACTTTTTTTGTCTATCTGAAAGCATGATGAAGAATAGAACATGGGAGAAGATGGCTGGGGATAAATAAATCAGTTAGTTAATTATTTAAATGGTAAAGAGGATGTGACGAAGGCCTAAGCTTCAACAGAAAGACACAGATTCAACAAATACCTGTGTATATAAAATATTCAATAATATATATCAATGGGCTCCAATCTGATTTATGTATTAGTGATATTTTGATTGTGCTTTATATACATGTATCTGTACTTTCACGTATCCTTCACAACAGCTTTACAACATTAGTATTATAACCCCAATTTGACTGATAAGAAAATGAGGTCTGGAGAAATGGCTCACCCAGTGACATACTGCTAGAAAATAATGACGCCAAAGTCAAATCTGAGACTCCAAACTCCATTCTTCTCACTGACCCACTGTGCCTTTAATGGAAAACTATTCATCAAAGTGACTAAAAGGTTGACTTTTGTTGTTGTGATCATACTTGGTATTTCAGTGACCGTTTCTGTCATGCTAAAGTTCAACATCTATGATTTTCCATACTGTTAGAGACACTATAATTCTTGCAAATATTTAAAATGCCAATCAAGGAGTTAGAATCAATAATAGAAATGTGAAATACATAATAATGTCTTTATTACCCAGTAAAAGGAAAATTTCATATAGCATTCTACAAATTCTCCTTATGAACCATCAGACAGAAAGCTCCCTATTACTTATTTACTTGAAAATAAATACGAAATAAAGTTTTCTTTTGTGTTCTAGCTATTTTTTTGTTAAGATAAGATTTGCGTGTAGTGAAATGCACAGATCTTAAGTGTACAGTTCCACACAGGGCTATTACACAAAGGATTTGTCCATACCAACACTCCATCTCCTAATGGGGCGTTAATTAAAGTGATCTTTTTTTGTTCTTTATAAACAGAGAAAAATCATTTTTCTTCATCCCTCATCTATAGAGCATCTAGCTCCTGTTGTAGGACATTTGACCCCACTTTCATTGTGTCACTCGAGGAGTAATCATATCCTGCCCGGATGGGGTGGGCAGCAACACCCTTCTTGTTTGCTGTGCAGTCATTAATAGGAACTATATCTCTGGGCCAAAGTACCTTGTGTAAACATTCAGGAGAAAATTAACAAAGAGGAATGCTAAAAACACAACAATATGTTAGGAACCCCATAATACACTATTACTTATGATTTTAACTGTTAATTATTTTAAAGATATTTTTAGAATAATGCAAAACTCTCCTTTTCATCTATCCACATATTTACCATTTCCATTCTCTTCTGGCCTTTATGTAGATTCAACTTTCTATAAGGTATTATTTTCCTTCTGCTTGAAGAACCTTTTTTTTTTCAACATTTCTTTTAATATAAGTCAGCTGCCAGTGAATTCTCTCAGCTTTATTTTTCTTTGTCCGAAAAAAAATTTATATTTCACTTTCATTTTTGAAAAATATTTCTCTGGGTTTAGAATTCTAGGTTGACAGATTTCTTCACCAATCTTTTCATCGGCAGAGTTAATCTACTCTTAATCCCATACAGTGAAATTGTTCAGTTTATATGCCTCCTCTCAGAAATCATTCTTTTCTGAAAGTTGTTCTTTTCCTGGCCTCCGGGACTTTACTCTAGGCATGCGTAGATTCGGTCAAACATTTAAGGGGACGCTTCTGTAGATTTCTCATCCCCTTTCTTTCTACAGCTCCCTTCTGCCTAGAATTTAATCCCACAAATTTTAGCCATCTTGGCCTCAACAAATTCGGACACTTATCTCCTGAACTCAGCAGAACTGCCAAGCTCAGTTTGATTTTTCACTCCCTGTACCACAGAATGAAAATTACCTTCAGATAGACAGTTGAATCAATTTTGAGGGATTACCTTTTTCATCTCTCTTCTCTCAGGAATGCCACAATGTGGAAAAAGAGCTGTTTCTACTTCTTTATCCTGAGATGGTAATTATGTAGCCTCTTACTCCCTCATGGATGGAAGCAGACTTGCCTAATATTGTTTTTGAGATTCATCCATGTTTTTATGTTCATTCTTTCTAACTGTTGGCTAGTATTCCATTGTTTCAATATATCAATTTGTTCATCCATTCTCCAGTTGAGAAATGTTTTAGTTGTTTACAGATATGAGCTACTGGGCTAATGCTTTTACAAACATGTGTGAATCAATATTTGTTTGGAGAAGCATTTCCATCTCTCCTGGATGTTTACCTACAAGTAAAATTGATGTGTTATAGAACACATCTATGATTAGCTCCATAAGAAACGACATAGCAATTCCCCAACATAGTTATACCATTTTACATTCCCACCAGCAAGGTATGAGCATCCAGTTTCCTCCAAATTTAGTATTTTCTTTTTAATTTTAGTTATTCTAACCAGTATAAAAATTGTATTTCATCATGATTTTATTTTGCATTTTCCTGATGACTAGTTATGTTAAGTATATATTTAAGTGTTGATTGGCCATTAGAGCATACTCTTTTGTAAAGTGTCTGTTCAAGTCCTTTGCCCATTTTTAATTGAGTTTTTCTTTTCATTGAATTTTCTTGGCAGGTCAGATTATTTCTTATCATACGGCAAATATTGTAAGGAGTGTGGGTTATGTTGACTCCTTTAAGGGCTGTTGAGATTGTTGTTGGTGGCAGTGAAATTACTGGCAGCTCTTTTTGATCATGTTAGACTTGGTTTTACTCTTTGAAACTATCTTAGGTTTGTCCTTAGTCTTATCCATACTGTAGTGCGTTGTCCTTACTCCACGTGGCATTTCTGGACTCTCAACTAAAAGCCTGGGGAGCGCTGCAAGGTGTCTCCACTCTGGCTGGTTTGAAACTCCAGCAACCATGGTATCTCAGTTCTGCTCTCAGGCCACCAGCAACTACCCTTGGTTAGGACCGTGGGGGCTTACCCTGTACATAGGCACCCTAGCCTCTGGCCAGAGCTTGCAGTACTCCCTTCACAGACTTTTCATGCTCTCCTCTACACAGCCCTCTCTTTTCTTGTACCCCTGCCTTACAAAGACAAGCTACTCCAGCAGCCCCAAACTCTAATATCTGCCTCTTCTGCTCAATTGGGCCACCAGGCTTTGCCTGAGCTCCATCTTCCTGTGTTATAGCAGAGAATGTGCCCCAATCAGTCTTTGCAAACGTACACTCATCCCACGTCTTTCCCTTATCTTGCAGATCTTGAAAACACCTGGCTAATAATTTGGCCTAGTCTTACAGTTACAGGCACGAGGGTGAGTCTGGTACGAGCTGTTGCATTGTGTCAGAGTGAAGCCTTCTAGCTACAGTTAACCCTAACCAAGGGTCAAAAACTCCTATCTTACCACCACCTATGCAGCTAGATTGTCCTTTTCAAAAGCTTCAAGCAATAATTGGAAGAATTTCCATTTCTCTTTCCATGGTTTTGAGGAGTCTCTGGGAAGAGGTATTAGCTAGAATTCGCCCCCAAGGTCTCAGATCCATGGGAAAACACAAAGTAAAATTGCAGAGCATGTTAACCAAGTTTATAAATTACATGCAAACATTAGTCCTCGGCTAATACAGAAAAAAAGTGTGAAGAAAATTGAAACTAGATGTAAAACTATTCATTTAATCCTAGGCTTTTAAAATGCATGAATATAGTAATAAAATGATCTCAAACTAGGTACCAAAATCTTTCATGTCAATCAAAAGCAACATTATAAACGGATCTGACATAATATCTGTGTATAACAAGGCATCTGACAGATGTTTAAGGAACTGCAAAAGATATTAAAATGTTATTTTTAGCAAACCCCAATTTAGTTTCAAAATGCATACTATGATCCAGAACATCAATATATAAGAATTAATAAAATCAAAGGATAGATAATGTGTTCTGTTCTAAAATAGAATGGGTGAGGGAGGTGAGAATAGAAACAACAGGAAGCATATATTCATCTTACAAATATTATTTTATCAGCGTGTTTCTTAATTTAAAGCTATGTCACATCATTGCAAGTTAATATATTTGCTAAACAAGAAGATATTAATTTTATGCATACTAAATCTAGAGAATCTTATGAGAATATTATTAATTTTTGTTTACAGACAGTTATGCTGAACAAATTAAGATATTTTTATATTTTCTTACCCACTTTCTGTCACCAGTTTGTATCTATACAGTACCAAAACATCTGTGGATATTTAGAGTTCCTTCTTTTAATGTTCCCTGTAGGGTTCTTGGAAATCCGAGAACAGAGCAGTGCTGACAGGATGGCTGCCACCACATTTCTAGATATTCATAATGTCATTGGGGTCATTTATTTGTGGGTTACCTGGAAAATTTTGTTGTGAACTCTAACATGTTAATGGCCACATTCTAAGAAGCATTTGTGAGGATGAAAATGGAATTGGGAATTAAGACACTCAAAACCCCTTTTACTCACTCATCTGCATTAAGATATTAATTTTTTTAATTATCTGAGCCCCTGAATACTTCCTCAATATTTATGAGGTCATGTAAATAGGAATCATAAAATAGAGGAAAAAACCTAACTGAATGAGTTTGTAGAAATGATCTCTAAGGTCTTTTCTATTCTAAAGATTCTTTTGTTCTAGGAATGCAAACAAAATTTTCTTTCCAAAATCATTTTTGTACATGGAAACATCCTTGGAAAGGAAATAAAATCACCTAAAATGATTACTTTCAGCTTATAACATTTATTTGAAGGTAAACATTGCACACGTTATAATCAGAAATTAGCTAATAATTTCCTTGAAAGAGTTATTTATATTCATTGTCTTCAATTCATCTCCTATTCTCTTTTAAACCTACTGCAACCATACTTCTGCCCTGCGCCCGCACCCCACAACCCCCAACCCCATCACTCTACCACAATGATTTCTCTGTTATAATTCCAGTGGCCAGTTCTGACCTAGCAACAGCATTTAACATCCTTAAAACACGTGATTTTATAATTAGCTTCCAGGACCTTTCATTTTCCTAGCCACTCATTCTTTCTCTTTTGTAGGATCTTTCTCTTTTCTCTAATTCTCAAAGTTAAAGGGCCTGGAAATCAGTCCTTGAACTTCTCTTTTGTTTTCTAATACCTTCACTTCTTTGGTGATCCTATCTAATCTCATGCTTTAAATAACGTTGCTGTTCTGGCAATCGCCAAATTTGTATTTCTAGCCTGTACTATCCAAATTTGTATTTAATTAATTCCATCTAGATTAGTCTAACAGACGTGTCAAAATTAACAGATCCAAAAGTGGCCTCTTGATCTTCCCTCCAAAATTTATTCTCCTTCGATCTTCCCCACTTCAATTAAGGACAGTTCTATTCTTCCAGTTGTTTGAGGCAAAAATCTTAAGAGTCATCTTTAGCTCTTCTCTTTTTCTGCTCCACTGAATTGAGGCCATCAAATCCAATTGGCTCCACCTTCAAAATCTATTCAGAATGCTCCCACTTCTCACCAGCTCCACTGCTGCCAACCTAGTCCAGGCACCACCCTTCTTGACTAGATTATCACACCAGCCTCCTAGCTGGTGTCCCCTCTTCCACCCTTACCTTTGCACAGTCCTTTCTCAACAGGGAAACCTCATAATCCTAGCAAAGTTCAAGACAGATCATGTCATTGTTCTGCTCAAAACTATCTAATGGCTTCCCGTTTTATTTCAAATTAAAGCCAAATTCTTTACAATGGCTAAAGGTTCTCACATGGTTTACCCTTCCACCATTCTTCTCAAAATTATTTCTTACTACTCTCCCAAATGGATCTCCTTGCTCTTCCTAGAGCACACCAGGCATGCATCTGCCTAAGAATCTTTTTGTCTTTCCTGAGTTTTATATCTCAAATATTCTTTCTCTAAATATCCACAGACCTCACTCCTTTAACTCCTTTCACCTTTCTAATGAAGCTTTTCATGACTACTCTATTTCAGACTGCAATAACATCCTTAGCTGTTTAATTGCCTCTATGAATCTATCACTACCGCACTTTCAAAATATTTTCTTTTCTTTTCTTTTTTCTGTTTTCTTACTGGAATGTAAGCTCCAGAAGGAGGAGAATTTTGTCTGTGTTATCAATGACTGTGTCTCCAGAACCTAGAAAAATGCCTCGTAGGCACTCAATAAGTAATTCTGGATAGAGGAATGTTACTATACCAGAAAATAAACAATATCTCTGAAGTAATAAGTTGTTTAACATTAGAGATAATGCAGGTTGACAAAAAACATAAAAGTCATCTCAGGATTCTTAGTCTGTGGCAGAATAAAAGAGACTGATCCAGTAGAATCTTTGGAAAATTGACTTAAAATGTAAAAAGTCTCAAGGAAAAAAACCCATGTTTCTACTTATTGGATGATATAGACAAAAGAATGTTAACTATAACTATGTCTTTGGGAGAAAACAAAGACTATGATTCTTACATAATTAAGGCAGTGGTAAGTTTAAGGATATATGCCAAACTTTCTTTTACAGTATTTTCTGCTTATGGGCAGCCCAAATTTCAAATATGTTAAGAATATAAATACTTCTTCATAAAACTTATAATTTTAAATATTTCCTCTTAAGGAAATTCACATTTTTCATGGGCTATGTTAAAAAACTTTTTACCTGAGAAAAAAGAACAAAGCTGGAGGTATCACACTCCCCGATTTCAAATTATACTACAAAGCCATAGTAACCAAAACAGCATGGTACTGGCACAAAAACAGACACACAGATCAATGGAACAAAATTGAGAGCCCAGAAGTAAACCCACATGTTTATGGACAGCTAATATTCGACAAGGGAGCCAAGAGCATACGATGGAGAAAGGAGAGTCTCTTCAATAAATGGTGTTGGGAAAACTGGACAGCCACATGCAAAAGAATGAAAGTAGACCATTCCCTTACACCATGCACAAAAATCAACTCAAAGTGGATTAAAGACTTGAATGTAAGACCCGAAACCATGAGACTTCTAGAAGAAAACATAGGCAGTACGTTCTATGACATTGGTCTGAGCAGCATATTTTCAAGTCCCATGTCTGACCGGGCAAGGGAAACAAAAGAAAAATGAACAAATGGGACTACATCAAACTAAAAAGTTTCTGCATAGCAAAGGAAACCATCAACAAAATGAAAAGACAACCTAACAATTGGGAGAAGATATTTGCAAACCACATATCAGATAAGGGGTTAATATCCAAAATATACAAAGAACTCATACAGCTCAACAACAAAAAAAACAACAATCCAATTAGAAAATGGGCAAAAGATCTGAACAAAGATTTCTCCAAAGAAGAAATACAGATGGCCAACAGGCATATGAAAAGATGCTCAACATCATTAGCTATCAGGGAAATGCAAATCAAAACTACAATGAGGTACCACCTCACTCTGGTCAGAATGACTATAATTAACAAGACAGGAGACAACAAATGTTGGAGAGGGTGTGGAGAGAAGGGAACCCTTGTTCACTGCTGGTGGCAGTGCAAACTGGTGCAGCCACTATGGAAAGCAGTTTGGAGTATCCTCAGAAAATTAAGGATAGATCTACCATATGATCCAGCTATTCCACTGCTGGGTATTTATCCAAAGAACTTAAAAACACAAAGGCATAAAGATACTTGCACCCCTATGTTCATTGTGGCATTATACACAAGACTTGGAAGCAACCTAGGTGCCCATCAAGGGAGGAATGGATAAAGAAGATGTGGTATTTATACACGATGGACTGCTACTCAGCCATAAGAAATGATGAAATCCAGCCATTTGGGACAACATGGATGGACCTTGAGGGCATTATGCTGAGTGAAATAAGTCAGAGGGAGAAAGTCAAATACCATATGATCTCACTCATAAGCAGAAGATAAAAACGACAAAAAAAAGAAAATGCATAGCTTTGGAGATTGGACTGGTGGTTACCATTGGGGAAGGGGGGAGGGGGGAGGGCAAAAGGGGTGATTAGGGTCACACGTGAGGGGATGCACTATAATTAGTGTTCGCGGGGTGAACATGATGTAATGTATCCAGAATTTGAAATATGATATACATGCGAAAAAAATAAAAATTAAAAAAAATAATAAAAAAAAGAAAATGGAAAAAAGAAAAAACTTTTTAATGTCCCTGTTTGGAAACAAACAAACAATGAAATTAATTACATATCCATTCAGAGATGGAAACTTGAGACCTAAAGAGAGAAAAAAACATGATCTTCAAGGTCAAAAACTAATTGGTGGCAAATCTGGTACTACGTGTACTCTTTCTAAAGTCAACAATACTGTCCTTAAAATCTGTCTGTGTAATGTTTAAGTTTTTTTAATCACAATACAATCCATTTTAGCAATTTATTTCAGAAAGAAGAGTTGTCAACTTAGCTTAGCAACATAAATGTCATACACACAGAGATTTAACATATGACACTTTAAATGCCTTAATACAACAGCTGCTATCCTCATTTTTAGCTGAGGCTCAGGCAAATAAAGTATTTATTATTTAAGAATTCAGAGGAAGAGACATGACTTTTTAAAAATCTTTAATATCTAAATTCAGATACTTAAATATGAAGGGTGATTTGAGTTTCTTAGTCCATGATTCCGTATCTAACTCTCACCAGTGCTCCCTAGAGTTGTAAGCATTCAGCATGTTGGGGGCCACATCTGAATTTGCCAGATAGCTCAGAAACAAATGACCAAAGTGACCTTTGAAAATCTAGAACTGTGTTGGCAGCCATCTCCTTCAGCATTTCTCTGTTCTGAGATTTACTGGAACCCCAAAGAGAACAATAAAATAAAGAACTTTAAAACTTCCTCTCACTCTACTCTAAATCTAATACTTTATCCAAAGCTGGAACAGTGTTACATAAGTTATATGGAAAAAGAGAAGAGGTTTAAAATTTTCTCCACCAAGGTAGAACATTCTAGAACTGACTTTCTAGGTGCTGCATATCCAGTGATGCATGGTTATTTTCTCTCCATCTACAACGTGTCCATACCTGCCACTCTGATTTTTTCAGATTGTTTATACACACACACATATCAGCGCACACGCATCAACACATATACACTCATATACATTCCACTCCCTTGGTGTCCAAATCTTATGCATTCTTTAAGGTTCACCTCAATTTTCAATTTTTCCAGGTTGCTTTTATCATGTTTTCCAGTTCATTCCAATTCAAATTGCAATCCTACTTCCCTGGAAATCCATAATCTCCTCATCCCAATTTTGCCTATCATTCATTCACTCCAGAAATATTTATTAGATATCTACAATGCGTAAGGCACTATGTTAAGGGCTGCAGATGTAGAAACAAGCAAGGTAAACACAATTCCTGCTTCTGTGGAGTTACCATTCTTAATTTAAGATTAATGGCATGCTGTCTCTGAAGTATTTTCCTAAACATGATGTTTTACAATTATAATCACTTCATAAATACTATAGACTCCTACATATAAGAATTACATCAAGCAGTTATTGTGTGTTCTCTATTATACCTAGTTCATAGGCAGTATCCATAAAAGGCAGGCGAGTTAAAAAGAAAAAAAAGAAGTACACGGGGCTAAATTTAAGATGAAATAATTTTCTCTTTATTCCCATCCCTTTATACTTCAAGAAAGATTAACAATATAAAACGTTATATTTGAATTCTGGGATTCAAAACAGCATTTCTCATAGATCTCTATTTAAACTTAAAAATAAAGTGACTTTAAAGGCTAATATGTCCGATAGATGGTCTCTCTCTCTAGAGAATATAATCCTTCAGAGGTTTATCCAACATGTTATTAATATGACTCTTTTGGAAGCTTGTCTGCTATCCTTTTATTTTTTTTTTTTTTTGGAGTCTAATCAAATACTTTCCAAAGCATCCTCCTTTGCAATAAAATTATCTTAAACATAATTCAGAATTAACCAAACTAAATAAAATAAACTTTATTGTGCAAAGAGCAAAGGCATCTTTAAATAAATCATAACTTAAATGCCTGTAGTGTTATTCTTAAATAACCTAATAGTTTTGGGAACTATGACTAGAATTGATATAAACATGTTACATACCATGGGATAGAGGTGTGAAAAAATGTGAGATAATCTTGACCAATACTCTAGCTCATCAATCAAGTTAAACTAGGCTTCAGCCTTCGTTCTGAGATGGGTTTTGTCCTGCTTTGACCCTACATTTTCAGAACTGCCTTCTCCTAAATCATTGTTTAAATACAGAATATAATGCTTATGGCCTTGGGCAAGTATTTCAATATAATGGTATTATTTGGTCCTATATGTTAACTCCTTGTCAATTGCACAGAAAAGGAGCGGAAGTTAAGACAGCATTGCACTATGGCCAATGATAGCTGTAGGATGGTGAAACACACACACAGACACACACATCCACATTCTCATTCAAAGGAGGAAATAAATGTTGGAAACAAACATAGAAAACAATGTATAGTGTTACTCCAGTGAAACCTCTCATACATAATAAGCTCGTTTATTTCTCAAATTATTGTTCTAGTGCTTTTATCCTCTAAACCACGATATATTTAAAACATACACATATTTGAAAAGAATAACCCTCTCAGCCTCAGCATTCACTTTTTACTATAAAGAGACATGCACCTTCCTTTATTATTTTCCCCTCTCATTGCCAAATTCATGGGACTATCTGTGGGCCTGCTGATCTCTGACAACTCTAGTACTGTTCATGGCCTGATTTTATGTGTTTGTCTTTATCTTTGCCTCAGAGAAGCCCACTTCTAAAGCCGACAGGCAAATGATTAACTGGCTTTGGCCTCCTTGTAATTAGAACTAAAGCATTTCTCCCATAGTCAATATGATTCTTCTTGCACGCCTGATTATCTTCTCTTCCCTGTGTTATCTATCTAGGCTCTTCACTAGTATTCTAAAACACATATGCCATAGCATTTCATAAGGTTCTAGAATATAAGAGAAAAAGAACATGTAAGAGGAAGTAGTAATCTTAAAGCAAAATATCAAAAGAATATGCAGTCAACAAATCATAAATGTATCTCTAATGTAGATGCTTTCAACCTTATCTGCATATTAGAATCACCTAGAAACATTTTTAAAAATCCCATGCCCAGATTTCAGTCCAAAATGACTACATAAGTTCCCAAGAGGATTCCAATATGCCGGGCTGACCATCACTAGCCCAACAAGGAGGTAACAACTCATATGAAAAAACTGAAGGAAATCTCTAGTCCCTTACTGAAAAGAAAGAGGAGCTGAGTGGGAAAGCCAGGTCATATGCCCACCTTTCTTTAGTTAGGAGGAAGATCTGGGAAGCAAAGGAAGAACATCCCATTACCTCTATAGGCAAAATTCCAACGACTGGTGTTATGGGTTGAATTATGTACCCCAAAAAAGATACGTTCTAGTTCTAACCCCCGGTACCTCAGAATGTGACCTTATTTGGAAATAGAGTATATGCAGAGAGAATCAAGTTAAAATGAGGTTGTTAAGGTGGGCTCTAATCCAACATGACTGGGTGTCCTTATGAAAAGGGGAAATTTGGACACAAAGCCATGCACAGAGGGAAAAGGTTGTGAAGACACACAGTGAGAAGATGGCCATGTGACTGAGTGATGCATCTAACAAGCCAAAGAACGCCAAGGCTGGCCAGCAAACTCCAGGAACTAGAAGAGGCAAAGAAAGACTCTCTGCTAAAACAGTCAGAGAGAACGTGGTCTTACTTTCAGATTTCAAGCTTTCAAAACTGCGAGAACATCAATTTCTGTTGTTTTAATCCACCTGGCATTTGGTTCCTGATTCTGGCAGCCCTAGGAAACATATACAGTTGGGAATGGGGATTATAGCATTCTAAGAAAGTTTACAGTGGTTGAAGGAGACTATGCAAGTGGTGGGTGACATACAAAAAATAGCATTAAATACTTCAGTCTCTAAATAGTTGGGATTGCTTGGCATAATGTTTATCGATGACTGCCAATTAGTGATACATTTTCTTTTTCTTCAAAATTAATTGTCTAGTTATTGCTAATATGTGACAATGTGCAACAACTAGCCCAGCTATTTTCTTTTAAAAAATGTCTTTTACACTATTAATTAGATCAGTATGCATCCCACATAGAAGAACTAGAATGACCTACAACTGGGATATACAACTATGCATTAGGGCTTTGGGGAGAAAAGAAAATTAAAAACAGTTGTTTTCGATGTGATGTTTTCCACTTAGAGACACACACTTCATTCAGCATAAACATCTTTAACGCTTTTCAGCAAATGCAAACATTTCCATTGTATTGCAGATGGAAAATAACTATTCTGGAAACAGTCAAAAACAAAACCTAAGCACTAACTGTGAATGCAAGTGATAAAGATAAAAATCTACCAAGAGTTTGGTTCTTAGACTATTGAATTTTATTTCAATAAAATTGAACATGTATGAGTCTATATATGTGTAAATATATATAGTATAAATATATATATTTATAAACATAAATATATATAATGCAGATATTTCTCTCTGTTTAATTTCTTACTTAAAACCTTAAAATTCAATACCTTGTACTATAATAATGAATTTAAAAATTAATCAAAAGACAAAGGAAAAAAAAGATTGTCATACTATGCAATCAATTAGCTCTTGTTTTACTAATTTCTCCTCCTAACTTCTTATGAGAGTTCAAAGTAACAGGTCCATTATACTCAGCTTAGATAAGACTCCTACTAATTTTATTGTCTCTGTAACAGCAAGGAAAACACCCATTGATAACCTTATCACTACTCCTACAGGATTTATAACCCACACCACACCATTGATATTTACAGTATTCTGTATCTTGGCTGTAAGTTCCATAAGGGCAAGAATCTAATAGAGGGATGTGTGCATAAGAGAACATTAACAGTGTATAATGTGAAAAGAGTTAAAAGTCCATATGAGTCGAGAGGCCTGTGTTGGAGATCCAAATCTACCATTCATTAGCTACTTGATCCCAGACATATCACAACCTTTCTGAGCTTTTGCTGCTCATTCAATGAAAAAGTTCTGGGAGAGTAATCAATAGGAATAATGTGAAAAAATATGGTAGAACCATCCCATTAAAGAATTGGCAATTGATAATTTCTCTTCCTTTGCTTCTTCTTTAAATTTTAATGATTCTTGCATGTCTGTCATGATCCCCTTCTCTTTTTAATATAAAACACACTCTCTCTGGACATGTGACTGGCCCTGTGGCCAAGTGGTTAAGTTCATGTGCTCTGCTTTGGTGGCCTGGGGTTCACCTCTTTGATCCTGGGTGCAGACCTGCACTTGACTCATCAAGCCATGCTGTGGTGGCATCCCACATAGAAGAACTAGAATGACCTACAACTGGGATATACAACTATGCATTAGGGCTTTGGGGAGAAAAGAAAATTAAAAAAAAGAGGAAGATTGGCAATAGATGTTAGCTCAGGGCCCATCTTCCTCAGCAAAAAAAGAAAAGACACACTCTCTCTGGACAATTATATCTGCTGCCAAAGTTTCCATTCATTAAATAAATCAATTCATGAAAACCAACTATACTTGCATCATAGAGCTCTCTCTTGAGAGTCACACCTATGCACCCAATTTCCAGACATACATCCTCACTTGGCTGTCTCAGACATCCAAAACTCACAAAGCCCAAAAGAGGAGTCATCTGCTCCCCAGTCATTCTCCCCTTCTCACGTTCTATGTCTTTGTGACTGGCCCCCTCGAGAAAAACCAATCCCTGGATGAACTAGGTCCATATGAACTCTTTCTACAGGTCAATAAATATATAGAGGCATCTGAGCTCTACTGGAGACAATGACATGAATTGGTACCACAATAATTTAATCATCTCCAACCTCAGATAGGTCATTGGGTCTCTCTAGCAAATACTTTCTTCTGAAGAACGGCAATGAGCTCCAAGTTCAAATATGTTTGAGAAACAATTATACAAGGTTAAATTAAGTTTCTCTGCTGAAGGAATTCCTGGTTTTTAATTAATGAGCACTGTGAATCTACAAAGGGGTGGGAGAGTTGAAATGTGCAGTATTCTCCAAGTTATTTACCCATACAACCCCTTCCCGTGGAGCATCTCACGGAGAAAATGCTCGTCGGACCGTATTTTGATTAGCTCTGGCATAACAGACCCAGGATATGTCCAGACTCTGCCAAAGCCAGTCCCGTGACCTTGGAGAGAGCTTAACCTCCTGGACCTAGCTTCATCTTCACCCAAGGAACAATCTGGACTTCAGAAGAGTGACTTGTTTTACATTAAAATAGCTCCTAATAGCTTTTTGTAAAACCAATTGAACTCAATGATTTTCTTTTTAATTCTGTGAGGTATTGTTATTTCTATTTTACAGAAAAAGCAAACAGGGTCCAGAGAGGTCAAATATTTGCTTAGGGAACACAGCTATAAACTAACAGGATTAAGGATTTAAATTTTGTTATGTAATAAGCAGACCAATATTTTTACCCTTGTATTAAAATTCTGCAATTTAGGATTGTTAGCGTGGAAGAAAGACAGGTGAATGACAAACTATGGGAAAGATTGTTCACATGTTATGAGTTAAAAGTTAGTTTAAATCAGTGGGAAATCAAAACAGATACTTTCATAGAAATACTATTTTAAGTACTATTTTGTTTCCTACCATTTTAAGTATTGTAGCCGCCCCCCATCCTTGGGGGATATGTTCCAAGACCCCCAGTGGATGCCTGAAACCACAGATAGTACCAAACCATGTATATACTATGTTTTTTCCTATACATACATACCCACAATAAAGTTTAATTTATAAATTAGGCACAGTTAGAGATTAACAATAACTAATAATAAAATAGAACAATTATAACAATATACTGTAATAAAAGTTACTGTAGATCTTAGCAACCTCAGCATACAATTTATTTTCTTTCCTTATTAAGTGTAGAACTTTCACCTTTTCACTTAAAGGATGCAGCTTCTTTTTGGCATGTCCAAACTGTCAGCATCACTACTCTTGCACTTTGGGGCCATTATTAAGTAAAATAAGGGTTATTTGAACACAAGCACTTTGATACTGCAAACAGTCAACCTGATAACTGAGATGACTACTAAGTGACTAACAGGCAAGTACATATACAGCGTGGATACACTGGACAAAGGGATGATTCACATCCCAGGCAGGGTGGAGCAGGACTGCGTGAGATTTCATCACACCACTCAGAATGGTGTGCAATTTAAAACTTATGAATTGTTTATTTCTGGAATTTTCCATTTAATATTTTCAAACCATGGTTGACGGCAAGTAAGTGAAACTGTGGAAAGCGAAACCGCAGATGAGGGGGGACTATTGTACATATGGTAACATTAACAAGTAAGTTATTCAATTGTATGCTTATGGTTACATTAGAATAATTTATAACAAAAAATATCAACTATTTTATGCAGTCTTAAGTTTATGAAAATAAAGAACTCTTCCCTTAGAATTTTTTTTACATTACTAATTCCTTTCTTTGTTTATAGCAGCTTTATTCATAATTGCCACAACTTGGAAGCAACCAAGATGTCCTTCAATAAGTGATTGGATAAATAAGCTGTGGTCCATCCAGACAATGGAATATAATTCAATGCTAAAAAAAAATGAGCTATCAAGATATGAAAAGACATGGAGGAAGCTTAGGTGCATATTTCTAAGTGAAAGAAGCCAATCAGAAAATGATGCCACTGTATGATTCCAATATATGACATTCTAAAAAGGCAAAACTATGGAAACAGTGAAAAGATCAGTGGTTGCCAGGGGCTAGGGGGGAGGGAGGGATGACATATTAATAATTTTTAATGAAAGTTTTATATTGTGAAGTAAACTTCAGTTCTGACTATTCTGCACAATAGTAATAATGATGATAACAGCTAACATTTATCTAGGATTTACAAGGTGCCATGTACTGTAGTGAACAGTTTAAAAGCATTATCTTACTTAATCTTCACAACCGACATCTGAGGTAACTTGTTATTATTATAATCCCACGTTACAGAGGAGGACAGTGAATCTTGAAGAAGCTGTAAAACCTTCCCCAAGCCACGAACTAGAGCTGGATTCAAACCTCTAACCATCTGGCTTCAGAAATCACTTCTTAATGAACTTACTACAGTGAAACCTGAGTATGACAGGACACAATCAATTCAAGACATAGCATTAGTAATTTAGGAAGAATATCCAAGGCCAGAGCTTGTTACATATCATAAATATGTAACCACTCTGGCAAGAAATTTTAAATGAAATAGATTTGGGCATTTTAGAAATAAGTTAAACAAAATCCTTCTGAAAGCTCTATCTAAAAATGAACAAGGCCTGAATCATATCACCTGTCTGTTGGCATTAAAGAAAACCTCACAGAGCCCACTCACCTAACAAGAAAATGTCTTATCATGACTTGCTGGCTCCCATCGAGAATCGGCCTGGAATTTCTTTCCTGGTCAAACAGAGGAAGGGAATGAATTTTAGATGATCCCAAGAATGCTGGGCCGCCTCTGGGAATGGAGCTGCACAGAATACGCCTGTCTCTCCTGTGCTCCTCTGGCCAAGGCCTGTATGGATGACTGCTCGAAATTCCTTCAAACTCTGCTATTCTATGATTCTATCATGTAAGTAAACTGCTCCCTAGGTGTGAGGTAACAACTCTTCTAGGAGACACATTACTGCTTCAGGCTCCCAAATTGCCAATTAGTGTACCGGAGATGAAATGTAATGTCCTGAAAGAGTTAGTGTTCCTAGAGCCAACAAGGTGTTTCTCATTCACCTTGAGGGCTGGCTGGTGGAAGTTCCCTGTCTAAGAACTACTACACCATTTTGAAATATGTACCCTGAGAGTAAAGTTCAGCGTGCTCACCTTTGTCTAAATCTGCAGCAAAGCTACACATGAAAAACGAAACAAACCACAGTGTGTTTATGAGGGAAAGTGACATTATCTGAAGGAAACTAATTGGAAAACTTTTATTTTGTCTGAAAATTCCCTGAACATATCATTTATCAAACAAATTTGTGTCCTGAGCCGTTATATATGATGCTCTCCAAACATGAGCTGTTAATTCACTGCCTTATCTGCCTAAACCCACTCATCTTCTTTCTCATATTTTACTTTCTCTTGACTCTGGTAATGAAATGTGAGGCTGTGGGGGTTACATGTACCACACAATAACTGATGCTTCTAGGCCCATCCACTGACACATTTAGGCTTCCCTCCCATTGACACCACTGTCATGAAAGTGGGACCTTGCTCCTGGTTTCAGTTCCTTACCCTGACTCCCCCATTGACTTCACCTCTGGTGGTCCCATTCCTACCTTATGTCGCCCCTAGTCACAAACATAGATAAATGGCACATTTAAACTTGACTTCAAGGTGAGAGAATTTCAAGGTACAATTAATTGCTGTTAGGAGACATGGTGGTTGTAAAATCTGAGTTTTCAGCTTGGTTTTCAAGACTTTTGTCTTTTCTCAATCCACCTTTCCATGGTCCTCATGAGTCTTAATTGAATGCAGTCATCTGCCATCTAGCACAAGATAAGCATATTAAGTTAGTAGGTCTCAGGACTGTCTGAAGCACTTATATACTACTTCGTTTAACCATTCCGACAACCTAGTACTATTACTATCCCCTTTAACAAATGAGAGAGCTGAGGCAAGAAAGGTTATATTATCTTGCCCAAGAACCCACAGTTACTAAGTGGTAGAGATAGTATTTCATCCTGGGCAGTCAGGTTCCAGAGCCCACATACTTAATCACTCCATTACATTGTCTGCCTATTTTTCTGTACCTTTATCATTAGAGTATTCTCTGAACTATTCTAGTCATCCACCAAAAGCATACATCTGTCTAATCCGGAAATATTTCTTAGGTGCTTACCAGGAACAAGGCACTGTAAGGTCATAAAGATAAACCTGCAGGGGCCGGCCCCATGGTCTAGTGGTTAAGCTCGTGTGCTCTGCTTCAGCGGCCCAGGGTTTTGCCAGTTCAGATTCTGGGCACAGACATGGCACCACTCATCAGGCCATGTTGAGGGGGCATCCCACATACCACAACTAGAAGGACCCACAACTAAAATATACAACTATGTACTGGGGGGATTTGGGGAGAAAAAGCGAAAAAAAAAAAAGAGAGAGAGAGAGAGAGAGAGAAACCTGTAAATACAGTGCCGCTGCCCTCCATGAAGTTTAAAGTCAAGTTTTGGAATTGAGAATTTAGAAGACAAGGTCAATACAATTCTATCAGAGATAACACCTATGACTCCCAATCCTGGCAGGGAGACAAAAACACTTTCTCTCTTTATTTCATCTCTCTCACAACTGAAGGTTGACCAGAAGTTAGCCAGTGAAAGGTCTTTGGGGCAGAGAGAAGAACATGTCCATGAGTGTGAACAGAAAGAACACTTAGCATATTCCTGTAAAGCAATGGGCTGGGAGTGGGGTGGGAATGACACGAGGTAAGGCTGGAGGCGACAGCACATATCACCTCACAAAGGTATTCCTTTTATCTTGAGCAAACAGGGAACCACTGAAGGACTGAGCCATTTTAATTAAGAACAACAACTAGAACTATGCTTTGGGAAGATAATTTTGATTATATATCACTTTCCACCTTTATAATATCAGTTTCCACCTTTATTATATTACCATTTAACCAAGTTCTCTATCCGAACGTCGAAAACAGCAAATCTCTCTCGCTCCTTCCCTTATTAAGTCTGTAGAACTTCACAAATGATTAAAAATAATTGCCCTTGGGGCTGGCCTGGCAGCATAGTAGTTAAGTTCTCATGTTCTACTTCAGCGGCCCAGGGTTCACAGGTTCAGATCCCGGGTGCAAACCTACACACCACTCATCAAGCCATGCTGTGGTGGTATCCCACACACAAAATAAAGGAAGATTGGCACAGATGTTACCTCAGGGCCAATCCTCCTCACCAAAATAATAATAATAATAATAATTGCCCTTGAAAGGGCATTTTCTCAAAATTCTGCAATAAAATAAATTTGCTTCTTGCTCCCAAACTCCTTTCTTCATCTTTTTCTTTTGGTTTCACAAAGCAGAAATAGAACACAAAATGAGTAGAATGAGAAATTGCTGCTTTGGTTGTGATGAGTGGAAATATTATTATGTTTAATGTTGTTCTCCTGGAATGTTTTACTTTTTAGGAAAACATTATTAAATAGCTAACCAAATATGCCAAAAGTCAAAGCATGTTAATATAACTCAGTTCAATCACCTAAAACTTGTATGAAATTCAAGCTTTTAATGGCATTAAAACTTCATCCCTTGACATTCTTTCTACCCTCAATTTTAGAACACCATACTCCTAGGCCTTCTTTGGGCTTCAGAAATCACTTCTGCACTGCCTTTTAACGACCTCACTTTTTGCTTTTTTGTTCTGTATGAGTCATGTAGACAAAAGAATATATCATGTACATATATTCATATATTTATTTACATCTTAATAAAAACCATAGAATAAACACCAGTTTATCCATCATCCAGCATAACATATGAAAAATTAAAAACAACTTTGAAGGCCCTCTAATGATTCTTCCCACATCCCTCTCCCTCTTCCCAGGAGTATTCTTTTTTTTCTGTGTGGTTACAATATTTGTGTGGGAATCTCTAAGTAATATAACTTAGTTTGGACTATTTTGAACTTTGTATAAATGAAGTAAAAATACATTAAGGGTCTGCCCCACAGCACTTCTTGATCAAACAATAGGCTTCTATAAAGCTTAAGGACATTGTCCCTCAGCTGTCCAGCAGGGGCCCAAAAGAGGTTATCTTGAAGAGACTTGGCACACAGCTTTTATTAAATGAAATGAACCCCAATAAATTGTACAGAAGACCTACAGAGCTCTTATGAGTTATATATGCAGCAGTATCACTAACTTGACCTCAGAAGCATAGAGATAGCATAGAATCAGGAGAGGCCATGGACCCCCAGAACTTTACCCACAGGAAGCAAGCTGAGAGAGATGCTCAGCTACACACATATGCTACCTTTAATGAAAAGTGAAATATGGCTCAGGAAGTGGAAACAGGAGACCAGATAGCAGAGCTAGGAGCCATAGAGAATTATTCCCAGGCTTTGAGACTAAATAGAGGAACTTCCAATATTTGTCTGGCTGGATTTCAGAATTGTTATGAACCAGAGACTCCTTTGAGGCTCCTATTTTATCCCTTTTGAACAAGAATCTATAGCAGTTATACTGCGCCTGCCCCACCATTATGTGTTAGGGGTCTAGGAGGAAGATAACTTGCCAGTTTTGTCTCACATGTCTACAGATCAGGAGGAACTGTACTCAGCGAGCCTTACTTAAGGAACTACACCAGGAAGCCCTAGTTATACCTGGTCTTGGTTTAGAGACAAGATGCTGGGCTTTAAGCCAACGCTATAATAGAATGAGAGAGGGCCTTTGGAGGGGCTGAGTGTATTTGCATGTGGGAGGGACATGAGTCCTGGGGGCCAGAGGATGGACTATGGTAGGCAGCCACTTAGATGATTTCCAATAATACTTGCTTTTTAGTACCCCTCTGTAATCCCCTTGAGTATAGGCTGTACTTTGTGACTCTCTTCTAATTAACAGAATATCGTAGAAGAGATGGATTGTTGCTGCCAAGATTAGGTTATAAAATAACTGCGGCTTCCTTCTTGGGTTGGTTCTCTCTCTCTCATTGTGTCTCTCTCTGTGCCTCTGTCTTTGTTTCTCTTTCTCTCTCTCTCAAATTGCCTGTTGAGGGACCAAGGCCTGCCAATAACCATGTGGGTGAACTTGGAAAGAGATCACCTCCCTCCAATTTGAGCCTTTCAATGAGACCACTGTCCCAGCCTACAGCTTAACTGCAACCTAATGAGATATCTTGAGCCAGAGACACCTAGCTAAGCTTCTCCCATAATATTCCTGATCCACAGAAGCTATAAGATATTAAATGTCTGTTGTTTTAAATTGTTACATTTTGGGCTAATTTGCAATGCAGCAATAAATAATTAATACATATTTTGTTGTGTGGCAATACAAAACTAATATATACTTACCTCAGATCCTCAGATAATGATGTTCTCGATTATCTAATTCCAAAGTCTGGGTGGTTTATCAGCCAAGACCAATAATTCTCTAAGACTAATTCCTAAGTTTCTGAACCAGCCAGGATGGAGAACCAGACTTTATACAAAAATTGATATTCTCAGTGATAATTGCTTAAAGAAAAAGGACTGTAGCAGTAACAATAAAGTGATAATTACAGTAGTCCTTACATTTATATAGGGTTTCAGAGTTTACAGAGCAATTTCACATAAATGACCTATTTTTATTTTCAGAAATGACTCTATGAATTTGATTATTATAATTTCAACTTTAAAAATGAATAAGTGGATAGCAGAAACGTTAGAAACAGGCCCAAACTCATCCTCTAATAAGTGGCAAAACAAGCCTTGAGGTTTTGCCTTCTGACTCCATAATCCGCCCTTACCACATCTCTGGAGTCTTTCTGATTTGGCATAGGTGTGGGACAGTATGTGATTGTATAGACCCAGAAGAATAATTCTAAAACACCAGATGTAATTTGGTATCTTATAATTATGAGTAAAACATCTCTGATAATATACTAGCTTACCTAAGTTAAAGTGGCTGATAATAAATGATTCTATTGCATAACAAAATGTTCAGGCTTTATTAACAGACTAAATTATTACTGGATGAACACTTTATTTCACTATCAATAGCCTTGATATAAAAGAAAGAAAGCAATTTCACATTCAGAGCTGTGATGATTTGTTTCTGACTATAAAATTGGATGTGTCTAAAGATATGATAAAAATCAGATTGCATCTTCTCTCATTTTTTGCCACTACAGTCATTCTAAAATATTCAGGGCTCCAATTTGCCTCAACTTGCAGAAGGTATTGAAAGTAATTTCCTGTAAATAAAGAGGACACAGCGGATTATCTCTATCACATACATCAAAATAGTATAGTATTCCATTCTCAAGTTTTAAAATAGACCTAAGAGACCCTGAGGATTTGTGTAGGAGGGAATTAAAAAAAAAAAACAAGAGAACACACCTCAAGACCAAAAGAAAGGTGTTTTCTCCAGCAAAACTTTCTAGATACCACTGTTAGGATTTTAACTCCCAATCATTTCAGGAGACAGGTAAGCAAAAATTTCTTCTATTTGGTTTACATTTCCCACCCACCAAGGACTTATTTTTAATTTATTTTTCACGGATTTGTTAACAGTAATTTTGAGATAGAAGTATAAATGTAATTTTATTTTTTCCTGATAAACCTACAAAAGTTATTTTCATGAAACAAAAATTGATACTTCAAGTCTTTTAAGATATCTTTTTGAAATTTTTCAAATTGGAGAAGTTTGCATTTATGAAAGCTTTCAGATGCCTAGTGAAAACTTGAAAATTCATTCAGTTAAGACAGTTCTGCTTATACAGCACTTTTAATGAACAAACTTTTGTATTTTTCTTTGAATGTTTTAAAACCAGAGATATTTACATAAAAATAGAATCTGCATTTTTAAGACTTCATCTGTTCTTCATTCTTCTTTACTCAAAATCGTGATACTTTGTTCACAATGTCATAATCCTTTCCATGGGAGCAAAATCTCGTGTATTAAGGCTCATTATGATTTCAAGTGAAAAATAAGTACGGGCAGCAAATAAATTCTTTTGGGAAAAAAGCTTTGTTTATAAAAGAATTTCACAGCATAATGGTCAACATTTTACTCCTTTTTTTTCAGGAGATATCCAACACATTTTACACTTCTAAAGGCAATATGGAATGTCTAATTAAATGAATAATGACATCATTTTAGAATCTTCCATGGGAGAACCTTAATCCTTGGTACTCTAACAAATTATCATCCCCTTTCACAACTGAAAAAAGGAATTACTTTAACTCTCAGCAAAAAAAATTCTGATGAAGATGTCGTCTCTTTGAAAACTTTAAAGGACATATGCTAGACTGATTGATGTTTTAAGCATACAGATGAGATTGGATTTTTCTGTATGTCTGTGTATAACACACATCAGATCACACCAATATCTTTCTTAAAACTCTTCAATATCTCTCCTTCTAGAGATATTGTCTTCTAGATATTTATCTCAAGACAAAGTCTGAATTCTTCTGCATGACAGGTATACAAGCACCTTCATGTTTTGGTCCCTGAATATCTAGCATCACTTCTCACCTCCATCCTTCTCTTCTTCCAATTTCCTTTCCTATCCACACACTCACAGGTTTTTAACACTGCAAACACTATCTCATCTTCAATAGCTTTTAAAGCATTTATTACTTAAGAAATTGTTCTTTCCCCACCCCCCACTTTGCTCACCTGGCAAACACCTTCCAAAACTTAGTGGGAATTGTCACCTTTTCCTGAAGTATTTCTTGATCCTTAGGCGGAATATGTTATTCCCTCTTCTGGATTCCCAAAACTTTGTTCAATAATAGTATTTAACAAACTGAATTTTAATTATTTGTTTCTCTACTTATCTCTCCCTACTAGAAAGTTCCTTGAGGTCTGTGTCTCTAGGACATACCAAATAGATGATACAAAAGATGTTTATTAGTTGAATGGATGAAGGAAGGAAGAAAAGGTGGAATGTCTGACTTCTCAGCAGAATATATCTAGTTACTCTAACTAGAGATCAGACTTGTGACCCAAATTCTGCTACAATGGTAAGGAAGAAATGATACTTTATGACTTTGTATATTTCCTTATATGACTATTAAAATGATAATATGTTGTGTAAAAGCGAAAGAGTATGTGAAGTTCCCCAAAGGATAGACATTATCATAGCCAACATTTAATGAACTCATTTTTATATAGTAGGTATGATCAACATTATCCCATATAATTGTCAAAGAAATTTTACAAGGTAGATTACCATTAGTTCTACTTCCCAGGCAATAAAATTGATGCACAGAAAGAGGGTCACAGCTAATAATTAGGGAAGAACTGGAACTACACTCTCGGTCTGTCCTTCTTGGTGCCAAGTTTTCACTGCTACACTGGAAGTCACCAGATAAATTAGAAAATAAAAAGCATTGTCTATAATTTATGTATCATAAAAATGGTTGCATGAATACTGCATTATAAAAATGACAAAATAAAATTTCCCCAAACATGAGTTATTCAAGCCATACCTTTCTTTGATAAATTGGACAGAGCCACAGCAGGCAGCAGACAGCAAGATAGAACCTCACTTACACCCCTGATTACAGTGTTACCTGAAACAAATCTGCCTGTCCCTAAGTATTGCCAGGAAACAACGTGCATCACATCACTTGCTACCTAGCCAACCTCCTAGAACTGCTGAGTAAAACACTGAGTTCATTTTCATGATGCTTTTTGGATATTCAAATTAAGTATTTAGATTCAGATAAATATAAACAGTAATTATTATTAACGATAATGCTATTTTATCTTGCAAAAGAAAATGTTTGCTACTTTAACAGGAGTTTCATCCCAATGATTACTTCCTTCCCTACAATTCCATTCAGGTGAATATTTCTTCTAAATGACTTGCACATAGACAAACCTTCTAAAGTTCAACTCAAATTTATGCATCTCTGACATATAAACAGACACAATAGCTGCCATTAGATGACAACCTTAAACATCGCTCAGAAATTCCCTGCACACAAATATCCTCCAGGCAGATAAATGGCTTTTGCAGAATCTCTTTTCTAGCAGGAAAACTACAGTTTATTTTGCCTCATTACGATCATAGCTTGTAAATGTGAAGGAAATCATAAACATCATGTACCCGGTGGTGCTCAAAGGGTGGTCTCCATATTAGCAGCGTTAGCATGGCCTGGGAACCTGTTAGAAATGCAAATTCTTGGGCCTCCACCAACCTACTGAATCGGAAACTAGGGAGTGAGAGCCACAGATTTGTGCTTTAATAAGCTCTCCAGGTGAATCTGGTACATCCCAAAGCTCCAGAACCATTGACTTACCCCTGCTCCTCTTTCCCGGGTGAGGAAACTGAGGCCTTAGGTTCTGTAATTAACCAAGTTAATCAGACCTAGATATAATAATTTCTTGTACAAAAGCCAGTAAATTCTCCTATTCCTAATTCCCCCCTCACTGACTACTAGAGCAGTCAAGCCTCGAGGGCCACAATATAGAGAAACCATTGTTGGTTTTCTGGATCTCAGTGCATTTTAAAGCCTTGAGGTCTAGACATACAAATGGAAAACAACTACTGAGCACTTTTTCAATTAAAACTAGAGAATCGCTTCACTAAGAATCTCCAATTCTGATAATTGCCCCATATATCATCTCTACTATTGATTTATTCAAAATGAACTATTTTAACTTCCCTATAGAATCAAAGAGCAAAGAAAAAATTTCCCCTTTCTTAAATTTGACCATTTCCCCTTGACACAACCCATCTAGGAAACCTATATACAACAAAGATTATAAAAGTTAGGACCTTGGCATGTGTGGGAATTTCAATGTGTTGGGGCAATTTGGAAAATCTGGATCTTTGGGTTATCTGGTTTGAGCCCTTACCCCATCTTGATTCCCAGTTCCAGTGTGGTCAACAACCCTGTCACTCTCTCTGCATGCTTATCTAATCTGAAAACACTTGTCCCCTTATTGGGGTGGAAGAGGAAAATTTTTCCTCGGTGACTATCAGCATACCAAGAGCTTCACCAATGTTCCATACGGATTCCCACATATGCTCAGGAGTACATTTCCAATGTAGATCTCAAAGAAAGTAGAATTTGTATGTACATCTAATTTTGCTCAAGAATGAAGAGAATGTATCCTTCCACTCATTCAAGGAAAATGTTACTTCTAGAATTAGAGACTGTGACTCAAGTCAAAGTATACATGAAAGGAGGAAGCCTGATAAGAATTGCCCTATGACAGCTCCTCTTTTCAGATTTTCCAACTGCTTCTCTAGTCTCCTGAAATTCCTGTGTCTCTGTCCAGGTACCGCATATTCAGTGTCTGATTATTTCCTGTCTTGGTCAGGCATCTATGTTTGAAAGATAATGCTTCTTATTCTTAAGAAGATCCCATGTACTCTCATAACGAGAATGTGTGCTTAGTGTTGTATGAAGATATTAATGCTTCCTGAGGACTGATCTTTGTCTTCTAATTTCAACCACCTGGTGTATCAGTACATTAACTAAACTCTTACTAATTCTCCTAAGGCTAATAAACATTTCCTCATCCCCAGGATTTATTTGTTTACAGTATTTTAAATTACTAGAGATCATAAAGAATAACCCTTCATCTCCCTTATTGCCATGACCTTTCAGAATGAGGAGAGCTATAAAATTTAAAAAAAAAAAAATTCCACCTTTGCTGCAGCATTTCAAGCCTTTATGACAGTGTCTGGCTCACGGTTTTCTCAACAGCTTGCTGCTTTCCTAATGACCCCCTTTTCCATTTTATTTCCTCAAATCCATTTATTCTCAGGTCTGCAAGGGCATATACTCTTTCTTTCTCTCCAGATACATCATACCAGTTTCCAGAGATTAAATAATATCTAATCACAAACTGAAAGAAATAATTTAGTAAAAGACTGCCTGTTGGGAGGCACTCACCCAACAGCTCTGGCCTCAGACACTCAGAAAGTCATCAAGTTCAGGGACTTTCCTTCCCAGACCTACAGTCTGACACAGGCTCATCGCACAGGAACAGTAGATGGCAATTCACTCTGGGAACAGCATTTGTTACCACGTTTACACAATATTAAGAACTAATAGTGGCAGCCTTTATTATCGTGCTCCATGAATTACTTACATAACGTGGGGTTGTCGTTGCTCAATTTGTTAAAAGTCATTGATAACATAGACAGGAAAGCCATTAAGAGAAAAACCTCAGACCAATGGTAGACTAGGCTAGCTTTAAAAATTATACCACCTCCTAACTTTATACACAGGCCTTTGTATTTTGTCTGTCTGTGTATAGGAAAAACACTGTGTTTCACCTTTACTCAAGAATTCTGGCGCCAGGTGTGTGGGGTTTCTTCCCACACCAAGCAATTCTCTGTGACATCAGCTGGGTGTCCTACAATTTAATTCAGTTCTGACACTAACTGGAGTTAGCGCAGACCCCACAAGTTAAGGCTCAGTCAAACAAGACAGCCCCCCACTTCAGATGCCAATCACAAGCAGTAGACCCTCAGGTTACACACAACTTCTGTCTGACTTGGCTACAAATCAGAGGTTCCCACAATCCCCTCTGTGGATTCGATCATTTGTTAGAACAACTCACAGAACTGAGAGAAACACTTACTTAGGTTTACCAGTTTATTATATAATAAAGGATCTGATAAAGGATATAGATAAACTGCCAGATGAAGAAATGCATAGGGCAAGATCTGGAAGGGTCCTGTGCACAGGAGCTTCTGTCCCCGTGGAGTTGGGGTGAGTCACCCTGCTGCCAAAAATACTTTTGGAATTTTTACGGAGGCTTCATCCTGTAGGCATGATGGATCATTAACTCAATCTCCAGCTTCTCTCCCATTCCTAGAGGGTGGGGTGGTAAGGCAGAAAGTTGCAAGTTTCTAATCATGACTTGGTCTTTCTGGTAACCAGCCCCTATCCTAAAGCTATCCAGGAGGCCACCAAAGTTACTTCATTAGAAGAAAAGATGTTCCTATCACGCAGGGAATTCCAAGGGATTTAGGAGTTCTGTGTCAGGGATAGGGGTCAAAGAGCAAAGAATAGAACAAAAGATGCTCTCAGTGCTTTTATCACTTAGAAAATTACAAGGGTTAGGAGCTCTGTGCCTGGAACGAGGGGCAAAGACCAATATCTATCTATCTATCTATCTATCTATCTATCTATCTATCTACATATATATAGGCATATTCATAAACCAATATAATAGATAATATATTTTCTATTATTTCACAGTTTGATTATTGGAATTACCACATTTTCTAATCAATGAATTTCTTGTTTTGAATTGCTCTGTAGTTTTCTGTAATATTCCCATTGGCTTCCATTTCTGCCAAGTGAGTCTATAGTCTTTGCTATATTTTTCACACTTTTCACCTTTATTCACACACAAGACTGCTGGCACCAGGTGTGTGGGTTTTTTTCCCACACCAAGCAATTCTCTGTGACATCAGCTGAGCGTCCTACAGTTTAATTCAATTCTGACACTTTCCTTCACTGGGAGTTAGCCCAGACCACACAGGTTAAGGCTCAGTCTTAGCAGCAGATTCAAGAAATGCTTTCAAATGCCAAGTCTCTCACAAACACAATATATTATCCAAATTCACAAAACGAGGTATTCATTATACTGGAGACTCCCTGTGGTTACACTTCTTTTCATTCATTTGTAAATAAGTTTTAGGGTTGAAATATGCCATCCACTGAACTAAACTCTTGGGGAAACAAAGATGAATTAACCGTGGAATCTATTTTATGCTATCAGCTATATTTTAAAGGATGGGTCAAACTTAACATGGTTTCGTTGCTGATTAACTTGAAATTTTTGTTTTGTTTCATTATCTAGAACTGAATATCTTTCCAAAAGAAATATATTTGAGGGATTATAAGAACTATCCATACAGCGTCAGAAATGAATGACCCCTCAAAACTTCTCATTTCCAAATAATCCCCAAAAGTCACTCATTGCACTTTTATTAAAAGAATAAATCACTAGTGTCTTTTTTAAAGGAAGTTATGGGTACGAGAACCAGTCCTCTGCAGAAAATGCTAGTCTTTGCTGTCCCACCTCTCTGCTTCTGTACTTTCCCTGGCCTCCTCAGGGACCCCGCTGTGTTCACTAAAGCAGAGGTACACCGGGGAGGGCGCCCCCCCAGACCTCCCTATTTTGGCCCCTCACAGGATCTTCCACCTGCCCCCACCATGAGCCAGATTAATGCAGATGAATTTGAGTTTCCTGCTTAGGTTAGAACATACCATCTGTACTCTAATGAGACAATAACTTTTAACTCGCAAATTTGTCACTCCTCCCAAAGAATTTACTTGTAACTTAAAGATGCAATTCCTTAAGTGAAAGAATTGCTCTGGATGGGAAATTAAGCCCTCTGTCATATCAGCAAATGAGATATTTGAGGATGAGGAGGTCTTTCAATGTTCAAGTGAGATCAGCTTCCAGGGCCCTGGTATGTGTCTACTCTCCCTCTCCACCTTTCCAGCCCCTATGATCTTTAAACACCATCTCAAGTTCCATCTCCTCCATGTGCTTTTCCCAACCACTTCAGCCCTGAAATTATATAAGACTGTGAGCCTGCACTTTGAGTTGTGTGAAGGCTATGTTCTATGTCATTCATCCATTCATTCAACAGATATTTACTGAGCCCCTAGTTTGCGCTGGGCACTATAACAGGAGCTGGAGACACAGTAACAGGTACTGTGATAGGTAATGAGGATTTAATGCTGTAAGATGCGTCCCTGTAAGCTTTCAGTCAATTAAAACCAGAAATAGTTAAGCCTATGAGAAATTAGAGAATAAGGACCTGTAATTCCAAGATTTGATATTGTACTTCATTTTAAAATTCATGTTATAATATCACAATAGAATGAAGTAGCCTTACTAAAATTTTTACTCACAGATTAAAATGTAATGAGACTGGTTGAAAGTTAGCCAAAATGACATTAATTAAATGCTGCAAGAAACAATGCATGTAAACTGCTTAGTCCTGTGCCTGGCACATTGCAATCTATCATAGCTGCAGGTGCTGTTTTTATTGTTGATCCAATTCTCAAATTCCGCAATTCTATAGAAATTCCTGATAATCACTGTCAACTTGATGAATGATCATCAAACTCCAAGCCGTTGTAGAAGTTCACCCTTCGAGGGAAAATTATCAGGACAAACTTTCAAAATTTTAATTAACACATCCATTTATTTGACAAATATTAAAACCATATGCCAGGCATTGGGAATATAAATATGATTAGTTACATCCCTGCCCTCAAGGACTTCACAGTCTAGCTGGGGGGACATACAAGGAAACAGATAATTTCAAAATCAGTAATTGTTAAACTGGTTGTCTCCTGTGAGTGCACAGAAGAGAGACTGCCTATCTCTGTTCATATAAGAGATAAGATATGAGTTGGTCTCATGGGCATTCTAGGCAGATGGACTAATAAAGGTGCAGAATAAGAAAACAAGCCAGGAATGATCATGAATTGTTCAGACAAATGTTAATAGTAAATCTGGTACTCAGGCTACATGTGACTAAGTTGCCTATAAAAATATATAATCTCTGAAGGCTGGGCAGGTGGGAGGTACCAGATTATGAAGGGCCCATATGCCATGCTCAGGGACTTGTGCAATAGACAATAAAAAACAATTAATATTTTTCACCCCTTCTCTTCTCAAAAATTATCCCAAAATAATAAGAACAAGGAACAAAAATATGACTCTATGTTCAATGAAACCGGAAACATTTGTAGTACCAAACTACAGCACATAAAGCCTGACCTCATAGAGGAATGGCAGATAAACTTGCATAGCAGAGAAAGGTCAAGCCAAACTGCCAGCAGAGGAGCATATTGACAAGAAGCAGGCTGGTTCACTCTGGGAAACCCAAGAGATGCTGAGGATTTGAGGGAACCAGGTACGCAGACGTCAGCAGGGTAGGTGCAGAGCTGAAGATAAGCCAGTTTGTATAAAAAGCACATTGAAAACCTTTCAAATCCACACAAGGTTTAGCCACTATCCCTCAAACATAGGAAAAGAGAGGTATATATCCTGGAGAATTTGAGCCAGAGAGATTCCTGAGTCTGAGACTCCACACATGCAGAAGAGCAAGGATGAGGCAAAGGCATCACATGCTCATGAACAATATGAGCGATGGGACATTCCGGATGCCTTTTGCTGCCGTGCTACAGAACGAACTTACACCACTACTTACACCAACACAAATACTCAGAAGGACATGACTGGGCAGGTGGTTGGAGGGCACTGCTCTGGAGAAATGTAGCCTCCCTGGAGAAAATACTTGCAGATCTGGATAAGGAAGTCTCCAGTGAAAAGCCGGAATCCTCTGCCATTCTAGAGCAAAGCCAACCTTTCGACCATGCCTTGCCCCAACACTCAGAACCTCCAATCATCTTTTCAATGTTTACTCTTAAGTAGGTATAGACACCAATGATACCCAGACATTTCAGAGAAGTCTGCAACATAAAATACAGGGACAAACATAAAAAGTAACTTAAAAGAAATATTGGTAAAGCAAGGGTGAGAAGAAATCATCAAATAGGCTACAATTAATATTCTCAGAAAGGTAAGGAAAGAGCAGATGTTAAATACAAAAAATAAAAGAAAGATATTGTAAAAGGGAAAAATAGCTCTTAGAAAAATTAAAAATAAAAGAGCCAAAACCAAGAAATGAATTCTAATTATGGATTGAACAAGGGAGTGAAAGAAATAGTTTAGAAAACAGAAATAGAAAAATAGAGGCAAAAAGGACAGAAAATTGAGGAATTTTTATCTAGGATATCCAGCACACAAACAAATAGCAGTGTCAGAGAGAAAAAAGAGAAGAAGAAATGATGACAATTATTTCCCATCATTGAAAGGCACCAGTCACCAGATAAGGAAGTTATGTGAACAAAGAAAAAGGTGGTTGTTTGGAGCCACTGAGTTTTTGGGTGATTTGTTTTATGCCAAGCAGGTAATGATTACCCAGCCTAGGTCATGGTCTATACTCCAGCTGCCCAGGGTGGAAGGTGGTCCCTGCCCTCCATGGAGTTATGCATTATATAATTCACCATTTTTAAGAATAGGGTTTGCTCACAATTCTGTGGATCAGCAATTTGGGCTGGTCTCTGCCAGCATCTCACACGGAGCTGCCATCATCTGGCTACTCAACTAGGGCTGGACGGAATAAGATGACCTTGTCCACGTCTGACAATTAGCTCTGGCTGACAGCTAGACACATGTGAGCAGCCCACCCCTGGTTTCTTTACATGTAGCAGAAAAGTTCCTAGCGGCAGGAAAGGGCAAGCCCCAGTGCACAAGCACTTTTTAAGCCTCTGCTTGTTGTATCCCATTGGCCAAGGCAAGTGTCATGGCAAGGGTAAGGATCATTGTGGGGAAGACTACACAAGGGTAGAGTAAGGGGAGGAAAGATTCACTGGGGACGTTACTGTGACAGTCTATCATCTTAGACCAAACAGACAGAGCTGCCCAGAACTTTGGATCTAAACTGAGTAGCTTAAAGGAGAAAGGATAGTGAAGAATATTTTTTACGATGTTGGCTTGACTCTCATAAACAGCCTAATCTTAGCATTTATAATTATTTTCAGCTATATATTTATTTAGGCACTTAAGTTTTTAATATCTGTCTCCTGCTCTAGATTGTAAACTCCATGAAGACAAAGACCATACCTCTTTTTTTTTTTCTTTTTTACCTCTTTCATCCCAGAAAGCGGCAAAGTGCCTAGCCATTGCTTTGTAAATAAAGTGATGGAGTAACAAATGTACCCACAGAAACAGGCAGATTTTAGGGTCCATGATAGCATCAAAGACAGACAGAACCAGGAGGTAGACAGCTATTTAGTTATTTTAGCACATGGGTTCATGTGAGGAGTAAATCAGTCATTTATATATCTCTCACATATGGAGATTCAATAAAAGTTTGTTCAATATGAATATAACAAAACAAAATTGTGCCCTCCGATCCTGGGTAGTACCTTGCTCTCTGTCCTGTTGAGAGGCTTCCAAAACTGTGTGAATGTCCCTGTATGCACAGATGTTTCATTGTAAGAGCAGTTCTCAAATTCTTCAGTCCAGGACCACTTTACACTTTTAAAAATTATTGAGGATCCCAAAGAGCTTTTGTTTGTGTGGGTTTTATCTATCAATACTTCCCTGATTAGATATTTCGACTGAGAGCTTTTAAATATTTAATTCTTTAAAAAATAACAATAACAAACTCATTACATGTAACAATAACATATTTTTATTAAAAAAATAATTTTATGTTTTCCAAAACAAAGAAAATTTAGTGAGAAGAGTGGCATTGTTTAACATCTTTGCAAATCTCTTTAATAGCTATCTTAGCAGAAAAAAACTGGCTTCTCATTTTACATTCAGGTTGTTGCAATATCATGCATCATGTAGCCTCTGGAAAATCCCACTGTGTAGTGATGAGAGAAAGAAAGGGAAAAAGTGAAACAACATCTTGTATTAGCATGAAAATACTTTTGAGCTTGTCGATTCCCTGAAAGAACCTTGAGTGTTTGTCAGACGTTTGTCAAGTGAAAGCAGCGAAACGTTTTCCTCTAAAGTTGATGGCATCTTCAAGGTAATGCAACCCCAAAGTGCCATCCATTTAGAACCCTAGGAAACAAACTGAACTGTTGGGATTTCTTAGTACCAAACAGAAGACCAGTCTGAAAGGTCTGTTAATATTAATGAGTCCATTACTGAGTGAAACAAAATTGGACTTTCTTAATGGATTCCTCACATACATTGTGAGCTCTTTTTCCGTCCTTTGAGCAACTGTATAAACTCAGTGTTGTTTCCATTCTCTCCTTTTAACTCTTCTAAAAACAGAAAAGAGCTCTCCAGATAGCTCTCGTCTCTTTAGATACAATCATAGTCTTATATTTATTATGAAGAAATAACTAAAATTTCTTGGGTGTTTGATATGTTTCAGGAAATGCTCAGTGTGTTTTATTGCATTATTTTATTTAACCCTCAAAACTAATCTCTGAGGTAGGTACTATTCTCATTATCACTTTATAGATGGGAAAACTGAAATCTACTAAGATTAAGTAATGTGCCCAAGGTCATACAACTAATAAACAACAAATCTCAAGCTTTAACTACTGTTCCATACAGCTTCCCTATTCATGAGTATGGTGATGGTATTATTTTCTACTGTTTTTCATTTTAACCATACAGTTTTAATTATAGTTTTAAATGACTTTTGAGGTCTGGTCTGAGAAACTAAACTTGTTTTCAGAATTTTACTAATGTTAAAGCGTGTACCCAATTCTACATCCCCCATGTAAACAGACATTTGGACCACAACACATTCCTGCACTCACTGCTCTGCTTCATTCCAAACAGTTCCTTCTAGATCATTCCTAAAACCAAAGCACCTCCACTCATGTCATTTCTTTGGTCATCCTTGCCTCTCCTATTTGAATTTGTTCAGCATTACTGAAGACAGATTGAAAACCAGCCTGACAGTGATGGTGAAGAATCTTCCAATAGCCTGATTGCCAATATTATCAAGGATCCGGGACAATCTTGTGGCGTGTGTCACACTTATTCTCTTCTTTTCAGAAATCCTGTCAGTAACAACTTTCTGCAGACCACTGTGACTTAGAAAATAGCCACTCTATAAACTGTGTAGAAATGAATAGCAGATGTGTGCTAGCAGCCCTGGGAAATTCAGAAGTGTCAGTTTAATATCCTGGGTGTTGCTGGCTGAACCTGAAAAGTCAATTCAAGTTATAAAAATTTCAGTAGATTGCCACAAATCCCTGAATGTTCTCTTCAGTTCAAGTGGAGCAAAGGTAACGGGCCACAGGAGAGAAGCAGGGAAAAAGTAATGGATCCCATCTCACTAATTGAGAGCTGGCTCTTGAAAAGGATAATGATACTAAAGACCCTATTTCCCCCATAACCCCTAATTTTAGGGTAGCAAAAATATACATGAGCCATCACACACTCCACTTTCATCACAGGCAAGTCAGATCGGAATCATAGAAATGTTATTTTCTTCTATTATAGCTTTACTTACACCAGATAAAGTATGCAATTTTTGCCTCTTGGATTATAACCTAGTTGCCAAGCATTTTAATCATCAACTATCTGTACTACAAACAGGACTGTCACTGACTCAACTTTTGAGAAAATTACAAGAGCAACTTAACTTAAATAATAGAAAAATGTGCTTTTTTTCCAGAAACTGTTCTTTAGCTTAATCCTTGGATCATTATACATTGGTTTTGTCAGTTGAATCACTTACTGTTAATATAATTCCATAGAAAACATACTCACTTATTACCAAAAAGTCACAACCATATTATTTGGGCATGAATGTCCCCAAAGAACTTAGCTTTCATGAAGTATACAGGAACATGAGAATAGCCAAAGCATTTCTCACTTCAGTTAAGTGATTAACTAAATGTACTATCACTGAGGTGATATTATGGTTTTCTAACATAATGCAGTGTTTCAGCTGATGCCTACACTGAGTACTTAAGATTAGTTTGTTCACTTATTTATTATACAATCATTTAATAAGCATCTACTCTGTAGCAAACAGTGTACCAGATGCTGTACCTATGAAGATTGACGGGTGTTGGTCCTTTCCCTCCAAAGTTCACAGTCCCTACATGTGAAGAAATTAAATACAACATAGAGGGATATATTTTATAACAAAACAATGTTCGGATCATATATGGGATTACTGATCAAGAATATAAACCATGCACAGAGAGATTAGGAGTTTCAAAATTTTTTTTTACATGTTCTTCTGAACTCAAATCAAGTTCTTTTACCAGTTGGTTTATTTTATTCTAAAACAAAACGTCAAGTGTTATCAATATCATTTGACTATCTATCCATAAACAGATGCACTAGGAATGAAGGCAGCATGCCCACTTGAAGAATCTGTCCTAATAATAATAATATTGTTGTTGTTGTTGTCACAAACACTCTGTGAAGAGGTCAGAAACATCTCCATTTTACAGATGGGCAAAGGGTAATGCAATGTGATTAAATAATTGCCAAACATTGAACTGCAGTAAATGCTCTACCTAGGATGGAAACTGATTCCTGAGCCGAAGATTTTCCTGCTGCGCTAGACTCCCCTGTCAATTAATCTGCCCAACAAAGCCATCAGAAATGTGTTCTACATACATCCTCAAACATGCATTTCAATGATTTAACCAGAAGCAGAGTTGAAATATTTGAGCATCTAAAAGATAATATCTCCTTTGTGGGAAGACTGACAGCATAGAGATGCTGATGGCTAATAGTAATGAATAAGAGTGGGAACTACAACGATTATGTGTGTTGCATTTGAAGCCTTACATGACTGACTTCAAAGCTGTTTCCCGGTATGTTCCTGTCATGTTCCTATATGTGCATTTCATTATGATACACTGTGAAATGAATTTATCTTCCAAGGAAGAAAAAGAATAGAATAAGAAGTACTGCAATCATAATTACTTGACTGTAAATGGCAAATCCAATGATCCAGTAATCTAGTACAATGGGAAAATTAATGTTGTCAGTTGCATACGGGTAAAAAGCTAAGATCATGTGAGTCCTGAGAAGCAACAGGACATGGAGGTTAAGGGTTGAAGTCCTGAAATCAGATTGCTTGTGCTCTATCCTGGCCTCTAGTGCATAATTGTTGCATAATTTTGGGAAATCTTAAGTTCTCCGTGTCTTACTTTTATCATTTATAAAAGAAGAATAGTAATAATAGTGCCCACCTCAAAGGGCTGTTATAAGAATAAAATGAGTCAGTACTTGTTGAAGGTTAGAACAGCGCCTGGCTCAAAATAGTGTTCCACAAATGTGTGCTATTGTACTAAACATAAAGTACAGTGTTATTACTGCAGCATTATTGTGTGATCTAATGCCATCTTGTTCAGAAAGAATACGTAATGTAAATTCGGCCCTTAAAATAGTTAGGTACACTTTGAATTAATTTCCAAGGAGCACTGCCAATTCTATTTGGCATTCTATTAAAAGAAAAAAAAAAGAAACTATTTTAGTCAGGATGGTCCTCACAGACTACTGCCTTCCATGATAAAGAGTTCTAGAGGGCTATACTCTATCCAATGTCAATCTGGAAAGATTCTCAAGCACTCCACTTTGGTTGTGCTGGACTGGATCCAGCTTTTTAGTGAATCATTTCTGAGGCTCCTGCTGTCTTCAAATTCAGGATAAACACTGAAGGATTCTGAAATTTGATTGAGCCATACCCAATTAAGAATGGTTCTCATTTCAGTCTTAGAAATGGACAGAAGCAGAGAGACGAGGGGTGCATGCAGTATGACAAGATGATTTCATTTTATATCTCCCTTTATTTCTTCCTCCAAACTGGTAAAGAGCATGATTTTCAAGGCCCTCTGCTTTTCTGTTCTTGTCAATGTCACTTCTGTCAATGTCCTCAAAGAGGTAATTAACCTCATACTGATAAGCAATTTTCTCCCAAGAGCATGCTTTACTAGCCCTCTCACAGCTATTATGCCCCGAACAGGGATCGTGTCCACCTCCATGTTCCCTTCAATACTTGTCAAGGCTTTGCAAATATTATTAGGTAATAACTTCTCATTAGCATTTCCTTCGGCTTTATGATGCTAAATTTAATTTTGCCATGATGCCAGCACATAAAATCAAGATATTACTTGCCAGGTCCATGGTTCCTTATGGTTCTAATAGATGTTATTTCTGTATTTTCTCAATGTCCCTGGCAACTCCCAGGATAACTTGTACGGAGGTGTTCAGCCCTACCAGTGTTGGAGGTGGGATACCATAACAAGGCCAGGAGCAAGCTTAAGCCCTAAGACAGTGTGACATTTCCTTCCAACCCCTTCGTACGCCACCATAATACCTATTATCAGTGGCAGGAGACATATTTTAGGGCAAAATGCTGAGAAAATCAGACAATTACCTAGCAAATGTGCCTAGAAATTACCTAGAAACTTGATTTCCATATTTGGCTTTTACGATTGTTGTTTTCTCTCCAGTTCTACCAGCTGCTTTAATTACTCTGTTAACATGTGAGTTACTACTGGGTCCTTGACATCTGCAATCCTTCCAGTTTTACAGATGGGATTCAAACTGTTTTAATAGTAATCCTTTATTTTTATTCCTTTAGGAAGTAAAAGAACAAGAATGGAATTTTAAGAAAGAGAACATGGATTTTATTTTTGGCTCCACTACTTATGCATTGCACATCCTTAGAAAAGTTATCCAACCTCTCTGAGCTTTGTGTCTCATCTGCAAAATTTGCATAATAATAATATCTACCTTACAGGGCTGGTATGAAAATAGAATGGACTATGCCTATAGAAAATTATTTGCAAATATTTGTAAATATTAAACACTTTTCCCCTACAAAAGGAAGAATTCTGGCATTGTCCTGACCTTTCACATGAGTGACGAGCCAAACAGCTACTTAAAGTACTAGGCCTGGAACATAATGCCCCAGATCTGGAACTACAAGATTGTGAACTACGTGCTTCTCCTATTTCTTATACTCTGTTCACCTGGGGAGAAGAGGGTCTGTCTGCAAAGGTTCTGTTAAGAAAGACAAAAGTATTATTCAAAATTATGTTGCAGAAAAACATCAAATGGCAAGAGTAAATATATTATTATTGAGTGACAAACAGAAGTTTACAAACATGTAGGTATCATATGACGTCATTTTGTAAACATATATATGATCAGATAAAAATATGGAATTATTAATAGTTGTCATCTCTAGGTAGTGGGATTACAAGTAATTCTTCTTTAAATTTCTTCCATTAACATATTCCCTTCCATTAATGTGTACTACTTTAGTAATAAGATAAAAATGTGTTATCTCAAAAGAAGAAAGATTACAAAATCTTAACATTATGCTTGTGTTTTTCTGTGTAGGTTTAAATCCTAAAACCCAATTGTTTTCACCCCAGCTTTACCAACTACATTTCTTCCCCTAATCACTTTATAAATGTTCATGTGTCATCGTATTTTTTCTCTCTTTTACATCTCTTCCTAATCCCCTAGCATTTACATGTCCTTTCCTGGCCCTTTATTCTCTATGATCAGTAGAACATTGTATATGACGCTCTTCTTTCTCCTCTTATTGTTTCTTCCCAGGTTCCTACGAGTTCTCAAACCCTGCTTTCTAAGCCACTGTTTTCCTCATCCCCATTCTTCATGACCTAGATCCACATCTGACCTAGACATATGCACTATCCCAATTCCAAACCCTTTAAGATCATGCCCATTTCGCTTTCTTCTTTCTTTCTCCCTGTCCTCCTCAAAACTACAGTTATGTGTTGCTTAACGACAAGGACAAATTCTGAGAAATGCATCATTAGGCAATTACATCGTTGTGCAAACATTGTAGCATGTACTTACACAAACCAAGATGGTATAGCCTATTACACACCTAGGCTATATGGTACTAATCTTATAGGGCCACCATCATATATGCAGCTCATCATTGACCAAAATGTCGTTATGCAGTGCGTGACTGTATTCACATTATTATGGGATAAAAAATGTTCTTTTTAATGTATTTATAACCTGTTCATCCTGTCTCCTGCCATTCCAGTGACCTGACCACACACTGAAAGCTTTTCAACTGTGCTTGGTCACATACTCACCATTTTCCTCTAACAGTAAAGGGTATGTATTTGGTTCCTTGCTTTTTTTAATACATCCTTTGTGTTATCCTGTTCTCCTGTTTCAAACCCAGATCCCTACACAGCTTCAAAATTTATCTCTGTCTCCAGTCTTCCTTTTCCCACAAATGCTAAAACAGTGTAACTCAAACTTCGTTTGACCATGAAATTTCTCTTACAGGAGAATCTCCATTTTGTTGCTATTGCCATATCAAATACTCCCTCCACTATCTTTCACCCTCAGCACCATCTCCATCATGCTTTGTAGCTCTGAAGAGAATATTTTAATTTTTCTGTACAGTTAATACCTTTAGTGTAAATTTCTGAGGAAATTTTACTGAAACTTACCTGGCTAAAAGACAAAGCTAAATTATAACTGAATTGATCATGAGATCATTTGAAATGTCAGAGATACTAGTCTTTTCTTCCCACTAGAGAGACACATTCACATTCTAAAGGAAAAAAACTCAGGATCTTCCTTAAGGAGAATTTGTCTAGACAAGGGAGCGCTGGTTTCTCTCCATCTCCCAGAAGGGTAGGGGTGACAGCTCTTCCTCTTCTATATAAGGCCCCAGATTCTTAATTTCAGGCTTCCCCACCTAGAGTGCAGATCCCAGGATGTGCAGGATGACATCTGATCCTCATCCCATTACCCTCAAAAAGGGAAATTGAGGCTGGGGAAAAGGCCCAATTAAGTAACAACTAATCTGACTTTGCCTTAAGAATATCCTATCTACTCTCAGAACAATACAAATAAATGTAGATATTAAATACTCACCACAAACTAAATCCATCTAATGAAACTCATTCCTCGGTCCCTCTTGCTTCCTCTCTGGTCCTTTAAAAAATGCTTATTAAAAGGCTGTACTGTACAGAATTTGTTTGTTCCTACACCTTGTGTCATTGCAAATACTTTTTTCCGTCTGAGTGCCTTCTTTCCTCTTTTCACTCAGCCTAAATTCCTCTTTGCCATTAAAAACTTGAGAAGTCTACCCTGAGTAAAATTCTTCATGTTGCTCAATTTATCAAACCACACATTTCAGAATCTTACACTAGACTAGTAATTATACAATATACATCATGTTAACTCAATTTCAAAGCAGACATTCTTAACCCCATTTTACATATAAGGAACCAGAATCTCAGAAAAGTTAAGAAAATTCCCCAGAGTCATAGAGTTAGTAAGGAAAAGGACTATGATTCAGATCTATCATTGCTTAATGTAAGGTTTAGCCATGTGACTTTTTTGGCCAATAAAATGTCACTAGAATTGGCACAAGCCATCTCTTAGCAGAAGTGTGAAGGGCCTTTAATGGTTCCTTCTGCCTCAAGCCCAGCATTGTCCCAGATAGGACTTTTTCATCAACCAGCATTCTTAGTGAAAGAGGTATAGATATGAAATGTAATCAAAAAACATGATATATGGGTACCATAAATGAGAAATAAATCTTTCTTAAAGCCACTGAAATTTTCAAATTCTTTGTTACTATAATATATTTTAGCCTAATCTAACCAGATACAGAAATTGTTAGAAAGAGTAGAGTGCAGCCAGAACCATTCCATAAAATACATAGTGTCAGATCTGGGGCCACCAGCAAAGAAACTTTTGGGAGAAAGAAAACAATCTCTGTTATGCAGTAGCAAATATTTGGTAAAACTGTTCCCTACAATAAATTGAAGAGCAAACAATATACCTGATTATCTTGTGACTTCAAACAAAGAAGGAGGAAAAAGAATATTGCTAACATGAATTGGTTTCTGTTGATTGTTTTGGCAAGGTGGTATAAGAAGAGATGAGTATAGAAAAAACTGGCCAATTTGCAGGAGAACTGGGGGAAAAAAACCCTAGAAGGCAGTTCAGAATTTTCAGGACTTGCAGAAGTAGAAGATGCAACTTGTCTTTGTTTCTAACTGGTAAGTAATAAACCTGAAAACAAAGACTGATTAAAACTCAGCTTCATTTTAAAGACCAAATTAAGGAGGCTTTTTGTAAAAAACTGAGAACATGCCTATTTCACCATTAAGATGGCGAACAGCAGATCTCTTCAGTTTTACAAAATGATTCAAGGAAAAGAGACTAAAGGTAGGGCTGTCCCATGAACATCTGACAACTACAAGTCACTTGTTGTAGGCAGAATAATTTCCCCCCCAAAGATATCCATGTCCTTCCTCATCCTAGTGAATATTTATTACCTTACACAGCAATGTGGTTAAATTAAGGGTTTTGAGATGGGGAGATTATTCTGGATTATCTAGATGGACCCAATGTAATCTCAAAGGTCCTTATAAGTGAAAGAGGCAGGCGGGAGATAAGAATCAGAAAAGGAAATGTGATGAGGGAAACAGAAGTCAGAGTGAGGCAAGTGCTGTCTTTGAAGATGGAAGGAGCTCACAAGCCAAGGGATGCAAGAAACCTCTAAAAGCTGGAAAATGCAAGGAAACAGATTTTCCCCCAGAGCTTCCAAAAGGAACACAGCCATGTAAACACCTTGATTTTAGCCCAGGGAGACTGATTTTGGACTTCTGATTCCAAAAGTGTACGACAATAAATTTGTATTGTTTTAAGACTATTGTTAACCATTGTTAAAGATATTTTTTAACGTTAAATTTATAGCAATTCATTACAGTAGCAATGGAAAACTAATACCACAACCATTAATAAGTCTAGAAAGACAGGCATGTCTTAAAAGGAATTGTGGGTATAGCTATTGCTCAATATTGATTTTATCAATCAAATTAATACAAAGTTGACTCATTCTTGAGAGAAGTGTAATGTCAAAAGAGCCATGAGTCTGTGACTATTTGAGAATTGAAATGTCCCTCTGATTTCAACGAGCAGGAAGCAGATTGATGAAGCTGCTCAATCCTCAAGCAGAGCATACTCTCCAATTTCTTCCTTAGCTATGGCAAAAGAGGATAAATAGAAATTGAAGAACCTCCAAGAGAGTGAAGCCAAGAGTCCCAAGAATCATAGAAAGTAATGGACTAGGGCCTAATTGAGAATTATTCCCCACCTTCATCTTAGGGGACCTCACAACACATCCAAGTATGATATGAGAATTGTTGGGATCAATGACTTCCTGTGCCTTCCATTCTTTTCTTTTTCAAATGGAGTATTTATCATGGTCATCCAGTCCCTTATTCTTCTACTGAATATGTAGGAGAATACGGAGTGACTTGGTTTTGTTTTGTTTTTAATAAGCCTCCAGCTCCAGAGAGACCTCATCTGGCCCTAATGTAGAGGCTGTCGTACAATCCTGGACTTTAAGCCGATTGGATGGAACTTTTAGGTTGTTTCTATTGGAAGAAAACTCTAACATTTCATATATTTTGGGCACAAAAGAGAGAAAGTGAATTTTTGTGACCGAGTAGTGGACTAAGGTAGAGTTTATTATTATTAAAATATTGTTTCCAAATATTTTATGCCCCTTATTGTGGAATAATTGTACTCCTCTGCCTGTTGATGTCAGGCATGGTCATACAACTTGCTTGGACAGTAAAATATGAGTGCAACTCAAATATGCCACTTCTGAGGAAAAGCTTTAAGAGCCATTGCACAAATCTAGCAACTCCCTTCTTTTTCTCTGCCACAAACCCAGCAATGTTCCACACAGGGGCTGCTTTGTCAGCTTAGTGCCCAAAGAGAAACATTGTGAAACTGAGCCATAGGCAACGACCCATGATTGACATGTAACATGAGCAAGCAGTGAAGCTTCGGTGTTGTTATAGACCACTGTAGTTATGATTGAGAGGTTGGATGTTACTGTAGTTTAACAGTCTCAGCTAACTGATAACAGGTGCGTCCAAAGAAAAATGACTGGTGCCCACTGTTCCTAATAGAATGACCCAGTTGACAGTCCTATTAGGTAATTTGATTCAATAAACTGCTCTCATCATAGGATAACACAAAGATCATTCTGTGTTCATGTGGGGTTTAGAATGAATGTGATAGGTGATAGATTTTATATTTGAGAACAGCTGCAAGAAAAAAAATTCCACATGGCACTAGATGAGCCCAGAAGAAAAAGCAATCATTCACTTGAAAAAAACAAGCCATTTAATAATAAAACGGTGAGACATAATCTGTGCTCCAATTTGGTGAAATGTTAAGTCACAATTCTTCCACAACAAATGGTAGATTTCCAATATGACACAAAGAAGAAAACAAATGAGGCTTTGACATAACAGTCATGTATTTAATAATCATATTGTGTAAAGGGCTAATATCCATGAACCAACATGACTTACTTGTAATAGCTAAATCACGAAGCCACTGAATATGCATCACTACATATTTCTAATGTGCAACCACGAAACTAATCCTTACAACCCATTCCTAGAGCAAAGTTTGAACTTGTAATAAACAAGATCCATACATGTACATGTCAAAACCAAAGTAGTGACTATCTGGCCCAGAGAAGGCAGGGCTACAGGTTGTATTACAAGGAATTCTTGCTTCCGGCAGAACATTTGAGTAAAAGTAAAATTATGACTTATACAAACTTCAAGTCTGACTTACAAAAGAAAAATTTCCTAAAGCTCCCACATAATAAAATTATGGAGGCCAGGAAGGCAGTCCCACCCTCTCATCTTGTTAATATTGAGGAGAAAAGGGTAATGATAAGAGTCTGAGATTGTGCTGCTGCTGTTGCGGATATGGCTGTTGTTGTTGCTGCTACTACTATTACTGTTATTGTTGTAGCTCCGGATCTTTCTCCTCTACTCACTGTTTCATTGAGTCGTTGCCTATTGTCTCGAGGCTTTTTGCTGTGGTTGGACAAAAGCTATGCTTTGAAGATAGTGAATAAGAAGGAAAGCAGCAATGACTTTTAGACTTTGGATTTTATGCCCCGCAAAACTCAATAACATTCCTTGAGCATTGTGCAGAGCGGCTAAAAGGCATACTTTTAAATATGCAAAATGATTTTAATATTGCTCATATAAGACACCTGAGGAGGTGGTAGGTGTTGAAGCTTGCCTCCAAAAGCTCACCTACAGGGAAGAAACTGACACTGAGGAATACAGAAGCTGCCAAGAATAGGAAGCATAAAAGAACTACTTTTATTAACCTAATTACAGCTTTCCTTCCAGCTTAATATTACTAAGAATATTATGTTTAATGCATAATATGCAACAAGATTCTCAAATGCTATGCTCAATTTATATTACACATTTTCAATACTATGATATGTTTTGTAGACAGAAAATATTTTAAAGCATTTTGATACGAAAAATTCCAATTCTTTTAGCGGGTAAAATAAGAGTTACAAACTTAACTGTAGGAATAAAACAAGGAGAACCTCAGAGCTGGGGAGACAATACCAAGCATTGGAGACTATGGCAAATCAGAAAAAGTATGCATCCCATCCAGAGGGACAGCTACCACAAAGCTCCATTAAGTGTTCCCTTACAGAAAAGTAGACCCAATGCAGTCATCTGATTCTTCAAGAGTAGCCAGAAATCCAGAAATTTCTGTGAAATTGCTTGATCTCTAAATTTTACAAGCTAATTCAAAAAAGTAATAATAACTTCCCTGTGAATGACAACAATTTGTGGGCCCAACAAAACACATTTGCTGGACAGATTGGCCCAAAGACCAAGTTAATAGTTTTGGGGTGCTTATGGTTAAATCCTCTCCACTCTCAAATTATAGCCCTTTCTCAGATACCAAAAGAAACCACCAATGAAAAGGTAGTTTCTTTTTCTTTGACTTAAAACTAAATTTTAGGTTAAAAGAAAAACATGCATTTTTTCATTAAGTACCATGACCATAAAGATTCTTCTTTCACAAGTAACATGCTTGTGGTGGGCTATCCTTTAGAGGTTATCCTTAACTTTCAACTAGGAACCAAATATTATTTTACAGAACAATTTCCTGAGAACCTGATGTGGTAGGAAGTACACATAACTAGGATTTAAGAGAGAGAAATTCTAGATGTTATCCAGAGCGAACAAGTGGAGTTTGACCCTCCAAGACAAAATGAAAGGCAGAAGTGACTAGTTCTCTATAATCTGGATAATTGCTGCTTGGAGGTTCATTGCAGAGAGGGAGCCTGCATGGGTTGGGGTAGGGCAGAGCACAGAATTCAAGGCAATGGATCAATCCTGAGTCAGTAGTTTCCTAGGGTCAACTCATGAGGAAATTATAAACCTCGTTGCTGTTGAGATGCAGTTGAGTAAATGGTAGAACTACTCTAGAAAAAGGGGTTTAGGGTGGCTCTCTGCAAATGTTTGAATGGCTTACTGGAGATGAAGATGTTAAATCTGCTTATGTGGTCCCGAGGGACAGAGAAGCCAGTGACAGACTTTGTAGGAAGGAGGAGACATCCAGAAGTGGATCTGAGTAGTTGGTTTAGCCTCAGTTCAGTTTATTTCCTGCCACTAAAAGCACAAGTCATTATTCACAGATTTCGTATTTGTGAATTCATCTACTCGTTACAATTTATTTGCAACCCCAAAATCAATACTCACGGTGCTTTCACAGTCATGGTCATTCATGGGCAAGCACATGCACAGAGCTGTGAAAACTTGGAGTCGTCTGCCTCACATGTTCCCAGCTGAGGTGGAACAAGGCAACCTGCTGCCTACCTGTTTCAGCTCTCATAGTGTAAAGAAGTATTCTCTTAGTGGTCTATTTAGTGCCACATTTGTCACATTTTTCTGCTTTTTCTTGGTGATTTTGCTATTTAAAATGGCTCCCAAGCACGGTGCTGAAGTGTTCCTAAGCACAAGAGGGCTGTGATGTGCCTCACAAAAAAAATACACATATTAAATATGCTTCCTTGAGTCAGGGGTTACAGTGCTTTTGGTCAGGAGTTCAATGTTCATGAGCCAACAATACATATTAAATAAGGTGACTTTAAAGAGAAACACACATAAAAGCCAGTTATGTATTGACTGGTTGACAAAAATGTTGTGACCAGAGGCTGGCAGGAACCTAAGCCTGTGTTTCTGCTAGGGGCAATGATTCAATATTCACTAATTCTGTGTTCAAGGCAACTTTATAAAACATAACTACACAAAGGAATCGTTGAATAGCAATTTGATAATCTCTTCAGAATGATGTCATGGAAAGACTTCACACATTGGATCAAAGGATAGCAAAAAAGCCACACAGTGTCCTTTGTAGTCCCAAACTCGAGTACTCAGTGAAGACCTGATTCAAGCCTCAGATCGGGGGATAGATTGAATAATCTTTCAGGTCCTTTGAGCCTGTCAAATTCCACGATTCTACAACTGGTCAGAGAGCTGACTGAGTCTGCTTCCACTTATATAGAATACAAATGTTGGAAAAAATAATATCTTAGAATTCTTCCCAGCTCTAGAGTTCTATTATTCAAGGAAAAGATTTTTATAACACTCTTCTGCAAAAATATACATTTTGTCATTAAGTACCATGACCATAAAGATTCTCCTTCTGACATCAAATTCTATTCCATATTTTTTTACTCTCCATTCGGTATTTTGCCTATAGAAATTCCCACTTGTTATTTCTTATTTATGATTTTTTTTCTCCTTTTTTAAAATTGGTTTCTGTCTTTAATGTGTTGGTATCTGGAAAGTCTCCCAAAGTTTTCCTTCCTATCAAACATTCCCTACTTCTAAAGAAAGCCCTAAATCCCTCTGCCCTCCCCAGGCCACCTCTGCTCATTCCGAAGAACTAGATCGAGAATGTTGTAATGGATGGTGTGCTATGCATCTGCTGTCTTAAACCAAATGGATAATAAGCTTATAAAAACCCTACAGAGCATCTCCACCAACATGAAAACAGCCTTGAAGTAATAAGTCTTGCTTGCCTGTAACCCTATTTTTAGGACAAGCCTCTTAGCTTCCTGAGTGATTTCGTAGAAAAAAAAATCAGAATCACATCTAAGACAATTCTGGTCACTTAAATCAATTCAGAGCTGGGCTGGCATCAGTAAACCATGAATCTGTCTGAACTGGGTAAGCACACAGTCCATCAAGTGATAACATCTGGGCAGCAGCCAGCTTAGCCATTTCACTTATTCCCAAGGGGGGGAAAAAAAGACCAGATCTCAAATTGTGTGATTATCTGCATAATTTAATATTACACATCTCACACAAAAAAGAAATCAGCTTGTAGGTGTGAGTACTTCTAAAGAAGACAAAGCAATACAAAACAAAGAAAAAGGCCAAACTGGAGTGATGGAAAAGAAAAAACCAGAGAGGTAATGCTGTATCAGAAGTAAAATAGGAAAGAAGAGAAAGAATCAATATAGTAATTCAAATAAAGCAATTTAAATTGTTGCAGCCATGTTTTTCTTCCCCATTAAACTCTGAGGATCTCAATGATAATGATATCATTACACATCTCTGAGTATCCTAATGATAACTACATCATCTGAGGTAGTATGATTTAATCATATGTGAATTCACAAACACAGTGCCTAGAATGTAGGTGTCTGTTAATAAATGTTGAGTTTGATTGAAGGCTGTTATTATTTTGGTTACTCCTATCACTACTTTTCAAAGAAGTATGACACTCTCAAAGGAAGCAGCAAGGTCTCTTACATCAGAGCATGTGAGGGGCCCATTGTCAGTGTGTGAAGTCTTGCAAGCCTGGGATGAAAGAAAGCGGAAAAACAAAGGCCAAAAATACTAGTGGAAATGTAAATAGAAACATATAACCCTTTCTTCTCTAAAATAAAATTTATTAATTTGTTCTTAAATGTGCCCAAGCATATTTGCCTTCAGCTAGAAATCTGAATAGATTGTTAAGAAAACATTCATAAGCTTAATATTAGCCAGCCTAAGACCTAAGATTTATAGCTATGATGATTTCATTTTGTCAAAAAGCCAAAAATGATAGGAAACCTTTATGTTATGCTGATGGACATCAGTAAAGTCACCCACCTCATCTAAAACTAAGTTGTTTTATGTCATTAACAACTTATAATGAAATTTTTATCATCAATTCAATCAATAAATTTTATAAATAAAATTGAAAATAGGACAAATATATTGCTGTTCACATCACAGATTCACCTCATTACATTCAACAACAAATACTTATCAAATAACTACTGTATACTAGCTGAAGGAATATAAAGATTGATAAACCATAATTCCCACCCTCAGAGAGATTATAGTCTTGTCAGAAAGATAAATAATTAAATAATATGGTATAGTATAATCTCCTAAATACTGTATCAGAGATAAGCACGGTATGGTGGGATGGGGAGAGACGGGTGGGTACATGTGAGAGGAACACAACGTACGTTGAAGTAGGATTAGGAGTGCTTAGAAATGTTTCCTGCAGACTGCTCATAAATAAAGTCTTATTTACTTGGCAAATTTGAAAATGTCTTGAATGACAGAGGCTGTATTTTCATGTAAGTAGGCATCATAGCAAAGTTATCTTATAAGACAACTCTTTCAATGCCACTTGACTAAACCAAATTACACTTTTAATGGTCCAAATCAAGGTCTTATTCAGAAAGAATATTTCAAAAATCAAGGTCTAATCTTCAAATATATAACTGATCTTCAATCTAGACTGACAACAGACTCACCCCTTCTGGGCAAGCTGATGATACCACCCCCATCAACTCTGCTGACCTTTTCTATGATGACAATTTGCATCATTGTACTCCTTATAAAGTCAAGGAAGTAATTTGCAGATTACACAAAAGAAACATCAGTCAGAGAGGGAAGGAACTAAAATATCAGGTAAATAATTCCAGAAAATTGTCATAGCAGTTTATATTACCTGATATCTGGTAATCTTGAGTGTGAACATATTTAGATGATCCAGAGAAAGACTCTAGTTAATCTATTTGTAGATATCAATGGACACAAGTGTACAAAGTTTCTTATTATTGTCAATTATCTATAATTGGTAAATATGTTATGCAAAGAGTCTTTAACCAAGATTATTTAGACCAAAATGTATTATTCACATTTAATTGACAACACTGTTGATGTTACTAGGAGTCACTGTTAATATCCATCAGACCTTACATGACATTAATGTGACTCTTGTAAAAGAAATGGTTTAAGGCCTCAGAAATCAGTCTCCAATGCGTAGGTGATTCTTAAACAGTGATCCTCAAATTTTGATGTGAATCATGATTACCTAGAATGCTAGTCTAAACACAGATTGCTGGGCTCTACCTCCAGATTTTCTGATTCAGTAGATCTAGGCTGAGGTCTGAGGATTTGCATTTCTAAATTCCCAGGTTCCCATCGTCAAGTTGCTTATCACTCAGTGAACTGGGTCTCACAATAGCACTTTTACTTCTTGGATCTGTTGTTGTGATTACAAGAGATAATATATGTAAATGTGCAAAGCACAGTGCCAGGTTCTGAGTATGTGCTCAACAAATGCTGGCCACTCTTGCTGATGATGATGAAGTGATCATCTATTTTCTTTCTATAAAGTCATAAAATATTGTGACCTATGCAGATGCTACATGTAGGTCCTATGACTAAAGTGTGGGGCAGTAAAAGTTGAAGATAGAGAGTTATAGGATCTATTTCATGTAGAGCTTCATGTGTGCTAAAGCTAAGTGGTTTGCAAATTATTGTGAAAATGGTAAAAATCCATTGAAGGATTTTAAGCTGAGAAGCTGTAAGATAAAGAAGGATCATTTCTGGAGATGCATGTTAGGATCAATTCATGGGGGGTAGACCATGAGCAAGAAGACTAGCTGGGGAGCCACGGAATAATCCAACCTAAATAAGGCAATGACAATGATGAACCTGAAGAGTGAGAGACACATTCAAGGGATGCTTGCAATATATGTGGTGAGTAAAGATGGTGGTTGGGTAAGATAAAATGGTCAGAGATTACTTGTAATTTTCTCTTAAATCTGGAAATAAATGAAAAGAAAACCCAGGATTTTGATCAAAAGTAGACTTAGGGGCCAGCCCTGTGGCTGAGTGGTTAAGTTTGTGCACTCCACTTCCGCGGCCCAGGGTTTCAGTGGTTCTGATGCTAGGCGCGGACATGGCACTGCTCATCAGGCCATGTTGAGGCAGCATCCCACATAGCACAACCAGAGGTACTCACAACTAGAATATATAACTATGTACTGGGGGTGCTTTGGGGAGAAGAAGAAGAAAAAAAAGAAGAAGAAGAATGGCAACAGTTGTTATCGCAGGTGCCAATCTTAAAAAAAAAAACCTATAAAAAAAGTAGACAAATGTATTTATACATACTTAGTGGGTCACACCAGTTGTGTCAATAATCAAAGACACAACATGAATGCAGAAGACTGAGAAAAATAAATCCAGCAAATAGAAGTCATTTTAAGTTCATTAACTGCATAGAAATATCAACATTTCTTGTCTTAGACATAAATTTTTGTAATTACATCTCAAATTGCCAACAACAAAATGAAGTGTTTCAAGTATCACTGTCAATAAACACTGAGTAATTACTTAAAAGAAAAAACAGCTCAAAAGAAAATAATGTCAGACTTGACCTACCCTCCTCCCATCCTTTTTGTCTTGTTCCCACCAGCCCCCACCATCACCATCACAATGAGTGTCCTTAATTTGTGAATTTCTCTGTTTAACCAGCTCGCCCTATCCCTATTTACATGGATCATTGAGTACTGCAAAAACTAGATGACATTCTGTTGCAAGGCTTCTTAATCATTTTTGGGTTCTGAGTACCTTTGATGATCAGATAAAAACTATAGATAGACTCTCTCCCCAGAGAGGGATTAAGGTACAAACTTTGCATTGAGATAGAAAATTTCCAGTGATTCAAGCCCCTAAAATAATATAAATCCCCAGATATGGAATTATTGTTACAGAGAATAGAACATATATCCGTCACAGGATGGACGCGTGGCCACAGGACACAGAAAAATGACAGACTTTCATTATGTAGCTATACCAAAATCCTCTAGGGCAAAGTTATGTAAAGTCCTTAGAACAGGTGTGAGGCGAGCCAGCTCGAATGGCTTAGTGGTTAAAGTTCAGCACGCTCTGCTTTGGTGGCCCAGGTTTGTGTCCCGGGCACAGAGCCACACCAGTCATTTGCCAGTAGCCAGGCTGTGGTGGCAGGTTACATAGAAGAACTAGAAAGACCTACAACTAGAATATACAACTATGTACTGGGGCTTTGGGGAAGGAAAAAAAAGCACTTCAAAACTGTTGCATGTTTATTTAGAAAGAAAAAAAGAGATATGTGGGAAATGACAGAAAATAAACTTTCCAAATGTGTTTTTTAACAACAAAATAGATTATACACTGATGTCAATCAAGAGAGAAAACACCTTGTAATAATACCCAGTGCAAAGTTAAGTAACATGAATCATAGATAAAAGAAATTAGCCTGCAAAGGTTTAATTTTTCCAGTTTTTCGAAAAGATGCTACAAATAAGAGAGCCGTAATTACAACCTTCCGTAAAGGTTAAATTCTAAAGACTTTAATCATTAAGGATTCATTTCAATGTATATCTAGAAGAGACAGAATATTTTAGAAATGAATTATCATAAGAGGTGATTCCTTTAGGATAAAACAGAATTATATTTGCTTAGTATAACTAAAACCATTTCTATCCAACAGGTTAAGAGATTGGAAAGCAGCAAGACAAGGGCTGAGGAAAATGTTCATTGATATTTATTTAGCTGTGTAACCCACATCAATCTCTTCCCCATGTCACTCCCAGAACACCTTCCAGAAGATGAGCCATAAGTCACTCCTCCAATATATGGGTTTCTCTCCAGCATGATCAGCACTGCCGTGGGTCTGTGCTTAATTTTTTCCTGGTCTTTCATACCTTCTCTTTACTGGATCACCACTCTTTTCAAAGAGTTCCATTGGTGTAATAAGTGCGGACAGGAATGAATGAGGCAGGTCATATTTTCCTTTATTACTCTGTCACTTTATACTTTACAACACACACACAAGTTTTTAAGTGCCTATCAGATTTTAGTGAAGCCTTGGGAATAGATGTAGGGAATACTGAAAGAGAAAAAATTAAATTCTCCGGCAAACACCATTTTTCCTGTGCTCGAAGAGAAGAGCAACTAAGAAGTAAACATCTTTATGAAACCTTTAGCCCCTATGAATGTTCCCAGTTTCTAAACTTGCTTCCCTATGCTCACATCTACCCCAGCTAATACTCTACCTATTCTGTGTATAATAGTCTTTCCTCCTTTTAATCTCTGTCCTCTTTGAGGAAGCTCCCCCACAAAACACAGTTGTTGATCTTATCGCAGCATCTCACCTCCTCAGTCCTGACAGAACTTCTGTGGGGTCAGCAAGAGAGGGGCCAAAGTGGCTTTGGGGATGTGGTTCTACAGAACAGCCAGGATGTGAAAGTCTCTGAGCCCAGGCCCTCTCGACATCTCTTCATGAGTGTGGCCTCAGCAGGCCTACTTGTTCTTCCAGTTGTTAAGCAGGTAACTGTTATATTAACCACCACACCCAACACAACACACACACACACAAACGCACATTCATCTCCAAGGTAAAGATGATTTTTCCTCAGAGACAGCACAGTTCAGATCCATAAGGAAAAAGATAAGCATATCTCTAATTGTACGATGACTTGTATGGCTCCCAGCCTTGCTGCAGAATTTGGTATTTTGTTTTATTATGCAAGGCAGAGTATGTTCCTTTAATCATAGCCCTACTTTGAAATTGTGCCCTCTCTGCCTTGATGAGGACAAAAACAAGGCCCAAGCCGTATGCTTCTTAATGGCTATTTCCTTGATTCACAAATTTTTAATCAATGCTCTGAAATAATCACTTTAATCACTTTCAAAGGCCTGATTTAAAATCATGAACAAGGCATCTTTCTTGGTTTCATTCTCAATTTAGGTATGAGTTTGGGGAGTCACAGTATCCGTGTAGGCTCAGTTACACTAGTATTTTCTTAAATTTTATCTAGTCATTATATCTAAAGAAAATGTTGTCTCTTGGGATAAGCAACACAATGACCTTAACCTCCTAAGGAGGGGCACGTTCTTTCAGTGTTTCTGTATTCATTAGACCATCTGGTTTTATACAAATGTTCACATTTTCCAGTGTTCTCACCTTCTTTGAGGCACTTCACTGTCTCTTCCGAGTTGTGTCGTCTTTCCACCATGTGTTTAGAGACTTTGCCATCATCCTCTCTCTCCTCTCCCTCCAATTTTGCGAACCACGTCCATGAACAGTCATTTAAATAAAATGATTCCCCGAATTATTCTCATGTTCCTGCTAGTCTCCACACGTTAGTGAAATTATATTGGGTCATGACAAGGAAAGTAAAAGAGAATTCAGTTTTTCCAATCAAGTATAAATTAAAGGAAAAATATATAATTGAGGCTAATAGGTTAATTATTTGCCTGGATAAATATGGTAAGAAATAAAGAAATACAAGTTACTTAATAGTTGCTAGAAATTAATACCATAATTCAAGTGATAATGAAGGTTAAGCCATTCAATTTACAGGAGTATCACATGCTTAGGAAAATTACTTTCCCAGTCAACAAACAAATGAAACATAAACTTGCAAGCTATGTAAATGAAAAGGATATTAATAAAGAAGAATATTGTCAATCATTGTAAAAGTTCTGAACTGCGGGTTTTTTTTTCCTTTTTTTCTCTCTATTTTATTGAGGTCATAATGGCTTACAACATTGTGTAATTTCAGGTGTACATTATTATTTAGCAGTTGCTGTATAGACTGTGTCATGCTCACAACCAACAGTCTAATTTTCATCCCTCACCATACATATGTGCTCCTTTACTCCTTTTGCCCTCCCCCCATCCCCTTCCCCTCTGGTAATCATTAATCTGTTCTCTTTATCCATGTGTTCGTTTATCTTCCACATGTGAATCATATCATGTGGTGTTTGCCTTTCTCTGTTTGGCTTATTTTGCTTAACATCATACCCTGAACTCCCATCCATGTTGTCTCAAATGGCACAATTTTGTCTTTTTTTATGGCCGAGTAGTATTCCATGGTATATATATATATATAGCACATCTTCTTTATGCATTCATCAGTTGAAGGGCACTTGGGTTGCTTCCACATCTTGGCTATTATGAATAATGCTGCAATGAACATAGGGGTACATAAGTCTCTTTGAATTGTTGACTTCAAGTTCTTTGGATAAATACCAGTGCCTGGATCGTATGGTATTTCTATTTTTAATTTTTTGAGAAATCTCCATACCATGTTCCATAGTGGCCTCACCAGTTTGCATTCACATCAGCAGTGCATGAGGGTTCCCTTTTCTCCATGTCCTCTCCAAAATTTATTTCTTGTCTTGTTAATATAGCCATTCTGACCGGTGTAAGGTGATATCTCATTATAGTTTTGATCTGCAATTCCCTAAGAATTAGTGATGTTGAACATCTTTTCATGTGCCTGTTGGTCATCTGTTTATCTTCTTTGGAAACATGTCTGTTCATATCGTCTGCCCATTTTTTGATCGGGTTGCTTGTTTTTGTGTTGTTGAGTTCTATCAGTTCTTCAGATATTTTGGAAATGAACCCCCTGTCAGATAAATGATTTGCAAATATTTTTTCCCAGTTGGTGGTTTGTCTTTTCATTTTGTTCTTGGTTTCCTTGGCCTTGCAGAAGCTCTTTAGTCTGATGTAGTCCCATTTGTTTATTTTTTCTTTTGTTTCCCTTACCTGAGTAGACATGGTATTCAAAAAGATGCTGCTAAGGCCAGTGTCAAAGAATGTACTGCATATATTTTCCTCTAGGAATTTTATGGTTTCAGGTCTAACATTCAAGTCTTTAATGCATTTTGAGTTAATTTTTATGTACGGTGTAAGATAATGGACTGTTTTCATTCTTTTGCATACGGCTGTGCAGTTTTCCCAGCATCATTTACTGAAGACACTTTCCTTTCTGCATTGTGTGTTCTTGGCTCCTTCGTCAAAGATTAACCGTCCATAGATGTGTGGTTTTATTTCTGGGCTTTCAATTCTGTTGCATTGATCTGTGTGTCTGTTTTTGTGCCAATACCATGCTATTTTGATTACTTTAGCTTTGTAGTATATTTTGAAGTCAGGGATTATGATGCCTCCAGCTTTGTTCTTTCTTCTCAGGATTGCTTTGGCTGTTTAGGGTCTTTTGTTGTTCCATATAAATTTTAGGATTCTTTGTTCTGTTTCTGTGAGGAATGTCATTGGGATTCTGTTTGGGATTGCATTGAATCTGTAGATTGCTTTAGGTAATATGGACATTTTAACTATGTTTATTCTTCCAATCCATGAGCATGGAATATCTATTTCTTTATATCTTAGTCAATTTCTTTCAATAATGTCTTAAAGTTTTCAGTGATAGGTCTTTCATTTCTTTGGATAATTTATTCCTAGATACTTTATTCTTTTTGTTGGGATTGTAAATGGGATGGGATTGTATTCTTGACTTTTCTTTCTGCTAGTTCGTTATTAGAGTATAGAAATGCAACTGACTTTTGTTAATCGATTTTGCACTCTGCCACTTTGCTGTAGTTATTGATTATTTCTAATAGTTTTCTGATAGATTCTTTAGAGTTTTCTATATGTGGAATCATGTCGTCCACAGTGAGAGTTTCACTTTTTCCTTTCCAGTTTGGATACCTTTTCTTTCTTTTCCTTGTCTAATTGCTCGGGCCAAAACCTCCAGTACTATGCTGAATAGGAGTGCTGAGAGTGGCCACTCTTGCCTTGTTCCTGTTCTCACAGGGATGGCTTTCAGTTTTTCACTATTGAGTATGATGGTGGCTGTGGATTTGTCATATATGGCCTTTACGATGTTGAGGTACTTTCCTTCTATACCTATTTTATTGAGAGTTTTTATCATAAATGGGTGTTGGGTATTGTAAAATGCTTTCTCAGCATCTACTGAGATGATCCTGTGATTTTCATTTCTCATTTTGTTACTGTGGTGTATCACATTGCTTGATTTGCAGATGTTGAACAATCCCTGTGTCCCTGGTATAAATCCCACTTGATTATGGTGTATGAGCCTTTGAATGCATTGCTGTATTCAGCTTGCCAGTATTTTATTGAGGATTTTTGCGTCTATGTTCATTAGTGATATTGGCCTATAACTTTCCTTATTTCTGTTGTCCTTGCCTGGTTTTGGTATCAGGGTAATGTTGTTCTCATAGAATAAGTAAGAAAGCATCCTGTCTTCTTTAATTTTTTGGAATATTTTGAGAAGGATAGGTATTAAATCTTCTTTGAATGTTTGGTTGAATTCTCCAGAGATGCAATCTGGTCCTGGTTTTGTTTTTTGGGAGGTTTTTGATTACCGTTTCAATCTCTTTACTTGTGATTGATCTATTCAGATTCTCTATTTCTTCTTGATTCCATTTTGGGAGGTTGTATGAGTCTAAGAATTTATCCATTTCTACTAGGTTATCCAATTTGTTGGCATACAGTTTTTCATAGTATTCTCTTATAATTCTTTGTATTTCTGTAGTATCTGTTGTAATTTCTTCTCTTTCATTTCTAATTTTATTTATTTGAGCCTTCTCTGTTTTTCTTAGTGAGTCTGGCTAAGGGTTTGTCAATTTTATTCATCTTCTCAAAGAACCAGCTCTTAGTTTCATTGATCCTTTCTACTGATTTTTTAGTCTCTATTTCATTTATTCCTGCTCAAATTTTTTTTAATTTCTTTAATTTTGCTGACTTTGGGTTTCATTTGTTTTTCTTCTAATTCTGTTAGATGTAGTTTAAGATTACTTATTTGAGATTTTTCTTGTTTGTTGAGATAGACCTGTATTGCTGTGAATTTTTCTCTTAGAACTGCTTTTGCTGCATCCCATAAGAGTTAGTAGGTTGTCTTTTCATTTTTATTTGTCTCTAGGTATTTTTAAATTTCTCCTTTGATTTCTTCATTGATTCAATGGCTGTCCAGTAGCACATTGTTTAGTCTCCACATATTTGTGACTTTCCCAGCTTTTTTCTTATAGTTGATTTCCAATTTCATAGCACTATGGTCAGGAAAGATGCTTGATATGATTTCAATCTTCTTAAATTTATTGAGGCTTGGCTTGTTTCCCAACATATGGTCTATCTTTGAGAATATCCCATGTGCACTTGAGAAGTATGTGTATTCTGCTGGTTTTGAATGGAATGATCTATGTATATATATCTATTAAGTCCATCTGATCAGGTATTTTATTTAAATCCACTATATCATTTTTGACTTTCTGTCTGGATGATCTATCCATTCATGTAAGTGGGGTATTGAGGTCCCCTACTATCTGTGTTGCTGTTAATTTCTTCCTTTAGGTCTGTTAATAATTTCTTTATATACGTTGGTGCTCCTGTGTTAGGTGCATATATATTCAAAAGTGTTATGGCCTCTTGGTGGAATGCCCCTTTTATCATTATATAGTGCCCCCTTTTGTCTTTCATTGTCTTTTTTGTCTTGAAGTCTGCTTTGTCTGATATAAGTACAGCAATACCTTCTTTCTTTTGTTTGCCATTTGCTTGGAGTATTGTCTTCCATCCCTTCATGCTGAGCCTATGTTTGTCTTTAGAGCTGAGATGTATTTCCTGGAGGCAACATATTGTTGGGTCTTGTTTGTTAATCCATCCAGCTGCTCTGTGTCTTTTGATTGGAAAATTCAAACTATTTACATTTAGAGTGATTATTCATATATAAGGACTTAATACTGCCATTTTATCTCTTGTTTTCTGGTTGTTCTATATTTCCCTTGTATCTGTTCCCTTGTATTTCTGACTGCCATTTCAGTTTGGTGGTTTTCTGTGGTGGTTTTCTCAGTTTTCTCTTTATTTATGAACTATGATTCTGCTCTGATTTTTTGTTTAGTGGTTACTGTGAGGTTTGCATAAAGGATCTCATAGATAAGATAGCCCATTTTCTGATAGCCTCTTATCTCCATTTGCCTAAGCAGGTTCCATCCCTTTCCTCTTCACCTTCTGAGTTATTGTTGTCACAATATTGTGTTATTTTGTTTTGTATTGTGAGTTTGTGGCTAAACTGAAGTGTTTATAGTTATTTGTGATGCTTTCTTTCCCTTTATCTTTAATGTTTTCATTGTTTGCTAACCTGTTTTGATAGCTGCAGTTTTCTGATTTTGTCTGTCTATTTATCTCCTTGCTCAAAGCTTTGTAAATCTTTGCCTTTTTGTTTCATGTATGAGAGCATCTTGATCATTTCTTATAAGGGAGGTCTAGTGGCAATGAACTCCTTCAGCTTTTGTTTATCTGGGAAAGCTTTTATCTCTCCATAGTATCTGAAGGATAGTTTCACTGGATATAGCATTCTTGGCTGGAAGATTTGGCTTTCAGTATTTTGAGTATATCATTCCATTCTCTCCTAGCCTTTATTCTGCCAAGAAATCCACTGGAAGCCTGATAGGGATTCCTTTGTAGATGATTTTCTTCTGCCCCATTTCCCTTAATATTTTTTCTTTGATATTTCTTTTTGCCAGTTTTGCTATTATATGCCTTGGAGTAGGTCTTTTTGCATTGATGTATTTAGGAGTTCTACTGGCTTCATGTATTTGTATGTCCAGTTCTTTCTCTATGTTGGGAAGTTCTCAACTATTATTTCTTTGAAAAAACTCTCTGCTCCTTTCTCCCTCTGACGTATCTATAATCCTTATGTTTCTTTTTCTAACTGAGTTGGATATTTCTTGAAGAATTCCTTCATTTTTTTAAAATCTTAGCTTCTCTCCTCCTCCACCTGAAGCACTTCAATATTTCTATGGTCTAGATCACTAATTCTGTCTTCCATGATATCAGTTCTATTTTTTAAGGATTGTAGATTATTTTTTATCTCATTAATTTGTTCTTCATATCCAGAATTTCTATTTGGTTTATTTTTATAGTTTCAATCTCTTTGGTGAAGTATTCCAGCTACTCATTAATTTTATTCCTCAGCCCATTGAACTCTCTTTCTGAGTTCTCTTGTAACTCGTTGAGCTATTTATGACAGCTGTTTAGAATTCTCTGTCATTTAAATTATAAATTTCTGTGATTTCTGTGTCGGTTTCTGGACTTGTCATATTTCTTCTGCTCTGAATTGTTACTGTAGTTTTTCATCATGTTTGATGAACTAATCCTTTGCTAGCACATTTGTGGTAGTATCAGGTCACAGATTCCATCTACTACCACTGGAGGGAAGCAGGAGCTGCATTTCTGATCCCCATCTGCTGGAAGTTGTGTAGGTATGGTGGGTGCTCCTGCAGGCTGAGATAGTGTTTGCACGAGACTGCTGCTGTCTCCACTTACAGTGGTGCTAGCCACTGTGCTTGGTGGGCAAGTCTTCTTCACATGGTCTGAGGCAGGGCCACATGTTTGGGCTGCAGTGGCACAGTGGGCTCCTGCCAGGTGAGATACCATTCACACATGCACACAGCACAACTGCCATCTCCTCTTACTGTCACACCAAGACACATTCCCACTCGTGGGGCCACAGCAGTACAGTGGGCATTCCCACAGGACAGGGAAACATTCACTCATTGCAACGGGCTGACGCCACCTCTTCTTACAGTCATGCCAAGACACATTCCCGCTGGCAGGGCTGCGGTGGCACAGTGTGCACACTCATGGGCTGGTATACCATTCACCCACAGTCTGGGTTGTCCCTGCCTCCTCTTAGAGTAGCACCAGCCACTATGAGAGGAAATCACAACCCAGTTCACTGCTGCCAGAGGTGGGGTAGAGTGCTCACCTATCTCCACTGCTTCCCAGGGACCCAATCCACCCACCTTCAGATGTATAGCTGCATGGGTCTCTCAGCTGTCCTGTTGTGCTGGGTGGGTATCCTCTCTTGGTCAATGAATGTCTGTTTAGTTGTAATTCAGAAGGAGAGAAACAAAGGGAACAGCTCACTCCACTATGTTGCTGATGTCACTCTCCTGAAATGTTTTTTTTTTGATATGAGTAGATTCCCAAAGGATTCTAAGTAAACTCTCCAAAAGCATAAAAATGCCAAATTATTAACTGTGCTCTTTAATTATACAATATCTTATAATTCAAAATTCTCATATTTCATGGAAGGAGAAATTGAAGATGAATCAACTTCATATAAATTCTGTTTGACCTAAATTCTCCAGATACAATGGAAGATGACAAAAAAAATCAAAATACAAACTTAATCCCCAAATTTGAATCACTATAATTTAATCTTCATGAAAAATGTTTAGCCACATTAATATTGTATAAAGGAAAAATATTATTGTCAATTTCCAGCTATTATTAAATGGATTATTAAAAACTGATTCATCTCACATAAACAAAGATATTCACTCCTATATTAAAAAGTTAATTGCTTGGCTTCTTGAATACTTTTATTTTAAAATTATGATTAAAACAGCATATATTATCATATATTTCTAATTCAGCAGTAGTGTCCTAAAATCTTCACTAGCAGGAGAAAAAAAATGCTGAATGTATAATTTTATCATTTTATTTCAAAGCAAAGTTCAACTCCTGTCTTTTTAAAGCAAGTAAGTAAAACAGACATATAGTCTCTGGTGTAGTTAGATTCTCATTTGTAGTTAGTTATGCCTTTGAACTACACCATGTTGCCCCAGATCAGTTACATGGGGAAATTGCTGAATGATTTGCCAAGTGAATAACCAGCAAAATGTTTAAGGGGCCAGAGGTAAATTGAATGCTAAGGCAAAATGAGCACTTGAAAGGGATTTGTCAATTTGATCCCAGAAATACATAAAAGGAAAGCAGCTGATTGGGAGAAGGAGTTGGGAAGAGAAAAAGTGGCTTACATTATTTCTAAGCAACAAATTCCACAATTGATGTCCAGCTACTAGACATCAATAAATCTGAATCACTGCACTTACACTGGTATAGAAATATTGGCCAACATTTTTAAAGCATTAGAAAAGGCCAGTTCTGGAACGAAGTAATTTAAGTGTCACTGTCCTGAGAGTGTGTGTTTTATATGTGCTAATCCCAATTCCTCCAAATGGAAAACGAGCTGTTTATTGAGGCATCAGACAGGGCACCACTGCTTTACACTAGCTGTGAAAAGTTCTATTTAATTGTCCTAAAATCAGTAAAGTTTCAAAGGCTATCCTTTATTCAAGTCTTTAGGGACTTTACTGAGTAAATTTGTGCTTACATTATCCAAGCTGCAACTAGTTGGGCTATCTGTTCTGGGACTTTTCTAGTTCCAACATATCCCTCAAGGGCAGTGCAACAGCTGCTTCTGGAGCTGCACACCCTGTAGATGCACTGTAGTTTTAAAGAAACGTAATATAAAGATTTGTTTCCCAATACTGTTCTTGATGATGTCCAAACTTTTGTTGGCATTTTGACTGTAAAGTTCATCAGGAAGTTGAAAGGGATTAATCTAACAAGATAGTAAAACATGTTATAAAGCTAGACCCATTAAATGGTGAAGTTGTCACAAAATTTAAAACTTTTAGTTTCATTACATTAGTATAAAATATCACAGTTCAGAACTAGTAGATCTTAACATATATAACACATCAGTATACAATAAAGAGGGCATCAAAAATCATAAAAGGAAGACTTCTGCTTTCAGAAAGATGGTATTGACACACTTTTAACTATTCCTCCCACTAAGTAAAACTAAAAACCTTGAACATTATGTATAGAACAAATGTAATAAAACTCTGAAAATTTGAGAGAAGGAAGCCCAGCCAGGGTCCTTTTGACCCAAGGAACAACAACAGTGGTGAGTCCCCTGAGTTTCCTTTTTGCTTCAACATATCTTATACGTGGAGGTGAAGAAGCTAGCAACTCTGAAGCATAAATGGGTCAAAACAAAAAAGAAAAATTCTCTAGCCAAAGGATGAGGAAAGGGGCAGACTAACAAGACAGAAAACATTTAGACAATAAAGGCACTACTACACAAAATACAAAGAAAAAACTGTGGCCGCATCCCTACTAGTGCCAACCAAGGCAAAGTGGAGAGCCTAAACTTTCATGCTCATCTGGCTGTAAAGCAGCATTCCACCCCACCCTTCCAGGACAGTGTGAAAGAAGACAGATAGGAGCCAGGACATTCATCCCATCAAGCAGTAACAAGTTTCCTCTCCTGCCAGAAGTAGCAGTGGAGACAACATGGGGAGCATGGACTTCCACTCCCACCTGGCAGTAACAGGGATCTCCTCTATCTCCCTGCTGGGGTGGTATGAGAGAAGACCCAGTGGAGAATCAAATTTCATTACCTCCCAGTGATAAAGAGGCCACACCCCCATGGTGTCAGTGGAACCAAGTAGGGAAGAGTAATGTGGTACACTCATTCCTTCATTCAAAGAAGAAGTCTCAAAGGAAATAAAAATGTATGTTAAATGAATGGAAATGAAAATACAACATACCCAATTTTGTGTGACACAACTAACCAGTGCTGAGAGGGAAATTTAAAGGAACAAATCCTTACATTAGAAAAGAAGAAAAGTCTCAAATCAACAATCTAAGTTCCCATCTTAAGAACCTAGAAAAATAAGAACAAAATAAACCTAAAGCAAGAGAAAGGAAAGAAGTTAAAATTAAAAACAGAAAGACAATAGAAAAAATCATGGAAACAAAGAGTTGATTCTTTGAAAAGATCATCACTATTGACAAAATTCCAGCAAGACTGACAAAGAAGAAAAGAGAGAAGGCACACATTACCAATAATAGAATTGAAACAGGGGATATCACACAGATCCTACAGACATCTAAAAGATAATACGGGAATACTACACACATCAATATGAGAACTTACATGAAATGGGTCAATTTCTAAAAAAACACAAACTACCACAACTGACACAATATAAAATAGATAATTTGAACAGCCCTATAACTATTAAGGAAATTGAACTCATAATTTTAAGACTTCCAAAAAAGAACTCTCTTGGCATAGATTATTTCACCAATGAATCCAACCAAATGTTTAAAGAAAAATTAATGCCAGTTCTACACCATTTCTTCCAGAAAATAAAAGAGGAAGAAACACTTCCCAATTCATTTCAGGAAGCTAAGTATTACTCTGATATGAAAACTAGAAAAAGATAATACAAAATAAGAAAACTACAGACCATTATTCTTCATGAATATAGACATAAAAATTCTTAAAATATTAGCAAATAGGATCCAACAATATGTAAAAAGAATCCGACACCATGTACAAGTTGGGTTTATTTCAGGGATGTACGGCTGATTCAATATTCAAAAATCAACAAATGTAATCTGTCACATCAATAGGAAAAAGAAGAAAAATCACATAATTGTATCAATTGATGCATAAAAAGCATCTGACAAAATTAGAATTTTTTCATCAAAAAACCTCTGAAAAAAAAATAGCAATAAAAGGGAAACTCCTTAACTTGAGAATGAGCATTTACAAAAAACATACAGCTAACATCCTTAATAGTGAAAAACTGGAATACTTTCACCTAAGATCAAGAACAAGGCAAGGAAGGATGTCTGCTCTCATTATTCTTATTCAATATAATGCTGGAAGTTCTAGCCAGTATGATAAGGCAAGTAAAATAAATAAAAGGCATACAGATTGGAAAGAAAGAAATAAAACTGCCCCTATTTGCAGCTGACATAATTATCTATGTAGGAAATCCCAAGGAATCTACAGAAACCTCCCAGAAGTAATAAGTGGATTCAGTAAGGTCATAGGACATAAGATAGACAAAATCAAATTTATTTCTATATGCTCAAAATTAAAGAGGGGATATTACTACAGACCCTATGGCTAGAGAAAGAAAGAAGTCAGGAGAAACTCTGGCCAGGGAAAGGGACAGGCAACTACTTCTCCAGCAAGATGGCTTGAAAGCTAAAGCATGTTATCTGGAAGTATGTGAGAATAGAAACACCAAGTATAGAGAACATGTGCACATATGTCGGTGTAGATATGTTTCTTAAAGTTATACCAGCTTTTTGTAGGTTCTGTCCCTGCTTTTATCCCCAGTACAGTCCTCTACATATCCTCCTTACAGAGGACTGTAGGATACAGTGCAGTAGTGTAGAAATATGGTAATCAGGGAACAAGTGGATTTTTCTAGCGGAATTTCAGGGAGGTGCCAAGGATTGTAACCTGAGAGTTAGTAACAATGTGTCTCAGGAACTCACTTACTCTTATCACAGAGATGAAACTGGAGGGGCAGGGGCCACAGTCCCAGCTATTGCAGGGTGATGGGAAAATAATGGTAGTGCTTATAATTTGCATTCTGACTGCGACTACAAGTCCACACAGCCTAAGGAAATCCTTTTCATATGTTGAATGATGAAAAAATGGGGTGAAATATTAACTATCTGCCAAGGCCAGGATTAGGGCAAGGCTGAGTCATGTAAGTGCAGGGTTGGTTTCTCTCTTCACTTAAAAATCTTGATATTTTGTTCAACTTGGATCTTTTCTGCATTAATTTTGATTTGTTAACATATTACATTTAAAGATCGCTTCTTTTGATTGCTTAGTTTTTTGGCACCCCCTTAAATTTTGCTCCTAAATCACTTACCTCACCCTAGTCCAGACCCTGTTGTCTGCAGCAAGGGAGCCCAGCAGACACATAGATCACAGGACAGAGCCAGGGGGAAAGTGACAAAATAAATAAAATGAGAAAAGGAAATGGAAGAAAGCCAACAAGGTTGACCCGAACACTTGGAAAGGAAAGACAATGAAGTACTTCTGCCAGGTATGGACTCAGATTCCCCTTTGTTCAGGCTCTGGAAGACAAGAATAAGAACAATCATTTAATGAGTGTTTATGTAATGAAGGCCAGCCTTGGTGGTCTAGTAGTTAAGATTTGGTGCTCTCATCATCGCTACCTGGGTTTGTTTCCCAGTCAGGAAACCACACTATCCATCTGTTGGTTGTCATACTGTGGCAACTGCATGTTGCTGTGATGCTTAAATCTATGCCACTAGTACTTCAAATACCAGCAGGGTCACCCATGGTGGACGGGTTTCAGTGGAGCTTCCAGACTAAGACAGACTAGGAAGAAGGACCTGGCCATCCACTTCTGAAAAAAAATGGCCATGAAAACCCCATGAATAGCAGCAGAGCATAGTCTGATACAGCACTGGAAGGTGAGAGGATGGTGCAAAAAGACTGGGCAGGGTTCTGCTCTGCTGTACACAGGGTCGCTAGGAGTAGGAATCAACCTGGCAGTACCATCACCAACAAATATAATGAGAGGTCTTGGGTTAAGAATCTTATTTGTATCATCATAATTAATACTCACTTTTACTCCATGAAGTATGCATTAATAACTCCCAGTTGTACACATTAGGAGATTTAGGCTCAGTTAAGTATATTTTCCAAGGTCATGAAGTTAGTAAGTGGAGGGGTTTGGTTGATGCCTATGTCTATTCGAATTTAAAACTCCACAGTCTTAAACTCTGCCCTACACCTACTCACTCATAGAGACAAGAGGGGATAAAATTCAACAGGAGTTGCAGAGTCAGGGCTGAAATATGTAAATTCAGTGTTTACCTTCCAAAAATGTCTTTTCTTCTCCTTCAATAGTGTACATCTAGCATGCGTTCCCAAGTTGGGAAGAACAAAAGCTTATCTGAAGTTCAATGATTCAAAGGCCATGTGTGTTCACAAAGCTAAGGGACCATCCAAGTACCCAACCCCAGAGAGAAACAAATGCAGAACATAGGGAGAAATAAGGAGTACGAAGTACTAAGGGTTCTTCTGACTCCACCCCAATCAGAAAAGACCGAAAGTGATCAGCGTAACATTAGGCAGGGAGAATCTTCCCCAGCCCGTCAAAGGCCTCTGAGGCTGGGGTCTTGATTCTGTTGGTTGGAGCACCTGCTAACTCTCCTGGTATAGCAAGAAGAATGCAGTGCTGGAAAGTACTGGAAAGATCTCTCTGTATATATCTCATGTCTGTACATAACAGCATAGCACACTGAAAGCCAAATGAGATCCTCCAAGGCTGATCAAATGAAGTCAATAACTCATCATAGTCCCCAAAGACAATTGTTTCTGGCTCTTCAGTCTATAACCTAAAGGGAGTGCTTCAGTAGAAATGTGAATATTTCTGAATAAAGTTATCAGCGAGCATATCCTTATAGTGCCAAGGGGAATTATTCAAAAACATTTGTTAGAAATACCAGGATAACAATAACAGTCGGTGCCAAAGCATTCTGGTTGTGTAGGGAAGGAGTTTAACCCACATCAGAAATTAGATTAATCAAAATGTTAATTGTTAATATAAAAAGGCTTAGATATCACAGAACGGAAAGACTGGAGAATACAGCCTTTGTATTGCTTCAATTTGAAAAGTATGTTTATACAATAACCCTCCTAAGAGGTTAACCACTCATAATGCTCTGTTTTAGTAGTGAATTATAAGAGCTTAGTAAATGGTCATTATCATAACAATGATATCAGTTTTAAAGTTTCTAAAAGCAAATATGCTTTGAAATTAAAAGCTAGATGGGGTTCTATATATTTTGCCTAAATCCTACTAAAAGATTAAAATCGATTCCTGATAAGCCACTTCTCTTTTCAAAAAGATTACACTTAAAGAAGGATTTTCTTCTTAAACTTACTCTTGGAGGAAGGAATGGGAAAAAAGATAAGCAAGAAGACATGCAGCAGTGTACCATGGGGTAGCACTTATTTCACCCTTACTCCCCTGCTGACCGCCAAAGGAATCCAGGGTGGCTGGGGTGCCAGAGAAATTAAGTGCAGACATTTGAAGGTAGTGTTATATAAATAAAACACAAATTTTAACAAATATTCAGGGTAATCCCATATTTATCCAGTCCTGATTACAATCCCTGCCAGGAAAACAGGGCTGCAAGGCAAACACTGCCATACTGAGGGTCCACAGACGTGACTAGCAGGGTCTTCTGAGTGGGAAAGTCACACTCTGGGAAGCCGAAATGCACAACCAAAGGGGCGCAATTCACATTGTGGTCATTACAAATGGCCACCCTTGGAGTTGGGCAATGCGCATCCTACACAGCTGTATGCTGTGACCCTGGACACACTGATATCAGAAAACAGTTAAACAACATGTAACAAGCACAGCTTGTTAAGACCAAGTTAGCTCTATTTTAGAAACGACTGGACCCAGATAATCCAAGCCTGGTAGGTAGAACAAAAAGTAGGCTCACTTGGGGCCAGCCCAGTGGTGCAGCAGTTAAGTTCACAGATTTCACTTCGGTGGCTTGGGGTTCACCAGTTCAGATCCCAGTGGCGGACCTACACATTGCTCACCAAGCCATGCTGTGGCAGGCATCCCATATATAAAGTAGAGAAAGATGGGCACGGATTTTAGCTCAGGGCCAGTCTTCCTCAGCAAAAAGAGAAGGATTGGTGGCAGATGTTAGCTCAGGGCTAATCCTCCTCAAAAAAAAAAAAAAAAGTAGGCTCACTTATTTCAAATCAGTGTAGGAACAAAAAGCTTCTTTCAAAACTATCAACAGTGCTTACCTTACAACTGTGCTGTCAGCCAGCTTTCATGGCTAAGATCTGTCCAGTTTGATTTCCATTGACCTTTCATCTCTGCTTCAACTCTCACTTGTGCCACGACTACCCCATCACCTGATATCACGTGCACCCCAATTTCAGAACTGCCTCAGTCAGCCTGAAAACCCAGCCCATGCCAGACCTCTGCTGAGCAGCCAAGACAGAGCAGTAGTGGGAGGCAGAGGAAGGAGACAAAAATAAATGTTAAATGCAATGTTTAGAGATGGTTGCGATAAAAAGTAAAAATGGCCTTTTACAGTCATTATTCAATAGGCACAAATTTGGGGGTTTTTCCCCCCAAATACATATATTTTAGGACTGGGGGATTACCATGCATTTTCTCATGCAAGAGTGCAGACTTCATCAGGAAATAATACTACATAGTGAGCAAGCTTCAAAAGTAAATCAAATTCCAGAAGAATTCTTGTAACTAACTCTGTATAGGGTATTTTTGAGTGCCCAAAGCAGGGGCACTATAAAGAAGAACAGTATAAGGTAAAACTAGAAGTAAACATTTAGGTGGAACACACCAGAAATTCCTTGAGCCTGATATTATGTTGTTTTTTTTTTTTTACTCATCACGGATACTTGTCTTTCCAACCCCCAAACCCAACTTCCACCCTGAAAATTCACCAACCAATCTTTGTTCCCTGAACTTCTGCTCATCTTGGAGTGGTTTTCAGGACCTGCCTCTGTGATTATTTACCTCTGGATACCAAGGTCCATGGTGTACCACGGCTCAGATTGGTCTTCCCCTTACAGACGGGACAGACCCTCATATCCTGAGTACTGAACATTGTTCTCCTGCATGTTTCTTCCTCATGGTATTTCCCAAAAACAGCGCCTGATTCCAGACAGGATTGCTGCACCCTTCCCAATAGGAGGCTTTTTTCTCTCTAGACCATATTTAAGACAAACGGTTCACCCACGACTGCTGCCAAAGTAACAATGACAGGATGGGGAATTTCCTCATTTCCTGAAGCTCCCTGAAGGACTTAGAGTAGCTGAAACTCGGAAAGGATTTGAAAAGCATTAAAATATATTTCTCTCTTTCTCACTCAGTTCAATTGGACTGAAAGAAAGAGAACATTTATTTCCATGATTACTTCAGGTAAAGCCTCAAATCCTCCAGTTTCTCTAAAGTTTTTGCCTTTGTGTGAGAAATCGTACTGTCTTTCATCAATAAACCCATGAGGGCTTTAGAGCTCTGCAGTCCTTGTAAGCAATCCTAAAATGATTTAACATTATTTTCTGGGTTTTTTCTTCACCTCAACAGCAATTCAGAATGGATTATAATGAATCCATTTTGGTTTCTAAGCTTCCAATTGCTTCACAAAATACGCTTTTAAAAGAAATCAAAATTTCAATGCTACAAAATTGTTTCTATACCTCTGCATTGGCCTGGAAAAATCTCAAGGGTATATAAGTGGCAATTTCCTAGCCACAAAGTGAAACCATCCCAGAGAAGTAACTGTTTCATTTTCTTATAAAGGCCCACAAAAATGGAGATTCCACATCTCCTTCAGTTACCCCAAATATTAACAATCCTTGCGGTTGACAAATGCATTCTGATCTGTAGAAGCTCCTGTTCTAACTAAACTTGTTCTGTTTCTTCCTCCATGAAGAGATGTTTCAGATGGATATTCATTTTTAATTCAACTCAGTAATCCTTTATTGACCATCTCCTATGTTCAGGCATTTTACTAAGCAACAAAGTCATAGAAATGGAGAATATAATCCTAATCCTCAAGAAATTTGAAATCTAGTGAGGAAGGCAGACATGTAGACATTACAATCATGTTTGTTACAATAGAGGCTGGGTAATATTGGAAACATTTAACTGTTATAGCGTGGGCACCAATCTATCAAAATAGAGACCTGCTGTAGAAACACAGGAGGGTTCTGGAGGACCCTCTCTTAGGGTGCAATTGCAGCATTGTGGAAAAATGCGATGAGGGTAGGAAGGGGGAATGATGGCCTGGGAACAGAGGGAGCAACTCAGCAGGTCAAGGTACTGGTTATTTTATAACTGATACAAAAATATTTCGCTATTTCACAACTAGCATGGCCACTCCGGTGCACAAAAATTAAATATTACCTTCAGAAAAAGGAACCATTCTTAGAGGTGATCGTGCTTAAGGACCACTAGCCTAGTCCACGGATGATCACTGAAGATTTTCTGTGATAATACTTAATGCTGTTCATGTAATATTCTGGTTTTCTTCCTTCTTCCAAATACACAATAAGATTGCACTTTCTGCCTCTTTTCATAAACATGTGATTTGCTTTGGCAAGTAAAATGTAAGCAGAAGTGAGGTGAAAGTGGTAGAAGACTTTAAAAGCAGTAAAGGGTGGGATTAGAGCCCGACTCCTCAACATACCTTCTCATTGTGAACATGTAGGATGAACTAGAAATGTATCTTTGATACTTTAAGCTTCTGAAATTCAGGGTTGTCTGCTACTCATGTACACTTAATGTATCCTGACTAATGCAACAACTGAGTTTAATTTTATAGAACAAGTCAAATTTCCCAGAAGGAAAGGGAGGGATGATCATTCTAAGCAGAGGAATAGTAAGAACAAAGTTCTGGAAGTAAGAGCATGTCTGGATCAGTATGACTGATAGCATGACGACAACAGATAATTTAAAGAGGTAGGCAAAAGTCTGACATAAGCAGCCTATACGGGATTCCAAGGAATATGGACTTAATTTTATAGGCAAGATGGAGGAGGTACTGACCAAAAGGGCCTTAACATTCCCTTCAGCTTGGCTAAACTTTAGAAAGATTTCCTCTTGACTCTAGGCCCCTGACCTCCCTTTTTCTAAGACCATTTACTTTAGAAAACATGCAATTGTAAAGTATTTCTTTGCCCCCTTGAAATGTAAATTTCTCCCAGCCTCTTGCCAGTTTTACAACCAGGAATGTCTTTCTCAAGGACCTGGGAGCCATCTCTTTGAAATGTAATCATAAAGAAAGACGGTGCCCCTACATTCCAGTCTCTGGGAGGGTAGGAGCCTAACTTGATGGATGTCAATTAGCAAACACGGATGACCTAATTGTATCGACCACCTCCCGCCAGTGTCCTCCAGTACTTTCCCACTAGCTCACCTCAGGGTTTTAGAAACTCTCCTGCCTTTTGTTTTAGCAGGGTTGAGTTCAACCTCTCTCTCAAATTGCAATAGTCTTGAATAAAGTCTTCCTTTCTTGAGTTGCCCGGTGCAATTTTTCTTTGACAGTCAGAACAAAAACAAGAAGGTCATTGCAGCAATCCACATGAGAACTAGTGAATTACCATAAATTCATAGCTAGATATGGACAGAGAAAGAGAAAGCAAGCATCTGAAGTGGCTCCACGTGTCTTGGGATGAAGCCGTCCACTGCGATGGAGAATAGGAGAAGGGATGGTGTAAAGGCAGATTACCTGTGAAGCCAACAAATTTTCAGCTTCAGGGTCCCTCACTTCCTTAGTCCCTTCCAAGGCCTAGGGACTTAGCAAAGTGTTCATATAATCATATGTTTTTTAAAACTTCGCAAAAATAAGATATTTTAATTGTAGTCAGTAAGAACAGTTTCCCGTTTCTTTCCACTATATCTTCCCTCATGTCACATTGTTTTCTGTGTCATTGTATAGATGTGAGCATTTATGGGACACTGATAAGAGGAAACTGAGTTGGGAATATGCCAGTATTTGCAACTTGGCAATAAATTTTGTAAGATTTCAGTAAGTGAACATTAACAAAACTCCTGATTTGGATTTATATGAACTGTACCTACTCTTCCATTTTTAATTTTTTTAATTTAGGTAAACGATAATAGAATATGAAACAGAAGTGATAAAGTTATTAACAAAATAAACAGATAATATATATTATTCTGACATGGAAAAGTGGCTTCTAAAAAAAACAAAGGATCATACCTAAAGCATAAGTTCATTAAGAGGAAAAGATAAATGCAAATAGAAGTAATAAGTAGTCCTTACCTGATAAATAAATTAATGAAAATAAGTGAATCATATGAACACATTGGAAAAGTATTCAGATTTCTGCTGATTTGACATGACATATTGCTATTGACAAAATAATCTAAAATCCATGATTCATCATCAAAAATATTCCACAATGCAGACGCTGACACCAAACCAACTAATGCATATCCCCAATTCAAGAGTATATAAGGTGAGTCACTGCATAAGAAAACTTGAAATGTTCTGAAATCTTACAATTCACATAAGAATTAATTTGAGAGAGGTTTACAAAATTTGTCAAAAATCTCAAAAATTTGTGACATTCCCAATACCAGTTGAAACTAATCAAAACTTCAAAAGTGATCAATAATAAAACAATCGACATTCACCCATGAAAAATGAAAGACTGCATTATCTTTCTAGTTATCTAATTATCTATCTATCTTTCAAAAATGATACAGTAAAATCATCATCATATAAAGAAGCATCAATGAGGGGCTGGCCCGGTGACCCAGTGGTTAAGTTCACACTTTCCACATTGGTGGCCCAGGGTTCCCTGTCCTGGATCCAGGGTGCAGACATGGTACCATTTGTCATACCATGCTGTGGTAGGCGTTCCACATATAAAGTAGAGGAAGATGAGCAGGGATGTTAGCTCAGGGCCAGTCTTCCTCAGCAAAAAGAGAAGGATTGGTGGCAGATGTTAGCTCAGGGCTAATCATCATCAAAAACAAAAGTTTAAAAAAAAAAGAAATATCAATGACTGCAAGTTGTATTTGTATGAGTATTTGTAATTTGTTGAGGTTTATTTTTTTCATTCTAAATAAATTTTCAATTTCATTCCCAATATTGTATTATTTTTCTTAAAGAGGGTTCCCAACAATTATATAAACTTAAGCCTCACAAAACTTGAATCTACCCTTGAACACCAGATTTATAGGTGTGATGGTTAATTTTGTGTGTCAACTTGACTGGGCCATGGGGTGCCCAGATATTTGGTCAAACTGGGTGTTTCTGTGAAGATGTTTTTGGATGAGATTAACATTTAAATTGATAGACTGAGTAAAGCAGTTTGCCCTTCATAATCTGGGTAGGCCTATCCAAACAGTTGAAGGCCTGAACAGAACAAAAGACTGACCTCTCCCCAGTTAAGACAGAATTTTCTTGCTTTCCAGCCTTTGAAGTGGAACATCAACACTTCTTAGTTCTACAGCAGCCTATGGGCCTTCAGACTCAAACTGGAACATGTGCGCCACAGATTTTGAGTTTGCCAGCCTCCATAATTGCATAAGCCCATTCCTTATTACTATAATATATACATTACAGATAGATACAGATACAGACAGATACATACTCTTGGTCCTGTTTCTCTGGAGAACTCTCACTAATACAGTAAGGTGAACAGGATAAACTCAATTTCAGACATGTTGAATTTATGATCTCTCTGAGATATTTTATATACTGAGAACATGCCTTGGATTATTGAGTGCACTTTCAGCCTAAAAATATCAAATGTGAAAGGCGAAAATTCCAAAGAATTGTTCTGCTAACCATTCTTGACTCTATCTATGGTTAGAGTGGGCATCATACTACAAAACCATGGTCTTTACCTTGGTTGGGGGGTGGTCACAAGCCCCTTTGATTATCTGATGGAAGCCAGGTCCTCCACTGGAATGCAAACCCTATGATGGAAGGAATTGTATCTTGATAAGTGCTCTATTCCCAGTGCCTGGGACAGTAGTTGGCATATAATAGATGTGCAATAAATATTTTGGAATGAAAGAATAAAGTCTTTACAAGAAACATGCATAGATATACTCACACAAACACACACCAAATACAATTTCGCTTACAACATCTGGATCCTATAATGTCTCATCTGTGGTCCTTAGTTTAAGATTTGATGTAAAAAGATTCCAACCAGGGATAAATTCAAGGAGAGCATTACTTCACAATTTCAATATTTTTCCATTTGTGGATTTTGACATTATACTTGGTTAAGAAAGAGACTTTGAGAAAAACAGAGAATCAGAGATACAAGAAAGAAACAGAAATCGACAACCAACCTCCAGAAAACAATGCTCTAGTCTGGTGAGCTTGCCTGACAGCACCAGATTGCACACAATATTTCTTCCAAAAAGATATGTAGATTTAAACATATCTTTTTGACTTCCCCTTTTCCAATAGTGAGTATAATATAATAGATTTGTGTTTTATAAATTGGTTCCTAAATTATTTCATAGAAAACTGAGGGAGGAAAGAATGTAACAAATGTCAGACTTTCATATGTCCATAAAAGTTCTTTAAAGTCCAGCTTATCAGAGGCCATGAATATAATCTTTAGCAGTGCCATAAAATATAGCAAAGACCATTGGGTTTAAGTTCAGTAGAACCACAAAGATCCTAACCTACTGCTGCTTAACTGAGGCTAGGAAAAGAATAGTCTTAACAGTACACCACTGAATTCTGAGAGCAGGAAACTCAGCTCTCAAGATCAACTTGAACAAAGGTCACTGGAGTCCAAAGGAACATAATGTGGAAATAATAGAAAGCTAACCAAAACTCAAGGTCATTTGAGAGCTTTCAAAGCAGCAGCAATAACTAACATTCTAACACACTTAATAGATGGCTCGAATCACATGAAGAGCTAATAATGTACACATAACTTGAATTTGAGGGAAGGCAGCTCTGAGATGCTAAGTGACTAGTAAGTGACATTGCTGGGCCTCATATGCATGGCCTTAGACCACAGTTTTCAAGCTCCAACTATGCCAGTGAAGTGATACAATCAGACCAGCCTCCATTCAGAGTGGCTAACAGAAAAGGAAACCAGCTCAGTAGCACGAAGCAGCTCATCTCAAAAGACAAAGCGGTTGTGAGAATCCCCAATGTCTGTGACCTTAAAAATGGAACAAGTTGCCATTCTCGCAAGTAAGACAATTTGTCCACATTTAGTTCCCGTGTAGAAAGCAAAATAAATGTGAAGATGACAAGACAGGACTGACCTTAATATTCTTTGTCTATTTTAATCTGCTCAAATCAGTTTCCTTCTTGCCAGCAGGTGTCCTCTGGCCAGGGAAATTAAATAACAATGTGGTCTGGCTGTTATTCACACATACTGTGAAGCAGGTGAGCAGTAATAGCTTATTCTAGGATATATAGACTTTATTTTCCTCTGTCAAAAACAGGGAATATGTCACTAAATGTGTACTTCAGTGAAATACACAGGATATTCTGACATTTGAGAATCACAGTTTTTCTTGACAGGAATATAGATAATATGCCCACAAGTGTTTTGGTAGTTATATAATCTTAGTATCTATTTCCAAAATATTTATCAGGAATGAAACACTGTTACTCAGATGCTTTCACTAGTTGATGTGGGTTTTTTAAAAATAAGTTTGAATATAGTTTGTTTTTCTCTTCTGATGTCTTCAGAAAAAATGTGGCTTCTCTTCTGAAGAAATAATTCAACATTCTTGACTCTACACCTGGTTGCAAACCATTATTACAAATTATATTTTGCAATATACTAAATAGAATATTGGTCATATAACAGTAAAGCTCATAGCCCATATTCCATTTTCCAAGTTTTAAACCTAGAAGTCCATAAGGATTTCTCTCCTGCCTTGTCTAGTTTTCTATTTACATCTGCCCACCACCAGACGTTATTACTTGACATGGCATTGTATATTACTGCCATGTAGGTGGCATAAAGATTTATGTCCGGTTCATGAATAGTTGACAAATTCTATTTTCATTTCACAATGGTTGAATGCAAATCACTTGGCCTTAATGTTTCAAAAACAAAGTTATTACTGTTTGGCATTTTTTTGGCTTGAAAAATGTTTTGCCTTTTGTTCACACACAGAAACACTATACACATACAGGCATGTGTCACATAACGAAGGGAATACGTTCTGAGAATATGTTCTTCATCATCAGGCAATTCCGTCGTTGTACAAACATCATAGAGTGCACTTACACAAACCTAGATGGTGCAGCCTACTACACACTTAGGCTATATGGTACTAATCTTAAGGGACCACTATCATGTATGCAGTCCGTCGTTAACCAAAACGTCAAGATGTGGTGCATGATTGTATATGTATTTTTTTCCGTTTAGGTTGGTTGTATATTCTGAAGTTGACTGCCTTTATAAAGCTCTGGGCTTCATTTCTCTTTTCTTAAGATCAGTATAGTAGGCAAATAAGCATAGCTTTATTTTTCATTTGCATTGCTTATCTTCAATGTGTGATTTTTTTCCTAGAGCACTAAGTTACCCAGGCCTCTGACTGATGCACTTGCTGTCTTGCATAATGATTTGTAACTGACTTTCTCATTTGTCTTCACAATTTCATCTTTCATAGACTGAAGTCATTTTCAAACACATCAGATTATATCATTTCAGAGATCAGATATTTAGTTCTTTTAAGCCTCAGGCCTCTCTGTACATGAACTACTCTGCTTCGTGTAGTCTATTTACTTTTATGCTTAAAATATATTTTAGACCTTACTTTAAATATTGCATGGAATTGGCAATGTGCTTCTACACAGTAGTTGGATTTCACAGTACTAGTGTAGGGTTTAACATCTAAGCAGTGCTGGAGGGGGTTCCGGGCTGGGGCTAAGGACGCACCCCTGCTCTACTATCCTAGCAGAACCCACAGCAAGTGCTCAAAAATGCTTTTTGACTGGTACAGATAGAGTGGCTTCTGGATGATATGGAAAATAAACAACTTCGCCAGATAGTAAGATTGACTTTGAAAGCACAGGAATCCAAGGACAACATATCCCAGATTTGGCTTAAAAATCTATCTATTTTTTTTTTCCAGTTCTGCATCTCAACTGTAAATGTAATAAACCAAAGGCTTTGCTAAGCAGGGAGAGGGATTCAATTTTGATTTTTCAAGATATTATGGTCTCGGCTTCAAGTTCAAAAACCACAGTACAAATGTTAGACAAAAATATTGAGCAGAAATCATAATTAGGCCAAACCAGTTTCCACAGCCATCTCCTCCAAACTAAAGCGTTGGTTAAAGAAAGAAGGAAGAGAGACTAGAAAGCAAGTGAGTTGAGTTTGAAAGATTATGCCCAGGGAACTCACAATCTCAGGGCAAGTCATGCATGAGGTGGAACCACTGAGCCTTCTTTAATGTTGAGAATCTGAAAGTAGGGTGGACCCGTACCTTCCTTCCTAGGTCAAGCACGGTACAGCAGAAGTAGAACAGAAATGGCCGCATGGCTGGTCAGTCTAAGAATTGCAGAGCAAGAGACAACTGCCTGAGATTCCTGCGGCACCTGTGGACAGGAGAGTGTTTGAAAGTCTCCTGGACTCCCCAAAAGGGTCTGAACGTTTGCTCCCAGGCAGAATCCTCAGGTGCAAGGGAGGTCTCATAGACTAAGCATAGGATGATACAGTATGGACCCTCCTGTCAGAGGCCAGATGAAGGAAGACACTGTACAAAATGGCATAACAGAAGAGGACCACACAGAATGAACTACATCCTATCATAGGACTTAGATCAAGATCTAAAAGAAGATACTTTCTACTCCCTAAGATGATGAAATTTGCACATTTTCTCCTTTCCATTTTGATTGAGTTTAAACTTAAGTGATTGATGAAATTATTCCACTCAGTTTACCTGAAATTGACTAAATGACATTTTCTAAATTACTGTGAATGTGCTGTCACATATTGCTAAGAGCACCAACTCTAGAACAAGATCCACTGGATTCAGATCTTAGCTTTGCCTAGGATTTGTGACATTAGGCAAATCACATTATCTCTCTGCATCTTTTTCCTCATATATATTGAAAAATAATAGTGATTTACTTATACTTATTTAAACTATTGTAAAAGTTAAATGAGTTGACATATATAATGTGCCTAGAAAAGTACTTATTGCAGGGGCTGGCCCCGAGGCCTAGTGGTTAATTTCGTGTGCTCTGCTCAGCAGCCTGGGTTCACAGATTTGGATCCAAGAGGCAGACATACACCACTTGTCACCCATGCTGTGGCAGTGACCCAAATACAAAGTAGAGGAAGATTGGCACAGATGTTAGGTCAGGGCGAATCTTCCTCAAGCAAAAAGAGAAAGATTGACAATAGATGTGAGTTCAGGGCAAATCTTCCTCAGCAAAAAGAAAAAAAAAAAGTACCTATTGTAAGTGCCACATATACATATATAATTATTTTCTTTTATTCTGCATCCAATGGAATGGGTGCTGAAGACAGAATCTAATTTTAAATAGTATGCTTTTTCCACACCAAGTTTCTAGTGTGTTAAATACGTAAATGCAACTTAAATAAATTAATACTACAGAATTTTAGAGAAGAAATAGAATTAAAGACCACTTAGTTCAAGAATTATTTTTAAAGATAAGGAGAATGATATTTAGAAAGGTCAAATAATTTTCCCATGGTCATATATCTAATAAATCTTAGAAGTGGGATCCAAATTCAGGTTATCATTTATTCAGTCAATGTGCCAGGTACTGTGCTACATCTGGAAATAGAGCAGTATGCAAGGCATATGTAGGCCTTACCTCACAGAGTTTACAATATACCAGGAAATATACCTGGAAAGACAGCAGTGTATTATAATAGGAGAAATATATGGTGCTGTATTGCTAGGAGCCAAGCAAATATTTTAAAGGAAATGACTTGAAGCCAAAATCCAAATGAAGAGTGGGATTTAGACAGATGAAGGGGTGAAGTTAGAATACTTTAGGACAAGGGAGAGGTTTGTAAGAGGTCCCAGAGTTGAGAAAGAATATAATTTATTCAAGAAGTTGACATAAATTTAGTATATGTTAGCAAAGAATGCAGAAAGAGGAGGTGAAGAAAATAGTAGCAGATATAATGAGATTCTTGGGTGGTCTTGTAAACTGTGGTGAGAAATGTGGACTTAGTCTTAAAGGCAACGAAAACTATCAAAGCTTTTAAGTAGAGAATCAAAGATAGATTTCCACTGTTGGAGGATCCTTCTAAAAACCATAGAAGAGACTAAGGAGGGAAAGATGAGGGTTAGGGAGACCAATTAAGAGACTGCTGTACCCAAGAAGGAAAACTAAGTCTTCTATCTTAATATCCTTTGTTCTTTTGAATGTCATTGCAGTAAGAAAACAGGAAAGATGGAATGGGGGAAGTAAACTAAAAACTATTCTTGCTTTCTTTAAGTCATCTTCAACCCTTTTCAGACAGATCAGAGATTGTTAGAGTGAGAAGTGACCTTAAGAGAACCAGCCTTTGGATTGGATAGAGAAGCTGCATGTTTTGCTCATGTTCTATTAAATGGCAGAGTCAGAACTAAACCTCAGATCTAACCTGGCACCCAGTGCCCTCCACTGCATCGTCCTGGAATAAAGAGCCTAGAATGAAGGCGGAGCCACAGCAGGCTGAGAGACCTGGAATCCTGAGCAGACCATCCTGAAAAGAGAAGCTCCAACAGACCCCAGGGTCCCAGCAACCTGGGCCAGAGGCTGCACTTCTCTCAACTAAAAAGGTATTGCTCTGAAGGCTTGTGTCCTGAGTATTAGAATATGGTTTTCCCTCCTCATGGGGAAATTCTCAGCTAAAATTAGTTTGAGATTCAAACTCAGTGAATAACATAGTTCACAGCAGTATGGAAAATAGTCTAATAGTACACTTACGGAAAATTTGAAATGAGTAGCCAATTGCTCTCAACAATCTAATTGTCAGGTTGCCTCAGTAGTTAGGGAAAAAATTTTATGCTAAACTCAGATCTTCCTGTCTATAATTGTTCCTCCCTGGTCTGATTTTTCCAATCTGCCTCAAATGCATCTTGCAAATAGGGAGGAAATAATAAAGGGAGGAAATAAATATGGGGGAAATAATAAAGCTCTGTCCTCTGGAACCTCTGAAAGCCAGGCTTGGCTTATCTTCCAGTTGAATAAAAAACATTTGAGGCCAACCCTGGGCTTGGCAAATGAGGTCAGTTAATTCAGGCTCACCTTGGGAGCAAATTTTTTATTCAAAATAATCTGGTTCTCTAATAGTGTCTACGTTTAAGAGACAGATAGCAAGGAGACTAAATGTCCCAGAGTTCCAGAAAACACATTCAGAGACAAGGCCTAGAAGAACAAAGCAATGACAACCAACCGAGAGCCTGCTCCACTGCAACCCCTGGCTCTCTGAAGTCTTTCTGGAAAAGGGCAAAGTCTGTTGTACTATTGGCCTAGTGCGTCCAGAAGAGTATCAGCATGGTGGTGACACTGTGACACAAACAATCCTAATGTATTCTAGAACTGCTTTAGACTTGAGGCTTGGGATTCACAAACACCCACACCCACCTCTTTTACTGAGTTCCCAGCACCCGACCATCACTGCAGCAAGTCAGTCTCCTTTAAGCCTGGATGACAAGAGAAGAGGTCCAAATCTAAGGATTTCACTTACTCCCTCCTCTGCAGACCATGCAGGTTTGGGTTTTCTCTTAGGAGGATGTCAAGATCTGAAATGATCTCAAACATCTGTCATATAAACAGGAAGAGATTTATTATCTTCTGCCAAAGGACTATGATAACAGAAATATTAAATGTGTCAACAGAGGTGGGTCTCAGCTTGTGGTGGCTTTGGATTGTGAATACCAGTAAATCTTTAATCAAAAAAACAAAATCATTAATTCACAGTCATTACTGAGTTAGGCATTCATCCTAAGGATGCAGCCAAGATAAAGCATTTCAGAGAGAGACGGGTGCTTTAATGGTGAAATAACAAAGGCATCTATATCCCCTGACCCCCACTCTCCAAGAGTTCACTTGATCAATTGTATAGTTTTGATAGACATAAAATGGTGACACTCAAAATGACTCCAGGCTATTTATTCATTGGTTTGTCTAAGCATGTAATATAATTGCTCCTCCAACCAAGAGCGAACTAAGAGATGGTTGATAGATGCTGCTACTGGCTAGGATTCAGTCTGGGACAGGTTGTTACCATTGTAATGCTGTACAGGTTCATAATTAGACATGGGATATGAGAAGCTAAGAAGTTAAGAACCTGAAAATAGAAGGATTTGGGGGAAACAGGGCATCTCTGTTCTTTGCGTTTTGCTGATATATTTTCCAGGAATCTCTTTGGATTGAGAACCAGGGTCATTTTCCTAGTTATAAAATCAGAGTATTAGCCTAGGCATTTAAAATGGCCTGTGCTAGTGTGTGTGTGTGTGTGTGTGTGCGTGTGCATCTCTGCACACATGTGCTTGTACATGCACACACTAAGCATTAGAACAAGATTTGCCTCATTTCTGGGGAAAAGAGCATCAAGTTCTTTCTTAGTCCACCCCCAGCAAGATCCAGTTCACTCCATAATGATTAGGTTCAGCTGACAGCTCCTTAGGGAGCACTAGTGCCCATACTCTTCAACCAAAAAGTGGTAAAGAGGATTACTGTTTCCAATTCTTCACTTCCTCTTTGCTAGAGAATAATACTTAACACTGTTAGCCATAGGACTTTGCAGAACCTCCCGTTAGAGCGAGACATGTGATTTGCTTCAGCCAAAGAAACATCAGTCAGTGTAATGTGAGCAGAGGCTTTAAACACGCTTGCATAACTTGGTTTGGCTCCTGGCATATCTGCCATCATGATGAGAAAAGCATGTCCCTAGTAGTTACTCATCCCAGAAAGGAGTCGTGTAGGGCAGAACAAAAGCCAGCTTACAACCCAGAGCCAAATTCAGCAGAAGCCTAGCCAACCCGTAGACTCATGAGCCACAAAAATAAATGTCTATTGTTGTAAACTGCTAACAGCTTGTAAGCTTTTTAAAAGTTATTTGTTACACAGCTTTATTGCTGCAGTACCGTGCTTGAGCACAGTAGGGTACCCAAGTTCAAAATGTATATATCTCCACACAAGCAAGTGAATGAGAGAGAAATGATCCTCATATTGTCTGACTAGACTACCTAAGAGCCCGAATAGTCCATTAAATTGTTTACATCTTTTTATTTTACATCGTTCTCTCAATAGGAGAAATAGGTTAAAATGTGAAAGAAAACCAAAAGAGGAAAAAAGAAAAACAAAAACTCTTCAGGTTCTCTAGTCAGGTAACAAATAAATTTTCGCTGAAAACACTAGATTTTATCCTGTTAGAAAACCTTTTACTGAAAACTAAACTGTTTTCTTAAAACTAGTCAACCTTTCCTGATTTCTTCAGGAAAATTTTTTGATGGGAAATATTACAGTTTACTATAGAAAATGTATTTTAATTGTTTCTACAATAATTGTGATGGCAGATGTTTTAATGAAGGGATAAAGACAGAAAGTAGCCCTTACCTCTGTCTAATAAGTGACTGAGCACTTTTTCATCTCAAGAAAATCTAATAAGTTACTGAGTTGACACCTCTAAAACAGTCAACGTAATCCTTTTAGACAATTTGTAATCAATGGGAAATTCTCTACAAAAAATTCAGTGGTAGAAAACAAGTATTGAATGTCAAGGCAACTGAAGTGGCCAGACCGTAGGTTGATCGCAATCTCTTGGGTCTAGAAAAATCAAAGAAAGGACTCCTCATCTCCACCATGTTCTAGGCCTCCCAAGTACAGGAATCCAGGACTCAGCTCCTTTCCTGGACCCTGCATACAGGCTTTCCCGACAGTTTACCAGACATGGACCAAGCCAAGCCTTGGGAAACTGATGGACGTCACTCAGCTCTTCACAGATCATGAGTGCCCACCACCTCAGACCACTTTCCCAACATCAACTCCTGGACTCTTATGGAGCATTGCAACCTATCTTTGTCCTCACTGTCCACTTCCTATGACCTTTTGTGTCTCAAGGAAACCTGCTTATTCTCCAAAGACACTCTTTTTCTCTAGCTTATCTTAAAAACCCATTACCCTTCTAATTTTTTGACAATAGACCCTAATGGTCCATTAGAGCCAGTGCGGGAATGAAGCCAAGAATAATCCTTCCAGTGCTGCCAAGAAAGAGGAAAAAATAGAAAATTTAAGGTCAATATTAAAATAGTGCAACTCTCCATATCCTGTGAAAGATATTTTAGGCCGCTTAAACCATATAACAAAACAAAGCGTTAGATTTTTTTTTTTTTACTTATTTTGCCATCAAAGAAATGGATATTCAGAGAGGCTAAATAGCTTGTCCAAATTCATGCAACTAGTAAATGATGATGCTAGAATTTGAACTAAGCATTTTTTTTTTTAAAAGTCATATAAATCAGTCCCTTTTTTATAGGTAGGGAAGACACAGCTGGAAGAAAAACATCAACAGCCGATTTGTAATCTTTGTTCTTGCCTCAAGGACACCTGAGGAATTGATCCTTGATTGAATCTTCCTGTTAAAGAGACTTCCGGAGCGGGGCTTCTCCGAACTGAGATGGTCTGCATTCACCAACTCTTCTCTTCTGCGACTACATGCATACCAAGTGGGTAGCACCTGGGATATTTGCAAGCTGTGCCTTGAAAACAAAAGCCCTCCACTACATTGTTGCCATGCATGTTGCATTGTTGCCTATTCTGTACTCTTTCTTAAAGCTAAGCAAATGTGGTGCCGGGTAAAGCCTATGGTATCTTATGAGTCTGACTGGCAGTCTGAACCCAATACCATGATGCTGGTTGAGTGCAGTGGATTTTGCAGAGGCGAGAGAGGCTGATTTGGCCCCACAGCTTGCTCACTATAGAATCTTGATAAATACACAGGCTCATGCCTCCTAATTCTAGGTACGCTCTGCTACATTAGTATAGTAACCTCAAATGACTTCAAAGTAGCAGAAGCATTCATCTTTACTAGATGATGTTATACGTATATTCAGTTCCTATTAAATCTTCAGGACCTATGTGAAGCCATACAACTTTTCATAAAGATTTCACAAATTGTTCTGTAATGGATACAAAGGCATATCTTAGAGATAATGCAAGTTCAGTTCCAGACCACGACAATAAAGTGAGTCACGTGAATTTTTTGGTTTCCCATCACATGCAAAAGTTATGTTTACACTATACTGTAGTCTATTAAATGTGAAATAGCATTATGTCTAAAAAACAATATCCATAACTTAATTAAAAAATAATTTGTTGCTACAAAATGCTAACCATCATCTGAGCCTTCAGCAAGTCATAATTTTTTTTTGCTGGTGGAAGGTCTTGCCTGTATGTTGATGGCTACTAACTGATCAGAGTGGTGGTTGCTGAAGGCTGGGGTGGCTGTGGCAATTTCTTAAAATAAGACAACAATGAAGTTTGCCATATCAATTGACTCTTCCTGTCATGAAGGATTTCTCTGTAGCATGTGATGCTATTTGATAGCATTTTACCCACAGTAGAACTTCTTTCAACATTGGACTCAATTCTCTCAAACTCTGCCACTGCTTTATCAACTAAGTTATGTGATATTCTAAATGCTTTGTTGTCATTTCAACAATCTTCACAGCATCTACGCTAGGAGTAGTTTCCATCCCAAGAAACCACTTACTTTGATCACCCATAAGAAGCAACTCCTCATCCAGTAAAGTTTTATCACAAGATTGCAGCCATTCAGTTGCATCTTCAGGCTCCACTTCTAATTCTAGTTCCCCTGCTATCTCCACCACATCTGCAGTCACTTCCTCCTCTGAAGTCATGAACCTCTCAACATCATCCACAAGGGCTGGAATCAACTTCTTCCAAATTCTTGTTAATGTTGATATTTTGACGTCTTCCCATGAATCACAAATGTTCTTAATGCCATCTAGAATGGCAAATCCTTTCCAGAAAGTTTTCAATTTACTTTGCCCACCTCCATCAAAGGATTCACTACCTGTGGCAGCTATAGCCTTACAAAATGTGTTTCTTAAATAACAAGATTTGAAAGTCAAAATCACTCCTTGATCCTTGGGCTGTGGAATGGATGTTGTGTTAGCAGGCACGAAAACATTCATCTCATACATCTCCATCAGAGCTCCTGGGTGACCAGGTGCATTGTCAATGAGCAGTAAAATTCTGAAAGGAATCTTTCTTCTCTGAGCAGTAGGTCTCAACAGTGGGCTTAAACTATTCAGTAAACCACATAGTAAATAAATGTGCTGTCATCCAGGCTTTGTTGTTCTATTTAGAAAGCATAGGCAAAGTAGATTCAGCATAATTCTTAAGGGCCCTAGGATTTCCAGAATGGTAAATGAGCACTGACTTCTCCTTTCCAGCCATAAAAGTCCTAGACGGCATCTTTTTCCAATATAAGTCTGTTTTGTCTTCACTGAAAATCTGTTGTTTAATGTAACCACCTTCACTAATTATTTTAACTAGATCTTCTGGATAATTTGCTACAGCTTCTACATCAGAGCTTGCTGCTTCACCTTGCACTTTTATGTTACGGAGACAGCTTCTTTCATTAAACCTCACGAACCAACCTCTGCTGGCTTCAATCTTTTCTTCAGCTTCCTTGCCTCTCTCAGCCTGCATAGAATTCAAGAGACTTAGGCCTTGCTCTGGATTAGGCTTTGGCTTAAAGAAATATTGCGGCTGGTTTGATCTTCTACCCACAGCACTAAAACTTTTTCCACGTCAGCAACAAGGCTAGTTTGCCTTATCACTCATGTGTTCACTGGAGTAGCACTTTTAATTTCCTTCCAGAACTTTCCCTCTGCATTCAGAACTTGGCTAACTGTTTGGTGCAAGAGGCCTAACTTTTGCCCTTTCTTAGCTTTAGACATGCCTTCCTCACTAAGCTTAATCATTTCTAGCTTCTAATTTAAAGTGATAGATGCATGACTCTTCACTTGAACATTTAGAGGTCAATATTTTAGGGTTATTAATTGGCCTAATTTCAATATTTTTGTGTCTCAGGGAATAGGGAGGCCTGAAGAGAGGGAGAGAGATGCAGGAGCAGCCAGTCAGCACAGCAGTCCGAACACACACAACATTTATTGATTAAGTTTGCCGTTTCATATGTGCATGTTCTTGGTGCCCCAAAATAATTACATTAGTAACATCACAGATCACCCAAATAAATATAATAATAATGACAAAGTTTGAAATACTGGAAGAATTGCCAAAAGATGACACAGAGACAGAAAGTGAGCAAATGCTGTTGGAAGAATGGCACCGATAGACTTGCTCAACACAGGGTTGGCGCAAACCTTCAACTTGTAAACAACACAGTATCTGCGAAGTGCAGTAAAGCAAAGCACAATACGACAAGGCATGCCTATACCATTGCCTGCTTCCTGCCTCCCACATCATCTCTCTCCTATATGAGGCATTTGAACATTCAATTATCTTCTGCCTCATGTTGTTCTCTAACTGTTCCGTGTCACTCCTCCTCCCCTCACCCACTACACAGTGAGGCCTTCAAGGGCAAGAAATATAATTTACATTTCTTTAGACACTTGAAAAGTGCCTAGCCCAGTATTTGACATTTACCAAATACTCAGTATGGACTTCTTGAATGAATGAAGCACAGTCAAGATTTTTAAACCTGTAATGGAACATATTCAGACATCCATAATTTAAAACACATTTTCAGTTAGAAATCAAATGATATAGCAGGTCTAATTAAATTGAACTCTTTTTAGAAAGGTTACCAAGTCAAAACATTTAACCTTGAGAAGAAAGGTCCTGACACCTCCATTAAACAAATTATTAGATACATAAAGGAGGCAAAAAGTAGGGTCCCTATTATCACCAGTCAATTTCTAAAGCACGTTAATTTTGTTTTGGCTAAACCTAGTCTTATAATAAAATTAGAAAACCGTTTTGCTCCAAAAAATATTGTATCATTTTCTTCCCTATTTATTTGAGTGGAGCTTAAGTCAAGAAGTTTATTTATGTTTAATAACTTACAACACATTGCACCTTTGAATGACACATTGTCTTTATTTGCCGTCAGCATATCTAATGCCAGCACATCTCTGAAGTGAGTGTTTGTTAAAGTAACAACTTCTGCAAAGATAGTACTAAGAATGCTAATTTTCCATAACGTGTTCTGAAAACAGTAGGATTTTTTTTTCTTTTAAACAGAGTAGTGATTTTTTTTTCAAAATAATCTGTTTTTATTTGCCGCTCAGCTAAATTTTCAGCTAAGAAATCTTTTACTCCATTCCTTAAAGATGATAATCAACAGCAAGATGAATATTTTTTTAAAAAAGAATTTCTAAGCAGCCTTTACCTGTACCAGGTAGCCTGGCCAGTTTTTCTAGTCATCCTTTAAAATTTTCAACAGTGAGACTTTCAAATCCATTTGTAACTGAAACAGAAAACGGCTAGGAATTAGAAATACACATATACCTCCTTTTAGTGCACTTCACTTTATTGAACTTCATAGACACTGAATTTTTATAAGAACCTCCATCAGCAAAAACATTTTGACTCACTGAAGGCTCAGATGATGGCTAGCATTTTTTAGCAACAAAGTATTTTTTTTAAAGATGTTTTTATTTTTCCTTTTTCTCCCCAAAGCCCCCCGGTACATAGTTGTATATTTTTAGTTGTGTGTCCTTCTAGTTGTGGCAGGTGGGATGCTGCCTCAGCATGGCCTGATGAGTGGTGCCATGTCTGCACCCAGGATCCAAACCAGCAACACCCCCAGCCACGAAGCAGAGTGCGTGAACTTAACCACTCGGCCACAGGGCCAGCCCCCTAAAATATTTTTTAATTAAGATATGTACATTGTTTTTCAGATATAACACTATTGCACACGTAGTAGATTACAGTATAGTGTAAATTTAAATTTGATATGCACTGGGGGGCTGGCCCCGTGGCCAAGTGGTTAAGTTCGCGCGCTCAGCTGCAGGCGGCCCAGTGTTTCGTTGGTTCGAATCCTGGGCGCAGACATGGCACCACTCGTCAAGCCACGCTGAGGCAGCGTCCCACATGCCACAACTAGAAGGACCCACAGTGAAGAATGTACAACTATGTACCGGGGGGCTTTGGGGAGAAAAAGGAAAAAAATAAAATCTTTAAAAAAAAAAATTAAAAATAGAACTACCATATGATCCAGCAATCCCACTTCTGGACATATATCCAGAGGAAATGAAAAGAGGATCTAGAATAGATGTCTGCATCCTCATGTTCATTGCAGCATTTTTTTTTTTAAGATTTTATTTTTTTCCCCCTTTTTCTCCCCAAAGCCCCCCAGTGCATAGTTGTCTATTCTTCATTGTGGGTCCTTCTAGTTGTGGCATGTGGGACGCTGCCTCAGCGTGGTTTGATGAGCAGTGCCATGTCCGCGCCCAGGATTCGAACCAACGAAACACTGGGCCGTCTGCAGCAGAGCCCGCGAACTTAACCACTCGGCCACGGGGCCAGCCCCTCATTGCAGCATTTTTCACAATAGGTAAGATATGGAAACAATCTAAGCGTCCATCAACGTATGAATGGATAAAGAAGGTGTAGTATATACGTACAAAGGAATATTATTCATCCATGATAAAGAAAAAATTCCTGCCATTTGTGACCACATGGATGGATGCTGAGGACATTGAGCGAAGTGAAATAAATCAAATAGAAAAATATAAATACTATATGTCACTTATATGTGGAATTTAAAATAGCCAAATGCAGAGAAACAGAGTAGAATGGTGGTTACCAGGGGCGGGGGGGTGGAGGAGATGTTGGTCAAAGGGTATAAACTTTCAGTTATGAGATGAGTAAATCCTGGGAATCCAATGCACAATGTTGCACTTATAGTTAACGATAATATAGTATATACTTGAAAGTTGTTGAGAGTAGATCTTAAATGTTCTCATCATGAAAAGAAATGGTAATTATGTGAGGTGATGGAGGTGTTAGCTAATGCTATGGTGGTGATCATCTTGCAATATATAAGTGTATCAAATCAACAGGCTGTACACCTTAAACCTACACAATGTTATATGTCAATTATATCTCAATAAAGCTGGGAAGATAAATAAATAAAATTTTTTAAATGACTCAGAAGAATTGCCATCATTAACTCAAAAAGAAGCAAAACTCCAGATCTGCCTTCTTTTACACCAACCAGCATGGCCTCACCCTGTATTTCTTCCCACAGCCTTTCGTGACAGTACTCTGAAGACAACTGCCATTGAAGCATTCATTGAAACCTACATTAATAAATACTTCTGTCCTCCCCAATATAGACAACTATTACACTTTCTGGCTTTTTAAAATTCACACTATGGCTGCAAATTTGAAAAACATTTACTGTAGATCTATTACATGGGAGGCACTCTGATAACATCTTTCAATGTTTATATTGGGGCAGAGAATTTAAAAATAGGAACACTGGAAAATGTCATCCCATCATTGTGATGAAAACAATAACAGTAGAATTGTTACACGTAATTTGTACACTTAAGTACTATGAGATTGACTGCCCTTGTCCACTGTCATACTGTCGGATATATCACAGTAGCTGTCACATAGTAAACGCTCAATAAAATCTGTTGGCTCAATAACAACAGTGCTAATTATGACATATATAATTCATCAAGTGATACTAGTGTAGCAACATACCAGGTACTTTAAAAATATCAATTACTTTAATCTTTACAAAAACTTTATGGCATAGATATTACTATCCCTACTTTACAAATGAGGAAATTGAGACACTGAGATCACATAAGTAGTGTAAAATCTCAGTGTCTTTCTAGAACACTTTAAAACGAAGTTAAAAGAAAAGTCTTTCCATGTCACTCTTTGGTTTAACTGTACTTGATAATACACTCTTTCAAAAGCCCCACCTAAGAAATCAGTGAACTACACTAACCCAATAGCATCATCATCTTCATCAGGACGCCATAATACAAACAAGTCAAGTCGAGCCACCCTAGTTAGACCACAGCAGGAATTCCATCAGGGAATTCTGTGGCCGCTGGCTTCTCTCATACTTGTGTTTGGAATGTGAGCAATTAACGTCAAAGGAGAAAACAGGCCAGTTATAAGCTTGCCTTTTTACAAGTGAACAAGCAGGGCAGTGCACCCAGGCACTTAGACAGACAGTCAGATTCTGAGATGAGTGCTAGTCATTAAGCCAGTAATGGAAAACGCGTAGGAGGATTTTTTTAAACTTGTTTTTCTGTCAATTCAGAAGGAGAAAAGAGGAAAGTTGTGAAAAGCAAAATGCTGAAAACGGCTTGGGTAAATGCTTTTTCAAGAGAGACAATAAATGGTGACTATACCTCTGGGCCACTAAGCAGCATTTGGTCCCTTATAACACTGTTATTGGAATATAATTCTTACATAGGGTAATTATTTACTGAGTGACACGTATGTGTGTTTTGATTTCTGTCTTTACTAAGCACCCCTATGAGAGAAGTTGTGTTGTTCCTAATAATTCTGAAAAAGGCAAACTTTATCCTCAGGAGAGCAAGGTTTGGTCAATTGTGTTCATCACAGTATCCCCGATACACAAAACAGTGTCTATTACGCCGCAGGTCCCCATAAACATGTGTTGAATGGGTAGATAAATGAATGAATCTGAGTAATTGCATTGTGTCCCTACTCCGTAGCCCCTGAGCATTCCAGAGAAGGTCACAGGAAGTCCATACTGTCTCACATTTTATGCCTTCACTGCTCCTTCCTAATCCTTGAATACTTGCCGTGCCGGTTCCTAATGAACCCCTTAGCCCTGGTTCTCTTTACTCCCCCATCTCACTCCTCTCACCATCCCTAGAAGAGCTTGGCTACAGAATTACTGACCTCGTTGAGGCAATCCAACATGAACTCTTCACATTCTCTCTTCAGAGCCTTTGTTTTCCACACTCTGCCTAGATCAGGCCCACATTTGTGGGGCCTGGGGCAAAAGTAGAAGTGGAGACCCACGTTCCATATTTTAAATATTTAAAAAGTGTCAATGAATCTAACAAACTACTAAAATAAATATGTTCTGTCCTCCTACCTTGATATCGTACATTCACAATGATTCCACAGGCCAAGTTTAAACTTAGAAGATGCAGCCTCCTCCAAATTTTGTAATGGAATCTCGCATCAGGAAGAGAATAGCTCAGAGCCCCCAGGCGCCCAGTCCCAGGCTTTAGCCTGCTCTGTCAGGGTCTTCACCCCCAGCTCCATCCTGAACTTCAAGTAGCCAGGTATGTGCACTTCTGGACACCCAATCTGCAAGTTCATCGCACACCTCCAAAACAAAATCCTTTGGCCACCTCTCAGGCCTAGACACGTACACACCAGCAATGGGACCCACTTTACGATTATGGACCTGGGTAAGAAGTCCATGTGAGCCCTGGGCTCAGCTCAGAGCCTCTCCAGGTCCTGGGAAAATGGAGCATGGTCAAGTAGCCATATGCACAGTCTCAGTGGCATGTCCCCTTAATCTAATGAACTCTTGGCCCTAGGGTAGGGGTGTAGTCTGAGGAAAGCCAAAATAGAACCCTCAAGCATGGGACCCAGGGCAGGGCCTTCTGTTTCCTGAGGCTAAGGACAATACTGCCTTAGATCTCATCTCAAGAAATAACTCTTCTCTCCTTTAGCACCTACTCTTTTGATAACATTACTCTGCCCACTGTCGACACTTATTCACCACTTGTCCTTTCTTTAGTTGTAATTCCAATATCTCTCCCTCCATTGCTTCTTTTCCTCTCTACATGAATATACTTCCATCTCCCCATCCATTCCAAAGCTATTGTTATATACCTCCTTCCTTTCAATACCAAATGTTTAAATAATAGACTTAATTCATTCACTCTAGAAAACAAAAATAAGTATCCAGATCTCCACTTAGCAATAATCATTGCCAGCATTGGTGAACATTACTCTAGATATTTCTCTATGTATGCATGCAGATAAATGGATATATATATATATGGATCAATAAACAGCAAGAGCATTTTAAATTAGAATTGTGGCAGACATAGTGTTTAATAAAACTGATCAAAATACTTTTTCCTGAATTCAACCTTCTTAAGAAACTGAAATGAAACAATCAGAATTGCTCAACATCAGTTCAACATTTCTTTATAACAATCAGTATTAGATCCTAAAAGATGCCTCTAAAGATCATGAAGAACAGTGAAGCCTCTGTCCTTATTTTTAAAATCTTGCCAATGTACCCAAGTCGGTCATCTCACTTTTATCTTCAAACATCACCCAAATGGACTTAATTGTGACAGCTCCATCCCTTTGCTCCCTCCTTGCCCATTGTGAAACAGATTTCTGTAACCTAGTATGCACAGACTCCCCAAAAGAAAAGAAATCAGGGATTTGTGAATGTGTAAGAAAAAAATTAGATTTTCCATAACCCTTAACTGAAATTTAGAATTCCCCTCAATTATAAATGGAGGTAACAAATCACAGTAGTGTCAGTATTACCTATGAGTTTGTCACTAATAGAAATCACTTATATTTCCATATTACTATTCTTACAGATCTTAAAATAGTGTTTATACTCATCAATGCTTCAATACTCAAAGAGCACATATATTTCTTCAGCACAAATTTGGTTTTTTAGATCTTTTTATAATTGTATTTCAATATAATTGGTTTCTCTTACAAACTTAAATGTTTCATTTTATGCATTAAAAACATACTGACAAGACATCCACAAGCATCAACTGCCTGCAAAGGGGTCTATGGTATCAAAAAGGTTAAGAATCCCCATTTTGAATGCTTCTATCAGACCCGCATCCCCAACTCTCTTCATCTGAATTACAAGGAACAGATTAGGTCCTTTCTTAGTTCTGGTAGAAATTGATTCAAAGAAAAGGCACAACAGTTGCAATCCCCTTACAGACAAATTCAGCTCTCATCATTTCCAAGGATACAGCTTTTTTATTCTCAGTAAAATAAAATCACATTCCACAGATGCCAGATCCCCATATCACTGGCTCACAGATGGGTTTCCTGCCAGTCAACAAATGCAGTTGCCAGGGCTGCTGCTCTGACATTCTGATAAGGTTGGAGTCATGCCTTTAAAAAGTAACAACATTCTTAAGGCAAATGATTGTTCCACAATGGCCTTCTGACACTGTCCATATGCAATGAAGTCATTAAGTCAATCAGATCTGAATCACAGGGTCATTCTACTTTACTTCAGTCAATAACAAAGCCATTTATCTCTTGCTGCTTTTTTTATATCTCATAACAGCGGTTCTGTTGTGTAGCATTACTAATTCCATAGCTTCTTAGAAAGTATAAGTGATGGATGGAATACATGTCAGGTAGAAAAGTATATACACACACACACACACACACACAAACATACCTTTTTTGTGCAAGATGGAAATGGTAGTATTGGTAACATAAAACAGGTAAATATCCATGTTTCCAGTGTTTATGTCCGCCTTGGTTGTTTTCAACTGCAAAACTCAGCATGAATTCGTGCACTGCATAAACATAACCATATTCAACAGCAAAATTACCACCTACCTCTATTATTCTTCAGGTACATGAAAAATAGAAAATATGACTTCATATATATATCTAACTAGTAATCAAGGACTAGCAGATTATCTCAAGATTTTTTATTGACAAAAAGTGCCCTTAAAATCAGTGGGTCTTTTGTTCAAGGCAAGAAGGAAAGGCACCTAGTCATGTGTTCTAGTTTCAAAATGAATTTTTATTCCTCACGTTACTCATGTTTATTGCCAGGTTTCATTAAACAAGCATAGGCATGCTACTGCCTGTAGTCCCTATAAACCTTGGGAGTCAGAGGCTGAAGGGAAGAAAGTTCTAGAAATGGGATTCAGAGCCTGTTCTCTATACACTGTTCTGCTAAGTATACAGAGCTACTTACACAATATCAGTCTACTCATTTGTAAAATGGAAGTCACTGCCTTACTCAAAAAGTTCCTGTGGGTATTAACTAAAACAATATATAAATAAAGTACCTGGCAGAAAGTAGCCGCCCAATGAATATTAGTTCCATTATTTCTTCCTCTCTTTAAATGATATCTCAAGGTATTATAAAGCATAGTATTCAAGGAAACACCCATTTTACTCAAATCTCTTAAATGAAAGATTACAAAATAAAACGCCCCCATGTCCTGGAAAAGTGTGAAATGGCTCTGTGAAGAGTGAGGTCTGTCTTGATGAACATGATCCTGGCTAACAGCATACAAATTCCAAACATTGAAAAACTCTGTATGAGCCAAATAAATCACCAAACAGGCAACCTTCAGTCAGCTTAACAACCCAGCTAAAATTGATAAGAGGTGCTCAGGGAAAATAAATTTCTGAACCCTAGAGCCTTTTTCTTTGGTATGGAAGGTTCCTAAAGGTTCCTAAACAGGTGACCTGACCCAATGCTAGTCTATTGGTGTCATCATTGTTACCATTATTTTTAATTGTTGAGCCAACTCAAGCCCAGATGGTAAAGAAATTTGTTCAGAGTCCACAGAAGTGTATAACGCATTGAACCCTAGAACAAAGTCCTGCTTCTTTGAGTAACAATATTCCCTTTTGTGACATCGCTCTACACGCAGAAAGGACAAAATAGTGAAAAATTAAGCATCATCAATACAAAGGAGCAGCTCTCCCCACTCATCCCTTACCCAGAGGCGTGACTATCTCCCAACCTGTGCTCTGCGCTGCAGGATGAGACTCCAAAGGGAAAAGTCCTCTTCAGTGGAGATTTCCTTTATGCTCTTTAATTAAAGCACGAGTTTTTTGTCTGTTGGCTCAAACATTCTGCCTAAAAGAAATTTGTATAAGATAGTTTAAGTTCTCTCACTCATTTTTGTCTGTTTGCTTGCGAGGTGGGAGAAACGTAAATCATGTGTCCAGCCATGTATGACTGTTAATGGCACCTAACCGTGGAGCCTCGATATGTGAAAGGATAAGTGAACTTGATTCGCCTACTCTCTCTGACTGTCCAGTCGGGAATACTGAGTTGCTATAGGTGGGTGAAACTTAACATTCTTCAGATGGACCTGCGCCACCTCTCTTTACCGAGTGATCTCACTTGAGATGTGTGTCTCTCCTCTGATTTATCAGTATCTCTCTGCATTTGAGTAAGATGGGAATCAAAGTCTCCATTCACAAGAAGGAGAAGCCCTGCAGTTAGTGAAGTGACAGTTTCATGATTAGCTGGGGGTACACGGAATCTCACAAAGTATTAATAATTGGAGGAAAGAGCACATGAAGAGGAAAATGACTGAGTCAGTCTTCTATGCACTCTCTGTTTGGGACTGGACGCTCATGGGGGCCGGGCTAGAATCATAATAGTCAGAGAAGAGGAAGAGCATAGGAAATGAAGCTGTACCTTACTGGTGACCATCTGCTAAACTAGATGCAGACAGCAACCTACTAGTCAGTTTATGATATGAGGCGGGTCATATCTTGGGTTGGAGCCAAGGCCTTAGAAAACCAACCAGTAAGAACTCACTGGAAACTAGGGGCTACCAAAGGAAACCCCATCCCAGGAATCAGTAGAGGAGTTTCCTGGCATCGAGTCTCCAGGCACCTGCTGTGCTCAAAGTCAGGTAAGTGTCAGCTTTATGGTTCTGAGTGCTCCACCAGCTTTGGAGGAGGAGCCCAGCTAGCAGATGTAAGGACAGACACAGTGGTCTGGCATCTCAGGTATGGAGAATCAAGTGACAGACTGTCTGGCAGGACCCAGCCTGCCACTTAACTTAATTACATATCAAGACAGAAGCCCAGTCACATAAACTGTACAAATGCATTCAGAGACTTTTGCCCAACAGGCACAAAGCTTTCCAGGACTTATGCAGCCATACTGGTTCAAGGTTTGCAGCTGCTAAGCTACTTCCAGACCCTTTACTTTACCATTTACTTATACCCAAACTTTTTACAAAAAGACATCTGTATGTTGCCAAACATGGCAAAGACGACTGGTTATCCACCAATGATTCTGTTTCTCCCAGAATCTTTATACACACACACACACACACACACACAAGTATATTTTTATAGCTGCTGCCAAGAAGCAGATGCCAAGCCAAGGACCACATTGCTTAGTCCTCTTGCCTCCAGTGGTGTCATACGAATGGTTCTTGCCAAACCAACTGACGCGTGTCACTTCCAGTCACATTGTTTAAGAAGCAAGTGGGCCTACTTCATTCCCTCATTCTCCATTTGCCACTGAACACAGAGGACTGTGCAGCCCTAACTGATGCTGAGCCACATGATAAAGGAAGCCTAGGTCCCTGAAGACAGCCCGCCAGCCAGGAAGACCAGCACTGAACAATTATGTGAGCAAAATAGGAACTTCTACTGTGTAAAGCTAGTGAGAGAAGTAGCAGGTGCAAGCATTACTCTCATCAGTGCACTGAAATATATGCCATACAATGAAAATTAGGAAATGAGAAAATCAGGGCAAAGGAAAATGTATAAAGCAAAATTTAATGTTAGTACTCAAAAACAAGTTCCTCAGGTCAGTAGTGTCTTTTTTAGACGTAAACTCGACGAGATGCCAGAAGATGATTTATCTGGTTTTAAGAGTTTCTCACCTGGGTCCTCATAAAGGGAAGCCTGTGATGTAACAGGAAACTAGAGGGTTGGTTAAAATGTATGTTCTAGCGTCAGGAAGTCTGGCTTTGCAACTTACTATCTGTGTAAACTCAGGCAAATTAAGTAACTTTTCAAAGCTCCCATTTTCTGAACTGTAAAGGGAGGATAAAAACACTTCATAGGATTTTTGTGAGAATGAAATGAGATAGTCCACATAAAACTCTTGAAAAAGTGCATTCCACATAGTGCTAAATGAATGTGCTAGAAAAAGCTGAGCCATCATCAATATTACTATTTTTTTTAACCATAAGGCTGGCTATCAGAAATGATAATGAGTTTGAAATCTCTGAAGCATTAGAATAAAAAAACCCAGATCCTAACTGTCATCGCCTGACACCTGGGAGAGATTAGGAGGTGGGGTGCCAATCAGATGTCAAGGTTCAGAGCCATTTTGTGGCATGTCAGAAGCTGAGTCTATTCCACGCCCCCATGTGTATGTGGCAGGGTTCCAGACTCCACCTGCTGGCTCTGATAAGGCTCCTAATGCTCAGTTGCTGCCTGACTCAGGATTAACACGGAGCCTGGGTAGAACTGACCTGTACCACACAGACGTTGGGGCCTGAAAATACGTGGAATTAGGGAAGAAAATGCCCAACATTAATGGGCCTTCAAGGATAAGAACTTGAAGTCCTTTAACAAGACAGTTAATCTGCCCATAAAATCAACAAAATTACATCACATTGTATTATTTCTGCATTGTAACGAATGTCCCAACATGTCCCCAATTCATATGTTGAAATCCTAACCTGCAAGGTGATGGTATTAGGAGGTGAGCCTTTGGGGGGTGATTAAGTGATGAGGGCAGAGTCCTTAAAGGTGAGATTAGTGCCCTTATAAAAGTAAACCTCAGAGAGCTCCCTTGCTCCTTCTACCATGTGAGGTTACAGCAAAAAGACCTCTGTCTATGAACCAGGAAGTGGGCCCTCGTCAGATACCGAACCTGCCCATGCCTTGATCTTAGACTCCCCAGCCTCCAGACTGTGGGAAATAAATTTCTGTTGTTATAAGCCACCCAGTCTATGGTATTTTATTACCGCAGCCCACACTGACTGAGACAATTTCCTAATCATCAGTGCTATGAGTTGGAATTATTCCTCCTTTCAAGGAAAATTAGGTGGTGGTTTGATGACCTGAGAAAGTCCTAGCCATGCACCAGACATGGAGGACACACCCAGTACTTTTTATAGAGGTGTCCCTAATTAGAATCCTCCCAACTCTCAGCTTTGAAGGATTAGACGATGACACACAGACACACACACACACACACACTCACTCAAAAAATCCTAGGTCCAAGTCACCTGTCATCCCTCAGGATGTGATTTTCTTCATCATCTAACTGTCTCCCCTTGAAGAACAAATTATGCTACCCTGAAATAAACGCTAATCTTTTCGCCCACAGGGAAAAGGCAACAAACAAACAAATATCCGCTCATCACAATGAGCTTAAATGAAGCTTGGATTTAAGCTGCTCTTATGTGTATAACCCATGATCTTTATTAGAGTTTACTTTGCATAATTACCTCAGGGAACTATGATAAGCCCAGAGCTGTTTCTGATTCTTGATTCGTTCTGTGTTGCTTTGCCCAAAGAAGTAAATAAAAATTGGAGGGTTATGCCAAACTCCCTAGATTCCTGAATTATCCACCACAAAGAGAGAACCGTAGCATCCTGGAATCCTCTGGGTATCTGAGAACACACTCTGAGCCAGAGGAGAAATCAACAGACCATTTCTCTGCCTCACAGAAAAATAGAAAGTTGCTGAGAGGGCAGTTAAGATTATGAGTGAATATTATACAGATTTTCTTCCCCAAAGCTTTTCTAGAAGACTCTGAACAGTCTTCTTAAAAGAGCTGTTACTTGGAAGAACCGTGGCCTAGAAGAGCTGTGAAAAAAGCAGGTCATCTTAGAGGATGTGGGTAGGAGCCCGCTATAAACCGTCCTCCGGGAAAGTGACAGGGAATGAGACAGGGCTTTCAGAGCAGAGAGACTCACAGCACTTCCTCACAGAGGAAGGACCTGAGAAAGTGGCACAGTTTGAAGAAATGATGATCCCAAGACATTAGAAGCCGCCCCCAAATCAAGAGAAACTCTAAAGAAACGCCCACTTGGTCCCCCAAGGACTGTCTTAGAGAAGGATGAGATGAGGCTTTCAGCTAAGAAGGGCCTTAACTCCTGAAAGCCCCAATCTCACCTTCTACAGAATAATCTCTCCTCAGGCAAACAGGAACGTTAGCTTCACTTGTTTATGTACATTCAGGGAGAAAGGAGTTTGTCCCTCAGGGAGACAAAATACTAAATATTCATCAAACACCTTGAAGGATTTTAGATTCCAGAAATTCTGGCAGGGATTCAACCATAAGATTCTTAGTAAAGAATGTGTCACAGTAAACCAAGGTTTCCATGATCCAAAAGAATCTCCCATTGATAAAGGAGAGCTGCCCTATTGAATCCCAAAAGCATAATCAAAACCTATGAGGTTTGGAGCAGCTGGAAAAAGCATGGAGGTCGTCTAATCCAGGGGTTTTAAAACTGTTTCCTGGAGCCTTAGGTGGCTGACAGAGAAGCATCAATGACCACTTCAATGTACAATTGAAGAATTTCTTTTTTTAAAAAATTAATTATTTATTTTCGGATGTACATCATAATATATTTCGAATTCTGTGTAGATTACATCATGTTCACCACCTGAAAACTAATTATAGTCCATCCCCTCACATGTGAGCCTAATCACTCCTTTTACCCTCCCCCCTCCCCCCTTCCCCTATGGTAACCACCAAACCAATCTCCAATGCTATGTGTTTGTTTGTCGTTGTTTTTATCTCATACTTATGAGTGAGATCATATGGTATTTGACTTTCTCCCTCTGACTTATTTCACTCAGCATAATACCCTCAAGGTCCATCTATGTTGTCACAAATGGCTGGATTTCATCATTTCCTATGGCTGAGTAATATTCCATCGTGTATAAATACCACATCTTCTTTATCAATTTGTCCTTTGATGGGCACCTAGGTTGCTTCCAAATCTTGGCTATCGTGTATAATGCTGCAATGAAAATAGGGGTACAAGTATCTTTATGACTTTGTGTTTTCAAGTTCTTTGGATAAATACCCAGCAGTGGGATAGCTGATTGAGGAATTTCACTGAGACAGGTTAAGGGTTAGATCAGATTTGTCATAAGTGAGCCAGAGTCACATCTCAGTTTCCTGATGTCTAACATTCCACCCACCATGCCATCCTGCATATCATGTCCTGTATGATTGGTTTTTTCATATAATTTTTTCTCAGCCCTCTTTATTCAGATTTTCTGAAATTCCTTGGCTAAAAAGCATGTGCCCACATAGCTCACAGTGATTAGGACCCAGGATCCAATATATCTCCTAACCATAGGGGAACCTTTGGCGTTACCTTTACTACATCCAACAGAAAGAACAAAAACATCAATGAGAAATTTCCAAGATCTTGACTCCCATAAGAATCTCCTCTAGCTTATCTTAAGGCTATGTCACATTTGGGTAGGATTGGCTGTCACACATGTGATTTAAGGCGATTATTGTATGTCTCTCTGCTCAAAACCACGTCCTCCTTTATTGAATCAGGGGTTAACATTTTGGCATTAGAAAATAAGGCCATATCTTCAAGCATTCCCTGGGAGATACAAAACATTAATCCAACAATATGTAATAATGCCTTCTGGTAAATTAGTGTATCAGATCATCCAGCGGCCATGAAGCAAAAGGAATGGGAAAAAAATACTGGTACATTTGAGCATGAGAGAAAAAGAAAGAAGGCTATATACAGATATATATTCATTTTATATGTGAAAGAATTGAATGAATGAATGAACAAATGAGAGAGAGAGACAGGCTGGAATGTAAGGAGGATGGAGAGACACATAAGCCTTACAAGTGAGAGCTAGAGCTGACCTAGACACCATGAGGACACTGGGTGCTTAAAAACAAGAGCCAATTGTGGAAGGTAAGTGACCAGAAAAGGGAGACTAGACAGCAAAGATCTTCACCAACGTTCATTCTGGCCCAGGGCCAGGCTTGCCTAATTCTATTTCCAAACTTAAATTAATACAGTGATCACTAGAACTAAAACCATAATGAAATTATTAAAAGGAATGTGGGTTAAAAAAATACATTTCTATATATACATACATACATATTTATCTGATTTGCCAGGCTATATTTCTTTTCTTGTATCTTTTCTGTGTTCACATATGTGACATTGTAAATGACTTTGAAAATAATCTTCAATTTCATCTATTCAACTATTTTCATTTCCTCAGCAGAACCTTTGAAATCCTGGCATAACGTTCAGGTTGATTTTCAGCTGCCCTTATGAAACCTGCTAATATTTCTACAATTGTGAATCAGTCAGGGTGATGTGGCCAACTGTGTCACCATGCCTTTCTGAGTGGCTTCACATTTGTCAACCTTTTCAGTGCAAGACCCAAAACATTTCTGTACCCCTGTGTGAAAAGTGAACTCAAGGCTTTGCTGTGGATATAGGTTCCTTCTGCCAGCTTCTTCATTCATTTTTTTAAATCTCTTTCAAAAACTTTTGGACCCACTTCTAATTTTTTCTCTTTGTATCTTTCCTCTTTTTTCATTTACCTATGCAAATTGTTTTGAGATATTCTTTGTGTAGATGTCTAACAACACAAAGCAAGGTTGAATTACATGGTATTTTTAAAGCCATTTTGAAAGTTAATAGCTCTTGTTGGGTTTCTTTATGACTTTGCCTGCTCCTCAAAGGAACCTCCCAGTGCCCCCACACCCACATCACTGCAGTGGTTCATATTTGGGAGCAATAGTCAGAGTCAAAATCTGTGCTTTCCTATTGATAAATAATGTTTGTGACTCTGTGGTTGTCTAGTTAGATTGGCCACTATAATTAGCACACACTATGCAGCATACCACGCTTTCACGTCTATGTCCTAAAATAAGCCTCCTTGTTATTTTACATTTTTTGAATACCAACATTTATTAGCACATTGTCAGTGAAACACTCAATTTAAATGCCTTCCCACCATTTATAACCTTATGATAAAAGACACTGTTCAAAATTTTAAAGATATCATGAAAACGGACGTTAACTGAAACTCCTATGTCTGCTAGCCAATTGAAGAAAAATCTTTCCCTTAAAAAAGGGGAGAAGAAAAACAGTGATATAATTTTTCACAAGAACAGTATTCTGCTGAAATTTGCTAGAGTGAGAATTTCTAAAAGCCTGCCTCGTAGGAAGGCTTACTTTAGAAAAACAGAATTTCACTAACTTAACAGGCTCATGAGCCCACAGAGACATAATTACATTTTCTCTCCTCTAACTTATAATTTCTTCAGACTCTCAGCTTGCTACAACAGAGCAATAGAGAGTTGGTATATCCAAAAATGGGATCACATTTGATGTCTTCTGATTTGTTTTTCCTTTCCAACAACAGAAGCCTAGTTTAAGCCAGTGAAGCTGATGCCAGGAGTTCTATATGGGTAAAAACCTGGAACAGCCTATCTTGAGTCTAATTCTTTCTTGATCCAGCATTTAAAATCCTTTAGAACCATTCAAAAGCAAACTGCTTAAAGTTTCTGCCATAGATCTGGTATAGTTTGATGAAAGGCCTCCTGAAGAATGTAGGTTAATAACAGATCTAAGTTCCTTTTAGAACTGGGCATAAATCCGTCCCACTTAAAGCAATGTCACAGTGCATTGTATGCTTCTATGCGCCAGTTCACGAAAGCAGTTCTCCTGCTTTGTGGAAACAAAAGAACTGTTCGTCAACCCCATTACCCTAGTCAAGGGCAAAAATGCTAGTTTCAGCTGGATGAAGGGATTCAAGTGTCTTTGTGTCAGCAGAGCTCAATAGAACAAAGAGGAGTTGATGAAATTTCACTTTTTATAAGAGAAATCTCAGGCTGGGGGAATCATTTATTTTTTTTTGTTACAAAAGCTTATCAAGTTCCAGAAGCTTCAATACCTTCAAATGGAAAATACAATCACTACAGTAGGGGTTTAGCCAATTGTATTTTTTAAAAATATCATGGGGTATCTACATTCCACACAGAACATTCAAAGAGATCAAGTACCCTGCAGTGAATAGGATAGATCAAAAAGAACATTCTCTTTTGCAACAACAGGTAATCCTTGATTCCATAGCAAGGTTGTGTTGGCAATCAAAATTTCCCAAATCGTGGCATTTGGAAGTTGGAAGAAATCTCTGTAATATCTCCTGAATTCCTTGAGGTCAGCGAACGTTAAACTACTAGATTTAAAAAGAGTAGAAAGATAGGATGTTCTTAATGAACTACCTATGTTATTAAAACCATTTTAAAGATCAAGTAAAGAACTCCTCCTCCTTGATTAATTGGTAGAACTTCAGAATCCTGTGATATTTTGCAGGAAGCTTTAGCCTAGTCAGCCTTGAGCCACAAGCAGTAGATGCTTCTCCCTCACTCCAAGCTTAAGATCAGCAAATTCATTTAACTCATGCTTTAGTCACATAAAACTGAAATTTATGAAAAGTTCAACCTGTCTCTTCCCTAGGAATGCCTCCTCATGAACACTCATTGATGACTGATTGGTACAAACTATTGTGGGGAAAAGCGAGATGTCATATTGAAATTACACATTCCTGAAAGGGTATGTAGAGTAGAGCCAGCATATAGTCCTTTTTACTATTTATTAAATTATAAAGGAAATGAATATTAATTTCAGTAATTGTGGTAACAAAGTAACAAGATAAATTGCCTTGTGCTAAGGCAAGACAAAAATTATATATCATTTCATGGCAAGAATGAAAAAGGTATGAATATATTCTTAAATTATTGCCTACGTAACTAATAAATATAATGAAAGCATTTCACCTTCTAGTAACTGGTGGGAATAGCCAGCAATATAATAAAAACTTTAAAAAATATTCAAATGACACTGCTGCAGAGTGTGGAAAGAACCGTTGTTCCTGTGCGGTTCCCAACCACACCTGTACACACAGATGGTAAATTGCCACCAGGAGCAAGGAAAAGAAAGAATAAGGAAAACCATCTTTTTAAAGTAACATTTAAATGTTTTAAAACATAATATACCCCTATATAGGAAAAAAAAACAACAGCTTTCTTTTGTTTGGGGAGGAATCAATCTTCTTTTTCCCACTATAAAAGAGATACCTACTCATAATAGAAATTTTGAAAATTCATAAAAGTAGAAGGAAGGAAAAATCTCTCTCACAAACTCACTATTTTGGCATATAATTTTGATGTATTTTCTTTTTTTTTTTTGGCAGTGCACAGATTTTTATTTCATTGTGATCACATGGAAAGTAATCAAAACTAAGGAATGTCCAAAAATGGTTGGTGATCACCAAAGATTGTTGAAGCCGAGTGAAAAAATAATCTAAAACCCAAAGGAACATTTATATCAGAGGTATAGGAGGTACTATATATAATATCTAAAGATGTAGGTACTACATCTCATAGTAGGTAACGTGGTTTGGTGCAAAAGAAAAAATATATGCTTCTGAGACAATTCCAAATAGGCATTCTGAACATATTAAATGAATGAATGTAAGTTTAACTGGGATGCTTTATATATCTTTCCCATAAGATGTAGTGTCCTCATCTTTCCCTAGGGAAACCTGCCAGACCCTTGGTAGCAGGTTGCTTACACTGGATCTCTTCCATTATGGAAGGGGCTTTGATTTGTCCTTACTGGAATGTTTATCGGTTCAGTATACTACCACGCCTTCCCTGCCCACAGTGCTTCTGCCAGCACCAACAAATATGAGCCTAGGGAATGTCTTATTCCCTTCATGTTATCCCATATACAGTTGCTTCTGACAAGGGAACACATTCCTCAGCAAAAGGGGAAAGGAAATAGGCTCACATTCACAGGATTCATTGATCTTACCTGACAACCCAAACAATTGGCCTAATGGAATAGTGGACTAGTCCGCTGAAGATTCAGTTACATGGCCAGCCAGGTTACTCTGTGGGCTACAGTCTCTTGAAGTTGGGTTCCTCAGGAAGCTGACTCCAACAAGGTGACTAGCACACAGGAAGTCTTGGAATCAATACCTTGGAAGAGTTGGAAGGAAGCAGGACTGAACAGAGACAGAAGTTGAGCTGCAGTGCAGGCCCAATGGAAGCCTCAGCTAACCCTGTGGGGAGTGCCAAAGATGAAATTGTCCAGAGTTGGGGCAAGAGGACTGGGCCATTATAATCCCATGTTAACAAGTCATTCGCTGCAGTGGACCCTGGGAAGGGGATGTGACCTTGGGAGAGGTAGACCTCTCCAGCCAAGGCAGTCTTGAAAGAGGCTGAAAATCAAGTGCTCTCTGCCAATAGCACTCTCATCGGCTGGGAGAATGAGTATTTTATTCCTCAGCAAGGGGTCTGGATAATCCATCATGGTGCCTACCATAGGGCTGCCCTAAAAATGCAATATGTGCTCTGAACTAGGAAACAACACATGGTCTCTGAGAATTGATGGTGGAAGTAGGGATGATTCCTTTCACTATTATCCCTCATAACCTACTTGCAAGTGTTTGCTTCCCAACTCCCAACATCTTTAGGCTCTGCTGCTGTGGTTGTCTTGGTTCCCAAAAAAGGGACACTTCCACCACCAGGAAACAGAACAAGATTTCCTTTTAACTAGAGGCTGAGACTGCTGTTCAGTCATGTTTGATTCTTCATGCCACTGAGTTGGCAAAGAACGAAGTTTCCATATTTCTAGGGTAATGGATCCTGATTATTAAGGGGAAATTGTGTTGCCTCTACATAATGAAGAGATGGAGAAGTATATATGGAATTCAGAAAGTCAAAGTCCAATGAGTAAAAGTTAATGGGACCCTCCAGTAACCCAATGCAGGAAGGATAAATAATGGCACCAATGCTTCAGGAATTAAGATTCTGAGTCACTCTACCAGGTAAAGAAATCTAACCAGTGGAGTTACTGCTGTCAGAAAAGAGAATATGGAGTGAATATTGGAAGAAAGAAGTCATAATTACCAAGTATAGGCCATGACCAGCTCTAGACACAAGGGTAAAAGTCGCTATGCACATTTTCTTCCTTGCTTTCTGAATATATCTATATTTATCAACTGTTTTTTCCCTTTCTATGTCTAATGTTATGTGTGCTCGTAGTGGTTAGCCTTATAATTCAATCTTTAAGTTACAAAACATCAAATGGGAATTATAACTAACATAGGAAAACAACGAACATCATAAGGAGAGGCATACAACTAGAATGTAGCCCTGTTGTATAAAAAACGCCTGAAAGAGCAGTCCTCTCAGAAGGCCATCCTATTGCATACGATTCTCACAGAAGTGTTAAAATGTAGATTTCCTGTATGTGTCAGAAACCAAGTCCATATTGAGCTCACACGACTTAAAACACTGCCAATTTCTGTCCACAGAGTCTAAGACTCGGGAAACCTACACACTATAAATTCTCTTCTGTGTCCCTCTTGCCTGAAACATTCATTCCCATTAGCATGAAAAGAGAGAGAGTGCTCTCGAAACACTCACTTTGCTTGGCTCCAGTCATGCCATACATTCCTCCTATTTCTTTATTCATTCCAATTTTCCTCTGCTGGCTCATCTTCCTCTACTTAGTTCTTAGTGGTACCTTGAAGTTCAGCCTCCTTAATTTTTTTTTTTTTCAGTCTGTACTCTCTCCATGTGCAATCTCATCAGTGCACATGGATTCAATTAGCAATTAATGCAAGTGTTTCACAAATTCCTACTCCAACCCAGGCCAAGTCTTCCCTCTGAACTCTAGACCAATATATCCAACATGCTACTCAACATCTTCACTTGGAAATCTCCAAAGTGCCTCAGACACAACACGTTCAAGATCAAATTCACTACTGTTTCCCCAAAATTCAGAGCTCAACTCGGTGAATGGCACCACTACCATTCAGTTTCTCAAGGCATAAACCTAAATGTAATCTTTATTGCCCTCCCCTCACTCTTTACATCCAATGGTATTTTCCAGTTGATTTCAGCTCTTAAGTTCCTACATTGGTGCATTTCCACTACCACCATCCTATTCCAAAGTGACAGGAATAGCAGATACTCTTGAAGAAAAGTTCCTGGACCACTACAATAGCTTCTAACTGGACTCCACAAGACCCTTCTTGCCCCTTTATAATTTGTTCTTCTCAGCAGTAAAAAATATCTTTTCAGAATGCAAATCTGATTTTGTGATTTAAATTTCTTCGATGAGTTCCACTGTTCTTAGGTTTAAGCCCAACATCATTACCATGAACCAACAGGCTTTGCCAGGTCTGGGCCCTGCCTGTCATACACTTCCCTTCTCAGGACCACAGGCACATTGGCCTTCTCTCAAATCCTCAAGCATCAATCCTCTTTTCTGCCATAGGTTCTCTGTGTGCACTGCTTCCCCGTCTAGAATAAGCCTGGACCCCTGTCTGGCATGAGCCTGCACAAGTGCACATACAGATACACATAAACACACACATGTATATGTACACACTCACCTAATTAACTCCTATTTCAGGCTAACCCAATTCATAATTAGCTATTCCTCAGAGGACGTTTCCTCAACGCCATAGTCAAGATCAAAATGATTTACTATGTATTCTCGTATCACATGCCCATTTCCTTCATAGCTTTTAATTAAACAATCATTTCCGTGATTATCTTATTTAACTCCATTCCCCCCACTGAACTGTGAGCTCCACAAGGGCAGGACCATGACAATTTTGCTCATTTTATCCTCAGCCTCTAGCACAGAGCCTCACACAGATGTAGCACTTTATAAAGGTTTGTTGAATAAAAAGTAACAAAGAAGGGTTTATAGAGACTCTTATTCTTGAGAGATTTCCTAACAAGAAAATAAAATGATTGAAAATTTACTCATAATCTCACTTTATCTGCACAATAGCCTATAAAATGAACAGGGTACAATGCTTTGCTGCTTTACAAATATCTGCCCCTTGCACTAGGAGAGGGTCACTCCCATCCTCTTAGTCCAAGTTCAGGCACTTCTGTTCTATGGCCAAATATGCCTTCCTGAAAAACCGCATGTGCTTATGGGAAAAACAGGGTTACGGCAGACTAGTCAAAGCCTATGGGACTCCGTAACCGGAAGACAAACAAAAACAATCACAATCCTGATAAATCCACTAGCACAGTTAAGCCTTCATTGGCATTTACACCTAAAATCATCCTCAGTCCATCCTTTGTAATCTTATACCCTTGGGCTTGTGCTTCCTAATTTGAGATGGGGTTCCTTGCAGAATTCATTTCAAATAGAGGCCAATTACATGAAAATTAAAAATTCAATGCCGGGATATTCTTCTCCATTATTTTTTTTAACATGGGAGCAATGAGTTCTCAGCTGCTGCCTCTGCATTTGTGGCTTCCCCAGATAGCTTCATATGGTAGAAATCAGCCCATTGCTTGGTCACTATGCCAGAAAGGAACTTTCTTGCAGGAAAGGAAGTCACTTCTGTAGTATTTTTCAGCCACTTTCTTAACGTCTTCCTAATTGCTTTTTTCTCAATTGTGAAAAAGTTTACATCTGATAGCTATAAAATATTAACATGCTGGGAAAGAACACAGCACACTCTCCGTTTTCTGCTGACATCACCCCCCTATTTACCAATTGCACACGAGCTAATCCACATTAAAGAAACATGCATTTCAGCAGAACAAACTGTATAGTGTTCATTTAATTTACTATATTTCTGAGTTGAATGAAATTGTCAAGCTTATTTCATTAGTGAAATTTTATTTCATTAGTGAAAGTGTATCTCTTCAACTTACTACTATTTGTATAATCAAAGAAATGTATACTCTAACAAACGTAAACCTATCTTGCTTATCAAGATGTTTAACAAATGACAGCCAAGTAAAAACTCTATCAAAAGAGAAGACAACATTAAGCTGTTTTTTTTCCTTTAAAAGTTCAGGGTTGTTTTCTGAAGGCTACATACACAACTCAATAAACATAAAATAAACACTATTAGGGTAAGATTATCTGTATTACAGACTAAAAGACCCCATTTGGATCTTAATGCAATTTATGAGCCCAGCATCTTCAAAGTAATATCATATATTAAAAACTGAGTCTAACTGATGTGTTTTACCATTTGGAGCTGTCATGTAGTTGACAAATAAGAAAAATCACACCAACTAAAACATATCCCTATGACCACAATGCTACACACTGGAGGTCAAAATCTTTCTGCAAGACATTGTCATATGTTCAGACATTTTACCTGACATAAGACTTATCCTTGAAGAAAATGGAGAGCATTTTGCTGTGCTTATTCCACTGACATTCTGTGAGATATTCCAAAATAGAATCCCATTTTGTGAGGGCTTCAGAAGAGAAAACTTACTTTACCTGAAATTCTTCTTTAAATAAGGCAAAGTGCAATGGATTCTAAAATGAAATAAATGCTTTTAACCACAACATACACAAAACAAATTTTCCTAATATTGCATATACATATGACAATTTGCAGGAAGATAGAAAATTAAAAACATCTACTCCTTCCTATTCAACCGCCAATATAACAATAAATATATCTAAAACAAAAATTACAATAATTAACAAACCAACAATCTTCAAAAACAATGGCAATGTGAATAAAAGCAAGGTAGATGCAAATCTCATACTCTTGGTGGTTCTGAAAGTCAGTACAAGGGGCAGCCATTAGAATGGGAAAAAAAAATCCAATCATCCACTTCTTTTGGAAGGAGAGATGGTCTCAAGTGTGGATGCACACTGATTGATGGGCAGAAGCTGGCTAGATGGCAAGGGTCTTGGAAAGAACAAGAAGAGAAGATTAATGACAAGAAGGCCTGTGGAAGAGAGATGTAAATGGACTTCACAGAATGGACACAAAGTGTGAGAATACTTATATTGTATTTGTGTGCACATAAACACTCACCAGAGGTCACTACAAAGCAAATGGACAGGGTCAGCCATCCTGTGGATGTCAGTCATCACATTTTCACTGCCACTCCAGTATTTAGTCAGTGGGGTCATGTAAAAGTAGCCATGGTGGTATGAGCAGAGGCAAAAGATGGGATCAACAAAACTGTTTTCTTATCACCATTGTTCATCTGGTACCATGAGTGCCTATCTGCCAACCATAGGGAACAATGATGAGACTTCTAGAACAATTATTCAGCCCTCTGCTGGCAAGATGATCGTATTAAACTCCTCTCACCATGGAGAGCACTTGATCTACATAGCAATAAAGACCACCGTTCTGTCAGCTATCCATGCGTTTATGAAATGCCTTTACTGCCATTCCATTATTGTTATTTCAGTATTGATGTTATTCCAAGCAGCTTTGCTTTTGACCCAGGACTGCATTTTATGACCAAAAGAAGTGAGGTAATCATCTGACACTTGTGATATTTCCTGTTATTTTCATGTACCGTCATGCAAAAGCAGGCAACTCCACAGAATGACCTACCGGCTTCTTGAAGATTCAGTTATAGCATCAGCTTGGAGGCAATACCTGCAAAGTCAGGGTGTTCTCCTCTTGGAGAACTGGTTATGATATATGCTCTGAATCAGTAATCCTTATATGGCACAATTTCTTCTAGAGATAGAATTCATGTGTCTGGTGGGAGTGGCACTTTTTACCATTACATGTAATTGAAATACAAAAGTTTTGCTTCACAGCGCACAACTTTAGGTTTCACTGGTTTAGCTGTCTTAATACCCAAGGGAAGAATGCTTCCAGAGGGGACCAAATTATTGGTTCCACTGAACTTGAGGGTGAGACAGTTAGATGGCCCTAATAAGCATTTTAAGTCATGAAACAGAGAAAAGAAAGAGAGCTATTGTGGTGTTTGAAGTAATTGCTCTCGATTTATCAAGGAATAATATTTTTGCCACACAAAAAAAATGGAGAGGTTCGTCTCATTCCTGATAATGTCATGCCCAGTGGCAAAAGTTCATGGAAGACTAAAACAACCCAATACAAGCAGGACTACCAAGGTCCCCAATGCCTCATGACTGAGGTTTGGAGTCATCCTAGCTAACCCAGATTTAAAAAATAATAATAATAATAAAACCTAACTTAGGTACTGGCTTTGCAAAAAAGGAAACAATGAAACAGCTAGTAAAGAAGACACAAATACCGATTATAGCCTCACAATCAGTTGCAGAAAGAAAGACCATAGGAGCTATATGTTTTTCTTCTTTGCTCTTAATATATATATTTGTATTATGTTTATTAGCCACTTTCTCTTTTTCCCCTAACAATTTATATAAATTTCTTGTTGATGGTTAAATTATAATTTAATCCTCAGGTTAAATATATCATGATAGGATTGTGCTTAAACTAGAAGAGGAATAAATATCACTCAGAGATGGTATAGTGGCTAATGGGATTTTAGGTCTTACCTTTTGGGAAAAGATTTCACCTATATGAAGAACAGTTGTATTGTGTCAGGCAGGAGCATGTCGTTGTTACTCTTTCAAAGGTTTTTTTCTTTTTTATTGAAGGTTTAAGTTTGAGGACAGAGATCTTATCAGCTTACTCATCTTTGTGTCCACAATCTGTCCAGCCTAGTGCCTGGCCCATAGCAGGCACATAATAATTACTTAAGGACCATCAATATGGAACCTAGATTATGGGTTGAGGCAAAGGAATTTGCGATGAAATTAGGAATATCAGTTCCATTACTGGCTTCTGCCACAAAACTATAGTCTCACTAGCATGCTTTCTACCACCAGTTCCACTTATCCCTTTACTAGTAATTAGTAATTATTGAAACTATCAGGCTTTTATTTAATCAATAAGTTTTGCTGAACAACTGACTGATATTTGTAACATTCAACAAATTTTGCAGCAGGTCATCTATTAATTCACTTGATTGGAAAAACTACGTTGGTCTTAATATCAATTAGTCCCTCAATGTTTTCAATTACATTTACTATTTACTCATAATTCTAGAATTTGCGGTAGCCTTTATTCAAGTTTATGCATTTACACTACTAGCTAGACTTTATTTATATGATAACACTTATTGATCCACCAAACACATATCACATAGTAAATCTTAACCCTTGATCACTAATAGGAGCATTAGCCACACTTTTAATAACTTCAGGATTAATTGTATGTTTTCATTTAATTTAATAACTTCATTAATCCAAGCGTGTCAAAAAATATTTTAACAATGCATCAGCATGACCAGATACTGTGAGAGAAGGTACACTTCAAGGTCATCATAAAAGAAAGAGGTGGATGGACCTTGAGGGTATTATGCTAAGCAAAATAAGTCAGGTGGAGAAAGACAAATACCATATGATTTCACTCATATGTGGAAGAGAAAAAATAGCAACAAATACACCCATAGATATAGAGAATAGATTGGTGCTTACCAGAGCGTAAGGGAATAGGGGCAGACCCAAGGGGTAGAAGGGTACTTTTGTATGGTGACGACTGGCAACCAGACTTTTGGTGGTGAACACGACGTAGTTTATACAGAAGTCAAAATATAATGATGAACACCTGAAACTTATATAGTGTTATAAACCAATGTTTCTTCATTAAAAAAATAAATTAAAAGAAAGAGATGAGTTAAGAAGTTAAGGTAATAGTACAGATGAGAAATTATGTAAATCTGATACAGAGTAGTGGCAGTTGGATAATAAGAAAGGAAATGAAAGCATTTATGGGTCAGAGATGCTAGGTTGAATGACCACTTAGAAATGGGGAAAGAAAGAAAAGGAAGAGTCTAGAATGACTCCCAGCTTTTTCGTTTGTGTGGATCATGATGCCACCAAATGAGTTTGGAAGAAGGAGGTCAGTTGTAGGCTACTGTGCTTTAGGCATAAAACATTCAGAAGCCGGTTGTATTATGTAGAGTTCTCTGGGCTGGAACTGATTTGAGAGTCATTGGTGTCTAGGTAGCAGTTAACATCATTCATCTTACAACACTTTCTCCCAATAAGGCAAATACTTAATGGGGCTGGCCCAGTGGTATAGTGGTTATGTTCGCACGCTCTGCTTCAGCCGCCCAGTGTTCACAGGTTTGGATCCTGGGTGCAGACCTACATACTGCTCATCAAGCCATGCTGTGGCAGCAACCCACATACAAAATAGAGGAAGATTGGTACAGATGTTAGCTCAGTGAAAGCTTCCGCAAGCAAAAAGAGGAGGATTGGAAATAGGGCCAGTCTTCCTCACCAAAAAGAAAAGAAAAGAAAATACTTAATACTTGCTTTTCCCTTCCTCAATCTCTGTTTTCTATGTAGATACACAAGTTACACTGATCCTACCTCAAAAATCAATGAGAGTGAAATAGGGTAGCCCACCCAGAGGGCTAGCAGATTGTGCACTAGTCACTGCTCTGAGCTTGAACATCGATAGGATAGTTGTATTCTCACCACTTTCAGATCACATGTAGCATCTGAAGACCCATTCAAGAGTGGCAAGTGTGTGCCCAGCATCCCCTCTGTGTCAGCTCCTGAGCACCCTCTCGCTGCTCCATTACACCCAGTGCCTAAATCTGGGAACTGAGTCCAGCTCTAGCTCCTGCAACTGCTTGAAGCAGCCTTCCTCCACCACTGTTATTTATTAGTCCATGCAACCCACTCCCTCTCCCAAGGTCACATTTTGATCCACTGCCTATCTTTTGAGCTCTGGCTCCCTCTTAGGCCTGTTAACGCTTCTCCTAGTTATCCTCTTTTCCTAGATTATGCCCAAAAGACCTTGAGCAATCACCCTCTGGTGGCTTGCCAAGAGAGTGTGGACAGATGAGGACTGAGAGTAAAATCTTGCATAAGAGGAGAGAGAAAGAAGAGGCACTAAGGGGGACTGAAAAGAGATAACTGAAAGAGAAAATGTTATTGATAATCAAAGCAAGAGTCGTCTCAGTTTCTGAACGGGAGAAAAATCAGCGAATTGAGAAGGGTGAGGAAGTGGTTGAGAGGTCGAAAATGGAAGGCATTTCTCTAGAAGCATGGTTAGCCCTAAAACGTGGAAGACAAATTGTACAATATACATACCATGAAAGTTCGTGAACTTTACTCATTAGAGTTCCTCAAAACCCATTCACCTTTACTGCTATTTTCTATTTCTAATATGCTTGGTTATCTGGTTTCTCATGCCATGTAAAATTAAAATGATCCTTTGTTGCTTCACTTTTAAAGGTAGTTAATACCACTACCTGATATGGTTGTTTCAGCACTCAGTGTGAGCCAGAACCTGGAATATGGTCAACCTCAGAACTGCTTGTTCCCCACCACCATCACCACCACAATGCTTGTTTTATTCACCTGCCAAAACCAAATAATAGGCTCTCCCTAATAGACAGAGGCAGAGAGTCTGAGGGCCTTTGTTAATTGGCCACCAGCCTCTGGCTGGAATTCCAACTTGCCCTGCTTCTCTTCCTGGAGTCACCCTAATGCCACAATACATAACTTGATATGACTCATTTTGGGTTAATTCTTCATCTGGATAGTCCTGAATCTGGTTATAAGACATTCCTAGATATTCAGCTTCCCCCTAGGTTGCTAACTTGATTATGATTCTTGGATTACTCACATCCCTTTTTATATTCTCATCCTCAGATTTCTGTCTTTTGAAAATCTTATGTGTAACAGGCCACATATAAGGCTCTTTAAATTCATTATCCTTAATCCTTTCAAAAATCTGCATAGTAGGTATTATTATCTCCAGCTGTTTGGGGAAACCTAACTAAAATTTTTCCTGAATTTCCAGAGCGATTTTTTTTTTTTCTGGGATGATGGGAAACGGGAATTGGAAAATACAAAAAATAAAAGTAAAAAGAAAGTAAGAATCATCTGTATTCTCAGAATACAAAACTGGTGTTTTGATCTATTTGCTTCTAGTATTCTAATATCTTCTCTATGTATAAACTTTTTTTTAATGTACAAGTAATATATGAACAAATTCTCTGTAAAAAATTTGAAGATCACAAATAAAACTAAAAGTCTTATTTTTAGTACAAAAGTAAAACCAAAGTGTCCTTTGACTATCACTCCAGTACTAGTCCCAACCTCAATTTCTAAGACTCTATGAGTTTGTTGTATATCCTTCCAGTCCCTTTTTATACTTTTACATAAATACATTGAAATATAATAGTATAGTTTCTGGATGATTCTGAATATAAATGTATCATGGCGAATGTATTAATTACAGTTTGCTTTTTCAGGGACAATTCTTAAAGAACTTGCACTCTGTTAGGTTTATTTCCAGATATTATATAGGTTTTGTTGCAATTTTGAATGGAATCCTTTTTTCTATTCCACTTTCTGATGGGTTGTTGCCAGGATATAGGGAAGCAATTGATTTTGATATGCTGCTCTTGTATCCGGCAACCTTGCTATACACTCTTTTATTACTTGTAAGAAGGCAGGTCTTTTCCACTGCCTTGTTACCTCCAGAGAAACTGGGTGCCACATATGTCATTTGTAGTTCTGAAAACTGGACACTTTGAGCAAAGTTCTGAAAATAACAAAATTCCGCTACAATGAAACTGTGATGTCCCATGAGATTCTTGATAATGGGAATTGGCCTGTCATGCTCTGCTGATTTATAGCTCGGTTAGGCATTACACACACTTGGTGGCTGCCTCTCCTCGTGTATGCCTGGAGATAATTGCACTTTCTTTCTGTGGCTTTCTAATATCATAGCACAAAGTTATAGTTATAGTCGCTTTTCCAAGGATCAAAGCCATGTTAATTCTCCTCTTGTGGACTATGGTCATGAAAATGATGGTAAGCTTCTTGGGGCTAAGCTGCAGGATGTTTGAGGATCAAGTATTCTAAGCAAATGTTAAAAGTTAATGCAGTGTCACCATGATTCCCATGGTAATCAGTTAGCAAAAAAGAATGAACGAAAAATTAAATAATTGTTGTTTAAAGGAAAGTAAAATCTTACAGATCAGTGATGTCAATTAAAGCTCTAAAGTGAAGTGATTTGTCATATATGCAGATTTTCATGCCATTCCTAATTTTCATTTGCATTATACCAAGAAGGCCAATGGATTTGGGCCATATCTACCTGTATGCAAGATGAGTCCGTAGTACAATCTACCTGCCCATTTCAGAGAAATTAATAGTTAATCAGCCTGAAATGCAATGAATTCTTCAGTGATTATCATTATCAACCTTATGCCTAAAGTTAATAAATTGGCCATCCTTTTATCCTATCTGCCTAGTCTATGTAGACAAAACTTCTATAGAAAGCTTGTTGCTTGCTTTTCTTTCTTTCTAAAAGCATTTCACTCAAATGAAAGGAAAAATATCAACACAAAATTCATCCTCCAAACTTATGAAATCTTCTTGAGGGACTTTTAAATGGTGACTATGGAGACCCTGCCTCCCTCACTTCCCAGTCAGATTTAAGGTTTGCAAAAGACTTTATTAAAATGAACAAAGAACCATTTGCTAAATGCCTTAAAGAAAAATGATTTGTTTCAAGGCACAATGAATCTGAGCCCTCTCTAAACTCTCAAAGGCACTGGAAGCATGATGACATCAGGGTTTCCTAGCCCTATGTTACAGTGACAGTTTTCGTGCAAGTAGATGTATATTGAGTTTAAAACAGGAATTCTCCAAACTACAAGATAATTTTTTCCTTCTAAATGATCATTATAGAAAAAAACAGATGGGAAAAAATACAGGCTTGACAGAGACCATCAGCATCAAAGCAGCTAGTTTTCTTTTTCTTGCCTGTTTGAAAAATGCCAAATTTGCCATGACTGAACTGGTTTTCTCACTCCCACTCCTACTGAAATGGACGAAATTCATGAGGTCTCTGAGGATAGTGACCTAAGAGTTTGAAAATGTCTAAACAGTTCTAGATCAAAATATTAAGCCCTGAAGTTGCAAGTTTTGATTTTATCCTCACTAAATAAAGTCAAAGGGGGTCAGCTCAGTGGCATAGTGGTTAAGTTCAAGAGCTCCACTTACACAGTCCAGGGTTCACAGATTCGGATCCTGGGTGCAGTCCTAGCACCTCTCGTCAAGCCACACTGTGGCGGCATCCCACATAAAATAGAAGAAGATTGGCACAGATGTTAGCTCAGGGCCAATCTTCCTCAACAACAACAAAAAAAGTCAAGAGTGAAAATACATGACTAAGGCAGAAATTAAGGAAGTGCATGTGCCTGTGTAGTGAGGAATCATGTCCTTTCTGGGTTATAATCTGGCCCAGAGGATCACCATAATTCATACTATGCAACGCAATACACATTGTTCTACAGCAAGGCACAGATAAATCATAACTGAAGGAAATCTGACACGCTTTAAATTATACACATAGGTCACTTCTCAGGACCGATATCCCAAAATACTATTCTTTACATTCAGACAAACAACAAATTATCATTAACGAAAAGGATAATTTCCATGGATCATGGTTGAAAGTAGTACAAATAAAAATTTCCTAGAAGGATGTTTTAGTAGAGTTCAATATCATTTTCAGGGAGATAAGTGATATTTAATACCATTTTTCTCTGCTTAAGAAACCCAAGCTTTTCCCACAATCTTAGTCACTATACAAAAAGATATTTTCTTCCATTATATTTTCACTATTAATAGTTAGGAATCACAATAATCTACTTTGTCATGCATGTATCCTTTAAAAACATTTGACAACATGGAAACAAAATTAATTTATTCTCAGGAAAAATACTGAATTATGCTATGACTAGGCCCGAAGATAAGTTATATCCCTTAATAGGAAATCTTGGTGGAATGCAATGGGTTTAATTGTAAAGTGTTCTTATGATGGGGGAAAAAAAGAATAATTCTCATGAGTACATTGTTACAATAATTCAAAAAAAGATTTAATCATTAGACTAAGAAAGAGATCAAATGCAACTTCCTTTTTTCCATAAGCAGAGATTTTAAAGTGCTTTAATCATTAGCCCTACATTTACACTATCTTTTTATGCTCAACATACTATGAAAATGTACTAATGAGTGAAGAGAGTGAGGAGAGAAAAGAATATGAGAAGAGGCACTGACAGCTTTGGCAAGCTGAGCCTTTTGTGGAGAAAACATTACTGTCAGGGTCTGTTCTGCCTTGAATGTAAGAAAAGAGTTGGAAGATAGAGGAGCCCTGTTATGCTCCGTAGGAAGTGACTAAGATATTGACAGCTCAGTGGCCTGGGATTCACGTGCCCAACTATGGCTTCCAGTGGCACAAGATCCAGTGGGGGCAAGCTGCCAGGGACCTTGAGCCAGCAATTACACAGCTGCAGCAGCATTTCTAGGTAATGACATCCAGCTCACTGACAATCAGCTGTTAACTGCCCTGAGCATGAGCAGGAAAGCCCGCGAACATGAAGATGTCAGGTACCCACGGAATAGGTAACTCTCGGAGTGTAAATGGATTGGACTGAATCCTTCTTGCCTAACTTCCTTTTGAGAAACACTTGGAAGCCCAAATCAGAAACAAGAACAAAAAAAAATGGAGGAGAAGGTAGAATGGGCTGTGAAGTTTGAATCACCTGGCCATGGTTTCTGCAGCCACTCAAGCAGCTGAGATGTTGGGAAGTCACAAGCAAAGGTTTCTTGAGGATGGAGCAGCTGCTCAGTTCTGAGGTGCGGAGAACACCTGAGATGCTACAGAACTTGGCTCAGTCCATTTTACAAAGAACCAAAAGAATTTTGTGGAGGGTTTTGCATCCCTGAAGTAAAGGACGGTTTTGAGATCAACTGTGGAAGTTTCTGGGACTTCTCAAATATGAGTTCTCACAATTCTATTTGCCTATGTCTGTACCAGCTTGCAGATATACCATGGCACATGATTACACAGCCAATCTCTACATGCTAAGGGGAATACAATTACCAAAATGAAACAAAATCTTACAGATGCAAACATTTGCCAATATACAATATTTCTTTTTAATCATTGCTGTCTTAAAACTCTACCAGAATTCCATTCCTTATAAGAACTTCAGCTTATTACAGGCAAAAATAAAATCCGTGCCCTGTTACAATCAGCAAAGAACTTTTCCCAGAGTGTTTTGAAGACACTACTCAATGTGGCACATGGAAATCAAGTCAATAGTTTTAGTTCTTTTGGAAGTTGTTTCTTTTTTGTTTTGCTTTACTTTGTTACAAGAGAGGAGAGAAATGATATAAGCAGTTTAGAAAAAGAGGGAGAAACATGTCTTCATTGTGTCAAAATTATTTAGCTGAAAAGGAGGCATTTTTTTAATGTGTATTCATCATACACTCTATGATGGCTCAAACACCATGACTAGAGAATGCAAACTATTGTTAATATTCATTGGCACTCCCCCTCACCAACTGCATTAATTGTAATTAACTGACAGATTGACAGCTACATATTGATGGATTGTGTGGTGAAAATTCCTTTAATGTTACTATGTATAGTGTGGATGCATATTCACAGAATAAATAATTAGCATATTTCAGACTGATCACAACTAGTCCTGTATTTTTTCTTGTATCCATAAATACAACTAGTGTAGTAAAATATCCTTGCACAAATTAAGAATAACTACATGAGCAGCAACCATTTGTCCTGCCTTTTGTATCCCTGGATGTTTTAAAGAAGTAAAATAAGTGAGTCATCTATTCTAAGAACTAATAATGCATGACATTGAATTTTAAATAGGAAGGCATTTTTTATCACACACACAAAAATCAAACTTTTATGCTCAGAAAGAACGTATCTGCTCATTTTGCTAGTTCCTAAGCTTAAGTAGGTTGGTGGGTGGGGAGGAATGGATTGCAGTTGGAATTGCCTGGGCTCTCGGGTCAGGCTAATATGGGTTTAAAAATGCTCTACCACTTACTGGCAATGACCTTGGACAAACTATTCAGTCAACTATTCACTTTTATCCTTAGTAAAATGAGAAGTACAATATGGGTTTGATTTCAAGATCAGAGAATACTGTGAATGAAGCATTTACCTGTGTTTGGCACATAGTAAATATTATACGAATTATAGTTAATATTGCTGCTGAAACAAAATGAATAGAAATAAGGCTTCCTGTGACTACAAAGAAACTATGGATGGACGTTCTCAGCCTTCTCCAAGATTACAATGGTATCGGTGAACAGTCAATGCAGAATGTAGTTTTAAGTCCTTTCTTTCCACAGTTTTGTCCAATTCTTACTCCCTTTTCAGAGATCCTGAAGTGGACAAGATAAAGGATTAAGACAAAGACCCCACACACAACTGCTATGTTCAATCTTCCTATGAAATAGAAATTGACAACTAACTGCTAATTTCACCCTGTTCTAGAATAAGGGGTCTTTTCCTCCCCACATACGAAACCATAGCATGGAATTAAAGAGCCCCCTCACTGGTGGGCAATGATATGGTTGAAATTAGTGCTAAAAAGTCTTTACCACAGAGTATACTGAAGCATCTTTCTGTTACTCTAGAAATTTTATTAACATGGGCTTAAGCAAATCAAGACATATTATATATTCTTTGCTACTTTTAATTAGAAAACACTCCAAAATCCATAGTTTCATAATCTACCTGCCCCTCCTGAGGCTGTTTGTTCCAGACACCACCATGGCTGGGAACTGGAACATCTAACAATGTGTACTAATGAACTGTGGGATTCACTGTTCCAGGCCGACACACGAGCAATCAAAGAACATGTCATTTGCTTAATTGCACAGGTCATTGGGAAATGGTGAGGAGGTAGTTTTCCAGTACTCTTACCAACTTCTGTTGCACACAATATTGATTTTCAATGCTCTAGTCTTCTGAGATTAGCACTCATGTGTACTTAATTAGTTCTCATTGACAGATTGCAAAACTCTTGTGTGTTGTTGATAGTGTTGAATGATTGATTTATTTTTCCACTACTCTGGTTTTATCTTCATGAAGCCTGGGTTTGTATAATTCCAAACCTTGCCATGGATTTGGAATTAAAGTTTTTACCTTGAAGACATGCCCTCATTCTGAGTGAGAGAAAGAAGAGTGAAAGAGATGCAGGCCTATTGTATTTTCTATAAAGTGGTCTACAGACGAATTCACTGCCACTAAATAGATCATTCACTTAATACACAGACATTCCCCACTACCACCTCTATCTTACTTTTTCAAATCTTGACAGCACTGTAAAGTGATAGCTTCGTTCATTTCAAAGTACAAAGAGGGAAAAAAAAATCTATAAACAAATATTTCACCTGAGTACTTTTCTTAGTGTTTTGAATTCCAGCTGTGTTGTATTCTCTCACATAAAAGTAGACAGAGATGCACGTCATCTCAGATAAGTGTGACAAACAAATCAGAAGTTCATGCAGTGCTTTCTCCACAGCTTTTGAACAGGAGCATCAGTCAGGTTCATAATTAAACTGTGGTTGACCTTCCTGATAGCTAAAACAACACAGGTTATGACCTATCACAGTCCTTGTGCAGGTTCCATGATTTCAAATCTAGAAGAATTCAGACAGGTGATTCAGAGTATGTGTGATTACTGCCCGTGAAATTTGTGTTGTATTTTTCGTCTCCTGCAGCGGTGTCTCCAAGAAAGAAAAGCATGATAATCGCGGCAAATGAAATCTCAGGACAAGTAACATGTTCGTCTCACACCAGAGATTAACACGTTTTGAAGTATTTTGAAATACCTGTGTGTTCTTGTCCAGTGTCGTCAGCAAAGTTTAAGGCCTGGAAAGCCACGGCTGTTTGTGGTGTGGTGAGGCTAAGGCGATTCAAGAGGTCGCACGTGAACATCTTCAGCATCCCCTCGAGCAGCAGCAGGTGGGAGAGAAGCCTCAGAGGAACAATTCCAACTTTCTTTGGCTTCACTTTCTGAAGCTGTAGAAAAGGCACATGATAAATAATCTATCGAAATGGACAAAAATCTAAACGTGAAAGGATACTGGGTTCTAGCACTTGTTACCATGCGCACAAGAGAGCTGACTCTCCACTGTTGTACCTCCATTTTCTTTCAGAGAAGCTCAATGGAGAATGATATTAATAATCTTCCCATCACTGCAGCTTGCCCATTTTTGCATAGCTGTGAGGCCAAAAAGAAAACCATGAACTGAATTTCATGGTCAAGAATCTAGTTTGCCTTGGAACAACAAGGTTTCCTCGGTTCATTCATATATAAAGTAAAAATAATAAGTCAATGTCATTGGCATAACTAGAGTTCAAGGAAGCAATAATTTGAAAGCCATTGTGATAGTGAAGAAACATAAGGAAAATATAAGTATGTTAATCATTACTAACATGGAGGATGAGAGGCTGGCCTTAAGTTCAGCATGCTCCACTTTGGTGGCCCTGGTTTCATTTCCAGGCACAAACCTACAACACTCATCTGCGGCCATGCTGTAGTGGCAACCCACATAAAAATAGAGGAAAATTGTCATGGTTGTTAGCTCAGGATGAATCTTCCTCGAGCAAAAAGAGGAAGATTGGCAACAGATGTTAGCTCAGGGTGAATCTTCCTTAGCAAAAAAAAAAAAGGAGGAAGAATTTGGCACCATACTGATTAGTTTAAAAACCAGGAAAACATCTTTTTGAGTAAGCGGACATTTTTCACCTCATTGATTTTCACTGCTCATTAAGACATGATCAACTGTTCATTGGAGTTTCATTTCCCTTAATTCTCCTTTTCTCCTCTTGCTCAGAACTTCTCTGAATTAGTGCTTCATTTCAAACAAATGGCCACTGTGAGCTATTAGCAGAGTTGATACTCCTCCCTCTCCCCTCATTTCCTACCTTAATTCCTAAATGCTGCAGTCAGCCTCCAACACAGTAATAAGAGATGGCCACCTGGTGGGATTACAAGGAGCCTTGGGACTCCCACTCCTCCTCTTACACACACACACACACACACACACACACACACACACACACCTCCCAACCCAAGCTGCCACTCCTCAAGTCCCATATGGTCTTGGTCAGGCTACTAAAATGAAAAATTTCCATGAAAAGTAAAGCAATGGGATCATCAATTACAGATACCTCCATGTGAACAAGTAGCTAAATTTCTTGACAACAGGGTTTAAAGAGGTAAGCCAGAGGATCCCGGACATCTGTAGTGGTAGGACGAAGTCAGAGTTCAACAAGTTAGGGCAGGGCACAGAAGAGGGACGCTAACATTGACCATCACAGTGGTCTCAATCTTGCTTAGAGATGCACACACACAGAAACAGGCAAATAAGAGCCCAAGTCAAAGGAGACTCCATTCTCTGCCACAGTTATTCCAGGACTCCTTGTACTTGCCTCTATCACCAGCCTAAAATATTACAGTATCATATCATTTACATTCACATCTCTCCCACAGAACTACAGATGCCTTGAAGGCATAGACACTATCTTGATTTTTTAAATATCTGCCTTAGCACTAAATACAAAGTTGACGGCACTTCAGAATTACCTAGAGTTTTATAAAAACATACACTTCGGGTTCTACCCCAGACCTATTGAATTAATATCTGTAGGAATATGACCTGAGCAGATATATTTCTTATAGCTCTGGGGATGATTTTAATATGCAGCATGAGTTGAAAATAATTATGTTAGATATTGAATGAAAGAAATAGCTCTGCGTATATACTTTTTACCTACTATCTACATTGGAGAAATGTAAACGGAACTATGGCGTTACACAGCCCCAGGGGGCCCCACTCACATAAACTACATATAATGTGGATGGGGCTCCCTGGAGTTATGTGACACAGTGGTTCTGGAAGATACACAAAGGCCCTGGACACAAAGTCGTTAGAGAAAAATTTGCTGATGCCCCCAAGTCTCCAGTCTTTGCAACTTCAAAAACTTACCACTGCATGTCTTACGTATGAATTAAAAGAAAAAATTCCATGACAAAAAGGAGCTGGTCTCTCCTTTTCAATTCTGTCCTCAATGATCTCAGACTACAGCAGAGTTGCCAGTGCCTTATTGGGTATCTAACAGCATAATTCTAAGGCATTGCGTCTTTTGCTGCTAAGAGATTATACAGGTCCTAATACCTACCTAATGCCTGCTATTTCCTTCCTTGAGGTTTATTGAAACCTCTCCTGAAGAAACTGCAACCCAGTCCCTTTCCAAACTCTGCTCCTTTATGATATGTCTCTTCCAAACATAAGAAAACAAGCACTTTACCCAAAGCAGTAAAGGCTTAGAAAATAGATTGCAGCTGTCATTTTGCTTGAGTAGACCAAAGTCAACTTCCAAGTGTAGTAATGTGTTTGCAAGAACAGTAAAAGTGGCACCAACATTCATAAAACCTGGAACATTGATGCTTGGAGAAATTCTCTTCCCTAACAGGATTTGTGTTCTACTGCAAATACATCAAGCCTTGGGTGGACATTCCGAGGAGGAGGGGCCTTATGATTGCAGGACAAATTGGTTGGACTCATATATTGTAGCTGGAGCCGTCCCCTCACTTTTCCTCCAAATTCTCTACGGTACTACTTTTCAAACTTTAATGTGCTTACTAATTACCTGGGGATCATGTTAACATGAAAGTTCTGATTCAATAGGTCTGAGGCTAGGCCTGAGGTTGCAATTCTAACAAGCTCCCAGGTGATACTGGTGCTGCCTCCCTCCGACCACACTTCAAGTAGTAAGTCCTAAAGTACTGCACAGTTAGCACACAAAGGACTCTGGTAAATTCTCTCTGGAGCTCATAACCACATTGCGATATCTAAGTACAGAATGTCTTTTTCCCACAAGATCTTCTGAAAGTAATTCAAAAAGTTGGCGAACTAAAAGAAAACTTCCCCAACTGTTTTTCAGAGGGAAAGATTGACTTAGTCATTAGCATGATTAAATTCTAAAGGCAGAAATTAGGTAATAGCCTCCAATTGTAATTGTGATATCTTCACATTCCAATTATTCTCTCTGCTGCTACTGAAGACTTAAAATCTTTACGGAAACCATAATTTAGAGGGCACATGAAAGGATTTCAAGATGCAATCCAAGGTAACCAGAACTCCATTCTACAAGAAAATATCCAATACTTCTAGAAAGCCACTCTGCACACAGCAGGCTCTTCAAGGGCATTAGAGCCACTCATGGAGCAAGTGGAATCAAATGCGTTGGAAACCCTGGCACACAGGCCTCGATGCACAGCAAAATCTGTGGACAATTCGAGCTCGCTCTAACTGCCACTTTCAGTCTCCCTCATCTTTGTTCCCGCCTTAGCATTCTTGTTCCTGATTCTGAAGTCACTCCTGTTTGCGTGACGACCTTAGAGGATGTTTCTCAACGTTCTACTGGCGATCATCTAAACTTGCATTTGGAATGGGAAAGGTGAAGCAGCTGTGTGGGAATTTTCCTCCACAGCTATATTTTCTCCCTTTGTTGACAGACTCACATTGAGGCCATAGCACTGATCAAAATTTAGATAGAGGGTGTGTTTTAGATCAAAATGTATCATGAATCAAAAAGAAATTTTGTACTGGCAAATGAAAGCCAGCCAGATGTTTGTCCTAATGCATTAACGTTACTTCCCAGCATAAGATGAAGTGGTTATGCCAGTAATATGGATCCTGTTTCCTCTGCTGTGGTCTTAGGATAGAATAAGCCCCACAGGGTCCGACAGAACAGCCTCAGGGGAGATGGTTTAGAGACAGGCTGATCTGCTTTGATGGACAAAAGAGAAGTGGGGAGTTCTTATACAATGTCCATGTAAAGTCATATCCCTGGGCACAAGGGACCCTGCCAATCTTGTCAGCTGACCCCCAAACTCATGGGTGTAAGACAGACCAGGACAATTTGCCTAGCACTGTCTCAATGTTAATACTAAAACCCCACATCCTGGAAACTTCCTCAGTCCTGGGGAAAACTAGACAATTGCTTATCCTAGCACTGAATCCTAATTCTACTCTTCTGGCCCTCCCATGATGTGAAACAACTGTGCAGCTAAGCTACAGTTCAGAAGGTATGATCGAAGCCACACTTCCCATAAGCCTCATCCACCCCAGGGTACATTTATACTATACCCGTGAGAATATTCCTCTCGAGTGAAACAACTGGAAGCAGAAGGGAAGCTGATGACATAAGCTATCACTTTTTCCTTTTTTATACATGAATCATATAAGTGGAGTCTTTTTATTCCCTGAGAGTGCTGAATACCGTTAAACCATGAGATGAGACAGGGAGAGCTGATCTAGTTACACATTGTTGAAGTTGGTCCATGGAAAGCACTCTGTAGCACACGCCATGCTTGACATGACTTGCTGTGACATTCTGACTCGCTCCTCTAAACCACTGTGCCTCAAACATGTCCATAACCACTTTCAACATGTCTGTGAGCCTGACTGTCAATTTCCACACATGCCCAAAGTCCAACGCATCTGCAGCAAGCTCCCAGCTCATCTCCAGCTCTCCCAGACTTTCAGTCTCATCTCCAGGGACCGTTCATGGTAGAGTCTATCAACACCCGCAAAGGACTACTAAGTCCTAACGAAAGTCATTTATCCTCTGAAGACGCTGTACCTGAGAAATGTTAAAAATGAGAATTAGAGGATTAATTGAATTACAAAATATGTTGCAAAGGATTACATGGTGGAAGGGGGAGGGGAAACACAGTGTAAGAGTTTTAGGTTTTACTTGTGTGCCTGCCCTTTTCTCACTAGATCCACAGGGTTCATATTCTTCTTTCACAAATTCAACTAATGTTTACTGAGATTCATGCTGGACAAAGAGTTGTGCCCTCTGTTTATAGTGGTGTGGTGGGGGGTACAGTTAGAAAAATATACCGGGAAATCTGTTACTATAAAAAAATTAATGAGGTTGCTTAGAGGGAAAGAGGATCTGTGACTTCATTACTTACAAAGCCCCTGAGATTTCTTTAGGACACTCCTGTACTGACAATTCTAAGTACCAAAGAGAAAGGCTTAAACCATATTTTCTACATCATCCTAGCATCCTAGCACACACACTAGCCTTTGACAGTGCTCTCTCCACATTCCAGACACTTGTACTGGGCCAGAAGGGGCTCTGAGCTCTCTCTAATCGAACCCATACAGAAAATATCTGGAGTTAACATCAATCTAAGCATCCAATTTGATCTGAGAAACTTTGGTGCTAATTTCCACAAATGTCTACACCATATGATGATAGAAAATGATAGAAGACATAATTCTAACCAAGTCATTTTCCTCTTTGGAAAAACGTCTAGCTGTGAAAAATTTCTGACCTGTCCCTTTGTGGATGACCGTGTTGATATTAACTTGTTAAACACCAGTGGTTAACTCATTTAATTTTCTTTTTTTCCTGAACTCCCTCTTTGCATCTACAACTTTGAACTCCTATCCAAAGTCTTTTCCTACAGGAGACTGACAGTCATGCTAGGTTGAGCCCTAACAGATGGCTTTGTGCTTCTGTGAACCAGCTTGGACCAGTGGTCATATTTTATTCCAATCCATCCATCTCAGGTCTTCCAAGCAGGCACACCTGTCCCATAACTCACTCAGCCAAATCCTGATAGAGCATTTCCTCTTCATTCCCTGTCACCATGTGCCATTCACAGAGAGCCACACATTGAAAAGAAATAATTCACTTTCTGCAAAATAACTCTGAGCCTCATGGTGTTGGGCCAGGAGCTGGCTGTTTTCCATTTCAGTTATTCCCGCTCTTATGCCAGTAGCACCAAAGCATCCTGGCTTCTTAAGGGGTAGATCCTGAATGATACAATTCATTTCTCATTTCAAAATGACCGCAGAATTCTTTAATTGGATTCTAGCCTGTTAGAGCAACAGAAAATCTAATTCTTCAGCAGTAACACTACTAGAGTTTGAAGAAATTCTCCTCGTCATTTTCATCAGTTGGCATCCTGAAGCGGTCCCAAAAGGCTGCCCTTGCTGAGGGGCTCTAATAGGTGCAGCAAAGCTATAGCTAGGTCCTTCTGGCAGTTAAAGGAACAAACTGCTTTTATTGCTCAAGATGGATCTGCCTTACACAAAATTTTATGCTATAGTGAGGCTCCTGTGTGTTTAATGATGTGTTTGTCCTGCATTGACCAATTAGGAAGGAAATAACATATCACAAGGAAAAGGACCCCTACTTGGCTCCTTTAGTGCTGATGTTGCGATGCATAAAAAATGGCCATACAGAAAACAAACTACCAAAACAAAGCCCTGAGATATTTTAACCTTCTTTTTGAGTCTTGTAGCAACTTTCCTTGTATGCTTTGTGTTTTCCAATTGTGTTTAAGAGCATTCAAAATTTGACTTAAATATACTTGTATATTACCTAAAATCTGAACATACTCGATGTAGTGGTGTGTGTGTATGTATGTCATAGACCTAAGAATCTTAGCACCATACCCAAGACTGAACAGGAGTTATATACTTTATCTCTGTGTCCTTATTCTGAAGATGTCAGATATGTTATAAGAGATATACTTTGTTCCAATGCACTGGAAGCAAATATAAGAGTAGCAAAGCATTTGTATGCTAAATTGACATATTACTTCTAACTTAAAAATTAGGATATGATGGTCTCACATTTATATTTTTAAACAAAAATCATAAATTATTCTCTTTCTTTGAGGAAGACTGGCCCTGAGCTAACATCCATGACCATCTTCCTCTTCCTCTACTTTATATGTCGGATGCTTACCACAGTATTGCTTGCTAAGCTGTGCGTATGTTCACACCTGGGATCCGAACCAGCGAACCCCAGGCCACCTAAGAGCAAAGTGCGAATTTAACTGCTGTGCCACCGGGCCAGCCCCACAAATTATTCATTTTTAATATGTAAATCTTACAACTGACTGAGAAGGCATCATATATTTTCAGAGAGGCAGCAGAGTGTCATAGTCAGGAACCCGAAGATGGAAGAGAGACATAGAAGGGTCAGAATCCTCAGCTGGCAACTTAGCAGCTCTGTGAACTGAGGCAAGTCATTTAAGCTCTTTGGGCCCCATTTTTCTCATCTTTAAAATGATAACAATAACATCTGCTCCATTGGCAATGCAAGGAGTAAATAAGAGAATATATTTAAACCACTTATCCTCGTGGCTGGCACATATTACACACAATAAAAAGATATAATTTGTAAGGTTCACTACACTTTTTATTAGGAAAAAATATTATTTTGTAAGATTTCAAATGTGTAGCTGACATTGTAAAAATATTTTAGTGACATTTATGGATTAATTGAGAACCTACTGTGTTCCAAGTACTATTCTAATCCTGGGAACTATAAAGAATAATGCAAGCTGCTTGCTCCCAATGAAATCATTATCTATGTAAAGGGCTGCTTGAATTATATTGAAAATATTCCTACTAAATAAAGAAAATGAGAAAATATGAATACCTGGCTTTCCTTCTCACAACTTTCCATTTAAATACTAGTGCATAGACAAAGAGAAATGAAGAGTCAATAGTTCTGGAAACTGAGAATACTGACCAGTGATCTACCAGACATTAGCCAAACCTGTGATGAAGTCAGCAGGCACACAGCAGGGCCTTAAAGGAACAGAAGAGGTAGAGGAACACGTTCCATCCAACGACCCCCCACTGGATAGCTCTTCCTCTCTGCAAAGCTTGGGAAGTACTCTATCCCCACGCAGGAGCATCTAAGTTGGCCTGTGCCATTTTTCTGCCATTTATATGACCCTCATCCTCTCCCTTACTCTTTTTCTTGCTATGTACACTATTTTTCTTTTTGTAAAGATTGGCACCTGAGCTAACAACTGTTGCCAATCTTTTTTTTTTTTTTTGGTCTTTCTGCTTTTTCTCACCAAATCCCCCCCAGTATATAGTTGTATATTTTAGTTGTGGGTCCTTCTAGTTGTGGTACACAGGACGCCACCTCAACATGGCCTGATGAGTGGTGCCATGTCTGCACCCAGGATCCGAACTGGCAAAACCCTGGGCCACTGCAGTGGAGTGTGCGAACTTAATCACTCGGCCATGCAGCTCGCCCCAACACTATTTTTCTTAACTTTTTGTCTTGAAATAATTTCAGACCTACAGAAGAGTCACATAGTACAGAGAATTGACATATACTCTTCAACCAGCTTCCCTTAAGTTAACATCTTACATAACACAAATATCAAAACGAAGAAATTAGCATTGCTACAATACTATACTACAGACTTTTTTCCATTTTCACCAGTTCTTCTACTAATGCCCTTTCTCTGCCTAAGGAACAAATTGACATTGCATTAAAATGATTAAATTAGATAACTGACATTGCAGCTCATATTACATTTAGTAGTTGTGTCTCCTTGGTCTCCTCTAATCTGTAACAGTTCCTCAGTCTTTCCTTTTCTATCATCATCTTAACACTTAAAGAGTACTAATCGGTTATTCTATAGTATGTCCCTCATACTAAATAGGTTTTCCAATGTTTTCTCATGTTACAGTTGTGCATTATTGGAAATGACACCAGAGAGATAGCATGCCCTTCGTTGTGCTTCATATTAAGGAGTACATGATGTTGACGTGTCTGAACTGGTGATGTTAACCTTGATCACTTGGTTAAGTTGGTGTTATCCAAATTTTTCCATTGTAAAGTTACCATTTTTCCCTCTGTATTTAATAAATATTTAGTTTGGGTCTCCATTTTTTTTATTTTTCATATTAGAAATTCCTTCTGTTTCACCTGTACTTTCAGGTGCATTTTACATTAAGGCTCAACCATGACCTCACAACACTCATTCCTGGTCACTGGGGGTTCATGGAAGACTCAAGGGCCTCACAATGAGACAAAGGCATGCAAGGACTGTCTGAGCTCTTTCAACTGAAATTTACAGAAGCCTAGCTGAAACCGGCTGAAGCAAAAGAGGGAATTTATTGGCTCACATAATTGGGAAGGCCAAGAGTGGACTTGTTTAGGAATTGTCAAATCTTGGATTCAAATAACACCATTAAGGGTGTTTCTCTCACTCTGCTTCTCTCTTTATGGTCATTTCATTCCTCACAGTCTCTTTTCACATGGGGTAGAATATGGCTGACCAAGAGCTCCAGATTCACATCCTTTCAACCTAGACCCCTGTGGATAAAGGCATTTCCGTTTCTAGATATCTATATGTCAATTCAGTAAATGATTCTATTTGGCTACCTAACCTTTGCAGGACCACTGAAGAAACAATCTTGATGGCCCATGGAATGGTATACTTTGCTAGCTGATTTTTATTCGTGCTTCTTTGGGTTTTCCTGATTTTTAACAATAAACATGCATTACTCTTGAAATGTATTTTTATTAAGTGATAACTAAATAAAATAAATATTATATTTTAAATGAGAAAAATGTTCACTATAAATGCTCATTAACTCTTTGTACTTCTCATCTAGGGGGTCTCCCAGAGTCTCGTGAACTTCTTGACTGTCTCTGAGGAGGGAAGAAACTACATGAGGAGTCCCTATTGCTATGATCTCCTTCAGGGAACTACCAATGCAACCACCTCTGACAAATGCAGTCCCTGAGAGGTGATAGTGAATGTCAGCACTTGTAACAAAACTGACCCTGAGGGGCCAGCCCGATGACGCAGCAGGTAAGTTCACATGTTCTGCTTTGGCAGCCCGGGCTTTGCTGCTTCGTATCCCAGGTGCAGACCTATGCACTGCTTGTCAAGCCATGCTGTGGCAGGCGTTCCACATATAAAGTAGAGGAAGATGGGCACGGATGTTAGCTCAAGGCTGTCTCCCTCAGCAAAAAGAGGAGGATTAGCAGCAGGTGTTAGCTCAGGGCTAATCTTCCTCAGAAAAAAAAACTGAGCCTGAGATGTGAGCACCCCAGTGAGGTCTTCACTGCTTGATTCTCTGAGGCCTTCATCCATCTCCTCCATCCCAGTGTGATTTACCCCCAAGAGAGAAAAAAAGTTAAGTTTCCACAGTCTACTTAACATTCAGTTATGGGCAGACATCACTGATTTTTTGTAATACTCCTTGTTAAAGAGAAAGAGTAACAATTACCCAGCAGAAACCTAATGAGAAACTTGGGGAGCCTGAAAATCTAGATGGACGCTTGGATCAGCACAAACGTTCTTGAGACTATATCACCTAGTGGGGAGGTTCATGTAGGGGAAAGTAATTACTTAACCTAAACAGACTAAAATTAGCCTATACAGACACTTCTTGGAAGATTCTAGGAGACTGTACTTTAAGAACCATTGACCTAATAATAATAATTCACTGGGACTTCTCTCAACAAACAGAGTAATGTATTTCAGCCACAGCAAAGCCAAGAAGGCATTAGGGAGGTTTATAACAAACACTATCAATGCACAGGGAAGATTATACACTTGCCTATGTATCCTGTGCCTTTATTGAATCAAGAATGGGATAATAACAATGCCAGACCTGGATATTTCAGTCTAAATTAGATCTCCAAGTAAAAAATGCTAGACCTTTCGTGAAGTCAGCCAGAGTCTCTAAAGCGTCTGGCAAATTTGAATAACGCATGGACAAAGAAGGACTAGCTGGACTTTCAAAACATAAACAGTATGGACCGTTAGAAGTTTAATCCTCATTTGCCTCCCCAGAATAATCCTACATTGAAAGAAATCAAGTCCATTACAATCTCACATATTACACTTTTTGAAAATACACTAATATAATCTGCAACATTGTATGTATAACTTTGTTCATTGTTAGTAGTGGTTTTGTGTAACCAAAACTATAACCTAGGCTTTCTTTCATATTTTCTCCTATACACATACACAGAGATGTTTCTGGATCTACGCAAACTACCATATTTGATCCTCAGAGGCCAAACATGTCTGCATTATGGTTCATTCAAATTCCCCTGGTTAATTCCATAATTACCTTAATTAAGCATAATTAACTATTACTTAAAATAACGTTAATTAAGCTACTATAATTAGCTAAAAGGGCACTGTGATTTTGAGGATTTCATAACAAATCTTTTGTTCCTGCCTCTATCTCCTTGGATACAGCAGTTCACGTTACTTTATTTCTGAACTCTTCCTCTCTTCAGGGAAAGAAATGGGACTAAGTTAATCACTGTCATAAACTCACATTGAATTAGCTCCCTTTTTGTTACCCTAATTATCTAGATGTTAAATTGCAAGTGATTTCTGGAATATTGAGTTTATTGACTTTTATGAACTTACATAAAACTCATACAGTAAATAAAACTCCAAATACGGAGGACAGACAATTAAAGTACAAAACTGTTTTCTTACAGAGGCATTTAGTAATAGTGATTCTGAGGTTTTCTCTGGTAAGCACCTTAGTTAGGTAAGAAAAAGTAGAGGAAAATGCCATATAAACAATAACAATCATGCATTGCTTAAAGACAGGGATCCAGTCTGAGAAATGAGTCATTAGGCGATTTCATCCTGTGAGATCACAGAATGTACTTACAGGAACCTAGATGGTATAGCCTATTACACACCTAGGCTGTATGGTACTAATCTTATGGGACCACTGTTGTACAGACAGTCCGTCATTGACCGAAACATTGTTATGAGGCACATGACCGTATATTCTTCTCATTCCAAAGAGACTGAGTGACTAAGATATGGCGGCTTCAGAAAAGACTATTCTGATTTCACATCCTAGCTCTTCCTTTAACTTGCTGAGTGAAGTTGGACAGGGCTTTGAGCTTTACTTCAATTTCCTTTTCTTTAAAATAAGGACAATTCTACTTTGAAAATATATTGTGAGGAGTCAATGAGAGAAAATTTGGGAAGTATCCAGTACTCAGCAGGCACCAAAGAAATGTGTGCATGGTGACTTTCCTTCTGTCTTCTTCATTTTTCTTCTCTCAGATATCAATTCATAACTCAGAATGGCTTCCATAATAGGTGGAAGAAAATTACAGTTGGCTAAAAAAACCTCCAAAAATTGGACACACAGAAAACTATTCTTTGAAAAAAGTCAACCATCAACTACCCTATTTTCCCCCATGCGTCACACGTTGTCTCTCTTCTGTGTTCTTGATCCCATAATTCTTTCTAGTGTAGTGCTCTCTCCCTTTCAGTTATACCAAGCTGGTAAACTCTTTCTCACTGATTAAGATTTATATAAAGTGTCACCTCCTCCCAGAAGCCTCCTTCCCTGACATAATCCTCAACACCCCCTCCACTCAAAAAAAAGGCCAAATTGGATGTCGTTCTGCTGAGCTACCATGATGGAGATATATATAGATCTTAGACTTATCTGCATATGATGGCCCTGAATATTTATATCTATCATTCCCCTACTAAATGCCATTATCATTGCCTATTTAAGTGTCTGTTTCCTCCACCTGACTGAACCGCTTAGGATAGAAGGTAAGTGATTTTCATTGTTGTATCCTCATTACCTTGAACAGTGTAAGTGAAGAGAAGGCACTCAATAAATATTTATTGTAGGAATGAATGAATGACAATAGAGTGGTTAAGAGCACTTAGTTTTGAAGTTACGGATATGTGGGTGTTCATCCCAGCTCCACTGCTTGTTGTGTGAGTTGGACAAATAAACTTTCTGAGTCTCAATTTCTTCTTCAAAAATAAGAATAGAAAAATAGGATAACTGGCAGGATTATGGGTGATAATGCATGGAAAGTAGGTTAAGTTATTAACACATTGAATAAGTGATATGGCAGGACTGGAAGTGTGTGCAGTATGGGTGTAAATATGTGTGTAAGTTTAATTTCATGTTCTAGCAATAGATTAAAGGCCAAAGATGTTATTTGGGACATTAACACTCTTTCCTGTTATATCACAGCACCAGTTGCTTTTTCATCAGAGATATGGTACAGCTATGTGATGCCTGGAACTTTGTCCTTTGGAATGAGAGACAGCATTCCTTATTTAAGAAGGAATCTGTATTGTTTTGTATCATGTAGAGAAGCAAGAAAAATCTAGGCTTTGAAATCAGATCAAATAGGTTTCAATGTTGAATCCATCACTTTCTAGCCGAGAATCTTGACAAATCACTAAAGCTTTCTGAACCTCAATTTTCTAAATTAAATAATAATACATAGTTTTCATGGATTAAATGAGATATTGCACAATAGAGCACCCTACTATGATATTTGTTCCCAGCAGACAATGAGTGTGATCTTCCTTCCTATCACCCCTCTTTGAACTCAACTACAGGCTCCCCAGGAACCACACTGTGCTCACTCTCCCTGTACACAGCCTGCCTAGGAAGGCCTTTGGAGAAAGGAAGAGATGAGAGTGGCCTGGGGCTAAATCTGAGGCCCTAAAATACTGCTTCCAGAAAACCCAAGCCAATCAATTTTGTCACTCAGGTTCTATCTTGCATTATTTATTATTGTTTCTGCATTAGGTGACAGCAAGAGCGTGTTTAAAAGAATAATAATGGAACAGGACTCAAGGAATTAATATATAGAAACAGAAAGAACAGGAAAGTCTGTGATTTGTTTCCTATAATCTCATGGTTTCCTCTCGTGCAATGACCACAAAGCACATAACAGCCTTCACATCAGCCCACTAACACCTTTAGGGCATATACACAATGCTTTCTCCAGGTTTCTTGATTTCTTGACTGCTAGGTTTCAAAACAGCTTAGCTTCAAAAGCCCTTTGAAACATTCTTCCACTTCAGGTTTTAACAAGTGAATTTTAATCCTCAGCTTATGAATTATAGCACAGTCCCTTGTTTGTTCCTCACAATTTCTACCTGCTTCGTTTAACATATAGTAACTAGGCAAAGAAAAAAATGTCCTAGAGCAACACGCTTGTTAAGGGCCCCCTCACACTACTAATCTTTGCCCCATCCAACTGCTTGGTGTTGGAGAACGAAAGCTAGGGGACTCTATACCAAATGCCTACTCTTTGCTTTTCCTAGGTTTCTGCCCCTCTCTGCTTCCCTACCCCAGTGACATGGCCTGGACAACTGCAACTACTCTTCATTTATTCTGCAAAAATAATAACTCTTGTCACTGGAGATACAATAGCAAGTAAAAGTAGATCCATTACCTGCACTTAGGTAGCTCATAGTGTAGTAGGGAAGACAGAAGTTAAAGAGCCACATTCATAAATGTGTAGTTTCAGGCTGTAATATGATGACACTTTGTCCAAGAAAAAAAAGAAAATAGGTGCTTGGGATATTATGACATGCTTTGGCCTCAGTCATGGTTGAGAAGCAGAATAAAGAAGGAAAAAGGAACCCATGTTGCTACCTACCTATAATGATTAATTCTGTGTGTCAATTTGGCTTGGCTGTGGTGCCCAGTTGTCTGATCAAACACCAGCCTAAATGTTGCCCTGAAGGTATTTGAAGGTGTTTTTTACATGTGATTAACATTTACCATCAGTTGATTTTAAGTAAAGCAGGTTACCCTAGATGGCTTGAGCCTCATCTAATCAGCTGGAGGCTTTAAGAGTAAATACTGAGGTTTCCCCAAAAAGAAGAAATTCTGCCTCAAAACTGCAACAGAAATCCTGCCTGAGTTCCAGGCTGCTGGCCAGCCCTGCAGATTTCAGACTGAAGACAGCATCATCAACGCTTACCTGAGTTTCCAGCCTGCTGACTTGCCCTAAGGATTTTGAACTTGCAGCTCCCACAGTTACATGAACCAGTTCCTCCGTCTCCCCTCACAATTACAAGGAATCAATTCCAGAACAGGATTCTATTTCTCTAGAAAATCCTGCCTAATACACTACCCTTCTCCCAACATCACACACGCATGCCCCCAAACACACACCCCAAGGCTACAAACACCTCAGGGCTACAAGCTCTAAACATCAAAGGCTGTCTATGTAGTGGTGACTACACCCCGGTCCAAGAAATGAATCTTGACTTCTTCCAATGCTGGATACTGAAATAACTCAGGAAAGCATCTTGGTATGTAGCAGTATACAGAGTGGAACATTTCCTGTTGTCTCAGAGGTTTTACTGAAGCCCTAAAGCAAAGGATAAAAGTTATAAAGTACTCCAAAGAGACATGCAAAAGCACCTATACCAAAATACCTATGTATGATTTGCTAACAGCTGGCCCAAAGGTAGCTATGTAACCTTTAACTCACTCCCCATCTCCAGGTTATATAAAGAAAAGGCCACTAGGAGATGGATGAGCAGAGACTGCTGAGTCAAGAATACTTTATGGAGAGTTGTAGAAGTGCTATATGTTGGGGACTTTCTCCCACCTCCACTGCTACCTCAAGCCAAATGGCTCCCCCAAGAGAACCATTTAGAGCTTGAAACACAACCCTAGTATTTGAAAGATACAGGGCTGGTACCTTAAAAAGACCAAAGTGATCAGGTAACCAAAGCAGAGTGAAGAGAGGAAGGGATGCATTGGAAATGGTCTGCATTTCCAGAATTTAGTGTGAGATGGGGTCAAATTTACCCACGAGCTAAATGAGTGCTGCAGAGGAATGAGTCATCTTGAATGACCTTGACAAAGAAATCTACCTGACAGGTACAAAGTCTGCCACAGAAAGAGGCTGGGTTCACAGCAAGAAGGTTTGAGGAAGGTGAATCAGGGAAGAATGTAGTGTCATCAGTTCCCCTAAGGAGTCTCCCTAGCACCCAAAGAAGCAGCCCAGAAGGGAAAGAGCCAGCTTTGGGGCCTGGTCTCACAGAGGGCACCTGTGACAGGTCACACCACCACCAATCAAATAAGCCTTTGTCCTTTTCCTCTAGTTTCTGCTCCTCCTTCTCTGAACCTGAAGGTTCTAGAAACAGCAGAGTGAAAGGGGGGTAGGGGATGGGGGGAGATGCTTGCCCCTCTCCCCAGTGCAGGTTTCTGAGCCTCCGAAAAGGAGAAACTTTAAATTAGGCAAGTGGGACTGGACTTATTAATACATGAAACTGACTGGAGAAGTTATAGATCTGCCACATACTCAAAAAACTGGTTTAAAAGGAACCTTATTCAAGATTCAACCCTAAAAGAGCAGTCTTCCCCTCTCTGTCTCAAACTTTGCCCCACAAAAGTGCGGCTTCCTTTGCTATTTTGTTGCTTCTACTTAGCAAGTGCCCCAAATTCGCATCTTATGCAACTTCCTAGGCCAAATGATTTCCAGTTATAATTCCATCTTACCTCAACACAACACTTCTTAAAGCACATTTAAATAAAATATACTACCAGTTTAAAATAGAGATACAAAATGATTTTTCTGCATGCTAAAATTATGTCTGGATAACTAGTAACAATAATAAAAAAGAGAAGATGTTTTTCATATTTTTTATGAGGTAACAGAAAAGTAGTAGGAATGACCATTTACTAAAATGCTTATGAAACAACACATTATATCACCTGTATTTGATAAACAAAAATGCCTGTGAATACTTTCCTAACAGCAGCAGACTTAAGGCCAATTAGGAAAAGGAGTATGGATAAATACACACAAAAAACAAGTAATAGCTGTTCTTGGATTATTCACGCAACAACAAACTAGATGGAAGATTCAGATAGATGGGTGGGTAGGTAGATAGATAGATGGGTACACAGACAGATAGATGGATAGATAAGTAGATAGACAGGCACAGAGTGAGCCAGCTGTCAGGGCTCTGTTATGCACTGTGAAAGATTCAAAGCTCAGAAAACATGACGGCATTAGAAACAATGGTAAAATGAGTAGAAATGGTGAATTTAAGTAACAAGCAGAGATTCTTCTAATTAAAATATAATAATAATAGTAATTATAATAATTACTTCTTATAGCCTTTTAAATGTTTCAATTTGAAGAGCATTGGACAATGAGCCAGCTTTTCATTTACTAGTTAGGCCACTTTAAACAAGTTACTCAAACTATCTGGGCCACCATTTTACTCATCTACAAAAGGAGTGGATTAGATTAGACAATCTTTAAAATTACAACTAAATATATTCCATAAGTAAATTTCATGCCTCACCCCTTCCTTTCTTAAAGTTCCGTCCTGTTCCTGTTAACTCTCCCTCCCTTCTCCTATGCTGAAGGATGTTATATGGTGCCAAAGACAGGAAGCAAGGAGGTTTGCAAAGAATGTAAATGAGGTCTCAACAACACCTCTGTCCTAATTGTACTGATTTGTGCTGATCTGTTCTTTTTCCCAGACTTCTTTGGATCTCCTAATAGGGTACAATCATCAGAGAATAAACTTGCTTGGTTTTTCTCCTGTGAGCTAGTTAGAGAGGAGGTGCTGGGAAGTCCCCACTGGTCATTCTCATGGAACAGATCTCCTCTGACAGACTGAAGGCAGCTTGCCCCCAGAGGGTGGATGTAGGGTTCTCTGGATGCAAGATGCAAAGTTGTTCCTACAAGGGTATAAGGGAAATAAACTGCAGTCAGGTCCATTTTTCCTGCAGTTTGAAAAGAGAAATCTATAAATTCAACACAATTTCAAACACGTCAACAGATTGTCTTGTTTTGGATCTCGACAAGCTAATTCTAAAATTTATATATTTAAGAGCAAAAAGACAGCTTCAAAGTAAAAGAAGAAGGAAGTCATTCTGCCATATAGCAAGTCTTATCATAAACTATATTATTTAAGAGCCAGCCCTGGTGGTCTAGTGGTTAAGATTCAGCCGTCTCACTGCTGCAGCCTGGGCTCGTTTCCTGGTCAGGAAAGCACGTCACCCATCTGTCTGTCTATCTGTCGGTTGTCATGTTGTCCAGCTGCACGTGGCTGTGATGCTGAAAGCTATGCCACGAGTATTTCTAATAGCAGCAGGGTCACCCCTGGTGGACAGGTTTCAGTGGAGCTTCCAGAATAAGAAAGAATGGGAAAGACCTGGCCATCCACTTCTGAAAAAATTGGTCATGAAAACCCCATGACTAGCAGCAGAGCATTGTCTGACACAGCGCAGAAGGTGAGAGGATGGCACACAAAGACCGGGCAGGGTTCCGCTCTGCTGTACACAGGGTTGCTAGGAGTCAGACAGGACTCAATGGCACTAACAACAACAAATGAATTTGCATATGCACAGATCTTTTTTATCCAAGCAGCCCACTGAGACAGACTACCAGGAAAAAAATCTGAAATTTTGGAGAAACGACAATGAATTCATTTTGGCTGGAGCTCATACTAACTCATGTTGGACAAAATAAAATCTTTGATTTGGCAACAAGATCGTCTTTAACCTGGCTTCAAGCTTTATTTCCCATTCAAATTCGATTCCATAGGCAATGAGGATCATTTGAAGACTGATAAGCAAGAGGACAGCAAATTCAGAGCAGGGCTTTGGGAATTCAAACTTTGGACAACAGGAAACCTCTGAATGATTATAAACTGAAGAGTGACATGATCCAATATGCATTTTGGAAAGATAATTCAGAAATGATTATTCTATATCTGTATTTGCCGCCAATCAGAGTTGGTGTTCAATAACAGGGTGGAAAAAGGATGAAGGGACAAATGACCCACAGAAAATGGTAGGTAAACAGGTCATACTAGAAGGTAAACCATGAGGTCTTCAACACAAAAAATTTATCCAACACAGACCGTATCACTGGAGAAAATTCATTCGTGGATGTTAAGAGCTGCTATGGAATTTTAAGACGCTACAATAATTTGCCTGTTGTTCTTTTTTTTGATGAGAAAGATTGGCCCTGAGCTAACATCTGTGCCAATCTTCCTCTATTTTATATGAGACACTGTCACAGAACAACTTGACAAGCAGTGCTAGGTCCACACCAGGGATCCAAACCTGCGAACCCCAGGCTGCCAAAGCAGAGCACAAGAATTTAACCAGGATGCCACCCAGCAGCCCCCATCGGGCATTTCTGATATAAGAATTATGTAAGTAAAAAGGTTTGCCTTGTTATTACTCACATATTTTTCACTGTCCAGCTGTTTACACAGCTAGTAAAGAATAATCCATATAAAAAGTACATTAATGCAATAAAAGAAATATACACATATGCCCATCTCAATCCCACCTTGAAAATGAACCAAGCTCCTTTGCTATAATTTAACTGTATTTTTTGACAGAGCTCTGTAACCCAAAGAAATTTCTATAATCTCACCTCCAAAATAGTAAAAGATGGCTTATTATAGATTATTTCTTATTAATATAAAAGTTTATGGTATAGAATTTACTATGTTTAGAAGAGCAATAGTACAATAGTACATTCTTATTTTCTCTTCAACACAAAAGCACTTGGTATACATAATTAGGCATATTATAATTAATTCCAGTATATTGACAATTCTCCTGAGAATAGTCTTCTCGTGACTGTCAGGTAGAGCAGTATAACTGACTCAAATAGTTATGTTTACACTGTACTTATTTCTTTTGCTTCTTTTCTTACAACATCTGAAGCTGAAAGAATATCCGGAAAAGTTTTCTCAAAATTTATCATAAAGAATTACTTATTCCATTTACTAGAACCTCCTTCACTAATTTTTACATAATACTAGAGCAGACTTCTGTTTCTCACCTCAAATGTATCATGAGAAATATATAAAAGTCACCTGCTTTTATGTGAACATATAAAAAATTACATTGCCCCTAAGCAAAATATAACTGGTCTCGCTAACGGTGCTTGCTTACTAGTTTCACTCTAGTGCTACTTTTTAGTGTTTTAATACTGTATTACTTGACAAGTGTCTTGTTTATTTCCCTGTAATAAGAACTCCTGAACTTGGAAAAGAACATCTAAGTTAGTACTATGAATTTGACGTGTCGATTCAAATGTCCTGCCTATGTGCTTCCTTTTTATTTTCTCCCTTTTTCTAACTGATGAATATGGCACCAGTTAGCCCTTCTTGGCAAAAAAAAAAATAGATGACAGACTTCTGAAATGCGCTCTCCATTTTCAGAAGATGCTCTTTTTCAACTACATATAAAATTACAGAATATAAAGCCACTCCCTCCAAACACAGCAGGGGCTGGGTTTAGATGCTGTCAACATTGTGTCCAAACCCACTTCACAAAATGAACAAGCTGGAGAGATGGAGCACACCTGGGGAATCTTTGTTCCCAGTTCCTTGTATAATTATTGTCATGACTATTGTTATCGTCATAAAATACACAGAATGCTAGCACCACTAAAGAATACAGAGGATTCTGAGAAAAGGCTGAATTTTGGCTTCAATTTTGTAACATCTTTCTGTTATTCTTCTTGACCTATAACCAACTCATTTCTGCTGCTCTTAAAATAGGGAAAAAACACTCATGCCCCAAATGAATGTAAGAGTACCTTTTCTTTCCTTTCCACAAGTGTCTCCTGAATACCCACTTCAGAAAAACCACAGGATGACTTATTCTTACAGGTATTTTCCCACAAAACCAGCCTCTGCTGAGATCTGTAGTAAAGGACAGCATATTATTAGAGTCACATTTATGCATTTTAGGAGTTCATTAAAAAATAAATTAGCAAGACCACGATTGCCTTTCAAAATTACTAACACAAGTCTATGAAAGGGTGGGCCTTCACTTCGGCTTTCCAATTTCTGAGCATGAAATCCAACCTATCAATGTCATTTTGGTTAGAAAATATTGTTTACTCAGTAAAAGACCACATCTCAGGAAGAGAGAGTAAATTTTCCCTATTTGTAGAACTTCATTTTCTTAGAGAAAAAAAAACACTCTCATGAAGATCTAAAGGAAATTATTTTACCTTCCTGATATTCTCAATTACCTTCCTGATAAAAGAAAAACAAAAAATTTTGGCATTTCAGGACTAAATAAAGGACATGAACATCCAACTTCCTGGGTTTTTTCTTTTACTTGCTAAGGAACTTAATTATTAACATGTTAATATGATATAATTATAATAATTCACAGTTATTCCACAGACTACTACTAATGGAGATTTAATGTACCAAGGATTTACAAAACCTTTGGATCAACTTATTCTATATCCTTTTTGTTTTTCAAAAAAGGACTTTTGGTCAGAACTTTTGCTTTGTTTCTGTAGAAGATAATTTTTAACCGTAAGGGGTAAGAAGAGCGCCTTAAGTTGTATTATGCTCTACTGACAGCATGTCCCCAGGAGCCCATCATAAACTGCGATCTGATCATCGCCTCCATTTCCTACAGTTGTGTCCCTTCATCTTGCATCCTTGAGATCTCCTTAAGGATGAAAAAGTTATAAATCTCTCCTTTTAACGGTAGTTTGACATTGGTCTTAGCAGCATATTTTCAAGCACCATGTCTGACCAGGCAAGGGAAACAAAAGAAAAAATAAACAAATGAAACTACATCAAACTAAAAAGCTTCTGCACAGCAAAAGAAACCATTAACAAAACGAAAAGACAACCTAACAACTGGGAGAAGATATTTGCAAACCATATATCTGATAAGGGGTTAATGTACAAAATATATAAAGATCTCGTACATATCAACAACAAAAAACAACAACCCAGTTAAAAAATGGACAAAAGATCTGAACAGAGATTTCTCCAAAGAAGATATACAGATGGCCAACAGGCACATAAAAAGATGTTCAACGTCATTAACTATCAGGGAAATGCAAATCAAAACTACAATGAGATATCACCTCACTCCGGTCAAAATGGCCATAATTAACAAGACAGGAAACGATAAGTGTTGGAGAGAATGTGGAGAAAAGGGAACGCTCATACACTGCTGGTGGGAGTGCAAACTGGTGCAGCCACTATGGAAAGCAGAATGGAGTATCCTCAAAAAATTAAAACTAGAATTACCATATGATCCAGCTATTCCACTGCTGGATATTTATTCAAAGAACATGAAAACACGAATGCATAAAGATCCATACACCCCTATGTTCATCTCAGCGTTATTCACAATAGCCAAGACTTGGAAGCAACCTAGGTGCCCAGCAAGGGACGAATGGATAAAGAAGATGTGGTATATATACACGACAGAATACTACTCAGTCATAAGAAATGAAGAAATCTGGCCATTTGTGACAACATGGATGGACCTTGTTGCAAATACCGTATGATCAAATACCGTATTATTTCATTCATAAATAGAAGATAAAAATAATAACAAACTTTTCACAGGGACACAGAGATTGGATTGGTGGTTACCAGAGGGGAACGGGGGAGGGAAGAGGGCGAAAGGGTGATTAGGCACAGGTGTGTGGTGATGGATGGTAATTAGTCTCTGGGTGGTGAACATGGTGTAGTCTACACAGAAACAGAAATATAATGATGTACACTTGAAATTTATATAATGTTATAAACCAATGTTACCACAATAAAAAATAAATAAATAAACTAAAAGTAATTCATAACCCTAATTTAATATATTTAAACTGTGGGCTAAACATTCAGATGATGCACCAGAGTTGCAAGATCCAGCCTTTGCTCTCAAGGGAACATTTAATGCAGCTTCATAATGCTATGAATTAATTCTGGTACACTGTCAAGAAGAAACAAATAATTAAGTACCCATTGAAGCAAAACAAATACTCCAATATCAATACAGCACATAAAACACCACAGCTTGTCAGGTAATTTAGCATGCTGGACTTCTTTCAATACAACGGACAGTAGCAGTGCCAATTCTCAAGGTAATCTGGAAATTTTATCATGTATTGAAATGCAATTCCTTTTAAATGTTGAACTTTGCACATTTTAATAGCAGTTATTTCACGGCCTCCTACACATCCCCATTTATTCTGCTGTCAGAACCAAGCAAGAGCCAGGAGAAAGGACCAAAGAAATCTAGGAACAGTCCTCCCTTCCCCTTCAGAAGGGACTCTAACTAAAACCACTTAACATTCATAAAGAACTAAAATGATAAGAGCAAACAAATGTGGGATTTTACTGACTTATATAACACCTGCACTGAAGATGTTACGATGATTTCCCTCTCTAACCAAAAGCAAAACAAGAATTAAAGAGTAGAAGCAGTGGAGTTTAGAAACAGCCTGCAATTCTTTGGTCTCTCTTTTATTCAGTTAGTTAATTATTCAGTCAGTTAATTATTCAGTTAGTTAATGCCTAGGACAGTGTCTACACATAGTAGGCATTTGTTGAATGAATGAATAAGTGAAATGAATGAATAAATAAGTATCTTTGAATCCTACATTGACCCCACACTCAAACTAGTTTAAAATAGCTTCTCTTATGTTGGAACTGAAATGGATTAAACATACTTTCCTGCCATGGTGTACCTTCAGCAATTTAGGACCCAAAATAACTCTTTCTCCCTCTCTGCTAACCTTTGCCACCCCCCCAAACACCCTTTAATTCAGTTATTAGGTTTGGCCTATATATGCTTGGTTGGATTTACATGCTTCCTTAGTTAGAGAAACCCTAGATGCTATAACAAACAAAACCAAAAATTTCAGAGACCCAACGTAATTAAAATTTCTTTCTTGCTCACCTAATAATACTGGGCAGGAGAACAGGAGGAACAGCCCTTGCATAAAGCCATTGTAACTCAGAATTACATAAATTCTGCCATGTTTGCCACCGGACTTATAAATTCATCCTGGGGATTATCACCTTCCCAACTAGATGGAGGGAAAGAAGAGCCTGGAGAAGAGTGTGACAGAAGGCTTTTATGAGTCAGATTTAAAATGATATGCATCACTTCCAATCACTTCACATTTGCTAAAACCCAATCAATGGCTTCATCTAATTACAAGGGTCCTCAAAAACATAGTCCCCAGCTGGGCAGCCACTTCTCACCAACAGCTCTACAATATATAAGGTGAAGGGCCCAGGAGGAGGCACATATATTTTGCTTGACAGTTCCATGTCTTTGTCACATGTTTCCTCACCAGAGACATGAGATTTAAGGCAGCTTGGGACCAGAACTAGCCAGCTGCTTCCTATGCTGTCAACCTTAGATTACCTATAAGGTACCTTCAAGACATATGTTGAGCAAGAAACAACGGAGAGACTCAAGATTACTGAAGACTAGTAATCTCTTTTTCATTTGCTAGGTAATTTTGAAAATAAATGATATTTATGACATTATTCAGAAGCCATCAAGTGTTACAATTCAGTTGACAATACAATTTGCCTGTTCCATGTGACTACTAGTTCAGATGCATAGGAAACTAGCAAGTGGAAGTAGAAATCAGATTTTTATCTCCTGGAGTGTAATATGTGATTTCCATGGCCCTTCCAGTTTAAATCAGTGAAGAAGTGTCTTTAACACAATCTTTAAACTGTCTTTAACACAGTCATAGGTCTCATACTTAGAAGAGTTGTGATGATCCTATTCATTTTCTCTCAAAGAAAGTCCGATATAATCTCAGCAGAAATTTCTAGTTCTAGAAGTCAAATTTAAAGAGTTTCACAAAGATATTTTTAAAAAGTTTTAATGACATCAATTTCTGCCTCCGACCCTCATCTTTTTACTGGTAATTCCAAGAGAACTGAATAGACCTAATAAAACATTTCAAACTGTTTCAAGTAGTCAGTAATCCAAAGGAAATCCTCTAGTTAGAAATCATTATTGCCTAAGCTATTTCAAAAAGACCGAGTAGAGTATTAAGTCATAATCTTCCAAAAAGAAGTTATAACTAATTGTCTACATTTAATGAAAATATCTGCCACAGGAAAAAAATACAGTTTCTATGCAGCTGCCTCTGCTATTGAACAAAACTGAAGAACAAAGTAATTTCCAAGAGTGGCAATTGGGGGAAAATGGTAAAAATTAACTAAGATTTAAAATTTTTGAGAAACAGCTTAAACCTTCTTTATATGTCTTCCAACATCTCATGCATTTCAGACAGAAAGAAGGGGTACAGGAAACCCCTCATACAACACAGATCACTAACTGCCTCTGCAATATTTTCTACCCACTCACCTGAATTATTTGTGTGTCCTTGCAAAATACTTCTCTCTCTGAAATTCACAACAGTAAGAAATCTACATACGGACTCTAACTTTATGTGAATTTAACTTAGTGATTTGGTTAAGTATAGTCTAGGGCACCAAGATTGGGAAAGAAAAGGTGTGTTAGAGCTGACAATATGTTGTGCATAGCAACTTGGTCCAATTTAGCTTTGATCAATAGTGATGCTTGGGAATAAAGAGAAAATAGACTGAGCATATCAATTAAAAGTTGGTCTGAAATAACAGGAGCCACTTCAGATGAACGTCAAGTATATTTTAAAAAATGTGATTTCCTAAAAGGCCAATACAGCACCTGGCTACTGTCTTTAGACTGTACTTTTATACCAGGTTTAGAAAACCGAAGACCCACCGCTGGTCTGCACAACCGATAACGTTTTCCATTTTGCATTTTGTGATTTGAAAGAGAAATCCACTGGTACTCCATTCATATGAACTATGCAGTGAACGACAAGTACTCTCGGGCAGATAACCACATGCTGTGCATTTATTCTCACTTGTGAGGCTGCTCCAACATGCGCTGCAACCAACTTTCCTGGATTATCTCTTGGGGACTCTCCAACCAGCTGCTCAGGAACCTTGTCTGCCCTTTTCGACATAACACATTATGGTAACAATGAAAGCTGATCCCCATAAGATAGCAACAATATAAATCGGAAACCTGTTTCTCCTCTGTGTATTTACAATTTTGTTCCCTGGGTTAGGATAGCATGACACTTTACTTATTCTTGTTAGCCTCTCAGAGGAAAAGGAGCATCCTATAATCTTGCTCTGGTCTGTTTTTCATTTCATATATAAATATTATGCCCAGTCATCCCTGAGTAGCAGGAAGACTATGAGCAAGAATATATTTTTGATCCAAATCGCACAATGCTATTTTTTTTGAGGAACTTTCATTTTCTACTGTGAAATATTATTGCATATACTACATAACCTAATTATTTTAAACAGCAATCTTAGTGAGATAATCCAGTATCCTTGTTATCCTGAAAGACCCCCACAATAGATATATGATAAGTCACACATAAACTCTAATTACACTAATTACAATGCAGGGGGAAAACAACCTTTGTTTTGTAAATGCCTAATAAAATTGAGCATCAGAGCATTCCAAATGAACACATTAGGCATTGGTTAAGCAACAAGTCTCTTTGTCAGGTTATTTACAGAGACCAAGAGCAACAGCCTTCCTCAGATATTTCCTTTGGCTATAATTCTCCAACCTGGTCCTGAACATTTAATGACTAAACTTAAAATTTAAACTGGGGGAGAAAGCAAAACAAATTGATGTCTATAGTTATAGACCAAACTAATTTTGTTTAATTATCTTTGACAAGACTAATCAAGTAAAGTCACTATTTTATACTATGAGGCATCTTACCTATCTATATAAAGACAGATTTGAGTTGAATTACGGAGATGCACAAGAAAGACGTCATTATTTCCTTATAAACTGGTGCCAAGAAAGCTATACAGCATTGAAAGATGTATATACACCACAGTAAGGGAGGAAGAACTATTCCTCTACCCTCTAGGTCCTTCTGGCTGGTCTAAGAATTGAATTGACATGAGACAGAATAAAAGAAGAAAATCAAACAGAATTTAATAACATGTATACATGGGAGAAACTCAGTAAAACTTAGTAACTCACCAAAATAGTGAAAGTCACCACCTTAAATACCATCTTTAGCTAAAGACAAAAAGGATGCTGGGGGTAGTGGTTTGAGACTTCAAAGGGGAGGAAGGCAATTCACCTGGAGATGGAAAATCACAAGAATGTTTGCTGAGCCCTCTATAGACAACGTGACCAGAGAGAGAGAACTTTGACAAAAATGATTTTAGCAAGGATCCTCCCAGTCTACCAAACCCAGAGTTATCTGTGGTGATGGCCCGTCTTAGGACAGACCTTCTAACTTAACTTCTTTTAGGCACTTAGGGGAAAGTTCAAAGTTTCTTTCAGAGTCTTTGTCCTTAAAAATAATCGAGCCAAAGAGACACATTTTAGGGAGGCCAATTCTGATCCCCCACACTACCCTGAAATTAGTGGGGCACTGTCTAGAAAGACAGACAGAAAGAATATAGAAAATAAAAACAAAAAAAAAGCTAAAAATCACATAGAACACTAATATGGCTGATAGTGATCCTGCGATTTTAAAAAATCTATTTTCAAGCGGCAATATTACCACTCAAGCTAAGATTATGCATCAGCTGAACACTAGTTATACTAGTCATAAACTAGTGAACTCAAGCAAAGGATCTAAAACACCTAGAAGTAAAGTAGCAAAATTAATGGCACTATTTCTCCTCCTATTCTCATTCCATCAGAAAAGAGATATTCTGGGAAGATGGTGGACACATAGTTTTTTAATCTCCTACATCTTCACATAAAGTAACTAGATGCAAAGAAAAATTCATGGATAGCATTTATAACAAGCTAAGACACAAGGCATCCCCACAAACCCTAAATTGCAAAACAAGTGGGGACAAGTCACTAAAGACCACAAGATCTGCGAGGTGTGAGTGTTTATGCAGAAGAAAGCAAAGGGAAACAATAGGATGTCCAATGGTCCTGAGGACAAGAAACACCAGTAACAGCTGACCACTGCTCACTGGAAATCATGACAAGCAAATTTGAAAATAGCACATGAAACTGGAGGGATTTTGCCCAATCCAACAGTGGGAGAGCACAAGGAAACTGCGTTAAGAAATGAAGGAGCTCAAGGCTGGCCCAGTGGCATAGTGGTTAAGTTCACACGCTCCACTTCAGAGGCTCAGGGTTCACGGGTTCGGACCCCAGGTGCAGACGGACACATTGCTCATTAAGCCACGCTGTCGTGTCATCCCACATACAAAAACAGAGGAAGACTGGCATGGATGTCAGCTCAATGCCAATCTTTCTCACTCAAAAGAAAAAAGGAAGAAATTAAATGAAGGGGCAAGAACAGTCTAGATGCTATAAAACTGACCAAACAGGCTTTTCTTCTAAACCAACACCAACACTGAAAAAAAAAGTGGTGGGAATTGAATCAAAATTTGACACAATAAGGAAAACAGAGATGAAGGAAAGTGAATATCAGATGAAGGTGAAGGAAGGAAACAGATGCAGGAAATCTCAGAAAGCAAGCCACCAGCTTTTGAACACTACTCAAAAACAGCGAAAGAAGCAGCACTGTGAAGTTAGAGAAGCGTCATTAGCAATAAGACTATGGTTTTGAGTTGCCTTTTCCTGTTAAAACGAACCAGGGTTTCTTGGCTAAATGGTTGATTCCATGTCTGGGGCAGGATGTGTACAAGTTAAGTCAAATATCTTGTCAACAAAGAAGCAAAAGGGCCAGCCAGGTGGTGCACAGGTTAAGTTCTCATGTTCTGCTTCAGTGGCCAAGGGTTGGCTGATTCGGATCCCGGGTACAGACCTATGCACCACTTGTCAAGCCATGCTGTGGCAGGCATCCCACATATAAAGTAGAGGAATATGGGCATGGATGTTAGCTCAGGGCCAGTCTCCCTCAGCAAAAAGAGGAGGATTGGCAGCAGATGTTAGCTCAGGGCTAATCTTCTTTAAAAAAAAAAAAAAAAGAAGCAGAGACTACTAGAAATACATCAAAAGGACCCAGCAGCTGACTTTATGAGGTTTTCACTGGCCAAAGATGGGACAATTTAGCTTTAATAACGAAAATAATTCCAGTGGATTGAAATCAACAAATATGTATAAATCTATTCATTAATAATATTTTAATTAATTATTAAAAATTAAATGACCACCTTCAAAGGATGGTATTAGCAAGAATCAAGTATTTATTCTGTCTTTCCTATATGTCTGTACCACTGTGTAACCAAATAACAGTTAAGAGAAAGTGTCTGTTTATAAAAATACTCCAGAAAAAAATTTTTTTTTTTTTTGGTGAGGAAGATTGGCCCTGAGCTAACATCTGTGCCAGTCTTCCTCTATTTTGTATGGAGGACACTGCCACAGCATGACTTGATGAGGAGTGTGTAGGTCCATGCCCAGGATCCAAACCCATGAACCCTGGGTCACCAAAGCAGAGCACACAAACCCAACCACTACACTACCAGGCCAGCCCCTAGAAAATAATTTTTTTCTTAAGATTGGCACCTGAGCTAACATCTGTTGCCAATCTTTTCTTCTTCTTCTCCTTCTCCTTCTTCTTCTTATTCTTCTTCTCCCCAAAGCCCCCCCATTACATAGCTGTATATTCTAGTTGCAGGTCCTTCTAGCTGTGGCATGTGGGATGATGCCTCAGCATGGCCTGATGAGTGGTGCTAGGTCCGTGCCCAGGATCCGAACCCGTGAAACCCTGGGCTGCCAAAGCAGAGTGCACAGACTTAACCACTCGGCCATGTGGCCAGCCCCAAAAATAATTTTTAAAGGATAGAATATCACCATTTGCAACCACCCCAACTCAATGAATTAATGGATTTATATACTGAGTACCAATGTTTTCTAACAAAAGCAGAGACAATTAGACACGTGTCTTCTATAGTCTTGCCAAAATGTCAAACATGTATCTGATCAACCCTCTGGATCCTGCTACCAATTTGCAGGAAATAGAGAGGAGAGAGAAACATGTTAACCAAGAATATACAGCTAGCAAAATCCAGACAATAGGAAACTTGAGAGTTCAGACTGTCCATCTCCTTCAACAAGAAAATTGTAAAGGAAAAGAAAAGGATGAGGTAGGGGTGGGGAGGAGACCTATGGATTAAAAGAGAATCTAAAGACATCAATTTTTTTAATGAAAAAAACTAAGATATTTTGTATAAGGGTGCACTCTTGGGTGGTAAAACTGAAAAAAAATAATAGAATGCCAGGATGTTATCGCTATAAAAGTCAGGATAATGGTTACTCTGACAGTAAGGAGTGTTTGTAACTGGATGGGCCTCACCAAGGGGTTTCTGGGGTGGCTGGAAAAGTTCTGTCTGTTGGCCTGGGTCGTAGTTACAAAGGTGTTTGCTTTAAAGTAATTCGCTAGCTGAAAATGATATTAAGAAAAGGAAAAATAAAGAAAAAAGGAAAGAAAAGTAAATCAACCGCAGACCCATGGCAGTTGGTAGATGGTAAGAGCTGTGCATAGGTTCATTCTGTCTTCTTGGTCAGAAAGGGACTGAATTAAGACTCTCAAACACCCACCTGCCACCAGCAGTGAAACCTTAAAGGACATGGAAGCAGAGGCCAGCAGCAGCCCTTTAGTAGAAAATGCCCTGTTTCCCCCAATCTCTGTGTGCGCAGATTTCTTCTCACAGTATTTTCATAGCACTAGGTTACAGCACTCACTATGGATCCCATGATCAGGGAATACAAAAACTGCCCTAGAAAAGTTACACTTTATATTGACACGAACAAAAGCATTAACCCCAATATTCCACAATTTCATGGAAAAAAAAAAAGAAAAAGGAAGGAAGGGAGAATTGAAATGTTTCAGATGATTTTATTTCATTTCTTTGGTTTTTTTCGTTCTCTAGTCCTAACTTCTATAACAATAAAATAGCTTTGGCATGGCAATATACTGTTATATATTCTATAACAATATATGAAAGTATAATTTGATGAAGTGACAGTTTTGAAGCCTAAAGAAACTACAAGTGCTTAACATAAGACAGAGGAAGCTGTGAGAGAAAAAAGCCAATTTCTTGCCTTGAATCAAAAATCATGCTGTGGCTGTTACTCTTCTGCTGCTCCCCACGATGTCACCTGGGCACTAAACCTCTAACTGTGGAAGGGAGCAGTGGCAGGGTTCACAAACAAAATGGTCTGTCTGATGAGCTCCCGTGGAGGTCTTTCCATCATCCTGCCTTCTACGCTGAGGGAATCTGGACATCTGCTGGGGAGAGGGAAGAAGAGGGCGTCTACCATCTATTTAGGCCATGAAGCGTACATACAGAATCTTTAAAAAGGTTTAGTTGGTTCTTTACTGCAGGTTCAAGAAATACAGAGTCCACAAGGGGGCAGAGATCCAGGAGATTTCCTACAAAGGAGTCACAGTCCTACTCGTGGCACGAGACCGCATTGCTGGGCTCTTGGAAGACAACATGTGAGCTCTTTCTTGATCAGAAGAGACTCTCCTCCAGTCTCCTCCATGAACTCTCTCCTACTCCCCACTGCCATTCACTTCTTTTAACCCCTTGCCCCCACACCCCAATCCTAGGCTCCTCATTCTCTTCTAGTTGGTCTCCAGAGAGGGATTTCAATCAGTCTCCTCTCCCTCTGGTTTTCTCACTCCTGAGGCAGAAATGACGCTTTGCTTTCTCCATGGTGGTCTGATCTTCAAGTGGAATATCCAAAAACCAACCAAGCAGTCCTGTAGCAACAAAGATAACTTCCTCCTGGCATACCTCCTCAAGCTTATTTTGCTAAAGGAGTAGCTTTTCCTTTTCCAGCTTTGAATTACAACATCCAGGGGAGGAGGTGGGGTCACCATAGAGCTAATGCAAGGGGCACCCACGCGTATATTACTCAAAAATTTCAAACATATGTCATACACATTCACATATATGCTACACCTTCTGTTTAAGTCAGTTGATTGAAAAATCATAAGGAATATGCCCAGGAAAACAGCATTAAAGGGGGACATTATGAAGGGTAAGGATCCTCTGCCATAAGGAAAGGCAGTGTTGGGTTTCCAGAAGCTGAGCTTTGAGGTCTACATGAGTCTCCAAGGCAGTATATCCTCATAGGGAGAGTTGTTTCAAATAGGGCCTTGACAACATCAGCAAGAGTTATAAGCAGAATAACTAACATATAGTAGATGTTATGTCAACAATAAATAGTTGTTGAGTGACAGAAATAATTATTAAAAATATAGTAGGGCATCTTGCTGAAGTGAGGCTGGTCCCATCTGTTTCCAACTTGAACTCACTGCTGAAATGGGTAGGCCCTACTACAGGTTTCAGCCATACAGTTCTCTCCCTCTCCTGACTCTATGCCTCTCCCGGTCCTCTTAGCACTTTTGCATCCCCCACAAGTGCTATAAGAAATTTCTAGACTCCCTAGGTGACACATACATGCCATAGGAACCAGAAATGCCAGCACAGGCTCATTTGCTTAGACCTCTTCATCAGGCATTTCAGATCAACCACAGCCAGCTGCTCTGCATAAGGAATATACCGAATGTTTGATTTCACTAAAGGAACTACAGTGTCCCCAGTCTGGGCCCCGAGAAACAAGGAAGCCCCCTTGATCCAGGAATCCCCAAATCTCTCTGACCTTCCCTACCCTTTGCCTGCTTCCCAAAGATTTGATTCTAGGGGAATAGATTCAGGAATGAACACACTCAGTCTGACTTTCGCCTTTTCTCCTCTTCCCTCCACCAGGCCCCTGCATCAGAAGTTTTCCTTCTTCCTTTTGGATACAGCATTTACTTTTTTGTGTCACCATCCTCCAATGTTATCATAGGGATATTAATTCCTACCCCAGAGGTGTTGGTAAGAATTGAATAAAATAACATGCAAAGCTGCCCTGCCAATTCGGTGCCCTCCTAACTTTACCCCAATACTGAGCTGGTTCAGGTCCAAAATCTGTTTGGAGACTTCTGTGCCCAAACCTACAGACACATGGTCAGAGTCCCACAGTGAGTCAAAGACAAAACCAGGACTAAAAACCAGGACTCCTGAAGTGTAACTAATCTTCTTGAGATTATCTACACTACAAACTGCTTTCTTAAAAGATTTTTTAAAGAGGGAGAAAACATTTGTTTATTCTTTCAAGAAGCACACATCTATTGAGAACCTCCAGTACTAGTTACTGGAGGCAGAAGAGGTGCTGGGACAGTGAGGGGGACAAATGCACAAAGATGAAAAGGCACTTAGTGTGCTCAGGAGAACATTGAGCATTTAGTTTGGCTACAGCATTCCAGCAAGATTCCAGGCTGGAGAGGTAAGAGGCACCCCTACTGAACTCTAACTCAGGTAGAGGGGAAAATGGGATCAGACTGGCAGTACATAGATCTGGTGACAGTACAAAGAATGGCTTTAAGGAGGGTAAGATTAGAGTCTGAGACCACTTTAGAGGCTTGTAATAACCCAGGCCAGGTATTGTATAGGCTAGAATTGCAAGAGTAGCTATAGGGATAGAGGAGAGGAAAGATACTAAAGAGAAAAAGATACAAAAGCATCAAAATCAGCAGTACTGTTTTGACTCTTTTTCTTTCTGTGAAACCATGGTTAAGACATTCTCATAAATTGAAGTTAAATGTAAAGTATGTTTTTTGTTAAAGTTTGTTACAGGAAAATATTCCATAACTCAATGAAAGTAGAAGAGTAAATTTTGCAATTAAAAAGGCATATATTTCCGAATAAGTCTCTAGTGCTTTTCTTTTACTATATTGGCATGTTTAAATCTTGATGTGGCTTCAGAGTAGGGGAGCCTGGATTCAAATTTTGACTCAGACACTTTTTTAAGTGCTCTGAGTAGCTGATTCTATGTTTATGAAATTATTATAATGATTCTTCTATCAAAGGAATTGGGAAGATCAAAGGAATTGAAAATGAAAAAACAACGTTTCCCACAAGGGAAGAAAATGCATCCTATTCATCTTAAACTTTTCCCAAGTACAGAAGCAAGAAAGCATCAAATTCTTTTTCAGAAGCAAGCAAACTTCTATACCAACACCTGATTAAGAATATTAGTTAAACTGATGAAGCGCTATTCTAAGTATTATTCATGAATTGTCTTTAATCCTTACAATAACAGCCAGTAAGAGGCAGAGCTGGGATCTGAACTCAGCTTATCTGGCACTGACACATAAAATCTCAGTTATTATACACAGCCTCCTAATAATAATCACTATAATATGACTGGGGACAAAATTTATATACAAAGATAAGTAGCCTCTCTAAGTCTAAATAAAACCAACTTAAAAATATAATGGAAGAATAAGAAATAAAACAAAAAAGATAAAATGTCTAAGATGCTAAAAAAGAAATCTAGACAAAGAAAACATTAAAATGCAACTGAAGACACTAAAAGAAAGACCCCCCAATCAATTAAAAGACGTAGCTTGTTCTTGGGTGGAAAGATCCAACTCTATGTTAATTTATAAAAGTATATGATATCTAGAAAAATAAAAATAGGCTTCTTTATTAAGAACTACTCTAGTTCCTGTTCAAAGCTCATCTGGAAAAATAAAAGGGAAAAGAAAGCCAAGAAAATTCTGCATAGTAAAGGTGTTTACAATAAGATTTGAAACATATTTAATCCTACAGTAAGTAAAATCCTGTGGTAGAAAAGTATAAATAGATCTATGGACTATCCAGAAACAGACTCACAGAAAATTTAGTATGTGAAAAAAGTGACATTTTATGATAATGGGAAAAAAATATAGTATTCATTAAATGATGTTGGGCCAACTGGCTAGACATAAGGAAAACTACAAGTGAATTCCTATCTCATCCCTTATAACATAATAAATCCCATATGGCACAAAGATTTAACTGTAAAAAGTAAATCAAAAAGAAAATAGAAGAAAACACAAAAGGAATGTTTTAAAATCAGAGAATGCAGAAAGGATATTTATGACACCTGATCTAAAAAAAAAAAAAAGAAAAGCAAAGACATTAAAAAAAAGTATGAGAAATTCAACTATATAATTTTTTTAAAAAGTTAATATAAGGAAAAAATCCAACATAATTTAAATCAAAAGAGAAATGAAAAATTGGCCAAAACAATATAATAATATATATCACAGGTAAATGATTTATTTCCTTGATATATAAAGATCTATAAATCAATGAGAAAATATCTAACACTCCAAAAAAATAGTAAGTACAGCACAGGAACCATTGCTAAAAAGAAATTAAAATGTCACTTGAGTTTATCTACAGATGTTTAACATCTATTATATTAATAAAAAGAAAAATTAAAACTATCGAATACCATTTTTACTTATAACCTAGCAAATATTGAAAGCTGAAAACTTTTGCATCTCATGACTGTGGAAAAATATATACTTGCACACTTTGTTCATGGGAATGTAACTTATATTCATTGTATAAAACATATTCTCACTTTAGGGAAATTTAGAAACATTTATAAAAAACAAATATACATATACCATTTTGCTTGAGTAATTTTACTTAGAAATTACTCTTCCCCATATACATGCACATGTGTGCAAATACAATATTTTAAGGGTACTTACTACAAGACTATGTGAAATGGGAAAAAAAATGGAAACAATCATCATAAGGAGAGTAGTTGGATAAATTAAGACATTTATATAGTAAAGTAGTACACAACAGTTAAAAAGAAATAAAACAGCAAGATCTCATCAAGATGGTGGTGTAGGTGACCTCTGAAGTCACCTCCTTCCACAAACACAACCAGGTTACAACTATTCCTGGAAAGATTACCCCAGAGAGAGATTGAAAACTGGATAAAAAGAACCCCCACAACAAGGTACAGTCCTGACTGAGGCAGAAGAGGCAAAACTTCCTTCTGGAGAGAAAAAAAAACTCATTGACAAGCCACAGAGCTTCACAGCCAGATGGGTGGGGGCCACCCTAAGATACATAGCCTTCCCTGAAGAAGTGGGAACCTTAGCAGGGGCAGATTACAACTATGAGTATCCTTCAGACTCAGCACAACTGAGATGAGGGTCATACTACCTGGCTTCACTGGCTATTAATGGCAGCAAGGAACACCCCCAGAAAAGTTATCAACATAAGCAAAACAAAGCCAGCTCTTAAAGGTCCCTTGCACAAATTCACCCATCTCAGAGAGAAACCTAAAATTACCATAAAGACAGGTGCACAGTTCTTTGGTGAAAAGAGAATCACCTGTTAGGCTCTGAGTGCATCTCAGTGACAGGTGAAACCTCTCCAGAGACTGAGACATTGGTGGCAGCCATTGTTGTGACCTAGTACAGGCATGCTGACACAGACACTGGCAGATGCCATTGAAGTTCTTCCCCTGGCCTGTTAGCCCAGGGGTCTGCCACACCCACTACAGTGCAGATGTAATCCAGTTCAGCCAGGTCAGGCAGCCCACCCTAGGGACCAGTTCCACCCAATAGCAAGCCCTCAGGCTACTTGTTGGCCTCCAAAGACTGAGTGCCTTGATCTTTTACAGGCAGGTGAGTGTGTCTGCCTCTGTGGGGCAGGGCCTGTGTGAAGACCAGGTGAACTGTGCAGGGCATTGGTGGAGAGGTGGGGGCCTCTGCAGTGGGGTGACTGGGTATGCTCCAAGGGGTCTGGAAGGGTGCATGGGCCAGGACTGTGTTGACAGTGTGTGTGGACCTGTGGAGGGTGGGGCTTATCAGTGACAGAAGACCTGTGCTTCACAAGCAGCCACAAAGGGGATTGGCCTTGCCTTCCAAGGTGGGAAACAATTGTGCGCTCCCATGCCTAGAGCCTGCCCCACTCAGCTGCAACCCTAAGAGAGTTGACAACAGCCTTGCAGGCCTGAGCCTACAGCAACTATAGACCCCTGAGCCTAGCAACCAGCTACACTGGGTGCCAACTCATTTAACAGTAAAATTGCAACAGGAGTGTGATGTTAGACCTTGTAGCCAACAGTGCTGGGGCTCCTCAAACCCAATTTACAAACAGCCAGCCAGAAAGGAAAGCCTAGACGCCCTGGGTAGCTGCATAAAAAGCAACCCTGCTGAAGCAGAAGGACACAAGTAGCTCAGACAGGGGTCACTCATGGAACATTTAGACTGGTGATGAGAGGGAAGCACACTTCTGGGCCTCAAAAAGTGTCTCTTAGATAAGGCCGCTTCTCCAAGATCAGGAAACAACACTGGCTCACCTAATACATAGATATAAGCACAGAGAAAGAGGCATAATGAGGAGGCAAAGGAACACGTTCCAAGCAAGGGAACAGGACAAAACTCCAGAAAAAGAACTCAATGAAACAGAAATAATCAATCTACCTGACAAAGAGTTCAAACAAAAACTTATAAGGACGCTCACTGATCTTGGGAGAAGACTGGGTGAATACAGTGTGAGAACATCAACAAAGAATTGGAAAATATAAAAAGGAACCAATCATAAGTGAAGAATACAATACTGGAAATGAAAAATTCAATTCAATAGAGGGACTCCATAGCAGAGTAGATGATACAGAAGAACAGATCAGCAAGCTGGACCAAAGACTAGAGGAAATCACCTAAGCTGAACAGATAAAAGAAAAAAGAATTAAAAAGAATGAGAACAGTCTAAGGGAACTCTGGAACCATACCAAGTGCACTAACATTCGTATTATAGGTGTTCCAGAAGGAGAAGAGAGAGACAAAGAGGCAGAGAATCTATCTGAAGAAATAATAGCTGAAACCTTTCCAAACCTAAGGAAGGAAACAGACGTCTAAGTACAGGAAGCACAGAGAGCACCAAAGAAGATAAACCCAAAGCGGCCCACAGCAAGACACATTATAATTAAAATGCCCAAAATTAAAGATAAAGAGAGAGTTATAAAGGTGCAGAGAAAGTTAACAAGTGACATACACAGGAAAGCCATAAAGCTATTGGCAGACTTCTGAGTCAAAACCCTACAGGCGAGAAGAGAGTGACAGGACTTATTTAAAGTGCCAAAGGGAAAAAAATCTACAGCCAAGAATACTCTATCCAACAAGGTTATCATTCAGAATGGAAGAAGAGATAAAAGAGTTTCCCAGACAAGCAAAAATTAAAGGAGTTTAAACCAAGAAATCAGTTCTACAAGAAATGCTGTAGGGACTTATTTAAGTGGAAAAGAGAAGACCACAAATAGGGATAAGAAAAGTATCCCAAAAAAAGCAGGTAATAAAATCACTGGTAGAGACAAAAATACAGTAAAGATAGCAGATCAACCACCTATGAAGATAATATGAAGGTTAAAAGATTAAAGTACTAAAATAACCTATTCCAATGATAAGAGGATAATGGACAGACACACACACAAAATAAGAGATTAGATATGATTTCAAAAACATAAAATGTGAGAGGAGGGGAGTAAAAGAGTAGAGCTTTTAGAAAGAGAACAAACTAAAGAGACTACCAACTCAATATAGATTGCTATATATATAGAACATTATATAGGAACCTCATGGTAATCACAAACCAGAAACCTATAATAAATAAACAAAAAAGTAAGAGGAAAGAAATCAAACATATTACTAAAGAAAGCCATTAAACTACAAAGGAAGAGAGCAAGAGAAGAAAGGAACAGAGAAGAACTACTAAAACACCCAGAAAAATAAGTAACAAAATGGCAATAAATACATATTTATCAATAACTACTTTAAATGTCAATGGGCTAAATGCTCCACTCAAAAGGCACAGGGTGGTCAATTGGATTAAAAAACAAGACCCATATATATGCTGCATACAAGAGACACACTTCACACCTAAAGACACTCACAGTTTGAAAGTGAAAGGATGGAAAAAGATACTCCATGCAAGTGGAAAAGAAAAGAAAGTGGGGGTAGCAATTATATCAGACAAAATAGACTTCTGAAACAAAAACTGTAACAAGAGACAAAGGGCACTATGTAATGATAAAGGGAACAATCCAACAAGAGGCTATAACATTTGTAAATATCAATGCACCCAACATAGGAGCACCTAAATATATATAGGAATTATTAACAGAACATAAAAGGAGAAATAGACAGTAACACAATAATAGTAGGGGACTTTAACACTCCGCTTACACCAATGGATAGATCATCCAAGCAGATCATCAATAAGGAAACATTGGCCTTAAACGACACATTAGACCAGGTGGACTTAGTAGATATATATAGAACATTCCATGCAAAAACCACAGACTACACATTCTTTTCAAATGCCCATGGAACATTCTCCAGGATTCATCACATATTAGGCCACAAAACAAGTCTCAATAAATTTAAGAAGATCAAAATAATACCAAGCATCTTTTCTGACCACAAAGGTATGAAATTAGAAATCAACTACAGGAAGAAAATCAGAAAACCCACAAATATGTAGAGATTAAACAAAATGCTACTGAACAACAGTTGGGCCAAAGAAGAAATCAAAAAATACCTGGAGACAAATGAAAATGAAAATACAACATGCCAAAATCTATGGGATACAGCAAAAGTGGTTCTAAGAGGAAAGTTTATAGCAATTCAAGCCTACCTCAACAAACAAGAAAAATCCCAAATAAACATCTAACAGTGCACCTAAAGGAACTGGAAAAAGAAGAACAAAGTCCAAAATCAGCAGAAGGAAGGAAATAATAAAAATTAAAGCAGAAATAAATGAAATAGAAACTAAAAAAAAAATAGAAAAAATCAATGAAACCAAGAGATGGTTCTTTGAAAAAATGAACAAAATTGACAAACCTTTAGCTAGACTCACCAAGAAAAAAAGACAGAAGCCTCAAATAAATGAAAGAAGAGAAATTACAATGGACACCTGAGAAATGCAAAGGATTATAGGAGACTACTATGAAAGGCTATATGCCAACATATTGTATAACCTAGAAGAAATGGATAAATTCTTAGAATCATACAACCTTCCAAAACTGAATCAAGAAGAAGTAGAGAATTTGAATAGACCAATCACCATAAAGAGATAAAACAGTAATCAAAACCTCCCAAAAAATAAAAGTCTAGGAACAGACTTCTTCCCTGGTGAATTCTACCAAACATTCAAAGAAGACTTGATACCTATCCTTCTCAAACTCTTCCAAAAAATTGAAGAGGAGGGGAAGCTTCCTAACTCATTCCACAAAGCCAACATTACCCTGACATAAAAACCAGACAAGGACAACACAGAAAAGAAAACTATAGGCCAATATCAGTGATAAATATCGATGCAAAATCCTCAACAAAATACTAGCAAATCGGACACAACAATACATTGAAAAGATCATACACCATGATCAAGTGTGTTTTATTCCAGGGATGGAGAGATGGTTCAACATCCACAAATCAATCAACATGATACACCACATTAACAAAATGAAGAATAAAAATCACGTGATCATCTCAATAGATGCAGAGAAAGCATTTGACAAGATACAGCATCCATTTATGATAAAAACTCTAAATTAAATGGGTATAGAAGGAAAATACCACAACATAATAAAGGCTGTATATGACAAACCCACAGCTAATATCATTCTCAATGGAGAAAAACTGAAACCTATCCCTCTAAGACAAGGATGCTCACTTTCACCATTCTTATTTAACATAGTAGTGGAAATCCTAGCCAGAGCAATCAGGCAAGAAAAAGAAATAAAAGGGATCCAGATTGGAAAAGAAGAAGTGAAACTGTCACTATTTGCAGACAACATGATTTTATATATAGAAAACCCTAAAGTATCCACTAAAAAACTTTTACAAATAATTGATGAATACAGTCAAGTCACAGGATACAAAATCAATGTACAAACATCAGTTGTGTTTCTATATACTAACAATGAAGTAGCAGAAAGAGAAATTAAGAATACAATCCCATTTACAATTGCAACCAAAAGAATAAAATACCTAGGGACAAACTTAACCAAAGAGGTGAAAGATCTGTACACTGAAAACTATAAAACATTGTTGAAAGAAATTGAAGAAGCTGCAAAGAAATGGAAAGATATTCCATGCTCTTGGATTGGAAGAATTAACATAGTTAAAATTACAGATTCACTGCAATCTCTATCAACGTTCCAACAATATTTTTCACAGAAATAGAACAGAGAATCCTAAAATTTATATGGAACAACAAAAGACCCCGAATAGCCAAAGGATTCCTGAGAAAAAAAGAACAAAGCTGGAGGTATCACACTCCCTGATTTCAAAATATACTACAAAGCTATAGCAACCAAAGCAGCATGGCACTGGCACAAAAATAGACACACAGATCAATGGAACAGAATTGAGAGTCCAGAAGTAAACCCACACATTTATAGACAGCTAATATTCGACAAGGGAGCCAAGTACATGCAATGGAGAAAGGAGAGTCTCTTCAATAAATGATGTTTGGAAAACTGGACAGCCACATGCAAAAGAATGAAAGCAGACCATTACCTTACACCATGCACAAAAAATCAGTTCAAAATGGATTAAAGACTTGAATGTAAGATCCCAAACCATGAAACTTCTAGAAGAAAACACAGGCAATGCTTTCTTTGACATTGGTCTTAGCAGCATTTTTTCAAATACCATGTCTGACCAGGCAAGGGAAACAATAGTAAAAATAAACAAATGAAACTACATCAAACTAAAAAGCTTCTGCACAGAAAAAGAAACCATCAACAAAATGAAAAGACAACCTAACAATTGGGAGAAGATATTTGCAAACCATATATCAGATAAGGGGTTAAGATCCAAAATATACAAAGAACTCATATGTCTCCATAACAAAAAAACTAACTATCTAATTAAAAAAATGGGCAAAAGATCTGAACAGAAATTTCTCCAAAGAAGATATACAGATGGCCAATAGGCATGTGAAAACATGTTCAACATCATTAACTACCAGGGAAATGTAAATCAAAACTACAATGAGATATCACCTCACTCTTGTCAGAATGGATATAATTAACAAGACAGGGAACAACAAGTGTTGGAGAGAATGTGGAGAAAAGGGAACTCTCATACACTGTTGGTGGGAGAGCACACTGGTGCAGCCACTATGGAAAAGAGTATAGAGCTTCCTCAGAAAACTAAGAACAGATCTACCATACAATCCAGCTATTCCACTGCTGGGTATTTATCCAAAAAACTTGAAAACACAAATGCATAAAGATACATGCACCCCTATGTTTATTGCAGCATTATTCATGATAGCCAAGACTTGGAAGCAATCTAGGTGCCCATCAAGGGATGAAAGGACAAAGAAGATGTGGTATATATACACACTGGACTACTACTGAGCCATAAGAAATGATGAAATCTGGCCAATTGTGACAACATGGATGGACCTTGAGGATATTATGTTCACTTAAATAAGTCAGAGGGAGAAAGTCAAATACCATACGATCTCACTCATGAGTAGAAGATAAAAACAATGACAAATAAATACATAGCCACAAAGACTGGATTAGTGGTTACCAGAGGAGAAGGGGGAAAGAAGGAGGATGAAAGGGATGATTAAGCACACGTGCGTGGCAATGGACTGTAATTAGTCTTCGGGCGGTGAACATCATGTCTTCGTAGTTTACGTATATTCAAAATATATTATGATGTACACCTGAAAGTTATATAATGTTATAATCCAATGTTACTGCAATAAATGAATAAATAAGAAATAAAACAGTCTTTTATGTACTAGCATTAAATAATCTCAATTAAATAACCTTAAGGAGAAAAAAATAGTAACAAGGTGGAGAACAGTGTGTATAATATACTACATTCTACAAAGAAAGGATGCAATAGAGTGGTTAAGACCAGCTCTGGTGCCAGACACTTCCAGGCTCTGTGGCTTACTAGCTGATCTTTGGCAAAAGAGTTAACTTTTCAGTTCCTCAGTTTATCAATCTGTAAAGTGAACATAATAGTAGTCTCTAGGTCACAGAGCTGGTATAAGGATTAAATGAATAAATACATAAGTAAGGCAAAGACTGCTAAACACATTTCCTCTTCTCCCGGTACACACTAGACTAACTCACCAGCGTCTTCTGCAGTAAGATGTGGGGATGTGACTGAGTTCTAGTCAATGACTGGCAGACTGGGCCCACAAAAGCCTCTTACATGCCATCGTCCATGCGCTTTGACCTTTTGCCCACTAGATGCTGATGGCCAGGTCAATCTCAAAGATGCATATTAAAGACTGCAAGGCCTCTGTCAGTCAGGGTCCCTTAATGATTGTGCAGCAGAGACACCCCCCACCAAACATACATATTGCTGACTTAGATCATTTTCTTTTGGGTTTGAAAAACTTTTAGGGTCAATTGTTACAGCAAGCTCTTAATCAGTATTTGCTGCCATTACCATAGTTATTATTGTTTTGTTATTAGCACATATCCCTGAAAGATACAGAAGAAATTAATAATAGTGTTTGCCTCTGGTAAAAGGGATTGTGAGGACTTTGATGCCTCTTGAATTTTGTGCTTCTGCATGTCCTATATGCATATATCATGTCTGTATCAGTAGGTGAGCCTGTGCTATGCTTCTCATTGACATCCCAGTCTGACGGGGACCAGGAGACTCTAGTGCCTGCAGCTCCTCCACAAGGGGACTCTGGATTCTTGACTCGGCCAACTCCTTCATTTACTGCAGTACCGATGGCAGAAGGAGGAAGGGAAATGGCTCACCCTCTCTTCAGTGCTGTCACTGCTCACATTTCAGTGACATGACCCCACTGAGCTGCTGGGACCCAGGAAATGTGCTTCAGCCGTGTGCTCTCAGAAATTAAATGTCTCGATAAATACTTGTGCTTCCCCATAATGTCTTGGGGACTCTGACAATGCAAAGGAAACAGGCTGAGGGCACTTTCTTGGCTATTTGCCATGATACACTGTTTCTTTTAACTGTGAACATACAGATTCAGGAAGCTGACTCTAGAAAAGCATGATACAGAAAGGCTTAGGCCATTTCAGGGCCATCAGATAACTGATGTAACATACAACAAATAAAAAGAATTAGAGCTCAGGAGTTCAGTCATTATATCTTCCACTCTGTCCTAAGAGCTTTTTGTGTGCTCTCTATTTTAATATCTCTATTCAAGAGTTGAGGAAGCTCACCTCTCAGCAGTCCAAATGAGAAAGTTAAAACTGTGATTAGATGTTTTCAATGGCAATTATCTCCAGTACAAAATCAGAAGGCAGATCACCTCAAGAAAGAGATGCAGTGACCAAGTTATATTGACCGTATTTGTCCATGGACAAGCTTCTTTTTGCCCAGCTTTCCTAGGACTTCAAAAATAGGAGACGTCACAAACCTCTGCTTAGACAGAAAACCCATCAGGGGGCTAAGAACTAGTAAGGGTAACAGCTTTAGATTTCCTCATATTATCATTTAAAAAAAGCTTTGGGGCTGAAAAATCCTTCTAACTGATGTTTGTGTCTTTCATTCACTAACTCATTTAAAAAGCTATTTATTAATTTGGATACTATTAATTAAAGGACTATTAATTAAAGGACAATTAACTGACAATGCATTAAAGGACAATTAATTGGATACTGTCAATTATAATACATAATACCCTTTTTAAATGAGGTATAATTGATGTATAACATTATATTAGTTTCAGGTGTACAACGTCATGATTTGGTATTTGTATATATTGCAAAATGATCACTACAATAAGTCCAGTTAACATGTCACCTTGCATAGTTACAAAATTTTTTTCGTGTGATAAGAACTTTAAGATCCACTCTCCTAGCTACTTTCACATAGGCAATACAGTATTGTTAACATCCCCATGACTTTCTAAATTTCCAGTTATAAAATGAATGTCACCCTTTTTTCAATATTGCAGACGACCACCTTCTCGCTGGCAATTTCGCTGTTCATCTGAGGGAGAGGATTAGGTGATGGAGCCACTCCCCAGCCTCAGGCTGCTGACAGATGGGCTGGGTCAGAAAGATGGAGTAAAGCCCTGAGACACGCTATTCAGAGGAAAGATTTGAGGAACAAGTAGCAATGGTTTCCTGGGATGAACTTTAAACACCTCGCAGCTACCGGGAGCAACAATGGGCCTCAAGGATGTGCAATGGAACATAACGGAGTTGGTGCAGCCCTGGACCTTGGTATATTGGGGCCGCACAGGGTTCGGCACCTTCCAGCTGCCTTGGGCCCTTCCAGCTCCTGCAAGGCTATAGATTTGCTGCTCACACATGCACACTTTACTCCCCTGCTCTGGCTTCTGCCGGTCTGTCCCCTGCACAGGCTTTGGACCAGAGCCAGTGCCCATGCGCCTGGCCACTGTGGGGTGAGGCCCCACAGCGCTGTGACTCTGACTGAGGGAAGGAAGCGTCCACAAGGATCAGAGTTTGTGTGATAGGTGATGTGAGGCAGATTCCTTGCGAACGAGTCTGGGAGGAGGGGTGTCCAGCACCTAGTGCACCCGAGTGTTTCTCATTCTAGGACTCCCCTGCTGACCCGGTAGATCTCCCGAGATCCCCCGCGGGATCCGGCTGCCGGTGGAAAGAGTAGCGACTTGGCAATGCCTCAGGGCTGATTCGGCGGTTCTCTGAGCCATCCCTGTCGCTGGGAGAATCGCAGCCCATCCTCTCCATGTCCCTCCATCAGGACCTTCATTTACTCCCCACACACGCCCGAAGTCACATAGTGCACGCTGGGGGCTCCAAATGCGCTCTGTTTGCCTTCTTGTAAAAAGAAGAAAAAAGGGATATCTCTGATCTTTAGATCACAAATTTTTTTGAAATAATGTATTACCTATTCAAAAAAATTAGCAAATTTCCATTTTGAAAATAAACGCATCAGACTGGAAACTAAATGTAAATGTTGATCATTGGATCCTGCTTGCACTCTCTCTCCCTCTGCCACAGGCGCATTTCCTGCTGTCCTCGCCCACATGTAGGCAGAGCCAAGTGACCAGTTCCGGCCAAAGGGCTGTGAGCACAAGTAAAGTGTGTTATTTCCAGACCACAGCATTCGGGAGCCAGTGCACAGCTCTCTCTTTTCCTGCCACGGGGCCCTGGAAGCCTCCTGTTTTAGATGGCAGAGCTACAAGGTGCCAGAGGCTTGGGCCTTGGAGTCACCATTTGGAAAGGAGCCTCTCTGGAGAGTCTTCAAATCTGTGATAACATTTTTCATGACTGAGAAACTTTTATGTGTTAAGGCACTGACATTTCTTGTTTGTTACGACAACACAGCCTAGCCCAAACTGACTAAACTACTTCCAATTTTTAATACATCTGAAGAACCTATTCCAGTATAATTCAGTAAACAACAAATGTTAAATATCTACTATATATAAACATTCTAGGTAGGTGGATAACAAATACTATGCCTACATAAAGTAGGTACTCAATAGAACTAGTAAAAGTCAGACAGGGGTAAAGGAGGAAAATTTTTTTTCCAGAAATTTCCAAGCTAGTTTTAACCTTTATTTTATTTCAATAAATATTTAGTGAGTGCCTATTATGGACAAAGCATCTGCTAGGCAGATGGCTGCAAAGATGAATAAGACAAAACCCCTACTCTTGAAAGCCTATAAGAGCAGCGAAGGAGAGAGACAAGCTCACAGATTGTTACAAACTGTATGTAGAGTGAAACATAAGTGAGCCTGAGGTGCTGTGGGAGTGACATCCAGCTCAGACTAGGAGAATCCTGGAAGGCTTCCCCAAGGAAGTGATTCCTAATGACAAATAGGTTGATTCTAGTTCTTTGCTTTGTACAGAGGAGGATAGCTATTAAATCTAGACGTTGTTTTTATATTCAATTGGAATTTGATGTGTATAAAGTCCTTTGGCTCTTGAAGAAAATGAGGACAGAAAACTGACTTCACAGTTCTTGGAATTTTAATTTTCTTTAGGCAATCAGGAATGAACATAAAATTCTTAGCAACTCTCATTGTGAGACCCAAACTATCGTGAATTCCATCCTTGAGATGTGTTTTCCCTAAATATAATCTCCCTCTGCAAATTTATGTAATATGCTTCTAAAGCACATGTCCATATCCTATATTTTTAGTCTTTTATATAGGTTATATGCCTGATATATGTATCAGCATGACTTAGAATGTCCATTGTATTCAGGATGTGTGGCTTGACAGTTTAGTACAGTGGCCAAGAACTGGGGTTTTGGAGCCCACTTTCCAAATCCTAGCTCTAGCCTTAACCAGTTGTGTGACCATAGGAAACTCACTAAAATCAGTGTGCTTCTGTTTCCTAACTGTGGAGAGGAGATTATAATGGAACTTATGTCATTGAGCTGTTATGAGAATTAAATGAGTTGATACATATAATCCACCTGCAACAGGAAGTGCTTGATGAATTAGTTAATATTATCATATTATATATGATAATATTATAATATTATGAGTATTATTGTTGTTTTGTTGTTAAGTCTGTAGAGATGTTTTCGTTTGGAATTTATAGTTCCACCCTAAAATTACATATTTAATCTTGTATGGTAGTAAGGCAGTAAAACAAAGTTAAATGCTTTGGAAGTTGTAGGATTTTGAAGATAGTAGTTATTTAATAATATTAATAAACTAAAAAAATAATAATCCCCCAGAAGTTTGATGAAAAATGGAATTAAGAATGGAGTTGGGGCCAGCCCCGTGGCCGAGTGGTTAAGTTCGTGCACTCTGCTTCAGGGGCCCAGGGTTTTGCCAGTTTGGATCCTGGGTGCGGATGTGGCACAGCTCATCACGCCACACTGAGGCAGTGTCCCTCACAGCACAACCAGAGGCACTCACAACTAGAATCTACAACTATGTACTGGGGGGCTTCGTGGAGAAGAATTAAAAAAAAAGAAGAAGATTGGCAGCAGTTGTTAGCTCAGGTGCCAATCTTTAAAAAAAAAAAAAGAATGGAGTTGACTAGCTATGGTACTGAACAGAGGAGTAGGAACATGGGAATAGGCAATCTGTTCAGTGGCCGTGTGTCTCCTTTGTAAAAGGGATTCACTACTTTGCCTACCTAAGTAAAAAAGTGGGGTTGAGAAGCGTATGAACATCAACACTCTGTCAATTTCATGTCTCTGAGAGGTGCCATCTCTGAAGCATGTTCTTTTCCACCTGAATAAGAAACATTGATTAAAAAACCCTGTGGTTAAGAAATCATCTGGAACTATCACCTCACTTTAGCCAAAGTAATTTTATTCATTTCATTTTACAGATTTTGCCACTAAATTCCATAAATATTAGTCTTAATGGAAGAGTTGTAATGGGGATTAGAACTCAAAATTCCTGACTCTTGGTAAAATTACCCGAACTTTAACTTTAACCGTACAGAACCCAAAGGGTCACACCCAAGGAAACTGAAGAGGAAAATAGATCAGTTCAGTGACTATCATCCTGGAAACTAATAAATCTGAATTTTAAACACCGTGTGGCCCTGATTTGCTCTATGCTAACGTCCAAGTTATTTATCATTTTAGGATTTCTCATACTCTAACAATAGCAAACCAAAGCACTTTATAAGGATATTAATCCTCCCTGCTTCTTGGGGATGCAATAATAATGTAAAGTTCTTTGAAATGTCAAGTACTAGAAGGAAAAATATCTGATTCAATGCTCTATTCCTATTTCAATATCAAAGTCCAATGCTGTGAGTTAGGGACAGGATGAAATCACTTGAATTTAAATGGTTGATGAAATGTCCCAAAGCTCAGCTGTATCTCATTACATCAGATCCTTTGGTTACTAGGGTATGCAGCTATTCCAAATAACAGATTACCTTGTCTTTTCAGAAGATAGGCTGACCTTCTTCGTTTCACTCTGCATTACCTCGTACATTTGGTTCTCAACATTATTCCAAACCTTCTTAGATTTAATGGGGTGTGTGTATGTGTGTGTATGCAATGTTCAAAGCAAGATGCACACTCATAGAATCTGAAAAACCCATTGTTTCTTCTCTTCATGGCAGGATTTCATTTCTCTAGTCCTTTTTAAAATATTTTTTTTCCAAAAAGTTTCTTTCTGCTTCACTTAAACAAAAATAAAAATCTGACGACAAGATAGTGGGTCTTATAACAATGGAAGATAAGGGATACAAACATTTTAAAGCAGAAGTTCCTTTGAAGGACTGGTCGGCCATTCGCTGCCATTCCACTGCAGAATCTGGAGCTCTTCCTTGCACAGTTCTTTTGTAGGTACCAGCCACAAAGCTTCCATGAGTTTACAGAAATTTTATCTTCCAGCCCCTAACCTAATGAAACGGACACTCAGCTCCTGTCTGCAGAAATACAGAAGGCAACATCATCAACCTCAGGATTCAAGAGCTTCACGGTTTTCTCTATGATTCATGTGAAATTTATCTCCTAGATATGGAATTGATAATGGAATTAATTTATTATTTCAAAAACAGCCAGAACAAGGCAGAGGGAAGCTGCCAAGAAGGTCAAGAGCAGTTCAGTACTCACACAAGTGCTCTTGAATTTGACAACCAGCCACACCTTGCTTTGGGTACTCCAGATGATTGAGAGCACGCAAAGTAGGAGGTGGAAGTTTAGGAAAAGAGAGGCTGAACAAGAGGCTGTGCATATTGTAAGCATCAGGTCTTGTTGTGAAGGCATGTAAATGAGTTTAAACTCTAATTTGCTGGTTTTGAACAAGAGATCAACATAATAAGGTATGTGTTTTAGGAGCATAGATTACGTACAGGAGTCAGAAAGATGGGTCAGGAGGCCAGTGTGTTATTTTTGGAGAAGTTAATGAGGGCTGAGTCACGTCATCAACAGTGGGGATGAAGAGGAAAGGACAAATTCAAGAGGTAGATTGGAGAAGGTGAGAGTGAAAGGGCAGATGGAAGAACCTCAAATTCCTGGAAATTTGGTTTCAGTTTACATAGGACTGGGCAACTTACTTGAGGGTGATGCCATTCTCAGGGAGAATAGTTGTGTGAGGAGGATAAGGAACATATATTGAACACCCACTATGTGCCAGGTGGTATTTTGGGAGCTAGTATTACTACATTGAACAAGACTGCACCTTCAGTAGGTGAATGAAGAGATAAACTGTGGTACATCCAGACAAATTGAATATTATTCGTCTTTAAACAGAAATGGGATATCAAGCCATTAAAAGACATGGAGGAAACTTAAATGAATATTACTAAGTGAAAGAAGCCAATCTGAAAAGGCCACATACTGTACAATTCCAACTACATGACATTCTAGAAAAGGTAAAACTGAATAAAGTAAAAAGAGCAGTGCTTGCCAGGAATTAGGGGATAGGGAGGGGTGAATAGGCAGAGCACAGAGGAGTTTTAGGGCAGTAACACTAGTGTGTGATACTGTAACGGTGGACCCATATCATCATACATTTGTCAAAACTCATAGAATGTACAACACCAAGAGTGAACCCTAATGCAAACTGTGGACTCTGGGTGATAATGATGTGTTAATGTAGCTTCAATGTAGGCCAATTGTAACAAATGTACCACTCTGGTGAGTGACGTTGATAATGAGGAGCCCCTGCCTGTGTGGGCACAGGGGGTATGTGGGAAACCTCAGATTCTTCCTCTCGATTTTGCTGTGAACCTAAAACTACGCTGAAAATAAATTCTATTAAAAAAAATCCTACCTTCCAGGAGAAGAGGGGAAGGAGGGGAGGCTTACGTTGCAGAAGACAAAGACAAATCATAAACAAAGACAAATCATTGTCTGATTGCCAGTGAACTAAAAGGCAAAAAAGCAGGAGGAGGAGGAGAAAGGGAAGGAGCAGGAGGAAGGGAGAGGGGGAGGAGGGCAGAGGAGGCAGAGGAAACGGAGGAGGAGGAGAAGTTGTTACAGCACTCTGGTGACTGATGCTCACTATCACAAAAATAGCTGTTACACAACTGGGTCAGAGAAGAACATGTGTGAAATTCGGGACATGCTCAGAGGGGCGCCTTTTAGTACTCTCATGGTCTGTGATAAAAATAATGGCCATAACATATAATATTGGATATATTATTTCCAACATATATAATGAATATTATACACACACACATACATTCTATGGAGGAAAAATAGAGTAGGAAAAGGGTCTAGGAAACTGTGGGATGGGGTGAGGCTGCTCTTTAAATGTCAGTCATAAATAAAGTAGTCATGGAAGGCCTCACGGATTCAGTGACATATGAGCAGACACCTGAGGGAGGGACAGTGAACAGTGTTGATATTGGGGAAGGACCATTCCAAGAAGAGGTGACAGAAGTATGTAGTCCCTGAGGCAAAAGTATGCCTAGCATGTTCAAAAACTGGCACTAAGGCCAGTGCTGCTAGAATGGAATAGCCAGGGGTTTTAGGACAGAGAGGTAGACAAGATTATAGGACTTGGTAAGGATTTGGGGCCTTAATCTGAACGAGATGAGAAGCCACTGGAAAATCCAGAGCAGAAAAATGTCATGGTCAAACTTGTATTTTATGGGGTTGGCCCGGTGGTGCAGCAGTTAAGCTCGCACATTCCGTTTAAGCAGCCCGGGGTTCTCTGGTTCGGATCCCAGGTACAGACCTATGCACCACTTGTCAGGCCATGTTGTGGCAGGTGTCCCACATAAAATAGAGGAAGATAGGCACGGATGTTAGCTCAGGGCCAGTCTTCCTCAGCAAAAAGAGGAGGATTTGTGGCAGATGTTAGCTCAGGGCTAATCTTCCTCAAAAAATAAATAAATAAATATTTTAAAGCTTGCATTTTAACAGGCTCTCTCTAGCTGCTACCTTGAGAATAGATCAGGAGGGGAGGAAGGGCAGAATGAGAAAGAATAACTATTAAGTCATAATATAATTATGAGTAGGGGCAATTATTCAAGCAAAATATGGTGGCAGTTTAAACCAACGTGGCAGCAATGGTGAGAAAAGGTTGAGTTCTGCGTGTATTTTAAAGGTAGGGTCGGCAGTATTTGCTGATGTCTTTAAGATGGGATATGAAAGAGAGTAGTCAAGGATGATTGCAAGTTTCTGGTCTAAGCATTTGAAAGTCTGAAGTTGTCATTTACTGAAGAGGGAGAGGCTGTGGAAGGAACAGGTTTGGGGATGGGGAGAAGATTATTAATTTGGTTTTGGACATGTTAAGTTTGTTTTTGTTAGACATCAAAATGAAGATGTCAAGTGGGCTCCTAGAAAAAGGGTTCTGGAGACCAGAGTTGAGGCCTGAGCCAGAGGATTAAGTTTTGGCTTCATCAGCACACAGAAACTAAATAAAGCCATGAGACTAGATAGACTTACCTATGAAGTGGAGGAAAATAGTCCAACAATCAAACCCTGGGGAACTCCACCAATAGTTTGGAAAGTAAGGAAATAAACAGAAAAAAAGAATGAGAAGAAACAGCCTGTTTTAGACAAAGAGAAACAAGACAGAGAGAACTTGGCCAAGTGAAGAAAGGGTTGAAAGAAGATATAAATGACCAACTAATGGGTGAAGTAATATGAGGAATTAGAATTTCCTGCTGGAATTAGCAATAAGAGAGTCATTGAACTTGAGAAGATCAATTTCAGTGGAAGGTGCTGGAGTGAAACCTGACTGAAATGGATTCCAAAGAGAAAAGAAAGGATAGGAATTGGATATATTGATGATAAACAAATGTCTTAAGGAGTTTTGCTGTAACTGGAAGCAAATAAATATGGTTGGGACTAAAGAGATGTGGGATTAAGAGAGTGTTTGTTTAAATGGAAGAAAACAATACCTTGTTTGCCTGGTGGGAACGAGCTGTTAAAGAGGAGATATTTATCATGCAGAAGAAGAGAGGGGACAATTGCAATGCCAATGCCCTTGAGAAAGATAAGCATTCAGGATTCACTGAGTGAAGCAGAGACAAGATGACTATTGTGGGCATAAGAAATTTGTTATAGAAATTATAATTTATGCTTATGTGGAAGATGCTGAGGCAGTGAAGGTCCTCAAGGGAAATCTGCAGGGCCAAAGCAAGGGCGAGCGTTACTAACCAGCCCGCATAGCCGGCATGGGTGGATAATTTGGACCTTGCAGGGAAATCCAAAGAGCCAAGCATTTCTAGCTGCCAAATCAGGACCACAAAGGAGGAACTCATGGAGAGATCTATGAGAAGTTGTTGTTTCTGTGTAGCTACCACCTGTGTGGGGTCACAGCCAAGCATCTGGTTGTTGGCCTGGAGCCCCTGTTGGTCAGCATAGCTGGCAGTTAGGAATACGAGCTGGACATGGAGCAGAAGAGAGTGAAGACCAGCTGAGACCACCAAACACCTCTGCAACTGACCATCACAGTATCTGAGAACTACAACCTTCCAATACCAATGGCCGCTGATTCATTTCTGCCTCCTAAATCTTGTGCAGGTTCTTCTTTTGGCCGCTTCTAATATAGCCATACAAGACATGCTAGAAAATGTTAATTGATAATAGCACAATCCAGGGTTTTTCACCCCTTTCAATTTAGCATCCACATACACCTTTTAACATACTTAACTTTCAATTGAAGATAATGGCAAAAGGACACTTATACTTAATATGATGCAACTGTCACACAACCAAAAACTGCAACCATCTCCCCCAAAGAGTGTATATCTACTTAATCCATCTTTTGGTGATATCCATTCCTCTTCGACCTGAGTCACACTCTTGCTTTGATATCTTGTATCTTAAATTCTAAAATATAAAATTAACCACTATTCATCTTAAATTGGTAGGAGAAAGGAAAAGGGAAACAAATTTTTAATGGGTTAATAAGTATTATTTGTATATTTTATATATATATATATATATATATATATATATATACACAAATATATTCATATAAAAGCAAATAAGAAAAACACGAAACTCTACAGATCTACAACTGGTCCCATAGTCATATTGGTATTTATAGTGTCCTTCCTCTACTACCTGCTCTATATTGACTTTGCCCTCACCAAGTACTTCAGCTGGTCATAGTTCCTTGCCTGTGGAGTGACGCAACTCTTCATTTCTGAAGGCCCTGCTAGTTTGCGGTGGTTTTCCATTACTTCTATGACAGAACATGGGAGGATGAAAAGGTGCCCTCTGTGGATCTTCAGCATTCCATATATACCCTTTTCTGGCCCAATTGTGTAATAGCTGTTTTCTTGATAGTCAGGATAAATTACCCTAATACAGTAACCATTTCTTTGTCTTTGTCTTTCTTTTTTTTTTTTTTTTTTTTGACAATTGTTCAATGGCATGCGAAACACTAAGTTGCCAGATGACTGGCAATAAACAAACAAACTCTCTCTTAATGGTGAATGAGAGAAGCAGCATCATATATTTGTGGACAATTCAGAGCATATTTTATACCATGAAGGACATTAGCCCAGTCCCGCGATGTGTTGCCGCCAGATGGTGCTGTAATTGAACCTTCAAAAGGACATTCCACTCTCCTTTCAGACCAGCTCTTCTAGAGTGAGGGAGATGATGGTGAGATGAATAAACTCCGTGACCACAAGTCCATTTTCTGTAAAATGGGTTGCTTTGATAGAAGCAATGCTGTGTGTAATGTCATGACAGTGAATAAGACACTCCGTAAATCCATGGATGGTGGATTTGTCAGAAGCATTGTAAGCAGAGAAAGCAAATCCACATGCAGAGTGTCTAATTCAATGAGAATAAAGTCCTACCTCTTCCAAGATAGATGTGGTCCAGTATAATCAACCTGTCACCAAGTGTCTGCCTGGTTCCCCTAGAAAGTGGTGGCCAATCAGGGGCTCAGTGTTGCTGTCTTCTGTTGGTGTGTTGGCACTTAGCAATGGCTATAGACAAATCAACCTTGGTGAGTCGAAGTCCATGTTGCTGAGTCCATGCATACCTTCCATCCCTGCCACCATTGCCATTTATTGGTGAGCTCATTGGAAAGAATAAGGGTGTGTGGGGAAAGGGGCTGACTAACATCCATAATACAGCCATTTTTCCACTTAAAAATTCAAATCCATCTCTGCTCAGGTTTTTCTCTGGTGAGCATTCGCATGGGACACAAACATCTTCACATCCTGTACTCTTTCGGAGAGATCCATCTGCATCCCTCTTCCCAGACCTCCTAGTTACCAACTTTCCATTCATGTTCCTTCCAAACCCCTAACCCCCAGGCAGAGCTGTCAGCCACTTCCCATGAAATAATGCGTTTTTCTACCTACCTCTGATCATCTCTCCTTCCAAAGAAAATGAAAGGAAACAGGGGTAGTGCTCAAAGTTGTGCCTATTGGGAGGATTTCTCTTCACCACTATTCTTCAAGGACACCTCAGAGTGTGATTCTAGTGCTGTCATTGTCTACTTTGAAGTGATGCCAGCATACTGTGAAGAACCATCTGTAAACTAGGCCTTAATTTTTCTTCCTCAGTTTCAGGTAATGGGCCCTAGTGCAGACTGAAAGGGAGGAGTCAGTGTGGCTGGAGTAGTGACCATGGGCAACGAGGCTATTTACCCATGCAGCTTACTTGAGCCTTCAAGATCTACTGGCATCTGATCTCATATATCACTTACACTTGATGATGGAATACTGCTAAACACACCCTACATTATATTTTATTGAGCCAAACCACAAGCAGTTTGTGACAGTGATCTTGGTGGTCCATAATCAAGTAGAGGGCTGGGTAGCAAGCCAGAAGTTGGTTCTCAAAAGAGGAATAGTTATCTGCAGAAGGTGACATAGCTTTGATCCAAAATTCTGAAGTCCTATGATGTAAATCACCTACAGTGTCTTGCCAAAGGCCCCACAGAGCATCCCTATCTGCTACATTCACTTTAACCATCATGAAATAGACCTGTTGGGTGATACAATCTAAGTAGCAGAGCAGTTTGGCACTTTCAACCAGCTGCAGAGTTCCTCTTGGTCTGGAGGTCCTCAAAACTGACAGTTTTTCAGGTTATTTGGTCAATGGGACTGAGTGGCATGCCAAAATGAGGTATACGTTGCCTCCAAAATCCAGAGACTCATAAGGTGCTGTGCCACTATTTATTGCAGGACAATCTATATGCAGCAACTGATCCTTCAATTTGGACGGATATGTTAAGGTACCACAAGATGCCTAGAATTCTCACAAGGTGGAAGCCCTCTAAATTTGGGGGGGAGTTATTTTCCACTCTCTGTTTTGCATGTGTTTTACCAAGATGTCTAGAGTAGTTACTGCTTTCTGCTCACTGGTTCAATTAGCATGATATCATCAAATTAGTGGAGCAGCATGATGTTTTGTGGAATGAAGAGGTAATAAAGATCCCTATGGACAGGATCATAACAGCGAATTGGAGAAGAATTTTAACCCTGAGGTAGTACACTAAAGGAATATTGCTGGCTTTGCCTGTTGAAAGCAAACTGCTTCTGAATATTTTTTTTTTAAGATTTTATTTTTTTCCTTTTTCTCCCCTAAAGTCCCCCCGGTACACAGTTGTATATTCTTCGTTGTGGGTCCTTCTAGTTGTGGCATGTGGGACACTGCCTCAGCGTGGCTTGATGAGCAGTACCATGTCCGTGCCCAGGACTTGAACCAATGAAACACTGGGCCACCTGCAGCAGAGTGCACAAACTTAACCACTTGGCCACGGGGCCAGCCCCTGCTTCTGAATATTTATTAACATGTACAAAGGAAAACCATTCACCACATTAATTGCTGAATCAGTCAGGGTTGAACCACAGAAACAGAACCAGTAAGAGATATATATTAAGAGATTGATGGCATGTAATTGGTTTATACAATGATAGGGACTGAATAGGCATGCCTAAAATCCACAGGGCAGGCAATAAGGAAGAGAAGAGTAGAATTCTCAGGCATGGGTTGATGCTGCTGTCCACAAGAATTTTTTCTTCATCAGGGAAGCCTTAGTTCTGCTCTTAAGGCCTTCCAATTGATTGAATCAGGCCTACTCACATTATCTAGAATAATCTCCCTTACTTAAAATCAACTGGTTATGGGGGCTGGGGCTGTGGCCGAGTGGTTAAGTTCGCGCGCTCCGCTGCAGGTGGCCCAGTGTTTCGTTGGTTCAAATCCTGGGCGCGGACATGGCACTGCTCATCAAACCACGCTGAGGCAGGGTCCCACATGCCACAACTAGAAGGACCCACAACAAAGAATATACAACTATGTACCGGGGGGGCTTTGGGGAGAAAAAGGAAAAAATAAAATCTTTAAAAAAAAAAACATCAACTGGTTATGGACTTTAATCACATCTACAAAATACCTTCACAGCAACACTTGTGTTAGTGTTTGGGTGGATAACTAGGGGCCACAGCCTACTCAAGTTGTATACTAGGTGCCAGGGGCTGTTAATTTTCTCCAATAAAGGAGCCATATCTGCAACAGCAGTTGGAATTTAACTCATCACTTGATTAAGCCTACAAAAATCCCACTGTCATTCTCTTAAATCCAAGATCCACCTGTTCTCTGGAAAGGCCAAATAGGTGAGTTAGATCAAGTTGTGGTAGGAATCACCACCCCTGCCTCCTTCAAGTCCTTGGTCATGGCACAAATCTCTGCAATTCATCCAGGAACACAGTATAGCTTTTAATCTGCTGTTTTTGGAGGTGGAGGCCATTCTAGTGGCTTCCACACAGAATTTCTTACCACAAGAGCCCTCTTTCTGTGGGTCAGGGAACCAGTTTGGGGATTCTCTCAGTGGCTAAGTATTTCTCCTCCAACTGTAAATTCCCAGACTTGAGGAAATAGGTTTGGGGATCAACTGGGACACTTTGAGCTGGACTCAAACCAAACTTCCATTAATTATCTGAGATCCTGAAGCCCTTAATCTTATAGGTAGACCATGGAGGTGTTTTGAGTCTCCAAGAATTAGTGTCAGTTCAGACCCATAAAGTCTGGTTTGTTCTCCTTCCTCAGTGCACAGACACCAGGTAAATAATCACAGTTACTTTATGGACGGCTAGGAGAAAGATTTACAGTATAAATTTTCGCATTGTAGCAGGATTCTTCCTCAAAGGGACCCAGTCTCCCCTTCATTTAAGGGGCTGTAGATCTGTGAACTGGCTCAATTTAGGAAATGATTGAAGGGCTGCACTCTTTTGTGGTGACTAAAGTCAGACTACTGTTTGCAACACCTAGAGCTCTTCCATTTATTCAAATCAAGTAAAATTTTAGTAGACCACTCATCTATTTCAGTCCTAGGGACACCATGATCAACTGGCCAGTGCCAAAAATATCTATGGATCAAACCATTTGGTTACTATTTTATCTCTGCTGTTCGTTACAGTAACCATGTCCACTTTGTCTCATCTGACCACCTGACTACCGTCCCTGCCCAGCATTCCCATTAAATCCCCATTACTCTCATTGACTTCTAAATGGATCCCTGAATTCCTATTATCCCTATTGAATTCAGGGAGCCTGTTTCAATGGCAGAATTTCCCACTATCCTCTCTGATCTACAGAGAATAACCACTACAGGGCTCTTCAAAGGTGCTGGTTCGCCCCTCCCTAACGTATTCTCAATGCCTTGGTAAATTGAGTGTCTTCTAGAGCACCATCTCCAAAGTGGCATTTTAAAGGGTAGGTGAGCATGTCTTCATAGTACATCTATGATATATTTTCCCCCATTTTACAGATAAGGAAATTGAGGGATGCTGTTTACTCAAGGTCATTCAACTAACTGATGGATTCAGAATTTTGAACCCTAACTCCATTTGACCCCAAACTGATGCTTCTCTTTATTAGAACTTTACACAAATTATGAGTTTACTACAGGTACCTTTTAAGGATTTTTTTAAATAGACTTTATTTGTTTTAGATCAGGTCTAGGTTCACAAAAAAATTGAGCAGAAGGTACAGAAATTGCCCATATATTCCCTGGCCCCACACAAGCATAGCCTCCCTCATTATCAATATCCCCCACTAGAGTAGAAGATTTGTTTCAATTGACGAGCTGACATTAATACATCATTATCACTCAGAGTCCATAGTTTATATTAGGGCTCACTCCTGGTGTTGAACATTCTACAGGTTTGGACAAATATATAATGACATGAATCCACCATTATGTATCAAAAGAGTAGTATCACTGCCCTAAAAACCCTCTGTGCTCTACCCATTCATCTCTCCCTCCCACCCCCCACCTTTTACCAATTTGTATGTAATTAACATATGTTTTCTTCCAGTTTGGAGCCCAAACATTCTTGACAAATTCTTTATTGTCCAAAAAAGTTCACGTGATTGAGGATATTTTCAGATGTTGTTATAGCTACTCACCTGAACTAGGCAGAACCTGCCTATGATAATCAATACCTCGGTGCACATGGCAGGCAAAGCAGCAATTTGAACAGAATTCAGCCTAAAAGAGGTCTATTTCTGCCTGTGCATGCTACATGCTAAGCTGTCCCCTTCATGCCTCTGTACTTTTTTGCACATGTTGCTCTCTATTCTTACTCTACTGTCCTTCTTTTTTCTACCTAAGAGAAAGCCTACTCATCTTTTAATACTCTGGGTAATACATCTCTTCTATAAGGTCCTACTGGACTCTTCTGAATGAGAAATGACTTCTTTCTTTAGGCCGTACATTCTCAATAGGGGTGACATTGCACTGAAGTGGGCACAAACTTTGGTTTTTGGGGGAAAATTCTTGCTCTTTTTTGTGTAAAGCACAGATATACATATAGTACATAAACAGATATACAATATATGTATGGCATTAAAATTTAATGTGAGAGGGAGAGATTAGGGAAAAAAGTCTAAAAGAGCTCTTTTAGGGGGTGATAATGAAAAAGAAGGTTGAGAAACATTGCCCCAAGCTGCCATTGTATCTGTACATAACTGAACTCCCATCCTCACAATGCTTTATTGTATTTGTTCACTTATACGCCTCTATCCCCTACTAGAATATAAGACCTTGAGGACAAGACCCAGGTATTATTCCTTTTATCTCTGCCTGACACACAGGAGACACTTAAGTACATGTTGACTATATTAATGAGCAAATCATATGAATGACTATTTGCAAACTCATGATGAGAGTTCTGTCTGGAAAAACAATCCCTCACCCAACACTTGTCTCCAGATTACAGGGTAGAAATTCCAGGTCCCTGAACCTCCCTTGTCAGCCCCAAAATCCTTCTTTCTCTTTCTTGAAGGATTTGGGTGGGGAGCAGCTGGGGAGGTGTGTCTTTATGAAATTCCTGAGTACTTTATGCACATGGAGAGTTCCCAAGGAAAGCATATGGACTAATTACTTTCCTCTTTTCTTCTCCCCACCCTTTATACTGCTAGGCATTAAGTTGGGTCATTTTAGAACAATACGGCTTATAAATATAGTTTTTCAAGTCATCACTAACAACAGCACAGAGCCTCATCCCAAATTACTTTCCAGGTGAGAAACAGCTAAGGTCCAAAGACTACACCCTAACTGATACAATGTGTCCAAGAGAAAAAAGCAGAAACATTGCTATCAAATTGGATTTTCTGTGTCCCAAAGGCAGTGTTATTTTTGACAAGGTTCAATACAAAGTACTTCCACAAATGAAAATGTATGATTCCGGACACTGTCTTTACCCACAGTCTGTGGGAGGGCAACATCAAAAAACCACTGGGTGCTCATTAAAGGCTGCCCTTAGAAAATAAGAAATCCTTCTCCACCAGCCCACAGGAAATAGAAAGACTGAGCAATATCTTCAAGGGCTTCAGAACAAGCAGTTATCCAGCCAGCTGCCACTCGCTGCCAGCAGCGACTGTCTCTCAAATGTGAATGTGCATTTGGCCTCAAATAAAGAGATTTTGTGCACTTGATACAGCGAATGATATTGGAGTAGAAACGTGGCTCTCATTGCCATGTTTTTCTTTCTTGGAGAAGCCAGGCTAGGGATGTGCAGGTGTAAAGCAATTAACCTTTTAACACAAACACGGAGATTGGAGCTTGCGTTGATGCAGGAAATACCTGATTCCTTTCCCTTGCCTTGATGAGAGAAGCCATGGAAGCAATACTAGCTACTCTGTTCACAGGAAAGGAAGAGCATCTCCGGCCATGCTGGGGTGTCATCTCGCAGGCACTGTGCTGGCTCACCTCGGCCCTGCTCAGCCTCGGTGCCCACACACCATCTTCCACATAGAGGTATGCGAAGTGCACAGGTCAAGATAGGAGTGTGCGTGGGAGGAGACCCATCAGGGCTGAGGCAGGGCTGTGGTGAGTGTGCCATGTGCCCTGGCTCCACAGGGAGCACAGCTCCTGTGGATTGAAAAAGAAATGACAATACTTAAGTGAGTCACCCAAATGAGGCACAGATGATAGAAAAGTTTTGCTCCTTTCTTCATCCAGACTTTTAGGTATTGGAGACCATGCTGGGCATTGGGAATATAATAGTGGAGAGATTATTTTTAAAAACCAAAGACATGGACCTTGCCCTCAAGGTGCTTATAGTGTAGGTGCAGAGATAGGAAGTAAGCAACAAACCAACAAATGAGGTCATTTTGCATTGAGGAGAGAACAATGGAGAAAGCAATAATAAGGCCCTCGGGTCATAGGAAGCTTTGCTCGTAGGAGAGTGTTTCCACTCTGAGATCCAAGCACTTGGCAGGCAGGGGCCTGAGAGTATCTTTTCTCCTGAGCTGATTTCCTTTGGGAGGAGGTCTATGGAGGAGCCTCCCCCCAGGTACCTGGGGCAGACAGTGAATGTGGGAGACAGACAGAGAGATGTTTCCTGCTGGAAGCCAGGGACTTGCTGCTGCACCCCCAGGAGAGGGAGCTATAGACAGAAGCCAAGAAACTTAGCTTCTCGGCAATGTGAGTGGCAGTGCTTGGATGCCATGTTAAAAGGGAGCTTCAGAGTTGGGCGGGGGGGGGGGGTTGACCCCTTCTCTGTGGAACCAGTGTGACTGTGATTCAGTGAGTAGGCCAGGGCATGCAGCGCTGTGAGCACCCGGAGGCAGCACCCTGGACACAGCCATCACTGCTGTGTTGGCCCTGGGACCCAGTGGCAACTGTACCCAGAGGACAGCACCCAAGGACTGGAGGGGAGGGACAGAGGAGGGCTGTCCTTAAGCTTCTGTGAGACACCATCTTGTTTTCCTAGCTGTGTACCAGTCAGGTTGATTTTGACAGGAGGACACATAACATTAGAGACAAAACACACTAAAGATTTGCAAATTTAACACATAGTTACCAGCATTATGCACCTGGCCTGTGTCAGACCCTGTGGTCAACTTTTGCACATGTATTAACCTTCAAAACGACTCTATGATAGATATCAATAACCCCGTATTTTAGATAAGAAAACTGAGGTTCATGAAATCATCCAGTATCACAGAGCTTTTAAGTGGCAGAGCAAATACTCAAAGTTGAGCTTTCTGCTTTCAACTTTGTGGTGTGAAATAGTCGGCCAGTCCTCAAGAAAGGAGTAACACAGAGTCATGTGAAGTTCTCCTGTTCAGCCCCACATTCCTAGACTCTCTCAGCTCCCAACTCATATGACCTAAACATTCAAAAACTAAATGACAGTGATTTCTTCATGCTTTCTCTCCCTCACTCTCCAGCATCCTCTCTTCTCTGCTCTGCTTTCAATGAGAATCAAGGCCTTGGTGTGAGTCCACCTTCCATCTTAACTCCCTTTCCCAGGACAGATGGTTATAACACAGCAGCAGGCAGATGGGCCCATTCACTGGTCTGGCTCTATTAAATGGTAACCTGGGCTCCCAAGAAGCCACTTTTCACCAGATCACCACCTGATCCATCCTGCAAGGAGCATGCAATTACTCTTACCTTCCATGGAGTCTATAGGTCCCTACATGAATAAAGTCTAAATAAACGATTCCTCAATCCTTCATTTCCTCAGTTTTTTATGATGATGTTTTACTATTTGGCTTGTTTGCGCAGTATCTAGAATGTCCTGTGTTATTTCTATGTTAATATGTTTAAGGTCTGAACTTGAGCTGGTACTTCTGCTTCCTACCATTTTGCTTAAAACTAAAGTAAGGATGCCCGTAACAATGCATTTCTTGCTACAACCATATTTGATATTCCTCTAACAAGTTTGAAGTCTGTGATACAAAAGATTATAAACATTACCAAGTTTTTTTAAAGACTGCATTTATATTATTCACAATAATATTCACAATTCCTTTGCTAGGAAAGCACCTTACATGAAGAGAGTCGGAAAATTATATAGAGATAATTATTGCCAAAAGGTTGAACATTGCATAAAATAAAACTGCCTATTTATGGTTGATTTTCAGTAGTTACATTGTGTTTCTGAACTTGATACCTGATACTAAAGGTCTTCCTTTGCTGCTGTGTAACAGATGTGTGGATGATGATGATGATGATAAGGGAGGTAAACATCAGACAAAGCATTACCGAATGCCACAGAGAGAACAGATTCTTGTCCAAGGATGAGTATAAAGATTTAAGAAGAGAAACAATCCTCTGTCTTTAGGGGAATATGTTTAAACAACATTTCAGATCACCACAGTTAAGCACCAGTTTATCACACTAGAAATTCATTCTGAAATTAGCCTTGTTTGCTTTTCTTGAAAAACATGAACATCAATTCAGAGGTCAGGGTAGAACAATCTAGTAGCAGTTGGTGCGTTGGCAGGAGGCTCTTAGAAAGGAGAGATAATATAAATGTAGGAATAGATTCAGGAAGAGAACAAAAGCAATCTGTCAAAGGCAATCAACCCAAGTGCTCACTGGTTCCTCTCTGCCACTTCATGCGCCGTCTCCAGTCGATGCTCCACATGCGTCGATATGAACAGGACCCTGGTAGCTGGTGTGTTGGGATAAAAAGTGAGCAAAAAGCCCCTAGGTCCATTTTCTGGGACAATCAACTCATACATCAGGCACCTCCCGACCCCAAAACTGAGAGCCTGACTCCAGCTGGCTCTCAAGGCAATCACCTAGCTCCTCCTTAGCCCTCATCTCTCATCTGCAGCCCCAAGGAACCTAAACCTTCCCTGATCTCCATCAGCTTCCTTACCCCTGGCTTTCCCACCCATGGGTGCAGAGTTAGGCGCAAGTCACTGCGGCATATACAGAGATGCACAAATTTTATATATATACACATGCACACATGTGTGTATATATATGTATACATATGTTACCATATAAAGTACATTTTATAAATATTTATATTTCACAAGTGATACCTAAAAATATCTGAATACGTGTTCATCTAAAAATATATTTTAGTATCCTAATTTACGCTTATTTTATGTTATACTTATAAATCTGTACTTAATTTATAATTATTTATACTAGCTTGAGTTTTTAAAAGCAGCTAGTACCAGTCATGTCCTTTTACAGATGGCAGGTGTTAGCAAAGTCAGCAGTTCTGCAAACATGCTGTTTCTGCTCTTAGCGTCTTGCTACTTGACCTGTGGGATAGTTAAGAATCAAAGGAGCAGCACAGAGGAAACCCTGGACATGGAGACAGAATATCTAGATTGAAGTGTGGACTAATTTACTTCAAACCTTCCTTAACTGTAAGATAGAAATAACATCCCCTGCTTGGCCCTGTCTTCCTCGGAGAAACATTGACATCAGAAATAGTAATAGTTGCAGTAGCAGTATTAGTAGAATTGGCTTCAGTAGCAGGAACAGTGGCAATAATAAGGAAGAAATTATATTTACTATAAACAGTACATTGGAATGAATTCATTGATTCATTCAGTCAGTTGTACCAGGAATCCTATAAATGGCTAGATACACAGATAGAAGACAGAGCCCCTACCTCAGGGATCACTGTCTAGATGACAAAATAGTGCATGACAGAAAGATAACTGGTTACACATGCAGATATACATGGATGCTTCCTCCGTATTCCTTGTCAGGGTGAAATGCTATAGCATAATTCTCAGGGGAAGATATCTAGCCCCTTCAATGCATTTCTTTTTCCTGCCATTAAAATTGGAGCAAGTTTCTTACACTAGATAACTTACCTCTTCTCCTATTTACCCGTTCTTTGATCACCTGCTGAGTACCAGGCACTTTACTAAACCCTGAATTTCAAAGGAAAAAAAGAATCCCTCCTCTCAAGTAAAGAATTTTCCCCACTGCCAGGAAAGCAGTAAGAATTCACCAAAGAGACCACTTTGAGGATAGTTAAAATCTCACTTTGCAAAGGAAGTCTCAATACTGAGAGGTGAAGTGTCCTGACAGCTAAAACTTACCTTCAAATGTTACAGCAAAAAATCTGTGTGTACACAGAGAGAGAAAGAAAACAAATATGACAAAATGTTTGCAACAGTTGAATGTTGAGGGAGTAAGTTCATCATATTGTTATTTCAACTTTTCTGAATGTTTGAAATATTTCTGTAAAAAGTGGGAGGAAAGAAGAACACCCTTCAATGGAGTCAGATCACCCTGAGTTGAGGTCTGGCTCCAAGCAGTCTGGCAGTATGAACTAGGAGAAATTATTAACCAGACCGCAGTTTTCTCACGTCTAAAATGAAGACAATCATTGTACATACCAGGATGGCATGTTATGAGCATTAAATTAGATGACACTAAAGCGCTTAGCAGAGTCTTGATACTGAAGTAAAATAAAATATTAGCTACTATTATTTTATTTTACAATAATACTTCTGTGAAATGATGTAATAGTTAAAAATAGAGACCAGAAACCTGCCATGAATATGGCAGACTAGATTTCCAGAAAGTCCTTCTAGTATAGACCACCTGAAAATATTTTTAAAAATTTTTATCTGGCATCTTAACTACATGGATGAGTTAATAGCAAACCAAGGGAAATCTGCAGATTCCCAGAAAAAGTAGAAAGTGTGTTTCCTGAGAGGTAAGCAAACTCTGGAGCAGGCGGTGCTCTGAGGGCATATGCCAATCTCGGCTGGAGTTCTAATTATCATCCTGGAGGGTCTAATAATAACATTTAACATTTATCAACCATTACCATGGGTCAGGCACTGTTTTAAGCACTTTACATGAATTAACTTATTTAAACCTGTTGACGAAAATAATCCATAACCAATCTATAAATGAAAATTTGGGAGAGTTTATTCTGAACTAAAATGTGAGGACCATGGCCCGAGGCCTTCCTTCCCAAAGGAAGAAAGGGCACCAAAGAAGTGGGGTGCACAGAGTGGTTATATACCCCCAAACAGGATGTTTCACATATGATTGAAATGTCCCTTTTACAATAGTCGCAAGACTGCTCTGTCGGCACAGAGATTGATGGACACAGCAGGTAGGTCTGCTGTCTCGGTGAACACAGCAGGGTGGCAGTCTGTTGTCTCAAGTTGGGTGGTCACAGGTGAGCTGGGTGGTCAAAGGCCAGTGCAGCAATCAGTTCCTAGCCTAAGGAAAGATGCTTATCCTTAAGGAAATGCTAATGTTGGGGGAAGTTGCACCTTTATCTTAAGGCCATTTATTTTTGCCATAGGAAATGTTTAAAGCATATATACAATGCGTGCTCAACGGCCACGTCAGGCCCTTTTGGAAAAAGCAAAGTCAAGCTGAATTAGGTTTACACCAAGTGGTTTCCTCATATACTCCAATATATCCTATTGCTGGCCATTTCTATTTGTCAAACCATACAACATCTTATGAGGTAGATATACTGTTATCCAATCTTTTTTTCAAGATTGGCACCTAAGCTAACATCTGTTGCCAATCTTCTTTTTTCTTCTTATTCTTCTCCCCAAAGCTCCCGAGTAAATAGTTGTAGGTCATTATGGTGGTGGTACGTGGGATGCCACTTCAGCATGGCTTGAAGAGGGGCACCATGTCCGCACCCAGGATCCAAACTGATGAAACCCTGGGCTGCCGAAGCAGAGCATGAAAACTTAACCACTTGGCCATGGGGCTGGCCCCTACAGTTATCCATTTTTGCAGATGAGAAAACTCAGGTTATATAGCTTGTTCAAGTTATAGACAAAGTTAGTAGCAAAGGTAGGTTGACCCAAACATCTGACTCCAGAATCTGTGCTCTTAACCACTATACTATACTCTCCTAACAAGTAAAATAGGAACAGAATGAATTTCTTTTTTTTTTAATGAAATCCCACCATTTTCTTTCTTTTTGTTTTAAAGGTTTTATTTTTCCTTCTTCTCCCCAAAGCCCCCAGTTTGTAGTTGTATATTCTTAGTTGTGGCTCCTTCTAGTTGTGGCATGTGGGACATGGCCTCGGCATGGCTTGATGAGCGGTGCCATGTCCATGCCCAGGATCCAAACCAGTGAAACCCTGGGCCTCCAAAGCAGAGGACACAAACTTAACCACTCAGCCATGGGGCTGGCCCCAAAAACAGAATGAAATTTTAAAACATGGATTTTAAAGGAAGAAACAAAACTGTCAGTCTCAGGTGATGATTGTCTACATAGTAAACCCCAAAGAATCTGCAGATATCATACTAGAAATATTAAGAGAATTTAGCAAAATTGATGGATATAAGATCAATATATAAAATCCTACTGTATTTCAGTGAATCAGTAGAAGTTAGAAAAATCTGCTTTTAAAACAATCTCATTTAATATAGCAACAAAAAGTAAGATGCCTAGTAATAAATTTAACAAAAGTTGTGCAAGATCTTTATTTAGAAGATCATAAAAACGTGTCTCAAATACTAAAGACCTAAATAGAAAAACGTACCGTGTTCATGGACAGAAATAAACAATATTGTAAGGATATCAATCTTTCAAAGGGTTCTATAGATTCAATGCAATTGCAATAAAAATTCTAACGGTGTATTTTATGGAACTTGCCAACCTGATTCTGAGATTTATATAGAAGATCGATGGCCTAAGAATAGCTAACACACTCCTGAAGAAAGAAAAAAGATTGGAGGTATTTACTCTTCTGGATATTGACTTAATTATAAAGCTAGAGTAACTTAGGTGCCAAGGTACTAACAAACACAGGGATAAACAAATAAACCAGTGAAACAGAACAGAGAGCCTAGAAATAGATAATGCATATATAAAAACCTAATATAAGACAGAGCTATCACTACAGCTAAGTAGGCAATGAACTGACTGACAAGTAAAGCTGGTAAGAGTTCTTACTCATATGGGGAACAATGGACTCGAATACCCACTTCACCACTGATGAAAATCAATTGCAGGTGGATCAAGGACTTAAATAAGAAAGATGTAACTTCCACATACACACGCAATAAAGGTATTTAGGGGCCGGCCCCACGGCTAAGCGGTTAAAGTTCCTGGCACTCTGCTTTGGAGGCCTGGGTTCGCAGGTATGGATCCCAGGTACGGACCTACTCCACTTACCAGCCATGCTGTGGAGGCGTCCCATGCACAAAAAGAGGAGGAAGATTGGTGCAGATGTTAGCTCAGGGCTAACCTTCCTCAAGCAAAAAAAGAGGAGGATTGGCAACAGATGTTAGCTCAGGGCAAATCTTCCTCACAAAAGAATAAAATAAAATAAAGGCATTAAAGACAAGCCACATCATGCAAGAAGATATTTGCAACATCTATAATTACTAAAAGGTCAGTATCTAGAATATATAAGGAACTCCTACAAAATGGTAGGAAAAGGACAAATAATCCTTTAAAAAACGGTCAAAATACATCAACAGGCAATTCACAGAAAAGGAAACAAATGGCGTTTAAACACAGGAAAAGATATTCAAACTCATTATTAATCAAGAGAAAGCAAAATAAAACTACAATAATATACCATTTTATTCTCATGAAATTGAAAACCTCTAAAAGTATTGACTAAGACATAAAAAAAGAGAAATTCTGAGACAGTCTTAGTGAGTTTAAATTTGTGAATTTGGAAAGTAATTAGGCATTTTCTTCCAAAGTTGAACATACGCATTCCTCACAACCCTGAGATTCTACATGAGTAGATATCTTAGGGAAATTCATACATGTCCACCAAAAGATATATCTAAAAATGTTCGTGGGAGTATTATTTGTAATATTAAAAAATTGAAAACAACCCAACTGTCCAAGTAGAGTAGAATGGAAAAATAAATCATGTGTTATAGTCAAACAACAGAATACTGTACAGCAGCAAAAATGGATGAACTAGGGGCCACCCCAGGGCATAGTGATTAAGTTTGCATGTTCTACTTTGCAGCCCAGGGTTTGCCAGTTCAGATCCCAGGCGTGGACCCACATACCACTTGTCAAGCCATGCTGTGGCAGGCATCCCACATATAAAGTAGAGGAAGATGGGCACAGATGTTAGCTCAGGACCAATCTTCCTCCGTGAAAAGAGGAGAATTGGCAGTGGTGGATGTTAGCTCAGGACTAATCTTCCTCACCAAAAAAAAAAAAAAAAAGGGATGAACTATACCTACGTTCATTGATAGAGATGAATCTAAAGAGTTATATCTAGGGAAGAAAGCTAGACACATAAGGGTATACACAGTAGTATGAGTCCACTTAAATAAAAGTCAAATGCAAAACTAAACAATCTATTACTCAGGGAAACCTACGTACGTGGTAAAAGCATTTTAAAAAGCAAGCCAATAATGAAACAAAAGTCTAAATTATACCTTCCGTTTGGAGGGGAGGGTAAGGGGATGATATTATGGGGAGACATATGAAGGTGTTCACAATTGTTTTATTCCATTTGTTAATGTATCTTATTATTAATTTTTTTATTTTTAAGCTGTACAAATATGTTAAGTATTACTCTGTGCATATGATCTATTTCTCTAAAATAAAATAGAAGTAGAGACCATCTGAAAACATGTACTCTGTACTTTAACAGTCCTTTCCATGAGTATCACCGATGGTACCTCATAAAACTAGCTCAGATTTCAATACAAAAAATAAAAATGAAAAATAAAATTACACAGAAAAAATTTACCCCTTGTAAAACACCAAAGACATTTAAAGAATTGTTATGACTATTTTAGTATGTTGTCCAATAGCTTGCACTGGGCACTGTTTGCCACTAGAGTAATAGGAGGAAGATGAAGTTCTTTTGCCGCAGACACCCTCCACATAGCAGGTGGCAGACAATTAGCACTCCCAAGTATGGAAAAGAGACCATGATATTTGACAGATCATGAATGGTAATGTAATCTCCTTGTGACAGACTCAAAGCTCTGCCCTTGCTCAGCTTTTAGTCTGTGGAGTGAAACAGATAATAAACCACAAAACTAAGAAATGAGTTGTAGGGCCGGCCCCATGGTGCAGTGGTTAAGTGCACATGTTCTGCTTCGGTGGCCCGGGATTTGCTGGTTCAGATCCCAGGTGTAGACATGGCACGGCTTGGCAAGCCATGCTGTGGTAGGCGTCCCACATATAAAAAAATACAGCAAAATGGGCACAGATGTTAGCTCAGAACCAGTCTTCCTCAGCAAAAAAAAAGGGGAGGATTGGCAGCAGATGTTGGCTCAGGGCTAATCTTCCTCAAAAAAAAAAAGAAATGAATTGTAAAGAATGTTGTTAAGAAAATTGACAGGATGCAGTAATAGAAAATAACAACAGACGAGTATGTGGAATAGGATAGAATCCTTCCACAGGCTGACCAAGAAGAGCCTCTCAGATCTGAAGGAGGTGAAAAAGCACCATTTGAAGAGTGGGACAGGGAGGAAGTTGGCGGCAAGAGGCGGGAGAATTCCAGGCCAAGGCAGGTACACCTCCCAAGGCCTGGAGAAGAGATCTCAGCCTCTAAGCACTGAATGGAGCTGAATGGTGGAATGTTGAGATGTTGAAAGTTGGATTGGAAAAGTAGGCTGGAACCAGGCCGTGCAGGGCCTCAAAGGCCATGTGCAGGAAGTCTGATTTCTTTTTTTAAAGGTCAATAGGAAGAAATGGAAAGGGTTTAAGTGTAGAAGCCACGTGATTCAATTTGTGTTTTAAAAGATTATTTTGACTGCTATTTGATGAACACTAGAAACGGAGAAAATTATGGTGGTAATAGAAGGTTGGAAGAGAAGCAGAGGGTAGCCCTAGGACTGTAGCAGTGTTGGCAGAAATAAAGTGGACAGATTGAAGGTGTAGCTTGAAGATAGAATTAATAAGACGTGTTGATGAATTAGATGTGAAGAAAATTATATAAAATAGTAATATGTCGAAAATGTTAATAGTTTTCATTCTCTAAGGATGCTTCAGTTCTTTCAACTGATTTCTTGACTGTCTTCATAAAGTCTTACAGAAGTTAAAAAAAAATAAATAAAAATCTCCCATTCATACTATTGACAGCCCTGCCCCTGCCACTATAAGGCACTTACTTTCTTCCAGGGGGAAACAAAAAACACTGGAACTATCAGAAACGTGTCAGAATGTCACAAACACTTTCACTCATCTATGTAAATTGTGAAAGATATTTTATTTATTCTCCAAGTCTCAAATTTTCATAAAGACAGGGAATGAAAGCCTGTCACTACCACAGCCACCTGATCAGTGCCCCCATTTCCAAACACAGTTGTTCCCTCTGACCCGGCTTCCTAGATTGGCAAATTGAGCTCATGCTTACAGAACACCTACTAGTCACCAAGCACTGTCCGTAAACTTATAAATATTTACAGGTTTAATCCTCACTTCAGCCCTGGAAGTTACTCTTATTATCCCCATTCACTGTACATGAATTCAAATGAGTTTGTTTCCCAAACTTTAGATTTAGAAGGAGCTTGGAGACAAACACTCACACCAAACAGTGTGTCTTAACCTGCCCAACTTAGATTTGATGGATCATAAGTGTTTTTGCTGTTTAATTTTGGTAAAAATAGTTAATCAAGGTTCATAGAAATTTTAGGAAACAAACATTGGAGAAACGAATCAACCTTTCCCCCAACAAAGACTGAGAACAAATGATTTTTCTGTCACAAGGAGATAAAGAGGAACTGGAAATGCAAGCAAATTTCTAAACAAATAAACTCTTTTTTTTTTTAATTTTCTTTTTTTTTTTTTTTGAGGACGACTAACCCTGAGCTAACATCTGCCAATCCTCCTCTTTTTGCTGAGGAAGACTGGCCCTGAGCTAACATCCGTGCCCATCTTCCTCTACTTTATAAGTGGGCTGCCTGCCACAGCATGGCTTGCCAAGCGGTGACATGTCTGCACCCGGGATACAACTGGTGAACCCCGGGCTGCCGAAGCGGAACGTGCGCACTTAACCACTGCACCACCAGGCTGGCCCTGCAAATAAACTCTTTATTACCAAGTATTCCAAATGTTGCAACATATATAGAATGAAACCAGCCAGGATCCAAAGACACCACTTAAAACTGGGAAAAAAAAAAGAATATACCATCTGGATATATAAAACTTAGCTTTTATTTCAGTTTTGTTTTGTTTTTTCTCAACTGTCACACTCTAAAACAGAATAAACTGAAATCTTTAGCAGGGGCCGTGAGACCCATAGGAGTATGTTGACACCAGAGGCGCCCTGGCCTTTGGGGAGGAAGGCTCTCTCTTACCTGCGCTTAAGTACTAAGCCTGTAATGAGTGGTTTATGGCAGTACCAAGTCTGTAATGCACCGTTTATAGTGGTTCCCAACCTTGGCTACGTATTAAAGTCACCTGGAGCACTTTCTTAAAATACCTTTCCACTCACAGAGATTCTTTTTAGCCGTCTTCAGGGAGGCCCTGGGAAGAGTTGTTTTTATAAATTCCTAGGAGGTTCTAATGTGCAGCCAAAGCTTGAGAAGCACTGCTTTAGACCTAAGCCTGTGGCGGTTCTCATGGCAGCAGCAGGGCCGTGCCATTGGGCTTATCACTGCCTCCAAAGGCAAGAAAATCAGCAAGAAGCTGAAGCCACCTTCCGAATTCCTATAGCCGCTATGAGGACCCTGTGTAGACCTCTCCCTCCCCTTCCTGAGTTCGCAGTTAGAGAAACTGCTTACAAGCAACGCCCTCTGGGAAACTGAGCAGTCTGTCAAGCTAGCCGCTGCTGACAACTTCTTTCAGACTCATTTGTTTCCATATAGCATGTTAACACTCTGAGTATCAATAAAAGGTATACTTTTCCTCATTATAAGTACGAATTAGATAACTAGGAATTAGACAAGGAGAAGGCACCAAGTAGAGAAACTGAGTACCTAATATGTTTAGACGTTTTATTTACTTTGCTGTTAATCCATACAACAACCCTATGAGGAAGGTATTATTTTATTTTAGTCCTCCAATGAGGAAACTATTGAGGAGATTATTAAGTGATTTCTCAAGGCCACCGGACTATTGAGAGGAACACTAGGGAGGCAATCGAATATGATTTTTTCCTGTACAACACTGCCTCTTAGAGCTACAGGAGTCACTGGAAGGTACTGGAAGTTAGAAAGAACTTGCAATGCCAAAAGGCAGCAAGCTTGAAGTCTTCCCTGGTGGACCTAAGTTGCTATGATTGCCCCTTCCTCCGAACACATAGAGCTTTTTCTGTCAGTACCCTGGCTTAGCGCTTCGCTTACCGCCTCTAGTTAATTGCCAGTTCCAGCGCTTTCAGCTCATTGCCGTTCAAGCAAGCTCAGGCAGGGCAAAGACAGTTATTGATATTTTTAATCCACCTGAGAGCCTAAAATTGCCTTAAAGCAGTGCTTCTCAAACTGTAATGTATGTACTTATGAATCACCTATGGACCTTGTTAAAAAGCAGATTCTAACTCCGAAAATCTGGGTGGGCCTCAGAGCCTATACTGCTATTGGGATGCCAGTGCTGCTGGTGGGAGGATCACACACCGAGTAGCAAGGAGCTAATTATTCCAAATAAATGAGCTTGTTAAACTACGCTTTGTGAACAAGAAGCTGTGGGTATGGTTTGGTAAATTATATTTTACCACATATTTCAATTCCAGGAAAAAAAGTTTCATTATCCTAAAGAGACCATCTACAGTCATTTCTTTCCCACTCAATGAATATTTGTAGACTGATTTGTTAATAGGTAGGACATGTCAACATGAAAAGAAAGCACCTAGAAAATGCAGTTGGATTTCTTACGAATAACACAAACAGTATTAACTGGTAATCAATGGTTATAAAAAAATAAGGATGGCATTACATCCCTCTTATTCTTACTCCTTTAGCACTGGGGCCCCCTCATGTGGAGTCATGACATCCTTAGAGATGCCAGAGTAATTGGGATGTTCTGATGGGAAACCTGTGGGTGACTCCATTAATGTACTCTGGGTAAAACACAGTCATTAAGAACACCAGCCTCAGGGTCAGCAGACCTGAGTTCAAGCCCTTGCTGATTTTTTACTTCTCAAAGCCTCTTTTCTTGTCCCTAAAGCAAGACTCATAACTTCAACCAATTCAAAAATAGTCCAAACTCCAATTCATTAATAGGAAATATATTCATACATACATAGAAGAGCTTTTCTCATTCAAAACAATGAGATATGTCACCATTGATTTTGTGGTCAAACACCAAAGAGGGTTTACGTTGTACTTGATACAATAAAACGTTATAAATCCTCCTTAAATATATCTTATTGCGGTTTGGAAGAGGAAGTCTTTTTCCAATGTTCACCTTTGTGCCCCACCCCCACCCCCAAACGCATAACTTACTATGATGGCCCAGTGCTTTACACAGATGTGACTCCATCCCTTGGGCAGCCTCAGTTTCCTCAGCTATGAAAGGGGACTAATAATACCTACCTTATGGGTTTCCATGAAGATTAAACACGTATTTCCCTTACAAAACCCCTGGTAACCACAGGCAGCAGGTCTCTTCTCTAGACCATTCTCACCTGATGCACCCTCCACCCTCCGTCTTACCAGCCTCATCCACACCCCATCTTTCTACGTCCCTTTTTTTTTTCAGAGAAATTTGCCTGTCTCTTGGCCTTTCTGTTCAGAATCCAATCTCTTTAGATGACAGCAGAGAGTTAGAAATAACAAATAACTTCACACACATAGTTCTCTCTAAATATTTATTAAATGAGTAAATGGTTGGTCCTCTTGTAAACAAGTCAACCCCAGTGGATTCTCAATATTGCGTTCTAGAAATCTCTACTATTAGGAAAATTAGGTGTGGAAATATTAAGAAATATGAACTATCTATAAAACATTCCTCTTAATTGGAATTACACGAGCCCCTTTTCACAAAGAGAAAAGAACAAATCAAAGGTACCACCAATATTTAGATGGAATTTCAGAACCAGTGCAGTAGCAAGGATGTCAGAATGTCAGAAATGCTGTTTGATATTACCTAAAACTCACATCTCCCTATGGCAGTCTCAAAAATGTCTATAGAAACATGCAAGAAATGCCTAGCCCCATGAAATCTGTGTGATCCATTTGACACACACTTAAGCTGTCTTGTGAGTGAATTAAGGATATTGCCGCTTCACATATGTGTTTGTTATAAAGAGTAAAGGAAATGGCATATATGTTTCTTATCCCAGCGGTTAACACTTAGTACTTCTTCAGTAAATATTCCATTGCGGCTTATCTGGGTAGCTATCTCCATCCCAGAGGCGTGGGGAAGAGGGTAGCAAATGCTTAGTCGACGTCTTTGTTGTTGTACTTATAAAAAAGCAAGCTCTGACCATGGCAAACATTTTATATGTTAGGCAATCTTAGCTCTTGTAGCCTTCCACAATCTTATGAAAGGAGGTGTCAAATTCTAAAAAATATGGTTGTCCACGTACAACCAAATTGCACTCAGCGGCAGGGAAAGGGGGAATGATAAAAACAAAACGATGACAGAAAGTCCCATCACTGCAAAAACACTTCATAAGGAAAGATCACATCATAGCAGCAGATAAAAGGCACTCTAGTAAATCAGTGACATTAAAATAACCACAAAAGAAAATCTGAAAGAAAACCTTACCTAAGGAAAAACTGAGAAAAAGGAAACAGTGATTATTCTTTGAACAGAATTTGGCCTATAAATTTAAGATAGGCAAACAAGGTATCTTTATCAGAGAAATCCTCCTCAAAATTAAAGTTATATGGGGGCTGCCAGTGGCGTGGTGGTTAAGTTGCTGCTCTCCGCTTTGGCGGCCTGGGCTTTGCTGCTTGGGATCCTGGGCTGGAACTTACACACTGTTCATCAAGCCCTACTGTGGCAGGCATCCCACATATAAAATAGGGAAAGATGGGCACAGATGTTAGCTGAGGGCCAGTCTTCCTCAGCAAAAAGAAGAGGATTGGCAGGGGATGTTAGATCAAGGCTGCTCTTCCTCAAAAAAAAAAAAAGAAAATTTAAAGTCATATATAAATTGTCCATTTGAGTAGGAGTAGCCACAAACAAAACCTATAGTAAGAAGTCAGAGCTAAATGATTCTACTGCAAACCAAAAACAAAGACGAGACAAAATGAGAAAACAAAGTGCAAGATATTTACATTACATATTTGTTTAGCAATGAAACCACCTTTTCTATTGTTCCCTAAAACTTTTGAGTATTCAACCTAATGTACTAGCAGAAAATCTATTCAATATTCTGCCAATTAGGTTGTGCACAGCAAAATCTAGGGGCTGCAGTGAACATGTGCAAAGGGCATGTGCTCAGTCCAATATCCTATAACATGTGATTACATTTTTAAGGCCAGAAATAAAGCCCAGGGGAATCTAGGTAATTTCCAGATTTTCTACACGTGTGGAAAATGTCACGCTCTCATGTCTCCCAGAGGTTGCTGGGAATGTATTCTACTCCTTCTGAAGCCGGAGGCAGGGGAGAAGCTCTGGGCCAATGTGTACACTGCAACTTTGTCTCCTCCCCTCCACACTGAGCCCAGAGCCTTACAAACTTACACAAATGATTATGCTCAGGGACGTCCTCCGTTTGCTTTGGTTCTTTTCCAAATTCCCTTGCCCATCTTCCTCTTGCGTATCTTACTAAGGCTGTAACTTTGACAAGCTACCACCGCCTAAAGACCTGTGAGGTCTAGGAAACATTCTTAAATCTTGAGCCAAGAGAAGTATTAACTGTCATTGAAGACGGTTGTCTCAAAAAGGCAGTCAGAGACATACCACAGCTCAGCACCTTCATTCATATTTTCTACTGAAAAGTGAAACTTTTAAAAAAGCAAATGTTAGTACTGGTAATGCAAATACTTTGTCTGAATGCAACCAGAGTAAAAACTAGAGATATCAGTTCCTCTCAAGCCCAGTTCCCGAATAAGGACAGGGAGGCATTGCCTTTGACTTCAGAATAGATCTCATGACTCCCCAGAAGAGTTTATCACCTACATGATAAATTCCAAAGGTTCCGGAAAATCATCCCCAGCCCAACCACATCACACACCCACATCTACCAAAAATATACTTTCCCCACTTCTTGGCTGATGGTTGGAATTATTATTATGATTATTAGAGCTTCTTCCCTTGTTTTCCAGTTATCTTCCTCCACCTGGATGCCAGCAGTGTTAGAAAGCTAATGTTTCGGGTCTTATGTACTCCTGTGTTCTAAGTTATCTGTCCCTTTACCAAGAGCTGCAGTGCTGGGAAGATGAATGAGGAGAGTCCAAGGATACAGATGCCTGGGAGGAGAGCAGCAGCAAGAAGGGATACCAAGGACTCTGGAGTCAAGCTGATCTCTCCACAATTTTACCTAAGGCTTCAGCAGGGGAGATGTTTGTATAAATGAAATGATAATTAGAACAAAAAGCATTTAAAATAGATAAGCCCAGAGCTGTGCTGGTTGATGTTACAATTGGAGCCCGGCCCTCTATACTTGTCCATCTAGTCCCTGAGGCAGCTTAGAGGGATCTTAAGGTTTCAGGAAAGATGCTCTGAAAACCACTAGCCTGCTTGAAGTTATTGTAGTGAAAGAGATCTTCTCTGATATGAGAACCAATCCTTCTCTTAAATCTATCATCAAGAATTTATGATTTCAGAAGTTAATTTCTGGGTAAATCGTTGGGAGGCTGAATGCAAGACAGAATGGCATGATAGATCATTATTTTTCAACCAGATCCTTTGTGCTGTTAGTATCTTTATTTCCAATAACATGAGGCTAGCTTAAGCAATGGTAAGGTAGGGTGAAGGAATCTCAAAGATCCAGAGACAGAGACACTGGTCATGCTCAGATGCTAAATAGCTATAGAAACCCAGTCATCGCCTCTTTCCATATCTTGTTGCCACTTCTCTCTTGCTGCACGTGGTTTATTCTATTCTGGGTCCATGTGAAGGAAATGGCCACTGTAGCTAAGTCCTGATTTACATCTCTGTTAATGAAACCAGCCAGCCAAATGCCAGATCCAAATTTTCTAGAAAGTATTTTGCTTGGCTCAGCTCAAGTCGAGTGTCCCTGAGCCCAGGAGAATAATCGAGCTGACAACTCTGCAGTGGACAGGACAAGTTTCAGCAAGGTGCTGGGTGAACTAAGAACAGCCATCCAGCCCCTGCTTCCTGGAGGCCTAGGGCCTCCGACAGCAGTGATGTGCTGGACCAGCTTGCACAGTTAGCAAGAGCCGTTTTAACACTTCCCAACTCCATGTTCAGTGATGCCATATTGGTAGCTTGAAATCAACCATGGTAGAAGTATTTATAGCATGAAAATTGGCAAATGCTATAAATCAGGGATTCTTTTTTCAGAGAGTCAGTTTACCAGCACACCACTGTCACATAAGTTTCCATGGTTTGTGATGTTGGAGACAGCCACGTTAACGTCTACTCAAACACTGTGAAGTTGTGCAGCTAACCTTAGTGTTCTTTTCCTCACAAGTATAGTCCTCTAGAAGGAACCCAATAGACCTGGTATGTTTATATGTATGGATGTTTATATGTATAAGAAAGAAAATAGAGCAAGACATGTGCATCAGCATGGGTCAAATACATCACGTCTCTGTTCCACACAAAACCTCTACTATACTTATAGGGTTAGACATAGGTTAGAGTGATCTTGGAAATTATCCACATTCTTGGTAAAAATAGAAAAATGGCAACTGGAGAAATCTAGTGCAGAAACTATGAAGAAATAGTAGAAAGCAGTTAAAAGAGCACTTACTGGAATACAGTAGGAGCTCAATAAATGTTTGTGAAAGGATGAAGAGACTAAAGGAAGAGGGTAGAGATACAGGTGCAGGAGAGAGGGAGGAAGGACAGAGAATATAAAGCGAAATATTGAGCCATCAATCAAAGGAGACAACCCTCCACTGAGAGTATAAGCAAAAGATATATTAAATAAACATTCACTTATCAGTAGTATTATTATAACACATATTATTACTACTCATTTGTTCAACAAGTTGTATCAAGTGCTTACCTTGTGGGAGGGGCTAGGCACACAACACTTAGTAAGACATGGTCCCTGCCTCAGGCCCTGTGCAGTTTAGGGGAGGAGAGACTAAAGTAAATCGCTCTCTCCATACTGGTAAATGCTATGGTAGTTAACCACGAGGTGCTGAGGGAGACCAAAGAAAAGCTTCTACCCCACACTCAGGAGTCGGGGAAGCCCTCTCAGAAAAGGTACCATCTAAACCAAGGCCTGAAAAACAAACAAAAGCTCTGCAAGTGAATAGCATGAGGCAAAGGGCACATGAGGTGGAAGGAAAGATACATAAAAGGGTTTGGTAGTGAGCAGAAACAGGCAACCACGGGTCTGAAGGAAGTTCAGACCAGCTGAGTATAGTGTGCAAGAGAGGAAATGAGACATAAGCCGAGCCAGGTCATGAACACCTTGCATGGATAATTGGAATTGGGACTTTAAGGACAAGGAGCTACTGAGGGGGTTTAAGAAAGATAATTTAGAAAAATCACCAAGTCCTATTCATTTTATCTTCTGAATAGCTCTCAAATTAGTCCACTTCTCTTCACCACCAGCACGCTTTTCTGTCAACAGGATTGACCCTACAACCTCTAGCTGGTCTCCCTGCCTCCACGCTGTCTGTGGTGGTAGCATCGATCCTGTTGTGGAGGTGGGGCAGTTTGAGAGCTATTCGGGAGATAAAGTAAGCAGGATTTGATGGTTAACAGGACTCAGGTGATGAAGGAGGCAGGCGTTAAAAGAGACTCCCAGGTTTCTGACTTGGGCAGCGGGATGGATGGTGACTATAAGAAGTCTTATTGACTATAAGAAGGAAATGAAAGAAAAACAGGCTTAGCAGGGTAGATCAGGAGTTTAATTTTGAACCTGAAGTGCTGTGGGGCATCCTGGCAGAGATGTATTATAGGCAGTTAATTAGAAAAACATAGGAGAGAAACTATCATGATTTACAATTTTTTCAGGATTGGGTTTTGAGGGGGTCAATAACATTGCTCTTCCCCATCCAAGATGGTAATCAAATGAAACATGGATATAGACAGACAGAAGTAAAATATCGCCTTTGATTATAGATATGTATCATGCTTGTGTGAAAGGATTTTAATCTAAAAGGGAACCAGAGGATATGAAATGGAGAATCTCATGCATGTGCCCTTAAAAAATGGAACTTAAGAACCAAGAGACTGATTTCCACTAAATACAAGATTTACAGAAGACCAAGACTTATCTCCCGACCAATGAACATCCGCTAAGAATCTCTCCCCATCTTCAACCCAATGAACTTACTGCTTGGACTCTGGCTGGACGTCCCCCTCTTTGCATTCCTTGCCCATCAATACATCCCATCCCAAATCCTCAAAAGACTTGCCTGTCGCTTTCTACAACGTGCGTTTCCCAAATTGCAATTCCTCTGCTATTCCTGAATAAACTCAATTTCTAGTCATTAGAGCTTGCTTCAGTTTACCTCTTTATTTAGGTTGACATTTGGGAAACTTACGTTGCCAATGTTTCATTCCTGATTTAGGGAGAATATGATAACCAGCCTCCAACATGGCTGCTAACTATCCATGGCAACTGGTATTCATGTCTTTGTGTTGCCCTCTCCCACACTGAATAGGGCTGACTTGCATGACCAGTAGGATATTGGGAAAATGGCAAATGTGACTTCTAGGGCTAGGTTATAAAAGATATTGCAACTGCTATCTTGCTGTCTCTTAATCTCTGGCTCTGGGGGAAGCCAGCTGCATGTCATGAGGTTATTCAAGCAGCCCCCCTGAGAGACTTATCTGATGAGGAACCGAGGCCTCTTACCAACAGCCATGGGAGTGAGTCATCTTGAAAGCAGACCTTGCTAGTCAAGCTCCTAGATGACTGAAGCCCCAACCAACATCTTGACTGTAACCAAATGAGAAATCCTGAGCCAGAACCACCCAGCTCTGCTGCTTCTGAACTCTTGATCCACAGAAACTATAAGATAATAAGTGTTTATTGTTTTAAGCCACTAAATTTTAAGGGTACTTTGTTACACAGCAAGAGATTAATAATACGGAAACTTACTTACCAGCTCATAGCACATATGCTGGAGAACTGTAGGCCTCACCAAGGGGGTCCTGCCTCTGTAAAAGTTCAGACAGTGGTTCTCAAACTTCGGCATGCAATACAATCACCTGAAGAGCTTATTAAAATACAGATTGCTGGGCCCCACCCAAGAGTTTCTGATTCAGTAGGTCTGAGGGAGAACCTAAAAATATGCAATTCTGTAGTGAGTTTTCAAGATTTGGAAGTTGATCAAGGAAAAAGATATGACCACAAGATGGCAGTAACACACAGCAAGTTTTTTTGGGGTGACACTTTGACAGATTTACATGTTGGGGAAGTCTCTTGTGTTAGGAGACAATCCAGAGGCCACCACCTGGTAAGGGGATCATGTGTCTAGAAGTGTTGTTCAACTGCCCGGCAAGGAGTCTCTGGGTCATAGAGCTCTGAAAGGCAGCAGCAGCTTGGGGTCTTATTTATAGCTTCAGGGTTTATCTCCTCTCATCTATGGTTAGCAGACATTGGGTGCAATTTCCTGGGGTCTGCAGAGCAGCAGAATCTATATGGCTAAAAATATGCTTATTAGGGCTGTGTTTAAAACAAACAGATGTGTAAAATTGAGTTTGGTTGCCCTGGGCTTTGAGCTAACTGGTCCCAGACTGCTGTAAGGAAGTAAATGTAGGGGAGGAAGAGAACCTCCCTACCCTCCAGGTCCATCTGGCTGGTCTAAGAAAAAAATTGACAAGAGACAGAATAAGAGGAGAAAGCCAAACAAAGCTTTATAACATGTATACATGAGAGAAACCCAGGAAAACAGAATAACTTGCCAGAATGGCCAAAGCCACCACCTTAAATAGCATTTTCAACTAAAGACAAAGGAGGAATGTTGGGCATAGTGGTTTGGGGCTTCAGAGGGGAGGGAGACAATTCACATGGAGATGAAAATGCAAATGTTTGTTAAACAAGTGTTTGCTGGGTTGGCTATCAACAATGTTATCTTATGGTATTAGCTCATTCCTGGAACAGGCTTCTATCTTAAATTCTTTTAGGCAGGTAAGCAGAAGGTCAAAGTTTCTTTGAGAGTCTTTCCTTCTTAAAAATGATCAAGCCAAAGAGACACACTGTGAGGTGGCCAATTCTGATCCCTCACATAAACACCCTAGGGCTCATTTAGATAACAGATTCTCACAAGTCTCCAGGGGATCCTGAAGCCTCTGGTCCAAGAACACGCTTTGAGAACCACTGACACAGGAGGGTGAGGTTCGCTTCTCACAAATGGACACAGCAAACAAAGTCTCTTTCCCTGGAGAGAAGGGCAAAGGGAAGGAGAGGGGGATGATTGTAACAGAAGTTCTATCCACATGGAAGAAAGCGTTAGAACTGAGAATAACTGTTCTCTCCCCATAAACATGCCCTCCAAGATGATGATTCTAGGACCTAGGAAAACACATTTTTTTGTAGGGATTTTTTTTTCATTATTGAGAAGAAAGAGCTCCAGTGAGGACTGCCTTGTTTTCCATAAACAGAAACCAGTTTCATTATCCTGACAAACAACAATACTTTGCCTGTGGGTGGTAAAAGCTGTTTATATATCCTTCCCTTAATTAAGTAATCTCTGACTAAAAATGATTATCTCGTAAGCTTCTCAACAGACTTTCTTTAAAGAACCCCAAGAAATACATCTATTTTCAGTGTTATAAAAGATATGTAAATTGAGTCTTAATACTGAAGCTGTTTCTCTTAATTCCGTTTTCAGTTTCTTTCATTTCTCCTTTGCAACATTCATGTCCCCATAATCATCCATTTGTTGAATCATTAATTTATCATCTAGTCTTAATGAGTATGTTCTATGCATTAAGAACTGCCCTGGGTGCTTTGAGATGATAGATGTTAAAGAGCTGGGAATAAAAAAACAAACAAAAATATTTTTTTTTTCACTGATGGGAATCTATATAAAGAAAACTTGGTTACCAGGAGCTTTTGACATATTGGTCTCAGGTTTTTTGTTTTTTTTTTTTTTGCCTTCTCCCTCCCTTCACATTTAGGGGAATTCACAGTAAATCACCATGAAAAACTCAAGAGGGAAAAAACCGTAGAACCACCATCCTAATAAAGAAAAGCTCCACCTTGAGATTTAGTGGATCGAAATGTGTTACTTTCCATGGTAGTTTTAATGAGAGATTCTGAATCTTTGTTAGGTCTTGTGCTTTTCCCTCCAGGCTGAAATCGCAAGCTGGTCCAAAAAGCTCCAGCTTCTCCATTCTCTCAGTGTTGATACCATTTGCATAAGTACCTGTCATTATCCCCTATCAAGTGCCTCCTTTCCAACCTTGAACGCTTCTTTTTGATTCATTATAATTAAAGAGCTAATGTAGCCATTCAAGTTCACATTGTCAATGACCATGTAATCATCCTCCCGAGTGGCCAGAATTCCTTTCTTTTTTATGAGGTTACAATTAAATTCCTTCCAGCCATAAGGTCAAAAGAATCTGGAAGACTTAGCCTTCCCAGTGACTAATTTCACACCTGTGATTGTGATACACATAAAATAAGACCTCTTAAATGGAAGGTGTCAAATTAAGAAATAATATACATTTGACTACACCTCAACTGAAGTCAATTAGATGTAAAAATTAAAGACTGTGAATTCTTTTCCTGTTACTGGAAGTGATGCTTGACACACCACTTATCAATTTAAGACACATCTGTGTCCCTTAGAAATGTTAAAGTAATTTGTAAGTTGGAAGAGAATTAAAATGGCCCAAAGCCTGGGAGAATACTGGCCAGGAGATTAAGATAATGTGCTCACGTCTGTTCCATATAATAATTTGCTTATCACTTTATTTTTTCTTTTCCCAAGATTTCCTTAAGTTCTTCTAAAATCAATTTTGTTACTTTTCCTGCTACTGAAGCTTTTCATATTTTGTAAAGGATTCTAACTATTAAATCACTGTGCACGGCCAAATGCCTCGAGCAGATTTAGCTTCCCAGATGTAGCATTGACAGGGAAGACTTCTCTTTTTCCCGTCATCTTGGAATCTGTGTGGACTTTCCTCTTCCCCTACAGCTTTCAATGAGTCTCAGTTTCACTTCTACACACACGCCTCTCCCTAACTCCCTATGCCTTTATCCTTCTTTCTCCTCCAAGACAGAAGTTGTTTTCATCAGTGAGGCTATTTTCTGGAAGGCTTGAAGGTCTAACTTCAATTGGAAGTCACTGTCAAGTCTCCATTAGTGTATCTCAAGGAGATTCCCCAAAAGGAGGCTGCCTCAGGCAGCCACAGGTCAAAGGGGCTCCCAGAAGGGTGAGGTGTGTGACCCACTGCCAGAAACCTCCAAATTCTGCATTTCAGCTATACTGAGATTCTGGGAAGTCAAAGTGAGCATCTCATGAGGAACAAAAGCAGGTAACATTCACTCAGAAACATCTAAATCATGATTCTGTTTCGTTTTTTTTGTTTGTTTGTTTGTTGAGGAAGATTAGCCCTGAGCTAACTACTGCCAGTCCTCCTCTTTTTGCTGAGGAAGCCTGGCCCTGAGCTAACATCTGTGCCCATCTTCCTCTACTTTATATGTGGGACACCTACCACAGCATGGCGTGCCAAGCGGTGCCACGTCCACACCCAGGATCCAAACCAGCGAACCCCGGGCCACCGAGAAGCGGAATGTGCGAACTTAACTGCTGCGCCACCGGGCCAGCCCCTAAATCATGATTCTGAACCCTGAAGAGCAAAGAAGATCCAACTCCTGAATTTCTTGAAGTTGCTGTTGGTACCTCTTAGTCCCATAAGAGAAATAACTGTTGTTGTCTTTTGTGGTAGATATCCGTTGTTACTGCCACCCAGAATCTATTCACTCTTCTTTTGATAACTACACCTTGATATCCCTTGGGGTAATCATGCCTTCCCTGCTCTCGCCCATATGCTTTGGATAACATTTTCCATGCTGTTAGGGGCACACACCAACTGTGGAGACAATGGACTGAGCAATATGATGTCTGGTTTCATTTCTCTAGCACAAAAAGAGAGTTGTTTAAGAACAGGGCCAAAACAAAGGAAGTAGAGTCCAGAAATAGAAAAAAAAAAAAAAGCATGTTCTAGTGATGTTGAGTTCCTTCATCAAGATAAACCTGAAATCAAGCCTACTTGCAACAGCTGAAAGCATTCATTAATTAATTCATTCAAAAATATCTATCAAGTCCTTCTACATACCTTGCCATCTGGTAGAGCCAGAGAAACACTCCAGTCCTTGATCTCAATGAGGCATTAAAAGGCAATGATGGCTCAGTGTGATAAGTGCTGAGGCATGACAGAGCTGCATGGGGTGCTCCTAGAAGACCAACTATCTCCAAAAGGCAAGGTCTGTCCTAGAGAGAAGAGTTTGAGATATTTGGTTGAATTTTTAATGTAGCCACTGATTATTCTAAATAACATCAGTATCGTGTGGATGAGCCATTCCAGCCTTGATCTGTCAGTTCTTTGATCGATAGTGATTTTCTCCTCCAGGCCATCCTTTCCTGTAGCACACCATGAGCTTAGATTTTGCCTGGATCTTCTGTACCTTTGAAATAATGAGCCAAATACTTCCTCTCTAAGCATAATATCAATTTTCCTAATTTTTTCACTCAATACTTCCTTTGGGTTATAGACCCCTCTACTCTCTATCACCCGCTCTATCTTCACATCTTTCTCTACCCAGCTACAATCCTTAGAGCTTAACTTTAATCATTACCAGTATCTTTCTTTTCCCCCTTTTCCTTCAGCCTCACTAACCTGACATATCACTTATCACATATTATTCTAATTGTCTATTTAATATTTTGTCTTCCCTGTGTAACTATAGCTTACAAGAAGCAGGGACTTTTTTTCTTTTTTGTGGAAGATTAGCCCTGAGCTAATATATGTGCTCATCTTCCTCTACTTTATACATGGGATGCACGCCACAGCACAGTTTGATAATCGGTGTGTAGGTCTGCACCCGGGATCCAAACCAGTGAACCCCAGGCCATCTAAGTGGAGTGTGCAAACTTAACCACCACGCCACCCTGCCAGCCCCAAACCAGGGACTTCTTGATAACCATTGGATCCCTAGTGCCCAGCATCATTGTGCTTAACAAACAGCAGTGAACAAATTCATTCACCAAAAATATATCTCTTATAAACCTACTATAGACAAACACTATGCTGAGTGCCTACAATTTGATGATCAGAAAATGAGAACTCAGTCCTGCCCTTGCAGAGCTTACAGCCTATTGGTTATAAGAGCAAGATGGTGGCAGCACTGCACTGAGCAGGACATAGTCCCAGAAATCCAGGCAGTGACCAACATCAGAGAGAGTGGTGTTCATTGCAGGGGAACTTGCAATTCAGAGAACTACCTGCCAAGTAGATAACCCACAGACAAACACATGATAAATACCTCCTTTTCCAAATTTATTGAGGAAGCTGTCCCTTGAATTTGGAGACTTTGACACTTGTTATTATGTACTAAGAATTGACCAAAGATTATAAAAGAAAATAAGTCTTGATATATTTCCTTGATAACAGGGCTAAGGGAGTGATACCATAAAAGGAAATGGTAACTCTTTTTAAAACTATTTTACTAATCTGGAATCATTTTCAACAAGTCCAACTAAACGTGTGCATTATATCTTCCCTTGGGATTTTCCTGGCCTTGAGCTTCTCAAAGATCCACAAACACTGAACACTAATAATGGAAAAGGAGTATATGACACATCTGATGAAACTTTTAGATGATAATAAACTGGGATAATATGCAGAACTCAGACAGAAGAAAAATTACAAATGGCAGTCACATGGATCCAAATGATAAACATCCAAATCACAAGCACATGAATTAACATATAGTGGAAAAGAGAAAAGAGTAAAACGAGAACTGCACAGTAACAAAGACCAAATTAGATAAATATCTAAAATATGAAAGGGTAACCACCGGAATACTTTAAATTTCAGCGACCCAGAAAAAAAAATCTTGAAAAGGGCCTGGTGATCCAAACAGGATGTGTTGGTAGGGTCCCAGTGGGAAGAGGTGCTCTTGAATTTGAGTCTAGGCAGAATTTACAAGTTAATGAGGTAACAAAATTAAAATACTAGTTGATTTGCATACAAATTTTAAAAAGTCAATAAGAAAGGGACCAGAGAGTTTCTTGGGGAATCTAGGGAAAGCCAAAACTCCCTGTACCAACTGGTAGCTCAACATAGAGGAAAGTGGGCAAACCCACAAAACACAAGATGAGCAAAAGAATGGATTAAATAAATATGAAGGAATTAAAGGAGATGAATATTCATAGCCTAGTCATGATTCAAATCAAGCTGGAAAACTTGACTTTGAATGATACAGGAAAAGACTCAGACTTCAGAAAAAGAGGAAGAGAGAGAGAATTTCCTGTTGGTTCAGTTTCTCTACACTTTCTGCTGTTCCTTAGTCCTTAAATCTCTCTCTCAATTCAGAGAGAGAGAGATTTATTATAGAAATTGCCTCCCGCAGTTGTGGAGAGTGAGAAGTCCCACAATCTGCCATCTGCAAGCTGGAGAACCAGGTGGTGTAATTAAGCTCAAAGGCCTGAGAATCAGGGCACTAATGGTATAAGTCCTAATCTGAGTCTGAAGGTCCAAGAACCAGGAGCGCTGATGTCCAAAGGGCAGGAGGAAATGGATGTCTCAGCTCAATCAGAGAGAACGAAATTTGCCCTTCCTCTGCTTTTTTGTTCTAGTCAGGACCTCAATGGATTAGATGATGCCCACCTGAATCTACTGACTCAATTGTTAATCTCTTCCGAAGACACCCTCATAGACACACTCAGAAATAATATTTTACCAGTTCTCTGGGCATCCCTTAGCCCAGTCAGGTTGACACATAAAATTAACCATCCCAATTGCCATCTTCCTTCTACTCCCTTTCCTCTTTCTCTCACACTTCTGTTTGGGAAGGACCCTCCCCTCCTCACATACCTAGTGTTAGGGCCATGCAAAAAGGAAAAGGAGGAGGGCAAGCACCACTAAGCATGCTGCAGGAGAAAGGCCATGAGCTTTGCAGTCAGGCCTATGAGAGGGGGAAGCACAGCTCTTCCATTACTAGGTGCATGGTCTTAGATGAATCACTCAACTACTCATGCAAGATGGGCTGTGATTCCAACTTTACTGGACAGCTATATTGTTTAATAGTGCTTGGCATGTAATAGGTGCTCAATAAATGTTCTATTTTTCCCTTTAACCCATAGAACAGAGCAAGTAATAAAAAATGCATTCATGACAATAATACAGGGGAGAGTCTGGTTTATCTCTATGTACATAATTTATTAAAGTTCTATTTGTGATTGTCACACTCAGGTAAGAAAGAAGAGACTCATGGTTACTATAGTTTGGTTATTATGTTTTGGATTATTGCAATAAATTAGAGAGCATTTTGGTTAACATGACTTGGTCATAAGAATGCTTTAATTCCTAGGAAAGATAGTGTGAGTGAGCCAACAATAAATAAGTCCCTGTTTCTGGGTCTTAGGAGAAACCAATTTAATGAGAGCAAAACCACAACATCAGAGGCAACACCCTGCTCTGATGGTAGAAGCAGAGGGTACAGGATGTGCAGACCTGGCCTCAGGCAGGAGTGTGTGCTTAGAGGATGCTTTGAGCCCCTACTTGATCACTAGGATGTCCCCTGGACCAGAACAAGCTCCTGAAAATGGGAACCCCTGGTGGTCAGTTGCATGACATTGGTGGTGAGCCACATCCATCCTGAGGAAAGAACTTCCTGACAGACTGACAGAATTTCCTGCTTTGGGATCAGGTGTAGAGGAGGGAATTGGGATTGGTAAGGAAGAGGAAGTCAAGGGCGGGAGATCCATGCCATTTTTTTCTTTCTTTTTTGCTGACTATACTCAATAAGTGCGTAGTTTTCAGAGTGCTCAAATCTACCGAAACATATGGATGAGAATTCATAATAGGCTGCCTTAAATTCTTTGCTCTTATTCAGAGTGTAGGTGCTACGTCTCTATCTAGGAAATGTAACTACAGCTGATTCAGCACATCCTGTGAATGCACCAGGAGCCAGTGGTGGGAAACTAAAGTGAGCAAAGCTGCTGGGGTGTGGACTCTATCAGTGTAGGGGACTGTGGGGGTAATGCTGGAGTTGTTAAATAACTTAGAGCTGCCCACTGCCCAGGTCAGATAGAAAGCTGGGCAGTGGCTGGCTTGGTCTTTGGCTTCCCTATGCCAGTCTCTCTAGTTGTTGACCAGGACTTCTCCATCCAGTGTAAAGAGCTCAGATAAGTCTTTGGCCTATGGGGTTTCATATGATCCCTGGCCTGAGACAGCTTGGCTGGCTAATCTCCCATTTGCCCAGTTTTAGCACTCAAAGTCCTGTGTCCCAAGAAACCTCTTAGTCCCAGTCAAACTGGCATGGTTAGTCATACTACACAACACAGTATGTTCAAAGACTTCTCCTTAGACAGAAATCCTGATGAAGGGGGATCCCCAGGGCCTCCCATATTGGGCTGTGAGAGCAGATGGAACTCCCTCGGCCACGGAAGAGTCAACATTCACAATCTTGCCTCTTTGTTAATGCAGCAAAGCCTGGAATGGAAGAAACATTGCCTCATAAAAGGCTTGCTGAGCTGGTGAGGACACGCTGTTTCTCCTTCTGGGATCTGGTTTTAAATAGGATTATGGAATAAAAGGAGAAGAGAGGGAAAGAATTTGTCCAGATACTCACAGTTAATTAGACAACCATACAAATTTGATTTTGCAGTGAAACAGATATTTTCTGCAACTGAAAGACGAGTGGCGAGGCAAAGCATCTGCTCACCAATAAACGTCGCTGTAAGCCTGACTTTAGTGTTTAAGACAAAAGGCAGCCACCTAGCCACAGAGTGTAATTCATTAACATTAAACCAGTCAGATTCCATTACCGTGAACTTCCACCAACACAGATACAAGATGGGCATTAGTTAAGCCTTGTTAATCATTCAGGTGTATGGAGATTTTAAACGTGAAAGCATCCATTGCTGTAGGGTCCAATTGTTCCTAATTATACTAGACACTCAAGTGATGCTGATATGTTGTTGATTTGTTTCTGAATGGCAAAGATGTCTTGTCAGGATTGAAGATTCTTTACCTGATAGGCATATTTGTAAAAGACATTAAAATAAAACCAGTGGAGAAAATAGGCAAGCAACTCATATAAACAAATATTTTGTGAATATTGAAACTTCCAGATTCCAATTTGTGTTACTTGCCTAGAGTCATGTTTATCAGAGATAAACTTCAATCAAAACAAAAGATTAATTTAGACCTGATATCACAAACAGGCAGCGCACAAGATAAGGAGGCCCAGACAGTGTATGGTTCTGGTTTGCTTGTTTGTTTTTAATTTCAATTAAGGTTAAACATGGCAGACTGAACACGTGTTTATCTCGACTTCCTCATGAAATGTCATTAAAGTGATAGTAAAGTAACAAAAAAAGTATGAACTCCTGATGTTGAAGAGGACGAGAAGAGAGGCAGTAGAGTGCAAGAGATGCAAATGAAATTTTAGAAGACGGAAGTGAATTAAGGAGTGGTCACTAATTTAGCAAAGTAAAAGCTGAAACTTAAGTGCCTTCGGAGGGCAATAGTAACAAGAAGCTGTGCAACCTGCCCTTTGGAACCCTAGAGGTCTTAGAACTCAGAAGTAACACAGAATTCAGAGTGCACTTGAAGGCTCAATACTCGGGTGAGTGGAAAGCCTTTTGAGGAGTAGTTGGACCCTCAAGTCCCCTCTCCCAGTCTGTGTGGTTAGGCAATTCCCCTTATGCTTACCTCCAAGGAGACCAAATGTTTACTCTTTTGAGGAATTGAATCTGAGCCACCCTAGACTCAAGGACATCTCATACAGGGGAGAGCTGGGGCAGGGGGCTTAACTGAAAGAATATATACACAACTACTCAGAAGACCAAAGCTCCCTTCTTTCCTCTTCTCTAGCCCTACAGCACTAGCAGCCAGACTCATATAGCTTGGAAGTCTTCTCTGAAAACCTGAACCACCCCAAAGAAAAACCCTAATGATATTGATATCTGGAAGCTGCAAAGAAAAACTCAGTTGTTGCTCAACAACCCACATCAAACCCACGGGCCAGTCAGCCCTGCCCTTGCATATAGAACTTACAAGTAACTTCTTAATGCTTGACTTTAGGTATCAATAGTCAACCAAGGAGTGCCAAGCATTTGAGGAAATCCTCCAACATTCAAGAGACCAAAACAAACAAAAATACAAAAGAAACAAAGAACTGTAAAAAACAAATTCAATGGAAGGAACAGAAGAAAACTTTAAAGAAAAAGAGAAAGATGAGATACACGGCTGTAAAAATGAAAATTCAGGATTGATAAAGAGATCAGAAATTTTTATAAGACAGCTGAAATTTTTTTTTTTAATCTACAGGAGAGATGGAAAATAAAGCCAGGAATTCTCTGTGAAAGCAAACAAGAAAAATGCAGAGATAGGAAAGACATGATAAGAAAATCAGAGAATCAGTCTGGAAGATTCCATATTCAATCAGTAGACATTCCAGGGAAAAAAAAGAAAAAGAAAAAACGGGATATGAAGGAATTAATACAGGAAAATTTTCCATTCAAGATTTTTCAGATGAAGGGCCCACCAAGTGCCCACCACAATGAATGAAAAAATCCCCAAGTCCCAGACGTACCATCATGAACTTTCAGAACATCCAGAATAAAGAGCTTCTAAGGAGGAAAAGCTAAAATCATTCAAAGGACCAGGAATCAAAAATTAGATTCGCTTTGGAATTCTCACTATTTTTATTAGATGTTAAAATCCAGTGGAGAAATGCCTTTAAAATTCTGAGTGAAAAATATTTTTCACACTCAAGTTCTTTACTCAGCCAAACTATTAAAGGAATATGAAAGTAGAAATCTCCAGACACTCAAAGACAAAAACTTTACCACTCACACACTCTTTAGAAGCTAGTGGCAGCTGCACCGCAACACAGCAAATAAGGAAATAGCATCTAAGATAGAGGGGCTCTGACTCAAGATGGTGCCAAGGGCAACTCCAGAATCACAATGTACCTGTTGAAATTGATCCACTCCAGGGAGTGGGATTCAGGAGTGAAAGGAGGTGGGGCAAGACATTCCTCCATTTTATTTTAAATTTTTTATACCATGTGATTTTTTTAAACCACTATGTGTTACTTTCACTAAAAAATAAATATCATTTTTAGAAATTTTTAATTGGTTATAGTATGTAAAAATTAGGAGATTTCACATAAAAATCAAGATTTATGGTTTGTATCAGTGAAGATGGGCTAGTTTGAGACCCGAAGGACCCAAAACCACATTTAAAAAAAAAATCTATTTCTTACTGTGCTATATGTCCTTAATAGGCTGAAAGGACCTCTGTTTATCGTACTTGTGATATTGTGATTTGTAAGAAATATATATTGGTCTTTGTCCACAGTTCCTGGCTCACAGCTCCCAAAAGCCCTTGGAATTTCCTGAGTGCTATGAGCAATGGGAGCATATTTTGTCATAATATTTGATCTCTTTTCCTCAATTCCTGAAATTGCTTCAGAGCCATAAAGGTGAAATGGGTGTTTTGTTATTCATAACAAGCCCCTTTCCACCACAACTGGGTTTCTGTTAATCAGGAGACTTTTGGAAAGCAGCTAAGGCTGGGCACTGGTTGCTAGGGGAACCAACCAAGTGACTATAAGGTTGGAACTTTGTCTCACCCTCTGATCTCTGGGGAGGGGAAAGGGGCTGGAGGTTGAATCAATCGCCACTGGCCATGATTTAAGCAATCCTGCCTATTTAACAAAGCCTCCATAAAAACCCAAGAGGATGATGTTCTGAGAGCTTCTGGGTTGGTGAACACGTGGAGATTTGGGGAGACTGGCGTGCTTGGGAAGGGCATGGAAGCTCTGCACACTTTTCCTATAGCTTCCCCTATGTATCTCTTTATCTGGCTATTGATTCAAATCCTTTAGTATCCTTTGGAATAAATCAGTAATCTAATGAGTAAATAGATTTCCTGAATTCTGCAAGCCACTCTAGAAAATTAATGGAACCCAAGGAGCAGGTCATAGGAAACTCTGATTTATGGCCAGTGGGCCAGAAGTACAGGTAGAAACTTGGACTTGTGATTGGTGTCTTAAGTGGAAGGTAGTCTTATAGCACTAAGACCTTAACTTGTGAAATCTGATTCTACCATCAGATAGTTAGTGTCAGAATTGAGCTGAACTGTAAGACCTCCAGCTGGTGTCAGAGAATTGCTTGGTGGTGTGGGGAACCCACACACATATGTTGAAATGCTTTAGCATCACTCAAGGAGACTGACAGAGGCTCTATCCCAAAACATGGTCCCATGATTGGAAAGGAAGGAAAAAGAGAACATACAGAACGATGCAGTGTTTCTTAAAGCTTCTGCCTGGAAGTAACACATATCACATGCCTGAGTTCATCAGAATAGGATTATTTAATCCATTTATAGAAGGCAATATCACTGGGCTCATGTTTATTTTCAGCAGAAATCTGCAGGAGCTGAATAGCAATTATTCCTTTAAATACATATGCACACTCAAATTTGCTAAAATCTTCACTACACCCTGATGTCTCCCTGACACAGGAAATAGTATTATTTGCCGCTCATTATTGCACTTGCCATTTTTTATAGTATAGTATTTTTAATAGTAGCAATAAAAATATAATGAAATATTTCTTTAAACTCATGGAGGAAAAAGAAAAGTAGATCAAGAGAATTTAGTATTTCAAGAAAAATGAAATAAATCATATATCATGATAGAAGTGAAAATACATCTATGAATTTAGTCTGCAAACAAAGCATACTTTCTTGTACACTCAATTGCTTGCCTTCCTGATATGGTTTGAATTGTGTCCCCCCAAAATATATGTTTTAGTCTTAACCCCCAGTACCTCAGAATGATACTGGCTCAACACAATGTTGACATAAGGGAAGCCATATTGTAGAAAAGAAACCATATTGTAACTTTGAATGACCTTTGATTAACTACCCCAGACATGCTCTTTAGATTTCATGGCTCTTCCCAGCTGCTACAAGTTGATAACTTTGTTCTTTTGAGTTACTTAAAAATGTGATGACACCTTGCCCTCCCCCCGCCCCCCCACCTTGGCAGAGACACTCATCAATGACAACTGGAAGATCACGGTATAGGACATTGCTCCAATCTCTGATGCATATACAGTTACACAAAAGACTATCTGGAACTAAGACCAGATGGATGCCCCCACCCAGAGACCAGATGCCTTCTTCACCCAGAGACCAGCCACCTATATAACTGGCCTTTAGCCTTTGTTCTGTAAGGTGGTTCTTTCAGACATTAGTTGGCCATCTTCCCCTTGCTAGCAAGCTGTAATAAAGTCCTTTCTCTCCTACCACCTTGCCTCTTGACTATTGGCACATCTTGTGGTGGGCAGACGACCCCTGCCTTGGGCAGTAACAAGAATGTGAGCTTACTGGGAAATAAGATCCTTGCAGAAGTAATTGGTTAAGATGAGAGCATCCTGAAGTCAGGTGAGCCCTTAATCCAATATGACTGGTGTCCTTAAGAGAAGAGGAAAAAGAGATACTGGTGAGAATGCCATGTGACCATGGAGGCAGAGATTGGATCTATGTAGGACAAACCAATGAATGCCTGGGGCTACCAGAAGCTGGAAGGGGCAAAGAGTTCTCCCCTAGAGGTTTCAGAGATAGTGTGGCCCTGGCATCACCTAGATTTTGGACTTCTAGGCCCTAGAACTACTAGGGGAAAATTTCTGTTGTTTAAAGCCATGCAGAATGTGGTACTTTGTTACAGCAGTCCTTACGAAACTAACATGCTTCCTAATCCCTCTCGGATGAGACCCTCCCACTTCTAATTTAGAGCCTGTCTGAACAACAGAGCTGGGAGGGGACACCACGAAACTCCTTACTCAAGTTCTGCACTTGTCTCTTTGAATGAAGACTACTTTCTTTCATTACATTTTTAATGGTGACACAGCAGACTGCTGAAATCATTCTGATCCTGATAGTGTCAGTCAGCAAGTCATGAACAAATCATTACCAGTTACTTCATGTGGGCATAGGAAGGCAGACTTTCTAGATTAAGTGCTACACAAACCACAGTCCCATTAGAAAACTGGGCTCTCCAAGGAGGAGCATATGAGCTTTGCAAATCACTAGGGCAAGGTAAGGTCAGAGTTCAGAGTTCTGAGCAGCTAGAAGGGAACAAATTCTAGGTAAACCAGCTGGGGTTAAAATCCAAACTGAAGGGCATGAAACAAAAGATCATTCCAGAAAGCAAAGATGGAAGTGTAGTCTCAGGCTCAGAACAAATAAGTAAATCCACATAAGGAGCACAATGGATGATGATGATTTGTTCTAGGACAGAGGTCAGCTGCCCTCAGCAGGATGGATCTAGTAGGTCTTGGCTGACAGTAGGTCTGGCTTGGCAAGGCCACGCAGCTCTGGGGAGGCTGAGGGAGCACATTCACAGGTGGTCTTCCGGCACCTGGTGCCTTCCCTCAGTGCTACCTTGGAGAAAGTTCACACCACTCAAAGTGAGATGGGCATATCTACCTGAGTCAAGTAGCTGAACTACAGCCTGGAGATTCACGAACTTAAAAGATGCTGTATTGTCAACGGCAGGACATAGCATATTTTGCCTGTAAATGCCAGGTTATTTGGGAAGACGACATTTTAACTGCCTGTTGGTGGTCTAGCCTTGATTTTTAATCTCACAATTCAGGGCTTAATGTCTTCTCGTTTGTGTTGTGTCAAAACTGTCCTCACTGCCCAGGGTTTGTTATGCTGTCTCTAGTTTTCACAGATCACACACTTTTTCATTAAGGGATTACAACTTGTATCTTTATTTTCCACCATGTTCGATCTGTTACAAGTCTCTGAAATTATGAGCTTCTTTGGTATATACAAAGGCACCTTAATACTAAAGGGCTAATTAATTTGGCCTTTCATCCTGTGTTGCTTCCCTGCGCATTTTAGTAAAACAGCCAGAGCACATCATTTGCTAGCGACTTTTATAATAAACACTAATTTTCACCCTTAAATAGTTATTGATCTAAATAGTCAACCATAGGAGAATCACTAAGAAAACTAAACAATTGTTACATAGTGGAAGATTAGGCACTACTAAGCATGATGCTAAAAATAATTTTTCATATCTTGAGGAAAGACTTGAAATAAGATGCATAAAAAATCAGAATATAATATACAATAATAGTATCATTCTAAATATGTAAAAAATACGTGTTAAAATCTAGGTAGTATTTCTTTTTCTTGTTCATCCTTTCTGTGCTTTTCCAAGTTCCAATAATTAGCACATATTATTTTTATAATCAAAAAAAGATAAACTTTTTTAAAAAAAATGTTTTGGGGGACCCGGTCCAGTGGCACAGCAGTTAAGTTCACACGTTCCACTTCGTTGGCCCAGGGTTCGTCGGTTTGGATCCCTGGTGCGCACCTAGCACTGCTTGACAAGCCATGCTGCGGCAGGCGTCGCACATATAAAGTAGAGGAAGACGGGCATGGGTGTTAGCTCAGGGCCAGTCTTCCTCAGCAAAAAGAGGAGGATTGGCAGCAGATGTTAGCTCAGGGCTGATCTTCCTCAAAAAAAAAAAAAATGTTTTGGAACATGAAGGTATTCATATGATCCAGTTTTGCAGTACTACCTTAAAAGAATTCATATTTAGGGGCTGGTCCCGTGGCCAAGTGGTTGAGTTCGCACGCTCCGCTGCAAGTGGCCCAGTGTTTCATTGGTTTGAATCCTGGGTGCGGACATGGCACTGCTCGTCAAGCTACGCTGGGGCGGCATCCCACATGCCACAACTAGAAGGACCCACAACGAAGAATATACAACTATGTACCAGGGGGCTTTGGGGAGAAAAAGGAAAAAAATAAAATCTTTAAAAAAAAAAAAAGAATTCGTATTTACATTCAAAATCATTGAACAATTTTTCCCAACCAAAAAGAATGAAAAAAAAATAAATCTTTACATTTGTATCTAGGCCACAACATTCCCACACGACATGTGGCCTCTCAGGAAGGTATACCCATAATGACACCGGAACCCAAGAGGAGAGTCTGCAATCTGACTTTGAAAGAGCCAGATAGTAAACGCTGTAGGCTTTGCTGGTCATATAGTCTCTGTGGCAACTACTCAGCTCTGCTGTTGTAGCACAACAGCCATAGGCGATGCATAACCAAACGGGCATGGCTGTGTTCCAATAAAACTTTATTTATAAAAACAGGTCGTGGTTTCCTGAGCCCTGCTCTGGAACAGCGCTTCTCAAACTTTAATGTGCACATGAATCACCTGGGAACTTAGCTGAAAAGCAGATTCCAATTCAGTAGGGGTGCAGTGTAGCCTGAGCGTCTGCAAGCTTTCAGGTGATGCCATTGCTACTGGTCCGAGGACTTTAAGTAGCAAAGCAGAGCATCCATTTTATTAACCCAAGATGTATAGATTAGAGACTCATGGGACAGACCTTATTAGGAAACAAAAAATACATCGTGTTTACTCACAACACATTTGCATTATAGTAATAATATTTTGCTTATTTTTTTTTTTATTGTAGGCCCTGTTTTATTGGAGCTAATTAAGGACAAGTGGGAGATAGATGACTTTAAATATTTAAAAATAGTTTACTTAAACAAAATGATTAGTTGACTTTTATGTAGACAAAAGTTCATTTATTTATTCATTCAATAAGCATTTATTGGTTGCTTCTAGACACTAGGGTGCCAATTGCTTGGAATACAGGAATAAAAAGAACATATTTCCTGCCTTCGAGGAACTTATAATCAAGTGGGAGAGGCAAACATATAAGAAGATACTTTTATGAAAAGAAATAGGTGGGTCCAAAATACCAAAATAGTTTTTCCTGGAAGCATTCAGATCTTTTTACAAAGTTTTTGAATTGAGGAAAGGGATGTCATCCCCCAGTGCTGAAAATCTATCCACGTATCAAACTCTGCTATAGATACATCCAGTTTCTAATAAGTCACAATGGCTACTTCTGCGAATATCCCTTCAAAGCTTGCTACCTTAAGGGCATGCAGTGAATGTAACCCAGATCTCCCCCAGGATCCATCACTTGAAGGAGTCATGAGTTCACACTAACTTTAGTAATTCAAGTCTTGACGTCTCCACTTGGATGACCAATAGAACTCCCAAACTCAGTATGGGCAAACCACACTCCTGAACTCCCCAAATCTGCACCAGCCCCACCTTCTTAATTCGTTTGATGAGAATTCTGTCCTTCCTGTTGTTCAAGTCAGCCATCCTTGACATCTCCTTCTCACTAGTACAAGTTCTATTAGCTTTACTTGCAAAATTTATTCAGAATCTAACCACTTCTTACCACTTCCGCTGCTGCCATCTGGTCAACCTCGCGTCTACATTACTGCAATATTAGCTAGCCTCCCAGATTCTTCACTGTCCTCAATACAGCAGCCCAAGAGCTCCTCTTAAACTTAAATGTGATCATGTCATTCCCTGCTCAAAAGCCCACAGAATATCCCCATTTCATTCAGAAGTAAGTCCTTATACAGATCTACAAAGCTCTTGTGATCTGATCTGGCCCCCGAACACTTTTCTTTTTTTCTTCTTTTTTCTGAGGAATATTCGCCCTGAACTAACATCTGTGCCAATCTCCCTCTACTTTGTATTTTGGATGCCTCCACAGCATGGCTGATGAGTGGAGTAAGTCTGCACCCAGAATCAGAACCTGTGAACCTGGGCTGCCGAAGTGGAATGCGCAAGACTTTAACCACTTTGGCCCCTGAACATTTTTTTTTTTTTTTATTAATGTTATGATAGATTACAACCTTGTGAGATTTCAGTTGTACATTTTTGTTAGTCATGTTGTGGGTACACCACTTCCCCCTCTGTGCCCTCCCCCCACCCCCCCTTTTCCCTGGTAACCACCGATCAGATCTCCTTATCAATATACTAAATTCCACCTATGAGTGGAGTCATATAGATGAACATTTTTTTTTATCTCATGTCCTACTGCTCTCCCCATTCCTTATTCGCCCCCAGCCACACTGGCCTCTTTGGAGTGGCTAGAATATGCCAACCACACTCCCACCTTAGGGTTATTGCTCTAGCTATATCTGCTGCCTGAAACACATTTCCCCAGTTACCTGCCTGGCTAATTCCTTCGCCTCCTTCAATTCTTTGTTTAGATATCACTGTCTTAATGATTCCTAGTCTGACCACCTTCTCTCCCCACATCTACACTCCCAATCTCACTTATTCTGCTTTAAAAAAATTATATTGGGCTGTCCTGGTGGCGTAGTGGTTAAGTTCATGCACTCCACTCTGGTGGACCTACACACCACTCGTCAAGCCATGCTGTGGCAGCGTCCTACATACAAAACAGAGGAAGATTGGCACAGATGTTAGCTCAGGGACAATCTTCCTTACCAAAAAAAGAGAAAATTATAGCATGTATCACTTCCTGGCATATTAGGTAATTTACTTATGTTTCTTTGTTTTTTTTTTTTTTGAGGAGGAGGAGAATCAGCCATGAGCTAACATCTGCCAATCCTCCTCTTTTTTGCTGAGGAAGACTGGCCCTGAGCTAACATCCATGCCCATCTTCCTCTACTTTATATGTGGGATGCCTGCCGCAGCATGGCTTGATGAGCGGTACCATGCCCACACCCAGGATCCGAACCAGTGGACCCCAGGCTGCCAAATCAGAACATGTGCACTTAACCGCTGTGCCACCGGGCCGGCCCCTACTATGTATTATTTATTGTATTTGTAGGCTCGGGCTGCCATAACAAAATGTATCATAGACTGGGTCACTTAAACAACAGGAATTTATTTCTCACTGTTCTGGAGGCTGGAAATTCCAAGCTCAAGGTGCCAGCCAATTTGATTCCTTGGTGAGGGCCCTCTTCCTTTCTTATAGAAAGCTGCCTTCTCACTGTCCTCACAAGGCAGGAAGAGAGAGGAAGCAAGCTTTCTCTTGTCTCTTCTTAAAGGGCACCGATCTCATCATTAGGATCCCTGCATGACCTCATTTAAATCTAATTACCCCACAAAGGCCCTGTCTCCAAATACCATCACCTTGAGGGTTAGGACTTCAACATATAAGTTTTAGGGGGAAACAATTCAGTCCACAGCACTTATCATCTCCACCCCCTCCCCCCAACTTTGTGTAAATTCTACAGGAACAGGAATCTTTGTTTTGTTTCACTGCTGCTTCTCTAGCCCCAAGAAGAGTGCCCAGCACAGGTTTGTTAATGACAGAATAAGTTCTATTCTACTGGACTAAATAGGACCATCTATGCTCTCTCAAAGTCTTGCCCAGTAATTTGGGAGAGAATCCAGGAAAGTCTCCCATGAGTTCCTGAGTAGCCCACTCAGGTCTTTGCCCTGCTGATGGCTGCTATTCATGATGATTTTTTGAGAGACCCTCTCACCGAGCTCTGCTGCCAGCCCCACAACCATTATAACCAGCCCTGACTGTGCCCAAAACAAAGCCTCCGGAAGCTCCAAAGCAGCAAAGCTGTGCTGCATTCCCAGCAGCTCTTGCTGACTGAACATTTGATTCTGGAAGCAGTGGAGGGACTGCTCACCTTTCTCGTTTGTGGCCATGAATTGTCACTGGGGCAACAACAGATCTGCATACGGAAGCCAGTGGGCTACTGGCCCTACAGACTCTCCCAAAAGTTCGGAAATGTCTTAATTCCACCAATAGATGCAACTTCACGTTCACCATTGTGCATTTTCAGGATAGTGCTTTCAAGCTGGGCTGATGGTTGGGGTGGACAATGTAAATGTTTTACCTTGTCAAGATGTCATCTCTCAGGTTAAGTGCTACTGCTACAGGCCCAAACCATTGCTGTGGAATCCAAAATGTTAAGGTTAAGTGGAAAAGCATGTTCCCAATAAGCCACACTGACCCTAAAGTGCACAAGGTACTTGCAGTTCCTTGAAAGAAAGGCGCTAAATGAATAAACAAAACCTTTCTTGTTATACATTATTCAAAGGCAATTTGAATATACATCTTGTTATACATTATTCAAATGCAATTTTTCACAATAACAAATAAATACTCTAAAAGGCCCCAGTGCCAAAGGATATATCAACATTGGATGAAGTTCATTCACAATATTTTATTTAGAAACGATTTAAGAGTCAGAGTCTTCCTATTACTTTTATAAATGTAAATTTGCTGGGTTTTTTCTTTGTTGAATTACATTTCGATTCCCCTTTTCTCAAGATAATCTCATTGCAGTACTTCTGTTTTCATCAGGGGCGGCGTGAGGGCGTCAGGCAGAGAGTGCAGGGTCCTGGCTCTGGGAACAGGGGGCTGTGTGATGGTGAGCACAGTTGCTGCTTCTCAACTTTCTTGTTAATAAAATAAAATTGTTGGACAAGATTATCTCTAATACCTTTCCCAGAAATACATTTTCATGATCTCTTGTTTTAAGAAGAAGCAACACAATTTTTAGAGTTGCAAATGACTTGTTATTAGGGTGCCTTCAAACTCAAGAATAAGTAATAAACTGCAATTTCAATTCACCTTTAAGAGCTCAAAAATTATTTATATACATGTATTGTTTAAAATCTATACGATGTATATTATGGGATAATAGCTTTTTGAGGTATGCTAAACTAACATAATTATTCGAATTTTATAGATTCGTTCATCAGTTGGTTGGTCGACATTTTTTGAGTACTTACTCTGTGACAGGTATTATGTTAGGTCCTGAGTATGCCAAGTTACAAGATAGTGTCTGCTTTAAGGATTAGATGACTAAGATAAAATAATAGCAATAAAAATGCTGGAAGTCTAGGATAGAATTCTACACTGGGTCCAACGTGGACATAAAGGAGTGAAGTCAATTCTCCCTGGAGGGAGAGATTATGGAAGCTCTCCCAGAGGAAATGGGGCTTGACATGAGACTTGAAAATAGTGAGAAAGTGAGAAGGGTGAAGGTATTCCAGGCAAGGAGATTCACTTGAAGAATAATAAAGCATGAACTAGGCTGGCACCTTTGGGGGTGCAAGTACTTCACTAAGGCCAGGGCTTAGGTGTAATGGGAGTCAGGCAAGAGAAGATAAAGGAGGACTCGCCATCCAGTGCTAAAGAGCTAGGTTTCATTTAACTGCGACGGGGAGTCATTTAAGGATTTAAGCAGAGGAATAACTTGATTAGATGTGTATTATTGAAAGCTTTCTCTAACACTGTGTTTGAGATGAATCAGATCACGGCCAAGGGAGATGGTGTGTTAGTTTGTTATGGCTGCCACAACAAAGTACCACAAACGGGGTGGCTTAAACAGCAGAAATTGATTTTCTAACAGTTTTGGAGGCTAGAAGTCCGAGATTAAAGTCTCAGCAGGGTTTTTGGTTTGAAGGCCTCTATCCGTGTCTTGTACACAGCGGTCTTCTCTTTTTTCCTTCACGTGATCTTCCCCTTGCATCTGTCTGTGTTATAACCTCCTCTTTTTATATGACTCAGTCATATTGGACTAGAGCCCACTCATATGGCTTCATTTTACCTTAATTACCTCTTTAAAGGCCCTATCTCCAAATAGAGTCACATTCTGAGGTCCCGGGGCTTAGAACTTCAACAGAGGAACTTCAGGGCATACAATTTAGCCTGTAGCGGGGTAGGGGTTGCTGCGATGGTCCAGCTGAGAGACCATGAAGGACATGAACCAGGACAGAAGCAGTGGGGGACGCAGGGGTGGTGATGGGCACAGGACACATTATGGAAGACCCTCACCACCCAGGTCTGGGAGGGAAGAGCAAGAACAGGGGAGGAGGACTCCCAGGTTTCTAGTGGATGCAAAGGAGTCTAGGAAACTGAGTACTTCAGTTTGCCAAATTGGGTAGTGGAAGTGGGCAGGAAAAACTAGTCTGGGAAAGACTGTAAGCAGCCAGCCAACAGAATCTGTCATACTCTGTTATACTTTCTCACTAGGCTGCATGCTCCCTGTGAGCAGGGCTCATGTCCGTGCCTCCCTCTAACATATGCCATCACTATAGCAATACCTGGGGGTGGAGGAGTGGGAGACAGGGGACTTCTGAAATTCTTGCTGGCCCAGCATTCTTCCTTTATCTCTTCTTTTGGCTACAGAACTTTGATTTTTGTCGTGGGAGGACTATCGGTCAAGGAGTCCCATCCTCCACCAAGGTGTGGGAAATAACTTAGTCCCTTTACCTTCTCTCCTGGGAAGTTCAATCTTCATAGGATGAAAAGGTTGGAAGCATGGATGCCGGAATCCTCTCTCTTGCTCCTGCTCTGAGAGCCCTGGAGCTTCCCTGGTTCCCGTCTTGGAAGCCGGCTTTGTTTGGCTTTTCCTTCAATTCTGTTAGCTCCCTTCTACCCTGACCATAAATTCTTTTTTATTATTTTGTTCCTTTTTTTGACTGCATCCAAGAAGCCTAACTGATAAAAGTAGGCATTTAATTATTTGATGAATGGATATTGTTTTAACTAAAAGTAAACTATAAACTAGAAGATTCTGAAACCAAACGAAATAACAAACTAAGTAATAGTCTAACTTTTCATTTGGGGCCAAACTTCTTGATTTACAATAAGTTTTACTTTGGCAGCTACAAAATGTTCTTCTTTGTCAATCTCTTCATCTTAAATGTCAATGATTATGCTTTTTTCTATCTGATTTACTCTCCCACGGTGTTTCTATCCTAACTCCCACTGTTTGTCGAGCCCGCGCCCTGCTCATCCTCTCCCCTCATTCCCCTTGAAAGGCGTCAGTTAGCTCTAGACAAGCAGCCGTCAAAGGCCTCTCTTCCTCATGCGCCTGTGAGTTAGAATGACAGTCTCCGAGGGATGTTGGATCACTGCCTCCAGCTCTGAATGGTACATTTTCTTTTCCTTCAGGTTCATCTGCTGGATCTGCAGTTTGGAGGGCTTCTTTGAAAACCTTTTGCTCACAGTCAAGTTGTCACTCAGTGTTCTTAGAGCTTCTCATCCAGCCTGATAGAAGAGCAGAGTGGGGAGGGACTGTGGGAATATTCTGTTTCAACTCTCTTCCCTTTGTAGAAGAGGAGAGAGGCCCAGGGGTTGCTGTGACCATCCCAAGGTCACACATTCAGCTCTTAGCAGAGCCCACGTGAGCACCAGGTCTGGGCACTCCCAGGTGATTAATTCTTTCCACCAAACTAACTGTTTTCTTGGTTTTTATATTTTTCTATTCTCCTCTAGAATTCCACACTATTTAATATATTAAAATACTTCATTCTTGGGGGCTGGCCCTGTGGCGCAAAGGTAAAGAGCGCACATTCCACTTCGGCAGCCCGGGGTTCCGGGTTGGGATCCCAGGTGCGGACATGGCACCACTTGGCAAGCCATGCTGTGGTAGGCATCCCACATATAAAGTAGAGGGAGATGGGCACGGATGCTAGCTCAGGGCCAGTTTTCCTCGGCAAAAAGAGGATTGGCAGCAGTTAGCCCAGGGCTAATCTTCCTCAAAAAAAAAAAAATACTTCCTTCTAAATTCTCTACTTCCACTCCCTAATTATTTTTTATCCTCAGCTAAACAGTGTTGCAGGTAGAGTTCTCCCAGAAGCAGACCCAGATGAGAGTTCGTGTACAGAGCACTCATTAGCGAGTGCCCTTGGGACAAACACAGGTGGAAGCCAGGGGCGAAAACAGGAGTGGACAGAGAGAAAAGTCAAGTGGCAATGCAGCCCCCCAGAGATTGGTCAAGCCCATATAGAAGCTCTGGAGCTAGAGTGGCTCTTCAGAGTTGTCCCAAACCAGGCAGAGATGGCCGGCCCCAGTCGCTAGAGATGAGCCAACCCCAGAGGGCTTGATCTGGGGCAAGGCGGCTCTCCATAGCTGAGGCCACCCCTGAAAGGGCTGACAGCTGAAGGACGCCAATTGCCAGCACTCCCAGCAGCTAGGGCAGTGTGTCCTCCCTTGAGGGCATCATGTCCATCAGTTACCATTTCCCCTCTCAACAACCAACCTTCACCGTCCTAAATACTTGTCATGATTCCTGCCCCAGAGGAGCTTATAGTCTGCTGGGAGAGACATTAATAAATCATAATGATAATGTGAAGCATCAAATAATAATAGGAAGTTAGACACACAAAGAGGGGGTGACTGACTCAGGACAGAGGATCCAGGGAGACCGAGAGCAGAGGGAGAGCTGAGCAGCCCCTGCATTCCTTGGAGGAACCTGCTACTGTTTCCAGCATCAAGTCTTCATTTCCTTCCTTCCTTTCACTGCCTCTCTCCCACCCAATATCTTTCCTATGGATATATCCTCTTAATTTCATTTCTCACTCCTTTCATGCATTTTTCTTATTTCTTCTAACATCTAGGGAGTCATTTTTCTCCGTCTAAAAAGCTAGTCCCTCAGCCTGTTTTAAGTTAAGCTTTAAAAACTAATTGGGTGACATTTTTGCACATTCGCTGTGATTGCACACCTGGCAAACAGCATTTTCAAGGGATCTATAGACTTAATGGGTTCAGGTTTCAAATATGTACATAATTAAATTCCTGATCTTAATAAAAGACATTACAGACTGGATGCTAAGTAGAAATAAAACCCTGAACAGGGAGGGGAGTGGGGAATGGAGTTGGTTAACAAGTATTTACTCGTCAGGAGATTCCTAACAGGATATGTTGCCAGATCTGAAAGGTTATGATGCAAATTTTACAAAGGGAATATAGTCAGAAAATACAAAACTGGTACTTACAATTCTGTGACCTAAAAGCAAGAGAAAAGAAAAGAAAAAGAAAAACAACTTGCCACATTCAGATTTGAGATAGGAAGAAAGTAACACACTGAAGTGCATTTGAAAATAATTGGCAAGTTGTAAGCCTCCTCAAAGAGCCTGGCAGCTTTCCAGTTGCCGGTGGGGCTGGCCGCAAACACACAGCCACAGATCTTTGATAAGCCTGGCCTGCCAAGCCGCTGCCTCATTTCCCAGGGGAACTTCCCACACACGGTGAGGACTGAGGGAGGGCAAACCTCAAACCCGCAGAACACTGAGCTGGAATGCTTTCAAGCCAGGCACTTGGACTGCACACTGGCTGCAGCGGTTTGGCAAGTGACAAATGGAAAGCGCCCCGAAGCCTGTGCTGTCGGTGCCAAGAAAAGCCTGTGCAGTCAGGGACCTGGGTCCTGCGCCTAGAGGGCTTCAGTGGGGTGGGTGGGGGTAAGATTCAATAATTACACCGAATCAAAGACCTCTTTCTCCTTTGAAAGTGGAGTCAAGCCCAATATGCATTTGATGGCCTGTAAGAACGTGTAATACTATTCGCTATGATTTGGGGAAGCCGAGGTGAAATTGTATTCACGTTGTTCAGCCTCACCTGGAGAGCTGATAGATGCTCTGGGACCTAGAATCATTCTGTTAGATGCCAAGGCAGCTTCCGAGTGGTTTGACCTTTAAATTTGGAATCCCTTTGCTCCGAAGATGAATTACAGCCTAATACAGCTGAAAGGTGTGGCAGGCCTCTCTAAATCCGTGAATTATGTTTGCTCCTGAGAAGAGGAAGTGGACAATTATGCATGAGTTAAGACGTTGGCATCTGTCCCTTTCGCCTCTGAGCTCGGAGAGTCATACTGCAATCCCAAGGGCGATTTCGTGACATCAAAAATCAAAGCCAAACCTCAGCCACGAGTACCAGGTGCTGTTAGAATAACAAAGAACGAGGATGTGTGTGTCTGTGTCCATGTCTGGGTTACTAGGAATGTGAAGACAAAGCCAGGGAATCAAATACCCAGCCGGCACCAAGGCTGAAATGTTTGCATTTCACTACTTCAACTTAAAAAGTGGTCTAAAAAAAATTGTCTTTAAGTAAATTCTTCCTGAACGTGGCTTCCGTGCAGGTTGCATTTGATATATATGATTTTATTTTTAAATTTAACCACCATTTGGGGACATCTTTTATGCATCAGGCACAGTGCCAGGTGGTAGAGGGGGATAAAAAGTAAATAAATTGAAGTAGGGAAGAGCTTATATTGCGGGGAATCTTGGGAGATTGTGTCCAGAATGGTCGTAATTAAACTTTGAATGAAGATGCAATTATTTTCTTCAAGGAGGCACTTTCATAGAGCTCGTCACTTCTGCTGTTACGACATCCCTGAGAATGGCCACTTCCCCACTTTACTGAGGAGTAACTGCTTCTGCACGTGTGAAGTCGTGATGACAGGGACTAGTAGAGCCTTCTCGCTGGTTCGTCTTGCTGCTACGACTGATACACCCTCCCGAAGGAGCAATGCCTTATACTAGGGGGAGGCTGGTAACTGGAGACCTCATGGATAACAGGATTGAATGGGCCTTTTTATTTTTGCCATTATAAATGGAGCACATTCTTTTAAAAAGAAAAACACCTATTTTAATGTTTGCAAGAATTCTTAGACTAGGAATAACAACAGCTAATATTAAATATTTCACATGAGCCAACCACAGAGTTCAGTGTTTTACATAAATTTTTTATTTAATAGTCACAAGAATCCTAAGAGGTAGGTGCAATTATTATCCTCAGGTGAGGAAAAGCATGCTCAGAGAGGCTAAATAACCTGCCTAAGGGCACACAGTTAATAAAGGATGGAACACAGATACGGATCCAGGCACTTAGACATTGCAATTCTGCCTTTCCCTGTTGTCGACCATTCAGACTTCTTACCATTTTTTATTGGTGTCTAATAAATGGGAGGATTTTTTAGAGAATTACGAGGACTGCTTGGTTGAAAATAGTCTCCACTGGACACATTTATGGAGTACCAATTGCCAAGGCGGCCACAAACCTTCACCCCCAACCCCCACCTTCCAGGCAAAGGCAGTGTGTTCTCTTCTGGACCCCTCCCAATGTTCTCTCTTCTATTATCCTCTACTGTATCGATTTCCTTATTGGTCTTTCTCCTCTAGTAAGTGACAATGCTCAGCAGGGATTTTGAATTATTCATCTTTGGATCTCCAGCACCTGTCGTGGTGCCAGGCGTACTGTATGTGTTCAAGGAAATATTTGAATGAATGACTAAATGAATTAATCCAGAGGCTTAGATACACACACAAAAAAACCAAACCAAATCAGATGAATGGGATGGAACCGAAATTTATTGAGTACCTACTATAAGCAAAGTACTATGATTTGTTTCTTTTAACTCAATCCTCAGAACAAACTTGTGAGGCAATATTATAACATCTCCCATTTTATAGGCAAGGTAGTTAAAGCTTAGAGGGTTTAAGCACGTTGCTCTGGGTCACACAGCTGGTAAATATTAGCACCAGAAATTAACCCAGTTCTTCTGGTTTCAAAGCCCATGGTTTTTCCTGTTTGTCCTTCTATCTCCTTTAAAGACGATCTCTGTCTTTCCAAATGCTACCTCCAAGTTAAAAGAAATCTGTTCTTCCTCAGTTGCATCATAGCCATCATCTTCTCCCTGAAACTTTGGAAGGACTGTCTCATAACGTTAATCCTTTTAGAATCTAGCAGAGTCTCAGAAGTAGATGATGTTAAATTTCAATTAGTGACTGACTGACTGAATGAATGAATGAATAAAATCTTGAATGGATGGATGGATGGATTCATTAACACCTCTCTTATCCTTACTGATACAACAATGTTAGCGGAAAAACCAAGGATTAAACATCCAGCTGTAGAGCAGAATTTTGGTCTCTATTTCCACAAGCATGATATCTGCAAGATTTTCATTAGTATTTTTGAATTTCTGTATTTGATTTTACAGTAACATGGAAGTTAAAATTTATTTTTGCCTCTATACTCCTTAAAACATAGAGTTTATGAGAAATTTAAATTGCACATTTATCCACTTTAAAACAGTACATTTAAAATGTCATAATTTTAAATGAAATTGTAACTGAGTTTAATAATAAAAACCAAATTTTTCATATATTGTCCTAGAAAGTGCCATGTTAAATGAATTCTCAAAAGACAATAAGTTGCTATTTACTGCTCAAAAAACCTGGCAACTTCCACCCTGCTGTTCACTAAATTGTACTTTAGAATATACGAAACACTTTGAGAATTTTAATTTTGGCTTGTAAAGCAGTATTAAGACTTTCTCCTGAAATTTGTTCTGTAAATATTGTCAGGTCTTCTTCCGACCTTCACTAGGGAGAAGACAAAGACCACTCAGCGGGTGAAGACACAGAGCAGGGAATTATCATTGACAATAGAAAACAAGTAGATCATCCGGATAGCAAAGGACTGGGAGTAAGTGGCAACAAGTGATTCCTTGGGGCGTAAAGTACGCCAGACAACGGGTTTAACGGAAATAGTGAACTCTGTGGTCCTTGAGTATGGGATGATTGTCACATATGGGCACCATTGATACTCGACATGTGAGAGGGCCCAGTTTAGAGCCAAGAATGCCAGGCACTGACTGTATGATCTCACTTATATATGGAATCTAAAAAAAACACAAAACAACAACAGAAACCAACCTCATAGGCACTGAGAACAGTTTGAAGGTTGCCAGAAGTTTGGGGGTGGGGGTGAAAGGGTGAAGGTGGCCAAAACTTACCAACTTCCAGTTATAAAATGAATAAGTCATGGGGATGTGATGTACAGCATGGTGACTATAGTTCATATCACTGTACTGAAGGTTGGCAAGAGAGTAGATCTTAAAGGTTCTCATCAAAAGAAAAAATATTTTTAATTATATATGGTGATGGATGTTAACTAGACTTGTGGTGGTGATTTCACAATACATACAAATACTGAATCATGTTGTACACTTCAAACTAATATAATGTTATATGTCAGTTATACCTCAATTAAAAAAAAAAGGAACACCGGGCACTGGATGACTAGCATGGGCTCTTGCAGGAGCAGCTACCATCTGATGTGTATCTATGTCACAGTCACCCTCTCAAGTACTATGCTCTGTGAACTGAGGCTCACAGTGGTTAAGTAAATGACCAGTGTCTCACCAGGGAGTGTGGTGGACGTGAGATTCAAACCTCCAACTGCCATCTGCAAAGCAGCATTCTACCACTAAGTTGCATTCTACAAGGTCCCACTATCCCCAGTTCTGCGAAACCATGAAGTGTCTGCTTCGAAGACCCACTCTACTACTGAGACTTACGAGCACACTAGGTTTTCTTCTGGGTTGTCCAGGTAATTTACTGGGATAGGATGGAGGTAAAGCAAAAACCCTGGATGAAGACCTCTCCAAAAATCCACACTGCACATCTGTTCTACCTTTTTTATGCTCTTTCTGTAATACTTGATTACAGCAATTATGGAAGAAGAATTACGAAACCTGAAACATTTGGTGGATAATATATCTATCTCATATGACAACAGAACGTGTGAAAGACATGGCTCCTAATATTTTACAAAATTCTAGGAAAAATATTTACATTAATTGTAAAAGGACATACATACAAATGTTATTTGTCCTATAAATTACGCTAAATGTTTTCCTCATTCAACAATAGCTGTGAAGTAATACACGTCCACAATACTTTATCTGAAACATTATGGGTCACATGTATTTTGAGTTCAGAATTTTTTGAATTTTAGTGAAGTATACAGTGCTATATTACATGACACCCTCGAGTGATATACAAACCAGTACCTATAACCAAACATTAATATTTCTTCCGTGAAATTTAAATATTGATACTAAATGGGATAAATGAGTTCTTTGTAAAGCTTCATGTCATTTCAGGTGAGACTATGCCGCTAAATGAGTTTGTCACAAATTTATCAACAAACTTTTCAGAGAGTTTTTAATTTCAGAATTGTAGATGAGGGCTATCAGACTGGTATTTTCTTGAAAAAACCCTATTTCATATACATCAGTAAATGTTTGGCTTTGTCAAAAAATGTCCACATCTCAAACTGCATCCTTGAGCGAGTAAGCGTTCATTCACCCCTTCATCCATTGGTTTGTTCTTATTTTAACACGTGACAACTGACAGAATAAGCCAGTTAGATCTTCTGATGCCATATTTGTGACTGAGGGCTGGTAGTTATGAAGCTCGACAAGGGTTTCTTTCATAACTCTTTCTCTGTGTCTCTTCTCCATTCTGAGAGAGATCTCACCTTTACACTGCCACAGGGCTCGCTCAGCGCCCCAGCCTCGTTTTCATAGAGCCTCCTTAGGGACCTGCAAATGCATGTGGTCTGGTCTGAGCCTTTGCAATAACCTAGTTACTCCAAAAGCACCTTTTAAGGGCTTACAAGAAGAAGCAAGATGGGTAACTTCCTTCCATTGTAGAGATGAAAAAAGTAAGGTTAAAAAAACAAAATTGCCGCAGTTGGCAAATAGCACACCTAGAACTGAATGCTGTTTTTCCCGCTTTCTCACACAGCCCCTAAACAGCTAATTCATCTGATGATCCTCTTTGTGCTAAAAGGAAACTGCCTTAAGGTGCTGTTGCTCCAGAATCCTGAATTCAGGGCTTTCTGGGTGGGGAGGGTCTTTCAGCAGTCCTCAAATCATCTTGTATGGGTGTCCCCCGCCCACCAACATCCACGCTCCATCCTGCTCACCAGGGAAGCGCTGAGCCCAGCATGGAAGCAGAGTGCAGGGGTGCGGAGAAGGAAGGGAAGGGGGATGCATAAGAGGAAAAGGGGGTTTAAAACACGGTGAGGATTTTTCTAGCTTTTAATGCCCACTGAGAGAAGATTTTACAACATGTCAGCTAAACAAGGCAAAGGCAAGGTCTGAGAGGGGAAAAAATACAGAAAAATATCACAGAGAAAAGAGTTGTTCTTCCTGAGGGGTGGCCGCCCTAGCAGCTTTCTTCTGAGAAGCCACTCCTTCACAACCCAAATCGCAGAGCGGCCACAAAGCAGCTCCTGCAGTGGGGAGGAAGCCACCCGCGGAGTGACAGAACAGGGAGGTGAGGAGGAGTGTTGGTCAGAGCGGACTCTGGGAGGTGCTGGAAGGAAAGGCAATCTGTGTGAGGCCACTGTTGGCCATACGTTTGCTAACTGGTGACCTGATGCCTGCACAGTGCAGCCAAGATCAGCATGGGTAAGTCAGAGGACATGATCTTATGGACCAAGGGGGACCCTCACAGGTTGATCTCATGGCCCTGCAGGCAGTGGAACAAGGCTTCCCCAGAGCTGTGGGCTCACACCATACCCTGGGGAACTTGTGATAAGGACCGTTTCCACCTAGTTTTCAAAAGAATTTATATACAGTTCAAAGAGAGAAGAAAGTACTTATAATTACAAGTTTTCTAAAGAAAACTGAGAAAAAGGTCGAGGAAAAAAGGAGAAAAAGGAAGCTCTTCCCTTATTTCAACAGGGAGAATTAAGCCTCTTATTTTTAATTTTCGTTTGCCCTTCCACACCCACCCCTATGTATTCTGATTCTGCAGATCTTCTGATTCTGAGGCCTTGGTCTGCCTTTTTAAAGCCTTCCAGAAGATTTTGCTAGTCAGTTCAGAACAGAGTTTTTGAGAGTTGCAGCCAGCCGCAAGCATCACAATCATCTGAGGAGACTGATTAAAATGTATATTCCCAGGATTTGAGCAGAGAACCACAGAATTTTAATCTGGGGAGTGAAGTTGGCACTTGCATTTAGACAAGCCCTCTGGAGAATTCTGATATTCTCTAAAGATGGAGAATGGCTACCTTAGACTACATCATCGATTTTCACAAAGGGATACCTGTACGCCTGGGGAGACCTGATGATTTTCCATAAGCCCTGCAGACTTGAGTACTTTGAAGGAATCCTTTCCTAGATCCTCAAATTTTCATTTTTACTCTTCCAAAAACTGATCTGAGGATATTGCCTCTGGTCTTCTCTGCCACTTTCTCTTCCTCTCATCTGCTCATGGTCATCTTTCTCCCTCTTTAAACAAAAGGAAAGCATAAAAATGAGGGCTGTATTTCTGTGGTTGTCCAACATTGCCACCTTAATCCAATAAGCTTTCAACAAAAATATGTACCTATAGAAGAAGAAGAAAAGGAAGAAAAAAAGAAAAAGAAGAAAAGGAGTGGGAGGGGAAGTAGAGGAGAAGGAGAAAAAGAAAGACAAACCTCTTAACTACCATGAACCTTAAAATGACGTCTTCTTCCTCATCGGGGCAAGGGGAGATGGGGCTACAGTGGAGACAATTTGAAAAGAAATAACTCCTGAGGGAGAGTCCTGGAGCAGCTAAACAAAGAGAACTTGGCCAAGAAGTTCTGAAGGCATCTTTTTTTCATTATGACAACAAACACATTGGGCAAGGCTCCAACTATCATAGAATTCAGGAGTGAGATTATTTTTAAAAGAAAAGTGTTAATATGTTTGTTTGATTTGGGTGAAAAAATAAAGTTAGACATTTTCTGACCCCCAAAATCCCATGCTTTTATTTGGCTCACTGGTTTGACATGAGGACTGGCTTTGGCTATGTGAAGGAGAGAAAATTCCCCCCTTCCCCTCTTGGTTTTTATGGTGGGTCGAACAATTAAAATAACACGTCATGTTAACAGGAGAAAATCAAATTCAATATGTGCATACAGGGAATTCACTAAAGCATGAAAAATTTCAAGGACAGTCAAGGAAAACGAGGCATGTATGTCATTCAAGACTAAGGCGAAGAGTGCAGGGGTCTGGGACTACAAAAGGAAAGGAAGCAACTTACAGGAAGATAAAAAGAGTAAAAATTTGGTAAACAAATGTTTGTTGGGCCATCTAGATACAATGGGACACAGAAAAGACTTTGATCAAGCAGGCCTTGCTACGTTCCTCCCTGTCTACCACATCTAGTTTATATGGTTAGATAACTAACCATAGTTATCTATGGTGATAGCTCTTTCCTGGAACAGACCTTCTACCTTAAACTCTTTTAGGCAGCAGGGGGAAGATCAAAGTTTCTTCCTGAGTGTTTTGCTTCTTGAAAATAATCAGCCTAAAATAATCCTCCAGCCAAAGAGACACATTTTGGGGTGACAAATTTTGCTCTCCTACAGTTAACCTATGGATAACATTGTCCAAAAATTGAATGAGTTAAATGTGCAGGTCCAAGGCTTTGAAGAAAATATATAAATACATTAAAAGCCCATATACAACACAGTAGGAATCATATCTTTTCCAACTTATAAAATTTTGATAAAATTTTTCTTATGTCAACTCAAAAGTGTGCTGGAAGGTGTGTGGTTTTTTGGTTTTGTTTTATTTTAATGTTTAGGGAGTATGTGGATAAAAGTGCTTCAACAGCATAACCAGAAAATACTGGGAGGCATGAGACTTTAGACAAACTTAGCCGCCAATAGGGCAACACAGCCCACTATGAGCAGAGACCAAAAGGAGGGAACAGAGCAACTGATCCCAAAGCACCAGCAGCACCAGCAACTCTATATTTGTGGTAAGTATAACAAGCTCTTGAAGGGTCCTAATAAAACCCTGAGAAAATTAATGATAGAAAGCCCACATGATACTGACTAGAAACTCAGAAAAGAACAAAAGTGAATCAGTACAGAAACCAGAAAAGAAATGTACAAGAAAATTTTTCCATAGCTGGAAAATATTACCAATTCCTTAGTAATATAGAATATGTTGAAAAGCTAATATTGTTTATTAATTATATACATCAATTAGGATTTCTTTTGTCTGCAAGTAACAACTTTAGGCTCCCTTGATCAAACTGTATTGGGATTTATTAGGATCCTGAAGTATCTCTCAGGATCCAAGGGAAGAGATATCCCCAAACGGGAGAAGTAGGCATAAACCAGGTATTGGTGAGGAACCCAGGACATTCTCTTTGTCTCTCCCCTCTGCTTCTCTGTGAGCATTAAATTCTTTCTTCTCTATCACCATAGATGGGCTGTATTTCCCAAATATAGAAAATAGCAAAATGGTTCCACTAACTTCTGAATTTCACTTGTTACAGGTCTATTTGTCTGAAGAGAAACCTCATTGGCCCACCAAGGTCCTCTCCTGGACCAATGAAACATGGGCAAAGGAACTAGATCACATTTTAAACAATATCAGTGAAGTGTTCAATGTTTTCAGTCTCTGGGTTTTACATTCATAGCCTCATTTAATCTCATATTAATGATCTCCAACCAAAGGCCATTGAACAAATTTGTTTTTTTTACTCACTACAATGAAAGAGACCACATGCCATCAAGAACTGTGAGGTGTCTTAGTAAGAAGATGGTAGAAAGCACTTATGAGTATGTAAACGTGTACCTAGGGTGATGTGAGTATCATGGCAGAGTGAACTTGCCCATGACTCTCTCCCCTCCAACATACAACAAAAAGAGGCATCCATATTCCAACAGAAGACATCCTAAAAACACAAAAACCTTGGAGAGACATGCAGGCACACAATGGAGGGTGGAGAGCCTGGAGCCCCCTTCAGAGGAGCTGGAATAGGGTGAGAGATCTTTTCTCCCTCCCCTAAAGACTACAATTGTGACTCCAGGAGGATCCATGAGGGAAGGAGCGAGGGAGGGGTCTCTCTTTCACGGCATCACCAAGGATGCCCTAGGGCCCTTGCAGCCTAGAAGGAAGACCTGTAATGGGGCAAAAGCTTTCACAGGGGGTGACCTCATCAAGCCAAGACTCTAGGAGACCAGATAGTGAGAGCTGATCAAGAAATCCCGGAGTGCATGCAAGAGAAATTGGCTCTCCCCCCACCCACCTTGTGCCCCACCACTCCTGTCCCTGCAATCTCTGTTCATGGTGGAGGGCTCAGAATATATGGCTTTCAACCCCCACCCAGTGGCGATAGGCTGTAACTGCAACTGAATAATATCAGAATGAGAAAGACCCGACCTTTCAACATCCGACACTACATCAAATCTCCAGACCAGAGAGAAAATGACAAGCACTCAGAACTCAGTCCTGAGGACACAGAAATATATCAGCTAAATGACAATGAATTGAAAATAACTATCATCAAAAAACTCAATGTGGTAAAACAGAATGTAGAGAAACAATTCAACAAGTTCAGGAGCTACTTCACAAAAGAAATTGAAACTATAAAGAAGAATCAATCAGAAACATTAGCGATGAAAGACACAATGGAAGAGATAAAACAAAATATGGATTCCCTGAATGCTCATGTGGACATCATAGAGGATCGTATCAGCATAATAGAAGATAGACGTGTCGAAATGCTTCAGACAGAGGAGGAGAGAGAACTAAGACTAAAAAGAAATGAAGAAAATCTCCAAGAAATATCTGACTCAATGAGGAAATCCAACATAATAATTATAGGTATTCCAGGAGGTGAAGAGAAGGAGAATGGAGCAGAAAGTGTGTTCAAAGAAATAATAGCAGAGAATCTCCCAAATCTAGGGAAAGAGAGGGAAATGTGTGTGGAAGAAGCTTCCAGATCACCTAGATTTGTCAATGTAAAAAGACCTACTGCAAGGCATATAGTAATAAAACTGGCAAAAATGAATGACAAAGAAAGAATACTAAGGGTAGCAAGGCAGAAGAAAATAACCTACAAAGGAATCCCTATCAGACTTTCAGCGGGTTTCTCTGCAGAAACCTTACAAGCTAGGAGAGAATGGAATGATATATTCAAAACTTAAAAGACAAGAATCTTGAGCTAAGAATACTCTATCCAGCAAAAGTATCCTTTAGATATGAAGGAGAAATTAAATCTTTCCCAGACAAACAAAAGGTAAGGGACTTCATAGCCACGAGACCCTCCCTACAAGAAATCCTCAAGAAGGCCCTCGTACCTGGAAAAAGAAAAAAAAGGAGAAAGGGTCACAAAACACAGAGTAAGGAGATAAATAGGTAGACAAAATCAGAATAGGACAGCAAATATTCAACTATAGCATTAAGCTAAAGGGAAGGAAAACATCAAAAACAAAGACAATCTTGTTACTTTAATCACAAACTCACAACACAAGTTGGAATAAGATATGAGAAAAACAACTTAGGAGGAGAAGAGGAAAGGGATTCAATTGGTTTATACTAAGGAAATAAGAGGCCATCAGAAAATAGACTATCTTATACATGAGATTCTGAATACAAACCTCAGGGTAACCACTAAATAAAAAAGCAGAACAGAGACACAAAATCTAAATAAGGAAAAAAAACAAAGAAAAGCATCATAAAATACTACATAACTCAATGGGTAGACCAAAACACACAGGACAAGAAACAAAGGAAATGCAGGAAAACCAGAAAACAAGTCATATAATGACAGCATTAAGCCCTCATACATCAATAACCACCTAAACATAACTATATTGAATTCTCCAATCAAAAGACACTGAGTTGCAAGATGGATTAGAGAACAAGACCCAACAATTTGCTGCCTCCAGGAAACAAATCTCAGCTCCAATGACAAACACAGGCTCCGAATGAAGAGGTGGAAGATGATACTCCAAGCTAATGGCAAACAAAAAAAAGCAGGTGTCATAATACTTATATCAGATAAAGTAGATGTCAAGATAAGAGAGACAAAGAGGGGCAGTATATAATGATCAAAGGGACACTCCATCAAGAAGAAATAATGCTTATAAATATCTATGCACCCAACACAAGAGCACCAAAGTTCATAAAGCAACTATTAATAAACCTAAAAGAAGATATTAAAAATAACACAATAATAGTAGGGGACCTCAACACCCTACTCACATCAATGGATAGATTATCCAGACAGAAAATCAGCAAGGAAACAGTGAAATTAAATGAAAAGCTAAACCAGTTGGACTTAATAGACATACATGGAACATTCCATCCAAAAACAGCAGGATACACATTCTTCTCGAGTGCACATGGAACATTCTCAAGGATATACCATATGTTGGGAAACAAGACAAGCCTCAACAAATTTAAGAAAATTGAAATAATAACAAGCATGTTTTCCAATCATAATGCCATCAAGCTAGAAATTAATTACAAGAAAAAAGTTGAGAATGGAACAAAGATGTGGAGACTAAACAACACGCTACCGAACAAGCAATGGATCATTGAAGAAATTAAAAGAAAAATAAAAAAATATCTGGAGACAAACGAAAATGATAACAGACCATACCACCTCATATGGGATGCAGCAAAAGCCATATTAAGAGGGAAATTCATCGCGATACCGGCACACCTTAACAAACAAGAAAAATCCCAAATAACCAATCTCAAATTACACCTAACTGAATTAGAAAAAGAAGAACAAACAAAGCCAAAAATCAGCAGAAGGAGAGAATAATAAAAATCAGAGCAGAAATAAATGCTATTGAAACAAAATGGGCAGTAGACAGGATCAATGAAACAAAGAGCTGGTTCTTTGAGAAGATAAATAAAATTGAGAAACCCCTAGGCAGACTTACAAAGAACAAATGATAGAAAGCTCAGATCAACAAAATCAGAAATGAAAGAGGAGAAATAACAACAGATTCCACAGAAATACAATGGATTACAAGAGAATACTACAGAAAACTATATGCTAACAAAAGGGATAACCCAGAGGAAATGGGTAAATTCTTCGACTCTTACAACCTCCCAAAGCTGAGTCAGGAAGAAACAGACGATCTGAGTAGACCAATCACAAGGAAAAGAAATTGAAACAGTAATCAAAAGCATCACAAAGAATAAAACCCCAGGACCAGACAGCTTTCCTGGGGAATTTTACCAAACTTTCAGAGAGGATTTAATACCTATCATTCTCAACCTATTCCAAAAATTTAGGGATGATGGCATACTTCCTAACACATTCTATGAGGCCAACATCACTCTGATACCAAAGCCTGACAAGGACAACACAAAAAAGGAAAACTACAGGAAAATATCACTGCTGAACAAAAATGCAAAAATCTTCAACAAAATTTTGGCAACCTGAATTCAGCAATACATCAAAAGGATCATACATCATGATCAAGTGGGATTCATACCATGGACTCAGGGATGGTTCAACATCTGCAAATCAATCAATGTGATGCATCACATCAGCAAATGGAGGAATAAAAACCACATGATCATCTCAATAGATGCAGAGAAAGCATTTGACAAGATCCAACAGCCATTTATGATTAAAAAAAAAAACTCTTAGCAAAATGGGGATAGAAGGAAATTACCTCAACATAATAAAGGCCGTATATGACAAACCCACAGCCAACATCATACTCAATGGGGAAAAACTGAAAGCCATCCCTGTAAGAACAGGAACAAGTCAAGGATGCCCACTATCACCACTCTTATTCAACATAGTACTGGAGGTGTTGGCCAGAGCAACTAGGCAAGAGAAAGGAATAAAAGGAATCCAAATAGGGAGTGAAGAAGTGAAACTCTCCCTGTTTGCAGACGACATGATCTTATATATAGAAAACTCAAAAAAATCCATCAGAAAACTAATAGAAATAATTAACAACTACAGTAAAGTTGCAGGGTACAGAATCAACCTAAAAAAATCAGTTGCTTTTCTATACTCCACAACGAACTTACAGAAAGCGATCTCAAGAATACAATTCCATTTGCGATCGCAACTAAAATAATAAAATACCTAGGAATGAATTTAACCAAGGAGGTGAAGGACTTATACAATGAAAACTATAAGACATTACTGAAAGAAATTGATAATGACATAAAGAAATGGAAAGAAGTTCCTTACTCATGGATTGGAAGAATAAACATAGTTAAAATGTCCATACTACCCAAAGCAATCTACAGATTCAATGCAATCCCAACCAGAATCCCGATGACATTCTTCACAGAAATAGAGCAAAGAATCCTAAAATTCATATGGGACAGCCAAAGACCCCAAATTGCTAATGCAATCCTGAGAAAAAAGAGCAAAGCTGGAGGCATCACAATTCCCTGACTTCAAAATGTACTACAAAGCCATAGTGATCAAAACGGAATGGTACTGGTACAAAAACAGACACACAGATCAATGGAACAGAACTAAAAGCCCATAAGTAAAACCACACATCTATGGACAGCTAATCTTCAACAAAGGTGCCAAGAACATACACTGGAGAAAAGATAGTCTCTTCAATAAGTGATGTTGGGAAAACTGGACAGACACATGCAAAAGAGTAAAGATAGACCACTATCTCATGCCATACACAAAAATAAACTAAAAATGGATCAAAGACGTGAAGATACGTCCTGAAACTATAAAACTCGTGGAAGATAATATCGGTAGTACACTCTTTGACATCGAACTAAAAAGGATATTTTCAAATACCATGTCTTCTCAGACAGGGGAAACAAAAGAAAAAATGAACAAGTGGGAGTGCATCAGACTAAAGAGCTTCTGCAAGGCAAAGAAACTAGGATCAAAACAAAGAGACAACCCACCAACTGGGAGAAAATATTTGCAAATCATATATCTGATAAGGGGTTAATTTCCATAATATATAAGGAACTCACACAACTGAACAATAAAAAAACAAACAACCCGATCAAAAAATGGGCAGAGGTTATGAACGGACATTTTTCCAAAGAAGATATACAGATGGCCAATAGGCACATGAAAAGATGTTCAACATCACTAATCATCAGGGAAATGTAAATCAAAACTACACGAAGATACTACCTTATGCTTGTTAAAATGGCTATAATCATTAAGACTAAAAATAAATGTTGGAGAGGGTGTGGAGAGAAGAGAACCCTCATACACTGCTGGTGGGAATGCAAACTGGTACAGCCACTATGGAAAACAGTATGGAGACTCCTCAAAAAATTAAAAATAGAACTACCATATGATCCAGCTATCCCACTACTGGGTATCCACGCAAACAATTTGAAATCAACAATCCAAAGTAGCATATGCACCCCTATGTTCATTGCAGCACTGTTCACAATAGCCAAGACACGGAAACAATCCAAGTGCCCATTGACAGATGATTGGATAAAGAAGATGTGGCATATATATACAATGGAATACTACTCAGCCATAAAAACAGACAAATTCATCCCATTTGCAATAACATGGAAGGACCTCGAGGGAATTATGCTAAGAGAAATAAGCCAGTCTAAGAAAGACAAACACCAGATGATTTCACTCATATGTGGAATAAAAACAAATACATGGACAAAGAAAACAGTTCAGTGTTTACCAAGGGAAGGGGGACAGGGGGTGGGCACAGGGGGTTAAGGGGAGCACTTTCTGTGGTGACAGTCAAGAAATAGTGTACAACTGAAATCTCACATTGTTGTAAACTATTATGAACTCAATAAAAAAAACGTACCTGGGATTTTGGTTTTATTCAAGTTTGGTGAGGACAACAATTGCCATTGAAAAGATAGTTTATTATACACAGCTCCCAAGAGGAGAGGGACGCACCACAGGAGAGAACCCTGAGGTTGGTAGCAGGCAGAGAGAGCGAGGGGCACTGGGAAAAAGTCTTCACTGTAGTTTTCCCAGGAAGAAATGGGCTGATCAGGTTTAGGAGAGTTTGAATAATTTCAATGGGCGCTGGGGTATAGAGACTGCCCCTAGTTGTCTGATGCCTGTTTCTGGGAGGTTAGGATGGGAGGGTTGGTGTCTCACAAGTGTACATGAGCTTTGGATTTGTTAGTTTGCATATGAAAGGTGGCCTGAAGGCAGCAATGCTCCAGATGTCAAAACATCCAGCACAGAAACTAGAAAATGCAGTTAATACAGTAGGATTTGGTCCTGTGTTAGGGGACTTTGGGAATGGTACAAGAAAAGTGGGCTTTGCTCAGCATTGGATATTGTCAAGAAGCAGGACAATTCTAGGATTGGATATCTCTATAATTGTTATCTAGATGGTGGGATGAACAAGGCAGAGCTAAAGCTAAAATTGATAGAGAAGCAGCAGTCGTTCAAAGTAGCCAGAAAAGGAAGATGTTTGGTCATTTGTGGTTTGGACAATATTCTTGTTTTTGTTTTGTTTTGTTTTGTTCTTATTTCTGTTTTTGTTTTTTGGTGTTCAGACGTGATTACAGAGTGCTTTTGTTTTTTCTCGCTTCATCACGGTCACAGGGAGAACTTGTCTGATGTTGGTGTTCTGTGAAATGGTTTACGGGCAACAAGAGAGTTGAGTGCCAGGCAAGCTTCTGGATGTCAGAGGCTGCTTCTCTCTGTCTCACAGTAACCCTACAAGGTAAGTATTACTATTATCCCCGGTTCCCAAATAGGAAATAGAGACTTAGAAAGGTTAAGCTACTTGTCTAAGGTCACAAAGCCAAGAAGCAGTAGAGTCTTTGTTCCCAGGCTCTTCATGATTCTACTTCCGCCCTGCTGTAAATACTATGCCAACATAGGGGGTCTCTCTGAAACTATATACCGAAAACAGGGGGAGAAGCAATGCTGAGAGAAGGCGGCTAGGTAAACAACCTGAAAGATGTCCTATGAATGTGTTTAAGCAAATTTGTAAGTAATTCCATTGGTGCCTTGTTTGTAGTGTTACTCTGATAATATTAGAAGCTTTCTTTTACTGGTGTGTAAAATCTAAGTAAAGAATGAGATTCAGGGGCTAAAGTGGACACATCTGAACCCAGGAAATCTCAACTGAGCAACTGGACATGACCTTGATACCTAAACAGGAACTATTCACCACGAGGAATCCAAGAATTAAGTTCTAAGAAGTGGTATAAATGACACTTGGAAGGAACAATTCCGGGTGGAATAAGCTGGTTTCATATAAGCAGCTTATTTACAGCATATGGCACAATTTTCTTATACTAAATTGATCAAGCTAATTCATGGGAGAAATTATTTTAGGAGATGACTAAACTGTAATCTGGCCAGCCCACAATCTGTTTCTACCCGTGTTGTCCATGAACAAGAAAAGAGCAAATGGCCTCAGTTCCCTTCTTACTCAGAGGACAAAGAAATGAGTTCCCAAAGCTTTTTAAGGGGTATAAAGAAGAATTTAGATGGAAACAACTGTATATAAAGGGTACTGCTTTGCCAACACCATGAAGACATGGAAAAGTTACTACGTTTCATCTCAAAATGGAGTGTTTCATATAAAATGATTAAAAGAGTCTTCAACTTTGTGATTATCACATGTATCTGGATTCCCCTCTTGAGTTTATAAGTTTTAGTATGTTACAAATCCAAAGCAAAAGGTTAAGACAAAATGTACGAGATATTTATTCAGTGCACATAAACCTGAGTACAAAGAACAGAAGAGTTACAATAGTATGTAAATACTTCTATGTGAGTGTATTTATTTTAGCATGTTTATGTCATAAGATCTAACGTGAAATCAGTGAGGGAGAAATTACTTCACATTTGAAAATCTGCCATGTAAAATTTAGAAGAATTCAGAGTACTTTAAAAATGCCAAAGCTCTTCATCTATGAGCTGTGTTTTCCCAAGAGATCGAAAAGATTTGTGAAATTAAAACAAGTACCTATTAAGTAGCAAATTAGGCCTCATGTACTAGAGTTACTTCTGTCAGTACTTGAAAACTATATAGTAAATACAAAGAAACAAATGGAAAGAGTTCAAATGGACAAATGTTTCCTATCAAAAACTCTAGTCCTTTTCAAGAAATGCCTGGGGCTTCTGAAAGATGAAAGTTTAACACAGAAAATTTAGGCACACACACACACATATATACACAAAACCCCAGGCCACAAGGAGAGTTAGTTTAAAAGTCTAAATAGTTGTAACACAACAAAAATAACCATAATTATAACATTCTATCTGCCCTCTGAGAATCAAGAGCTTTACAAATAACAGCAACAATTTAAAGACTCCATCTCTCTAAAATGATCATAAAGAATTACTAATATTTTTACGCTAAATGTTTCCTAACCAAGACAGAACTGTCAACATATTGTCACCACACCCCAGGGAAGGGTGAAACGTTACATCATGACTTTTTCATTGAATGCAGCAGTCAATATCCAATACTATTTCAACAAGTTAAGAGCAAGAAAACATCCACCCTGGGTTCACAATTGTTTCTTATGTTTGTTCATTTTTTGGCCTTAAAACAACCATAATGATTTATTTAGCTCACAAATCTATAATTTGGGCAAGGCTCAGTGGATAAGACTCATTCCTGCTCCATGCAGCATAAGCTGGGCAGCTCGACTGGAGACTGGAGGATCCACTTCCAGGACGGCTCAATCCCATGACTGACACATCGAGGCTGGCTGTTAGCTGGAACCCCTGCTGTGGCTGTGGCTGAAACACATGTGACCTCTTCATGTGGGCTGGGTTTCTTCAGAGTATGGTGGCTGGTTTCTAAGAGCGAGTGTCAAGAGGACGCAATTGATTTTTAAAAAGCAGCTTTATTGAGGTATAATTAGCATATGAGAAAGTGCATACACTTAAATGTACCATGTGATACATTTTGGCATATATATGCTTGTGCAGCCATCACCACGATCAACATAATGAACATATTCATTGCCTCGGAAAGTTTCCTTATGTCCTTTGTTAAATTTCTCCCTCCCACCACTCCCCAGCACTCCCCATCTTCGGGGAACCATTCATTGGTCTGGTTTCTGTTGCTATGGATTACTTTGCATTTTCTATAGTCTTTTACAAATGTAATCACATAGTATGTTTGCTCTTTCATGTTGTCTCTCTCCTCGCAGGAAAACGGTCTAGGCTTTTTCACTCAGCAAAGACACTTTGAGCTTCATCCATGTTGTTGCAAGTATCAATAGTTCATTCCTTTTTGGTGCTGAGTAGTATTTCATTTATGGATATACTAAAATTTGTTTATGCATTCACACGTTAATGGACATTTAGGGAGTTTCCAGTTTGGGGCTATTACAAATAAAGATAATACGAACATTCATGTACAAGTCTAAGTATGAACATATGCCTTCACTTATCATGAATAACATACAAGAGGTATATGTTTAACTTTTTAAGACTCTGCCAAACTCTTTTCCAAACAGTTTCTACTATTTTACCTTCTCACCAGCAGTGTATGAGAGTCCCAGTTCCTCCACATCTTTGCCAACCCGTGGGATGGTGGGATTTTTCAATTTTGGTCATATTAATAGGTGCATAGCGGTTCCCTCATTATGGTTTTCATTTGCATTTCCTTGATGACTAATGGTGTTGAGCATCTTTTCATGTGCTTGTTTGCCTTCTGTATCTATTCTTTGTCAACTGTTTGAATCTTATGCCCATTTTTTTATTGGCTTGTTTTCTTATCGAGTTTTGAGAATTCTTTATATATTCTGTATACAAGTCTTTTATCAGATATGTGATTTGCAAATATTTTTTTCCAAGTCTGTTTCTTGCCTTTTCATTCTCTTAACAATGTCTTTGAAGGGCAGAAATTCTTAATTATTACTTATTAATTTGTTCCTATAAAAGAACAGATTGTGCTTTTGTTGTTACAGCAAAGAACTCTGTCTAAACCCAAGGTCATAAAGATTTTCTATATTTTCTCCTAAATGTTTCATAGTTTTAGATATTACACCTAGTTCTAGGAGCCATTTCTCTGGTATTCTGCCTGCACAATCTACCTACCTTGTCTTCCCTGAACTCTGTCCTCCATCTCTCAACTCACGGAGACTGACAGGCACTGTCTGGGTTCTCCCTCATGTCCAATGTCTTGAGTGTCAGTGTCTCATACATTTCATCCAGTTCTTTAAGTTTTTCAGGTGGGAAGGTAATTCCATCCCCTGTTGCTCTATCTTGACCATAAGAAGTCCTGGAACCCCTGAACTTTGACAAAATTGCCTTTAGTGACAAAAGGGCAAGAGCTTGCTACCTGCAGTTAGACTACGTCATCACATTCCTCCAAACTTTGTTCTTTTCCTATAAACCCCAAAGCATTTAACAGCCTGTGGATAATCATGGATATTTCTGTACTCCTCAAACTAGCTAACACTAAAACAGGTATCAGAAAGAAAGCTCTGCCGGCCCTTTCATAAGGGTATTTTTCCTTACTACAGCTGTTCTAAATTTATTATTTTTAAAAAACTATCTAGACCCTGCAAAATGAGCAGCTAGTCTCTCAAAGCCTTTTATAAAAGACTCATTGAGGGTAGCCCAGCAGTGTCTGAACTGAATCATTATATAACTTCAGTTAAGGCCACCCCAATGTGAAACTAAATGTGATGCCATCATAATTCTCTCAAGTTATAATGCTCACTCCCCTGGATTATATAACATGCATCTGACAACACCAGCAAGCAACGTCTTGAGATTTCAATCTACACTGTCAGTCTAATTATGGACATAAAATAGACTGTGTTATCTGAAAGGAAGGCAGATCGAAAAATTAGCAAGGAAAAGAGAAAGGAATTACCATAGTGCCAGAAAAATCCATGCTACTGCCCAGAGACAATCCTCAGATCACTTAAGAGAAATCTCTTAACATAACCGGTTCTAATAACAGGATCTCTGCCTCCTGGGTAGCATGGGAGCCCTCCCTCATGCAGATAGCTTCCTTTCCCAGGGAATGGAGTTGAAAGAGCTTCATTTTCAGGTGTACTCTAAGGACTCTTTCCTTATTTGATATCCTTATTTTCACTTTCCATTTCCCCTTTGACTGCTGTGTTCCTGACACCCACTGACTTTGTCAAAGGAGGCAGTTTCATCCTTTTGTGAGCAGAATCTCTAATGTTTATAACAAGCACTTCTTTAAGTCCCATATTCTCCAAGTAACTACCCAGCTTTTCTCGGTATTTCTCTAGTCCAGGAGGATCCCATGTCTTTCGTGGAAAGCACTTAGCTACTGGTGTGTTTCTTGCCTGTGTTCTCAAACGAGTGAAAATAAATGAGAGGAAAATAAATATTTGCCAATGTCTCTATCAACCTTGTCATTCATCAAATTTGGAAACACTCATGCATTAGTTAGCTTTTCTTCCAGAATGTGGGCCCAAATATCCCTTTGAGAGGTCCGTTGTATGGAAGGAATTGATTGTGAGCCCATTTTAAGTAACGTGGCAGGCCCTCCCCCAACCCTGGTTGACAAATCTGGCAAAGGAAGGGGAAGTTAGAGCATTGAGCTCTTGTGCATGACCAATGAACCCGCATCCTGAGCCCAGGATTTCTCCTAGTGGTGGATCCGCAGGTGCCCTGGGGCCTCCTGCCCCGCTGTTGTGTTTCTCTGAGCTGGCGCTGCTCTGCCACCCACTTGTCTGCCAGGCATACACTGGCACTGAGTGACACAGAGTCCTGCGTCTACCTCGACCTCAGAGGAAGATCTGCCCCAGCCATTTGTGGAATCTATTCCGCTGGCTGAGTATCTACTTCTCTTGACTGAACTTTCTCTCTCCTATTGTAATGTAAACTATTTGACACCAAACTCAAGATTTTCCTATAGCTAAAAAAACTGAGCTAACCCTGTTCTCTTCCCCATTTCTACAAAACTATATTTGACATCTGTGGCCTTATCTTTTCCTTTATCAAACATGTTATGTTGTCTTATTGAATATTTTTATCTACAGCATTTCACCTCAAGAAGTGTTACTGGAATGGGAGATAGTGAAGAATGATACCATCCTGGCACACTCTTTACTTTTGAAAGACAGCACAAATTATCTATCCACCCCAAAAGGAGCAAGAGATAGAGCCTAGCAAAAGTTCTCCAAGCCATGCACTGACACCCTAACTCGCTCACACACGGGGCGAGATCTTGTTTTCCTGCATGTGCCAGTCAGGGGTCAGGGCTGGCAAGACTGATGGCCGCTCTGGCCTAATCCCAGTGGGAGCACAATTCTTAGCACCATCAGTCATATTTTCCTTCTTTGTTCCTTCCATGTTTACGCCTTGCAGGCAGTGGAGTTGGCTATGATGTGTTAGTTAAGAAAGAAAGGCCCACGAGAACTGTAACTGTATAGAAATAGGAGAGAATCGCATGGGGCTAGGGGCAGTGCCGGCACCTAGAGAAACCACAGCAAATAGCGCCGATTATCATGTTTACATACCCTATCTGCACATCCAGGCCTGCAGCTGCCCTTAATAACAGAAAGTCACAGTGGAGCTTAGCTTTTGATGTATTTAGCCAAGCCAAGTATATCTTGCTCTGTCAGAAATGTACTCCTACCCTTCATTGCCCCAGCAGCCACCAGCAATCAGTGGGCATATAGGCTGGCCTCACTTGCTGTCCAATTTCAACTTTTCTTGTTATCTTCACGTCAAATCATATATACCACATATTACCATACAGAGCTGTTCTTAGGGATTGTTGAGTTATAATGATGACCACAAGCCAACACTAGTGCCATCGACTGAGAGTCTATTCCAAGCTTAACACCGTACCATCTATTACTGTCCCCAACTATCGAATAAGAAAGTGCAGAGGACCAGTACTTTAAGCTACCCTCAGACCTCCATTTAAGTACTTCTGCCTCCTCCCTTATTGACTTAACAGTCAAACTCATCAAAACAATGGCCTGCTGGTTCTCAACCTTGGAATACAAATTAGAATTACTTCCAGATCTCTTAAAAAATACCAATGCCCAGGCCACTCCACTCCTAGTTGATTATGATGCACAGCAATGCTAAAAACAAAACAAAAAAACCCAACACTGCTAGCCATGTCTTCCTCACCCTTTCACTTATTAACATATCGTAGAAACCATCAACCATGGGCTCATAAAGAAAGCAAGCTGAGAGTTGACAGCCCTGAGAGAACACCTAAGGCCCTCTGCTGCAAAGCAAAGTACTAAATTTTGTCAATTATTTCAGCCAGAGGATTCTCTTATTCTGGTTTTTCCCTCCCTTTCTTCCTCCCTCCCTCTGTCTCATTCTTTCTTTTTAACTGTTCACCTCTGACTTCATAGGATTGAGACTATGGGAAGACTATCTTTGTGCTACTAAATGAAGAGTTTGTAGTTCATGCATATTCGTTCTCTGTAAGGGACATTCTGGTTGCTTCTCCAACACCTCCTCCCTCTCCTTTTGGCAAGCATCTTGACTTTCAGATGTACATCCTCTGCCTTGAAACAAATATGCTTCCAGGGAAGCATATCCCTCCTACTTGTAAGGTTGGGGTACTTGGATCAGGCCTAAACTAACCCACAGATCTTTGCTGAAGTTACTGGTTCACAGGTTGAAAAGTAGCACAATGCAAGTAAATGTGGCCTAAGGAGAAAAGCTTCCTTTCTCTTCTGAGTGCACTTCTGGAAGCAACTCCAACACCATCTCCTGCTCAGGGGTTGTAGCCATCTTGTCACCACATGGGGCAGCCTGCTGTAGAATGAAGCTGATGCCAGAGAAAGCAGAAATGAGAGATGCAAAGAGCCAGGGTCCTTCAAGACCCTGAAAGGATTTGATCCTGAAAGTTTCAGATCTGAGTCACCAAATTAAACCAACCGAAACTACTGCACTTCTGGAAGTGAACCAAGCCAATAAATTCCCTTTAGTGTGTAAGCCAGTTTGAGTTGGTTTTTCTATTATTTGCAACCAGATGCATCTTGAAAGAAACACCACATATTTTATAAGGAAGGGAAGGCCTGTTTTCAATCAAATCACATTTGAAAAAGCTAGTAGAGTGCTCAAAACAACATATTCAAGTTTTAAATACTGTTTCTTGTCATATTTAACAGCTATTACCATACTAAGAACTGCTATTTGGCTTCAGGTTGTTTTTGCAAGAAATGTGGCAAGCTGTGTAAGTCAGTTAATTCTGAAATTATAGCGAGAGGCTTCAGTATTCTGTAATAGCTGTTCTATTCTATAATATGGGATTAATACCAGATGAACAAGAAAGACAACATTCAGCAAAGAAAACATACGGTAAAACAATGTATATAATAGCACATTGGTTTTATTGATGGCAGAAGAAAAAATTCTTTCACTTGTAAAAGGTTATTTGCTTTATTTAACTTAGTATTTTTTCCCATTCTTTGTGTGGGTTGAATTTTTTCCCCCTAAAATCAGCATTTTTGTTCTCCAAATAATAATATCCACCATGGCTGCATCTTATTCCAAAGGGAAAGCAGGTCGTCTATCAACAGGTTTTGGACAGGATGTTTAAGTCAACGGCTCCTTTCTTCACAAAGACTCTATTTAAAAAGAGAAGAAGAAAGTGAAACTGGACCTTCAGATTAACTTTTCCTTACTCAGAATACACTTCTGCTGAAACTTCTCTGTAAATGTGAAGGGCTTGCATAGATATCAATAGATCTCAAGTAGAATAAATTGGACACTGTTGTCTAATAAACATAGTATCTACAAACCAATATGTAAACAAAAAAGCAAAATCTTTTAAAATAACTTTTTCTTCTGGAAATTCTTAAAGAGCATCTCCGTCACTGCTAGCCCCTTTATTGCTAGCATGTTGATTTCAGGAATTTGGATTAACTGAATAGGGCTTTTTTTTTGGTGAGGAAATTGGCACTGAGTTAACATCTGTGCCAATCTTCTCCTATTTTATGTGGGATGCCGCCACAGCATGGCTTGACAAGCGGTGCTGGTCCGCGCCCGGGATCTGAACCTGTGAATCCCAGGCTGCTGAAGTGTAGTGCACAAACTTAACCACTATGTCACCAGGCCGGCCCCTGAATGGTTTTTAACAGATGACCTAAAAAAGATGTAGTCTGCCAGTGAACTGCTTCTAGCCCCCTCTTACCCACCTCCATTTCCCCTTTGAATACCTCTGAATTGGTTTAGTCTACACAGGTAATTTATTTTAGTCTGTCACCTCCTCCTGCCTGCTCTGTACCTTTGTTAGGTACCACTCAGGCTGAAACATTTTGGGTGGTGACAACAGAAAGAGCTGAGAGAAGCCCTGTTTGCTCCAGTCCTATTTCAGCTCCATCATGAAAGAATGCTTGGGCAGAGACCAGGAGAGTTTCCATGGCTGCGTCTGAAGTAAAGAGTCTCCTACTTAGAAAATAAAGAGCTTCGGGCACTATTATTCTCACATGATGCCTATTCTGCTGGCATCATGGGGTTCTGTAACAGCTATCTTTCTAGTGATCATTTTCCTGACCTTGGTTTGAAAAATTTTGCAAAAGGATGCCAGATCAGATTGTCAAAAAAGTTTGTATTTAAAAATATATTTTTAAAAAAAATTTTTTTTCTTTTTTTTGAGGAAGATTAGCCCTGAGCTAACATCTACTGCCAATCCTCCTGTTTTTGCTGAGGAAGACTGGCCCTGAGCTAACATCTATGCCCATCATCCTCTACTTTATATGTGGGACGCCTGCCACAGCATAGCTTGACAAGCGGTGCATATGTCCGCACCGGGGATCCGAACCAGCAAAGCCCAGGCTGCCAAAGCGGAATGTGCAAACTTAACCACTGTGCCACAGGGCCAGCCCCTAAAAATACATTTTTTACCAGCTAAAAATGGAGTTAAAACCTGGACCTTAGAAAATAAACAAAGTCATGGTATTTATGTAGTAGTCTATGCTTAGCTATTGGTCTCAAGGTTTCTGGTTAATATGTGAAACTGTGCAGACCATCCTTTCATGAAACAAATAAGAAATCAGAAATGAAATTCAAAGTGGGTCAACATTTACGAAACTGCTTTACATGCTGAGCCTAAATCTCCACACATTAGGGAGCGTCACGCTGCTGAGTCTTACAAACTCTTCCCACACAGGCTGCCATTTCTGTCTCTTCACAGGACAGGATAGCTCTCGCCACTCTTCAACCGGACCACTGTGATCGATTCTGAGATTCCTTCTCTCCTGGTGCTGTAACCCACCCTACAACTAACAGCAATCTTTCTTAAGCCTAATTTTGATTATATCACTCTTATTCAGAGTTCATGATAGTACCAAACACATCAAAGGCAAATTCCTAACGTATTTAAAGCCATACTCTTCTGTCACCACCAATACATATTTTTAACATCCATTGTTTTGGTTCACACTCAGTTGTAGCCACTGACAGCTGCTTGCTGTGGACTCTCCTTCTTCCCTTCTTTAAGCCTTCCTCAGCCTTTAGAATGTCTTCGGGGGACCCTACCCTACCCTGAAAATGAAGCTTAAAATTCACCTCTAAGGTCTGCTCCTACTAGTTAGTATCTAGTTCCAAGGACTCCAATCATGTCAGAAGTCTTTTCAAATGCACATGGTTTGGGTCAGTTTCATTGAATAAAGAACTATGTATAGTTTCTCTGTCCACAGCTGCTCATATTTCTAAGTTGTCTGTACAATTATGATGAGTCAAGGGACTAAAAGTTTGGAGTTTTGGGCCCTATCTCCCCTCAAGGCTACGATCTGATTCGCCACCACTTTTTCTCAGGCTTGAGCCTATTTCCCCACATTGACTCCCAGGTGTCTCCTGCTTTTGCTCGTCTCTACCCTTAGTAGCAGGTTCAAGTAGAATCCAATTTCCTCTCCACGTTTGGGGAAGTATATGTGTATGTGGGGTGGTGTAGGGGGCTTATAAAAAAGTTTTTAGAACAATCAAGGAATGTGTAAATTACACACCAAAAACTTTATCAAAATATACACTTATATTTAATTTACACTTTTTTAAATAAACACTTAATAAACATTTAATAAACACTTACTGAACAGCTACTATGTCTCATTCATCACCTAGAAAGTATGTAAAACATAAAAAGAAAGATTATGACTACAAAACTATGTTTTTTTAAAGTGATAATAGAAAGTGCCTAAAGTGTTTCTTACTATCTTGAATAAGTTTAGATAACAAAACCTTAGAAAAATTTCAGCATATATTAGAATTCATGCCTACATTTGCTGGAAGTCAAATGGCTGGTATAATGTATATCTTCTTTTCAAATGTTTAAGTTAATGGAAACCAGGAATGAGGAAATAAAAAAATCTTTTCTCTCAAGAGAAAATAATATATTCAGTTGCGTGATAAGAGCAAAAAAAAAATTCTTATTATTGCTGAACCTCCCATTCAAATACAGTATATCAAAGAGAAATTTAATTCTACTTCATAATTTTTCATGTTTGAAGTAAAATGCAAAAATGAATAAAAATAATTTTTTTTCAGCAAAGATCATATGTGTCTTGCTTTTTATTTTTTTAGGGTAAATTTTGTAGGGAGAGGTTTTTTAGGGATATCATCATGAGACTGCCCACTCTACCCCCTCACTCCTGCCACCAAAACTAATTTTCTTATTGATGTCAGGAACTCAAAATTTCTGTGTCACACATTTCTGATGTCAACAGTACAACCAAGGCAAGCGTCTGGGAAAGACGAAAGTTTTAACTCAGGGAGCAGAGAAAACCAGTAAGATTGTGAAGTTTCAGTTGATTAGTAACAGTTTGCACTACACTATTTGACATGAATAAGCTACAATTACCCCAAGGCTACAGTTTGTAATTTACTTTTAAGCAGTATACTCTTCTCCACAGGAAATTTTCCACAAAACCTAGTATACAGAACATATGAAAGAAACTAAAGAAGGGCCGAGGGGACTGAGAGCTCCACCCACTTGGCTGCACCCTTGCTCACTCTCAGAGATCTCTCTGTCCTGTCCGGCCCTGCAGAGCCTAGCCCCAAGGCCCCTGCAGAGTCCAAGAGTCCTGAAGGACTGTCAGGCAACCCCTGCCCTAGGGCAATCAGGGAGTGGAGAACCTTTGCCTTATCTTAAAACCTTGTATTTTGTTTTTTTTTGAGGAACTTCGGCCCTGAGCTAAAATCCCTGCCCATCTTCCTCCACTTTATGTGTGGAACACAACCACAGCATGGCTGACAAGCAGTGGGTAGGTCTGCACCTGGGATCCAAACCAGTGAACCCCAGGCTACTGATGCAAAACTTAACAGCTACGCCAGCAGGCCAGACCTTAAAACCTTGTTTTATAAACAATGTAAAAGAACTCAGAAAGCTAAGAGGGAATTCTTAGTTTTCATTCACCTTAAAAGAGATTAAATTCTAATGACACTGAGCTTATTTTAAAAGTGGATGTTTGGTGCTGGCCCGTGGTCGAGTGGTTAAGTTCATGCCCTCTGCTGTGGCAGCCCAGGGTTTCACCGGTTCGAACCCTGGGCGTGGACATGGCACCACTCATCAGGCCATGTGGAGGCAGCGTCCCACATGCCACAACTAGAAGGACTCACAACTAGAATACACAACCATGTACCGGGGGACTTTGGGAGACAAAGGAAAAATAAAATCTTTAAAAAAAATAAATAAGAGTGGCTGCTCAATCTTGCTCAATGTAAAGTTGCTGAAGTCCTTACATATACTTTGATTCTGCTCTGGTCAGTTCTTGCAGGCTACAGAAAAATGCCCAAAGTCCAGAAGTAGCTCTTCTGTGATACTACGGACAGTAGGTCACATCTGTTTATTTGACAGCCTTGTATTAAGCACAAAGAAAAACCAAGGATAAGAGGGAAAAGGTGCTACGGTGGCTGCTCGGGTAAATCAGAAGTCAAGCAGCATCAGGTTTCTGCATAAGGAGCTAAGGGCTAGAAAATAGAAGAAAACATTTCTTCACTTAGGATGACACAACTAATTTTTAACCAGTGAAGGAACTTTGGGGAAGCTGAAGGAAATATAAAACTCTGGAACAGTGCTGTCCTGCAGAAATATAATGTGAGACACAAACGTAATTTTTAATTTTCTAGTAGCCACATTAAAAAAAGTAAAAATAAATAGGTGAAATTAATTTTAATAACATATTTTACTTAACCCAATGTATCTAAAATATTATCATTTCAATAAGTAACCAATAAAAATCAAGATATTTCACTTTTTTTTAAAACTAAGTATTTGAAATCTAGTATGCAGTTTTCATTTCCAGCACATCTCAATTCACCCTATCTACATTTCAAGCGCTAAAGAGCCACAGCTGGTTTGAAAAATTGAGAGTCACTTAGCAGGGGAAAAATACAATGTGGATAACAGCCTTAGCAGAATGAAAAGCTGAAATGAGGAACTGAGAACAATTTCTTAAAAATTCTCAATGCTCTTGCAACTAAGCCGAAGATACTGAGGAAAAAATATATAGTTAAGTCTAAAATAGTCTTTTTATCCCCCCTCTGAGGAAAAAGGCCCTGAGCTAACATCTGTTTGCCAATCTTCCTCTTTTCTTTTTTTCCTCCTCAAAGCCCCAGGACATAGTTGTATATCCCAGTTGTAGGTCATTCTAGTTCTTCTATGTGGGATACCACCACAGCATGGCTTGAGGAGCAGTGCATACATCCATGCCCAGCATCTGAACCAGCGAACCCCAGGCTGCTAAAGGAGAGCATGCGAAATTAACCACTCAGCCACGGGGCCAGCCCCTAAAATAGTCTTTAGATTGATATATAACAAAAGCTGTAATGGGAAAACTCTGATTATTAAAAAAAATATTCCAAAGCCCTGGCATAATAAAAAAAAATAGAAATGTTACCAAAGACGGCAAAAATATTTCCTTCTAAAGACTTAATAATAAATCTGGTCTTTGTTCATCAAAATGAGATGTCTTAGATTGGTCCCATTATTTCCTGACTTTTTTGTTATATTTCTCTTCCTTCCTATTGAAGATGATTTTTAGATAGCAACTCTCTTTCTGAAACTCTAAGATGAAAGTTTCTGGATCTATAGCCAGGGCCCCAAAATTACATCTCAATAAGAAATCACGTTGTCCTCATCCACTTCCTGAAGACATACTATGAAACATTTCCTCTTTCTTAAAAAGGATTGAAATTAATTAAAGAATAAAAAATAGACTCAGTTATCCAGGCTGGTGATTATCTGGTACTTAGTTTTCTTTCATCTTCTTTCTGCTCGAAAACTTCTAGTCATTTCACTGATTATCATCACCTCCAATAGAAGGGAGGAGGTAAAGAGAAAAAAAGGGATTAGGGATAGCATTTGTGGAGAAAGGTTTGGTGGAAAAGTAGTTTGTAACTATGGTATAGTCTTAAATAGTTTACAAAAGAAAGTGTTAAAAAATCTTTTTTTCTATTATATTATTATGAAATATTAATAATTGGACCTACATATTTAACACGAATAGCATCTTTCTTTATATGGAAATCATCTCACAATGTCAACTTTACCTTTTCATACTAGTTCCGAGCCCGGGGAGGTTGGTAAAACTGCTGGGTTGGCCGAGTGGATCGCCGTGGCTGGCCGTCACCTCCTCTACGGAACTCAAGAGTTTGGTCGTAGGTGCCTTCTTCCTCCTATTTGCAAAGAGTAGTGATTTAACATGTTCAAAATAGCTCCAAGTTTCCTAAGTTAAATGCACTTTATCATCCCCACTTTGATATACCCTCTTAAGCTGTCCTGGGGTTCACATCTGTCAACTTTTATAACCAGAGGGAAGCAAGGGGAAGAAAAAGAAAAGGGAGGGGCATTGTTAAAACTCTTTTGGTCCTTGGTAACAGAAGAATAAAATTCATAGTGGTAACATGAGAATCAAATTTAATTCTAGAAAAGGAAACTCTTTCCACATAATAGCATGATTATTTCATCAAATAACTTGACATTGTGGTAAAAACATAAAGAAGCAAGCATTATAAGAAAAATTTTCTTGAATGTTTGGGCTTTTAAATATTTCTAGGTATTTATCATGGAAGGGGACTTCAGCAAGATATTGAAAAAGGGTTGAAGAGCCAGAGAATGTTCACCAGCTGTCTGTCCTCATCTGATGAAATCTCCAACATCGTTAAGAACCTTACACCTAGAGACAGGAAAAAATAATGGACTGGAATGAGGAGGGAAAAACAATTTACATATAAAGAAAGCTTCATGCAACACACAGCGATCACCACAGCAAGACACAAACTATTTTCCTCTCATTTTCTTTCTTACTGAAGGGGTAGATCTACCAGCTCAAGGAACAGCATAGGAAAAAGGATAAGCAGATTAAACGCAGAAAGAGTACAGTTAATTATGATACTTGAAAAGGACTTAGAAGCAACAGAAATGTAGCCAAAAGCCACACTGGTTTCTTACTGAGTGCTGCCACCCTGTTATTTTAGCGTTTTTAAATTAATGCAGCTATGAAATATGTTCCCTTTTAGACACAAAAAAATTGGTTTCTCGGTTTTAAAAAAGAGAAAGCATCTATTTCAAAAGTAGAGTTTAAAGTCCAACTGAACTATCAGAGCACAAAAATTTGCACGAATTTGGAAATTTATCCTATTTCTTCCTCAACCTTTTACCTTTGAAACTACTTTCCCAAAAGACTGCTTTCCTTTGACCCTACTCATAGCAGAGGAAATTATATGACAGACTGAGTTCTATTCTTCAAATTTTACAGATCCAGCTTTTACAATTTTACCTGATGGATGCAAAAGATGCTAAGATAATTTGGTCAAATCTTATTATTTAGAAATGATATTTAATATTTGGCATGAACATAATTCTCATCATTAGGTATCCATCATGGTATTCTTAAGAAAGAACCATTATTTCCACTTTATTTAAAGGACACTGAAGCCCAGGAAAGCTTTGTGACTTTGCCCTAACACTTCTAAGGCAATCCTGGGTTTTGATCCAAACACTGCTGCTTAAATCTTTAAGTGTTAGTCTGCATGTAAAAGAGATAAACCAATAGCCAAAAATTAATTATCATCCTTAAGGGGCCATCATCACCTAAATAAAAGAAGGGAGAACTCTAAGAATATATCTGGCATAACTCAATAACTGCATTTTAGAGACAAACTTGCAGATTAGCGCTCCTTTCTCTATGCCCCTTTTATTAACAATCGGTCTCGAAATGGTTAGAAGCATCAGATATTATGTCTATAATTTAGCAAAGCAATTAAAATGCAGGAAGAAAAATTAAAAAGTGCTCAAGAAAGGAGAGAATTATTTTTTATTATTCTGGTCACTGTTCTGAATGGTGACTGTCAAATACTATAGCTAAATTTGAAAAGGAACTATCTAATTTTATGACATATGACAACATTTGAAGCTTTGCATATTAACTGAGAAGGAAAATATATTTGGTACTGTAGGAGATGAAGTAATTATTTCAGGAACTAGAATGGAATGATTTTTTTCTCCATACCCAGCTGCAGAACTGGCTAGAAGACATCTAAAAATCTATATTTTATCAATAAAATATACTGTTAAAGGTAGGACACTACATTTGCTGAGTGAGTGAGCTGGATTTATATAATAAATATGACACTGGTATTTGAAAAGCTGTCTCTACTATGTTTAAAAGATTCACAGACTACTCCAGCCAGAGCCAATTAAACGGTTTTATGGAGATGACCGACCATGAGATTTCTTTCACATTATTTGATGTCTTCACAATCTTTTTACACAGAGTAGAAGCAAAAAGAATGATTCTGACAGCTTGGTTTTCAGTTATTGTCAAAGGCACAATCTTGCTTTTTTAACTTTTAAATATTCCCTCTGCAGAGTAGTCGAGGGCAAACCTGGTTACCCACAAAAACCACTTCCTATAGTCTATCGGTAGTGATCTTTAGCACTGAATGAGGACCTCTTTCATTTTATAGAACACACAGCTCAGTTTAATATATCAGTTTATTTGCAGCTGTCTTTGAATGAAATTTATACCTTCTTCTTCTTCTAGCCTATCTTCTTCCTTTCGGTTTCACTACTCTGGAACAGATTTAAAACTCAAACAAATGCTTCATTTCATTGTTCATGAACATATTTTTAAAACTCCGATACTACATTTGAGCTGGCACAGTTCTGGAAGCCCATCTAGTCTGTTCCCATGGATTTGACAGATGAGGAATCTCTAAACCCAAAGAGGTGAAGAGACTTTCCCAAGTCAAGGAGCTCATTAGAGGAAGGGTCCAGATCAGGGCCCTTTGGTCTCTGACCCTCAGCAAGGTCTTTCAAAGATTTGTGATAATTTTCATAAAATGGAACTGTCCAGCATCATCTCCACCTGACAGTGAACTTTAGAACCATTGTGCTGGGACTCAGATTTGTGCTCACCTCAGCCATGCCATCAGACAAAACCTGGTTTTAAAATAACTAATATTCAAAATGTGCCCTCTTTTCATGCCAATATTTACTATTTTATCACTCCTTTTAATGAAAAGATACAATATGCAATACTCTTTGTGACATCACAGGAAAAAAAGCACCAATGCAAAAAGGAGATGCACAACTTCATCTGTAAAACATGTTCGACAGGTCACAACTACATTTTTCCTGAATATCATCTTCATTCTCTCATTAGTGCATACCACGTCTGGAGTGAGCACACAGACAAATACATATCCCCTCATTTATAAATGAGCTGTGTTGCAAAAGCTCATTGTAAATAAGTCACTTGGAACCCAGAACATACGTCAGTAGGTGTGAAACACGCTTAAATAGAGGTCATGTTCTCTGTTCCACAAATACTAAGGAGAAAGGCAGCTAAGTGTACAAACCAGTACTCTAAGGAAGGTGCTAGATCAGTGGGTCTCAACTTGGAGTGATTACGCCTCCCAGCGGGTATTATGCAATGTCAGGAGACACTTTTGGTTGTTACAAACTGCAGGGGTGAGGTGGGGAGGAGCTGTTACTACATTTAATGAATAGAGGCCAAGGATGCTGCTGAACATCCTACAACGCACAGGACAGCTGACAGAACAAAGAATTATCCAGTCCTAAGGCCAACAATGCCAAGGCTGAGAAACTCTGGGCCACACAAATGAAGCAGGAGAAAAAGTCCTACTCCTAAGTGCCGGGGCAGCCTGGAAAATAATTCTGAAATTCAGGAAGTTTGGGTTTCGCACCATTCCCCTTTTTCTTTCTGGACATTTCTTCTTCTGCCTCTGCCTCTAAGGCCTAAATGCTGACCCAGCTCTCTATGGCAGTTTTGTCGGGGGCTCTATTTACTGACAATATGTTTTCCTCTGCTCCAGCTATGTACTCATATTTACTTAACTTACTGAGTCACTTTATCTTAAATTATCATTCCTTCAGCATTTTCCCACAGCTGTAATTTTATGAGGAAACAATGAGAGATTATGATTGGCAAGGGTAGGGAGTGAGGATGGCCATTCACTTCATTAAAAAACTCAGTAATACTGTCACCTGTCCTTTAATAGCCATTTTGTGTGTAATTTAATAAAATTTCTTCTAGTCCGTTCCTTCTAACAGAATTTGTATAGCAGTCACAAAAACAGAAGTCAGCATATGAAACGCACACTGTGTACCCTCGACAATAACCTGTGATATTTAGGCTACCTTAAACAAAGAAATACTAATGAGTACATATCTCCTTTAGTAATACACATAGGAACCACTTACTGGAATTTCCAGGCTACTTTTGCCTGCCTGGTTAGCTTGTGTAGTCAGTTTATAGAAATATAAACAAATTTTAATATAAAACCTAATCAAATAACCATTTTAAAGACAAATCTGTTTTCCCAAAAGATCATGTAATAAAGGCAAAACTATGGAAACAGTAAAAAGATCAGTGGTTGCCAAGGGTTGGGAGGATACAAGGACGAAGATGCAGAGCACAGAGAATTTTTAGGGCAGTGAAACCATCCTGCATGATATTGTTATGGTGGATATACATTTGTCCAAACCCCTAGAATGTACACCAAGAGTGAATCCTAATGTAAACTATGGACTATGGGTGATGACAATGTGTCACTGTAGGTTTATCAATTGTAACAAATGTACTACTCTGGTGGGGGATGTCGACAACAAATGAGGCTATGTATGCATAGGGGTGGGAGTTTTGGGGAAATTTCCATACCTTCCATTGAGCTTTACTGTGAATCTAAAACTGCTCTAAAAAATAAAGTCTATTAAAAATATAAAGTTTATTTTAAAAAATGAGCTGTAAAATAGGCATGTCAGTGGGATACTTTGTGCCTCATATAGTGCTGAAGATATGGTAGATCTTTAATATTTGATGAAGTGTTTGTTGACCTGCCCTTATGGCACATCTCGATCCACTCATATTCTTCCTGTGGTTATCAGTAACTAGAGTATGAGAATTAAATTTCTTCCATCCTTGGCATGCCACGAGGATTACTAATGTTTGAAAACCACTTCAAAGCTTACTGAGCTTTCTGAACTGGCTCTAGGTTGAACTCATTCTACCTCAGATATCCCTAACATTTCCTCTCGGTCCCCATTAGACAACTTTGACCTGCGATTTTTCAATCCAAAAAATGAAATAAAGTATCTCTGCCTCATTCAAAAGCAAAAACAAAAAATTATGTAATGAACTCCAAAAGTAGAACTTAAAATATATTTACGTCAATTATATTAATATTCTATTATATTAGGGTAACTGAAAATTGACAGTAAAAGCTGGATTAGCTCTTACTTTCTGTGAAGATTATGGATAACATTTGTGTCCACTGGAGTCATGTAATATGATCAACACTGAACTCTAGTTTACCAATTAACCCTGTTTAAGAAATATGTTCCAATTCAATATTTATAGCTCCACAAAATAAACTTGGCCAATGGTAGCCTGAAACCAGACTACGAAACAGTAAGTTTCTGTGAAGAACAGTTAGTCCAACTAAGAAACTACTATTTGCTCAAGTATTTAGTAACATAGACTGAGCTAGAACACAGGTATTCTGATTTAGTCTTGTCTGCTCTTCACTATGTTTCCAAGTAATGAGAGCAAGGAACATAGATATAATAAATTGTAAGAGAAGTTGAAGATAATCTAATTGGGCAGATTCAAATTTTTTTTTAAATTATCTCTTTTTTTGGTAAATGTGGCAGTCTTCTTTCAAATGAAATGTAAGGTAGAATTTCAATATAAAATAGATAAGCTCAGGTTAAAGTGGGTGTTTTTACTCATATATGTGAGCAGTATTCCCTTGGCTTTCTCTTCCTCAGTCCCTCCACGCTCTGTAACCCTTAAGGCACAGAAATTAAAAATCCAATGTAGCTCACCCTCTGCTGGACACTGGGAACCAGCTGGGTCAACTGACTTGATTAACATAAGAAAGTGAGCTAGTGGCAGCACAGGAACTGGAATGCAGGCCTCCGACTCTGAGCTCAGTGCCCTTTCACCTTTGCCTTCTATGACAGAAAAAAATCTAAACCCTACTTTTGACCTATATAAATTAAATGCCTCATTTTATAATAAAAACTCACCTTCTATACCTAAACAAGGAAAAAAAACTCAAGCTTTATTAACACATGAGAAAGTTATTATATATAACTGAAACAAATTTTATAATAGACTAATTTATCTGTTTTTGAAACTTTGAGTAAAACATTCCATACAGAATAAAATATAATGGAGAACTATAGTCTCCCCTCCCCTCAGCACAGCGCTAAAATCATTTCTTCCATATGTACCATGTCCAGTAACATTTTGTTTAAATCAAATATTTTACGGCAAAAAAAAAAAAAAAAACACCCCACTGATTCAAGACAAAAAAACAATCTTATTCAAAATCTAATTACTAAACAACTGTTCCAAAATGCATGGCTGACAGAACATAACGTTTTCATTCTTGTATTATGCAGAATTTCAGAAAAACTGTAAGACATTTCACTACGGTTCTGATCTTCCCTTTTTAGAAAAGAGTATATTTTCTAAAGCTATACAAAAATTAAAACTGTTGATGATGCTATAAGATATGAAATCATCTGAACACTTAGCCTCAAGGGTTTTATTCTAGCTCTGCCAACTAAAGCACAAACTAAATAAGACAGCTAAACTTTAACATGGGAGAAACCTGGATGTTTAAATGACATTAAAAGCAAATGCAGTATTGGTCATCATTGTCCTTCCTCTATCATTAAGATCTTCTACCCTTCAATGCAAAGTAAACAAGCTATTTTTGCCAGCTTAGGTACTCACGAAAATTCAACTAAACATCAAAAGGCTGCATCCATATTTTAACTAGGAGAATAGAGTACAAAAAAGAGACTAGTAAACATGTCACCCTTATCAAATTCCAAACGATAAAAGTATGGATACCCTTCCATACAAAAACACACCTGACTTGATTCACAACTTGGAGCAGAGAAAAAGGAATTAATGTTTATTCCTTTGTGTGCCAGGCATTTTGCATTTTATCTCATTTAATCTTTGCAACAATGCTTTGAATTACTCATCTCACCATTCTACAGATGAAGAAATTTAAGGCTCAGAGTTACTCACCCAAATTTATATAAATGGCCATCCTTCAGTAAAACCCCTCAGCTGTCAGCTCCAAAGTTCTTTCCATTGCTTCACATAGTGTACATTTTCTCGCTTCAGACAGTTTTGCTTAATTTTTTCTAATAGCTACCTTATGTCTAATTTTAAATATGGATGGCTTCAGCCCTGATACTAGTATAAACGTCATTTAATGGTCATCATGTTTGTTGAAATACTACAGTAAAGTCCAAAGAGTGAATATATAATATGTAAAAATGTGTACCTCTCTAAAACCTACTGCCTGTTTTAGATAAAGGTTAAATAGATTCCAAAACCTTGTCTAGAAGCCAAGCTAGGGAGCATATTCCTACTCCAAAAAAATGCCAGCCTACTCATAGATTTCCTTGAGATACTTTATCATGGCATTGGTATTTAAAACCTCAGTCTCTTAAGTCAGATCTGAGTCTAAGTTTAGATTCCACCACTTGCTAGGCACGTTACTCGACTTCCCTACGTCTCAGTTTTCTCACATGGGAAACAGTAATGACCTCACAGGTTTACAAGGAGAATTAGAGGAGATAATGTCTATAAAGAGCTTAGGAAATAAGCCATCTATATTGTCTATTATTCTTATTAAGTAACCCTTTGATGATAAAATATACATGCCCACATCAATGAAACTATCTAGACTCACAGCTTTTGCTAAAAATCAGGAACTTTGTTGTAAAAGTAAAAGTATTCCTCAAATTGCTTTGGGCAGATAAAAAAGTGAAAAAGCCATTGAAGAAAATGAAAGAGCCAATGCATGGAGACAGATTCCTACCACCTGCTTTCTTTTATTTCTTCCAAAATTCAAAAGCTATCTATACACAAAAACTAATAATTTTACATAATAAATCATTCTATTGTTACCATTGTTTTTGTTTCTTTTGGAAGAGAATCTTCCTTCTTTTCTTTTAATTATAAAGAAACAGGGCAAATAGAACAGAGAGAGGGAGGAAATTAGCAAATGAGCATTATTGAAAATGATCAATCAAAATTTATAGAGACTATTTGCATAAAACCTGAATATTTTAAGAGGAAGCTAAAAATGAATTAATATAATTAACCTGTTTGAAAATCTTGCCTTTAGACCATATCCTTAAAATTTTAGTAAACACCATAAAAAGAAACCAGCTAGAAACACTTAAAAAAATGAAAGTATAGCAATGATGATTAACAATGAAAAATGCTTATCTACGACTGTTTGTATGTTTTCAAGTCAATGCCTATAAATGATCTTTGCAAAAGCAACTGCTTTCCCAAATATGCTAATTGAGCAAACACATTTTACAATATTTTATGATTAAGACATACAAGCACTAATCACAAATTTTTAATCATTTCACTGTCTCATAATTTATATCATTTTTACATTTTAAATTGATAGCCTAACAAGCACAATTTAAGATGGGTTCACTAATTCTTTCTCTGAAAGTAATAATTACTAAATCATAATGCCAGACTGCTTTTGACTGTTAAACAGTCAGCCCAACGCATTTTATGTAACTGACTACCTGAGACAGACAGACAGGGTACAGTGACCTGTAATACAGATATAAGAAAAAGAATTAGGAAAAAACTTCCACGTCAGATTGATACAATATAGGCCAGATCTTTGCCATAAAAAGGTACTGAGGGTTAGAGAGGGGAGGAGAGACATGACTTGACATGCTTTATATAACCATAAGAAAAAAACTGCAATACCTAACAATACAGAACTTAAATAATTTGCTGATGTTTTCATCCTCTTACTGAAAGCTGAGGAACGTAAGACTGACAGGAAAATAATTAAAAATTTAAATCTTAAAGCAAATAGAAGCCAAAGGTAACAAACATCATTTTCACATTTAATTCCCATTCATGCCCAACAACCCACACTAACAATGTCTGCATAATGAACTAAAAAATTATTTCTCTTTAGTGAAACATGAAGATAACAAATGTTAAAAAAACCCTTATCAATTATCAGCCTAGTTAATAAAGCCATAGTTTTAGAAATGTGAGGTAATCTACACGTCAATGATCTGATCGTCCCCGCAATGCAAAATTCACCCACCACATCACACAGATGGGGGTTCTGTCTCCTTTCACGAACTGGTGAAAGTGGCTCAGGCTTCCTTGGGCAGCCAACTCCACTGCTCTGTATCCTTCACCAGAAACTGCAAATCTGCATTTCTGGAACTCCTACCTACATTTTCTAGTCAACCCTGCTTCCTTTGTCATATGAAATATTTTAAATTATTTTAAAACAAGTATTATACTTTTCCTTATTCTTCTATTTTCTAGAATCAAAAGACTCAGTTCCTGGAATCATTTGTCAAATACACTATTTCCAGAATCTCCCATCATCTTGATCATCTTTTCCTTTATACATTTCAATATTTACTACTCTATATAAGCTAGTTTTCAGAATAATATTCCAAGTATGGTGTGCTGGGAACATAATACTAATATTCTCCACGATGAACACGCTCTACAGAAGTCTACATAATCCAGCTTTGCTTTAAAGCTTTTAGCAGCTGCTCAATCACTCCTTGCTCATATTGTGCTTGTCATCACACAAAATCCCAACAACCTACTCCAGGGCTATTTCATCCTGTATTTGAAAATAATTGTTTTCCCAACCAAAAATAAAGTTTTAAATTTAACAATAGTTGAAGTCCATGCACTAACGAAAGGTATTATTTTGGCACAGTATTATCATTGGTATAGTCTGAATAAGTACATAATATCAAATTAGTTTTTCTGACAAATTATTTTGATTTGTTAGTCTTTTTATTTTGCGGAGTGGAAATTAGAGGACTACCATCTAAAAGGCTAATGCCTAGATGGGTGACTAAAATGTAGTTTAATTATAAAACTAGAGTCCAGTGAAATTTAGAAGATGAAAAGGGGTCTCAGTGTAAGATTAAACTCTTAGCAATGGAATAGTAGATTAAAGAAAAAGGTTAGTTTTTTCTACCCCATGTAAAATACTTTCTAGCCCCTTGAGAAAATGTTAGCTGATACCTCTGCCCACAAAATCTTCATTTCTCTATTTAAAATTCTCTACTTTCATGCAAACTAACATTGAACGAATTAAATGGTTTAAAGACAGTTTATCAAAATAGTAAATCACATATTGAGAACAAGCTTACAGCTACGCTGAACATTTTTATATACATTATTTCATCAACTCCCCACAAAAATCCTCAGGTAGGCTAGTATCATCTATCTCCATTTACAGGTAAAGTGTGGGATCATGCACTTTGGCATCAGCGAGTTTGAAACCTGAATATCAGCTCTGCAACTCATGAGCTCAACAATTTTAGCTAAGTTACATAATGGCTCTGAACGTACATCTGTAGTTTTCCTTGTGTGTAAAACGGTAATACTAATAATTATTTTATAGGGTTCCTGTAGATATCAAATCAGTTAATGCACACTGAGTTTTAAATGGTGGCTGGTACATAAGTGTTCCGATTATAACTAGGCTTTGAACAGAAGGAACTCCAATCTTCACATTCTCAACCATTTATCTCACTTTACCTCAGTAAGATAGCAGAGAAATAACATATCTTGCTGTTATCTAACCATAAATTACTCTTAGTATGCTTAAATTTATGGATCTTTTACCTCATGGTGAGATTTCAGAATGTTCAGTATGTGAAGAATTAGCTTTTTTAAAAAAAATCATTCTCTTTCCAACTTAGGAAATCTTCTCAATCATTTCTGACAGGTTGAAGAAAGAAAAAGGCATCACAAAGATTTTCTCCAAGAGTAATAAGGGATATAAACTTATTTCCATCAACTTAGGTAAAGGAAAATTTGACAGTATATATCACCTGATTTAATTAAGACAAGTGAACATATTATATTTTGCTGTAATAATACTATTTCTAGGGTTACTGAAATTCAGGAACCATATTTTAGTCACCTCTAATTCCATACTTGAAATATCTGAGATGTTCAATAGGGGCTGGGAGAACTGATAATATATTCTTTGGAGATTAATTTGCTCATCATCTTACACAAAGGAAGAAAATAATAAATGTTTATCCCTACTAAATATGTGTTATGTTCTTCTTGTTCAAGAATGAAGCAATTTCTCCTCCATTCAGCCATGGCTGGAACGACGACAGCAAGAATAAGTTAGGAAGGCATGAGATCTCTGTATTAGAGTCAAAAGATCTTCTTGAGTTTCTCAAATACTTAATATGCATATTTTTGAAAAGTATTAAGGTAAAATAATCAACTTTTAAAAATTCTAAATCTATCCATAAGACTAAAGTGTACTTCTTTATGCAACTTAAAATTCCTTCCTGGGGCCGGCCCCATGGCTGAGTGGTTAAGTTTGTGTGCTCTGCTGCAGCAGCCCAGGGTGTCGCCGGTTCAGATGCTGGGCGTGGACATGGCACTGTTTGTCAGGCCACGTTGAGGCGGCATCCCACATGCCACAACAAGAAGGACCTGCAACTAAGATATACAACTATGTATGGGGTGGGGGGGGGGCGGCGTTGGGGAGATAAAGCAGAAAAAAAAAAAAAAGATTGGCAATAGTTGTTAGCTCAGGTGCCAATCTCGAAGAAAAAAAAAATTCCTTCCCCCTCTTCTCCCTTTCCTCCTCCCCCACCCCCTACCCACAATGCAAGCTGCTGATTAAAATAAAAAGTAAGGCCTACAGACCCCTGGATTAGAAGGAAGGGATAGTGGGCTATCAGTGATGATGCTTATATTGCATAGGAAAACTGAGAATTACTAATTAAAGCTTAACGAGAAATCAGTAAGACTAGGAAAATTTATGGTACTCAACAATTTATAAACTCCTTCAGAGCATAAAATGTATGATACATAACCAAATTTCACTTTCATTATCCTTGAATAAGGGCATGACAGTCTTTTAAAAGCTGAACTGAAATGAGAAGGAAAAGCCTGTCCAGGGTTAAACACTAATTTATGCAAAACCCTGGTTTGACAAGAACCCTGTCAACGTCAAGCAGCAGGTACACTGACAGCCGGACTGGCTGAAAAGCTTTAGTGTCAGAGCTGGGACAAGAGTCACCAATTTATGAAGGCCATTACAAACCATAGGATTTCGAAAGTGTGAAGGAAAATGGTTTTTCATAAAGAAAATGATGGAAATTTTTGTAACCTTGCAGGCAACACTACTAGCTTAAAGGGACACAGTTCTTTCATTTTGTGAGAAAAACTCACAAAAAAAAGTTTTAAAAAAAATTTTAAAAAGATTTGTGGATTTTTATATTAGGGCTATATTTTAAGAATCCTAATATAGAAGTTCATTATACTAGCAACATTCAAATAGAAAAGAAATTTTTTTTTTTTTTAAGATTAGCACCTGGGCTAACAACGGTTGCCAATCTCTTTTTTTTTCCCCCCAAAGATTGGCACCTGGGCTAACAACGGTTGCCAATCTTTTTTTTTTTTCTCTGCTTTATCTCCCCAACCCCCGCCCCCCCCCCCCAACCCGGCCGTACACAGCTGTATATCTTAGTTGCACGTCATTCTAGTTGTGAGATGTGGGAAGCCGCCTCAATGTGGCCTGATGAGCGGTGCCATGTCCGCGCCCAGGATCTGAACCCTGGGCCGCAGCAGTGGAGCACGCGAACTTAACCACTTGGCCAGGGAGCCGGCCCCTAGAAAAGAAAATTTTAACAGGAAATATAAAAGGAAAAAGAATTAATTTGAAGAAAAAGATGGTGCAAAGCGGCAGTTTGGGTTTCCTTCCAAGAGGGATAATTTGGGATGGATACCCAACTCCTGATTTGGAATTTCCAAACAGTGGCTGCCGCTGCAATCCAGGGTCAACAAACATCACTTTGAGGAAGTGAACAATGAGGGAGGCTGTTCCTTCCAAAGCCTTGAAGGAAAACTAAAGAAATGGAACCAAGAGTAACTAAGAACTTGTGTGCTGAGCATTTCAATCCTTCAATAACTGAACAAAATGTCTATTGAGCAGCTACTATGTCCCTTACAACAACCCTATGAGATTGCAGAATTTTTTTTTTTAAGATTGGCACCTGAGCTAACAACTGTTGCCAATCTTTTTTCTTTTTCTGCTTTATCTCCCCAAAGCCCCCCCCGCCGTACACAGTTGTATATCTTAGCTGCAGGTCCCTCTAGTTGTGGGATGTGGGACGCCGCCTCAACGTGGCCTGACGAGCAGTGCCATGTCTGCGCCCAGGATCCAAACCCTGGGCTGCCACAGCGGAGCGTGCGAACTTAACCACTTGGCCATGGAGCCGGCCCCCAGAGATTGCAGATTTTTATTGCTATGTTTTAGAGGAGAAAAAAACTCTGAGTTTAAAAAAAAGATTATACGTCTTGCCCAGGTTATGTTGGACTCTAAAGTCCATGCTTTTTCCACACATCCCAGTGGATGCAGAAGCCGAAGGAGAATTAGATTGATCATAGTAAAATCTTACAAGGTTTATATAAATAGATCAAAATCAAGTGCTTTCCATCTCATTTACATTTTAAATACATCATGAAATTAATACAAAAGTAGATATGATATCATTTAGGTGCTATAGTTCTTACTTGTAAAACACAAATTATCCACTCTAAGCACCATGTACTCTGAATGACCCAATCGAGAGACCGAACTGCCCTGAAATGGCTACACTACCAATAAGTAGCTACTATACTTAAGTAAAGAGCTTAGAATAATGTCTGCTACAAAGTTAAGTGTTCAATAAAGTGAGCTATTATTATATCTCACAAATGTAAACTTCTATTCTTTATAATGCCACATACAACATAAACAGTTTTTCTCTTATTGGTTTGAGTCAAGCACTTTGCCTATATTACCCCAGTGAGTTATAGAGGTTGAGAACTTAACACACAATGCTAAATGAGCCTTTATGTAGCACTTTGCTTTTACAAAGTGATTTTACAATTACTGGTGTAATAACCAATGTAATACAAAAGAGAGGCTGAGAATCTGGTCAATTAGCAACGTGTTTATTTTTCTTCCATTGAAGAAAGGAATCCAGAGGCAATCTTCTTTACTGAGACAAATCCTACCAGCTTACCAAATACAGGAGTCATCTTTATAAAATTCCTCCAAGTCAGTATTCCCCCACCTTGGTATCTACAGACATAGAGCATTAAATCCCCTGAGAACATGACTACTGAGGAAGAAAGTATAATAAAGCAGTAAAATTCACCAATACAAACATTTTCAGACCAGATTCTTCACATTAACTATTACATATTCCAAGACATGATCCTCAGAGGCTTAGATGAATTATTAGTATTCTAATAATTATGTTTTGTATACTTAATTGGCAAGGTCCTAAATTTCCCTAAGAACTTACACCTACAATACATTTTCAATAAGGGATGTGCATCAATTTCATAATCTGTAAACCTCATAGCATTTGGTTTCTCTGTTTGATGAGTGTTATCACATTCAATGGCATACACTTTGAGACAGACTATTTTTCTAAGCTCTCTCTGGTCTTAGTGAAAGACTCGGTTTTTTAGGTTCTTTTTAGAATTTATCAATATTGGTATGGTAGCAGTTAGAAAGGGATCAAGTGCCTCCTTCAATGTCAGAACAAGACTATTCCATGGCAGTTACTCTACAACTGTGAAGAGCATATGTTCCTAACAGGATTACCTGGTTTCTCATTTGGATTTTGTTTTATAATTCCATAGCTAGTGGTGGATAACTCTTTATAATTGTCATGCAAAAATTATGATGAGCATTTAAAAAACTTTTCCTCATTTAAAACTGTGTCCATGTTAGGAAAATCTCTATGACTAGGTCACTAATAGATAAGTCAATAGATAAGTTAAGTTTCATAAGATTTAACAGCAGTTTTTAAATTTTCTGCCTTATTTTCTTCTCTCTTTACCGAGATAAGCCACTCTAAATGAACAATTTAGTAACTATCAAAACTTTTTAAACACTCTTTCTCACATGCTTACACTCACATGCACACATACACACAGACACACACGATGTGGCTTAGAATGCTCGAGTATCTAATTAACTTTTTTATCTACCTAATGTACACTACCTGGCATGAAGATAAGCTCAAGAAGGCCTGAAACCTTTTTACTATTTCTAGGATTATATTTGATACTGGTAAGAGCCTAAACCATCTTCACAGGGCATTTTCCAGTACTGAATTTCGCTGAGGTCCTAGGGCAATAACATTGTCATTATGACTATGTAGACTTTCAAATATCAGGTTCCTAATGAAAACCTCTACTGAAAATTGGCTGAGTGGCTAACTGTCAGCTTCTCTTAATAAGCATGAAGAGGTCTTTTCATTTGTATATCCACTTAATAAACTTTTCGTGCATCTACTAAAAGACTAGACACTGTGGATGAACTGTCACAGAATGCTTTGTGCACGATTTTTGCCAAGTGTTGAAAACTTTTGCTGTGAAAAGAAACACATTCTTGGTCAGCTCCCTCTCCCAGTTCTCTCTTCTCCTCTCCTGTTCTTGACCTCATTCCTTTCAACAGATGACCTGCTTTTACTTCACAGAGAAGAGTTCATTAGTGAAGAATTATTCAGCCTCCTTCCGTGAAACCCAACAACTTACCCCATCCACACCTATATTTACTTCTTTCCTTTCCTCTTTCCAGTGTTCTCAACATACCCAAAGTCATATTATACCCCATGTTCTCACCATGGCCTGTTTTTTTTTTAATCCTTGCTCCTATTTTTACAACCTCTCCTTCTCTCTTTGCTTCACTGTGCCACTGATGTAAACATGCTTGGGTTTTTATCCTGAGCTCCTTTACTCTTTATTCTCATCTTCCAATCCTCTTTATCTTTATTTCCTTATTTCTCACTCACTCTGCAGAAGCCACAAGTTACTTTGCATATCCACCATTCCATTGGAAGTGCATTCTACAGTTATCAGTCATGGGCTGATCGCCAAACCCAACAGGCACTTTTCAATTTCTGTCTTCCTTGACCTTTCTAGCATTTTATACTGCGGGTTCAGCACCCCTCCCTCGCTGCCCAACCCCTTGTCCTCCCTGGCTATACCTTCTCAATGCCCCTTCTCACCCCTCAACTGTGAAATTCTCCAGAAGTCTGACCCCACTCCTTGTCTTTTCTCTTTATACACACTTTCTCTAGGCAATCTCACCCACACTCTTTACTTTTGCCCAGACTCTGATGACTCCAAAGTCCTCATCACTTGCCTTAAATATTGCAACAACTGGTCTCCATACTCTTTGCTTTCACTGAAACCCATTTCCATGACACTCCCCTAAAATCCTTCATTGATCCCTATTCTGAGGGATAAAATTCAAACTCCTTACCGTAACCCACCTGACTCTTCATCCTTTGACCTCACCTGTCTTTGCGGCCTCTTCTACTGACATTTGCTACACCCAACCTACACTGCTGCCAAAATACCTCAACCTACCATGCCCTCCTAGACATCTCCTACCTTCTCTGTTCTCTCACTTTCCTTCCCAAGCTACGTCCCAACTGCCCTTCAAGACTTTCAAGACTCACATTAAACTTCACTCATATTTAACAAACATTTTTTGAGCGATCCCTTATGTTTCAGGTACTGTTCTGAATGCTGAAGTATTAACTGAGACAAAGTCCCTGTTCTCACACTGATTTCACTTAGGGGCTGGAGAGAGGAGCAGGATTTGCAGAACTAAAGCAGGGCAAAGCGGATAGAGTTTATGTGATAAAGCCTTGCTGTTTTATACCAGGATAGTCAAGGAAGGTCTCGCCTCTTTTATGACTCTGTTCCTGAGTGAGTTAGGTACTCTCCATCTGTGCTCCGTTCGTAACGAACACATGTAGGTTTACTTTCTGGGCTCCTCTGCTAGTCAGTGACTCCTTGAGGGTGGAGACTGCTCATCTATGCATTCCCATTGTCTAGCACATAATCATTCTAAGGAAATGAGTTGTGCCAAGTGCTGTTCTGGGTAGAGAGATAAAGCCACATAATAAGTGCTCAAAAAAGGCTTTTTGAAATAGATTAATACATACTTGAAATTATAATTTAATAGAAAAACCTCAAATATAAAAATTTTACTTTACACTTATTTTAATAATGTATCAAATACTAAAACAAGGACGAAGAGTCAAAATAACATAACTACATAATAACATATTCCTGAAATTATGAATAGCAGATAAGTACAGATTAAATAAATATTTCATAGGAGAAATGTATTTTACTCTGCATTTGAAAGCACTCAGGAGAGACTGAATTCTGAAGGTGTGTGTGTAATTAAGAGAAAACTTTGCAAGGACCTGGGAAGTAGGTTATACAGATAGAGTCAAAATAGGTGGTAAGACATCATATAAGGAAGTCTATTGGTTTAGTTGTAGGAGTCTTTCATTTACTAACTATAGACAGGAACAAGTTTAAGCATCATGGCATTTTACCACGAAAAACCGTAATCATGTTGCTGTTAACCTCACTGAAGGCAAAAGGGCAAAATAAGAAATTAAGAAGTGATGTTTTTGTTTATCTTACTTTTTATAACTCCCGTATTTCTAGATCCTTTTTGCAAATTTTAGGAATTTTTTTAAGACTAAAATTCCCTAATCATGATCAAGTTTCTTCTTGCTAATTTTATTTTGCTTGCTTTTACTTTTTCAAATAAAACATGTAATACAAAATTACAGGTTTATAAAAGTGAAAAAATATACGTATACATACATGTAGAGGAACTATGCATAATTCTACTACATTAAAACAACCACTACATTTAGTGTATTCCCATTCAAATCTATAAATTGCTTTTATTCACTTATCATAAATATTTCCCATGATATTATAGCTTCCATAATGATCTTTTATCACAGCTGTATAATACTTCATCCAGCAGAAGGATGTTATTTTACCATTCTCTTATTGTTGGGCATCTAACTTCTAGTTTTTTACTATTATCACCCTGCAATGATCACCTCTCAGCAATTAGCTTATTTCCCTTGCTCCTTCCCTAGGAGAGATTAATAACTGTGGGATTATTGATTTAAATGGTATGAACACTTTTAGGGCTTGGAAAAAATCAGAAGGACCACACCAATTTACACTGCCATCAGCAATGTAGAAGATTACTATTCATATCACTGCATCCTTGCTGGCATGAGTAGTATCATTTAATTTTTTCCTATTAATTAATAAATTTAACACCATACTTAATTGTTTCAATTTGCACTTGATTATCACTAGAGTTCAACATTTCTCTCTAATTTTTAGTTATGAAAGATGACACTGCTACTTCAGCAAGAAACCATACTGAGCATAAGTCAATGGTTCAAGGTTATAAAAATAAAATCAAAAAACGAAATCTTTAAGAAAGTTAATCTAATCATGACATGAGTAACTGTTATTGTGCTCCATGGTAATTAGGCATTAATGGCAAGCAGTTCATGTAAGTGGCTATTATTACTATTATTTACACATAGCCAGATCAAGCATTCTTAGATTATGGGGAAGGGTTAGACCAAGAAGAACTCTAAGCTCTTCTTATGCCCTCATAAAGATCCCTTGATCTAAAACCAGATGTGATCCAGAAGCAAGTTCTCTTTCTTCTTTAGCTCCACATAGCCTCTATAAACTGAGCACCCAGTAAAGATAAAGGGCATTTATAAACTTAGTTTGGGGAAGGGTGGGCTAGAACGAACTTTGTTGAGAAGCAAAGATGAGGCTAAGTCAGATATAACTCAAAGAGCTGACCAAAGAAATGGCCACTAAATCCCTTGTCTTTTCTCTCCATGATTACTCTTCAAAGGTAAAGATCTAAGTTTTGAGGTAGACTTCTGAAGAACTCTTAATTTGGAACTATTTCTATCTCCTTTCCCACAGAGAAAAAGAAAGGATTAGAGGCACAATCATATTCCCATTTTCCTGGTCAACCTTACTAACTATTGGAGGAGTGATCTGAGTAACAGGATTTAAGGGACTTCCCTCTGCCAAAAATCTTTCTCCTCAACACTGTCCAAATTTCCATAAATTAGAGATTCTTTGATGTTTCTAAGCATGTAATTCTGAAGATTAAAGAAGAAAGTTGAGAGTGTGAAGGGTAAGAAAGGGTAACAAGTAATCCACACTGTGTAGTGAAGATTAACTCAACCAACCTGGTTTTATATTCTTAGAATACTTAACTCTGAAGCATGCAAAGGATAGGAATAAGAGTTCCAATATGGAGAGCACATAGGGAAAAGAAAAATGAGTTAAGACATTTCGAGTTGCTTTAAAAATGCAAAGCTGGGGAAACTAGACTACAGAAGAATAGGGAAGAAGGAGGTCAAACTCATGATAATAAAAATTTATGTTTCTATAGACCTTGGGAGTTTACAAAGCACATTTCCATTGATCATATTACTTATTCCTCAGCACAACCCTGTACTGAAACTGAGACCCAGAGATATTAAGTAACTTACCCAAAGTCACATAGGTAGTAAGTGGCAGAGCCCGGACTCGACCCAGGTCTTCTGAATCCTCCTGTGTATTTCCAGCTCCCCTGGAGCTGAAGCAGGGGCAAAAAGGGAGGTGGAAGTAATTTGCCCAAGACCAGCCTTGCCCTCTCCCCTTCTTTCAAAGGCCAAGCAGAGCAGACATTAAACTCTCTCAGTGACTCCTTTTCATCAAATTCTTTCAGGATAAAGCACACAGAATCTGAAAATGTTTCTCAGCCTTGGGCCCAAGAATCGCAATAAGCAGTAAACAGTGTCAGAAGTATTTCTGGCTGTATTTTGCCATTTATGTGAAATTTATTGGAACCTCAAAGCATAGTAATTCTTATTTCAGAAAGTAAAATTTGTTTTTATAATCGAAATTACTTAAAGCAGTTTGTTTAAAAAATTATGTTTAGCAATTTAGTTTCAGTAAAGCTTTTCAATTACACCATTATAAAAATTATTTTGAAAAATGCCTAAGAACCAAGACACTAAATCTACCTTTAACCTACCCTATGGCCATTTTTTTTCTATCTTATCTTCCTTTAGTATTATTTTCATTACAGTAATTATAATCATTAGAATGGATAGAATACTCAGTCTTTTCATAGCCAATTTTAAGTATTTTCAACAAATTAATAGGAAAATATGCACATCATCTTGAGATGTAAATCTTATATTCATTTCTAAATTATATCTAAAATGTTTTTAATGTAGCCTTTTATAATTAATTTTACATAACAAAATTTAGAGCTCCCAGTCTCTAGTTTCTTGAATAGCTCCTTAATTCCTCTTAGGGAATTACATATTTTAATTTCTCATCTTGACCATTTACATTTCTAATAAGTTTTAAACACATTCAATGAGAAAGTTTTCTTTGCTCATTTCCTAAGAATATGAGGACATAATTTAAATGGACTGGGCATATGACCAACTTTTTATCATTTCTAGATCTTTTTGTAATCAGCTACAATACACCTCAGTCTCTAATCTAACAGTCTTGCCATTTATGAGAACTACTATCAGGAGAGCCAAGTGGTGAGTGAGCATTAACACTAATCGGGGCATCAGATCAACCAGGAATATCAACTTACTTGTGCCCAAAGCTTTCAGAGACCTTCTGAACTTTAAGAGATGCTCTATTTAACCAGATTTCATTTGAGCATCAGTCCTGCCTGGGATGGAACAAATCTAACCTAATAGTTAAAAGCGACTTGAAATCTTTAAGATGAATAAAAAGGCAAACACTCAGACAAAATATAAAACAAAATAAAAGAGGAAGAGGACAAGGAGGAGGAGCCTGGATAAGGACAAAGAGGAAAAGAAAAGAGGAACAAGAAGGAAGAAGACACAAAAAGGTTTACTGAGAACAGATAACAAATTTCAAGTACTAATTCTCTCAAGTTTTTGATACATCTCCGTTTTCCTTTTGCTTTAAGATTTCAATTCCATATTTTAAAAATCTAATTAAGTCTAACATTCTTTTGGGTACTGATGGCCAAATTCAGGAATTCCTGGGGCCAGCACTGTGGTGTAGTGGCTAGGTTTTGCATGCTTTGCTTTGGTGGCCCGGGTTTGTGGGTTCAGATCCCGGGTGTAAATCCACACCACTCGTCAGCCATGCTGTGGTGGTGACCCATACACAAAATAGAGGAAGACTGGCACAGATGTTAGTTCAGGGCTAATCTTCCCCAGCAAAAAAAAAAAAAAAAAAATTCAGGAATTCCTTGAAATAATAAGATTTATATTATCTGATCATCTTATGAGGAAAAAAATACATTAGTGTACTTTCCTCCACATTATTTTAACTTAAGTCTTTTCAAGATAAAATGCTCATGATATTCTCCTAAATCATTCAATAAATAGCACTCAAAATGGTTACCAACATTAAAAAAAAACATAAGTCCATAAATTTTAGAATTTGAACCATACAGAAACAGAATTAAACTGACTTCTAATATCTTACTTTGCAAAATAAGCTCTTTGTTAAGCATGGCCGAGCGCACTGACCCTAATTTCCTAATCATGTGATCTGGGAAAAAATGAAACACTTCTGGCATGATAAAAATGCTAATAAAGTTTGTTAAAGTTAACGCTAACTTTGAAAAGTCAATGTTGGCCTTCCCCACTTACCACCTTCACACTATCTCTTCACTTAATATGCATAACAAAACTGTAACCAAGAACCATGCCAACAATAGTTCCCTGACTAGAACCATCCCAATTTGATGAAGGCCTTATTAATATCTATTACGTAGCTTCTTGTAGGAAGGAAATATATCTTCTACTTCTTTTATATCATGTTAATCCCTTGAATATATAGGCCAATCTATTTTTCAAAGGAGCTTTGTCACAAAAAGCACTCAAAGAATATTTGTTGAAAAATTATCATATTAAGCTCTCATACTTGAGCTTGATGTCTGAAGAAGGACTATTCAGTAATAAAGGTGACCACCAGGACAACATCAATCATTCAAATAATTACTGACCTCCCTTCACTGTTTCAACTACCAAGCCAGTACATGTGCTCACTTAGAATTCTGATCCCGTGAAGCTTTAAAAGAGATAGTACTTATAGTATATATCTACTGCTTATTTATAGAGTTTCATTAGCTATTATCCAACCATAAGTTCTGCCCTTGTTTATAATTATAAGTGCCTGGAACAAGGCACGTTTTTTAAAACAAGAATTTTTTCCCCTCCAAATCTCTCAAGTAAACTCTGGAATTAGATACAAGATTATTAATTGATCTGACTTAACAACTGTTACCAGGAAAATAAGAATAGGAGATTAAGAGCAATTAAGCATAAGAGTTTGTTAGTTTTTTTAGGAAGCTTTTAACAAGCTTTTAACAAATCAAAACAACACTATTCAAAGGCTTCAAAACACACTAGCCTATTAGTAAAAGAACAATACCAATGTTGAAACCAAACAATTTTTAGTCTTTTAGGAATCCTCTTCTTCATTTAAGAATACCCACATTCCCAGGGGAATTAACTTGCTTTGACACTTTCTTTTGATTTAGTAGCCAACGCCGGTTTAACAAAAAAAGGGATTTCAGATTTTGCCTTACACTAGATTATTCAAGAAGAACAAATACAAAGCCACAAATGATGAAAACGCCCTTACTGCTGGAATATATAAATATAATGTGGGTTATCAGGTGAGAATTACAGAAAAGGACAGCAATATTATAAAAGCTATAATGGGAGTCTTCACAAATGACAATTTCTAAAAGTTAATACATAAAAGTTTCAAGAATTAGAGTTAAGTTGAAATAAAATTAAAAGACCAGTGAGTTGTGTATAATTACATGTAAAATAAGATCTCTTAATTTTATTTTTATGTAATAAAACAGTATTACTAATGGGATGAGTACTTAGAAGGGACATAACATTTCAGGAATATATTTTGTCCTCTATTCACAGAAAGGTAAAGAATCTTGGAACATGTTTCAGGAGAAATGGGCTTTTATATATTTAGCCTTTATTTATAACATAAAAATACAATATTATATTATTAATAAGTCTGGAACATCTAAAACAATGTATTCTAAACATAAATCTTTACCCTATTTTAAAGATGGGAACTTGGAAAACTAGAAAGAAGATAGCTAAGACATTTTCCAAAGTACTTGCTGTAGACTTTCTAGAACAGGTTCTATACAGAAAAATAAAAAAAAAAGAGTTCCATGAGCAAATAAGTTTGTGAAGCAAAATGCATTACATCTCTCTCTCTGAGATTTAAAATATATACTAACTTGTTAAGGACTCAAAGAAGTCCTTTAATCAAAAAGTGTACTTAATTTTTTTAACCTAGCATTTTCCAAATTTATTTAACTATGAAGCAGAATTAATGTTCTCATAATACACTTTAGAAAACCCTGAGCTAGACAGACCAGGCATGAAAAGGTATGTACAGAAAAATAATGACTTTTGTATTATTATAATGATCTAAGCTGCTTAACTAGAGCCTCTTCCTTTACTCAAACTATATGCTTTTTTTTTTAAGGCAAATAAAATGTACTCACTGTTGCAGTACTTCCTTTCCCTTCTGAATGGAGCTCTCAGCCAATGACAGGCAGCTAAGGGAGTTATTTCAAGCCAAGGTGTAAAACTCTTGCCAGTAGTTCCCAAGTTTAATGGAACTGGAAGCTCTATAACACCAGAGTATTTCTCCCAAGAAATCAACTCCACTCTTTTCCTAGAGTTGTGACAGTGAAGCCTATTGCACATGGTTTTACAATAAATAGCAAAGGTTCAGTAAAGTTTAGGAAATTAGAATCAGTAGGGAGGTAGTCCACATACACCAAGAGATATCTACCTACTAAAGGTAAAAAGAACATAAAGTTAAAAAAAGAAACCAAAATGATAAAATGATGTTTAGGAAATAGAGTGAAGACAGAGAGAGATGATTAATAAAATGACAAAAGGAAGAATATAGAAAAATAGTATCAAGTAGAGACATAGAGATGACCACGTAAGATTAAAGAGAACGGACAACCGATGACTCACTATGTATGCCATCAGATATGCATCCTAAGTCCCCTTTTTGCCCATCACCATCAAAGTTCACAACCACTGACTTCAGAGGAGGAGAGAGACACTTCGGGAGCTCTACGTGAAAGGGAATCAAGTCTATGGTGCAATGAGCAACATTACTTTTCTGCTTTTTTTAGGTGCAGATGGAAGAGGTTCAGAAATTCACTAGAAACTAAAACAAAATTGTGTCTATTTTTTTTTAATTCAAGAAGATTTATAAAAATCTTTAAAACATACCGAATGAGTGTCTAGTCAAGGCAGATACCCAATATAAGATTAGCAACTTTGGGAACAAAGAAATAAAACAAAACAAAAGCATTTCTCAGATTAATTTATTTTACTACTTTATTTCCTATGCAATGAGTATATTAGCGAGTCTTTTGCATATATATGCAAAGGAATGGCAAAATTCAGTGCAGTTTGAAATTACAGTTTTAAAAGTCCCAATAAACAAAGTAAATGAAAAAAACACAATTTACACTTAGAAGAGAACAAACCCTGGGTCTACTGAATCAAAAATGTCAAGGAAAAAATAAGTTCAGCTGACAATCCCAGCCCCCTTCAGCTGCAGATCTCACCATGATGCCTCCCTAAGACTACTTTGAAGGAAAAACCAAAATTATATAATACTCAGCATAAATCTAAAGCATCATAAATTTACTTCTTAATTAACCAACATCATAATTCAGGAGCCCATACTTAAGGTTGCAATAATAAAGGGGAGACTTAGAAGATAGAATATTCTTAATATCTACTGATATTATTCACGTACACACAAAAAAAATGCTGTGGATTTTTCAAAAAGTTACACTAACTTGATATTTAATATCAATATTTAAATAATTTAAGGTTTAAATTGTTTTATGAACTGTAATTAAGGTTAGAAACAAATCAGAGTAGTATCGTTGAAATAACTTTAAAAAGAAAGTGCATCTCAGGTAATATCCTGCCATGTTATTTCACTTTAGGAATTATTTCACCTTCAGAAAAAAGGAACATGAAATGATAATATCTGTACTTTCATTGTTCAATAAAGGAAAACTCAGATTACCCAAAAACCTTTTAAAGATATTTTTATATACAGCCCTTTGAATAGATTACAATATACTAAATTATCACATATCGAAATTCAAACAATACTTTTGAAAAAGTTCTTAAAATAGCATATTACTTTATTAGTATTAATTTAAATCGTGAAATAAAATGTCTCTATTGAATAACGTAGCCAAGTCAAAACTAGATCCCAAGGTTTTCATAGTAATCTGTTAGGTTTAGCTATCACAAACTGAATTTGGACTTCGGGGGTAGACATCAACATTATTTAAGTTGACATATCTATGCATATGACATGCATTATGAATGAATCATCTCTCCCTCTATATCAACAGCTTTCCTATCTCCAGTAAAAGTCTTTTTGTATAATCCACAACCTCCTGTGGGAATTGTGAAAGGCTGGGTA